>NC_090921.1:1061764562-1063014562 GCF_040938575.1 Ambystoma mexicanum | reverse complement strand
GGCCACCCCTGCTGGACGTCCGACTCCCGACTGTGGCAGAGATGCCTCCTCCACCAGCCTGGCCGCACTGTCAGAGGCAGCTCCACAGGGCACCCAGGTGACTGATGGGTGGGAAGATGGCACAGAGGACGACTGGCGCGTAGGGGGTCCAGTTGAGGAGGGGGTCGGAACAAGCCCCATCAGACGGAGGAATCCGGTCTGGGTGACCTGTCCCAGCAGGCTGACGTGGTCAACGAGCCATTCGAGATGACGTGCAGTCTCTCCATGAAAAGACTGCAGGTCACCTCGCATGGCCCGTTGACGCAACGCCACACCAGCCAGGACAGGCTCAACCCGGACCTGGATAGCCACGTCCGCAGGCAGAGGAAGGCCAGTTGACGTCAGCTCATCCCCTGCCTGAAAACGGGTCTGGACGTAGGCATCCCTGCTGGTGCAAGATGATGCAGGGACAGGATCGGGGACAGGATTGCACACAGGCACCTCTGCGGCCGCCTGTGCTGCCTCCTGTCCCTGGTCCTGGACTGCACCACTAGCACCAGTGGGATCCCCACCTCCAGACCCCGTCTCTGGTGCTTGCACGGCCTCCTCCTCCACCAGACCCCCCACCAACCTGGATGACTCTGTGCCATCTTCCCCTGTTGGGCCCTGTGGGGTCCCAGCTGCCCCTTCTGCTGCCGAGGAGTCCAACTGCAACCTCCGCCTCTTGGACTTCCCCCCGGCAGCTGCGGCCTGGGACGCGGCACCGGACTCCTCACTCCCCGACGAGATGACAACACGGGAGGGGAGCCGGGCCTTGCGTCTCCGGCTGGTGGTCGGATCCCCGCCGCTGTGCTCCACAGCACCTTCTCCGCCCTCTTCATCAGTTGACGCTGCAGACAGGGAGAAACAAAACACAGGCATCAGGGAACTGTACAATGGACACATACACGCATGACAGTTGCACATGAGTGGCATTGGCAAACCTCAGACATGTCATCACAATCCCCAACACACATGTCATTGCAACTGGCACACATGAGCCATACCACAGCCATATCGCAACTGCCACCACCATCCCCACACATACAACAGCATCAGCAGCCAAAGGGGAGCCATACATCACATGCAACACAGGAAGTGCACCACACATGTACACACACCACCACACTTGCATGCATGTCTACACCTCTACCAAGTGTCGCACTGTTCAGACGGGCATCCATGTCACATCTGCCAATCAGGCTTCCACATACCGCTGTCACATGCATCCATGTAGCATCACTGTTGCACCTTTGACAAATACACACACATGCACATGTACACAGTGCTCATACATGCAGCCGAAAACAACATACATGCCTGACATCACGGACATGTCTACTTACATACACATTCATCCAAACATGTGTGCACGCACAACTGCATTTGCCATGCAAGCCCACACACACAAGCACCATCCATGTCTCACACATTACAGCCCTCGCATGTGTCAGCCCCACGGCCCTGTACACCCCCACCCATACTCCACCCCATACAAACAGATGTGCAACTGGCACAATGGGGAATGATCACCACACGCCCTGCTCACAACCAGGATGCATGTACACTCACCGCTCGACTCCAGACGGCTCTGCTTCTCTAGGACCTGGACGTGGAGCGCTGGGGATATGCGTTCCAGGACCCCCATCTGTTCTTCCGACAAGTGGCCCTGGCGCCCCTTGGCATCCGCTGCCTTCAAGAGGCGCCGGGCCTTGTTCAGGGTCCTGGACCTGAAGTCCTCCCAGCGCTTCCTGACATGTTGTAAGTCCCGGACTGCCACCCCCTCCGCGTTGATGGCAGTCACGATGTCTGTCCAGATCCGAGTCCGTCCTTCCTTGTCGGCGCGGGAACTTCCAAAGAGGGCATCATACTGCCCCAGGACTTGCTCCACCAGGACACCAACTTCGGTGGCACTGAAGCTGGTGCCCCTCTGCCTCTCTGGCCGGGGGTTGTCAGTGGTCACAGATGGTGTTAGCCCCGACATGACAACCCCAGAGGCAGGAGTGGGTGGGCGACTGGGTCCTGGGGCTGGGCTGTGGAGCGATGGAATTCCAGTCGGGAGTCTTCTGTTCCAGCAGGGGTGGTCACAGCAACAGCACCCCTGGCTGATGTGCAGGCAGCAAATGGCAGTGCACGTGGGCAGCAGGCAGTCA
This sequence comes from Ambystoma mexicanum, assembly GCF_040938575.1. NCBI lineage: Eukaryota > Metazoa > Chordata > Amphibia > Caudata > Ambystomatidae > Ambystoma > Ambystoma mexicanum. The sequence continues at coordinate 1,063,012,391 of NC_090921.1, read as the reverse complement.
GGCAGCAGCAGATAGCAGGTGGGAGCGTGCTCGGGGCTCTGGGGGGCAGTAATTCGGCCTTCTGGGCAGGAGCGTGGTCTCCCGTGTGCTCACGCGTGGCCAGCTTGGTACGGAGTGAATTGGCACGTGAAAATCCTGCACGTCAGCGTGAAAACCGAGGAAAGGCCCTTAGCGCGTAAGCGCGTCAGCACGCATACACGATTCCATTGGACCAAAGGCCCTCAGCGCGTAAGCGCGTCTGTGACGTGACCCGCACGGGTGTTTCCCACACAGCACGTGATGACAGAGCACACGTGGAAAGACTGCACGTCAGAGTCTCATCGCGTGTAATTGGACAAAAGTGCGTGTACACGCGATTGGCCTATGTACGTGTATATGAGGTGTGCGCGGACACTTACACACGCAAGTACATCAGCGCACCTGTATCCCGGTGTACGGCCATTTCCACCAATCACACGCAATGAGACTCTGACGTGCAGTCTTTCCACGTGTGCTCTGTCATCACGTGCTGTGTGGGAAACACCCGTGCGGGTCACGTCACAGACGCGCTTACGCGCTGAGGGCCTTTGGTCCAATGGAATCGCGTATGCGTGCTGACGCGCTTACGCGCTAAGGGCCTTTCCTCGGTTTTCACGCTGACGTGCAGGATTTTCACGTGCCAATTCACTCCGTACCAAGCTGGCCACGCGTGAGCACACGGGAGACCACGCTCCTGCCCAGAAGGCCGAATTACTGCCCCCCAGAGCCCCGAGCACGCTCCCACCTGCTATCTGCTGCTGCCTGACTGCCTGCTGCCCACGTGCACTGCCATTTGCTGCCTGCACATCAGCCAGGGGTGCTGTTGCTGTGACCACCCCTGCTGGAACAGAAGACTCCCGACTGGAATTCCATCGCTCCACAGCCCAGCCCCAGGACCCAGTTGCCCACCCACTCCTGCCTCTGGGGTTGTCATGTCGGGGCTAACACCATCTGTGACCACTGACAACCCCCGGCCAGAGAGGCAGAGGTGCACCAGCTTCAGTGCCACCGAAGTTGGTGTCCTGGTGGAGCAAGTCCTGGGGCAGTATGATGCCCTCTTTGGAAGTTCCCGCGCCGACAAGGAAGGACGGACTCGGATCTGGACAGACATCGTGACTGCCATCAACGCGGAGGGGGTGGCAGTCCGGGACTTACAACATGTCAGGAAGCGCTGGGAGGACTTCAGGTCCAGGACTCTGAACAAGGCCCGGCGCCTCTTGAAGGCAGCGGATGCCAAGGGGCGCCGGGGCCACTTGTCGGAAGAACAGATGGGGGTCCTGGAACGCATATCCCCAGCGCTCCACGTCCAGGTCCTAGAGAAGCAGAGCCGTCTGGAGTCGAGCGGTGAGTGTACATGCATCCTGGTTGTGAGCAGGGCGTGTGGTGATCATTCCCCATTGTGCCAGTTGCACATCTGTTTGTATGGGGTGGAGTATGGGTGGGGGTGTACAGGGCCGTGGGGCTGACACATGCGAGGGCTGTAATGTGTGAGACATGGATGGTGCTTGTGTGTGTGGGCTTGCATGGCAAATGCAGTTGTGCGTGCACACATGTTTGGATGAATGTGTATGTAAGTAGACATGTCCGTGATGTCAGGCATGTATGTTGTTTTCGGCTGCATGTATGAGCACTGTGTACATGTGCATGTGTGTGTATTTGTCAAAGGTGCAACAGTGATGCTACATGGATGCATGTGACAGCGGTATGTGGAAGCCTGATTGGCAGATGTGACATGGATGCCCGTCTGAACAGTGCGACACTTGGCAGAGGTGTAGACATGCATGCAAGTGTGGTGGTGTGTGTACATGTGTGGTGCACTTCCTGTGTTGCATGTGATGTATGGCTCCCCTTTGGCTGCTGATGCTGTTGTATGTGTGGGGATGGTGGTGGCAGTTGCGATATGGCTGTGGTATGGCTCATGTGTGCCAGTTGCAATGACATGTGTGTTGGGGATTGTGATGACATGTCTGAGGTTTGCCAATGCCACTCATGTGCAACTGTCATGCGTGTATGTGTCCATTGTACAGTGCCCTGATGCCTGTGTTTTGTTTCTCCCTGTCTGCAGCGTCAACTGATGAAGAGGGCGGAGAAGGTGCTGTGGAGCACAGCGGCGGGGATCCGACCGCCAGCCGGAGACGCAAGGCCCGGCTCCCCTCCCGTGTTGTCATCTCGTCGGGGAGTGAGGAGTCCGGTGACGCGTCCCAGGCCGCAGCTGCCGGGGGGAGGTCCAAGAGGCGGAGGTTGCAGTTGGACTCCTCGGCAGCAGAAGGGGCAGCTGGGACCCCACAGGGCCCAACAGGGGAAGATGGCACAGAGTCATCCAGGTTGGTGGGGGGTTTGGTGGAGGAGGGGGCCGCGCAAGCACCAGAGACAGGGTCTGGAGGTGGGGATCCCACTGGTGCTAGTGGTGCAGTGCAGGACCAGGGACAGGAGGCAGCACAGGCGGCCGCGGAGGTGCCTGTGTGCAATCCTGTCCCCGATCCTGTCCCTGCATCATCTTGCACCAGCAGGGATGCCTACGTCCAGACCCGTTTTCAGGCAGGGGATGAGCTGACATCAACTGGCCTTCCTCTGCCTGCGGACGTGGCCATCCAGGACCGGGTTGAGCCTGTCCTGGCTGGTGTGGCGTTGCGTCAACGGGCCATGCGAGGTGACCTGCAGTCTTTTCATGGAGAGACTGCACGTCATCTCGAATGGCTCGTTGACCACGTCAGCCTGCTGGGACAGGTCACCCAGGCCGGATTCCGCTGTCTGATGGGGCTTGCTCCGACCCCCTCCTCAACTGGACCCCCTACGCGCCAGTCGTCCTCTGTGCCATCTTCCCACCCATCAGTCACCTGGGTGCCCTGTGGAGCTGCCTCTGACAGTGCGGCCAGGCTGGTGGAGGAGGCATCCCTGCCACAGTCGGGAGTCGGACGTCCAGCAGGGGTGGCCACATCAACAGGTGCACCCCAGCCGGCGGAGGATGTGCAGGCAGCAGGAGGCAGTGCACGGGCAGAGGCAGAGCAGCAGCAGCAGCAAGATGGTGGGAGCCATGAAGGCTCGGGGCCTTCGACATCGGAGGGGCAGGCATCGGCCGGAGGGCAGGAGGACCCAGGACAGAGAGTGTCTTCCGTGTGGCAGCGGTTGGGCCACGCCATAGGTGCGGAGCGGCGGCGGGCGGAAGAGGCGCGGCTCACAATGGTCAGGGCGGAGAACTCCATGCGGAGGGCCCTGAGGCGGGCCGAGTGCCTCGAGGCAATCCGCAGGGGGTTGGAGGAGGACACAGCGTCGTCCCTGCGGACCCTCGGGGCCATGGAACTGGACCGCCTCCGGGACATCGAACAGGAGTTCGATGATGCCCTGGCCCGGAACACCACAGAGTGAGCCGCTGGACTTGCCCGCCGCCTTTGTATATAGTTCTTTAGTTTTAGGTTTCCTTTCGTTCTTATTATTATTTGGAGTCGACGGACACTGCTCCACTTTTTGTATATAGTTGATATTTAGGTAGGTTTTTTAGGAGGTTTCCTTAGTTCAGTTGTGATGATGGACCCTTGTTATTTTTGTACATAGTTCTTTGTTGCATGGAGAGTTTTTACATTTCACTTTGGACATAATTTTTTTGATTTGATTTTCTAGTTTTGTGTTTTTATGCGGACATGCAGCTTATTTTTTCACATTTACATTGTAGTTAGTTTTCTTTCTTTGGCATTTGTATTTTTTTCAATACATTTTTTTTTACATTGTTCACTGTGTGGTTTCATCTCATTGGTTTCATGCATGTCATGTTGTGTGTTTTCCCATTCAATTTGAAAATATGTGTGTGACGGACATGGGTTCATTTGCTTCATGTACATTGGGGGTGTAACATGTGATTTCCATTTCCATGTGGGTGAATGGGTTACTTGGTAGGTCTTTTTGGCTGTGGAGGCTGACCATTACGCACATGATTGGGGATTGTGAGGACCTGGTGGGGGCTGCACATGGTGGCAGGGGGGTGGGGGTGCAGGGGGACATGAGTGGGGGCCTGGTGGAGGTTGAGCCTGCACTGCTGGGGGGTGGGGGTGGTGGGAGACATGAGTGGGGGCCTGGTGGAGGGTGACCCTGCACTGCTGGGGTGTGGGGGTGGTGGGAGACATGAGTGGGGCCCTGGTGGAGGGTGACCCTGCACTGCTGGGGGGTGGGGGTGGTGGGAGACATGAGTGGGGCCCTGGTGGAGGGTGACCCTGGTGGCTGGGGGGTGGGGGTGGTGGGAGACATGAGTTGGACATGGGTGGGGGCCTGCTGGCAGGTGCCCCACAGTGCTGGGGTGTGGGGGTGGTGGGAGACATGAGTTGGACATGGGTGGGGGCCTGCTGGCAGGTGCCCCACAGTGCTGGGGGGTGGGGGTGGTGGGAGACATGAGTGGGGCCCTGGTGGAGGGTGACCCTGCACTGCTGGGGGGTGGGGGTGGTGGGAGACATGAGTGGGGCCCTGGTGGAGGGTGACCCTGGTGGCTGGGGGGTGGGGGTGGTGGGAGACATGAGTTGGACATGGGTGGGGGCCTGCTGGCAGGTGCCCCACAGTGCTGGGGTGTGGGGGTGGTGGGAGACATGAGTTGGACATGGGTGGGGGCCTGCTGGCAGGTGCCCCACAGTGCTGGGGGGTGGGGGTGGTGGGAGACATGAGTGGGGCCCTGGTGGAGGGTGACCCTGCACTGCTGAGGGGTGGGGGTGGTGGGAGACATGAGTGGGGCCCTGGTGGAGGGTGACCCTGGTGGCTGGGGGGTGGGGGTGGTGGGAGACATGAGTTGGACATGGGTGGGGGCCTGCTGGCAGGTGCCCCACAGTGCTGGGGTGTGGGGGTGGTGGGAGACATGAGTTGGACATGGGTGGGGGCCTGCTGGCAGGTGCCCCACAGTGCTGGGGGGTGGGGGTGGTGGGAGACATGAGTGGGGCCCTGGTGGAGGGTGACCCTGCACTGCTGGGGGGTGGGGGTGGTGGGAGACATGAGTGGGGCCCTGGTGGAGGGTGACCCTGGTGGCTGGGGGGTGGGGGTGGTGGGAGACATGAGTTGGACATGGGTGGGGGCCTGCTGGCAGGTGCCCCACAGTGCTGGGGTGTGGGGGTGGTGGGAGACATGAGTTGGACATGGGTGGGGGCCTGCTGGCAGGTGCCCCACAGTGCTGGGGGGTGGGGGTGGTGGGAGACATGAGTTGGACATGGGTGGGGGCCTACTGGCAGGTGCCCCACAGTGCTGGGGGGTGGGGGTGGTGGGAGACATGAGTTGGACATGGGTGGGGGCCTGCTGGCAGGTGCCCCACAGTGCTGGGGGGTGGGGGTGGTCGGAGACATGAGTGGGGCCCTGGTGGAGGGTGACCCTGGTGGCTGGGGGGTGGGGGTGGTGGGAGACATGAGTTGGACATGGGTGGGGGCCTACTGGCAGGTGCCCCACAGTGCTGGGGGGTGGGGGTGGTGGGGGACATGAGTTGGACATGGGTGGGGGACTGCTGGCATGTGCCCCACAGTGCTGGGGGGTGGGGGTGCAAGGGGACATGTGTTGGTGTTCATTAGTTCAAGGAGACATGTGCCTTTGCTGGGGGGCATGCCCATGTTGGGTGGGCTGCCTGCGGGACATGACCAGGGATGCAGGGTAGTCCCCTGTGGTGTGGGCTGCCTGCAGGGGCTGTGGAGGGTGTACAGGGTACACCTGGGAGGACCCACACTGTCAAATCACATGTGGGACTCCCCGGCACCCCTGAAATACACGTACCGTGCAGAAATCGCGTGTAAAACTTCCCGCGCACCCCTGAAATACACGCGCCCAGGCTATTCGCGTGTAAAACTTCCTGCGCACCCCTGAAATACACGCGCCCAGGCTATTCGCGTGTAAAACTTCCCGCGCACCCCTGATATACACGCGCCCAGGCTATTCGCGTGTGGAACATCCCGCGCACCCCTGAAATACACGGGCCCAGGCTATTCGCGTGTGGAACTCCCCGCGCACCCCTGAAATACACGGGCCCAGGCTATTCGCGTGTGGAACTTCCCGCGCACCCCTCAAATTCACGCGCCCAGGCTATTCGCGTGTGGAACTTCCCGCGAACCCCTGAAATACACGCGCCCAGGCTATTCGCGTGTGGAACTTCCCGCGCACCCCTGAAATACACGCGCCCAGCCTATTCGCGTGTGGAACTTCCCGCGCACCCCTGAAATACACGCGCCCAGGCTATTCGCGTGTGGAACTTCCCGCGAACCCCTGAAATACACGCGCCCAGGCTATTCGCGTGTGGAACTTCCCGCGAACCCCTGTAATACACGTAGCCCGCTCCCCCAGGCCCGATCGCGTGAGGAACTTCCCGCGCACCCCTCAAATTCACGCGCCCAGGCTATTCGCGTGTGGAACTTCCCGCGCACCCCTGAAATACACGCGCCCAGCCTATTCGCGTGTGGAACTTCCCGCGCACCCCTGAAATACACGCGTCCAGGCTATTCGCGTGTGGAACTTCCCGCGAACCCCTGAAATACACGCGCCCAGGCTATTCGCGTGTGGAACTTCCCGCGAACCCCTGTAATACACGTAGCCCGCTCCCCCAGGCCCGATCGCGTGAGGAACTTCCCGCGCACCCCTCAAATTCACGCGCCCAGGCTATTCGCGTGTGGAACTTCCCGCGCACCCCTGAAATACACGCGCCCAGCCTATTCGCGTGTGGAACTTCCCGCGCACCCCTGAAATACACGCGCCCAGGCTATTCGCGTGTGGAACTTCCCGCGAACCCCTGAAATACACGCGCCCAGGCTATTCGCGTGTGGAACTTCCCGCGAACCCCTGTAATACACGTAGCCCGCTCCCCCAGGCCCGATCGCGTGAGGAACTTCCCGCGCACCCCTCAAATTCACGCGCCCAGGCTATTCGCGTGTGAAACTTCACGCGAACCCCTGAAATACACGTACCGTGCAGAAATCGCGTGTAAAACTTCCCGCGCACCCCTGAAATACACGCGCCCAGGCTATTCGCGTGTGAAACTTCACGCGAACCCCTGAAATACACGTAGCACGCTCCCCCAGGCCCGATCGCGTGAGGAACTTCACGCGAACCCCTGTAATACACGTAGCCCGCTCCCCCAGGCCCGATCGCGTGTGGAACTTCACGCGAACCCCTGTAATACACGTAGCCCGCTCCCCCAGGCCCGATCGCGTGTGGAACTTCACGCGAACCCCTGAAATACACGTAGCCCGCTCCCCCAGGCCCGATCGCGTGAGGAACTTCACGCGAACCCCTGTAATACACGTAGCCCGCTCCCCCAGGCCCGATCGCGTGAGGAACTTCACGCGAACCCCTGTAATACACGTAGCCCGCTCCCCCAGGCCCGATCGCGTGAGGAACTTCACGCGAACCCCTGTAATACACGTAGCCCGCTCCCCCAGGCCCGATCGTGTGAATAACTTCACGCGAACCCCTGTGATGCACGTACCCTGCAAATCGCGTGTGACACTTCCCGCGCACCCCGGTATACATGCACACGTATTTTTTGTCAGCGGGTGTCCGTGTTTGTGGGTACCCCTTTGCACGTCATTTTTCCTGGAGGGCCACAGTATGGGACATTCATCATGGCAGTATATAGGTGCTATTTGTTGGCGCACCTTTTAGCGCACATTTCTTACAGCCGCAGAGACGCTACCGCCTCCTTTCTTGTGGCGGTCGTGTTTGTGCCTGTGCGCTGGTTTGAGCGTGCGCTTTTTTCCCCTATTCTATTCCATGAATACGTGTTGTAGGCGAGCGTGTGGGCGTTCCGCGCACTTGTGCCCTGTACTTCCCCCGTGACGCCCACGTTTTGGCAAGTTGTTCCCCATTCCGAGTGTTACGCCCGTGTTCCGCCTACTTTTATTGCGTGCGCCGCGCTATGTGCGAATTTCGCTGTGGCCTGTGCGATTTTCGCTGTGACCTGGCGCACGCTGTTAGATGGCCTGTGCGCCAACGTGCGCCAACGTGCGCCGCGCACTTTTTTTTCGCACATCCGCTGGTTTTCTCGCGCACGGCCTTCCATGAATCGACGTGCGCTGCTTTTCGTGCGATTTTCGCACGTTCACTGCGATTTTCGCTATTCCACTGCGATTCGCACGTTTTTGCCCACTTGCGCCGCGCTAATTATTCCATGAATCGGCCTCCTAGTATTTAAGGATCTCACATGTCAGAAACACAACATATTATATGTGGCTTAAACCTGACACATTTCCATGGTGGCCCTTGATATTCTCTGGATATTAAGGAATGTGCTGATTCATTCTGTCATGTAGTCTCCCATATTATAAAAACTTCCTTCAGCAAATCCTTCATTCCTGTTTGCCTGAAACAATCCTGGGTTGCCCCTCATTCTTCACTGGACTGTGAAATTGTTTCTAATTGTAGAACTATTCCTACCATACCTTTCCTTGTAAAGATCTTAGGGAAGGTGGCTTAACTCCAACACCAAGACCATGTGGAGTCTAAGCAACTTCTATGTGATAGACAATCATGATTTTGGCCTTTCATTAATAGTGAAATGCCATACATGGACATCAAGGGCATTCTCCTGAACATCTCAGTTGAAAGCCACACAGGCACGTTAGTGCTATCGGATAAACTCATGGCTTTTGATAGCTTGTACATTTTGTACTACTGAACCATGTGACAGAGGTTACTGCAGTATACAATGCAGCTGTCACATGTTTAGAATCTTTTATATCTAACAGATCATCAAGAGTGATGATGAATGAGTTTACTTCCATCCTTTAGGTCTTAATGTGAGGTGTTGTTCCGCAAGGTTCTTGTATTTCACTGTTGCTATTCAATATCTATATTAAGGCCCTGCATGACCTTTTAGTAGACGTAGAGGCAGTTTTCTAGAACTAGGCTGATGACAATCATATCATCCTGAATTTAGAGTCATCCCAGAGACAATTTGACTTTTATTCACTCTACTTTTATGCAAATCTCCAACTGGATGTCCTCCAATTAGTTGGGCATTACGCAAGCCAAAACTAAATTACAAGTGATCCCACCATCATGTACACTTTGGGTAGAAATGTCCATCCCTAGAGATATTTCCTTGTCTGATTGCTCCATTTTAATACTGGCTAGGGTGAAGTCACCCTGAATGACTTTGGAATCCACTCTGTCTATGGTGCCACACATTAGTAGAATGCAAGCTCAATCCAGTATCCCCTTACAGTCCTCAAACAATTATGACCTTTGTTATTGAGAGAAATTATTGTTTCCAAATGTTACTACTGCAATAGCTTATATATAGGTTCCACTAAACAATCTATCCAACATTTGCACACCCTGCACATTGCAACAGCTCGCATTTTACAAAGCGCCTTAGGAGAGATTATATGACTCCTGTGCTCAGAAGGCTGTTTTGGCTATCTATGCCAGACACACATTTAAAATAGTGACACTGATTCATAAAGCCCTCTGTGGCATTGCTCCACTACATGAGACAGCTATTTGCATGGTACTACCCAATTAGATTCCTCATCATCTCTGTGCATTTTAGGGAACCCTCTAATTTGTTACATTTCAGAAAGAGGGTAAAAACCTTCCTATTGACCTGTAGGACACCCTGGCCTCTGCTTGATTTTAACTTCCATTCTGTTTCTCTAGGGATATCCCAGTAGTAGTACCTGTCGCCATTGAAATTGAAATTGATCATACATCCAAGATATATTACTCGAAATTGGTTCCTCTGGAGAAAAAAAGAACTTGAACATTCTAGCTACCACTATCCAAAATGTGTATCTGCTACTCAAATGTGTTTACATCCATTGAAACAGAGCGTCTATTTACCCATTTCTCTTTAAATGTCCTCAGGTTTCTGTAAAGTGGTATGAGAAATATCACCTTTTAGAATAGGTTGGATGTTCAATCTATTTAGAATGGGCTTAATAGTGGAACTCAGTACTGTTGCAAATGTAGGACATATCTTGAAGTATAATCACTTGTACAATTAAAGGGCTAGGCACATATTCTAAGCAGCACTACATTGTAAGTGTAATCAATATTCTGAGTGCTATCTTTAGGATCTGTCTAGCTCTGTCTATCACATTTATCAAAAACATTTTGCAGATATTTCAGAAGTCTAGGAGATAGCAATATGGAATGATATGTGGATGCCTGGAAATATTCTTTGGTGTTCAAATAGCATTCCCTCTTGCTATCTTCACAATCATTTTATGAATCTTATTTATTAACACAAATATGTTCTTATGTATTAAAAATCATCCTGTACAAACATGTATCTTATTTTAAATGTTTATTACATTGCTAATGCAGTGATTTAAAGGAAAATTATAAGGACATTTGTGTACATAACTTCAGATTATAATAGTATTTTTTATTTCTTTTCTAACTGCATGTAAAACAAAAATGATACATTAGTGTACGAAAGGATACATGTAAAGTTGTTAAATGCACAGAATAAAATTAAACATGTACAATAAATATCAACATAAACACAAATATATATTTTATATTCCACCAACTATATCTATTTTATCAATGTATCAATACAACATATTAAAATAAGCACCACCATAGGATGTGGAAAAGCATATATACATGCACATCATTTATTTTATACAGTCCATGTTATATGTACAAATGTGAAATAACGTACACACAAAAATAATATTTTTTTCAAATGCTATTAATGAAAAGTGCACAGCATTCACATACCTGGAACAAAATAATTGTAGGGATACCTTTGTTAAATGTGCAGCTTGTACTATGCAGTTTTGCATTCTTTAAAACTGGATTTTTAAAAGGATGCACATGTCTGTTAATGTATTAAATAATGTGCAAACAATTACAGAGCACATCATTTAACTATAAATAAATATGATTTTACTTAAAGAAGATTGTGTCTGTATCTAATAATATAAAATAAAAACTATTTAAAATGACACACTTGCAAAAATACATTGTCATTCAAATGTACATTACAGTATAGCAAGCAGGCAAAGTGCATTGAACATATGCTTAAAACTACACCGAAATGCTTATATATTAAACATTATAGTACACACACCATTAATATGTGTTTTTAATCACTTTAACACATGTAGTAATATTGTATTCTGTAAAAATTACATTTGAAAAACTACATTATTGCATATTAAACAAGCAATGAGCAGTGTGTATATTTATATATACGCAATTACGTTTACACATTGAATGTTAGCTGCTACTTGTATATGCCTTTTTTATTATACATGTAATACATTACTGGGGGTACATTAAACTGCTGATAGGTACAATACTAAAATATATATTACCAATAAATTTAATATAAACGTAAAAGGTACATAACATGTGCTTACCACACAAAGTAATAATATAAAACATTTTTTGCTTAATATTGGGAAAATACACATCACATCCCTGACAAGTACAAACAAATGTAATATACATAAAGCAATGTATATTATATAGATACATATATAAAGTATATGTTTGAAAAAACAGATAACAACAAAAGTACAGTTTAGAATAAAAAAAATGTATTGTTCATGTTCATTTACTACATTTAGCTCATGCCATGGCTGTTAATAAATAGTAGTACTTCTGAAGATTTTTACCTGCAACAGAAAGCTATAACAAAAAATACCTAACCTGCTTTGGTTTACACAGTAATACCATGTTATTTCATTGGTTCAAATAAATAACTTTCACTTCCTTAAAGAGCATTCTAGAACAACTCAGTCACATGTAAGTAAAGCTCCAGCCATTAAAAAGCAATGTAACAAAATATTAACAATTCACTTCAAAATATCCATTGGTTGAAAATATATTTAAAAATACAGTTAATTCAGTAGACATTGAATTTGGTTTCCTAATTCTGTGACAATGGTGACACATTAAAGATCTCTGGATACAGGCACATTAAAAATATATACAATTACAGACATTTGCATTACTGAAGAACAGTGCAGCATTTAATTTTACATTTTATATTGAAAGCTTTATATTTAACAATATGTATCAATGTTACTTTGAATGTATGCAATTAAAATGTTTAAATAAACACGTTGAAACCCATATTCCATAGGTGCATGACATTCATGGAAGGAGTAAAATCCTTGAGTAAGTCTTTAATATCTTCTATTAATGTCAACCCCCATTGTCGATCATGTGTATGGCGGAGAAATAGGGCAGAATGCAACTCGTGTTTCTGCCACCTTCCTTCCTTTCTACCATACAAAAGGTCCAGAATTTGCACTAGCCTGAATTTTCATGCCGGAGCAAATGCAGGATATCCTTGTGGGATCCCCATAGGGATCCATTGTAAACACTGCCTGCCAGGCTTGCGTGGCAAGTAGCGTTTACAATTAAAATTAAACAGTCCATGCTGGGCAGAGTTTACTTCCAATTGTGAATGCTGCTTAACACACGTGCATGGTAATCAGCATTCACAATTACAAGTAAATGCTGCTGGGCATGCGAGTATGACGGGCAGCATTTACTCACTTTGCACCGTGGAGTGCAACAGTGCACGCCATCTTTCTGCGCTGCACATTTGTGCTCGTCATGCAAATTTTGAACATTTGGCTTTGTGGACCTGGTTATGCCTAATAGCAAACTTACCAAGTTGTATAGGGGTGTCAACCCTTCACCCCTTCAAATGAGTACAGACAACATGATAGGCAGATGAAATGGTTCCATTATTACAGAAATGAGGATTATCGTGCACATGGCTCTGCGCATATTTGGTTAGAATAACCCAGGAAGTGAAGGGTGATATAAATATCACACACATATTATGAGTGTATAAGGATATGTCATGAATAAGGGATACACAGTGAGAAATGCTTAAATAAATAAATAATGGCTCCCTGAAGGAGTTAAACAGTAGGCAGACAGAGACATATTTCAAATGTATGATTCCAGTACAAAATGGTGGCTATTGTTAAAGCAGGTGTGAAATCCCTGATTCATGCTGATAAGCAACAGAGGCTGGCATATGAGATGGTCTTTGGCAGCATCTTGCAGTGAGATAATTGAGTCTGGGAAGTTAAACTTGGAACTTGGCAGGTAAAGCAGACAAGATTGATGATGAAGTTAGACAAGACAAGGGAAAGGTGGATACATTTATCTATGTTGTTAATAAGGATAACACACTGTACTTTATGTAGACCAATTTGACAAAACCAGCTGCATTATTTGGCATCATATAATAGAGGTTATTTGTTTTTAATGGCCTATTGTTCCTCTACTCAGCCCCGACCTTTGACTCAAACATCCACAACTCACACATAACACATTTTCTTTCTGATGCGCCTTTATGTGAAACCTCTGAGAAGAACCATCAAGTTAAACGTTCAATGACATCCATGGACTTCAACTTCCATAACTGCCCATGTACTGAGACGAGGAGGAGGATGAGAGAGTGAGTTTGTGCAGAGGAACATGATCTCGAAGTGCACCATGTAGGCTAGTTGTTTTGTTAAGTCCTCAATAGGTAGGGTATTTAAAGGTGGGAACTGCATGTTTGAAACAAGCAGTGCAGAAGTGGACTCTAAGCCCTATGCTAAGGCTTGCGAGGGCAGGCAGCACAGACAGTTGTTGTAGAGAAGGAGAGAGGCCGCGTGGAATAGGGAAGGTCCATGGAACTTCTGGAAGCCACACAGGAGCTCCTGGAGATCTGCCACTTCATGTTATATGCTATTGTGGTGTAGCCAAAGAACTGTGGAGTTATGTAAATAAATCCTGGAAGGAGAGTATACCAGGTTGTTGCAAGTTTGTTAAAAGAAGTCCTGGCAGGCGAGTATACCAGGCAGCTGAAATTTTCCTAAGAAATCCTGTCAGGAGAGTATACCAAGCAAAAAAGTTACAATGAGTACTGCAGAACGACTGTTACAGAACCTGTTGCTTGAACAAGGACTTTGTAAGTCCAGTTAAGATACAAAGGAACTATTTACTAAAGAGACATTCTTGCAATCCCATTTATGAATCCAGGAGAAGGGGATCACCCGCTAGATCCAAGGGCCCTTACCATGGAGAACATTTCTGTTGGAGCTATTCTTATACTTTTGTTTTTGTACACTTTTTGCCAACATCAAGTTAAAGACATTACCTTGCACCTTTTTTTTCTCTTGTTTATAGCGTTAGGGTCAGGATAGGATGTTTTGGACACAAGTATTGCTTTTCATTTGCTGACATCCTGACACAGATAGATGCTTAGTTTTTGGTTTCTAGTTAGCGAAGTTGCTCTTTAAAAAATGGATAGAGAGGCATTTTTCCGAGCTATTTTTTATTTAATAATGGCTTTATTTATTTATTTATTTAACAAAGCTAACGTTGTGTCCAAATGAACCAATTGGTGAACAAATTATAAAAAATAAAGTTCAAATGCCAATGACTTGTGTATTCGAGTAATTAACAAAAGTAGATGAACAAACACTATACGAACTAATGAGTAATTTCAGTCTCCAACAAAACACAATAATTTCTCTACAACCAATGCGACTGTAAATGTGAGAACAACACATATACTTGGTTGTACATAAGGAGCAAAGAAAGCACATGTAAAAGCTATACCATTTTAGTAATATTCACTTGGGTTAAGGAAACATTTAATACTCAATTAGCTAGCATTATGTCAGCACCAACTCATTTTGCTGCATATAAGATTGGTGGAAATACATTACACTGCTCATTTGGTTTCCCCTTAAAGCAGAGTAAACATTGGGTGTATTGGAATGAAATGCAGAAGTAGCAAATGGAATGTCAAAGTTATTACAAAACCATACATTTCTCATAATGGATGTTTTGAAATGCTAAGAAATATTACAAACAAATGATAATAACATTTTTGAAGGCAATCTCTTCATTTGCAGACCTACTCTAACTGACAAGTAAGCAGCAATATATTCACATCTCACTTTGTGGAGCTGCTTCACTTATTTAGAATTGACGAAAAATATATGCCAGCACAAAGTTCAAGGATATGGTGACATACTTTAAAAAGATTGAGCAACTAAACAATGCCATTAATATGTTAAGCCATATTTTGGTCACAGATGTGTATGGTGCCTACATCATGGGAGAGAATATATAATCCACTTACTAAAGAAAAAACATGATGTCAAATGTCTACATTAGCAAATTGTAAAACCGTTGATTATTTAATGATATATAATGCAAAACAACATTTTGTAGATATAAAAGCTGTACACAAAATACAATATCACAATCTATGTAGTAAAATGAATGGACATGCTGAAAAAGTATTAAAATAATTAGAATCAACAGTTTCTGCAACTTCTGGACTACAGAACATGCTACATTGTTGCCTGAAATCTAGAGTATAAAAGCTATATATATAAAAGCTGTGCACAAAATACAATGTCACAGTCTATGCAGTAAAATGAATGGACATGCTGAAAAAGTATTAAAATAATTAGAATCAACAGTTTCTCCAACTTCTGGACTACAGAATATGCTACATTGTTGCCTGAAATCTAGAGTCATATTGCACAGAATGTAAATCTGGAACAAGTTTTAGTAAATTGTGCCCTAGATTATATAGTAGGTATTGAAAGTCATGTGAGAAACATGTTCATATAGTCCCTAAAAGCAACTTTGACATAATTGAAAGTGTGCAAATAATTACAAGAGTAGCGTTATGTGATTAAATGAAATGTATGCGGTGACAGCACAAACTGCGGCAATACAATGTTCACAAGGACTACGTTTTGACTATGTTTTGGCACATCTACAACAGATATTGGATACAAGGTGTTCACTGATGGAATGAACTATGTTGCAATTCCCAGAACACACAAGGTTGATGGATTGTTTGTACTGATTGTTTACCCAAATAAAATCACCATGCATACTCTGAATCAATAGAGAAGAATATAATAGAATATGATCTTTATATATAGCTGGCTTACCAAAATTTGACATAGTAAGTAAAATAAGAAAGGGCTGTAGAGCGACGAAACATCTATAAATGTACTGCTTAATGCAATAGCCTTAGTAAACAGTAACCCCTGCTTTCCCAAACAATGCAGGAGTAAACTGCTAAGCTAATTTCACATTACACATACTTTACTGTACAAATAACACCTTTAATACAAGAAATACCAATTCCAGAAATACATGAGGATAACCTAGCAATACATACTGGAATAAATGTTTAACTAACATTAATGCTAACCCTAGCAAAGTGCATTCATGTACTACTCTTCTTCATGTTATTGATAATTGATGTCTGCAGTAAATGCTTTCAAACCAGAAACACCAAGATACACATGAACTGTTTCTGGCTATTTTTCAAACATGCAACTTCCCAGAAGCAATATAAAATGACATCATTTGAGTTAGTTATACATACCTTAAAAAGTGCAAATAAATACACATCAATAATGACAATGCAGCATTAAACCATATACTACACAGTATATCCAACTCCCTCTTCCTAAACACTTTCCTTATTGTGCCCTTCACTCAGCCCATCCAACTATCTGAAGATCAGACACTTCTCCAGGCAGAGAGTGGGGGTAGATCTCTCTCTTGTGCAGTTGCTTCCCTGTGGAATGGCCTCCCTGCCCCTCTCAAACAGCACCACCTGAGGTTCCAGAAGCAGATCAAGACCTTCCTTTTCTCTCTCTCACTCTCTCTCTCTCTTTCTCTCTCTCTCTTTCTCTCTCTCTGTCTCTCTCTCTCTCTCTCTCTCTCTCCCTCTCTCTCTCTCTCTCTCTCTCTCTTTCTCCCCTGCTGGCCTACTTGTCTGCTGCACTGACTGGTTGTCTGGCCACCCTCTGAACCTCACTAGGCACCAAGCTCCTACACACCCAGTAACCCCTGCACTTCCTCCGTGCCTACCGTGCACCTAGGGGCTGTATCTCTAACTCTAAAGTCCCCTGCCTCCTTACACTTACCCGGAGACATCCGCCCGGTTGCACTTACTAAGAGCAATACTGCCCTATTGCACTTCCTCCTTCCCTCCCCCTGACACTTCTCCTCTCCACCTCCCCCCTGCACTTGAATGATCTGAATGATACAAGGTCTAGTATGATAATTTGTTTGTCCTCCTTCTCTCTTCCCTACCTTGTCTTGTCATAACTAGAAACACTTGTGTACAGGCCCGTTATAAATGACTCAGATCATATCATATCATAAATAGAGATAACATCTCTTTCAAGCAATCATGCCCCAAATGCTTTATGTGCCAAAACTTGTGTCCAATGTAGAATACCCATAAAATCATTGTGATTACTTAATATTAATTCTCTTATGCTATAGGGACAAACATGAACTACTAATTTCACTAATAAGACTGTTTCAATTTCTAAAACCAACTACAATACACACGCAATTATATACCATCATAGGAAGTTAATGAACAGTGGTGACTACATTGTCTACATAACATACAAATCTTATGGTATGAATGCAATGATGATAGCAGGCCTATTAAATAAATGATCTCATAGAACATAGAGTATGTACACAATGGGTCTGATTTACAGAAACATTTTATAATGGTGCAATGCCATTGGAAAACGCTCTGTGAATTCTGTCAAATATTACTTCAAAAAGCCAATCTCAATTTTTTTTAACATAGTAATTCTTTATAAACAATTATTGATATATAATTCAAATGTTACACAGTATAAAAACATGACACAAACCCAAATAATAACAGTGACAAAAAATATGCACCTGCATGTGAAACAAAATGAGTGTGAAACAAAATGCATACAAGGTGCAGCTCACACATTCAGGACCATACTATCTATATAGTTTTATCTATATATATAAAAGTTAGCATTAGGGTGTGGGTTTGTGGCTTTCGCTTATGTTCCTTATATAACTGCACACTGTTTCACCAATCAGCACCAAATTTTACACAGCCACCTGTTAGGACCTACCGGACATTACTGGCTACATAACATTTGGACATCCAATCCCTTTCCCTGGATTTCAACAAAAGTGAACATTTGTGTGTGGGTTTGTGGGTTTGTAGCTTTGCGTATGTTCCCTATCCAATTCCAGACTGTTTCACTAATCTGAAATTTTGCACAGTCACCTGTTAGGACCCTCCGGGCATTACTGGCTACATGACATTTGGACCCCCCACTACTTTCCCCGGATTTCAGCTCAAGTCAAAATTTGCTTGTGGGTTTTTGGCTTTGGCAAGGCGTTGTTCCTTATACAATTCCACACAGTTTCACCAATCTGAACCATATCTTGCACAGTTACCTGTACCTTTGAGGGAATGAAAGCCTGGGCAACACCGGGCATATCACCTAGTTTAAATTAAAAACAAAATACAATTAAATTCATCCCGGAGGATAATAATAAACATATAAAAAATGAATGTGGGGATCAATGTCTACATCGTACAGTTATAAAATCATGCACTGTGATAGGTAAATAGACAATCACTAAATGAGCGATTCAATACAATTAATAGCAAGCTCATCTAGTATATTACAAACAAGGATTGTAGAGCTTAATGCCTATATATTACAGCTCATAAACGGTGCAGTGTAATGTAAAGAGAGATTATGTACTAGCTAAATAAAATGAAAATTAAATAATCAACATCTGTGAAGGAAAATTAGTGGGGCCGAAATTCCTGGTTGGTTTAGCTCAAACATGTGCACTGTAAAGTGTCAGTATTAGCACTTACCTCTATAATTTCATTACATAAAAAAGATTTCTTATCTAAAATAACAGAAAATGCTTTTCCACAGCTAGTCAAAATATTATACTGTTACAATTTTAGACATGCAGTCACTCATAACAAACAGTACATAATCTATACCATTTGCTTCGCCTCACTCTCTCAGTAAAACAACAAGGTTTCACCAAGAGTAACAAAGTAGCAGATCAAGACAACTGAAGTAAGAAGCTCAACACTGTTACACTCATACAGTGAGTCCCAAAGTATTTGGAGCATATGTTTAGCTGTGATAAAAAAAGTATGAACCATATACTTTGGGAAAACCTGTATACTTTCATCGAAAAACAGAAGATATGAAAGATATTCAATGATTAAAGATAAAAAAATCATAATTTAAAAAACCAATAGGAATCAGTGATTTCTTTTCACAAGCCAAATAAAAGTGTAAAGCTCAAACACGTTCAAAATGCCAACATTAAGTGTTAGCCTACTATTAAACAGAAAAAGAACATTAACAGTAAACATAATAAAATCAAATTAACAATGAAACCAACATTGGTGCAACCTTAATTCACCCTGATAAGAGATTAGTAAAAAAATGACATTGGCACATACATTACTCATAGGTATATCATTATAATGTTCATGAATACCATGCATAAGAAACATTCAATACATTTATTTTGTAACCTCTTTGCATAGTATTCTTAAAGTGTGAGCATGTACATCTAACTTAATTGGTGATGTCATATATGTAGGTCCAGCCATCACACATGCAAACGGATGTTGTAATCTTGTTTCCATACCAACTGGTAATCAATAGCCATAGGGATGTGCCAATCCTCCTGCTAACTTCCTTTAATCAAACACAATGCTGAGAGTCTTCTGTAGAGTACTCGTGCTAATTTCCCATTGCTTTTATCGTGCACGTTGCACAGCTCTGTAACGGTAATAGCCCTACGGTTGTTAAGTGCATCTCCCAGTGTATACAACTATATAAGATCTTTCAAACTGTCAACATTGATCTCAGCTCTATTGTTAACGTTCAGCCTTTTGCCTTTCACTTTCATTCTAACAGTCTCTAGAGATGTGAGATAGGCATATGATTTGGGCCCTGCCGATACAAACTCCACAATGTAGTCATTGGGGGCTAACTTTGAAGTTAGATCCACCAAGTAATCTTCGGGGCACTGAGAAAGACCGTACTATCAGTATCATTATACAGAACCCACTCTTGTAATTGCTCCATCAAGACATACTGCTTCAAATGCGATTGAGCTGTTGTGAATGCAGCTATCAATATATTGCTATTGTCAGAAGTTGTTGGATTCTCCTCAGCATTTCGTCAGCACAAACAAGCTGGGTCATCATCTATGAACACGCAGCTGCTCACGTCATAAGAATTATCAGATAAATTAGCATGAAGTTTATCGGGGTGTGTGATGATGACTCTGTTTGACAAATTAACTGTTTGTCAAATCTTGCCCCATAGAAAATAAAGGCAGAGATTTGCTAACAGCCACCTTGCGTGGTTGTATTTGATGTACTCCATACAAAAACATATGCCATGATGTTTGTAGTAACTATCCACCAATCCTGTTTAGTGTCATCGTCCACACAACATAACAGAAAGTCAGAGGCTCCCTATTTCTACTGTAGGAGCATTTGAATGTATTCACAGAAGAGCAATAGTGTACTTGTTTTATAATGATGTGTCTCAAGTATACGCCCCAGTCGATAGCCGCCTTTTATAGTGGCCTGTAAGTCAATTGTACAAAAAAGTGCCTCTCATCACCCACTCTTCATCCGTGTGTTTTTCACCCAGCATGTTTGGTCTCGATGTATGCATGAGAAAACCTGAAAAACAGCCTGTCACCACATCTATAGGGCAACACAGGTAAGTAAAGAAATTGGGTGGATAGACCTCACACCTGATCAAACCAAAATACAGTTTTATATCTCCAGAATCGTTACAGATGATCTCTGGGTGTCCCAGAGGATATGGTTTTTCATTGGTCACTGCCGAGTATATATAGGTGAAATCTAAATTCTGTGTTTGCTCACCCTCTGGGATGTGATGGTGTAACTTTAAAGCATTCATAGAAACTCCATACAATGCATCTCAGGGTTATATGGGGTCCGGCAGTTTCTACTCTTTAAGAAAATTGCCCACTATTGTGTTGCTTTGTATCATTACGTGCCGCTTGTGCTCCCAAATACTGATAAGACAAACTGGATAGGAGAATTTGTTTCAACCGGGTGCATTGATACAACTGCTTATAAGGAGTACCTGTCAGAGTGTCGAAAGCCCCAAGCAGAGGAACATTCAGGACATCAGTGATAAAAACAACTGTTGAATTCAAAGGCTGTTTCCAGACCATGAACCAAAGCATATCCATCCAGCCAGTATTTACTGTAGAATTTCTCACCGCTACCAATTAGGGCATGTTGCATTGCAATGTTTTCTGTCTCTGCTGTGAATAAGAGCCATTGAATAGCCACTGTTGAATAACGTTTTTGGAGACTGTGGTATAAATTCTGGGGCAGCAGCGTGATCATTTCAGGCTTTAGGTACAATTGTCTGTAGATCTGCACACACCAACTAGCCACAATGACACTAAAAGGATTGATGTATGACACGTGTAACCCCCAAATATAGGTGTTTCCTGAAGGGTCATTTGAATGATCCTGTCACTGAACAAATTACATGCCTGTCTTAAAATGTTGACATCTTCTTTAACTGCGGGAAAAAGTCAAATATGCTGTGCTCATTTGCCTTATACCACGTCATGAAACAGTTGTTTTTGCTAGGCATCATGTTCTGAATGCCATATCGTTGGGGGCCGGGATTGTGCCTACATAGTTTTGATTAGCTGCCATTTTTAAAAGATGTTGAAAGAAGCCCTTTCAGCCGAGAAAACTAAAAGCTTTAGGTAGTTTACTGAGTTTCACGGGTTTGAAGTTCAAGCAGTTGATAAAACATATTTTCAATGTTACCACAAGCCTTGACATGAGTTTAGCACACTGTGTGATAAGTTTCACTCTAATTTGCTCCTCCACCAATAGTTTGAGTATAAAGTAGCTGTTGTGCCCTTTGGCATTATGAGATAAAAACGTGTAGCCCTTGAAATGAGTTGTTACAATGGTGATAACAAAATCACTCACACATGAATAACCCTCAAACTACCAACAACTATCACCTGTAAGATGTCTAGCATATATGGAGTTTGGCTGGTGCGTTATATTTTCCTACTTGCCTTCCATGCCAAACACAATATAACCCTCACTTTTCTTTTCAGGTCTATCTTTTATCATATAACACAGATGTTTCTCCATCTTGACAACAGACTCTTTGCCCTGCGGACAAATTAACACATTACATTTATGGCTCTTGAGGGTACATTTCCTACACGTGGAACAGTCAAAATGTGGCTCACACACGACAGCTCCTGTGGCCGCTTTCTCTATGTGAATGTTTATACAAACGCACGACATTGTGGACATTTTGAAGGTCTGTGCTTAAGCGCTTTTCACTCGTCTCTTAAACACAGGCAACAATGATACTGACAACTGTGTTTATTTCTGTTGCTGAAAATATGGTGGGAATGCTTACAGAGGTTTTTAGCCCCTGGGAAGTTTTGTAGATTTGTTACATCATAAAAAATGGTTGTTGTGATGTAAAAGATAAAACTTTTTTTTACTATTTTAGCCGTTGGCGGGAAGTATCTCAATACACCTCTGCTGAAGTACAGTATTTTGATGTCTCAAGTGAAATACGACTCAAAGAGAACAAACTGTCCAAAGCTTACAGATGTTTCTGTTGATATGTCTGCATTCTTTCTAAGTACCCAGGAGCATCAAGCTGTGCTATTAGGAGTTGTGGCTTGTAAGGACAATCACATCTGGATATAACCAACTTGTCCTTTTGAAGATCGTAAATAACCAACATTGCTGGCCTCTGGATCTACACCATTTTATGGATTGTTCAGTGTCTTTTACATCCACTCTGAGCTGGGTGTCCACCCTCACTCTTTAGAGACATGCCAACTGTCACATTGCTTGTGTTTTCAACTTCACATGTTAGATCACTCCTGTACATTTGGCTGTGGTTAAATGCGAGAATGCTCTAGTGGTTTGCTGGCTGTTTAAAATGGGCCATTTCGTTTTCAAGTGTGAGCTAGTCACAATCATTTGCTGTCATTAGACCCTGTTATATCTGATGATTCTGATATCCCTTCAGCGGGTATTGGTGGAGTAGCAACTGTACTAAGGATAGGTATCACTGTATTATCATCTTCAGGGGGTATCAGTGGTGTAGAAGGTGGTTTTCAAACCGACCAGGCCCCACAACACCTGGAATGCAATTTTGCACACTTTCAGCACTGCATGTTGCACTATTAGGGTAGTCGGGCTGGCTTACCAGGAATGTGACACAGTGCCCCTCCGTTAAGGCTGTAGTGCTATCATCCAGCTGATATATGAATATAGAAATGACCTACTCCACATATTGAAAAGAACCCGATATCCGGGTTCCCCCAATTTAATTTTACAAAAGGGTTTCAAAGGTTTCACAATAGCCAGCATCTTTATAGCTATGTTTAAAGGTGGGGGTGTGTATAGTTTTTTTTCTGTTCTTTTTTGCTTGAGTTGTGGGGTTTAACACCATACTGGGGCCCACACGTATAACAGTTGTATACCCTCATACATCAGCTGTGCCATCCATAGTTATGATACTAGCGTTAATGCCATTTTGAATGTTAGCAAGGCCCAACTGGCGATTATCACGCACCCCCTCCAAGACATTAACGCTAGTATTCTGAGTTTCAGCATCATGATCATTTGTGTCATTTATATTGGTGATACTGATAGCCACACCATCTTGATTGTTAGTGGGTGCAGCTGTATCATCATCTAATAGCACTCGTCTGTTGTTACATCGGCAGAGTCCATAGCAATGCCATTTGGTAACATCACACCACCGTCCCTCTCCTAGGTGCACATTTACTTCTTTTGCGGCTCAAGCAGTGCCCCCTTAGATCTTGCGCCTAAAACAACAACATGTTCATTTGTAACATCGTTCTTTACCCGGGGTTGAGAATTTTGCCTTTTTCGACAGTGGGCAGTTAAAACCACTTCTGTATCTATACACCCTAACTCTATCTTAAGTGCCCTTGAAAGGTTGTTTAAAGCCCAAACAATCCATCATGCTGCATGATGGAACAGGACTTGCAAGCTGTTCCAACCCCCGTTCCCACAAATCTAGTAGCGGATTGCACATGTAAAGGAACTATCAATCTACAACAATTGGGTATTTTGATCTTAGGTCACTGATCAGTGTTTGACATAAAGAAATCCTGTGGCTTTGTAGGTGTCTCGGTTCCAGGGCCAGGCCCCGGCCCGGCTCCACAGACCCTTGATGAAATAAAAAAGCAATTCTGTTCTGATTTAGCATTCTCCGCAATGCAGCTGGAACCAAGAGGCATCAGAGGTACTCTTTGACTTCTTTTAAAGGGGCTATGATTGTTGTTGGGCAGGTAGGCTCCGTTTCATGGTGTTAACCCCGGTCTCTGGATCCCCTACTGATGGCCATCCAGCCCCACGTATTGATAGTGATATTGATATTTTATTTGTATCGTGCTCAGACACATGTGTTTCAGAGTGCGAAACACGCTTATGGAATCCACCGTAACTTTGAAGAGAGTACAAGAGAATTCTGATTTAAAACATACACTTAACATGTCTGTAACACTCTAGTTTACTTTACATTTGTAATGCGCAAACATAGGACCCAAAGGCTTAAGGGTGCACAGAAAAAAAAAACAACATCTAAGACCGAGACAGGTTTAAAGCTTGGCCCAACTTTGCAGCTGAGTAAGAATGGCCAATAAATGGCAATCTAGCCAAATAACAAAGTTTTTAACTTTTTCTTAAAAGTTACTGTCAACTTGATTTCCCGTAAGTCAGGCGGGAGAGAGTCCATGCTCTGGGAGCTGCTTTTATAAAGGGCCCTTTTAACACTTTGCTGGTATTGCAAAGAGGTGTCTTCAGCTGATGTGTGTTATTGGATCTAAGGCATCTAGGATTATTTTTCTCCATGAGAAGATCTTTCAAATAAGCTGCCATGGGTCCTACACAAGATGTATGAGTAACTAGCAGCTGGAACTGTACTCTTGCTGCTACCAGAAGCCAGTGCAGACTCTGTCTGGCCTCTGATACATTATCTCTCCAATTAAGGCCTTTGACCACTCTAACAGCACTATTTTGGAGCACCTGAAGACGGTTGCACTCAGCTTTTGGGATACCTATCAGTAGACTACTACAATAATCAATCTTTGCACCTAGTATCGTCTTTGCAATCGTCTCAGCATTTTTCTGGGAGATAAGAGGCCAAAGGTGGGCTACCAGTTTATATAATAGGTCGAGAAAGAGACCACACTGCTGACCTGTGCCTTCATCTTATGATTCTGATCCAGTACTGTGCCTAACATTTTGACTTTCTTTTTAACATCAATCTTACAGTCTGTAATAGAAAAGCATTCATAAATTGGACCTAGATTCATAACCTTATTCTGTGTGCCCACCACCATAAGTTCTGTCTTTTCCTTGTTTCGTGCCAGGCCATTCTGCAACATCCAATTATGAATAAGGTCATATACCTTATTAATGTTGCGTTCATTTTCTATATATGATCATGTTAGCGGGATGACACATTGCGTGTCATCCTCATAGTTAGCAAATGCTATGTCATTCAGCTCCAATAGATCAAAGAATGGCACCATAATTATGTTATAAAGGGCCGAGGACACAGACACGCCCTGAGGAATGCCATAAACTAGATTCACTGGCCCTGCCTCTGACTCCCCGCCAAATACTCTACACTGTCTATCACTCAAATAGGATGTGATCCCACGAGCTGCGTTTTCTGAGAATGTTGCCACTTCCTTCAACCTAGTGATCAGAATGGAATGATCGACTAAGTCGAAGGCTGTGGATAGATCTAGCAACATATGGAGGGAGGCTTGGCCTTTGTCCATGGAGTCAATAAGCTTAGACTTCAATTCCAGGAGCGCTGTTTCAGTCTCATGACTTTGTATAAAGCCTGATTGATAGTTATTTAAGATCTGAAGATGGTTCAAATGTGAAGAGAGTTGACCATAAGCCACGCGATCCAGTATATTTAAAAGAAAGGGAGTATTCGTAATGGGTCTATAATTTGTCGCTGTTTTACTGCATAAACCTGGTTTCTTTAAAAGGGGAGATATCCAAGCTTTTTTTTTTATCCCCTCTGGGACATGATTTTCCACAAAAGAAGCATTAACAAATTGCACATCTCTGTAATTAAGGTAGGAGAGCAGGCTTTTATTATGATCACCCAGTAGGGATCCCCCTTACAACTTGTAGTTTTAAGCTGCTTAATAACGGTAGCCAATTATGTCTCTGGCATTGGGGAGCAATTGAAATAATTCTGTGCGGCCATCCCACCCCCAACCTCTGACACTATTTTTGCAAAGAGCTTTTTGGACTAAATATTTTTTTTAATATTATCCATCATGGCATCCTGGATAGATGCACACCAAGCATCGTTTTTCACCAGGGAATCCTTATTCTGTTTATTCATAGATTCCTGTCTGTTCGAAATTTTAAACAGTTCCTTACTTTCTGAACTAGAATTCACAATTCTGTTATTAAGCATATCTTTTTCAGCAGACAGAGTTGCAATTTTATAAAGCTTGGCCACTTTTTTATATGCTTCTAATCTAGTGTTATCCTGACCTGACCTCCAAGGATGAAAACACTTTATTTTGATTGATTTCAGAGTTAAACCATGAATTAGATTTCTGAGCTGACAAAAGATGTTTCCTTTTTAAAGGAGCTAGAGTCTCTGTGATATGCTCAAAGGAGTGTAGAAAGAGGAAGGTCATCTCTTGCACAGATTCAGCTTTTAAGACCTCTGGAACCAAAGTGGATATCCAAGGTTTTAAAGCCTCTGGGGTCAATTTCTTAAAATTGCTTGTAAAAATAGAGACTTTGCTTTTCCCATTGTTTCTTATGGGCAAGTCGTTATTAATCAAAAAATGAACAAAGGAGTGCACTTACCAAGGACATGAAATGACTTCAATGTCGCTAATATGAATATTATGGATAGCAACCGAATCAAGCGTGTGTCCCTTTTAGGGAGAATTCTCCAGAATGGCTAATTGCCCTTACCTATTGAGTCCCTCAGCAGCTTTGCTGAATTTCTAGGATTTATTTTTTTCGCCTGGTAAGAGTGGGAGCCTTTTTTCCCACTCTTACATGTGCTTTGCTGTGTGTTTTACATTTTATGTGTTCATAGACTGTGGAGCCTCACCTACTCCATAGGCATCATCTTTTTACTGTGTGTCACACAGCACCTTTAGTGCAGTGACATAGGGTTGTCTTTTTCAGGCTTCCCACTTTAAACTCCATTTTCTAGGACTGCCTACTGTCTCCCAGAACATGTAAAGTTGCCATTGACTTTATTCGTCTTTTTAAATTCACAGACCCAGTACAAAATATTTTACATAGAGTACTGGAAAGGGTTAATAGTTATTTCTTTTTGTGTGTCTCTAATGGAAAACAAATGCGTTCGCCTTTCTTTAAGATTTGGCTGGTGGCAGTGGCATCTACCATATTTTTCCTACTGCGGTCTATGAAAAGAAAGTTGGTACTGTTAGTAGCCTCAAACTTTAATCCGCTTGACCCCATTTACTTTTATATGGTTCCGGCGGGGTTTATTCACCATTTCTTTCTCGTGTTTTACTCTTCGGGCCAAACCAGGTTTGGTTCCTTAGTTTGCCGTCCTTTGGCGGGCTTCTGCACAGAAGCCCTCCTTAGGCGCCTCAGAGTCTAGATAGACAGGATGTGAGGGAGGGGTTTTAGGCCCCCTGCACAGGGTTTCCTTGGAGACCCAAGTCACACTCTTGCTTTATGACAGCCACCTTGCTTTGTGATTGACAGCCAGGCTGTGTAAATGAGGGAAAACTGCATAAAAAGCAGGTCTGTGGGACTTGGAAGGCAGAGTCGCACTGGATCGAGAGAAACAAAGAGAAGCTGAAGGAAGAAGACTGCTGCAACTACTGAACCTCCCGGTGAAGCCCTGCTGCGGGTTTCTGAATCTCGTAAACTTCGACGACAGAAAAGATCTGCAAGGAATCTTATTCCCTTGAGCTGGTGGGACCAACCAGTTTGCCAAACTCTAAGCAAACCCTCCCTCCCGTGGTTGAATTTGCTGTGCACCCCTGCAGTGAACCGGATAGCCAGGAGGACCGCAGCCTGTTTGGGTTGTAAGGAGCGCACCTTTTATTTGTTGCTTTGCTCTGCTGCTGGTTTCTTCCCTGGGCAGTGCAGGAACCTCCAGTCTTCCTCCTTCGTGTCAGTCTGACAGTCGTTTCAGGAACCGAGAGCCTGCAGGATCTGCCAGGAACTTCTTCCTCAGCTGCAGCATTCTTCTTCTTCTAAGGCACTGTTCGTTCCGTCCGACCACGGTGAAAGTGTTTTAAATCTTTCACCAATCCGAGGGTTTGTCCTTCTCTGCTCTTTTAAGTAACTTTTCTTCCAACCAACTTCGTTTTGAACTCTTGGCAAAGACTAAACCGGAAACTACTCTGAACTGTGTGATCCTCTGCAAAGACTCTGAACCATTAACATTGGCCCAGGTCTATTGGTTTGAATCCTCATTGTAGTAAGCCTTTTCTAGATTGCCCTGCCTACTTACGTGTTGGTGCTGCTTGATTTTGTATAATCTTGTCTTTCCCTGGGTGTTGTGTAGTATATTAAGATTGTGCTTTTTCTGTTGCTTGATAATAGTGGATTGTTTTACAACTGATGGTGTAAATAAATGTATATTCTTTTACTCAGAAACCTTGAGTCAGTGTGTGTTTGAACCATAGCAATTGCTGTCCTTTGTGTAACTCCTGATACTGCTCACTTTACTCTTGAGATAAGTCTGGCTGCTCAGCCATCGCTACCACTTTACAGTGTAGTACAGGCTTGTACCAAAGGTGAATTCGTACTTACACTTTTAGTCTTAATTGTATGTGGGTTTCTCAAAGGGTAATGCATATGATTCTGCCTAACAGTCCCTTAATGTGTGTGGGTTTTTTAACCATTTGCTTAAAACCAAAATTACCCAGTGCATCTTCCAGTACATTTGCTGTAGTATCTATATCGCATCCCAGACAGAAATTAAAATCGCCCAAAACTATACACTTAGTATTATGTTTAAGGAAATGTAATAACATATTGGTCAAAAGATCAGGAAAATCTGATCCTGCAGCAGGTGATCTATATAGCAAAAGCAAATTAATAGTATCTTCTGCATTAGCACCAATTTTGACTAGTTTAGCTTCTGTGCCGGGTACATCTTGAATGATAACCTCACAAATGTTTAAATTTGTGACCATGGGACCTTAATTTAGGTAGAGTGTTATGCAGGTGGATGGGACACAGAATAGCTCCATACACCAATAATCAGACCAACTCAGGAAAAAGGCAAAGTCATTTTTTCTGTTTTATTATGCTCACTCGAGCTCTCAGCACAAATCGCATAAAACAGTCTTTTATTGATTGATTGATTGATAATAAGTATTTCAGAGTGCGACAAGGCAAGGGAGGGGAACAGGGTAGAACAAAACAGCAATCTTACTAGACCGAGTGACATTGAGAACGCGCAAGTGCATGGGAGAGGGGGAGGGGAAAAGTGCATGGAAGGAGGGAGAAGTGGAAAGTGAGAAGCAGAGGAGAAACAGATAA
Source organism: Ambystoma mexicanum (assembly GCF_040938575.1). NCBI lineage: Eukaryota > Metazoa > Chordata > Amphibia > Caudata > Ambystomatidae > Ambystoma > Ambystoma mexicanum. The sequence continues at coordinate 1,062,982,966 of NC_090921.1, read as the reverse complement.
ATAACAATAAATAAATGATAAAGGCAACAAACAGTGGTAATGCAGCCAGCAATTTGCAAGTGCTACGTTTAAGGCAGCGGACAGGGTAGGTCTGATAAGTGCAGGAAGAAAAAGGGGGGGCTGTATGGGTACAGATACAGAACCCAGTGCAAGGGGTGGCCCGGAGGCAATGCGGGAGGGTGGCAGAGTGAGCAGGTACCTGGGCCTGAAGGACAGAGGGTGGCCAAGTGCACAGTGCCAAGAGAGAACAGATCAGCAGGGGAGAGGGGGAGCGAAGGCAGAAGAAAAGAGGAAGGTCTTGAGGTGCTTCCGGAACCGGAGATGGTTCTCCTCAAGTTTTGGAGTGGCAGGGAGGCTGTTCCAGAGGGAGGCCCCAGCCGAAGACAAAGATCTAGCCCCAGCTTGTTTCTTTGAATAACGACTGATCCTGAGGGAGTTGGAGGTAGAGGTGCGAAGAGCTCGAGAGGGGAGGTATTTGCGAGGGATAGCTGAAGGTATTTTGGACCCAGGCCCCAGAAAGCCTTATGGACAATGCAGAGGGTTTTGAATGTAATCCTTGTATCCACTGGGAGCCAGTGGAGAGATTTCAGAGCTGGGGAGATACGATCCCAGGGCTTGAGGCCAAGGACAAGTCTCGCAGTCCTGTTCTGGATTAGTTGCAGAGGGCGGAGAGTAGAGGCAGGTAGATTTAGAAAGAGGCTGTTACAATAGTCCAAGCTAGAGAGAACCAGATCTTGGGATACCATGAGCTTCTGAGGGAAGGAGAGGAAAGGCAGAGTACCTCTGAGGAGATGCAGTCGGAAATTTTATTTTTTAGAGACCTCAGAGATGTGGGCGGAGAAGGAAAGTGTGGAGTCAAAGATGACCCTGAGGGTCTTAGCCTCGCAGGTGGGGGTAGGAGGAGGGCCAAGGGAGGCTGGCCAGAGAGTGAGGGGAAAAGATGGTGAAGGTGTGCCGATGAGGAGGATCTCCGTCTTGCTGGCATTCAGAAAAAGATCATTGGCAGAATACCAATCTTGAATGGCAGTTAGGAAATCAGAGATGAGAGAGGGAGAGGAGGTGGCAGAGGGCAGCCTGAAAATGAGTTGAGTGTCGTCAGCGTAGCCCTGGAAGTTTGAGCAGAAAGTGGCAATGCAGTTGGCGAGAGTTGCCAGGTATTGCTTGAAAAGCCAGGGCGAGAGGTTAGACCCCTGGGGAACACCACAGGTAGAGAGGAAGATAGATAAAAGGAAAGACCCAAGTTGGACCTGAGAGTTGGCTGTCTTTATACTAAGAATTTGTCATAAGTGACATCATACTAGGTGGCAAATATGAAAAACCTATGGGGAATTGTGGTTGGCTCAAGGGGAACATCTAAGTATACCTTCTATAGGGACTGGGATTGTGATTTGGGTCTCTACAGTCAGGTGCACAAATCATGCCCGTTCCTAATGCAAGACTTCAAAACTTATTAGAAACACGGTACTCTATTGGCTCTCAAACTATAGGGTGCTTCATTATATGGCTCTCTACAATTGGTTGGCATGCTCGTGCCTTTCTGGAACATTCAATTCACTTAGCAGCATGTTAGCTCAGACCCAGGTGTCAGGGGGTAGACTGAACTGTACCTCCCCACACAATTAACCCATCATCTCTCATCACCCATGTCTTCTACCATGCAGACTGTCTTTGAACTTTGCCTTGCAATGTATTCTCATCTCTGGGAATATAAGGGAGTACGGGCACATGCTTATCAAAGTTCTGGACTGTGTGCCAAACTCTATTCCCATACTTAGCTCATGTGACAGGAGACCGCAATTGTCTTGAATTAATAAACTTGGCACTAATGGTGTTCTTTCTTTGCACCTTAATGAGGGATAGTTCAGCTTCTCACGTTCACTGTTCTTTGAGGATATATAACCAGTTCTTGGCTGTCTTGAGTCTTGACACCAGGCCAGACAACCCTTCTCACTTTTTCCATGCTCCCAGCTAATTCTCTGCTGCAGCACAGTCTTCAGCCCTTCTCTTCATGGTCTGAACTTACTAAAATGATGATACTGATGTCCAGCTTCGATATAATGGCGGCTCTGCCTGCAGTCTATTCACTACTTATAGCCAGCTTCTATGACCACTTAGTCTACTTGCGTTGCATCTTTACAGTTTATTAAACGGCTTGCATTTTCTACAGTGCTTTTCACATGTGCAAGCTTTGTTCCGCACATAAAGGTGTACTCGATTCTTTACGGTCTTGCCACATAGCATGATCTTGGTTTTGCCTTTATTAAGTAAAGTAGGAGGTGGTTAGCCATCATCCAGTGTTCGATCTCTGAGAGACAGCATGCAAAATCTGGGGTGATGGTAGACACGGGGCTATTTGGGATTTTGAAGATGATTTGTGTATCATCTGCATAATTGTAGCACAATAGACCATGGGATTGTATGAGTGTGGGTTGCTGACTCAGGTAGAGGTTAAACAGGAGATGGGATAGAGGGGCACCCTGCAGCAGTCTGTGGGTGACTGTGCAAGGAGATAACGAGAACAGAGGGATGTGTACTATTATTGGAGATCTGTTGGAGAGGAAGGAGGCTATACATTCTGAACTGATTCCCTGATGCCGAGGCTGTGTAGTCTGTGACGATCCTCCAGATTGCATCATTTCTCCCAAAAGTTGTATCCCTTTCCATGAGGCTAGGGCGGTGAGGCCGCTAACCAAGAGTCTCCCTACGGTTGTAACATGCGGCAAGACCTCATGGAGAGGAACTCCACTCATGGGGATAAGGACGTGAGTTCAAGCCACTGTCCCTTTAACTCCAAACCCCACAGGGTAATAACTATCTCTCACCCTTCCTTGCCCAAGGTACCGTCTGAAACTATGTGTTATTGTAATGTATCAGACACTATATTTACGATAAGTACTGGGACTAAGAAAAACCCAAGTACTCTACCATCAAACATGAAGAGTGTTCAACCAGCCATTATCCATTGGAGTGATATTGTGCCAGAGCAGTCACTGCTATTTAAACTAAACAACAAAGAAGGAGAAGGAGATTTGTATCAGGAGGGAGATTCATCTCCGGAAGGAGAAGCTGGCATGCATGGAAAGTGCCAGAAAGCCTGTGAGTTGGAAGCAGGGTGTTGTATGGGTGCAGCGTAAGCAATTGTGCAGGGTTGGAGAGATGAACCGCGAGCCGCCCGAAAATCATCTTGTCAGTCGGCTGGGAGCTGGCTTCTTGGAAGTTAAGAGACATTGCGGTCATGGAGTGACCAGTGCTGGGTGGACCATCCGGTCTGAGGAATACACCCAGACCGTCATGACTAGCCTACCGTGGAGCTGTGTAAGTGATTGCATGCGAAGGAATGAGAAACTGTGGTGGTTGTGCAACCTGTAACGAGTGGACTCTGTGGTCCGAAACTTGCACCCAGACTGCCAGCAGTAATAGAAGAGTGGAAGAAAACAGTGGAAGAACGAACCCACCACCACTGGCGAGACTGGTGGAGCGTTCCCTGAGAGAAGGTAATGGGAACCTTGATTAATCCAAGAAGGCGCCTGGAAAACTTGAAAAGATGATACCAGAATAAAAGAGAGAAAAGCCAAAAAAGTTAAATTGGCCAAAGAACAGTGGAGGAGAACCATTAAGGAGCCAACCTGCAACCCCTGGCTTAACTGGTGAAGCATTTCCCAAGAGAAGGTAATGGTAACAGTGATAAGTCAGGGAGGGGGTCGGGAAAACTTTAGAATATGATACCAGAAAAAACGAGAGAAAGGCGACGAAGTAAAGTGGACCGAAGAAGAGTAGAGGAGAACCGTGAAGCAGTGAACCCGCAACCGCTGCAGAAACCGGTGCAGCATTCCCTTAGCGAAGGTAACAGGAACATTAATAGATCTGGGAGGGGCAGGAAAAACTTGAGAAAACGATACCAGAAGAAAATAGAGAAGAAGATCACTTTGTGAGGCAATGCCTTGGTAAATTCCATAAGACTGTGGTTTTGAATTTGAAGGGTCATGAAAGACTGGCGGAGTTTCTTCCTCATACCGGTGGGGGCAAATTGAAGGACAGTGAGAAAGGGAAGATAATACAGAAGCCTAGGGAACAACATAAAGGATTGATGAAAAAGCTAAAGAACAAGTAGATCAAGAACAACTAGGAGGGAACTAGGAGAAGCGAGTAGTCCCGGAGTACTTTTTGGAACTTGTGGAAGCCGAACTCTGAGAAACTGTACCCAGGAGAAGGGATTCATTCTCCTGGTTTGGGATAAGATCTCTTCCCATTACTTCCTCAGTAGAGTAATTGAGCTAAGGGGAGCATATACAACCTGACAAGCAGAAACCAGCATCTTTTGGAAGTAGTCTCCAGGATGTCCCTCCTTGAAGCTTCAAGGGTCTAATTTGTTTTGTCAACACCGGATCACCCCAAGAGTCAGCTTCCACTTCAAGTAAGAGTGGGAGAAAACCCCCTTTTACTATGAAACACTATTAGAACAAAAGAAGACCGAGAATAAGCAAATAAGCAGGTGGCACCACGATGACCAGAAGGAAGAAGATGCTAGGATGCTAAACTAGGTAGATGGTTCCGGGGGAGATTGAACGTTTCTGCTTATTGTAAACATATGCTCTTTACTTTTGTTTATAATAGGGAGATGCCTGCAGCAGATGTAGTGAGATCATTATTTATTTATTCATAGGCTTAGTAGTGTTGCTTACATTTCAGAGCAGCTTCGAGATCTCCCATAGAGGCCCATTATATAGAACTCTATATAAACCCCTGCTTATCAGTAGAATGAAGCTAGAGTTGATTGCAGAGGAACATATGCCTCACAACATGGTGCCCGTGATTGAGGTGGACTGACTACATATCCAAAGAACCAGGCCCTGAGGATATACATGAGGGGTCCCACATAAACAGACATGTGTGCTTTGGCTTAATGAAATGCTGTGTTATGACATGCATTGATACAAATTGTGCACATGTCAGGTTTATTACATTGTGATTGAGCTTTGCACCATTGCAGGTGTTTAGATAGATGATGATGAGAGAGAGAGAGATAGAGAGAGAGAGAGAGAGAGAGAGAGAGCGCGACAGAGAGAGAGAGAGAGACAGAGAGACAGAGAGAGAGAGAGAGAGAGAGAGAGAGAGAGAGAGAGAGAGAGAGAGAGAGAGAGTTGTGGAATTCTATTGGCGATCCACCAAAACAAGTGGGTCTTTGGTGTTTGTTTTCATTGGCGAGCAGGGTAAATTACTTTTAAAAAGTGATATTTTGAAAGAATGTACCAGGAGAAGTATTGTAATACATCGTATTTTTATACACATTGACTTGTTTGTCACTTACTGTCCAGAAGGCGTCAAGGGTTGTGCGTATTAATGAATATTGAATAAATGAAGTGCATATCATATGCACTATGCATATTCTGTTGCACGTTATCATTTATCCCTGTGTGTATTAGGAATCCAACAGGAACGGGGTTGCTAAAACAGAGCATGTTACACATGTATACCTGTTGTTTTTAGAATGGCTGCAAGTGTAAGGAGTTGCCTTTTTCCAGTCCTACAGAAATAATCTGTTGAAAGATGTCACTTAGACTGTACAAATCACTCTACGTTGTGCTGAGTGGATATAGACATTCCATTGTTGGGGGGGGGATCGTAGCAACCAGTTTGGGGCTGGCGACTGACAGTGTGGAATGTTTTGTTCCTAGTCAGCCCATTGGGAGGCAGGGTGGCCCTAAGTGACCTAGAGGTACAGGTTTACCGCAACACAAAAGGTTAATTCACTGTTCTACCTACCCTTTTCATGATCATTTTTGTTTTTTTTACCAAAAGAAGGTGACATGCTAAATTCCTAATTAAAACAGATGGCATTTGCCACTCATTTCAATACTACTAGCCCAAGGACAATCAGCCAGAATGTGCATTTTGAATTGTTGATGCACTTACTGCTCAAACATTTGCAAGCTCTGTCTTTCGTTCTCTGTTAGCATTTCCTAAACAAAGTACTTTGAGGATGCCTCGTCGTCTTCACTGTCTTCAACAGTTAACAATATTCCTATTTGTTCACAAAATGAAAAGGAACATTAAGAACATATCTGAGCTGTTCTGACTCTCCTAAGTGAGAAGAAATCCCATGCAGAGGTAGAGCAATGTGAGTTTTGGTTCTCCACCATGAACGTTCTTGGATGTGTTTGACACTTGCGTGGCCGTAAGAAGAGGAGTTTGTAAAGGAGATACACACCTTTGTAGCTTTATCATGCTTAGATCAGTGGTTTATAATTAGCTTTTCAAGAGTGTTAACACCAGTCCAAAAAGTTACATGTGTACAATTATTTCACTTCTCGATAGGGTGAAAACAAATGCCTCAAGTTACCTCTTACATGCCATAATATTCCAATGAAAAGTTCAGACCAAACATTTGCAACATGTAGTCTGCTGCTCTCAGAAACTAGGTAAAGCTGAACAGAACTACACATTAGCAGATGAAGAAGCTTCTAGGGACCACAAAATCATTTGGAGAATGGAGAGACTACGGTCCTCATTAAGACCCTGTCGGTCCGGGAACTACGGTACTGGTAAGCATGCCAGTACCGTAGTTCCCGGACCGCCACACTATGAGCTGTGCTAGCGGGAGCCTGTCAGCCCACCAGGTCTGACCTGGCGGGCAGTGCGGCACCCGCGAGCCCAGCACATCCAACATCCCGTTCCCATTGCACCCTATGGGGCCGAAATGGGGATGGGGAGTCCCGTATTGCCGGCACCCGCAAATGGGCAATTACCAGGTCCGTCAAACTCGGCATGACCCGGTTCTTGCCCATTCGTGGGTGCCGGTAAAAATGCAACTCAGGCAGCAGCCATGCCGGTTTTGCCGGCACAGCTACTGCCGGAGTTGTAATGAGGCCCTACGTGTTTGGGGCATCACATAACAGCACAGTGTTGCTGGAGGGTCTCAATGTACAGTTCTTGTGATTGGCAGAAATAATCACTGCTTCTCCATGTCAATTACATTGGAAAATGTATTTTTCGACTCTGATTCTGCGGTGATGTAAAGATCTGGAAGGGCTAACCAAAAAGCGGACATTCTATCTTGTTACCATGATACCGCATCATACAAAAAGCAAAGGAAACGAGCGACCAAACAGGCGGCCCCTCACTCACAAGTGTGGCCGATAACGTACCCAGTGACCTGCCATATGGCCACCTGCTCAAGACCTTGGCAGCACAAGAACGAATCCAAAGCTATACAAATTCATTAATAGATCAATCAAGGATGGACTTAAAACCTAGGGAACAATCCTGTTCTTGCCAACTTCTTCCTTTCAATTAAAATCATTTGGTGGTGCCACAAATCTCTCTTATCCAGAAACCAGGGGAGTAATGAAACACAGTCTTCAGACAATCACACATCTTGGTGGCCACATATGAATATAACAATTCTAATATTTGTACAAATAGATGAACTATGTCACAGGTGTAAAACTGATCATTGAAGACCTGCAGACATTGGCAATCGTTACCACGTTAAACTAGCATTGAGGAACATAGTGTCATAAGACATTATAGTGAAACATCCTAACAACCACAAACCTGGACAATGAACACAGAAAAGACTGTGCATAGGGCCAGGCACCTTTATTCCAGAAGACCAAGCAGCAGAGCAGGCAGCCATTTTGGCCACATCTCTATATGAAGGTCAGCTCGTGACATTTCCACTCATGCTGAAGACTTACCTGCAGCAGCAGATGTTCAGGAGCAGCTCTACTGCAACCTTTCCAAGACCACCACTGGGCATGCAGGTAGGTATTGAGCGAAGCATAGGCTTCATCAAAGACAGGACGCAAGCCCCACATTCTGCAAGAACTGCATTTCAAAATATGTTAATCCTGGTATGATGATATGTGAAATACTAAAGCAAATCTCTGGCTCTGTGAATGAGTAGAATTCATGATCATGTGACTAAGTATATTTATGACTCATATACCAGAGAATAGATTTACTAACTCAATTAGAAAACTGCACAATGGGGCGGGGCAGCATAAAGTTTACTCCAGAAATGCCTTGTCAATGAGACCTTGTGGAACACACCAATTAATGGACGCAAAATATAGGACATTCAGTCTTTTATTTCACAAGGTAAACGGTTCAGCACTCAGTCAACCTCAAAATGAAAAGTCTTCAAAACAAAGTTATCTCCCTCTGGGACACCAGGGCCTCTTGTTCCCCAAGATGGGGGCCAATCCTTTCAGCTAACTAGATGTAGCGTTTCCTGGGCCAATACCCATGGTTGTCTTGCAACAGGTATCTTCCACTCATCAAGTCCTGAGTCTGCTTGATGACACTTCTCATTGACTTCCTACTACATCGCCTCTCAACTGTAGGTATAACTCAAGTTGGAGTTGTAGCCAGGGTTTCCACTAGCAATCTCCAGGCTCTGACTCCAACTCGAGGGCCCCTTCTCACCGCTGTAGCTTATTTCCCATTGCCACTCTAATGGTAACCTTTCTGTGCATGTCTCATTCCTTCCCACACTGTCTGGTCCTTCCTGTTGCAAATATGGGCCTCAGGAACCCCCTGACTCTTGTTGTCTTTGTCACTACCTCCTCCTGCTGTTACAACCTTCCCCTCAATTCATGACCCTCACCTGGTGTTAACACATCCTTCAAACACTTACTACCTCTTTCTTATGTTTCCAAGTCTTCAACCCCTCATCATCATGATGTTACCATTCTCCAAACATGTACCCCCTTCACCTAGAACAGCTGCTTCCTCCATTGTTAACACCTCCTCAAATCTCATCACACCTCCTCCTATGACTACCACCTCATAGGTTCTTCCAAGTGCCTGATGTCACCACTACCACACAATGCTTACCACCCCCTCCTAATGTTACTACCTCTTCCAATCATTTACTATCTTCTTCAAATGTTCCCACCTCTTCAAATCATCTATGGCATCTTCCAGGTCCCTTCCCTCCCTTACCTCCACAAGCTTCCAATCCTCCACAGTCCTTATAACATACTCCAAACTCTTCCGACTGGTAGCCAAAACCTAATTCAACAACCCACACTCAGCAACTGGGGTTCATTGCATCTATGCTGGGGTAGCTTCACCCTGTGGGCAGGCATTTCCCTGAGGTTCTTTACCTGTATATGGCAATCTGAGTGACGCCCATGATTGGTTAGCCTATGAGTACCCCGTATGGCTTCTTTGGATTCAAATGTTGGCCATCTCCATATCAGGCTTGTCCACCATTATGGATTTTAGATTTGTTTCTCTGACCCTCCGAGGATGTCTGAACTTAGCTGAGTGCTGTTGTGTTTCCTGTGTGAGAGTTACAGAATGAAACCACACTGGGTATGCTTTTTAGTTTTTCATATTTGTTAATAGTTTTTTGTGGTGCCAGGAGCATGATACTTGGTTGCTGCAGAGTACCAGTGTTGTAACACTGCATCCTGCATCTTTTTCTCCGGGTTTGGGAATTTGAATATTTGAAACATTGTACTCATGGAACTGCAACACATGTTGCTGGGGCACACATCTCCAAGCATACACGTGTCAGGTGAACCAGCAACAGTAGCACTGTATGTTGTACCTTCATCGATTAAATTGGAAGAGCATAATGGGAGACTTCTTCTTTTCTGTAGGGCTGATGTGGTCCTGGCCAGGTCAAGCTTTAGCCGCTCTTAAATGTGGCGGGGGAGCTTTCCCATTATCTTTTTGATTATTACAAGGGTTTAGGTCAGATTCCAAGCCTCTAAGGCTGGTCTACATTGACAACCCAGTATGGTACAAAGGGAGTAGACCTCTGAGACTGGCCTCCGATGAGGCAAGGTGACTAGTGGATCCTTCCATTCCACCCATGGGTCTGATGTCCACTGGAACAGGGTGCCACCCAGTTCCCTGAGTTACCTTCCAGGTTATCCGCAGAGTGAGTCAGGGGGCCTGGTCACAGCCCCTATCTGTCCAATTAAGAATTGACTGCGAAGAAATTACCACTAGTTCAAAAAAGTACAGGGATGTGTACTAGATACAACTCCTACTTAGTCTGACACTACTAAACCAACAGTGATCCCAATAATAAAGTTGAAATGGGCCCAGCCTGACAAGTATACCTCCATCACCGCTTATGTAATGTGGGCCACGGGCAGGCTATACACTTGAGGAGGGATATGAACTAGCACAGAAGCAGTCCAGACAACAATAGCACTGTGCTAGCAAAATAAAAGATTGTCCAATCAGGTTACTGAAAACGTAGCAAAGTTTAATTAAAAGTAAAAATACAAACACACTAATCAAAAACACTATAGCCCACCCCTGTAAGAGAAGACATCAAATATGGAGACTTTGCAATGAAAGGGGACACTCTGGGTCTGAGGACAAGGGTTACAGGCAATCATTCAAGCAGCAATTCAAGTATGCTGACAATATCTTTCAAAGTTCTAGGGAGAATGGTCTTCCTATGCACTGGGGAACTTTAAGTGTGATTAGGAAAAGGATCAGCCTCAACACAACTCTTGGTGCACTCTATAATTTCTTGTTAAGTCAGTATTAGAAGGTGATTAGCTTCTCATGGGGCTACACAGTGTTTCCTTGTTCTGAGGCTGATCAGAGTGCTGATAAAGTCAAAATCTTGATATGGAAACAATTACTATGTGCTCCTCATTGCATTGTAAATAAAAAAAAACTCCAATTGATAATTCACTAATTTCAGTGATTGTAAATACTCTTTTTGTTAGTTCAAGTATGTTTTAATCCAAAGTTGTTTAGCAACCAAAAATGAACCATTGACACGTGTTTCACTGTCATTAAATGACTGACAGATCTTCAGGGGGGGAAGAAAAAGCCCTTCCTTTGGCTTTAATATACAATTCAACTGAGAAAGAAAAAAGGACAAAAGAATAATATTTTTGAAAACAGTTATAAACTTGGTTTACCCTATCTTCAATGGCTGTATTGTACTGGTATTGAGTTTCAACACAATTTACTATTACCATTAAGGCACGGACTTGCACATATACATTTACAGAATGTTGTACTTACTGAATTGCTTTTAAGGACTTGTGTTTTGAATAATGTCTCTATGTTTTACAAAGTTTTTCACTTTACATTTTTCCTGATTAGAGAGAGATCTTTTTAGCCATTTTCGTGAGATCTGCCTAAATGAAAAAAGGGATTCTTAGATTCGGTGTCTCTCTTTGAATTGAGAGAAATGTTCACTTTGAGGCAGGCCAGGAGCACCAAACCATTTCGAATTTATTGCAGGCTTGTTCTTCAGTCTTAACATTGCCAAGAGAGGCTTCTAGGCTTTTTTCCTTCATTCGAGTCAGTGTCGAGACAGGTCATGTTTATGGCTTCCAGCAGGTCAAATCAGCATTAAAATGGATCAAGATGATTGCTTCCTCCTACTCCAACAGACTTTCCTCCTGCTTTCAACACCAACACACTCCAGAGCTGCTCCTCCTCTGTCTCCAAACACCCACACCCTGTATAGATGCTGGTGGTTTATGAAAGGGACTTACCCCTCCCCAGTGACCTCCTCTGATTAGCCTCTTTCAGTTGAATATGCTTATTAGGTGCACACATGGATTGTTGTATTCCAAACTGAGGGCGGTCCAACCACGGTCCCTGCTGGTGGTTATACATGTATACATGTGTATAGCTGTTTAAAACCTGTACTAGTCATGGGTGCAACTATAGGTGCACCGTTCTGCAATGTATATAGGTATAGTCAGTGCAGCCTGACCAACAGTGTTCTAGAATGAGTTCTGTAGTGGAGCCCTGGTTATAGAGTTTTGACTTATGAAGGCGGGCAGTTGGAGAGATGAAAAGGAGGTTGGGGCTGCTGTAAGTTGAATACTTAAAGATGTTGATGTACAAAGACAAATAAAGAGGTTCTGCCTCACCAACCTGACTTCTCAATACTGGTGACGAGGATGGGATGGGTGATGCAGCAGCCCCGGCCTTGATCAATGGATGGAGCTGTGAGAGTCACGCCACAGAAACGCTCCAGGGAGCCCAGAGTGAAACGGTCTATCAGAGCATTCCTGAGACTTAAACAGTGCAGATCAGGAGTCGAGCGCTGCTCCAGAGGGAAGTGCACAGTGAGGGTTCAGTGGAGGGACGGTGGCCTGCGAGCGCTCATGGCGCCCTGCAGGGCACAGCTGATATGGTGCGCAGGGAATGGGGGCCCCCGCCACCAACCAGCAGCATGCCCCACATAGTGTGGCTGGCCAACGGCATATCCCGTGCTGTGTTTCTGAGGAGAAGGAGGAAACCGGGCCCAGGCTAGCTAATCAGCAAAGTGCACAGGAAGCCGGTTGCCTAGCAACGTTCCACAGCCCACGACGGTGGGCATCTTAAGGGCAGGCAGCTTGGGGACGTTAGAAGCAAAGAGATAGAAGCGGACATTGCCTGGTCTGGCAAAGCCAAGCAGCATCCTAGAAACGTTCCATGGCCCACAGTGGCAGCCATCCTAAGGGCATGCGGCTTGGGGAGATTACAAGCAAATACACAGAAGCTGACATTGCCTGGTTAGGCAAAGCAAAGCAGCATTACAAATCCTGCTACAATGAACATACCAGAGCCAATGTTGTTTCTGCCCTGGTCAGGGGAACCAAGCATGAAGTGGGATGACTGGAAGGAAGGATTTACAAGATACATACATGGTGTGTATGGTAACAATTTTGCTAGTGACCAGAAAGACTCCCTACTGTACCATTGCTTAAGACAGGAAGGTCAAACAATTGTTTTTTAAATTACCAGAGCTATCAACACACGAAGTGGAGGGTCTGTCAAGTTTTGAACAAAGTATAGCAAAGCTGGACAAACATTTTATCATACAAGAAAACATGTTCCTGGTAAGGTATCACTTTGCAGTACGAGAACAAAAGTGTGATGAATCCATGGAGGAGTTTGTGACTGCGCTTCGTGGATTAGCGTTAAAATGCAACTATGATTACTACAGAGATGAACACATCAGGGACCAATTAATGATATGGTGCAGTGATCAAAAGTTTATGGAACCCCTGTGGCGTGAAGGAGGATGTGCTGCAGATATAACTTTAGAAAGTGGTTTTGAGATAGCAAAAAGCTGTAGAAAACACGGAAAAGTCAATAAAAGCACTGGATGCAGAAGTTAGAAAGTTAGCGACAAGCGGGGACGCCATTTGCGGTAGCGTAAGTGACATCACATGATCCTTGACCTCTGATGACATCACAGGAAGTGATGTAATTTGACCCCACCCCAAAGTGACATCACGAGAAGCTATGCAACACAACCGTTTACACCTTGACAAAACAGGAAGTGGCATCACATAGCAATGTTTCCAAGTACACTATGAAAATTATGGTTACACCAATAAGTATCCAGTCATTGCATCCACAACCAAAGCATCGACAGCCATACCATCTAAATAAAACATCTAAAAAAAGCATCTAATGCAGTTTTTTAGATTGTAAAGGGTTTAGTTTAACTAAAATGAGTTTTAAAGTTTGAAAAAAGAGGGTTTGGGGGGACCCCCCCATTAAAAATAAAATGAAAAAAAATGCATTAGATGCTTTTTTTTAGATGCTTTTTTTGATGGTATGGCATTAGATGCTTTGGCTGTCGATGGAATGACTATAAACCTTACAACACTCTAACGTGATATACATTACATACAAGAATGGATCACCATATGTATCGGCAGAAAAAAACATGCTATAAATGTAACTTACGAAAAGCAAAATACATAGTCCGAAATGGATGCTTATTCAATGTATTGAATACCAGAAAGACAAATTATTTGTTATTCCTTTTCTTTCTTATTTAGGGTCACTGGTCAAAGTGTTACACTTGTGGAACCCTGTTTTTTTAAGAAGCCTGAACAAGAAAACCAGCCACTCTAGAAACAAAGAAGAGCTTCAATTTGTGAAGAAAAAAAAAGAAAAACGTTTAAAAAAAAATGACCACAAGGGTAGCAAGGGAGACCTCAGGGATCGCAAGTGCAACCCCTGGTCACCCCTAAATGACGTCCCTGGCGCCACGTGTGAATGTGGTGGAGAAGGTGCAGCAAAGAAGACAGCAAGCACATAAAGACAAAGGGAAAACAGTGGCGAAGAAGCTTTTTCTTCGCCACCATTTTCCTGCTAGGACACTGCCTATGAATGTGAATTCAGTTTGGGATGTGGTTGTGGTGGACATATTTGGACAGATATCAGCGAGAGGACAGCAGAGCACGTATGTGATAGTGGTAGCCGACTTGCTGTCCAAGTGGCCAGAAGTCTGTGTGGTAAAGGGCATTATTACCCGGCACGCGCGGCTGAACAGGAATACTGTGTGGTGATTGGCTCATTTGCGAGCCATACCACACAGTATTTCCATCCACGCCGTGCGTGCCGGCTACTCTGTGCCCGGCGAGGGGCGTGGCAGCCCCTCAGCCAATGAGGAGGCTCGAAACGGGGCAATCCCCGCTCCAAGCCTCCCCATGGCTGGAGGCTTCCTTCGTTCCCCGCCGGGGACGCAGGCAAGATTTTCTTTTTTCCCCAGCCTTTCCTCCCTCCCCACTCCACTTACCTTCTATCACGTGGTCTCCGGCGGGGGACGATGGAAACCTCCAGCCGTGTGGAGACTCGGAGCAGGGCCATCCCCGGTCCAAGCCTCCACACGGCCGGAAGCTTCCATCGTCCCCCGCCGGAGACCGCGGTACGTTTTTATTTTTTTTTCTTCCTCCCCATCCCTTCTGCCCTCCCGACCCCACTTACCTTCTTTTTTCTTCTGGTCTTGGAAGCGAACGCGCTTGGAACAAGTGTTCCCAGCCCAGCGCGTCCGCTCCCGATGGCTGCCATGGAAAGGGAAAACGGACTATGTTTTCCCTTTCCATGGCGGCGGCCATTTTTTTTGTTTTTTTTTTTCTGTTCCGAAACGTGTTTCGGAACAGAAAAAAAAGCAATTAGTACCCCGGTCTAACGGGCCGGGGTACTAATGGCAATAAGCCACTCGGTGGCGGGCCAATACTGCCCCGAGGTAATGCCCCCGGGGCACCGTTAAGGCACTTGCTTCGCTCGGGCCTACAACTCGCCCCGGGGGCATTACCTGGGGTGGTATTGGCCCGCCACCTTGTGGCTTATTGCCACATAAGTGCACGCAGGGTGCTGAGTTTTTTGGAAGCAGTATTTTGGAGGGAAGGCTTTCCCAGGAAATTGGTTTTGGACAACGGTCCTCAATTTGTATGTAGAGAAATTGAAGAATTCTCGAGGGAGAACGGGGTGGAACATACCACAACAGCTCTGTATAACCCGAAAGGAAACAGTGGAAAGGTTTAACAGGACTTTGCTGGAGGTTACATGCATGCAATTGTGACAGGTGGGGATTTGTCACGGGCTGTGATGGAGCGGGTAATGCAATATAGAATTGCTCCACATCGGGTGACAGGTGTTTCGCCATTTGAGGCGTTGAGACTAAGGTGGCCAAATTCAAGGTTGAGGCCTGGTTGGATGAGCAAATTTGGTGGTAGTCTGAATGTAGTTGCCCAATAGGTGATACAGGAAAGGATTATGTATGGCCAAGTCAAAGCGATGGTAAGGGATGATAGAAAAAATTGTTCAAAGGAGCGGATAATACAAGAAGAGTTGCAAGTAAAGGTGAGGAGTGGAAGGAGAGTGCAAAAAGGGTACACAACATGTTCTGGTTCTTTGCCAGTAGTGAAGGATTTTGGGAGCACTGTGCTGCTTAGCAACGGGAAAAAATGGAGTAAGAAAAGGGTGGTGATATGTGGTTTGCAACAGAGGACGCATGTTTATGTGTGTCCGGGAGTCCACAATGTGTATATAGCTTCACTGTTCATGATTTGTAACATTCACGGGTGCAACCATATGTATATAGCTGTTTAAAACCAGTACTAGTCATGCGTGCATCTATGCATGCACAGTTATGCAGAGATTCTCTGTGATGTTCACAGAAGGGAAGGAGGTGTGTTATATAGGTATACATGTATATAACTGTTTAAATCCTGTACTAATCATGTTGTGCAACCAGAGGTGCACAGATCTACAATGTATGTAGGAATTGTCAGTGCAGACTGACAAATCACAGTTCTAGAATGGGTTCTGTAGTGGATCCCTGGTTGTAGAGTGTTGAATTATGAAGGCGGACAGTTGGAGAGATGAAAAGGAGGTTGGGGCTGCTGTAAGTTGAATACTTAAAGATGTCCATGTACAAAGCCGAAGTTCTGCCTCACCAACCTGACTTCTCAATACCACACAAGCCCAACTTCTCTGAAATATAGTGTGAGCTTTTATGTAGATCACATAGGCCTACATTCATACAGGGTCGCAATTTTATGATTGTCTGTTAAGGAGACTTTTGCATAACCCTCAGGTGAGGACTGTAGAACCATCTACAATAATAATGAAACAGTATGTACCCAAAAGAAAATTTCAGGAGGGAGGAAGGCTAGCAGGGAGGCACAATTATTTTCAATAGTCACCAGAAAATAATACACCACACTGGTATTTTTACATATACACACTTTTCTTACAGGTACACTTTAGGAAAAATAGCACACAACAGAGGAAAGTGTAGATATAAAAACATTGAATGGCCAGTAAAGGTCTTACTCACTGTTGACCATGAAAGGCAAGCCCCATATCTGGTGGCAGACAATATACCTATAGACGTTTAGAGGGAAGTAAAGAGTAGACTCCAAGACAATAAACTATACAGTAATACCATCATGATTAGGATCCAAGGAGCCATACATAACTAAGTACAGGTTTCCTACTGCACTCTAAATAAATGCTACACATAATACATTTGCACAAAGCACTTTGGTAAAAGAATAGGGGTTGTAAAACATGGGTACACAATGTCTAACACACCCAGGCGGGCTGCCATAGCCCAGGATATGTTTCATATAGACAGATCATAGGTCCAAAAGTGCATATTAGGCTCCAAGGATGGGAACACCAGTAACACGCAGTGATACAGTGCTTATCTTCAGGTAGTAGTGTAACACACATATTTCAAAATCACTAATATATCAGAGGGAAAATCTAAAAACCTAGGACTTGTTAGGGAACTTCAGATCCGCAGGTGATCCTAGAAACATTTACAGTTCAGACTTCACAGAATCACGTGTAGGAGTTCCAGTGTTGTAAAATATGCCCTATATGAAATAACAGGTACGAGTACAGCGGTGCAGGAAAAAAGACTGGTAGTGCCAATGCATTACCGCTGCATTAATGCACTGCAGTACTACATCTTTGGTGGTAAGGTGGAGGATTTTCCTCAAGCAAAATGCTGGAGGTAAATCCTGCACCTTACTGCCAGAAAAGGTAAAAATTGGCAAACTTACCACTGAAATCCCCATGGAATCATATGGACTCCAATAAATGGGGACCTACACTGCCTACCACCACTTGTAATACTGCGGTAAATCTTCAGGACCAAGTGTTGGTAACCGTAATTCCATTTGGTGGTATTTCTGCAGATTTACCACCAAAATACTGGCAAACTTGCAATGAGGCCCTTAGTCTGTAGTTTGACCTGTGGATTTCTAGCAAGTACCATTTTCTCCTCATGGGTGCAGAGATTTTGACAAACACCGCAAGGGATACCAGAAAACATCTCCAAGAAGTGATCTGGGGTCCGGGTGCAGACCAAGCAGCCTCAGGACAGCATCCTGCCAAGCAGGACACAGCCCATAAAGCAATGAGGGAAATGCAATTAAGGTTTGCCTCCAGGTATCTTCTATAACTAACCATGAGGACCCCTCACGGTGAGTATCATAAATAACCCACCAACCCAGGACCAGAGGTAGGTACTTACAGTGTGCATTCCTGAAAATGATTCCCGAAAAAGCAGAAACCTGGTAAGCAAATATTACTTTTTATAGGGCAAAATGAAGGGACTTGAACTCTGAGCCAATGGCAGCCCCATGGATCAAATTAAGAACAATCATCTTTATTTGAGTGAGACCCACCATCGTTAAATAGAATCAGCACTGCAATGGATCCAGGATTAGGGACGAAACTGCACACAGCAGACCGCTGCTGTTCAGCAGGCAAATGTGGATGGCACACAAGCACATTCGGGGGGTGTTGGGGTTAATTGTAGCTTCAACAGCCCAGAAAATGATCCCAGGATAGAAGATATGGCCCAATCAGATGAGGAGGACCCGAAGCAGGACAAGGAAGTCCCAGGAAGGAGGCCAACTCTCTAAGCTCAGCTAACAGCTGCTGTTACTCTGCGTGTCCGGCATCAGCCATAACTACAATAGGCACACCATTCACCTCAGAGACCTCACAGTGGCACTTAACATCCTTATTATCTTAGAATTCAACCTTCGTTTTTCTCATCCACCTCACAAAATATTTCCCACTCCAAATGTACCATTTCTACCCCTTTATACGACCAAACAGATTTACACAAGACTCTCACAGACAACTGGAACAAGTTATTTTATGAATAAATGAAGGAGACTAAAACACTTGAAAGCTTCTTAGCTTCACACACATATAATAAGGTATGTTAGGTTTTACACAAAAAAGTGGGAATACAAAAGGGAATAGTTTCTGGTTGGGTTTTGTTGGTAAAAGGCAAGAAAGGGGACATAAATGGATAAGTCACCCAAGGCCTAGGACAAAAGCACAGCCAAATGGGATTATGAATACAAAAGAAGAAAGTGTATTTTGTTTTGCTTTTTAAACGTTTTGGGGTGATGTAAAGGGGAAAATTAAGAGAGGAAAGGACAGGGAAACCTTTGGCAGGGTTTTAAAAATGTTTTCTTAGCAAACAATAGTGGAACAGCATAGCCACATCATCCTTGATAATAGTGCATTCTGTGAGAAAATCACCAAATGTGGCACAAATGTAGGCACTTATTATTTATTATTTAAGTGCTATGGTTCAGACAAAAGTATAAACCTTTCACTTACTACAGACCGTAGCAAGATCAAGTTGGCATTCTCATACAAAGCAAATATTATAATGTTCAGCCAATTACATAAAACACATTACTTTAAACGATTTGTTAAAAGGTGTCACGACTCGCTCCCTTCGCTCCCGTTCCCGCCACTTGGGGGCATGTTTTGGGGCTTATTCCCTGCTGGACATTTCCTCCGAACCTAATGCCACAGTGCTGCAATGAACTGGGAGCGCAAAATCCCTATTTTCCAAACTACTTCCCTTCCGGATCCATTCCAGGTTTTTGGCAGCCAGCATGCTTCTTTAACCAAATGACTGTGCTTCCCAGAATGCCTGGCCCACTGCTCCACCTCCACCCTTGCAGGACAAGGTTGGGTGGAGGATAGGCAACACCTGTGGCTGCAGGTGCAGCAGTCAGCACACCTGAGGCGTGTGCTCGTTAACAGCTTTAAAAGCCTCAGTCTCACTTCAGTCCAGCGCTGGTCATCGTCTGCAGTGTTCCTGTTTTGACTAGTCCCTGGTTCCTTGTTCCTTGCCTTTTGTACCTACTTTCTTGTTCCTGTTTTCTTGTTTCCTCCGCCCTGAATTTCGGATTCATGAGCTAATTGATTTCTGCTCCCTTGATTTCCCTTTTTGTCTTCCTCTGTTTGCAGGCAGCATTTCTCAGTGCTTTCCCCTTTTAGATGCAGCCCAGTTTGTCTGTGTTCTATATTTCTTTGACTCTGTCCTTTGCTGCTGTTACCCATTTACCTTAGCCTTCCTCTTAGTTTAGTTTCCTGTCTTTTCCTTGGAGGGGTAGGGAAAAGTTTGCATTGGTTATTTAGCTTTTTCCCTGCTCCTGATCCTTACTTCTATTGGGATCCATTTCAGGTTTTCCTTAGCTCTTCTGCATTTATTTTCCCTTTTGATTTTAGGTGTGGTGTGCGGTTGTTAGCTAGCTCCTGTGTGAATGCTTATGTTTTCCTCACTATTTGTTATCACTATTTCAACTTAGGTATTTAGTTTTCTGCAGCGGATCACGCTCGGCTGCCTTCCAGCCTTCACCCTTGCCCTGCCGGGCTCCCCACATTACAGCGGATCACGCTCTGCTGCCTTCCAGCCTCCGCCCTTGTCCTCTGGGCTCCCTGCCCTGCAGCCTGCCTCGCTCCGGTTACCTTCAGCCCTTGTCCTCTTGGGCCCCCTGTTCTACAGTCTACCTCTCCCTGGCAACCTACAGCCCTTGCCCTCTTGGGCCCCCTGTTCTACAGTCTACCTCTCCCTGGCAACCTACAGCCCTTGCCCTCTTGGGCCCCCTGTTCTACAGTCTACCTCTCCCTGGCAACCTACAGCCCTTGCCCTCTTGGGCCCCCTGTTCTACAGTCTACCTCTCCCTGGCAACCTACAGCCCTTGCCCTCTGGACCTTCCTACTTCTCCCATTGCTGTTCTAGCCTCTCGGGGTCCCAGTTTCATCAACAGGATTCGTGGGCTAGCTGACATTCAAGAGGTATATCTCGTCCTTGTGAGTACAGTTCTTTAGTTCCCTTATTTGATTCCATCAGAGTGTTAGTTCTCAGATCCTGTCATTGCTTGCCCTCCACGTGGGTTTAGCGCTGTCAGTACCTGTAACAGCAATTGGGGGTAAGGCGCTTGCCGACTTTCCTCGCGGTCAGGTGCTTACCCCACATCCCTTTTCATATATTGGGTTTAAAATCACACTCTGTTTGCACTCCTGGCTTCTGGCATACATGAGTCATTGTTCCTATGTGCACATTTCCCTTGCCATATTCGCTGCCTTAGTATTCGCAGGACTAATCCTGACAGTATCCTGACAGTATGACCAGCCCAAAATTCCCATTGAATATGGCAAGTTTAAGAAAGAAAGGCAGCAAGGCCTCTAACAAGTTAGTACAGAAAGCTTCCCCTACATTTACCTGTGTCAATCAAATCACTAGTCTTGGTTTAAATGAACTCCTTGTCACGAATGGGCAT
This sequence comes from Ambystoma mexicanum, assembly GCF_040938575.1. Classification (NCBI taxonomy): domain Eukaryota; kingdom Metazoa; phylum Chordata; class Amphibia; order Caudata; family Ambystomatidae; genus Ambystoma; species Ambystoma mexicanum. Next base: position 1,062,962,126 of record NC_090921.1, on the reverse strand, counting down.
TTACGAGCAAAGTATTTTTCCCATAGGATGGCACATCCTACATTGCCTGATCCTAGTTCGATCTTTTGTTCTGATCCCGATTCTATGTCAGCGCAAGCCTTAGCCGCAGAAAACAACACACTGTTAGACTTATTATACAAGAGTACCTCTGTTGTTGAACCCCATGATTCCAGTTGTGCTTCATCTCAGATAGAACAGTTTCATGGTACAAACATAACGAATGGAGGGGTTCCTTGCATAACTTCAATTTTCTACTCTCAGCCCAAATACTTCTTTGCACAAGTACATACGGTAGTCCCTAATGTCAAGAGGTCTAAGGTCAATAGATTACTTAAGGGTAACACAGACCAAGTTAGTATGAGAAAGTATAAATCTCAGAACCTGAAGGCAGTTGAGGACAATGCACAATCGGTGCACATCCAGATTGCTAGTGCAGGATCCAGCCCTGATGCCACTATGCCTCCCCCTGTGCCTACTGATAGTGATGTACAGCTAATGCAGGGCATGCTAAGAGCTAAGCTTGAGGAGTTAACACAAGAATTCATTTCTTTACAAGAGGAGAATAAGATCTTGCACGCATTCCTGAATACACCTCAGACTTTATCCATTGATGTTGATGAAGTGAACACAGTTCAGCCCCTGAGTGCAGAGACTTTGGTAAACCATGATAATTGCCAATATGTTAGATCTATTGGAAGTGAAAGTCTTTCTTCTAGCACAGCGCTCAATCTGGGCACAGTTTCTAACAATTGTTCTGCTGATTGTCAGGGATTGCAGTTAGCTGAAGATTTACAAGCCACTCCTTTACCTAAAGTTTCCTGTGTAGCAGTCTGTCATAATTCTGAGCTAGCACACATACAAACTTCTGATCTCCAAACACAATACACAAAGGTGACATACACAGATTCAGTCACTACAGTAGGCTTAGGTCCTGCTCTTGATACAGCTGCTGAGACTGAAGTAGATGTTAAAGCTGATGTGGAAAACGATCTTACCTCTGGGTTCACTCTTCCTTCTGCCAATCCTGATCAATACGAACAGTCTGCTGGTGTTTTTCCTTTGGCACCACGTTTCACTCATGGCGCTTCTGGCCCATCACGCTCGCACTGGTGGGTGGCAGGTCAGGCGACCATTTTGGTGTGCGCAAAAACTGCGTGGTTTTCCAGGATTCTGGCGCAAATGTGGGCTTTTCGGCCATCTTGGATTTTCTAAGCCCACAGCACCAAATGTTGCAGCATAATAACTCGAACATGGGTCAATACACCTGACAACGTACTTCAGAAGCACCTCTCTCTTGGTAGGAAATTTGCTGTATTCAACATACAAACTATAGTTCCCCACCTGTTCTGCAAAGATCACCCAGTCATATTTGTGCAATTTGTTCTTAACAATGTACAGATTGTGGCAGAGGTCTTCAGTGGATGACCCTATCGAGGTTAGAAGTTCGGCCATTTCTTCCTTAAATATTGTGTTACTCGCCCCAGATGCTCTGGTTTGCTTTGCCCACCAGCTCTGATAGAGGGACGCAGCAGGTGGGTTTAGTAGTTTTGTGTATTCTGCCACTTTTCTCCATTTGGCTCTCATCACCAGTGAGATCAGCCTGAACGTTTGCCTTATAATGACATTGGGAATGGCCATAGACAGGTCTTGAGTTTTCTTAAACAACATCCCCTTTTGACATAGGATCACAAAGATGTTGCAGGTCTTCAGAGACAAAAAGGTGATCAGTCCACATTCTTTTCTCCCCCAGGCTCCATGTGTAAAAGTCATTTACTTCTTGGTCCTCTGGTAGGCAAATCTGGAGGTCCCATTTGCTCTAGGTGGTTGTTCCAGAGTGCACTCTGAGATACAGAAAGAGTGGGTCGTGCTGCTGGGTTTGCAAACTCCACCTTGCAGTATTATGAAGCACAAGCAGAGTTAAAGTCCCCCCCCGCCACTATTAGCTCCTTGTCTCCCCTCCCGTACCAACCCGTAAGTAGTGTATCTAGTGCCTGCTAGAGGTCTGGCATTTTGGTGTTTGAGTTATTGAAGTAAAGGTTGACAATTAGCAGATTATCCTTTGTGGTGGGAAGGAATACATTCACGGCCATAAGATCCTTCGAATTCACTTAAATCTCATGATGTTTGAAATCATAATTTAAGTCGATTGCGATTGCCAGTGCTACAGATGGCCTACCTTGCTTCCCCTAGTAGCAACTTTGTTGTACGTGTAGGAACCTTGCAGCTCGATGGGGGTAGTTGCCATTGTCTCTTGTATCAGTAGCACTCCTGCCCTCTATAGTTCGGAAGCAGCCAATCCCTTCAGCTTCAGGTTACCACAGATGTTCCACAAGGTCAACGTTAAGCGCCCCTAATTAAAGGCTCAACTGCTTTGCCTTTGCTTTCTTAAGCATTTCCAGCGCTAACTCCAACCACGCCCATTCTTCAAGGTCTATTTTTCCTGTTAAATCTGATTTGTCATGTGTTCCTTGTGTTAGCGCAGCTAGAATCTGCGGGGGAGCTAAAAAAAAGCCTCCATTTTCTTCTCTGTGTTTAGTTTGCCTACTTGATAGCCAGTTGTGGTGAGATGCACCCAAAAATTCCAGACAATCTGTGCTATGAGATTGGAAGCATACCTTTTCTCCTTTGTCTAGTGACCCTAATCCAACCCTCACAATCTGAGTCTTCCTCTGTGGAGTCATTTATGACCTCTATTTCTGGAGGAAGGTCTAAGTCTTCTGGAGTGTTTTTCTGTTCTATGAGGCACAACTCTACCAAAGGTGATGGGCTGTCAGGTGTCGGTGAAGGAGTTTCTGGCAGAAGTTCACCGATGTCCATCTCTGAGATGTTTGGAACTCGATTCTCCTCAATAAGGGGGCGGTATCGTTCCCACCACTCCTGCCCTGGTAGGACACTGACCGATAGAGGCCTTGCAGAAATTCTGATGATCCCAAGTGTTTGCCAGTATTCTGGTGATGCCCTGATCCAGGGAGCTCAACTTAGTTGCGTTGACTTGGACCAGCTCTTTTAAGTTGTCGTATAACCTTAGCATTGATTCTAGAACCAGGTGCAGGGCAGATATTTAGGCTGTGCCCAGAGACTCAACTTGCTGCATAATATTTGAGTCTTCCTTAATGTTACATGCTTAGGAGTAAAGTATTTTTCCTGGATTGGTGGGGGATGAGACAGCCCATGTTCCCATTGTTCCTGGTGTTCTATTAGAGAGCTGTTCAGTGGGATAGGTGCGTAGTTATTGGTACTTCTCATTCTATGAATCCCTGTTTCTCTGGAGAAACCAACTTTACCAGCAGTCCTATGTTGACAGGGTCTAATTCCTTTCCTTGTCGTGGCATTGTTTCTCAAAAGACGGGTACAGCACGGAGTCCTGATTATTGGCTTGTGGAGAGTGAGCGTGAGTGAGAGGTCCATGCCTCCTACCCCCCGGTCAAAGAGCTTAGGCCAAGATGTTTGTCTGTGTGGTAGTTTCGGATCTTTGATGTGTTCTCTTCCGGAGGAATGTTAGGTGTCTCAAACGTTGCTTGGTTTGCTGTGGATGGTGAGATCTTGTCTGGCACATTATACCTCCCGTGAGTAGGGTATGGGTCCCCTCTCCCAACTCTGTCCCATCTGAAGTTGGCGGCAGAGTGGGATTTGAGTTAGCTCCTACTCCTTCCGGTGCATCCCTATCTAACATGCACCCTACATGGATGATCGGAGGGTGTTCCCCGTTTGCCAATGGTGTCAAAGGTGCAGAGTTCGATAAACTTTCATCATTCACCTCAATTGGCATCTTTGGTGCCGAGTCTGTGCCTTTGGTTGACTGCGGGTCAGTCGATGTAGTAGTAGTGTGCGAACACGAACTCTGTGTGTCACATAGGCGTTCCAGCTCTTGGTGGTCTTGTAGAGCGATGCACCCTTTTGCTGTGATTTTCAGTTTTCCGTTTTGTAGCTTCAACATGTCAAATGTCCTAGGACATGAGAGGACTTGTGGATCAGCAAGGCTTTCCCCTGAGGAGCTCTAGGCAGCTGTAACCCCTGTGGAATTACGTTAGGGCACATTGCAGATTTGTACCAGGATGAGAACAGGATAGGTTTTAGTGGGTTCAAAGGGTAAGGTTACCCAACAGTCATCCTATGCTCAATCCAGCAATCCTGCAATCAGCTGGTACCTTCTGTGAGGTAAGTATTTTCAGGTAGGTATTTACAGCTAGTTATAGCTATACAGTGAAGCACTTATGGCTATATAGATAAGTAAATGCTCTTGTGTGCTGTGTACAGTCATGTGCAAGGGTACAATCACTTTGAATCTGCCCGATGAGTGCCCAAGCTCTATAGGAGCCTCCAACTGCCAGGTGAGCTCAGGCAAATGGCCAGCCAGCCAGCCAGGTAGCCAGGCTGGTAGTGACCAGGCAGAGGAGAGCGGGATAAAAGGCAAGATATAAGGCAGACAATGGTGGGTACAACACTAGTCCCACACAAGGGGAAATACGTTGTGATGCAGTGTATGCGTTTTACCTCCGATGTGTCCCCTGGCAACTCTGCGTTGCACTGCCAAGAGTGCTGAGACTGCTCAGCCTCTCCATGCCCCAGTCGCTTCTCGAACCACTCTGCAGTCTCCAAACTCGTTCCCCCGTCGGGCCCGACTTAGCTGCTTCAAGCTCCGAGCTCGCTTGCCAGCACCAACAACCTCACACAAGCCTGTTGGAGGAAGGGACCTGGGCAGAAGTAACACTCTCGTGCTTGCTGCTCGTAACATGTAGCTGTGTCAAGCCGCACTGGTTTCAGAAACAGATCAGCCACTTCTGAGACACTTATATTAATTGATATGGATAGGGCCATTACAGAGTTTGCCTGACTCAGCTGTGGCAGCCATTTCGAAACATGCCACCACCAGTTACTGTGACATATTCAGTGCCATACCTGTTCAACTGAGGAGGGTAGAGGGTTATCTTGCTCAATGTAGATGTCCATGGAGCTCGGGGAACAGATTGTTACTTATCGCTATTTGTTTGTACTATGAGAAACTCCTATTAACTTATTAAAACCAATTTATCACTTACACTTGCTTAGAGTATGTTTTCTGCTGATGACCTAAGTAAAGAATATCCATTTTGCTTTTGCAACTGTCTGTCATCAAATACCAAAAACATCTTACTGCAGTACTGTCACTGATTTTGTTCACAGAGGTCTTTTTTGTAAATGTTCTGTTATATAGTTAGTTTTAAAATGAAATAATGTGACCCAGAAAGAAAACATTGCATGCTCAGTGTCCAGTGGTAGGCTGCTGGTAGTTAGTATGGCGTTTACTGTTTCTTTTGTGGTGTTTTGAAGGCAGTTCTTCTACCAGAAAATTAACATTAGCTTATTAATATGTATTCTTCTTTACAGGTCACTCATAAGTTACTGTTTGTGGATGCTGATCACCAAAAGCTGCGCATTTACCGGCCAGTAGTCATTACAGTTTTTTGGCAGTTTTAGGTTAATGTAAGCCTCTAAACAAATGGTGGTCGTGGCAGATGCATTTGCTCTAAACACTGTGTTGTCTTATACTGCTATCCTGCACCCTAGTCATAATCAACAGCTGCATCTCCAGCTCACACTAACTGGAAGCTGTGCCTCATTGGCCAAGACGACACGATTGCTGAACCTCTCTCTTGTCATTGACATTCCAAATGAAAAAAGGCCAAGTGGGTACAATTCCCTAGCTGAAAATGTGATCAAGTCCAAAGATTTAGGCAGCTTCCACAAACTCTCCAGTTGGAGAAACCTGATAAAGACTATGGCATTGAAGCAGCCATGATTGCAAACAATGCCCAGTACCATCATACATGCACGCTTAAGTGCAACAATATTACACTAACACTAGCAGAACGATGAACACTCAAGATAGAAAGTATAGTTATGCATGTGGCATGCACAAGGAGAGCGCACAAGAGCACTGCAGCAGCACAATAAATCTGGCAGGATAGGGCATAACACAGAAAATGACTGCAGACTGCTAAAGGTGCAGACATATTTGTGTTTGATGTGTGGTACCAGCAGAGAAGTGTAGAAATGCCCCCGTTTCATTACTGGGCTACTGTTCTGGAACAAGAGCTGGTAGTAACGATATCTGTGCATTCCCAGTCATCATTCACAATGTATCTTAATGTCCTAACAAGACTAGTTCCATGGTCTATTCCAATGTTGCCTCATGGCTCCCAGTTCATTTGAAGGACACGACTGAGTGTTTTCTGCCATACGGATTGACTAAGCACAGGAGCATAAAAATACTTGCTTTAAGGGAGTAGACCTGATTGACAATGTATGTGCTTTGAAACATCAGATGTATTCTGGGCAAGAGGTTTCCAGCATCATAGAGTAACTTCATGAGGTCTCCATCACTCTGGTAGAAAACTAGGCACGTGTCATCATTGAGAGTAATGAAGTGTGCATGCCATTTTTGCTTAAGGTGTCTCCTGTTTTGTCAGCGCCATGGAAGAGCTAGGCAACCTATTGAGCAAGACTGTAGGGAAGGACACCAAGCTGACTGTAGGTCCTTCTGCAGTTGAGCCTGTACGGTATGTTAAGAGGATAGGGCAAGATTGGTTTTAGACTTTTACAAAAGAATGCCTGACAGAGAGAACCAGCCCCATCTATGACACGATGCATCAAAACAAACTGAAGATCTTTGGTGCTTCCACATAGAAACGTTCAAGCAAAGGAAAGCAGTAGCTGGTCTCCTTCCAAAATGATGAGTTACACTTTTCATGTCGCTACATCGGTTGGCAGATGAGGAGCAGTGACCTTGAAGAGGCTTTTCATCATGAGAGCCAGGCCTGACCTCCTGCACTCTCAGGTGGTGGAAACGTGTGACTGGGTGCAAAGTCAGCTCTCCTCAAAGATTTTCAGGAAATGTATGATGGAAAGTTAGAGGCTCAAGCTACCACTTGTGGATTTCTTGATGCAGCAGACATACAGAAATTGATTTGTGCTGTAGCTAAGCCTTTTGGTGGCTATGGTATTGAGATATGCATTCCATACCTATTTCTAAGCTACAAATTAATCTGACCTGGGACCACTGCCTTTTTGATTCACTGAATGGCAGTGGAAGAGCAAAGCGTGGTAAATAAGTATGCAGACATGTGGTGGATGCAGGCACAATTTTAACTAGCCAAACCTTCTCCAGGAGGACACTAATTAGGCAGCTGTTCAAGTTCCTTTATGAAGCAGTCTTCAAGTGGCTTCACCGGGAAAGTAAGCAACTCATCATCACTCGTGGAGAAGTTGTCCTCATCAAGTCACAGATGCCAGATGTGGCCTTATTTAAGCCATGTAGCTATGAAGAGGCCAACAGTTGTATGCTGTTGCAGGCATTTCATGAAACCTGCCATGGTCACAAAAAAGTATTGCTCTGTAAAGTTGACACAGATGTTATGTTATGTTGTGTTATTTTGCTTGTACTGTGCCAAAGCCCGCAGGCACCGAAAGACGGCGCCGAAAGACAGGTCGGAGGCATTTAGACTAGCACTATTTATTCTAGTTTAAAAGATGGGTTTTCAATTGCTTCCGAAAAGCAAGGTGGTCCTCGGTTTTACGCAGCTGTAAAGGCAGAGCATTCCATGCCTTGGGTCCCTTTATGTGGAAAGCCTGGCCGAGGCCACACGCGGCTTTACCTGATGCAGAACCATTTGAGAACTCTCTGCTGACCTTAGGTTCCTTTTAGGCAGGCACATGGTTACTTTGTCTTTCAGATAGATGGGTGCATTACCGAAGATGCATTTATGACATGTGGTCAGCAGTTTGAACTGAATTCTTATTCCCACTGGGAGCCAATGTAACTTTTTACGTGCGGCAGTGGTAGGTTCCGAGCGCTTCATCTGAAAGATGATGCGTATTGCTGCATTCTGAATTTTCTGCAGTTGTTTTATATCGGCTTTGTTAGCACCTCCTAGTAGTGCATTACAGTAGTCTAAGCGTGTGAGAATCACTGCTCTCACAAGTTTTGTGCGGTTCGCAATTGAGATCTGTGATACTACTTGCCTGAGTACTTTGAGGTGGTAATTTGTACTGGTGTTAATGGCTGAAGCATGAGCTTCACAGTCCAAGTTATTATCCATGTATGTGCCTGTTGGCTTAATGGAAGGGCTGGATGCAATGGGGTTTTCCCATGATCTGAAAAGACGAAAGAGTTCTTTTGTCTGATCTCCTGCCTGGCTAATTTGGTCATTGTAGAATGTTTTCTTAGCCTCAATCATTTTAGTCTTATATTGATTTTCTTTAGACTTCCAGGCTGACAGATTCGTGTCCGAGCTGTCCTTACGCCAGGTATGTTCAGCCTGTCTCTTACTGGACCTGAGTTTTGCTAAAGATGGGGAAAACCATTTATGACGGTTAGGTAGAATTCTAACAGTCTTGTCTTTCAATGGGGCATGGTTAACAAGCATTTCTGTGATCTCCTCATTGTAGCTGCTTGCAAGTGTCTCAGGACCATCAGCATCACTAGTTTTGGTCATCAGAGTTTGTATACAGTCCGCCAATATGGGGGCAGTAATGCCTTTAAAGTTTCGAGTCCTAACAGTGTATGTGGGCTCATGTACTCTCTGTACTAAAGCAGGAAGCTTTAACACACATGAAACAAAAAAGTGGTCCGACCAAACGCATGGCGTAGTCACAATATTTCCCAGCTTTATGTTACCACTGCCAATCCAATCTAGTATATGGCCCTTATTGTGTGTGGGTTCGTTATTATGAATTATAACATGCTGGTTTTTTAACATTTTATCCAGGTCTAAGGTTTCTTATCACGCTTATCACCTTTCCAATGATTAAAGTCGCCTAATATGACTAGGCCAGTATTAGTAGTCATCATGGGTGCAATGATATTAATAATATCCTCGTTAACATTTTCCAGAACCCCAGGTAGTCGGGTTGGGTATCAATTTAGCGTGGATGATGTCACTTCCTGTGCATTCAATTTTAGCCTCATAAAAACCTAGTTGTTTTTTTACATATAACGGCTACTCCACCTCCAACAGTACCTTCACGATGTTTTCCAAAAAAGACATAGCCAGGGAGGTCACCTGTTCTATGGAGGGGCTATGAGCATCGGTTAGCCATGTCTCGGTGAGACACATAACATCTATGTCTTGTTCCTGGATATAATCGTGTACTTCTAATATATGCTTTACTAGAGAGCGGGTATTCAATAATACTACCTTTAAATCCAGAGGCAGGGTGTCAGTCTCTGGTAGGGATTTTTGGCCATTAGCTGTTAATGGTTTAGTAACCATATTACCATCTGTACTACTTGAGACTGGTAATCTGCTATGTGTGGCACATGTCATAACAGGATTTAAGACATTTATCTCAGGACCAGCTTTAAGATCGTGGGTGACAGTCCTTGCATTACCTGTATCATTAATTTCCATTTGTGTTCCCGCTGTATCAGGCCCAGTGTGTGGGAGCACATCTACACCTCCTCGCACCGACCCGCACTGACTCGCAGTTCCGTTCGCGCAGCCAAGTTTGCGCCGGGGGACGGGTTAAGTGGTGCGGGAGAACTACAATCTTGATGGTAGTTGTAGTTCACTCACTTTGCTCGTGGAAAACAGTTCTATTGAGACGAGGCAAGCGAGGTAAGTAGCGCTTTAATTAAGATAGAGTCTGCTTAGGTTTCGCCAGCAATTTCAATTTCAAAAACAGTTCTTAATTGTTAATTTAAAAATGTCATAACATCACGACAATATTTTCTAGTACTGTATTTTTAAAATCTATATTTCTAACAAGAAATTATCCAATGGCAATCTACTTAAAACCACAATTCAGAAGCTAATCTGTAGCCTACAAGCTATGATGTTGTGGTGTTGGCTGTATCGTTTTCCCAGAATATGCAAGCAGATGATCAACTCTGGCGGGAATTTGGAAATGGAGATTCTATGATTATGATGAGAAATTTGCCACTATGTGACAGACAGCGCCATTGTGGACACTATTGAAGAGACATGCACCGTTTCCTGTCACCTGCATTACTACAAAAGCACCATTTTGTGTCATCCGCATGACTTCAAAAGTGAGTGCCGCTAATGTCAGTTCGAATGCTGATAGTGTGGAAAGTTTAGAAACAATGAACTGCTAAAGTCTATGTAGAACTACGGCAGAACTACATCAGAAATGTGGATTTTATATTTTTGACATTGTCTACACCATGGATCCTACCCACACGCCATATTTCAGGTTTGTAGCTTTTTGGGAAGTATGCAGAACATATGGCAGGGGTAAGCCTTGCAGACCCCTTAAAAAAAGAAAAAATGTAAAATGTAGAGTTTATGGGGCCGATTCATGGAACAAACGTGCGCCGAAAATCCTTGCGCAAGCAGGCGCAAGCAGGCGCAAACAGGCGAAAGCGTAAAAAAACAGGCGCATGCGCACGCGTGCGATTCATGGAAGTCCCTGCGCGTGTTTACCTCGGGGTGTGCGCCAAACCCGTGCATGGCGCAAACGTCACTGCAACATCCCGAAAGGCATGCGCGACGCGCACAGTGAATGCGCACAACCTCGGCGCATACACCAGAAAGTGGGCGGGACACGGGGCGTAACGCGCGGAATGGGGAACAACACGCGAAAATAAGGGCGTACCTGGGGATGTACTGCAGGGAAGCAGACGGAACGCCCACACGCACTCGAACCACACGTATTCATGGAATCGAATAGGACAAAGCCATGCACAGCCAAAGACACGCACAAGCCGAAACACGTCCGCCACACGAAGGCAGGCGGTAGCGTCCCTGCGCATTACAAAAGTGGCAACATACAGCAATTGGGCCTGTGCGAGCGGGGCACGTGTATTTCGGGGGTGCGCGGGAAGTTACACACGAGATTGAGCGGGGTACGTGTATTTCGGGGGGTGCGCGGGAAGTTACACACGCGATTGAGCGGAGTACGTGTATTTCGGGGTTGCGCGGGAAGTTACACACGCGATTGAGTGGGGTACGTGTATTTCTGGGGTGCATGGGAAGTTTCACACGCGATTCCATCAGGGTACGTGTATTACAGGGGTGTGGGGAAGTGTCAAACGCGACATCACCAGGGTACGTGTATTCCAGGGGGGCGCGGGAAGTTCCACACGCGATTCCATCAGGGTACGTGTATTACAGGGGTGCGCGGGAAGTTCCACACGCGATCTCATCAGGGTACGTGTATTACAGGGGTGCGCAGGGAGCACCACATGTGAATTGCACGTGTGGGTCCTCCCAGGTGTTCCCTCTACACCCTCCACGGCCCCTGCAGGTGGCTCACACCACAGGGGCCTACCCTGCACATGTCCTGCAGGCACCCCATCCACCATGGCCATGCCCCCCAGCCAACCCACATGTCAACCTGCACTACTGCCCACCAACGCATGTCCCCCTGCACCCCCAGCCACCAGGGGCACCCTCCACCAGGCCCCCACCCATGTCTCCCACCTCCCCCCCACCCCCAGCAGTGCAGGGTCACCCTCCACCAGGCCCCCACCCATGTCTCCCACCCCCCCACCCCCCAGCAGTGCAGGGTCACCCTCCACCAGGCCCCCAGCCATGTACCCCACCCCCCCAGCAGTGCAGGGTCACCCTCCACCAGGCCCCCAACCATGTCTCCCACCACCCCCATCCCCCAGCCACCAGGGGCAGCCTCCACCAGGCCCCCACCCATGTCCCCTATTACCCCCACCCCCCAGCAGTGCAGGAGCAGCCTCCACCAGGCCCCCACTCCTGTCTCCCAGCACCCCCACCCCCCAGCCACCAGAGGCAGCCTCCACCAGGCCCCCACCCATGTCCCCTATTACCCCCACCCCCCAGCAGTGCAGGAGCAGCCTCCACCAGGCCCCCACTCCTGTCTCCCAGCACCCCCACCCCCCAGCCACCAGGGTCACCCTCCACCAGTCCCCCACCCATGTCTCCCACCACCCCCACGCCCCAGCAGTGCAGGGTCACCCTCCACCAGGCCCCCACCCATGTCTCCCACTCCCTCCACCCCTCAGCACTGTGGGGCACCTGCCAGCAGGCCCCCACCCATGTCTCCCACCCCCCCCCGCCCCCCAGCACTGTGGGGCACCTGCCAGCAGGCCCCCACCCATGTCTCCCACCACCCCCACCCCCCAGCCACCAGGGGCAGCCTCCACCAGGCCCCCACCCATGTCCCCTATTACCCCCACCCCTCAGCAGTGCAGGGTCATCCTCCACCAGGCCCCCACCCATGTCTCCCACCACCCCCACCCCCCAGCAGTGCAGGGTCACCCTCCACCAGGCCCCCACCCATGTCTCCCACCACCCCCACCCACCAGCAGTGCAGGGTCACCCTCCACCAGGCCCCCACCCATGTCTCCCACCCCCCCACCCCCCAGCACTGTGGGGCACCTGCCAGCAGGCCCCCAACCATGTCTCCAACCCTCCCACCCCCCAGCACTGTGGGGCACCTGCCAGCAGGCCCCCACCCATGTCTCCCACCACCCCCACCCCCCAGCCACCAGGGGCAGCCTCCACCAGGCCTCCACTCATGTCCCCTAGTGGGTTCAAAGGGTAAGGTTACCCAACAGTCACCCTATGCTCAATCCAGCAATCCTGCAATCAGCTGGTACCTTCTGTGAGGTAAGTATTTTCAGGTAGGTATTTACAGCTAGTTATAGCTATACAGTGAAGCACTTATGGCTATATAGATAGGTAAATGCTCTTGTGTGCTGTGTACAGTCATGTGCAAGGGTACAATCACTTTGAATCTGCCCGATGAGTGCCCAAGCTCTATAGGAGCCTCCAACTGCCAGGTGAGCTCAGGCAAATGGCCAGCCAGCCAGGCAGGTAGCCAGGCTGGTAGTGACCAGGCAGAGGAGAGCGGGATAAAAGGCAAGATATAAGGCAGACAATGGTGGGTACAACACTAGTCCCACACAAGGGGAAATACGTTGTGATGCAGTGTATGCGTTTTACCTCCGATGTGTCCCCTGGCAACTCTGCGTTGCACTGCCAAGAGTGCTGAGACTGCTCAGCCTCTCCATGCCCCAGTCGCTTCTCGAACCACTCTGCAGTCTCCAAACTCGTTCCCCCGTCGGGCCCGATTTAGCTGCTTCAAGCTCCGAGCTTGCTTGCCAGCACCAACAACCTCACACAAGCCTGTTGGAGGAAGGGACCTGGGCAGAAGTAACACTCTCGTGCTTGCTGCTTTGTAGCTGTGTCAAGCCGCACTGGTTTCAGAAACAGATCAGCCACTTCTGAGACACTTATATTAATTGATATGGATAGGGCCATTACAGAGTTTGCCTGACTCAGCTGTGGCAGCCATTTCGAAACATGCCACCACCAGTTACTGTGACATATTCAGTGCCATACCTGTTCAACTGAGGAGGGTAGAGGGTTATCTTGCTCAATGTAGATGTCCATGGAGCTCGGGGAACAGATTGTTACTTATCGCTATTTGTTTGTACTATGAGAAACTCCTATTAACTTATTAAAACCAACTTATCACTTACACTTGCTTAGAGTATGTTTTCTGCTGATGACCTAAGTAAAGAATATCCATTTTGCTTTTGCAACTGTCTGTCATCAAATACCAAAAACATCTTACTGCAGTACTGTCACTGATTTTGTTCACAGAGGTCTTTTTTGTAAATGTTCTGTTATATAGTTAGTTTTAAAATGCAATAATGTGACCCAGAAAGAAAACATTGCATGCTCAGTGTCCAGTGGTAGGCTGCTGGTAGTTAGTATGGCGTTTATTGTTTCTTTTGTGGTGTTTTGAATACCTTTTTTGTATTTATGAAAGGAACTTGGGGTTGGTCACCCTGGGTTACCTGGGGGCAACCAGACGTGGACTCCCTGCTCACTGTGCTTAGAGAGGCTCAGCTTCACCTCACTGATGATGCCCAACAATGCTGAAACACGTGTATGGGGTTGCTGATGGTACTCTTGTTCAGAGAGGAATTGCCATAGCATTTCGGTGCTGGACTGCCCTTGTGGGCGGGACAAAGACTGATATGCAAATGGATATTTCCCATCTGTGAAGGTACAGTGAGCAAAAAGCAATGGCTGCGAACTCTCAATGTGGTTAATAACCACTGAACAGGTTATCATGCCTTGTTCTTTCGAGAGAGGGGCGCCTGCTACCTTTTTTGTATTTATGAAAGGAACTTGGGGTTGGTCACCCTGGGTTACCTGGGGGCAACCAGACGTGGACTCCCTGCTCACTGTGCTTAGAGAGGCTCAGCTTCACCTCACTGATGATGCCCAACAAGGCTGAAACACGTGTATGGGGTTGCTGATGGTACTCTTGTTCAGAGAGGAATTGCCATAGCATTTCGGTGCTGGACTGCCCTTGTGGGAGGGACAAAGACTGATATGCAAATGGATATTTCCCATCTGTGAAGGTACAGTGAGCAAAAAGCAATGGCTGCGAACTCTCAATGTGGTTAATAACCACTGAACAGGTTATCATGCCTTGTTCTTTCGAGAGAGGGGCGCCTGCTAACTTTTTTGTATTTATGAAAGGAACTTGGGGTTGGTCACCCTGGGTTACCTGGGGGCAACCAGACGTGGACTCCCTGATCACTGTGCTTAGAGAGGCTCAGCTTCACCTCACTGATGATGCCCCACAAGGCTGAAACACGTGTATGGGGTTGCTGATGGTACTCTTGTTCAGAGAGGAATTGCCATAGCATTTCGGTGCTGGACTGCCCTTGTGGGCGGGACAAAGACTGATATGCAAATGGATATTTCCCATCTGTGAAGGTACAGTGAGCAAAAAGCAATGGCTGCAAACTCTCAATGTGGTTAATAACCACTGAACAGGTTATCATGCCTTGTTCTTTCGAGAGAGGGGCGCCTGCTACCTTTTTTTTGTATTTATGAAAGGAACTTGGGGTTGGTCACCCTGGGTTACCTGGGGGCAACCAGACGTGGACTCCCTGCTCACTGTGCTTAGAGAGGCTCAGCTTCACCTCACTGATGATGCCCAACAAGGCTGAAACACGTGTATGGGGTTGCTGATGGTACTCTTGTTCAGAGAGGAATTGCCATAGCATTTCGGTGCTGGACTGCCCTTGTGGGCGGGACAAAGACTGATATGCAAATGGATATTTCCCATCTGTGAAGGTACAGTGAGCAAAAAGCAATGGCTGCGAACTCTCAATGTGGTTAATAACCACTGAACAGGTTATCATGCCTTGTTCTTTCGAGAGAGGGGCGCCTGCTACCTTTTTTGTATTTATGAAAGGAACTTGGGGTTGGTCACCCTGGGTTACCTGGGGGCAACCAGACGTGGACTCCCTGCTCACTGTGCTTAGAGAGGCTCAGCTTCACCGCACTGATGATGCCCAACAAGGCTGAAACACGTGTATGGGGTTGCTGATGGTACTCTTGTTCAGAGAGGAATTGCCATAGCATTTCGGTGCTGGACTGCCCTTGTGGGCGGGACAAAGACTGATATGCAAATGGATATTTCCCATCTGTGAAGGTACAGTGAGCAAAAAGCAATGGCTGCGAACTCTCAATGTGGTTAATAACCACTGAACAGGTTATCATGCCTTGTTCTTTCGAGAGAGGGGCACCTGCTACCTTTTTTGTATTTATGAAAGGAACTTGGGGTTGGTCACCCTGGGTTACCTGGGGGCAACCAGACGTGGACTCCCTGATCACTGTGCTTAGAGAGGCTCAGCTTCACCTCACTGATGATGCCCAACAAGGCTGAAACACGTGTATGGGGTTGCTGATGGTACTCTTGTTCAGAGAGGAATTGCCATAGCATTTCGGTGCTGGACTGCCCTTGTGGGCGGGACAAAGACTGATATGCAAATGGATATTTCCCATCTGTGAAGGTACAGTGAGCAAAAAGCAATGGATGCGAACTCTCAATGTGGTTAATAACCACTGAACAGGTTATCATGCCTTGTTCTTTCGAGAGAGGGGCGCCTGCTACCTTTTTTGTATTTATGAAAGGAACTTGGGGTTGGTCACCCTGGGTTACCTGGGGGCAACCAGACGTGGACTCCCTGCTCACTGTGCTTAGAGAGGCTCAGCTTCACCTCACTGATGATGCCCAACAAGGCTGAAACACGTGTATGGGGTTGCTGATGGTACTCTTGTTCAGAGAGGAATTGCCATAGCATTTCGGTGCTGGACTGCCCTTGTGGGCGGGACAAAGACTGATATGCAAATGGATATTTCCCATCTGTGAAGGTACAGTGAGCAAAAAGCAATGGCGGCGAACTCTCAATGTGGTTAATAACCACTGAACAGGTTATCATGCCTTGTTCTTTCGAGAGAGGGGCGCCTGCTACCTTTTTTGCATTTCATGAAACCTGCCATGGTCACAAAAAAGTATTGCTCTGTAAAGTTGACACAGATGTTATGTTGTGTTATTTTGCTTGTACTGTGCCAAAGCCCGCAGGCGCCGAAAGACGGCGCCGAAAGACAGGTCGGAGGCATTTAGACTAGCACTATTTATTCTAGTTAAAAAGATGGGTTTTCAACTGCTTCCGAAAAGCAAGGTGGTCCTCGGTTTTACGCAGCCGTAAAGGCAGAGCATTCCATGCCTTGGCTCCCTTTATGTGGAAAGCCCGGCCGAGGCCACACGCGGTTTTACCTGATACAGAACCATTTGAGAACTCTCTGCAGACCTTAGGTTCCTTTTAGGCAGGCACATGGTTACTTTGTCTTTCAGATAGATGGGTGCATTACCGAAGATGCATTTATGACATGTGGTCAGCAGTTTGAACTGAATTCTTATTCCCACTGGGAGCCAATGTAACTTTTTACGTGTGGCAGTGGTAGGTTCCGAGCGCTTCATCTGAAAGATGATGCGTATTGCTGCATTCTGAATTTTCTGCAGTTGTTTTATATCGGCTTTGTTAGCACCTCCTAGTAGTGCATTACAGTAGTCTAAGCGTGTGAGAATCACTGCTCTCACAAGTTTCGTGCGGTTCGCAATTGAGATCTGTGGTGCTACTTGCCTGAGTACTTTGAGGTGGTAATTTGTACTGGTGCTAATGACTGTAGCATGAGCTTCACAGTCCAAGTTATTATCCATGTATGTGCCTAGAGTCTTTACTTTCTGTACTACACTTATTGAGCCGCTGTCGATGATAAAACTGGCATTCTCTTTAGCTAGCCCGGCTTGGACCTGCCGGGGCCCAAATAGCATGAGCTCTGTCTTGGTTCCATTTAGACAGTGCCAGTTTGTTGACATCCAGCATTTTATGATGTTGTAGACCTTATTCAACATACATTGATTTTTCTCATGATTACCCGTGATGACAAGGACGAGCTGGAAGTCATCAGCGTAGTTACAGAAAAATAGCTGTGATAATTCTAGGTCACTACAGAGGGGGAGAATGTAAATGTTAAACAATAGAGGTGAGAGACAGGCCCCCTGAGGCACTCCACACGTTATGGTTTGCGACTTAGAGGCACTGTCACCCCAATATACTCGTGACTGACGGCCTTCTAAAAAGGATCTCAACCAAATGATGGCAACAGTGGAGAGGCCCCCGACCGTTGGCACGCGGTCGAGTAGTATTTTATGGTCAAGCAAGTCGAAGGCTGCTGATAAGTCTAGCAACATCAGCAGCCCCGCTTTGCTATGTTGCAATTTAGATAGCATATAAGTCTGGAGATCCAGAGGTGCCCTCTCTGTGCCATGATGACTTCTGAATCCAGACTGCTTCGCCTGCAAAATGCCAGCGGTCTGTATATGCGACTGCAGCTGGATGGTGGCTACTTTGTTTGTTTGTTTGTTTGTTTGTTTATTTGGTATAGCGCAGAGACCAAACCCGCGAGGGTAGCTGGGCGCAGGCAGTGCAAGGATACTTGAGAACTTAGTTACAATACAAGAAACAAGAAACGGTTGTACAGATGAGGAGAAAGCATATACAGGCAGTACAGAAAATACAGAAATGCAGATAGAGCAGGTTGTCTAGAGACCAGTAATCTAGTTATACTCATCCGCAGTCTCTAGAATATGTGGCGGTAAGGTGGTCAGGCTAGGTGTCGATGGAGCGAATCCAGGTGAGGACTTTCCGCCTGAAGCTAGTGTAGGGTTGGTCCATTCTGAGGTCAAGGGGGAGTCTGTTCCAGGTTTGAGCAGCTATGACCGGGAAGCTGGAGCCGCCCGCTGTGCTCTTTTTATATCTGGGCACCACTAAAGTGTAGGCATTCGTCATTCTGGTGGGCCGGTTTGAGATTCTCTTGTTGACTCTGTTTACCAGGTAGGGGGGCGCTATGTTGTTAAGGCATTTGGAGGTAAGGGATAAGGTCTTAAGCGCAATCCTGTCTTTGATTTTTAGCCAGTGGATATTCTTTCTAGCGGTGGAGATATGAACTCTGTTAGGAATCTTTAAGGCTACTCTGATAGCGTTATTTTGGAGCGTTTAGAGTTTGTCATGGATGTATTTGTTGGAGCCAGCATATAGGGCATTACAGTAATCCAACTTGGATATGATAAGTGCGTTGGCTAGGGTAATGCAGCTGGCTTCCGTTAGGAATGGTCTGCATGCTCGGATCAGTTTGCAGGTGTATGCAGTGGAGGATGCTAGTGAGTTGGTTTGTTTCTTGAAGGTGAGCGCTGAGTCAAGATAGACCCCGAGAGTTTTAACTGCAGGCATCACTTTAATGATATTATTGTCTATGTTAAATGAGGCATAATTAGGGTCCAATTTTTTGATGGCCAACTCTGAGCCGAGGATCAGTAGCTCAGTTTTGTCGTCATTCAGGCAGAGGCCGTGAGATGCCATCCATGCCTGAATGAGGAGATATATCTTATTCACTAAGGCTGTGTCCGCCAAGAAGTTGCCCGAGAGGGGAATAAGGATCTGCGTGTCATCTGCGTAATTAGTGTAGATGACACCCAGTCTATCCAACTTGTCGAACAGAGGCTTAGTGAAGATGTTATACATCGTTGGAGATACACATGATCCTTGGGGGACACCGCATGAAACTTGTGTGGGATCAGCAGCTGCTAGGGGGGAGAATACTCTCATTGTCCGGTTTGCCAGGAAGGATTGTACCCAGGCTATGGCATCACTTGAAAAATGAGCGGCAGAACTGAGGTGATTGCATAAAACTGCATGATCTACCAAGTCGAAGGCCGCAGAAAGGTCAAGGAGGAGTAGCATAGCTGATTTGCCATTGTCCTTCAACTCGTCAATTTGGGTCTTGAGGTCAATCAGGGCTGTCTCGGTTCCATAAAGGGGACGGAAGCCTGATTGCCGAGAGCCTAGTAAATTGTTAGCTTCTAAGTAATCCTGAATTTGCAGATACGCTACTCTGTCAATGATTTTGAGCAAGAATGGGACGGTGGTGATGGGTCTGTAGTTTGTCGGTATAGCAGGGTCAAGTGTTTGTTTTTTTAGGAGGGGGAGCACCCAGGAGTGTTTTAGGTTATTATGCACTAAGTTTGATTTAAAGGATGCATTGATGAGTTTAGAGATGAAGGGGGCTAGGTCTCTAGCTGCATCTTTTATGATTTGGGGAGGGCAGTTGTCTCCTTTGCAGTTGGATGGTTTTAGAGATAGTATGATTTCTTCTGTCTCTAGTATGGTTACTTGTCTGAAGCTGAATGGGTGAGGAATGTTAGGCTGGTTTAGGGGCGGCTCTGAATGAGGTATGGGTTCAGTTTGCAGGAGCAGGGCGGCTTTTTATTTGCGATTTTGGTTTGGAGCAGACTAATTTTGCCCGCGAGGGCATTTTGTATATTGGTGCACCAGAGTTTATTTTTAGGGATGTTATCAGTCGGGGGTATGGGTGATTCCATTTCCCGGAGGATAGAGAATAGTTCCTTGGTGTCTGATTTAGCCTTAGATATTCTGTTGTTAAAGGTGTTCCTTTTGGTGGTTATAATTTCCTTTTTATACTGTTTGGCAAGTGTGGCTAGTTTGATTTTGTTCTCCACCGAGGGTGAGTGTTGCCAAATTGCTTGTAGCTTTCTTTTTTGGATTCTGAGGTCTTTCAGCTGTGGAGTGAACCAGTTGTTCAAATGACAGAGTTGTTTACTTTTGCGAGTTTTGGTGGGAGCAATCAAATCTAGTGCCTTAGTCATCGTGTTGTTGTAAACTTCCACAAGCAGAGTAGGGTCTGTAGTAATGTCTAGATTGTCGAGTGTGGGGAGAAGGTGAGGTAGGAGTCTTTCTGCTGTGATATCTTTTTTATTTCTGGTGGGGAGAGGCGGGGCCATGAGTATAGGTTTGGGTCGGATGAGGTCAAGTGAGGCGTTGAATACAATTAAGTAGTGGTCGGTCCAAGATTGTGGCAGGATGTTGGTGATGCTAATGTTGCAGTTCCGATCAGCAACCCAGTCTAAGGTCCTACCTTTGACGTGAGTGGGGGAGGAGACTTTTTTTGAGTTAAGGCATAGTCATTCAAGAGTGTAGCAACGGATAGGGCGTGTTTGTCATTACAGTCATTGAAGCCCAAGTTAAAGTCTCCCAGCAGTAGGATTTGAGCATGGTCTTTAGTGTTATTGGTTAGGATACTAGTTAGGTCATCTTCAAAGGATCCTAGTGGTCCAGGAGGTCTGTAGATGACGTACATAGTGAGGGTACGGCTGCACGAGAGGTGAAGTTTAGCGGTAAGGAGTTCACATGATTGAAATAGTACGTTAGTAGCTAATTTGATAGGTAGAGTGGATTTGTGGATAATGGCTAGGCCACCTCCTTTGGTCTGAGGTCTGTCAACTCTTAGTAGTTGGTAGCCATCCGGTATTGCTAGCATGATGGCCGGGCCAGCCGCCTCATGGAGCCATGTTTCGGTTATGACTAGTAGGTCTAGGTTCTCATTCGTTAAGGTGTCAGAGATCTCTGTAGCGTGGGCTACCATAGATCTAGCATTGACTAGTGAACCAGTAAGTGATAAGGTATTGGCTGGTGTAGTAGTAGGAGGTTGTTTATTTTTGGTTAGGGTGTCTCTTTGTGACGGTGTCTGGTTGGGTGTTATGAAAGGGGCAAATTTGGTATGTTGCGAGCGTTTGTTTGCTAGGTCAACGTAACGTCTGTGGTTATAGTAGGATGATGGTTCATGTAGGCTGGGCAATCTTGCCCTCAGTCTCATGTTTCTGTCTTTAGGAGGATGTGAGGCGGCAAGTGCAAGTGCCATAGTGGTGAGGAGGCTCAGTATAAGGTGAAGTGTTTGGTGAGGGGAAGTTTTCATAGTGGTCATAAGCAGGGAAGAGTTGATGAGGCAACTCCAAGTTTGGGCTAAGGGTGTAGGCAGGTGGCGTGTGCAGTCTAGTGAGGTAGTCTAGGCGGGAGCATGAGTGCTAAGACCTATGTGGGCAGGTCAGCTGGGCAAGCATAAGTGGTGGCAGGCTGGCAGTGCAAGTTAGTTGACTAAGGCAGTGTTTCACCTAGATGCGAGAGTCACAGCGCAGCCAGGAATCACATTAAATGCCTAGTAAAAACCAGGGCAGTGTTTCACCTAGATGCGAGAGTCACAGCGCAGCCAGAAATCACATTAAAAGCATAGTATAAACCAGGGCAGTGTTTCACCTAGATGCGAGAGTCACAGCGCAGCCAGAAATCACATTAAAAGCATAGTAAAAACCAGGGCAGTGTTTCACCTAGATGCGAGAGTCACAGCGCAGCCAGAAATCACATTAAAAGCATAATAAAAACCAGGGCAGTGTTTCACCTAGATGCGAGAGTCACAGCGCAGCCGGAAATCATATTAGGGAACAACATGTAACTAGTGCAGTTCTCAGTGAGACGTTGTTTGCAATGTTTGTTCATGCATCAACTGAGTATCAAAGGGGTTGCTAGAGGTAAATATTAAGGAGGTGATTTGCTAGCGAATATGTGGCATAATGCTTGGGCTAATGATTAATAATCATTACATTCTCACGGCATGTGAGTCAACATCATAAGTCCTCAGTGTCTGGTGGGCACCTATATAGTGGTTGGGTTGGGCAGCCGAGCGCAATAAGTTTCACATGTGGCCCCAGAAGACAGTTAACACTTGTCATAAGGCAATCGGTAGTGACAAGGTGATTCTGAAGATAAAGTACCTGTTTGTCAGGGGTTCCGCCAGGGATACCACGCTAGCCGGCAGTGATGCAGGGTGACTAGCCGACGGCAGGACAGGCAGGGACAGGACTAGAACCTTAGTGCACAGCCTGGTGGGGGAGCGTTCCATAGGTGAGGGGAATTTGAGGCTTTATTTCTGTAGGTGCAGCTTATCTGAAGGGGGGCAGGGGGTCTGGCAGACGGCACTCACGGCACCGAACAGGCACAAAACAGGTGCTGGCCTTGCCTCTCGTGGGCCTTGGAGTGAGGGGGCCGGCTTCGCCTGCCGGCGGCCAATGGGGCAAGAGGTAGGCCCGGCAGCCAATCAGCTGGCTGCTGGAGGCCTGGCTTCGGCAGATGCAGAATCTGCATTCAGGGGGCGGCCATCTTGGAAAGGCAATGAGCCTCGTAGGTCGTGATGGCGGTGGGTAGGTTAGTTGTGGCCTTGTAGTGCAGGGCAGTGTGGAAAAGCCTCCACAATCAGCGTAGGTGAGATGAAAGCTCATAAGCAGTTGAGCGTGGGCGGAATGCGTATTCACAGCTGGATTTCGCCGGAGCAAAAGCGCTTACCGAGAAGAGTGCGCTCATGCCTGAAGACGGCTGCTGCAGTCGTTGGTCCTCTGCTCCTGCAGGGACATGGTCCAGAGCTCCTGCTCCTCGGGTGGAAGGGGGGACTGCTGTGCGGGCACAGGCAGGTGCTGGATTAGCCTCTCGTGAGCCCCGGAGTGAAATCAATGCATTTAAGAAAGAACAAGGTATTTGTTATAGGTCTTAAATTAGCTGCATCAGTGGGTTCTAAACCTACCTTTTTTAATAGAGGTGTTACTGCAACATTTTTTATTAATTGGGGAATGACTCCAGCCTGAAAGGAGGAGTTTGTGAATCTACAAAGAAAAGGGGCAAACAGTTCCTTGTGTTCTAATATGTATTTAGACGGGAGTAGCTCTTCCGGACAGTTAGTGGGCTGCATAGTTTTAAGTATACCTAGCATTTTTGCTATAGAGGTTTCCTTAAATCACAGACCTACAGGTGTAAATGGAGGGCCCATGGTTCCAGTCATTGGTTTTGTCTGGTTGGTTAATGGACAAATACCGATTTCTTGTGTCTCAGTCGGGATTTGATTTAACATTGAGGTGGGTTATGAGGATACCAAGGTTTCCTTTTTAATCTTATTTGGTGCTTTAGATAATTTCTCTGCGAAGGCCTTCTGAACTCGAACACAATCATTGACTGTCGGCTTAATGGAAGGGCTGGATGCAATGGGGTTTTCCCATGATCTGAAAAGACGAAAGAGTTCCTTTGTCTGATCTCCTGCCTGGCTAATTTGGTCATTGTAGAATGTTTTCTTAGCCTCAATCATTTTAGTCTTATATTGCTTTTCTTTAGACTTCCAGGCTGACAGATTCGTGTCCGAGCTGTCCTTACGCCAGGTATGTTCAGCCTGTCTCTTACTGGACCTGAGTTTTGCTAAAGATGGGGAAAACCATTTATGACGGTTAGGTAGAATTCTAACAGTCTTGTCTTTCAGTGGGGCATGGTTAACAAGCATTTCTGTGATCTCC
This sequence comes from Ambystoma mexicanum, assembly GCF_040938575.1. Classification (NCBI taxonomy): domain Eukaryota; kingdom Metazoa; phylum Chordata; class Amphibia; order Caudata; family Ambystomatidae; genus Ambystoma; species Ambystoma mexicanum. The sequence goes on along the minus strand of NC_090921.1, from coordinate 1,062,938,591 downwards.
TCATTGTAGCTGCTTACAAGTGTCTCAGGACCATCACCATCACTAGTTTTGGTCATCAGAGTTTGTATACAGTCCGCCAATATGGGGACAGTAATGCCTTTAAAGTTTTGCGTCCTAACAGTGTATGTGGGCTTGTACTCTCTGTACTAAAGCAGGAAGCTTTAACACACATGAAACAAAAAAGTGGTCCGACCAAACGCATGACGTAGTCACAATATTTCCCAGCTTTATGTTACCACTGCCAATCCAATCTAGTATATGGCCCTTATTGTGTGTGGGTTCGTTATTATGAATTATAACATGCTGGTTTTTTAACATTTTATCCAGGTCTAAGGTTTCTTATCACGCTTATCACCTTTCCTATGATTAAAGTCGCCTAATATGACTAGGCCAGTATTAGTAGACATCATGGGTGTAATGATATTAATAATATCCTCGTTAACATTTTCCAGAACCCCAGGTGGTCGGGTTGGGTATCAACTTAGCGTGGATGATGTCACTTCCTGTGCATTCAATTTTAGCCTCATAAAAACCTAGTTGTTTTTTTACATATAACGGCTACTCCACCTCCAACAGTGCCTTCACAATGTTTTCCAAAAAAGACATAGCCAGGGAGGTCACCTGTTCTATGGAGGGGCTATGAGCATCGGTTAGCCATGTCTCGGTGAGACACATAACATCTATGTCTTGTTCCTGGATATAATCGTGTACTTCTAATATATGCTTTACTAGAGAGCGGGTATTCAATAATACTACCTTTAAATCCAGAGGCAGGGTGTCAGTCTCTGGTAGGGATTTTTGGCCATTAGCTGTTAATGGTTTAGTAACCATATTACCATCTGTACTACTTGAGACTGGTAATCTGCTATGTGTGGCACATGTCATAACAGGATTTAAGACATTTATCTCAGGACCAGCTTTAAGATCGTGGGTGACAGTCCTTGCATTACCTGTATCATTAATTTCCATTTGTGTTCCCGCTGTATCAGGCCCAGTGTGTGGGAGCACATCTACACCTCCTCGCACCGACCCGCACTGACTCGCAGTTCCGTTCACGCAGCCACGTTTGCGCCGAGGGACAGGTTAAGTGGTGCGCGAGAACTACAATCTTGATGGTAGTTGTAGTTCACTTACTTTGCTCGTGGAAAACAGTTCTATTGAGACGAGGCAAGCGAGGTAAGTAGCGCTTCAATTAAGATAGAGTCTGCTTAGGTTTCGCCAGCAATTTCAATTCCAAAAACAGTTCTTAATTGTTAATTTAAAAATGTCATAACATCACGACAATATTTTCTAGTACTGTATTTTTAAAATCTATATTTCTAACAAGAAATTATCCAATGGCAATCTACTTAAAACCACAATTCAGAAGCTAATCTGTAGCCTACAAGCTATGATGTTGTGGTGTTGGCTGTATCGTTTTCCCAGAATATGCAAGCAGATGATCAACTCTGGTGGGAATTTGGAAATGGAGATTCTATGATTATGATGAGAAATTTGCCACTATGTGACAGACAGCGCCATTGTGGACACTATTGAAGAGACATGCACCGTTTCCTGTCACCTGCATTACTACAAAAGCACCATTTTGTGTCACCCGCATGACTTCAAAAGTGAGTGCCGCTATTGTCAGTTTGAATGCTGATAGTGTGGAAAGTTTAGAAACAATGAACTGCTAAAGTCTATGTAGAACTACGGCAGAACTACGTCAGAAATGTGGATTTTATATTTTTGACATTGTCTACACCATGGATCCTACCCACACGCCATATTTCATGTTTGTAGCTTTTTGGGAAGTATGCAGAACATATGGCAGGGGTAAGCATTGCAGACCCCTTAAAAAAAGAAAAATTGTAGAGTTTATATGTTTGGAAGTATGCTGTGCATTTCGAACCAACACACACACACTAATCCACATATGGCAGGAGTAAGCATTGCAGATTGCTTATCTGTTCTACTTTTTACATTGCCTACACCATGGAACCTACCCACATGCCAAATTGTCGGTTTGCAGCATCTTGTGAAGTATGCTGAACATTTCGAACCGACACACACACATATTCGCATATGACGGTGGTAAGCATTGCAGACCACTCAAAATAAAATAGACAAATGTATGTTTTTTACTTTTGACATTGTTTACACCATGGAACCTACCCACATGCCAAAATACAGGTTTGTAGCATGTTGTGAAGTATGCTGAACATTTCGAACAGGCACACACACATATCCACATATGGCAGGGGTTTGCATTGCAGACCGTTTAGAAAAAAAAGAAAATTAGACAAAAGTATATTTTATACTTTTTTACATTGTCTTCACGATGGAACCTACCCACACGCCAAATCTCAGGTTTGTAGCGTGTTGTCAATTATGCTGAACATTTTGAACAGACACACACACATTTTCCCTTTTATATATATACTAGCCATACCCCGTGGCATTGCCCAGGTTTATAGCTGACATGCACGTGGGAGTATGCTATAGCCTTGTTTATGTTATATTGTGTCTCCTAACTTGGGAAAAATAGCAAAATCGTCAATCTCCTTGAAATCCCTATACTGAATGCACAGTGCCGGACTTGCTTCACCCCTGCGCAGGGCGAATGGTTGGGGTTGATAAAATGTCACTGTCACCAGTACACCCCAGACTGATAAGCCTACCTGAGTCCAATATTTCAGCCCACCAACTATTGTGGGGCTACAGCCAACAATCGCCAAAATCGGCAATGTCCCGAAATCGCCTATACTGATGGCATAGGGACGGACCACGCCCTTTGCAGGGTGAATAAGTGGGGTTGGTCAAATATCACTATTGCCAGTACACCCAAGACTGCTATGCTGACCTCGGGCCAACATTTTAGCCCACTAACTGTTATGGGACTGGAGTCAACCCCGAACATACATGGTCTTCCACTTCCTTCCCAAAGAGCCTATAAACATCTAATCTCAGATTATTTTGTGTATGAAAAAAGCCTAAAAGGGTATCTTCATGTTATGCATATCCCAGGATTTGTAAATAATAAGTACTTCTGCCTATCCTCGACAATTTCATAATGGAGGTTAGACCTAATTCACAGCAGAGGACCTCTACTGGCACAGCAACAGGTAGTCCAAGAAATCTATGCAGAATCTTTGCTTCTAACTTCCTGATCCAAGAAACCTCCTTTTCAAGGAAAACATTCAAACCATACAATATTGCAGGAACAATAACTGAACTATACAATTTAACAATTCCCTCAATAGAATACCCGCCTTATTTACATATGAAGGACCTAATTAGTGTATCTTTCCCCAATAATCTTGCCTGCACTGATTGACACTGTTATTCTTTGCGCAAATTGGACTCAATCATAACACCTAGGTACATAATAAAGTTATCAACAACCTCCACAGGAGTAAAATTAAGTTTCCAAACAAAATTAGATCCTCTCTGCTTATTTTCTCCCACCTTAATTATCTTAGTTTTGTTAATATTACGTGCCAGTCCATTCTTATCGGACTATTCCAACGGGGTATTAAGGCTACGTTTCAGTCGTACTGCAGTCCTGTTTATAATCACAGAATCATCTGCATATGAGATCCATGACACAGCAGTAGAATTAACGCTTGCATGAAATGCTGTACCTTCTCCATTACTACACTCAAATCTGCAACATAGAGATTATATAGTTGCGGTGCAATCACGCAGCCTTATTTTACTCCATGACTAGTACTTATCTCAGAAGACAATAAGCCCTCCTTATTAAGTCTAACCAAGACAGAAGTATCTGTATATAGCTGCTTACTAAAATAGAATATCCCTGCATCCAATCCCCAACCTTCCAATTTCTCTCCAGGCCTTTTTCTTATGATTCAAACACTTTTGAATAATCAGCAAAACAGAGATACAACTTTTGCCCTTTCTTCATCAAAGTGTTCCTGATAAAGTGTACAATAACACAAATATTGTCAACTGCAGAAAAACCTTCGAAAAACCCAATTTGCTGGGATTTTAAAATATATACTGCCCAGTCATTCAATTTTATTAAAATACAGGATGCATGATTTTTTGGCATGGAGTCTGACATTGCCAATAGATGATAATTTCCTGGGTTAGATCTTTCACCCTTCTTAAACACTGGCACTAATATTGACTCTTTCCAACTTAGAGGTATAATTCCACTTTCTAGAATGTTCTTGAACATAATCATAAGAAGGACAGCCCAAAGTTCAGGTCTATTTTTGGACACTACATCCGCCATCCCATCAGGCCCAGCAGCACAGGACGTCGTCAATTTCTTAATTAGTTCTACCATATCTTCCAACCTCCCTTAAAACAGAGTTACTAGATTCAGATGCACTTGCAGAGTGAGCCATACTATTATCCCAACCTTCCTCTCTCAATTCCTCCACTATGTTCATTAAATCTGGTGAGTTAGATAGATTATTGTCATGGGGCCTCATTCCGAGTAGGGCGGTAAGGGTTAACGGTCACTGGTAACCAGACCGGTTCCGTTAAACACTTACTGCTCTACTACGAGTTCCCTTTGCGGGTCCTTCCTTAATGCCTGCTTTTAGCAGGCGTTAAGGACGGGACCCGCGAAGGAACTTTAGTGCTAATAACGGTACCGTTATTTACGGTACCATTATTAGCACCTTCCCCATTCCCATTGAGCCCTATGGGGGCTCAAATGGGAATGGGGAAGGGCCCTGGTGAATGGGGAATTACCGGTCCCTTCAACCTTGGAATGGACCGGTAATTACTCCATTCACCAGGGCGGAGTCGGAACGATTTTGGAGGCAGCCATGCCGCAAATAGCGGCGTGGTTTCCTCCAAAGTCGGAATGAGGCCCATGGACTTTATTAACAGCTCCTCATTGTTGACACAGCAGCTTGGTATGCCCACTTTCAATCGATTCTCATTGCAGATTAATACATAAATTAAATAAGGAATTATTATTCACTGGAGATGAAAATATACTTTCCTCCAAAGTTGGTATCACTTTATCCCTCACCGTCATAAAGTTGTGGCTGCTGGTACAAAGTCACAAGATGTCTCTTTATGTGAAATCTCCATAGTGGGTCCAAATAATTCAATGAGGTCATATGTGGTGGGGCTGATAGTAGCATCACTTATAGCCTCCCCCACAGTAGAGGTACTTTTGACCTCGAAAAAATCAGTGATCTTACTGTTCTCTACAAATGGAGCACCAGCCACTGTTGTTGAGTCAGCCACTAAAATTGGCCCTGCACTGGAAACATTTCGATTATCACTTTTTTCACCTCTCCTGTATGGAGCCTTGACCATATTGTTATTTCTTCATTTACTACGCAGGGAATAGGTTTAATTTTCCCAGGCAGAAGGATACACGTTGGGGAGAACTGCCAAAGGTAAATAACCACTTAAGTTAGGGCAAGCAGCGAGAAAAGAGGTAGTTCACAGCTGACAATGTTACTATCCGCAGTGCCAACACAGGAGTACAATTACGATCTCTGCTTATAAACTACACCTCATTGGACTTTGCTTTTAAATCTGTCTGCCCCAGATTCCTGGGCACACCACAAGTCTTACTACCACAGTGTCAAGCCGCACCTTAACTAATACCCAATGCCCCTTCAGACACTCAATGCAGTTTAGTTGCCGTCCACGCCACCTAGCCTCACTTTCAATATCATACACTTAGAATGAAAATGGATACTTCAAAGTACAGGGGCAGCAGGGAGACAAAGAAGGGCCGTTTCCCAACCAGACACAGCCCTCTATTAACTTGCTTGTCGTCCCCCTGGAGGACCTCAAGACCCCCCTTACAAACCCTGCACCGCCACTCCATCACAGCTGCCTTCTCTGTCAATATAGTCAGGTAATCAGGGACTTATCTTCAAACAGAACACCCAGGCCAAAGCCCAGGCTTGCAGCCCCTCCGGCTGTAGCTCCAGCAGCTCCGGAAGCTTCAATACGCAGCCAGTAGCAGAGCACATTCAGAAAAAAGAACCCTCACACGTCCTAACGTTGCAACTTTACTGCATATCAAGCCACACTGAAGAAACCAGAAGTCAGTCGCTTTCAACACACTACAGGACTTCTTCCTATAATCATGCAAATATGTAGTATTACATGGTCTGGGGCCTGAGAAAGCACTGGCACCACCAATATTCCATGCACGGACTGGATGTGTCAAAATCTCAATTTCTGCTGGCCGCGGTAAAAAGAGTTCTTGGCCAATTTGGGTTTTACAGCCTTCACTAACAGATGCCACTTTTGCAGCTGTCCACAGCTTCAGGTGAAATACCAATAGATGTGTTGCATTCTGCTGTTTGAAAACACGTGCACAGATGTTAACACACCTAAGGTACACCGCTCTGTTCGAGCTGCCTGGCATCCAGCCTGTGGTGTTGCAAGAGATATTGCAGGGTGCGTAGCATAATACCTCGTTGGAATTCCCGGCTCCCAAGGATCAGGCAGCCAGAGCTCACCCAGGCCGGGAAATGGGCACCAAGAGAGTCAGGTGGGTGGGTCAATGAGGGGGTGGGTAGAGAGTGGCTTCTATCCAGACAACAGGGTGTCCTGGAGATTGCTGATAGCACGGACCACGAGTCTGGTATTTCTTGTGTTGCTGTCACCACTTTTGGATACAATGGGCCTCATTACAAGTTTGCCGGTCCGGGAACTACGGTACCGGTAAGCTTGCCGGTACCGTAATTGCCAGATTGGCAAACTACGAGTTGTGGTCGCGGGTGCCTTCTTGCCCGCCAGATTGGACCTGGCAGGCAGAGTGGCACCCGCGAGCACAGCATACCGCATGCACCGGCACCATTCACGAATGGTGCCGGTGCATGCGGCTTCCCCATTCCCATTGAGCCCTATGCGGCTCAAATGGGAATGGGAAAGAAATTTTTCTGGCGCCCTAGAATGGGCAATTACCGGGTCCGCCGCGTATGTAATACCCCAGTAAGTGCCCATTCCAGGGCACTGAAAAAAAGGCACGGCTGTCCGCCAGGGTCGTAATGAGGCCCATTGTGTTACATTGTTCCTGCAATTACAAGATGGTACACACAAGAGGAGTTGCGCTGAAGGTAATTATGTAGCTAAGTCCATCAACCAAGGCAGCTCTGGAGGGCTGTCTACAAAGGAGGATGGGTGAAAACATCCTACCAGCACCAGAGCTTCCACCACTAACTGTGACAGGGTCAAAACAGGTGGATTATATGAGCCACAAAAGACATAGGGCCTCATTACACGTTAGGCGGTAAGGGTTTACCGGTACCGGTAAGGGCACCGGTACCGGTAAACCCTTACTGCCTTACTACGAGTTCCCTTTGCGGGACCCAACCTTAATGGCTGGTTTTACCAGCCGTTAAAGTAGGGTGCCGTAAAGGGACCTTGGTGCAAATTACGGTACTGCAATTTGCGGTACCGTAATTAGCACCTTCCCCATTCCCATTGAGTGCTATGGGGGCAAAAATGGGAATGGGGAAGTGCCTTGGTGAATGGGGAATTACCGCCCCCGCTCACCTTGGAGTAGGGAGGTAATTCCGCCATCCATCAAGGCGGACACGGTAAAATACCTACGGCAACCATGGCGCTAATAGCGCAATGGTTACCGCCTACCGTGTAACTAGGCCCATAATCTGCCCTGAATCCGTGTTATGTAGGTGCTCAAAGGGTGGCCTGGATCAATGCAAGTGCAAAGAGGTTGATCTTGACGTCACAGTTCTATGTGTCTGTGAAACAGAGCGTTTACAAAACTGACTTCCAGCTCGCCAAGAGGGAGAATGATGCGTGCTTATAAAATTTGCTGGTAAAATCTCTTGTTGATTATAATGACCAATTGTGTTGACAGATTATTTGATCATTGTTATTACTATTACTACGTTCCGCTGATATTTTGAATGAACATAATATTATCCTCATACCCGTGTTGTAGTGCAGACAATGTGATAATATGCAATTACGTATGGGAATGTAATCTAAACGTTTGTCCAGGCCTTCAAAGGAAACTAGGCTGATGATTGTTTATGTTAATTAGAGGGCAATTTCGGTTTTAAAATGATATTTTATAGGTTCTTAATGAAACTAGGCCCATAATATAGTGGCTAACTCTCTTATTTGAATGGTTTGTTAAAACATTATCAAATAAATGTTGATAAAATACAGTTGTGCATAAAATTACAATGCAAAAGAACAACAGATGTCTTGCAATAACTCCCTGCAAACAACTTTAGACATCGTCCTGATAGCTTTAGATTTCAAGTCACCCATCCTGCATTTACACAGGTGTTCTTCAGTTGGTTGTAACAGCGGCTTTGCCTTCCTGACGGCCAGTTTGGAAAATGCAGTGGCTCGAGATCTGAATCTGTTCAACATATATCAAGGTATATCTGTGCCAAATTTGCACAAAATGCACAATAGGATTGCCATGATGCCCCTGCATAAACGTGAAAAAGTAAAGGCAAAAATTTGTGGTTAATAAACACACAGAGGAAAATGAGAAAATATGGAGCAGGAACAAGTAAAATGAATACAGTGACAAATAAATAACACTAATCGATTACGAATTTCACCAGAACTCCTAGAAAGAACACGTTGTGACTCTGCATTGTACACTCCTGATTTTACAGCATGACAAAATCCACAAAAGGAAATGGAAAGTGAGCAAGACCGCAAAGCTCACAGAGCCTACCAAATCTCACAGAGTGATTGCTCTGTTCTGAGTGCCCACCGAAGTAAAACACCCTTTCTCTGAACCCTGCCCATTTTATTGGGCTTCTAACAAGACCCAACCATGGCACAGATTTGTGTAACCTTTACAGACTTAGAACAATCTCCAAAATATTTATGATATACAGAGGGCTTACTGTCATGAACCACTGATTCTGGCCCTTCTGGACTTCGTGGTCCATGATGCACCGCAACATCAGGTCAGTGATTCTTCCAACATGGCCGACGGCTCAGAAACGCTGCGCTCTAGTGTTTGCGCACAATGTTCTGCTTCCTAGAAAACTGGCACACCCCTGCGGCTCTGCGCGTCTCAACGCAACTGCTTGGAGTTGTTAGGCGTGTGTATCGAGTTGACCCGTGCTATTTTTCAGTTCCTTACCACTTATTTTCTCCTTCCTGGAAGCCCCTCCTGATTCCTGCCCTGCTTCTGCTAGCCTTATCACCGTTTATCCCGGATCCCGTCTCATGCTCGGTGCCGCAGTCTTCCCGGTACTCTCTTAGCATAGGACACCTGCCCATCTCCTTCCTCGATTCCGTCGCTGATTATTCCTGGATACTGAACGCTATTGTGCTTAAGGCAGTCGGCTTACCTCAGGCTGGAATCCGAAGACTCGCGTCCCTACCTGTGCAAGTCTCGATCGGTGAGGAAGAAGGAAGGTGCTCCCAAAAAGACCACACACAAGGAAAAACAGGCGAGAAAGAAAGAAGGGTGTGACACTTAATGTATATCATATCCCGTGAGAGTGACGTGGCACTCCCGCATTGGACAATTTCCAGGCTATACAAGCCAGTATCCCCTGTCCCTTCATCCTGTGGCCGCACTCACACCAGCTGAGTCGTGTAGGCTCTGTGATGGATCACGTGACTACAACATCTATAGTAGTGGGTTCCCTGCCTACCTGTCTATGGTTTGTCCTGGCTGCTAAAAACATCAGTAGGGAGATGCCTGAGACCCTTGAAGAACGCAGCTCCTGCCTTGCAGGTCTTGCCCCTCCCCCTTCCTCCTGAGGCCACACCTCCCACTAGCTGAGCTGCGTAGGCCCCGTGACAGATCACGTGACTACACCATCTCCGGTAGTGGGTTTGCTGCCTACCTGAGGACGGTTTGATCTAGCTGCTAACAACGTCAGCAGGGGTCCCATGACTGCGTTTTTTAAATGTATTTTTTTTTGTAAAGGGACATAATAGCTTTACAGACAGCACCCTCAGGCCATACCGGGAATTATAAACCCTGAGACCTCATGAAACGCGCTTGCTGCACTTGGGCCTTTAACTTGATCTTCAGGGCCAATAACTCCCCGTATAGCCATTGGGCTAGGTCTTATTAAAGCCTGAACCAAGCATGTAACTGACTGTGTCAATTACTTCTACAGTCTTGAAGGAGCCCTCGCTGTAATTTGAAATATATTTCTCTATTTTGCATCATTGTTTTGATTACAATAATTTTTCTCAGGAGAGATAATTTAAGTGAATTATTTTGCTCATTCCAGAATGAAACTGCAAAATATTAATGAGAATACATATCTATCAGAGAGATAATGCACACCAAAACATAATGACATTTGCGTTCCTGGGATTGGACCAATGCCTAATGACTTCCCGCCATGTAGTTTTCTTAAAGAGGGTTCATTAACTAACTGCCCTTTCACCTAAGAAATGTTCAAATCAGCGAAGTGATCCCCTTGGGTAGAACAACCAATCGCACACGTTCCCCACCACTTTTATATTCCCCGGGAAGCTCAATGTCTGGCATATATTGGTGAGGGTGGAGAGCAGGCTCACAGCGCGCGTCAAGAGTAAAGCAGGATCCAAGGAAGTGAAAAGGTGGAGAAAGGTGAGCAGGTTGCAGCTGCGCCTCTCAAAGGGAGATTCTTTGGTGGCAATTTAGAAAATGCACAGTGAAAATATTTTGATATGCACTTTATGTTGAGTTTCCTTCCTTTTCATATCCTGCAAATGTTTCACATAGAATCGACAAAGACAAGTTTGACACTGTGAGTCCAGTCTTACATTTTTGCAAAATTCATTTTATTGGACTAACTGAAAATATTAGGCTGATGTTGTACAATGCATCTTTTCTGCGTTAGGCTGAAACTGTACAATGTGGTGCTATGCATCTTTTTTTGTCAGATGCACTAGCATGTCTAATTTGCGCCAAAACGTTTGTAAGAATGTGTCTCTATGTGCTGCAGCCCTTATCCAGTATCAGGCGCATATAGTGTTTTCATTGCATTTCCTTACTGTCTTACATACAATCTGACCAATTTAAGACAAGTTGTAGATTTGTTTTTGCTCCATATGGCATCACTCTATGACTATATACAGTTTAAGACTACAACATCTCACCAACAGCTGTGGCATACTAGTGTTCAGAAAACCTCATGATTGACTACACAGGACATCACCAAGGGTAGTCAAACCTTAAATAGTTGGCACCCATTTGTGAGCCTGAGGCATACTGTGATAACAGTGGATATTGCACAATTCAAACATGGGTACCATACTTTGTATTTGACACACTGAGCACAAGCCGATACGCCATTGTCAAGCATGAGGCACACAGAGGTAATATGGGTCGGGTCACCTTTGCAAGATTAGGAATTAATGTTTTATCCATTAGACGGTTTGGCAACCAATACGTTTAAGAAACGTTTTTTGCAATAACTCCACGGCCCTGCCACTGCAAAGAGGCTACAAAACACTTACCTCAGGCTTAATAATTCAGCATGCATGCTGCTGCACAATGCTATTATTAATCTGTATGGGACATTCAAACCTCTCCAAGTAATTATATGGGTGGGATTACCAGAGAAGACGCAGGAAAACACGTTATTTTGAAAAGCTTAAGGTGCATTGCTGCAATGGAATTTTAAGCATGCATATACATATCTTTAGACTCTTACGTTAGGTAAATGTGAAACAAAATATTCTTTCAAGTCATGTGTTTTAAAATCTTTCGTATCAAGGTGTTTGCTAAAATACAATTGATACTTTTTCGAGTTTAGTGGGTCCTGCTTCACAACTTCTCAAATCTATTTTTGTGAACCTATTACCTGCAACAGCTTTGTGCGAGTACTGGGTGCCTTTTTACAAATGTAATTCCCAGTACTGCTAAAATTGTGCATCATTTTCAGTGCATGCCATTATGTGCCTCTCTGGGGGGCAGATGTGTGCGTGCCATCCCAGGACTGCATTGCATGCATAATCTTCTTCCACGAAGGTTAATCTGAAGATTTGCTCTTTCTTTCTTTAACTATGAGTTGGAAATGTCCAGCATGTTACCCATTTTAATCTGTGCCCACCATGTGATGAGGGAGTCTCTGGCACTTCGAAAGCTAATGCATTCTACCATCTCAGCAGAATATGTTCAGGTAGTCCAATGAAAGGGAACACAACCTTCCAGTGACAGAGAGTAATGAAGAGAATACCAGTTCTTACACACGTCTCAACAACAGAATGTCATATCTTTCCCAAAGGCCAAAGAAACAAGGACAGCTCTAGACCACATGGGGCCAGGTGTGCTAGTCACCCTGAAGAAGTAAAGGTCTAAACCGCATATTGTGGGGAAGAAGGAATACCTGTCCTGTAGGCCTACTTTCGTTTTCCCAGCTAATCACTCTGGTGAAAGACTAGTTTCTAATACAAACACAAGAGAAGCCTCACAGCATTATCATGTGTACTGAGCCCTTCCGCCCATATTCCTCCAGCACTGTAGCCCTGTAATCAATTGATGCTCCTATTAGCAACTTTAATGGTCGTCAATTTATCGACTTCGGTTGGATGACCGGCTCTATTTGGATTCAAATCTGTGTCCCTCTGGCTAAAGAGCAATGTCTTCCCCAGATTCACACGTATTTGGACTCATCATGAATTAATTTGAGCATGCTGTTCCAAATGAGAAATTTCTTCATGAATTATTGCTGGATTCACCAGAAGATAGACAACCATCTTTTAGATATGTGGATGGAGATTATGCATGTGGAATTCAGCATTGCCTTTGTTTTTTATTGCTTTCACAGACCACAAAGGTTTTTATTATAAACACTTCACTGAGCTTATGCAAGCTAAGCATTTTGGCAGTTACTTAGCAATTTCTGGATGGGCCTCTGTGACAATAATAACTAGCATTGCCAAAGTGAATAGGTCTTTGATTGTAAATGTAGATTTTCTCCTTCTTGCGGTGTAGAGCAAGCTTCAGAAAAATAATGACACACATAAGAATACCAATATAGATTTATCAACATATCAGGTTTTCAACTTTCCCATTGTTCAGCCTTTTAGAGACACAAGTCTGATGTGTTGAGGCTTATGCTGCCACTGATCTTGCAAAGGGATTGGCCTGACATACCAAGTCTCAACTGGACTCCACCTGATATGACTGACACTAACCCATTCCATCCTGCTTTCCTAAGAGCACTAACAGGGTGGGCTGTGTCTTCTTTCCTTGCTCTGAAGTTACGCTGACCTTTGCCCCACTTAGCACAGTGTGCCATTTATACCTTTAAGATTGCAATGTGTGAGGGGGTGCAATATCTAAAACATGGTTCTTGAAGCAAACCTACAAATCAGATGCACAGACAGGCATAGATAACAGGGTATTTCCAGGATGGGCCATGTAAGCTGTAATGTTTTTCAAAGGCTTGATTCCATCTCTGCCTGAGAGAGTGGAGGAAGTCTATATTGTCTTATCAGGCAGTGCTGTGTTATGCAAAGCTTTATCACCCCTAAACAGACACCTCCCAATCACCCTCCTATGCTCCAATTACAAGGATGTCAATTATGCCACACTGATTATCCCTAATGCAGGTATAATATGGATGTGGTTGTTTGCTTCCATGAGAGATGTCTGTCTCTTTACTTCTGCTAACCTTTGCCTAATTCATAAAGTTCAGAACCAGAGCAAACCAAGAGATGTCTGAGCATTTATTAGATGCTCCCATGCAAATATGATTCACAAAGAGTTGTTCAAGGGCATCTTAGAGATGCGCCAGGCAGCTCCAGATGTGCTGTATTTTAGACTTTGTGAATCAGGATTGGGGACGCAGAGTAAAATCAGAGATCCTCAAGGCACTCCTGATTTGCTCCAGTGGAAACCGTGGAAACCTTTAAATCATGCCTAATGTCTTTTGCGCAGAGCTAAAGTTCTTTTAACCCACATCTAATATTGAGGCTTACTGAAGCCGGCTTAATCACTGAATCTATATATATATATACCTTTTTTTATAAATGAGTGTTCTTTGTTTCTGGAAGTAAGCATCAAGAGACTAGGAAATGGCAAATTGTAAACTATATAAGACCCAATAACCTAACTACCGCAGAGAGCTAGTTATTTGCTGGTTATTTGGCTGTGTTTGTACTTACAAGAAGGACCTCTACAATGTTGGCAAATTTTGGATGTTTTACACCTAAGATTGAAGGGTAAACCAGGACCCCTGGCTCTCTGAATAGTGAGGTACAACTTCAGATCACTGATGATACCCAACAAATCAGAAACCCATGCCTGGGGTTGCTGTTGGCACTCTTGTTCAGATGAGAATTGCCTAATATTTTGGTGCTGACCTGTCCTTGTGAGTGTGACCAGACTGATATACATGTGATAGGTATTGTAAAGATGTATTGTAAAAATATAAAGATGTGTTGACTGATGTATTGTAAAGAGGGAGCAGTCACATAACAACCCAAAATTAGAAGAACAGAATTGCTCAGAAATGGTGTGCACAAACTGCAAAAGAGCACAGCTTTATTTCCAGAACAGCAGGGAGAGAATAAACAGCATAGAAACCGAATACCTTCTCAGCACGCCCACTGGGGGCAACACAATTTAAAGCTGGAAACACAAGTTTTACAGATTTGATAAGCGTCACAATAATTCAATATCTAACAATTTAATTGGCTACATCCACCCTCAATCCACCAGGGAAAATCCCCACCCCAAACCATGACCTCATTTATGTTTGCACAGTGTTCTCATTGGGTGTCCTGTACAAGATATTTCTGACAAAGAGGGTCTGTACTAATTGGCCCATAAAAGTATTAGATAACTTTGAGCATCTGCGTCTCACTGCGATCTGACCCATCAGAATTTGCAAAAACAATATGGAGGACAGATATGTTGCAAATCCCTGGAACATTATAATTGAGCTAACCTATTTTTCAGCCCTGCTGAACGAATTTCATTTCATCTTACTTTCTCCAAGTTTCCAGGATTAGCTACCGTATGACAACAGAGCCTTTCCTGACATCGCTGGTGCTGTGTCCGCACTCTAACATTTATAAATTGGCACTAATACCATGTCACGTCCTTGCATCTTTTGTGTATTTATTCATGTTTATCCTTCGATGGCATCTGCTTGTCTGGAGTTGGGCCCTGTGACATAGGGGATCCTTCGTGGCAACAATTAATACATCACTGCCATCGATACTAAAACATCCTGACATTGATTTGCTTGCACTAACTGCAAAACAATATTAAATTACAAGATTTTTAGTTTTGGAAGGCAGCCCAGCAGAATAACATGGTGACATGGCAGGCCTGCACCACTGAGGTTATAACAAAATGGTCATCTTCTTGCTGACAATGATCGGTGATAGGGCATACGGCCCAAATTCCTACAGTGGGGCCATGTTTCAACTCTACAACCTAAAATGCACTTTTGTTTCAAAAGAAGAGATGCCCTGCTGTGTGTATGTTTCACCTCTTTGCTACATGTATATGTTTCTCTCTGTGCATGTTGCTACATATATATGTTGCTAATGTTTATGTTATTTCTGCCATTAAACCAATATGTGTCCACTTGACAGCTGCATCGTCATTAAAGTCCTAATATGTACCGGTTGGAGTTTTTCTCAACTTATATATGCGCACACACTAAGAACATTGAATCTGCATCTTCATACTACACTCTTTTGTTAATATATTAACAACCAACTGTGGCCCCGCCCTGATACCCTATCATTGTTATCTTTGGGGAACCAACCTTTACAAACACCACTCAACCTTTCTCCACTTTCTGCATATTCCTCGGGGTGCATGACAATAAACTGCAATCTCCATCGGAATCCCAATCTAACCATGTCTCAATATATCTAGTGGGATCTGGGGACAGATAAATAAGTGTACCTGGGGGACCAATCGGATGTTCCAACCTAACTATAGGATGTTCAATCTGGCCATTTACCTGACGTACTGGTCTCTGAACACCTCAAGATGGGAGTGGCAACACTATTGACATTCACCGGTATTATAGTCATCATGCGATTCCCCTTCGTTCAAACCCTGCTACACTACCCTAATGCTATCTGTCACCACAAAGCGCAACAATCAGGACTACGTGTTGCTCAACCTCTTAGGCATCGAGGCAAACAGTGCAATATACCAGTCATCTTCGAGCACTCTGCTGCTCTCCTTCTCTATGGCCACATTTAGGATATGCAATTTGTAAATGTCATCAGTCAAGCTGCTGTTGTCACATACAAGATGAACCTGCCTACGCTATCTTCTGCAAGAAAGCAAAAACCTTTCTATTTCACAAATATTTGTAATGTACTGCCATACCTGCTATGAAACTAACTTGTCCTTGATACAACAAAAGCACAATTGCCATTTTACATGTAACTGTTTGCTATGCTAACCTGTACTTTAGCGCCGTGATAACTCAACAAATACAATAAATAAATAAAATAAATAAATAAAGTCATTTGCTGCTATCATGGTACAGCAACTTATCCCTATCTTTGCACACACTTCACCCTCCATGGCCGTTATCATGTCCAAAACTTACCTATTTCTTTTTTTACTGTTACAGAGTTAAAACAATGGTTCTACCCTTTAACAAAACTTTCATATATAAAAAACAAATCTGTTTTCATTGCTAAAATTAAAATACATCAAATACACACAACTCAGATTCACAGTTCAAATTTCAAAGTCAATATTGGCAATAAGAAAGAAAGAAAGCGACAACAGCAACACAAATAAACCACTGCAAACATTTCAAAAGCCCAGATATTAAAAGTACTGAAGTCAAATGTCCTACATTGCCCAAATACCAAATGGATGAAAGGGTAAGTTCTCTTTAGCAATACCTCTTTCAAATAATGCAATGTGAGAAGACTCCAAGCATTTGGGACAATTAATTTCATAATGTATTGCCAAACAGTACCACTAGTTAATATTCTGTCTCTGTTTAATTTCTTTAAAATAATAGGAGCACTGATCACTTAATTTCATTGCAATTTGACAGTTGAATATTATATGCCTCAAAGTTTCAGTTTAGGCTTGCATGTTACAGAATCGACACAGTATCAAATCCTGCTGTAGTTCTCCCCTAGCCCCCAGAATTTCACTAGTACGGAGGAGGTTTAACCTTAGCCTCAATAATTGAGAGCACAAATGGGCACTAGGAATCCTGATCAAGTAGGCTGGTACTACGTCCATAGGTCTGACGTCAATCAAATGTCCTGAGTAGATGTGATGTTTTCTCACTTCATCAATTGTGTGGATCCAATCCATTTCCCAAAGTTTCTGTTTGGAATTATTAAGGAATAGACCAATTCACCCGATGGCTACATGTACCTTTGCATGAGGTAATTGCAATCTGTCAACCATTGGTTGAACTGTGTGCTGCTTTTCCTCACCATTAACCACTTTAATTCCAACCAGATTGTTTTTTCCTGCAGCCTGCTTTATTTTAGACAACATTGTCAGATTCTTCCAAAATATGCGTATTTCAGTGGAAGACTGGCCCGACTCGTACCTAAGACTGCAGTTGGAATGCCACCAGGTAGTCTGAAGACTTTTCTCCAAAGGCAGCCCTCTAGGGAGGACCAGTCAGTCAGGGCAGCTAGCAGGTGGGTTTGAGCACTTTAAGTAATTACAGGTATAAACGTCTTGCTTTAGAACTCAATCACTATGATTAATGCAAAGTGAACATACCTCTTATTTAACTGAGCCGCTTGAGCAGCCAGGGCAGCAGTTTCTGACTTATAATTCAATTGGAGTTCACTTTTATTGTATGACTCAAATAAGTAAAACCCCAGGCATATAAAGTTCGAGAAACACTCAAGTTCTACATTACACAATCTTCATTTGAAGGTGTTGTATCATAATCTCATGCAGGGTCTAAACTGAAAGACCTTTGTCTTACCGATGGTAATGGTAATTTTATTTTTCTCAGTGCAACATTCCAAGGTCCGCAGGTGATGTTCCAGCCTGTGGGTGTGTAATCTAGGAGAATCATAACATCAGCATACAAAAGATAATTAATTGGGCTGTCTACAAGCCGAGGAGGGAAACAGTGCACTCCATTGCATATATGTCTGATGTCTGAGATGAACACACTAAAGAGCAAGGGGGTCAGAACACAGCCCTGTTTAAGGCCATGCCTTATCTCAATAGATGATGAAAGTGTACCCTGCTGATTCAATCTTACTCTTAGAGAGGTGCCAGTGTGGAGACCAATGATAAAATCAAGCAGCCCACATAGGCAACCCCATGCATGCAGCTTCCTCCAGAGTCGGTTCCTGTCGATGCTATCGAAAGCAATGGAGAAGTCAATAAAAGCAGCATGCACTAGTTTCAACTTCTCCATGGATTCCCTTTTAAGCAACGTCAAGATGAAACATTGGTATGGGCTCCCATCCCCTCGAATACACTGTTTGGAATACATCCAATCTGTTTTCACCCTTTGATCAGCAGAAAAGCTGCTGCAGGGCCAAGGCTGAAAAGATTTTTGATGGAACCTTCAAAAGGGCTATCGGGTAATAATTGGATGGATTCGTTCATAGTCCCTTTTTGTGGATAGGTACAATTATCGAATCGGCCCAAGGTACAGACAACTCCCTGGTTAAAATCACATGCCCAAATATCCCCAAAGGAGTGCCAGCCCAGAGGTCGATGTTAACTTCAAGGACCATATTAGACAGCCCGTCTGGGCCCGGGGCTCTAGAATGTTTACTGTGAGCAATAAGTGAGTAAATGGTCTCATAATACAACTCGAAAGACCACAGCTCTTTTATTGACTGGGACTCGTCACTGCACTCCTTAACACATAGCTTCTTGAAGTGCTTGATCTATCTGTTCTACAAAATCGGATTTGCTTGAATTTAGGTTTGGGGCTTTCTTTCGTTGTTTGGAAGCCTCCAAAATTCCCTAATGTCTCTAGATACAAGCAGCTGGATCATTTTTTGTGAGTCTCTCAGCAGTTGATAGTATATGTACAGTTGGATCCAGTTTGTATACTCCTTCTGGAGTTCCCTTCACCTAGTGACAATCGACAATGGGACTTTGCATACACTTCACTGCAATTCCCTTTTTTTTGGACTGCGCCTCGGGGTCATATGCGTGTTTACACACTATCACTGTTTTAACTCGGGGTTTTGCATATCTGAGTAGACTCTTTTCAGTAAGATATTATACAGGACTACCGATACCAGGGTCCTGAATGAGTCCTCGGAGTACAATTTAGCCATTGAATTATGAAAACGTCTTATGATACAATGTTTTCAAATGAGTCTATACCCCTTGGTTTGCCTTCAGGGCTATAAGATATGGCATTTTATTGACCCCTGTGGTCTGTAACCTCAGGCATAAATGGAGGTGTAAGGTGTCACTGGCACCCTTTGGCATTACTGTCATAGATACCATGTCAAGGAAAATCTCTTCAGAAACAAAGAAGTACTCCAAGACGTTAGTCTGCTCTCCTCTAAACCAAGTATAATTGGGTCATCACCCAACACGTTACCATTAATGATCCGAAGACCCCATGTATCCATCAGTGTGAGCTATGAATTTACATGCAAAAGAATAGAGTTAGAATTACTGTACAACTGCCAACTGTATATGATACTTTCAATTTCATCAAAAAGCACAGGATGTGATACTTTCACCAGATTCGAGTACACATTTAGAATCAATGGAACATCCAAAGTAGGGTAAGTTGACATGTCCCAAGTCATCTCTATTGCTTGGGGGAAGGCACTCGGCTGAGCATATTTGTGGGCAAGGCAAACAGCTTGCTACGCATGCTGAACAATAGCCTGGACGATGGACAACCCTTCGTATGCAGAATTTAGGAGACTTATAAAGCCGTCAACTTTCGGTAGGTCCAGTAGCCAGGTCTCATGTAGACAAACAACTTTGGCATCTAGCAGGTGATCCCTCTCTTCAGAGAACAGGTGTGCAGTTCCCCTGCAAACCCAAAAAATTAGTTTACAGTCTTTTGCAGCTCTATCCTTGATGTTAATTGATGGCTTTTTATTTTGATGACCGGCCAGAAATGCCACAGCCAACTACAATTTGTGCTTTCTCCTAGGCGATTTGGGTTCTCGGTACGATCAAAAATCTTTTTAGGGCCTTATCTAAAACTTATTGTGTCTTTAATTGCGGATCGGGGCACACCCCCTGCTCCTGCTTGTTAATGTAAAACTGACTGTGGGTTACATGTCGCTGATTTAGGTTTTGTGGCTGAAAGGCCAAGCCAACACACCCTGAAGTGATACGATGCCAGAAGCACCTGCTCTTTTACCAGTCTTGAATAAAAGTGCAAGAACACTTTGTCCAGGTGGTGGTCATTCTAGAATTCCACATGGCTAATATCGGTCGAGGTGATATGCGAACATGTGGGTACTATCTATAGTAGGAGAAGGACACAGAGCCTTTTTAGAATAATATATTCCTGGCCAAGAGGCAATTTCTCAAGAATTAACAAATTACTTCTGGAGGTAGTGCACCATGACGCTGCACCAAGGCCCTGATCGTCTTTAGGCACAGCGCAAATCAATCATTTTCGTCACTCCTCAAGTGTCTCAAATGGTCGGCCTGTCGAATTTGACAGTTGACACCAAGGGACAACCAATTGATTTCTTGAGCGGGGAGTGCCATGGGGGGGCCTTATTGAGTCACTTAAAGCCATGCCTTCCTGCGATAGCTCACAGAGTCTGCCCATGTTTATCTGGTTGTCCTCCCTGTCTGAGTTGCTGCACACATAATCACTCTGTTACTTGCAGCAATGCAAGGCGGTTCTGTGCAAAGGAACTTTACACTGTTAGCTAAAACAACAACTTCTGACTCTTTTTCTCTGGTTTCCCAAGGGTTGTGTGTTTGAGATTAAGCTGTCCTTCTTGCACGACCACCTAGATGATTGTCATACTGGCTTAAAAGTATTGCCTGTGTTGGCACTGTGGTAGAGGAGAGGTTGTGCAGAATTTTCCTGGAGCCCTTTAAGTTGTTTTTGCATTCCGCGTTCTGATTTTTGTACTTATTCTGCCAGGTTTTGTCGAACCCCGCGTTTGCCTTCTTGAAAATCGGAAAAATTTGATTCCTGCACCTGGCTGTTGTCAGGATCCTCGATTACAACCAGAACCCCGGACCTCTCATCACTCTCTGCCATCAATTCCTCTGCTGCTTTTTCCAAACTCAAGCGCCCTGGTGATAACTCAACTAAACTCGACCGGCGTTCCTTGAAGGAGCTCAGGTGTACACGTGGAAGAGGGTTCATGAGCAGTCCATCTTGGCAAAATAGACCTTCATGAATCCCAGCCACTTCATCCGGGACAGAGCTGACATCAGTAAGGACTGCAGCCTCTTTCGTACCCCCACCATTTGTTGGTGTATTCATGTTCCCTTTCAAAAACCATTCCATGCAAGCAAATCTAACAATTAGGTTGTGCAACAGGCCAGATTGGGTGCGCTGGGCATTGCCCAAAATTTCCTGGTAATTGAGTAGAGCAGTCATGTATGATGTTACAAGGGTAGGCACCCACCGCTAGCCCAGCCATGTTACACGTCACCCCTGAAGGTTAACATTGAGGAGTTTTGTTACTAGCACTACAGACTTGAGAGTCCAGTCTGATGGCGCCTGAGGCTTGATGCCTTCCCTTACTGGATCATACAGTTGGAATCAAAGGAGCCAAGAGGGATAAGCAGTGTGCGTTGTATGTTCCTGCTCCAAGAACAGCTACACCCTCAAGCATTCTCAAACTCGAATTGCTCAAGAACAATGAAGGAACAGAACGGCAGCAAACTGCAGTAAATACTGCAATATGTGGGTACTTTGGTGGCGTAGGCATTGATGACTACGTAAGGTCCAATACAGCCCCAAAGGACAGTGTAAATCAGGCCTGGCAACTATTGCTGGCCATTAGAAGGCAGAGAAAAAAAAGAAAATCAGAAAGAGAAATACTTTGTGGAATGCTGTTTTTCACGTTGTAGCTTAAGGGGCTGCCGATTCCTCCACAAAGACTGCCAGCACTTTTTAGCAGTGGGTGTTGATGCGGGAAAGCCATGAAAGAAGAAAATGATGCCCGATGGGTTCAAAGAAGCCTGGAAAGAGCTGCCCGACGGCACTTTCAACTGGTGTGCAGCAGAGTTCCGATGGTGTCCTTTTGGCTTACTGCACAAAAACCCAGACTCATTTAAAAGTGGAAAAGGTCGCTTTAATGTGACAGGCCAAAGCTTACAATTCAAAATGCTTAACTGGCTCCAATGGCCTAACAAACTAAATAAATATTTCAACAAACAATTAAATAATTAAACATTCTCCTTTTTCATTTTCATTTTCCCAACAATTAAATAAATAACTCAGCTATCTCCTCCCTACTTACCCCTTGGAGCCTACCGTCTCCTTGCCCTTTTCCCAGGCGTCCCGCTTTCTCCCAGGGGCCATGCCCCTCCAGGCTCAATACCTGTTCTCCCGGGGTGACCTGCTTGTGCAAACAGCGCCACCCCATCCTTTCCGTGTCATTCCCCATTGTGCTTCCCTCCCCTCACATCAAAAGGGGCCATGCCCCCGGCGCCCAGAACCACTTCAACCCCATTATACTCCCCTTTACACCAATCTCCCCCCTTCCTCTGACCAGCAGCCAGCCTGACCTGCCACATCAGCAACTGAAATTTACATCACATCTTCACCATGCCCCGACCTGCCACAAAAAACTACCACCCCTACCTCTAGCAAAAAAAACCCCACAAAATGTACCCTGGACCCTCTCCCAGGCTTGAAACAGACCTATGGCCTAAACCCAAAATGAAGGGGTGGGAGGGCGGGACAATCTTCAAGTCCTAACCGTCGCCTGGCTCCCGAACCTTCCCTGAGCCCCTTAAATACCCCGGGAGGCGCTCTGCCTCCCACGGCCACTCGGTGGCCGTGTGCAGCACCAAAAACTCCCCGGGGGGAAACGCTTCGCGTTCCCCCCGGACCCCCCCTTTTGGCTTACTGCACAAAAACCCAGACTCATTTAAAAGTGGAAAAGGTCGCTTTAATGTGACAGGCCAAAGCTTACAATTCAAAATGCTTAACTGGCTCCAATGGCCTAACAAACTAAATAAATATTTCAACAAACAATTAAATAATTAAACATTCTCCTTTTTCATTTTCATTTTCCCAACAATTAAATAAATAACTCAGCTATCTCCTCCCTACTTACCCATTGGAGCCTACCGTCTCCTTGCCCTTTTCCCAGGCGTCCCGCTTTCTCCCAGGGGCCATGCCCCTCCAGGCTCAATACCTGTTCCCACGGGGTGACCTGCTTGTGCAAACAGCGCCACCCCATCCTTTCCCGTGTCATTCCCCATTGTGCTTCCCTCCCCTCACATCAAAAGGGACCATGCCCCCGGCACCAGAAAAACCCTCCCCTGCGGAGTTCTTTCTGCCCCACTCCCCCCACCCCCCTCCTCTATCCTACCTCCAACTTCTTACCAAGTCTCCCAGCCAGGAACTCAATTCCGCCAGGTAATGATTATTCGCATACATGGACAAGTGTACTCCGTCCTCTCTAAAAATAAGGAGCCCTTCATATGTTATTTCTTTGTGGTCCATCACTTCTACCGCCACCGAGGCACAAAACTTAACCATTTCCCTGTTTATCCCTTTCCTAGTCCTCTCTATTGCTCCCTCATTTCTCGCCCCCCTCCAAACTCTCCGTGGCAACAACTTGGTCCAAACCACCTTTGCTTGAGGCCACATTTCCCTCATCCAAACTAAATCCCTCTTCATTTTCCTTCGCAGAGACCCCCGTATCCTTCACCAGGTCATTCTCTCCCGTGTGAATAATCACCACCTCTGGAACCCCATAGCGTTCCCTCATCCCTGCTAATATAGGAAGCAGCTGATCCCAGCGCAGACTCCCCAAACCGTGCCATCTCACCACCACCTCCTTATAGCTGCATCCCAGCTGCCTCCCAAACACCCTTTTCTCCGCCTCTTTCCCAGCCCACTTAACAATTGAATGGCCAACAATCCACACTTGCGCCAACTCCCCTTCCTTTCGCGCAGCATCTGAAAAAGAAATAAAAAATCACTGACAGGTCAAAACATTACAATAAAAGCAGTCGTCCCAAAATCCTTTCCCTCCTTTCTTCAAACATTCCCCTTATCAAAATCCCTGACGTACCCCTTGTATTTCCCAGACCTCCAACGCCCCAAGCTTTTCACTTTGTCTTCGGAAAATCCCAACCTACTGCCTTCAGATGCTGCGCCCATCCTAAACGAATGAGTCCCAAAATCCTCTGCCTTTTCACCCACTGCCTCCAACGCCTTCCTCAATACCCCCAGCACATGTGCCGCTGCCACCGGCGATCCATCCTCATGCTGAAACACCAAGCCTGTCCTACCCCCACAACGCTCCTTCCACACCATTCCTACCTGTACTGGACATAAATCCTTACTCCCCCTACCCAGTAGAACCCAAGAACCCCTCCCCTTCTGGTCAGTCTTGGATCTTCTGATCTTGATGTCCAGACCTTCTTCTGTAATTCGAACATCTTCCCATTGCAGTCCTCCTACCCCCCCTTTTCCCCCTACCAACTCAGAAACCCTGAAAGCCCCAAAAAATAACCAAGTAAAACAAGTCACAAACAATTCCCCTTCCCATACCGACCAGCAAACTCCCCCCACCACCTCGATGAGCCTCTGCAACAATTCCGCCGATATCGGCCTCCTCTTATCCTTGTCCCTCTTACTCTCCCTTGCCCATCCTTCCAACATCCTATTTGCCATTTCCCCCCCACTTGGTTGAAAACCCCAAAACCATTTCCCATAGAAAGCAATCCCTGCTAACTTCCCCGCAATCGTTGCCTTTGACCACCCCCTGTCCATACACCTCAGGAGAAAATTCATAACATCATCTCTCCTCCTCTCTTCTGCGTCCCATCTACCCTTCCAACTACAAGCTCCCCCTCTAATAAAATCCTCCCAGGCCCTCCTATATGCCTCCTTAGATGCCGAGGCCAATGAACCCTCCACCAGTGAAAGCGCTCTCAGCTTCCTATCTTCCACAGCTCCTCCGGAATCTGTTGCCCCTCCTGCTCTGCATCTGGAGCCAATCCACAGAATTTCTGCCATTGAAAACGAGATAATGCATCAGCGATGCCATTATCCTTCCCCGGCACATGTGTTGCCTTAAACACCACATTCCATTCCATGCAGTGCAGAACAAATTCTCTCATCAGTCTCACCACCCTCTGATCCTTAGCTGACTGCCTGTTCACCACATGAACTACGCATTCATTGTCAACATTAAAATTCACCTTCTTGTTTTGAAAATCTTTCCCCCACAACTGCAATGCAACTAGTAGTGGAAAAAATTCAAGAAATGCTATACTCCTTCCTTCCTTCAACCACCGCAATGGCCATTTCTCCGCACACCACTTTCCTCCCCAGAAAACTCCGAAACCTCCCGCTCCTGCTGCATCAGAAAATATCTGTACTTCCCAAGTCACCGGGTCTCCCTGCAACCACATTGACACTCCGTTGAAACTCTCCAAAAAGCGCAGCCAAATTCTGCAATCCTCCCTCACTGTCCCTGACACTCTTATCCGATGATGTGGGCACTTCGCTCCCGCCATAGCCCTCGCCATGTTCCTGCAAAATGTTCGCCCTGGGGCCACCACCTTGCATGCAAAATTCAGATGCCCCACCAAACTCTGCATTTCAACCAGCATCATTTTCTTGGCCGCCACCGCTTTTTCCAACAAAACCACCAATTTGCTCACCTTGTCGTGCGGCAAGCGTGAGGTCATGGCCACTGAATCCAGCTCAATTCCTAGAAATGTCAATACCACTGCCGGCCCCTCTGTTTTGTCTTCCGCTAAGGGCACCCCCAGCTCCTCCATCAGCTCCTGAAACGACTGTAGCATTTTTTTACAATCCTCCACTCTTTCTGCCCCGCTAATGAAAAGAAAATCATCCAAATAGTGCAGCACACTCTCCCAACCCGAACTGAATGAGAAGACCCACTGTAAGAAAGAGCTGAACCGCTCAAACAAAGCACAGGAAATTGCGCACCCCATTGGCAAGGCTTTGTCTATGTATATGCCTTCCTCAAACTGCAAACCCAACAACCAAAAATCCTCCGGGTGCACCGGCAATAACCTGAAAGCCGCCTTGATATCACACTTGGCCATGAAGGCCCCTCGCCCTTCCTTCCTTATCAGTTCCACCACCTGGTCAACACTGGCATACACAAATCCACACTCTTCAGGGGCAATAAAATCATTAACTGACATACCCTCCGGCCCTGACAAATGATGTATCAGTCTGAACTCCCCCAGAGCTTTCTTCGGCACCACCCCCAATGGGGATATGACTAAATCACCTGGCAGGTCATCAAATGGGCCCACTATCCTTCCTGCCGCTATTTCTTTGGTCAATTTATGTCTCACCACGTCAAAATTTTCTCTTGCTGACTTCAAATTTTCAGCCCACCTGCGCACTCTTGGGCCCTGGTACCCTAATCTGAACCCCTGACAGAAACCCTCACTCAAGATCTTCGCCCCTTCTCTGTCCGGATAAAATTGCAACCATTTTTCGAGCACCCCTACTTTAATTGGAGTAAAAGCTTTTTCCCACAACCCCTCTACCTGCCCCCCTCCCCTTCCCCCTGTCCCCCTGTTGGAAACACTGCGTGAGAGGGTGTTTTCCACCACACTTGCTACACTCGTGCCTGAACCTACACAGGGTCCTTGCACAGCCGTCCTTATTATACCCCCAGCACGCTGCTGATGACTGCCCATCATGGGCGGGGCGACCAAGAAAGGGCCGGAAAGGTACGGGCAGCCCGCTCGCCGTGTGCAGCGTCGGGGCAGGCCTCGTTGGAGCCATCCATTGCAACCAGAGATCCATGTCTATCTCCCCCCAGACCACCTGACTGTCCTCCGCCAATCTCGCTCTGAATTCCTCATCATACCTTACCCATGCAAAACCCCCAAAACTCGTGAAAGCCTTCCTGATAACATCCATATATTTGAGCAGAGCCACGCAACGCTCTGGAAATTTTTCACAATAAACACTGGCATAAATGATAAATGCCGACGTCCAATTCTCAATAGTCACCGGGACCCTTGGGCGTGACGCCAGTTCCCTTTCTTCTTCTTTAGACCCCTCTTTTGCTCTCACTTCCCTATGCAGCAATTTGAACACATCTACAAATTCCCCCGCCTGAATCTTCTCCCTTGTCGTTGCCATCAAGTGTGCCCCCAATGGTTTTGTTATCCCCATGTACGGCAATTTTTTCTCCTTTCCTTTCACTTCATTCTCTTTTTTATTTCCAGCTTGCACTTCAAGCACCAATGGCTCCATCGCCTTGTCCGTTTGGACCTCCACTGAGCACATGCTCTTTTCAACCCCCAAGGCTCCAATGGCCTGCACACCAGCTTCTTTCCTTGCCCCATGCAAATTCGTCCCATCATTCCCCGTCACCCTTCTCGTGACCCCTCTCTGCCATGCAGATGACCATTCCCGTTCCTGCTCACCTCTTTCCACGCCTGCCGTCTGTGGTCTGGCGTCCACCCCGATGCTCCTCATCTCCTTTCTTAGAGGGCTCCTACTGCGGGGACAAAACATGTCAACAGACTCACCCAGCCAATAATTTCCCCGACCCCCTACCCCCCTACCCCCCTGCACCTGCCTTTCCATATCCCACCTCAAACTTCTTTTCTCCTCCCCCCTTTCCCTTGCCGATCTATAACCTTCTACCTCCCACTGCCCCACATATTCCTCCAATCCAACTTCATCATCCCTTATATACCACTGCTGATGCGAGCTCATGCTCGAGTTGAGACGATCTTCTTCTTGCGAGCCCGGGGCGTACGCCCCGTCACTCCTTTGACATCTTCTCGGCGGGCCCGGGGGGACCCCTGCCTGTTCCTCTTCTCTCGGGCGAGGCGTTCCATCCTCCACCCTGTAATCCTCATTGCTAGGGGCCGTGCTGCTCCCTCTAGGCTCTCCTTGTGCTGATCGAGGCGGGGCCGTACTAAAACCCTCAATCTCACTCTGACCAGCGGGGCCTGCGCAGCGCCCTCCACCCTCCATCCTCCTACCTATGGGGGCCGTTCCGCGCCCCACTCTAACCTCCTCAATTGATGGGGACCTCTCCCGCTTTCTCCCTCCTGCACTCTTCTGCAAGTATTTACCCCCTCCTCCCCTCTGCCCTGCCATCCCCCTCTGTACCCCCTCAATCGCCTCGCTCGGGTTCCCAAGAGCCCTCTCCATCTGCGCACTCCTATCTTCCCTAGGGCTATTACTCACTCCCTCCCTCAGTGGCTCCCCACCCGAAATCATCTCTCCCTCAGACGCTCTCCTGTCTATCTCCCTTCTCAACCTCCTTCCCCTGGATTCCCATACCTCCCCTCTCCCCGCCGCGGGGGTGCAAGCCACCACTGCCGCGAGAGCCCCATCAGCCGCGGCTCTGCGCTGCGGCCTGCCCCCCCCTCCTTCGCACCCGTGACCTCCCCCACCGCCCCCTCCAGCTGGGCCTTAGACGCCCGGCTAATAATTTCAAGGGCCTCCCTCAGGGCCCTAGCATCGACCATACCCCTCTCACTAGCTCCCTGTCCCACCATGGTGCACTACTCCTCTTATAGTGCACTAATATTCCACCCTATGAAACTAACTAGCTAAGCCCCCGAGCCAGAACCTACCCTTGGAATGTCCTTGTAAACTAGCAACCAATAAAATAAATTGCTATAAAGAAATAATAAAGAATTAAAAATACCTTATAATACTATATAAGGATAATAACAAATTAAAATTGTTTTTCTTTTTTTTTTATAAACCCCTAATAACAATTGCCGAAATAGCACCACTTCACAAAAGGAAACCCCTGTATAAAGTTTGCACCAAAAATACACCCAGATAAAATATACTTAGGTATAAGATTTTTTTTTTTTTTTTTTTTTTTACACTGCCCCCTGCTTGCTACACGACCCTAAAGCACCGTCTTAAAATTAAGACACGGTCCCTTTAAGAAAAGGCCGTGCCTCTCCTCAGGAGAACGCAACGCGTGCCGCACCAAGAAAAGAAGCCGACGTCCCAAACCTCAGCAGAACGCTGGGTCCTGAGGAAATATAAACCTGCGGTAAAACCCGCTCCCTCCCAACACAGATAAAAATAAAATCCTAAATCCTACACCCCCTCCAAGCCGTGCGGAGACGCCCTCCCGGCCCCCGAACACACAGAAAACGCTCCCGCCCGCGACCCGCCCCCACACGCAGGTAAGAAAACAGGGGTGTCTTATTTACGGCACCCCTGAATGAAAATAAATAATTTCTCTTTTTGTATTTTTTTTTTTTTTTATAAACCAAACCCACTAAACCCACTAAACCCTACCCTACCTCACCTGACTACGCTCGCCCACACAACTAGGCCTGGTTATCTCAGGGAAGGCTCGGGAGCAGGCGACCTGGAATGACAGCAATCTTCAAGTCCTAACCGTCGCCTGGCTCCCGAACCTTCCCTGAGCCCCTTAAATACCCCGGGAGGCGCTCTGCCTCCCACGGCCACTCGCTGGCCGTGTGCAGCGCCAAAAACTCCCCGGGGGAAACGCTTCGCGTTCCCCCCAGGACCCCCCTTCTAGCAGCTTGCCGCCTTGGCAGACTGCAGCAGACCACTCTCTGCCACTCTCTGTGCCGCGCTCCGTGAGGCGAGTGATGTTTTGTAATAGCAGCAGGCTGTGCAGCAGGCAGCAGGCTCCTCCTCCAACACAGTCAACACTGCTGAAAAGACTGCAAAAATGCTTTTTCGATCAGAGTTCCAACACTGCACAGGGCAGACCGCTCTCTGGCGATGAGCATAGGCATGAGACCCACAAGCCCAAAAATGGACCCTTAATACGCCATCCCACCTTGCATGTCTGGAAGATCGAGTTCAGTTCATGTTCACCCATACGACATAGAAGCCTTTCGCTCTGAAACACAAAGAAGGAATGGTAAGTGCATGTATTGGAACTGGTCCCTTGTTCTCATCGAGCCATGTCAACAGATTGACATTATGGTCCCATATTTCATCGCATTTTTTATTTACTCTAAGCACTTTTTCCCTCTCCTTCCCCAGCAGTTCTGTCGCCTTACGCCCAAGCAACCCTTTCACCCACTCATGTTTGTAAAATACTGAACTGCTTATTTCCCTGCTGGCCCTTTGCATGCGCCAAGGATTTGTCCAACCTGTGTCCTTATCTATACACTAAAAACGTGCTTCCCCTTCTTGGCACTCTCCGTTTCATAGTAAATTACGAGATTCTTCATTTCTTCCTCGTCTGCTATTTCTTTGGAAAATTCAGAGTTTACGTGATCGGTTTTTGAGAGTTTCATCAATGTTTAAAAGAAATAGATGGGGGGTGTTAAGAGTAAACCTTAAGGTAGGGGAAGTGGTAGGGGTCGAGCAGGGTCTCTCCCACAGTATTAGAAAAGGTGCAAAAAGCCAAACTTGTTCTGTAATTCGACCAAAAAACTCTGTCTTTTCCAACTGTTATTTTTCTTTCAAATTTTTCACATATCTCCATTTAAATGTCACTTAATAACTGTTCCGCCACTTTTTAGACACTCACAATTACACACCAAGCTTCACTCTTCTTACTCACAAACTTTTCACACAATAAAATGATACTTACCTCAAAACAACCCACACCAATAAAACACAAAAACCCAGTCTAACAACATAAACCTCTCTAGAACTCCCTCCGAAAAGAACCAAGAAGTATGGAGGAGCATCTAAAAATCAGAAAACCTTTAAAAACCTGGCTGTTCAGCTCCTAAGTGGAGGAAAAAGCCTGAACAACATCTACACACCACGAAATAAGAAACCAGTGACTAACCGAACACACCCAAGGTAAACCGAGACCAACCAAAGGGACCTACCCCCATCAACGCAACCTCACATTCTAAACAAAGCAAAATTCAGCAAGAGAAATCTACCGGGAGCACAGCCATTAATGTACTCCAGGAAAAGCAACCAGTCAAATTACCTGAAATCATACACCTACCAGCATTTAGCCTACTAGCATAGGCTAACCTTATTGAACATGTAGCCTAACTGTGCAAACTAGCCACATTCTACACTCAGCCTGTATGTGTAGGTTAGGCGCTTTCAGCTTCTGGTATAATAATATAGCTAAGCCTTATACTCCCTGCTGCGCCATGAGACAGGCACTATGTAACATCTGTAGCATGCAGGATTCAGATCCCCAAGACAGATTGTTGGTGTGGGAAATGCATTGCACTTAAATAAACTGTTGGGAGCAGGAAATGCATCACACCTTAATGGATTGTATGGGCAGTTGGGGATGGGAAGTGCACCACACTTGGATGGAGTGATGGGGGAGGGAAGCGTGTCAAACTTTAATGGAAAATTATGAGCTGGAGATGTATCGCACTTAGATGGACTGCCAGGGGTAAGAAATGGGTCGCAATTAGTCGGATGGTTTTGGGGCAGAGACTATGCTGCGCTTGGATTGGATGTTGGGGAAAGGCAATGTGCCTCACTTGAATGGATTGCTGGGTGTGGGAAAGGCATCACACTTGTATGAACTGTTGGCAGTGGGAAATATATTGCATTTGGAGGGATTGTTGAGTGTTGGAAATGTATTATTACTAACCAACTATACCTTTCTGCATAAGCACCGGCAAACTCTGAACTAAACACAAATACTCCTCTAACACACCACAAAGCGCATGCACTTCACAACACCAGACATGAAACAAACAACACACAATCACACCTTAACACCACATGACGGCTACTGACGGAAAACGCACCAACACTCAGTGACCGGTTTCTCCAAACTGAAGCTGCCAACAGCACATCAAAGCTCTCTTGCCCTTCTCCCTTTCAATCCAACTAACAAACCCTACAATCCTCCTTCATTTTCAGACCCTCCAGAGTGCCAGGAGACCATGCAAGTGGCAATAGTGTGTGGTACAAGACCCATTAACATCAACATTAACATTACCAAATACAAAACAAAATTAAAATATAATCACTCCCTAACGTCCCCTTCCACTGGGACAAACCACAACACCATCCCCAATATACACACAAATAAAAATCACTGTCCTCTTCACAGGGACAAATTAACAGTTCATCTATTGCTGCACAGCACCGTCTTCCCCGGAAGGAGATATCCCACACCAAAAGGCATTTCTACCCTATTACGATGTCATCCTCTCCCACAGCGGGATGGTTACCTCAATACCTTCTAACAGATGCAATACTATGCAACGTCACTTTTCCCCTTTCTGAAAGGGAGATTCCCTTTCTCCTCATTATACTACAAAATTCCAAAACAATCAATAAAAGAAACATATACACAATGCCGCGTACTCCTGCAGAAGTATAATTATCTCATCCTGGATCCTCCGAGCACCCTCAACGTTGAGACCCCTCTCAACTGCCTGCAATGCCTGCATCAGCTGCTCACCATAATGGGCAAGGCAGGCCTTTCCTTTTGATAAAGGGGAGCCTGTCCTCTTCTTCGGGATGTGCACACAGGAAACTGGTCTCTGTAGGCCAAAACCACTTCCGCCAGGCATGCAGTGGTGTGCCTCAGCCACTGTAGGGTAGCTGGAGAATCTCGCTGTGGCCTCCAAATATAAAGAGAAAGCTGCCCCAGAGGAACCCAAAATTAGAAAACAAAAATTGCTAAAAAATGGGTTACACAGACTGCAAAAGAACCCAGATTTATTTCTGGGAATAGCTGGGAGAGAATAAACAGCATAGAAACTGAACACCATCTCAGCATGCCCTCTGGGGGCTACAACGTTTAAAGCTGGAAATCTCAAGTGTTACATATATCTCACATTTGTGCATACAGTTTCCTTGGGTCCATGTTGTGCCATAAACAGAGTGTCCTCCATTGCCCCCCTCTGTGCATGATCAAGGGGGCTGGCTACAGCTCCCAGAGTTCCACTTGTTTGTCCCCTATGAAGTATCCCAGTCCATCTCCCATATTCCCTCAATTTATAGGTGTGCTGCCCTGTCTGGCACTCAATCTGCACCTTCATTACATTCCCCCCTTTGATCGACACCTTCTTTCCCATCATCTCCCTACATTGTTACTTGGGCATCCATAGCTGTGATACCCTGTCCATGTTCCCTCCTTCTCCCTTATGCCCTTTCAGTGTGTTCCCAATTATTAACAATCCCATCCATCTAGGGAGCATGCTACCCAAAAAGCATGATAATCTTCTACGTTTGGTCGGGGTGCAACAAAAACCACATGCACTACATCCTCCCCCTCATTCACCTTGGGAGGCTGCCCCTCTAGTGAATTATCATCCTTGTTGATTTTATTAGCAGACATTATATACCGTACTTTCCTCTTGTGACAATCACATTGTGTGTTTACCCACTGTCTGATGCAGAAGGCAACAAGCATCACAATAAGCACAGGGACAGTTATTTTGAACATAGCCGCCAGCCACTCTGGCACCCATGCAAATAGTGAGTCCAGTCAATTTTTTGGTGCAGTGTCAAGTGTCTCCTTCACTGCTTTTTCATGTAGGGTGCGTATCTCCTCGACAACTTTAGTAACTGTCACATTTGTGGCATTATCGGTGGGAATTGCTGTGCAACAACTGCTTCCTATCTTGTGGGAGACCCCTCCTCCATTGCAGTCATAAGGTCAAGAACAAATCTATTTTTTAAGGCCACCAGGTGCAGGGCACAGGGCTATTCTTGTACTGCGTTCAGTCCTTTTTCTGTTGTGTTTGCCAACTGTAGCACCTCATAGCGGGTTATCTGCAGCCATTAGGTGTTGGTGGCAGCTTGTACCCCTGTAATCAGGAGGGATGTAAAGAAAACACATGCTTTGTTGAATCATTTTAAATGCTGTGGGATTGCATCCAAGCTTTCTGTTGATTCAGCAGCTATGTAGTTACTGCTCCTTTTCTTTCTTGCCACGTGCTTTGGTTGGTCTCTCACCTCCTTCAGCTCTTTGTCCTTACTCTTATGCCTTGATGTAGCTAGCTCATTAAAAGGTAAGAGGTCTGCACGGGGCATAACAAATGCAGGGCTTTAGAGGGTTACAAGTACACATTACCCTCACCAGTCTGGTGGCAGCTGGGTGTAAGCTCTGGTCCCACGTGCCCACCAGAAGTCCATCGCTGCTGTACCTTTCTGCAATGCTAAGATGCTCATCATCATCTCGCTGCCTGTGTTCACCCCAAAGCCATTTTTCCAGTTGCTCTGAAACACAAGGAATGGTGTGTGAGCTGTTTTATGTATGCTGGACAGTGTTTTTTCATCTATCCACGTCAAAACATGTACATTGGCATTCCGTACTCCCTGTCATTCATTATCTATTTTCTTTCCCACCCCTTCTTCATATCCCACGAGCCCTTCTGCATGGCAATGCCCCGTCCCCCTTTCCCATTGTCCATTGTGAAACACTGAACCCCTTATTCGCATCAGAGCTCTGATGACCACAGGATATAATCTCCTGTTGAGTTTTTGAAATATATCCGCCTACGGGTAGTAGCCAACTGTTTTACCCTCTGAACCCCCATATATTATAGTCCAATATTACATGTTTTGTGGATTGTTCCCTGTCCATGATTTCAAGCTTTATATAATTATCTGCACACACCTCCTCCCCTTCATCTATACATTGCACTTCTACTGTGTGCACCTGAAACAGGCCTCGAGTTCTGCATAAAGACATGTGCATCAGACATCCCCACTCCTCTGCTGCTAGAATTGTTTTGGCGTCCCTGCAACGTGTGGAATTAGCGAGCAAACATAGTAACTGCCGTTGGTGCTCTCTCGTCCCACCTTTTTCATCTCGTTTTACCTGACATTCTCAGATGCAGTGTCTCCTCCACCCATGGGATCATAGAACTTTTCAACACTAAATATGCTTAGTTTGGTGTATGTGTCCCTTGCACTATGAGCTGAATCACCTTCATTTCTTTATGCAGTAAAAACCAGAAAGAGAATCAGACAAAACAGTCCTACCCTTATTAGTTTCATATCAATCTTATGTTTCCTCCCATTCCCCCCACTACTCGCTTGCCCATTCTATACAGTCTAATAGCTGAAAAGAAAGTCAATAATAACTGTGTTATACTCCCCATCAAGTGAAGTTTCTATCTTCTCCTTCTGCTGTGCTGCTGTTGACCTTGCAGACATCAGTAGTATGTGCCCATGCCCTCCTTTCTTTCACTTTCACTGCTTGGGCATCACGTATACAACTTCGCAGGGGCAGTAAACCTATGTTCCTGCCACTTCGTATGATGTTACTGAGGAATATTCTGTCCCCTGGAAAAGCAGTTGTGCTTGTGGAAATTTCAGTTAAGTACTTTTTCATCTCTTCTCCTAGAACCTGTGCAATGGTATTAGAGTCCAAATTTGAATGTGAAGGAGAACAGGCCCCATCATCCGCCTAGCAGTTACAATTTCATGCAGAGTCAAGTGGGGATCCGCACCGGGTGAGTTGCGAAGAGCAAAAAGTGCCAATGGCAGGCAATAAAGACGTGGTTAGCTTTGCTTAGCGTTAGCTTTGCTAAGCTTTGCTAAGTCCTTCAATCTCTCAACAATCCCATTCACTTGCAGCTGGTACACTGTGAATAGCCTGTGTTTTATTCCCAGGAGGTGTGTTATTTCCTTGAAAAATTAATTGACAACTTTTTGGCCATGATCTGACCTTATTTCATCATACACCCCCATCTTGAAAACACCTTCCTTACTAGGAACTTGGCTGCTGACTTTGCATTGTTTTAGCACAGGGTCCCACATCAAGCCAATGTGAAAATTGACAAATGACAGTGAGCATGCACATGTAAGAAGCACATCTATCTTGCATATCAACATAGGTGACATGCAGGTGCCGGTAGGGTCCTTCCGGTCATGGCAATGTCCCCTTTATTGTTTTCAAAGTATGACCAGACAAAAACTGCTGAAACACCACACAAGCTTCCATGAATTCTGCCACTCATGTAAATTCAGAATTTACCACCCCTCTTTCACTTCTGCTGCTATGTTTTATTTAGACACGGGAGCAGGAAAGTGCAGCTGTTCTAATGCTAAACTTAACAACTTTCTGGGCATCACAAGTATCCTTGTGCTGTTTTGCCTCCATATCAAATCGGTGGTCGGAAGGGAATAACTTGTTTGCATCCATAAATCATTTCCTCCTTTGGGGCCTCTCCTCAGAACTCTAAAACCTGTACAATCAGTATTGTGTTGAAACTTTCCTCCCCCTCTTCATCTTGACCCTTTCTTCTCTCTGACGTCATTGTTTGCATTTTCCCTTTCACACCTGGGTATTGTATTATACTTCCGTCAGGTAAGTAGGCTGCTTCTTTGGCTGCTCTGTCAGTCATTTCATTCTGTGGACGTGTCACTTCTCCTGAACCCCATTGCCTCCAACCATGCCAGTCCTGAATATATTGTAGATGTTAAGTACTCTGAATCAGAAAATATGTTAGCTGCATGCCCTTCCACCATGTTTAGTGTGCTGATCATGGCCACTAACTCTGCTGCCTGTGCTGAATAATGCAATGGTAACCTCTGCTGAGATGCTATTATGCATTTGCTGTGCTTGAAGCACACTACTGCAGCTCCAGTATGTCTCCCTCCAGAATTTGGGTCTATACTCAATGACCCTATCAATAAATACCACGTCTGCCCCTTCTATTTCTTCTTCTTTTACCTGTATGTTCCCTTCCATTCTGTCCATATGCGCTGCACAGTCATGTATGTATTCCCCTTCTTCCGCAGGTTCTGCTATAAAGGTTGCTGGGTATACCACTCAGCACCTCACTACCTCAATGGCTGAGTTTGCCAGTATTACCTCATACCCTGATGTCCTTTGTGTCATTAATGTGCTTTTGTTTTTTCCAAAACAGTAAACAGTGAATGCTCGACGTACAGTACTATGGGGCAACCCATGGTGATTGTCACTGCCTCCTCTATTGAGCGCTTATTTGCAGGGGAAGTGTCCCTGCATCACTGGTCTAGAATTCCACTGTAGTAAGCTAATGGTTTCTGTCCCTATGGCTTGCTTACTGCTGTCATCACGGAGCCATCTGAGTGTTTAAAGAAGTAAAACACCTCTTTTTAGTTTGGCTGGCCAACATTGGTACATGGGTCAGTGCTTCTTTTAGTTCTCTGAAGCTTTCTTTCATTTCTGGTGTCCATTTTTAGTTTCCTCTTCTCCTCATGTGCATGCTTAAGGGCCTGCAGTAAGGGTTTTGTGAATGTAGAGTAGTCAGAAACCCATGGCAGGCAGTAATTGCATAACCCCAGGAACTTCTTAATTTCCTTCACTGTGCGTAGGCATGCTGTCAAGTGAATTGCTTCAACCCTCTCCTATGTTATCTTATGCTCTTCCATGGATATTATCTGCCTAGGTCTTTTTCTCCAGCACCTGTATCCATTTGCTAGCCCCTGCCACAAGGGAGGGCAGGCTGCATATTATATTTTCCCGGTCCATTTTCTGCCATGGTATGTAATTGGCATCCCCTTACCCCTTTTGTAATAAAGGCATTTGCCTTATTCTGGGCCCTGTTCCCCTGCCCCTTTGTGGGCCTGGGCCAGACCTACTTTTGTCTTTCCCTTCCTACTACAGAGGGAATTGGACCAGTAGCTTCCAGACTCGCTGCTGTCCTGTTGTTTTCTTTGCTTTCTCCTCTTCTCTTGTCCTTGTCGGGTGTCCACTCATTGCCCTCTCCATCGTTCCAACCTCTCCCTACTCTCCCTACTCTGTACTCCTCTGAGGCAGCACTATCCTCATCCTGTGCTTCTGCCTCCCCCTCTTTCTCTTCTTCTTCTTCGTCGTCCAGTCTGAATATTATTAGCCCCGACAACCATTTCCCCTTCTGCCCTCTCTCTCTGTTTTTCATTCACACCTCCTCCTCTACAACGCTCTCTGCCTCATTAAATAATGCATCCATCTGTTGTTGTGTGTTTTTCTCAATGTCTGCTAAGTATTTCTTCTCTCCCTTTTGTTGGCCTCCTTCCAACATGTTTTCCTATCCTTCTTTATCTCTGTCGTATCTTTTTACTCCTCTGATGTCTCCTACGGGTTTGTATACCCCACTGTGGGTCGCAATGTCGGATAGACACCATAGGGCAATGGCGGAGAGGATGGTCCGCCCCCCCTCCTTTGTCCCCTCTCCCTCTTTCTTCATGTGTTCCCCTTTTGTTTCCTCATTCAATTTCCAGAGTCCTAATATATTATGCCAACACTTTAATAACTTTGAGCCTTTGTATTTTGTCAACAGATATGAGAAAATATTCTCTATTATTTTACTATCGAACAATCCTTCCCCGGGCCATGAATGGTTACACTGACCAGCAGTCTCCTGGACCCATTGAAAATTATATTTTTATATTTGATTGTGGTATTGGGGCAATTTTTTACACATATGATCAAGGGGGCCATTCTTTCCTATTTTTTGGCTTCCCTTTCTCTATGCCCTATTTACTTTATATACCCCCACTTTTCTTTGTATACCTTTTTCCTTGCAACACCCACACTCACCCTTAGTCACTTGCCCCCCCCCCTCCTTTCACTCTGTCCTTCTCCACAGGCCCACACACGCAGTCGCCACACTGGCATTCACCTCAAGCCCGACCACTCACTCAAGCCCGACCACTCACTGATAGTAAACAGCTGCCCTCTCCACAGGCTCACCTTTCCATGTGTTTGTAAAAATCAGCATCAAATTACCTCCATTCCTTTTGCTCATACCTATCGCTAGAATGCAAAGCACAATGTTATACACAAGGTACCTGTTGGTGATGCCCCTTCAAACTCACATGCACGCGTCCCTCTCTATACCCTCAAAACACTACACAATAAAATGACACTCTTCTTCTCCAAATGATGCAACTATAAATTTGCAGATGCTATGAGCGTCTCCCATCTAACAGGGTCCGCCTCTTACTTACTCTTTGCTTCTGCTTTCTCTCCCCCTCTCCCCTGCTGAATTCCTGACAGAAACTGCACTGGTTACCTCGCCACCCTTTCTGATCTCGGGCCCAAGCCCCACCAGTTGCCCACCTGCACTGCCTCCCTGGCAACCCCTGCACCTGGAGACTGTTTTCTGTATCCCTACAGTCCCCCTACCAGCCCTTAGGACTGCACTTACCTTGCATTTGCCACCAGCTGGCCATTTATTTATATTATTCATTCTACATCCCGTGTACTGCACTTTCCCCTCTTCCTTCCACCATGCACATTTCCTTTTTGTCCTTCCCATGCACTTGCGCGATCTGAATGGCACCTGTCTGTCTTCCCTTTGTTCCCCCTCCCTTGCCTCCTTGTGCCTTGAAACACTTGTTTATAGGTGCATTATAATTGCCATATCATAACATATCATATCATACTACTAACATCTCCTGCTCTAATGCAGTGGGCCCGCACCCACGTCCACGTCCTATCTGGTGGCACATGCTAGAATATACAACTGCAATGCCCAATCGTCCTCCCACCTTTAGGGTATCTTATAAACACCTTCAAATACAGTCCTTCCCCCAAATGTGGCCATGCAACCATGATGTAGCGATTTCTCGCACAGTTGCACTCACGTCCTAATGATCCTCGAGTCCCCTCGGTACCTATCCTCCCCTGGAGGCTCACTCCTCCCCCTAAGCGCGGCCAGCATTTGGGACTAGCAGACCATCATGAACTTGGCATCTGCAGGGCCTCCTCGGTGATGAGCGTAGATCAGCTCTGCGTTTGCCAGATGTGTGCCCCCAGGGAGGGTGGCTGGAATAACCTCCATTGACCAAGAGAACTGAGGATCTCGCTGGGGCCTCGAAATATATATCAGGGGTCCTCAACTGCTTGTGATCTGTTATGTTTATTTATGTTATTTTATCTTCATTTATATCACGCTCCGCTACCACCCAGCGGCAGTCTCCAGCTGCTCGCATGGCATGGCTTTGCACGAGAGAGGGGTGGGGAGGTTATTGGGGAAAGGGTGAGACGATATGTTCAGAACCAGGTGGAACTGGTATCTGTGAGTGTTGTTTTGCAATGCCTTCGATGCATGGTCGTGTTTATGTTGGTGTTAGTCTGTTGTTTAGATTTAGATGGGTTTGGTCTTGTGCACTGGTTAGATAGCATCCATAAGGGATCCAGTGTGACGAATGGCCATAGCTGTAAGACAATCTGGTCACTTGGTGTGTAGTTGTGTTATCGATGGTTTTATGGACTTTGTGCTGGTTCTCTCTAGGTGTGTTTCAGCATCTAGAGATAGCTGTCATGATGCCTACCCCCGGAGCACCAGGCCAGGCCCAGCACCCCTGGGAGCAGGCATCATGCCCCCGGGTAAAAGCCCAGCGGCCCCTTATAGGGGCTCTTTGGACTCTGCCCTGGCGCTGTTGGCGCCAGGCTCATGTTGGACATCAGTCCTGGCGCCATAGGCGCCAGGCTCATAAAGGAAGGTGTTTTGTGCACTTACCTGATGCAGACCATGCTGCAAGATTCAGGCCTCCCTGAGACCTGAAAAGGACTATTTTTTCATTGGGACTATTTTGCCACTCGGGCGTGGCCAAGGAAGGATACTAACCTGGAACTACTTTGGGGGCTATTTAAACCACGCCCAGACAGTAGCTCACGCTTCGCGTTGTTCTGCATCCAAGCAGCTGAACGCTCACCGTTTCTGCTCCTGCATCTGGTCTCCAGCCACGCCCGCCTCGATCCTGGAACACCTGTAAGGAAAGAAGAGAAGAGAAAGGTGAAAACCAAGAATTTTATCAAACTTCTTACCTGCATCCGGAACCTTCACGCCAGCGTTCCTGAGAAAAGACTTTCATTCAAAAACACCGCGTTGCTCGCTGCAGCGCCGCGCTTCACTCACCTGTCCTCGGGAGTTCTTCTGGCTCCACCGCAACTGTCTGCACCGGTCGCCACATCTCTGCGCCTAGGGGAGAGAAGAAGAGACAAAAGGTGAGCAGAAGGAACATATGAGGAAAGCATAATTTTCCGACATAACACTTACCGGTCTTCTGTTGGTGGACCATTCCTCATTTCGGGTCGCCGCCGCTTCGTTGGCAGGTACCGCACCCGACCCCTATGGGGAAAGGACAAAAGACATTACTGGAGGAATATAAAGACATTAAGAGGGATCGCCCCCATCGCTAACTCACCTGAGTTTACCATCGGCAATTCAATCCCTCAACGCATCGCCTTCATTCTGCACCTGAAATAAAGGACAGATAACAGGTTAGGAAGGCAACAGAAAAGGAGGCTCTACACTTGAACCTTTGTAATCTTCATACTTACGGCGTTCCGCTCGGAAAAGTCAAGTGGATTTTGCCAGCGCCATTCTGAAAACCAGTGAAGTAACTGGACAAACACGCACCCCTGCACCAGAAGCAGGATGGAGAGTTCATCCTTTCAAACCATAAGGTGAGCTTCAACCGGGGATTTCGGAGGAAGTTAGAGAAGAACGAAGGGGGGAAGGGGGGAGCAAGCACACTATTCTGCAGACTATTAATCCCCTTTCTCATCTGCAGAAGGATATTCCTTCGGGCCAGACAAGCAAGATTTGAGGGTCCTGTTCAGTCGGTGTTCCGAGTTCTGCGCATCACACTCGAAGAGGCCACAGCAACCCAGACTAGACCAGCGCCTCAGTGGGAGTCAGGTGAGCGTTACAGAGATGCTGCGTGTGATCATGGTATTGATTATATGTTTATGTGTAGTGTGGCCAGTTCAAGGTCAGGTGTAGTGGTGTCAGTTATGTCAGAGGAGCAGAGAAAGCAACATGGGTTGGTAAGTCGGTCAGTTAGTTGGAGCTTCTGGCACCA
Organism: Ambystoma mexicanum; assembly: GCF_040938575.1. Classification (NCBI taxonomy): domain Eukaryota; kingdom Metazoa; phylum Chordata; class Amphibia; order Caudata; family Ambystomatidae; genus Ambystoma; species Ambystoma mexicanum. The sequence goes on along the minus strand of NC_090921.1, from coordinate 1,062,896,868 downwards.
CTCTTTGGTTTTTGATGGAGGAGAAAATTGGTAAGGGAGGTGACGCCACGTGGCACAGCTCTACCACCAAAGGAACAAAAGCCTGGGCAAGGCAGTTTAATAGAAGCATGATCTACAGGTGCAAAAACACAGCAGCGGTCGGTGGAGGCCCCAGGTCTGGGCAAAACTGTCTGAGCTGAACAAAGGAAGGTTTCCCTCATAAAAGAGGACGTCCAGCAACAGAAAGTCACATTCTCAGATGCAAGCACATCTACACGGATATGCTTGCTGAAAGGTGGCTGGTGTGAGGCATCTGAATTTTCCCACCACACCCACCATAAAGTAAGCAAGAAAAGGGAAAGAGCAGAAACAAGAGAGGTAAAGTAGGCAGCAAGATGGGCACTTGGTCGTTGTAGAAGGAGACAGTGGCATGTGTCAAAGGAGAGAATGCCCCTTTGGATACCATAAAGGGCACCAGTCAGGAATGAATGGAAAAGCTAGTGTGGCTAACATCCAGCTTGCTGACGCAAATAGAAATTGCCAACAGAGCTCAGTGACAGTGGAAAGCCCACCGTTCGAGTGAAAAGATGAGCTCTGGAAGATGAACTGGCTGGGGACATGCATCGCTCTCCTTGAACACGGGGTGTCCAAAAGCACATAAGTTACTACTGGTGGTTCAAAAAGGAGCACACACCAGCCAAGAAGTAACACTGTTTATTACAGCTTGGCGAGCACAAATCAAACAGCACAGTGGAACAGAACTGGTTGATGAGAGGTGACAAAATGGCACACAGAGGACATCATTTTAAACACTGAGGGCCTCATTCCGACCCAGGCGGTAAGTTACCGCCTGGGTCGTACCTTTACCACCATGGCGTAAACTACGTTTACGCCATGGTGGTTGGCGGACTTACCGCCCCATTCCGAGGTTGGCGGGGCGGTAAATCCCCAATCCCCATTTACCCTTCCCCATTCCCATTTTTGCCCCATAGGGCATAATGGGAGTGGGGAAGGCGTTAATTACGCCACCGTAAATTACGGTGGCGTAATTAACATCAAGGTCCCTTAGCACTATGGATTTTAACACCTGCTAAAAGCAGGTGTTAAATCCTCCATGGCGCTAAGGGACCTCGGAATCAGGCGGTAAGGGTCGGCGCTGTTTACGCTGCCGTAAACCCCTTACCGCCTGGGTCGGAATGAGGCCCTGAATCTGTTAATTTAGCTAATTTCATAAATGAGCAAATCTATATTCAATAAATAGTTTTGAATGACCACTGAGGTCACAAGTTGTCACAAAAGGAGCTCTGCGTATCAGTCCAATGGTCCCGGGATGTTTGACTCCGATTGTAGCCTGGGGCATTGGTATCAATTTCGCACTTGGCAATGTTGAGTCAGTGTGGCTCTTTGGCACGTGGGTATCAAGAGGAGAAAGAAGCAAGTGCCCACTCTATTTGGTGGCAATGTCTCCCATTAATCCCTGTTAATGGGCTAAATGTCTAATCTTTATGTGCCTACCACTCAATTGGACTCCAGATTTGGCCACCATTATCGCCTCTGCAATTAGTAGTATAACATTAGAAAGGTAATTATATATGTAATGCCTTATTTCAATTTTCCAAGCAATGGGAAAGCCTACAGGTCAAGAAAAGATGAGGTTGATAAATAAAGTGTGAGCAGTCCCTGCCTTCCAATTTGGGGCTAAGAGATATTCAATCCACTTTGTAAATAGGCAAATAATGGTTAACACATAGTTGTTAACTAAGATGGATGAATAAAGGAGCCAATGAGGTCAATCTGTAAATCGGAACCCAGTAATTCCATCCGTATTTTCTAGAGAGGAGCCAGTTCAAGGGAAGAATCCTTTTGGAACTGTACACATACCATTTATTTATGTTTAAATCATGACTAATGTAGGAAGTCCAAAGTCTTTTTAAATCCAGATGACCAGCTGTTGCTGCATCATTGGTGTGGTTCCACATTATACTTCAGAATGAAGTAGGTACTACCCATTGGTCAGAACCAGGTTGGGGTTTCCTAAGCAACAATCCATCTTGAATTTGAAACATCTTCTGAAATGTGATTAATACTTTGAAATCTTACTTCCCCTGGTAATCTTAATCAGATTGGAGAGTATATTTTGGATCCTGGAGATATTGAAAACATCTCTCGATCTTCTTTTTTGAGCAGTAATTAAATCAATATCCAGAGCATATCTTCACCATTAAACAGTGAAAGGTTCCCTCTCAGCAGGAGGTTGTGATTGCTGATATTTGTATTTCTCCAGGAGGTGTCCCATGTCCAGGGATTCCACATGTTGATTTCTGGTGTTGGTTAATTGATCTTTCAAATCCTTTCCTGTTTTGTTAGCACCCTCTATCTTAGAGTGAACTTTAATAGCTTTTCAATATATCGTCATATTGTTTGATGTCATCAAATCAGACATGGTTTGGATCAGTGTTCCATGTTTCAAGGCTTTGCTGTCAGTACACAGCATACCCCTGGCTTTCCAGTGTAATAGGTGTTCTACAAATTCATTGTGTTCCTAATCTGATGGGATAATTATCACCAGTAGCTGGAGTGGATCATTTATGGTAGCGAAAATGGCATGATATATGGCCATCAGATCTGCCACCTAATAACTCCAGGGATCAATTTTATAATCAGCAAAGGGTTCAGGGATGTCATTCAGCTAAGCACTTTATTTTCAATGCCAGATAGTAATTCATTCTCATTATTTTCTGTGATATGCTGAAACCATCCATCCACATAAATTGTGGGCACTCCATCACAGCTGTTGTCTCCATACACCTTGTGAGGAAAAGCTAGATCTCACTCCATATTGTCTGCATCTTCTCAACAGTTTTTCTAAGCATGGTCAGAATGGTCATGTTGATCTGCTAATACTTTAGCCAACTCTTTTCATTTTGCTAATATCTGATCTCTATAGGGTAGCCTTGCATAGAAAGAATCCAGGAAGTAATCTTTAAATTATAGGCATTCCCATTCCCTACAAGGTCGATCTGCAAATATTGCAGAGATTGGTGGGAGGTGTCATCTATAATATGTTCCCCATTGATCAAATAACCATAGTTTTTCAATACCCATGCTGCTGCCAGGAGTGATTTTTCATATTCATTGGGTCTCATTACAAGTATGGCAGTAAGGCAACAACGGCGTCGGTATCGCTACTGGCACCATTGCTACCGTACCGCCATACTACGAGTTCTGCTTGTGGGTGCACTTGCAGCCACCAGGTCTGACCTGGTGGCCGTACCAGCACCCGTGAGCAGAACCTGATGGTAACACTGGTGCTGTTATTAACAGTAGTGGTGCTACCACCCTCCCCATTCCCATTCAGCCCAATGGGACCGAATGGGGATGGAGAGTCCCTTATTACTGGCACCAGCAAATGGGCAATTACCGGGTCTGCCAAACTCGGCATGACCCGGTAATTGCCCATTCACGAATGTGCCAGATGTTTTTGCAAGTTTGGAGGTAGCCTGCCTGTATTACAGGCTTGGCTACCTCCAAACTCGTAATGAGGCCCAATAATGACTTTGACAGGTGACAATGGGCCTCATTACAAGTATGGCGGTAAGGTAACAATGGTGGTAGCGGTACCGGTACTGTTGCTACCGTACCGTCATACTACGAGCTTTGCTTGCGGGTGCCTGTCAGACCACCAGGTCTGACCAGGCAGGCAGAGCAGCACCCGCGAGCACAGCATGCCTGTAGCACCGGCACCGTTATGAATGAATACTTTTTTCTGGCGCCTTTGAATGGGCAATTACCGGGTCCGCCGGGGTTGTAATACCCCTGTAATTGGCCATTGAAGGGCGCCGGAAAAAAAACGACTCCGGCGGCAGCTTTGCCTGTGTTACAAGCATGGCTACTGCCAGGGTCATAATGAGGCCCAATGGGCTTTTCATGGTGATATATAAAAGGGCAGTGATACAATGCTCTGTGGCATCTCAACACTCTTGTTGACTATGCTCCTTGTCCTTTTTGCCTTTTCTCCATTAACCCATTCTGTGGTGCTCTTATTTCCTGACCTGCTGACCTTGCCTTGCTTCCTATAGTTCTGGTCTCCTCTAATTTGTCTTTTTCTTCTCCTTATCCCTGAGCCTGTTGGTAATCTGCCTTGTTCTGCTATAATTCCATTGTGGTGCACTGCAATGTTTCTGCATCACGTTAATCTGGAGTACCCTTTCATCATGCAGGAAGATTTGTTCTGCATCCTGCCTCTAAGTAATTTCACATTCGGTTGGCAGGTGTAGGGTAGGCTGTTGGTATCACCTTAATCATCTTGGATTGTGGTTGACAATGTGGTGACTTCTGCTCAACAGACCACATGATCAGGTACGCGTCAGCGCTCAGTTCCGCTTGACAGACCCTCCTGAACCCTATGGACTTGTCTAGTTACCATCCCATTACTCAATTACCATTCCTATTTAAACAACTGGAGAGGGCTGTTGATTCCCAGTTGAAAAACTTTGTTGAAACCGTACAAATTGAATTGGTTACTATCTCAATATTGGCTCACCTAAGGCAGAAAAAGCGGAAACAAATGAAACTGGTGCCTTATTTCAACTTGATTTGTCAACAGTGTTCGACAGTATTGACCACCAAATATTAGTTAAGAGGCTGTATGATCTCGGGAATCAAAGCCACTTTATAACTGGATTAAATCCTTCTTAGAGCAACATACTCAACAAACAGACCTAGGAAGTCTCTCAGCCTCAACCATTGAAAATCAGTGTACCTCAAGGTTCAGCCTTGTCAACACTGCTCTTTCATTTATACCTTTGCCCATTAATGGAAGTTTGACACCATTCAGCTGTAACCTTTTTCAGCTATCCCAATGATACGCAGATAGTGGTGGACCTTAAAAAGTGAGATGGCAGATTGTGGTGGACCTTAAAAAGGGTGATGGCAATCTCTCTGGTAAAATCCAAGATTGCCTTCAAGCCAAGAAGGTATGGTTGGATTCAAATTTGTATTTGATAAACAGAAATCTTGATTTTAAATGAAAAACCTAACATCGAGGCACCCTTTTTTTGCCTAGTTTCTTTGGACAATGCCCCACTCCTAGCTCGGAGGTCAAGAACATAGGTGTTCTCTTTGATAACAAAATAACATTCATTTCCCAAGTGACAGCAGTAACTAAGTCCTGATATTTTATGATCAGAAAAATAAAAATATGTATTCCATATCTTGCCTCGCCCCACCAAGCCCTTGTAATGAATCTCTTATACTCTTCTTGTTTGGATTTTAATAATGGCATTTATTTTGGTCACCCCAGTTATTTGTTCCGAGACTACAGAGAGTTCAAAACAACACAGAAAATCAAACATATTACTCCAGTTCTTTGTTCATTACATTGGCTCCATTTGAAGAATGGGATATTTTTTTAAAGCATGTGAATGATCTTTAAAAAGTTTCCAATAAACTGCTGCAAATCCACTTTTTTCAAAGTTGAGGCAACATACCGCTTCACGATCCTTAATACTGAGGATGGACAGTAGGTTGACGGTCCCTGGATACAGGAAGGAAAGATCAGGTGGAAGTTCTTTTCTAGTACAGGCAATCAGAATTTGCAACACTCTTCCCCTCACCTTCGTAGAGAGCCTAACATTTTAGCAAAAATGTGAGACTTTTCATTTTTTTTTTTTTTGTGTTTAATCACTTCGGATTTTTTTACAAAACAAGAAATGAATAACTGAAGTTCCATTTAAATGGTTTCAAATTCAGTGTCTGGTTCATTTTAATGTCTAATAAAAAAAAAGTGAGACTTTTCATTTTAATGTCTAATAAAACCATCCTTCTCAGCGTTAGAAGTACACTGATGGATTTTGATTCACACTTCACCTATTCTATAGCCCCAAGATACCTTTTGGTGATCGTCGTGGTTTATAAAACTTCCACATAACATAATATAACAACCAATGCTCAAATGGAATTCTTTTGAAATCTACTAATGGAGTTGGATGTAGAGAAAGAGTATTGTTTAAATGAATAAAGCTTATTTGTTAAACAAGTTTTATTCTAATCTGATTGTCAACGGCAAGGAATATAGCTTGAAATAGCAGTATATTTTTGCATTACAAATTTGTATTGGTATAACATTAAACATAAAATAACAAGGAAGCAATTAACAGGTCAAAGCAGCACTCAAAAACTTTGAAGATGGTACAACTTGTAAGGCGAAAGAAGAACAGTGAAAGATAAAAAAGAACAATGGTGTATACTAATCTTCCTACATAACAGTTATGCAAGAATGCAGCATGCGGCTGTGAGTATTAATATAACAATTCTAGTGCATTGCATGAAGAGTTTAGATCAAAGGGCAACATCTGAATGATGCAATTCTTTTCGGAATAGGACAAAATGACAGGGGGCAAAAAGTCTGACCCATAAAATCCGACCCCCATTTTTTCGTAGATATGTATGTGGGGGGTTAAAGTTAATACAAATGTATAGGGGTAAGGTGGGGATGTCCGGGGGGTCTCCCCCCACATATATATTTGCGAACACATGGGAAAGAAAATAAGGTCAGACTGTTGATAGTTGGACTTTTGCGTTTGGTCATTTCATGCAGATCTATTCTTTTCAGCTGGTTGTATACTCGTAAGTTATATGTCACTAAAAAGGGACCCCAAATTGCCTACAATTTATCAAGGTCTCCTCTGCATTTGTACACGATCTGTTCAAAGTTAGACAGAGTCAGCAGGTCTTGGCTCCAATCCTCTATGCTCATGTAGTTTGTTGAATTCCAAGCATGCAGAATTATGTTCTTCACCAGCATACATCCCTAACAGCCAGGATTTATTTGCCTTTGGCAGGTCATGCACCAATTTGTCATCACACATAATATAAATGAAGGCGTTCATCCAAATATTAGTTTCCAAGGCTAGGCTAATTCTCTCCTAGTATTCTTTCCAGAGTTCATTGGCCTTTGGACCCAACCAGAGAGTCAGTGTACCTTTTTCTTTATTGCACTTTCAACACTGGTCACTATCACACAGGTTTCTTGAATACCTCTGATCCGGTTTCTATTACACACAGTGTAGTAATATCAACTGGATGGCCCTCAAGCTCCAGTCTAGTGATCCAATGCGATTAATATTACAGCACCATAGCCAGCTTTAAGGTCTCACGTTTTCACCAAGTTCTTGGGTCCACAGTGGCAAGACATCTCTGACTTTTCTACATTCCACCACTAGGCACCAACAGAAGGATGTTGCAAGGTAAGTGCCAGACATGCACATTTGCACTTGCAACCATGCACACTCTTGGGGAGTAAACCAGGTGTAGTTTACATAGTTTTGTTCAAATACTTTCTTAATTGATGGTATTCTGAGTAGGTGTAGCCATTCAGGATATTTTGCCGACATAGACAGCCATAGTTCATCCATTTCCCATGGTCATACAGGTCTCGAAAGTAGCAAACTCCACCCATGTACCGGTTCAAACAAAATATGAAGTCTGACTTTGTGGTTTTTCCAGATTGATGCATCCGAGAAAGCGTAAGGGTCAGCACTGTGAGGACATGACGTATATGCTCAGCCTTTCTTATGTGGCAACAGTTCCTTCCACTGAGGTCATGTGTGGAGTGGGTGTGTTGAGATGCGTGTCGCTCTCCACACAGGTGCTCCAAGAAGTAATGTGTGTTCCATGTCCCCATCCTTGTCTGGCCGCCAATATCTTTCTTGAAGGTGGCATTTGGACAGTGAAATACCTAATTGGTCTTCATGCACTAAATTGAGGAGGGTTTATGGAGACAGAGGTTTGTATAATTTCTGCTTAATTTGTGTCCCAGGAGGATAGCTAAGCGGCAACATGCTCGCCTTGGAAGCAAGATGACACGGAGCAACACGGGTTCGATCCCCGGGTCGTGCTTAGAAACCTCTTGGTATTAAGCACCTTATAAGTAACCTATCATATCATATCATAAAATAGCCTACTTCCTGTGTTATTTTGAGAACTATTTTACTTCATGGTGGTAAAGCAAGATTGAGATTATTTTCTACCGGCCATCCATGTTTGGTGTAGGACTTTAGTAGTTGAAGTGTGTGGTCATTAGCGTTAGCGTCAGTCCATGTACTTGAGCAGGTGTGCATTGTGGCATCCTGAATGATAGCTTCTACATATTAGTGTTTATTCCAGTACATGTTGCACGTGTGAGGCATGGGAAGTCTGGAGAGGCAGTCAGCTTGCTTACTCTGCCAGCCTGGAAAACACTCCACCTGAAACAATAATTCCTGCAGATTGGCTGGTGATCTAGCCAGCAGTGAGCTGACTTTCTTCAAACCTCCAGTGGTAAGGATATAGACAACGGGTCGAAGAACGAGAAAAGGCAGAATTTCCTGCTTCAAATGTATGTCCTGAAGTATTCGGTGGCCCACGCGCACGGTAGCACATCCCATTCGATAAGTTCTGTTTAGAATTCGAAAATGCATGAGGTACAAATAGCAACACCGATTCATTGTCTAGTACCTTGCAACATGGTGGAGCCTACGCCGTTTGCACACACATTGGGCCTCATTACGAGGTGGGCGGTAAGGGATTACCGGCAGCGCTAAGGGCACCGGTGCCGGTAATCCCTTACCAACCTACTACGAGTTCCCTTTGCGGGTCCTCCCTTAACGCCTGGTTTTACCAGGCGTTAAGGACGGGACCCACAAAGGGACTTTGGAGCTAATAACGGTACCGCAATTTGCGGTACTGTTATTAGCGCCTTCCCCATTCCCATTGAGCCCTATGGGGGCTCAAATGGGAATGGGGAAGGGCCCTGGTGAATGGGGAATTACTGCCCCCGCCAACCTTGGAATGGGGCGGTAATATCTCCATTCACCAGGGCAGAGTCGGCAAGGTTTTGGAGGCAGCCATGGTGCTAATAGCGCCATGGTTACCTCCAACCTCGTAATGAAGCCCATTGACTGTTATGGTGGTGGGTGTGTACTGTTGAAAAGGTTGAAGGCATGGGTCATGCAAATGTCTCTTTTTATAGCACCAATTGCTGTTTGGAATTGAGCTGATCTGGCCAGGTGTACTTGGCTCCTTTTTGTTGAGCTAGACATAATTTGTTTCCTTTCATTGGGCACATGAAGGGGTGGAATTGGGCTTTGATGGCGATGGTTCTTGGCTTATGGCATTGGCTAGAGAATACCAGCTGCACAAATGGTCTGGCCAAGGTACTACTTGATTACATTTTTCTTGAATGTGCATTTACCTTGCACAGGGTAAGACTGCTGCATTGTATCTTTTACAGCACACATGGCACGGTATTGCTTTCAGAGTCGAGGGTGGGGCCACATACAAGGATGTTAACTTGAAAGGAAGCAATATTTAAAATGTCACCAAACCTATTTATGATGAGCCACTGAAAAACAGAAACCGGGGAAGACAACATAGATGGCACCCATATGTTCTGCAAAACCCCTACTATGAACATGTCTAAGAGCCTCATTACACGGATGGCGGTAAGGGTTTACCGGTACCGGTATTTTACCGGTACCGGTAAATCCTTACCGCCTTACTGAGAGGTTCCTTTGCGGGTTGGGGAATTTAACGCCTGCTTTTTGCAGGCGTTAAAAACCAACCCGCAAAGGGACCCAGGGAGCTAATTACGGTACCGCAATTTGCAGTACCGTAATTAGCGCCTTCCCCATTCCCATTATGCCCTATGGGGCAAAAATGGGAATGGGGAAGGGCAATGGTGGAAGGGGGAATTACCGCCCACCAACCTTGGAATGGGGCGGTAATTCCCCTTTCCACCAAGGCGGTGCCGGTAAATTACCGGCATAAACCATGGCGCTAATAGCGCCATGGTTCTCCGCCATCCGTGTAATGAGGCCCTAAGACAGTATGAGGATTGGATTCCAGGTAGGGTCTGACCAGATGGTATTACATCTTGGTATCTAGTTTGTAGAGGACCCTGGCTTCTTCGGGATGAAGTAGCAACTGAGAGATGTTTGAAAGTGCATCAGAATCAGCAATTATGATATTGTTCCATATGGAGTAGGCCTTGACAGTCCTGTTTTCTGGTCAGAACAATGAGGCACATCCCTTCCATGGTGTGCAGTGGTTTCATTATCTTATTGTTGAGTAGCTCATTTAGCGCCAGTTTGAGATCCCACCAGGCTGTGAGGGGAAAATAATTGCTTATGTTCTTTACTGGCAGGTATCTTTGGGAAGGAATATCTTGTAACCATAATGTTTGAAACAGCCCACAGTTTCCCTACAAATTATTTCATGCTTGTGTAGTTCTTTCAAACTTAATAAGGTTTGTAAAATGAGGACTGTTCCACTGAGCTGGGGTCAAGACGAATGCTTAGTCGATGATGCTCATGCCATCCTAATGCTGCCTGCCTCTCTTTGAAAAGTAGACCATCCCTGTTGTGCAACGATTTTTGCAGAGAAAATGACATTGCTTGAAGCCTAGAAGACTGATATTGTGTCTCTTGTAGGAGCTGGGATTGAAAATGGAAGATTAGAGGCCCTGACCTTTGGAGGGATACAACAAGAAAAAGGAGTGTCGGTTTATGATTTTATGGTCAGAACTAGAGTCAACTTGTAGTTTTACATACACATCGTCAAGAGTGATGTCACAGAATGGCTATCTTCTCACATTGGTGGTGGTACTGTCAGATATGCACAGGACTAAATTAATCATCTGTTCGATACGATCCAAGGCGGCGACTCTGTGTACTGCCGCCAGAGTGCAGCAGCGTTTGGATTTGCATAGAGTCTGCATTCCATTCACTCTTTTCCAATTGTGGGAAAAACTTTATGGTTTACAATTTAGGAATTACATCAGCCCTTGGATTGTTTGCTTGCAAATTTCCTAGAATCATTGGGCCTGATTATGACATCGGCGGTAATACAGGCAAGGCTACCGCCGGTGTCATATTTTCTTCCGCCGCCTGCGAATGGGCAATTACCGGGTCATTACGGCCCTGCCGGACCCCGTAATTGCACAGTTGCGGGTGCAGGAAAAAAGATGCTCCCCATTCCCATTCAGCCCCATAGGGCCTAATGGGAATGGGGAGATTGGATGCACAGGCACCGAAATGCTGTGCTCGCAGGTGCATTTCTGCCCGCCAGGTCCGACCTTGCTGGCAGAAAGGCACTCGCAAGCACAACTCGTAGTTTTCCGTTCCGGGAACTATGGTACCGGCATGCTTACCGGTACCGTAGTTCCCGGACCGGCAAACTTATAATGAGGCCCATTATTTTCTTCTGTATTTGAGGTTGGAACACTATTTGCAGTCATAGCTTGTCGTGTTTGGTATGATCAGGATGCACCCCGCGTACATCATCTGTCCCTAGGGTTGTTTGATTTTAAGCAGGTGTATATATATATTCAACAGTTTTAGCAGTGATGAGCATGGGGTCAAATGAGAGGTCTCGACTTATCCATGAGGTTTCCTGGCATTAGGGTCATAGCAGTGTACTATTAAATGGTTGTAAATTTGATTTTGATGTGATGCTTTTACAAGGTGTTCCAAACAGATTTAACTGCATCTAAGTGCAGGTGTTCATACATTCGTATTGAACCAGCCATTTGATGCTCACTTCAAGTAGACAGCAAATTATTAATTAGTTAAACAAATGGGTCTTTAACATTTTCCGAAACAAGGTAAAAGAGTTAATGCTTCGAATATCAAGCTGTAACAGATTCCACAATCTTGGAAAAACACCATTCGCTTGTCGCCAGCAGGGCCAAAAGGTACAGGTTGAGAAAAACCTATTTGCATGATCTATTGCTGCAACAGATTGAGGTTTGCACAGAAGAAGGACTACTCGAAGGAGCATATATTGGTGTTAGTTAGGTCTGATACATATTAGATACTTACAGTAACACAGAAGAAGCAAAAAATGTATTACTGTTGCGGTTGCAGCATTTATAGATAGGGCAGTATTATAGGCCTGTGTTTAGATCTTGTATTAAAAAATGTATGGCCTGAAGTATAGTGTGTGGGAACAGCTGAGGGCGGTGAATGATGGAGTCAGAAAGGTGTTTTCGTAGACATCAGGTCAGTGTTGAAGCATTTCAGAAGTATCACCTTTTTGGAAGTTGAGACTAGTATACTTTGAACAGAATAGATCATAGGCCCTGATGTGGAGACGTAGCTCTGTGTAGTTAGCTTGAAAAACAAATCCCCTTTGCCGTTCCCCGGGAGAGAAGCGGAGATCAGAGGCACCCGAGGTGCACAGATAAACACTAATTGTATCCGGTGGCGGGGACTGAACATGGTGGGAATGGAAGGTGAGCTCATTGGGATAAGCCATTTTGAAGGACAAATTCATGAGAAAAGGGCATAAGGTTTTGTGATGCCAAGAAGGCAAGCAAAGATTTAAGAGCACTACTTCCCTGCTCAAAAGTGGCCATCCCATATGAATTACAAGTAGACACACACATTAAGCAAACAAATCCCTGAAATTCAGACTCAAGAGCAGTGCCCAGGTCACATCATTAACAGGCACCTGGGGTTTGAAGGGGATAAGGGGGGAGCTGTTTCTGGAACATCCTGTGATTTGGGATAAGATGAGCAGAGCGGATGCCAGTAAATTAAGTACAAGGCCAGGAGGCAACTTGTGTGAGCCACTGCATCGGTTATAATGAGGAGGCCTATTGTCTTATCAAGGCATTAGATATTGATATTGATATTGATATTCTATTTCTATCGTGCTCGTACACAAGTGTTTCAGAATGCAACAAGGCAAGGGAGGGGAACAGGGGAGAACAAAACAGCGATCTTAGTAGGCCCAGTGACATTGAGAACGTGCAAGTGCATGGGAGAGAGGGAGACGAAAAGTGCATGGAAGGGGGAAGAAGTGGAAAGTGCGAAGCAGTGGAGAAACAGATATATAACAATAAATAAATAATAAAGGCAACAAACAGTGGTAGTGCAGCCAGCAATTTGCAAGTGCTAGGTTTAAAGCAGCAGACAGGGTAGGTCTGATACGTTTTGGAAGAAAAAGGGAGGGCTGTATGGGTACAGATGCAGACTCCAGTGCAAGGGGTGGCCGAGAGGCAGTGCGGGAGGGTGGCAGGGTGAGCAGGTACCTGGGCCCGGAGGACAGAGGGTGGCCAGGTGCACAGTGCCAAGAGAGAACAGATCAGCAAGGGAGAGAGGGAGCAAAGGCTGAAGAAAAGAGGAAGGTTTTGATGTACTTCTGGAACCGGAGATGGTTCTCCTCAAGTTTTAGAGTGGCAGGGAGGCTGTTCCAGAGGGAGGCCCCAGCCGAAGACAGAGATCTACCCCCAGCTCGTTTCTTTGAAAAACAACTGACCTTGAGGGAGTTGGAGGAAGAGCAGCAAAGAGCTCGAGAGGGGAGGTATATGCGGAGGGATAGCTGAGATATTTTGGACCCAGGCCCCAGAAAGCCTTGTGGACAATGCAGAGGGTTTTTAATTTAATTCTTGCATCCACTGGGAGCCAATGGATAGATTTCAGAGCTGGAGAGATACGATCCCAGGGCTTGAGGCCAAGGACAAGTCTTGCAGTCCTGTTCTGGATTAGGTGCAGAGGGTGGAGAGTAGAGGCAGGTAGATTTAGAAAGAGGCTGTTACAATAGTCCAAGCTAGAGAGAACCAGAGCTTGGGATACCATGTGCTTCTGGGGGAAGGAGAGGAAAGGCAGAGTACCTCTGAGAAGGTGCAATAGGAAATTTGACTTTTTAGAGACCTCAGAGATGTGGGCGGAGAAGGAAAGGGTGGAGTCAAGGATGACCCTGAGGTTCTTAGCCTCGTAGGTGGTGGTAGGAGGAGGGCCAAGGGAGGCCGGAGGTGATGAGAGGTGTATGTCGCAAAACAATGCAGGAGACACTTATGTCAAATACTCTATATAAGAAAACAGTCCATGATTGTTAAATTATCAAAGAATCCAAAAGTTGTCCATCTAGATGATAAGGTGTTTAATTTCTATTACAGCCGACACGTGTTGCGACCAATTGTATGTCCTCAAATCGATGGTCAATAGCAGTTTGCCTAGAGGCGCAAATAATCTGGCCCATTTGCTGGATATGCTGCAAATGTATCTCTAGGACTGGTGGTCCGTCCTCAAACTAATCGAGCTGTTGACAAATTATTTGTCATCCTTAAAAGTAGATGGTTGCGTTATGAAATTACATTTTAGTCGGATCTTAGTAGAGAATAAGAGAAACTCCTCTGTATACCTAACAGATTCCTTCAAATGAGCACTTATGTGGTGCTGGACCACTCTGCATAGGGTATCTATCTTGGCTTCAACGGTTCAGTCACTTTTTGAGTGTTCAATTATATTTGCGTCGCTCATCACATATGCTCCACACATTGTTTCTTCAGATTGCTTCATACACAGTTGCCGCTTGCATCCTTGGTTCTAACAAAGACCGGTCTTCTATCAGTCTCCCCGACTCACCGGCTGTGCTGACTTTACTGGTGCTGCTTTGTTGTAGGAAACAAGGTCAGTACCATGGTGGCAATCACCCCTCCCCATCTGGGTTATCGATGCAGGAGAGCTCCGGGTACCTATGACACACAATGCACCTTTCTTCAGATTTGATTCCAGATTTTATGTTTAATCTCGAGGGCTTGTGAAAGTAGCATTTTTTCTCACAAAAGGTCAAGGGCACTTCCCTCCTTGCAACCCCCTCTGGTCCTGCCGTCTTTTTCCTTGAATTAAAATGCCATCTCGGAACTGTTGGTTCCTCTTGTGTTTTGCCTTGCTCAGAGTGTTCTTTCATTCTCTGCCTTTTATCCGTGTGGGGAAGTGTGATAGAAGTCAGGTGTGTGTAATTATCAGTAGTTACCTGACTCTGCCTGACCCTTGTGTTGGGACATGTCAGGTGCACGGCTCAGGAATTAGTCCATTTTCTCTCAGAGTGAGCTGTCTGTGAGAAAGTGTTTGTGTCGAGAAGGGAGGGGGGTTGAGTTCCTAAGTATCCTACCTGGTAGGATGGAGAAAAGGTGTTACAGGAAAGTGGATGCCGCATCTCACCGTCCGGTGTCCCACTACCACTCCCACTTTCCAAAGACCCCTCATCCAGGTGATCCTCCCGCACGGTCCACCCCCAGGAACTGGATACAAAAGCGATGGCCATGTCCTGGCCACCTGAATGACAGATCCCTGGGGCCTAGCGGGTGAGACACCTTTGATTTGTCACACTAACCAACCTCAAAAAAACTATTGAAAATCTGGTTGTTCAACAAATATGATTAATGTCATTCTGTACTGTACTGCTATTGACGTCTTCTACTGTTATCTCTGTACAAGTGCTGTGATACCTCCGGATTTGGGCATTTCACAAATGAATAAATAGATTATTTATAGTGAAAGTTCTCTAGCATTCTGTTCCCAAATTCATGAGGCTTGAAATCAGATGCAAATCCTTGTCTATCTGTGACTTGCACAAAAGTCTGAAAAAGTGTCTTTGATTGTGCCAACCTAACTAGAGGCTGCCCCGGAGTCTACAGAAGATACGGTGGGGGAGAAACTCACTACATAGCAACATGGTGGCAGCAGTTGCAGCAAGCAGGCAATGGAAAGAGGAGAGAGGATGGGTAGCAACTATTATGCATACCACATGCTGAGTAGGATGATGAGAAGGTCCCAGTGCAGGAACTCGAGGGGATGGATTCCAAGCCAACAGTAATCATTGTTTTACAGGTGACCAGTATCAGCAAAGAGTACAAGAAACAAAGGTGTGGACGAGAATAACTTTTATTAATTGGGGCAGGAACTTGATGCACTATTGTCACCTATGAGATCACTCTCCACACCACTCCATAGGAGCTCTGTTTCATCTCTGGTGCTCTTCCTCTAGATGCCTACACATGTGCCCTGAGGCTTATCACGGGGATGCAAGCAGTAATGGGGAGATGGAAACACTGCAAAGGAAACAGGAAGGGAGGAGGATACTACACACATTTCCCAAGTGATTAAGAACTATGTTGAACAATTATGTGTACGTTGTGTTACTCCTTCTCAGCGCCAGGATGCCACTAAAGGAGAGGCAGTGAGGATTTCAAGAATTCCCTAACAAAACAGCAGGGACATATTCTTCTGGAGCTACGTATGTGCTTCACACCTCTAAGTTCAGAGCCCCCAGATCGAGTTTCTGTGTCAGTCAGTTTTAGAAGCAGATGTGTTGTGATCACTCACAGCTCTGGCTGCCATTGGAGAGTTTGTCCCTTTTTGGACAATTTAGGTGGATTGCTGACATCTTTCTGCAGTAATACACAGATATTTCTAATACTTGCCCTCTGACTCAGAGTAGATATAGGTGATGACACTGAGAACATGATTGTCTGGTAATGTTAACCTGAAGCACCCAGATGAGGATACTTCCTACTCACAGAGGCTCTGATAACCCTCCTATAGAATTGCAATGTCCACCTACTGCACAGAGACACATGGTATCTGATTCTCAGACACTTCAGACCCTAACATCTATCTACAGTAGTCCACATGATCTTTTTCTCAAAAACAACCTTAGAAACTAAGCACCCATGTTTCTGATGCGGTCCTTAATTGTACCTAAAGGAGAACACAATTTAAGAGGATATAGCAGATTATGTGGTACATGTCTATTAAAATGAATATGTCTTTTGAGTTCTTATGCATACAGTCAGTGTGCAAAGTTGCCCATAGATAGGCAGCCTACAGGCAGAATCTGCCTTTGATATCCAAACTGAAAATCAAATGAATGCAAATAACAGCAGTGGGAGGGGTGCAATCCTCCCTGGTCCAGTGCGGGCCAGTTTATCGCATGGATTAAGAGGGGAGGGCTGTTGACAAATTGTTTACTCCCTGCAAAGGACACACAGACAAGCAAGAAGAATGGATAGAAAATAAAGGTTTCAGTAAAGCATGCACTCTGTGGTAGAAGTGTTAGCTGGACATGTGCTGCCAGACTCCACAGATCCTGTCCAGGTGAAAGCAAACTACCAAAGGAAAGCAGTCAAAATCCTACAGATGTCCATCGTCACTAGGCATCTTTTTGATAGCAAGACAAAAGGAGAATGGAAATGTATAACAGTGAACAGAGTGCCACTTGGAAGGATATATTTTCATTCATCCCGGTTTTTTTGCACAGGTTTTTGCCAAATTTTTTGGTTGAAAAAATGCATCACGTTTATTTTATTTGGGGGGGTTCCCGCGATTATTTTTTCCCTATACGCCACCCTACCCCTTTTATGCACTTACCTCCCACTCCATATTTTGTGATGATTTTTTCGGTAAAAAGATGTTGGCAAAAAGTACTGCGAAAAAGAACGGGCGATGGATGAACGTTGTACCACTTGGAATGCTCTCAAGGTTATGGTAACAGGATGTCCTACTGTGCCGACTCACAACTGTAGTAATTTTGGAGTGTCTAGGCTTATACGTAGAGAGGCATATTGTGTCCCTTCCACAGATATCCAAACCTAATTCTTTGGATGGAAAATGAGCAAGGGGAGGAGATAAGCAGATGTGAAAGAGATCAAAAGATGGAACAAACAAAAGGGAGGAAGCAGGAGAGGTATGCCTTTTGATAGTATAGTTGAATGTCAGTCCTATCATGTGGAACACAGTTTTAAAACTGCATAAAGAAGGGTCGTAGTAAAGTGTTGTCATAATTGTGATGTGTTTTCAAGGCAGAGTTGGAGAATCGGCTGTTTCTAAACAATGCAATGGTTGGATGCATGGGGTGCTGGAGAGTGTGATCGGACAATCGTAAATGTTCGGTGGCATAAACTGCCCAAGTCGTACATTTACATTTTAAAGTAAGCAAACTCAATTTCAGCAGGGCTAAGCCTGAGTGGCAGGAGTGGCCTTGTCAAGGACTGAAACTGTAGAAAAGATGAATATTGTTGGATACCAATGGGTATGTATTGCGTACATCAAATACTGACAGCCTGGAACTGTGTGAATGTGTTGTAATCGTTAGTTAGTTCTTCTACAAGCAGGCGCTGCTAGAGGTTCCCAGGTAGCTAAGGGGTCTACATCGGGCAAAGACAGGCAAAGAGTACCTGAAAAAATATTGCATAATTTACCACAATAATTTTGACTTGTAGAAATGTTAGATATTACTGGATTAACACACTCATCTTTATTGTCCGGAAAGTGTTAATAACATCTTGCTCTAAGAGACATTACCCTACTTATGCGCGCAATGCAACAATAAAATTATATTTATGTATTTACACTGAAAAAACTGCTATCCATGATTTTTTGAAGTGGGCAAACAGGAACACAGTGATAAACACAGATTCTGAAACATTTTGAAAGCACTGAAAAAACACCCAGAAGTAAAAAAGAATAAACCCATAAAACAGGAACACTAATTATAAATAAAATAAAAATAAACAGCAAAAGTGGCAGAAACAAGCACTGACCGTGCTGTCAATTTACTGCTGGTAACCATAGTGGGGGAGAATTAATGGGGGAGATTAGGCAAACACCATCCCAAAGTGCATGGCAAACTCCCTAGTGCCAGGCATGTAAGAAGTGGTAGCCATGTGATGTCAGTGCCCTGCGAATGGGAATCTCCCTATATTCGGTTCTCAGATTTCCAAACAATGGACCAATCCATGTACATCGCAGACCACCTATGCACAATGTGGCCCAGATTACAAAAACTTGGCACCGGTGCAAGTGCAAAATTGCACTGTATTAGCACTATGGCAAAGTTGGCCCTATTTCTAAACACACTAGGACATATTAGAAAACCATTGCACCATGACACATGCAGTTTGGCATGTTATAAACACCATGGCAAAAACGGACCA
The DNA here is from genome assembly GCF_040938575.1 of Ambystoma mexicanum. Taxonomy (NCBI): domain Eukaryota; kingdom Metazoa; phylum Chordata; class Amphibia; order Caudata; family Ambystomatidae; genus Ambystoma; species Ambystoma mexicanum. The sequence goes on along the minus strand of NC_090921.1, from coordinate 1,062,878,129 downwards.
AGTGCTAGTTCCATTCTGTATTAGCACGATGGCATTATTTTTGGTTGAGGTCACAAAGAAGTACGGATGAATCTGGTCATCAAAGTGGACCATTAGGATTTGCCTGAGGTCAAATGGATATAGGAAATGGCAGTGCACATTAGCCACAGAGGTAATGTTGGTTTTGGACAAGTTAAATAAGGCATTGCAAGCCATTGAACAGTAAACAATATGCCATGTTTGGTTTATCCTGTATCTCACTATCTCGATCTGTTCCTAACATAAAAAAGATATAGAAAAGGTACACAAACAATTATGAGTAAACACTGTATCAACATATGCATGCACTATTGAGTCTTGTGTAGGATTAAGATACAGGGCACATTCTCAACATTTTTGGGTACCAGTGAGGGGAAGGAGAAGCCCAATTCACAAAGGGAATCTGAATGAGCACATCTTAGATGCTCTCATTGTGATGGCCCTTCCCCATTTGCGCATTTGCACAAGTAAGGGACGTTTCTGCTTATTTAAAAATGTATCCCGGATTCGCAAATGCCATACACTTTAAAATGTGCAAAAATGGGGGTCATCCCCCTGCAACTATTGGAAATATAAGCAGGGAGAGGCAAAATTCATGGCAGGGGTCATGTGTCACTGGTACATAATGTTATTTTGAGTGTGACAGCCGCGGTCTAAACCATCACCCAAACGGGTATGGAAATGCTTCTGTATTTCACATAGCTGGGTCTCTTATGGGCAGTCTCTGTGAAATGTGCCCACAGCAACCACGTGATTGCTGGGCTCCTGTCATTCATTAGTGCTGGGAGCATGCTCGCGGGACTAATGTACAGCGCCCCTGTCCAACCCCTTCAGAAATGTGCAGGTCACCTTTGAGAATAGGGTGACCTGCGAATTTCAGCAATGAACACAAAAGAAATGTGCTTGTTTTAATTTGCGCCCATTTATGAGTAACAGGCCTTCTGACTTGTGCAACTGCATTCTTACTGGACCTCAAAGGTAAAAAATCAAGAGCAAATATTTGTGTGCAAGTGAAACAAAATACAAATATTGTTTTGGCATTTTCTTCAATGTTTTCGCTATTGCATCTCAAAGGGAGTCAAGTCTTTACATCAAGAAAGGTCCCTGATACTGCTATGGAAATAACCAGCATCTTAGAAGAACATGCTGCCTGTCTAAAACAATGTATTGAAATGTGTATGCATGATAGTGAAATGTCCATGTTCTGTTTGATAAATATTAAGCCTTGGGCACATGACCTGTTCTTTAAGAGATTATTCCCAGGCCCAGGCATTGACATTTCAATTTCTTCATTTCACAGATTTCCTTTTCACCCCCATGGAGGTCAGCAATGAGACACTGATGAGAGGATTTCACATCCTGGGATTCTCAAGTTTCCATAGGTTTCAGCCCATCATGTTTGTGGTCATCTTGTTCGTATATCTGATCACTATTACTGGAAACGTGGTGATCATTCTAGTTGTGAGGATGGAGACATGTCTGCACAGTCCCATGTACCTTTTCGTCAGCACGTTGTCGGTGCTAGAGATTGCATACATATCTGCCACGGTTCCGAAACTACTCACACTCCTATTAGGTGCCAACCCATCAGTTTCTTTTGTAGGCTGCTTCATCCAGTTGTATGTGTTTCATTCCCTGGGCATTTCGGAGTGTGTTCTGCTTGGGGTGATGGCCTTTGACCGATATTTGGCCATATGTAAACCCCTTCACTATAACACCATCATGACCAGCCAGCATTGCATCCAATTGGCCTCCTTCTCGTGGATTGTGGGTTTTTTGGCTGCTTTGATTCCAACCATTTTTACAGCTCAAATGCCTTTCTGTACCTCCAATAAAGTCAACCACTTCTTCTGCGATATGGCATCTATCTTAAGCCTGGCCTGCACTGACATCACTCTCAATATCATGGTCAACACATCAGTGGCTGCTTGTGCTATTATGATCCCGCTTTTCTCAATTCTTGGATTTTACGTCAATATCATCTGGGCCATTTTACTGATCAAGACGACGGAGGGTCGATACAAAGCTTTTTCCACATGCTCTTCCCATCTGATTGTTGCTGGCTTATTTTATGGTTCAGCAACCATTGTGTATGTTCAGCCCAAAGGCGGCAGGTCTGTAGAGCATGACAAGATGCTCGCTCTGATGTATGCCGTATTCACACCAATGTTAAATCCTTTCATTTACAGCCTTAGAAATAAGGATGTGATGCAGGTGGTGAAGAAACATATCAGAAGACTGAAGTTGACAAGGGCGGCACAAGGGTAGAGGAAAGCAAGGCCTATGAAGATGTGGCTTTTCTCCACTTTGATGGACAACTTTTATTGGGCACCTTCCACTGAACATTGGCCTTCAGCTGATTATTGTGAGGTCATATTTAACTACAAATTGGTCCCAAAGAGGAGGAATTCGTTCTGCTTGACACTCACATTAATAATGGTTTCTGATATTTTATTGTGAGTTACGTTTTAATATGTTTATTGCAATAATTGAGTGCTAAAACAATGCCCATGCATCCACAGACACTTATGGATGCTGTTCACATGTTGGTGTTTTGGTCAAACAGTCTTGTGTGTTGTTTCTGAGGCATGGTAAGAAGGGTGGATGTATAAATCCTGAGAAGTCTACATTAGTTGACCAAAACCAGGCCAGGACCACACCTGGTAAAATAGGCCATTCTTTCTGGTAAATATTGCAGATGTTTAGAGGTCAATCCATTGGACATGTAATGTGGAAAACTAGCAAAAGTAAGTAATTAATGAGTGATTAACTGTTTTAAAGATTGTCATATTTAGAATGGTGGTTGGCCATGGAGCGCAGACATCCTTGCTGGGAGCCTTGTTATGTTATGTTATGTTACTTGGTATTTATATAGCACCTTATGTATCATTAGCATGATCTCAAAGCACTGTTAGGTTGAACGCCCTCAGGAACCGTAGTTCAAGTCAGTAGAGAGAGAAAGAGTCATTAGGTGCGTGTGTGCACCGGATATGTGTGCAGCCGGTGTGGTAGTTGTATGATAGCTGCTTCTTAGCGATAGGTATAGCGGTTGGGAGGTCAGGTTTATGTGTTCATTCTGGAGGGATGACGTCCAGACTGATTTGTGGCTGTGTTAGGCCAGAGGAGACGCTTAAGCTAGCGGTGAGCTTAGCTGATGTTTAATTAGGATGAGGAGGAGTATGTGGCGGGTGTTGGTATGAGAACAGCTATACCGAATGTGTCATAGTATCGCTGTGTTCTGGTTGCATGTTGGTGTATAGGAGAGAGTAAGCGTGGTAGTGTAATATGGTAGTTATCAGTTCCATCCACTCCATCTGTTCCATCCAATCCATCTGTTCAGTCCACTTGATCTGTTCCGTCCACTCCATCTGTTCCGTCCATTCCATCTGTTCCGTCCATTCCATCTGTTCCATCCACTCCATCCGTTCCATCCACTCCATCTGTTCCATCCACTCCATCTGTTTCATCCACTCCATCTGTTTCCTTCACTTCAACTGTTCCATCCACTGCATCTGTTCTGTCCATTCTATCTACTCCATCTGTTCCATCCAACCCATCTTTCATCCATTCGATCTGTTCCGTCTACTCCATCTGTTCCGTCCACTCCAATGGTTCCTTCCACTCCATCGGTTCGATCCACTCCATCAGTTCCATCCACTCCACCTGTTCCATCCTCTCCATCCTTCAATCCAATTCATCCGTTCCATCCACTCCATCCGTTCCATCCACTCCATCCGTTACATCCATTCCATCCGTTCCATCCACTCCATCCGTTCCATCAACTCCAACTGTCTGTTCCATCCACTCTGCCTGTTCCATCCATTCCATCTGTTCCATCCACTCCATTTGTTTCATCCACTCCTTCAGTTCAGTCTACTGTGTCCGTTTCATCTGCTGCATCCGTTCCATCCACTAGATTCAATCCATCTGTTCCATTCTGTAAAGCCACTCATCCTTTTCATTCATTCATTCTACTCGTTCGTCACATCCGTTCCATCGACTCCATCTGTTCCATCAACTCATCCGTTCCATGCGTTCAATCCACTCCTTCCGTTCCCATCCACTCCTCCCGTTTCTATCCACTCCATCCGTTCCCATCCACGCCATCCGTTCCCATCCACTCCTTATGTTCCCATCCACTCCTTACCTTCCCATCCACTCCTTCTGTTCCCATCCACTCCTTCCGTTCCCATCCACTCCTTCTGTTCCCATACACTCTGTTCCCATCCACTCCGTCCTTTCCCATCCACTCCTTCCATTCACATCCACTTATTCCGTTCACATCCAGTCCTTCTGTTCTCATCCAGTACTTCTGTTCCATCCACTCCTTCCGTTGCATCCACTCCTTCCGTTCCATCCACTCTTTCCGTTCCATCCACTCTTTTCCATTCCATCCTCTCCTTTCATTCCATCCTCTCTTTTCGTTCCATCCACTCCTTCCATTCCATCCACTTCATCCGTTCCATCTGCTTCGTCCGTTCCATCTGCTTCGTCAGTTCTATCTGCTTCATCCGTTCCATCCACTTCATCCGTTCCACCCACTTCATCCGTTCCATCCACTTCAACCGTTCCATCTACTTCATCCGTTTCATCCACTTCACCCGTTCCATTCACTTCATCTATTCCATCCACTTCTTCCTTTCCATCCACTTCATGCGTTCCATCCACTCCTTCCGTTCCCATCTACTCCTTCTGTTCTCATCCACTCCTTCCATTCTCATCCACTCCACTCTTACTGCGTTCCATTCACTCCTTCCATTCCATCTATTCCTTCTGTTCTCATCCGCTCCTTCTGTTCTCATCCTTTCCTACTCTTTCCGTTCTCATCCACCCTTCCGTTCTCATCCACTCCTTCCGTTCCATCCATTCCTTCCGTTCCATCCACTCCTTGTGTTCCATCCACTCCTTGTGTTCCAACCACTCCTTCTGTTCCATCCACTCCTTCCGTTCCATCCACTCCTTCCGCTCCATCCACTCCTTCTGCTTCATCCACTTTGTCCGTTCCATCCACTTCATCTGTTTCATCCATTTCATCCATCCTATCCACTTCATCCGTTCTATCCACTTCATCCATTCCATCCACTTCCTCCGTTCCATGCACTTCTTCCGTTCTGTCCACTTTATTTGTTCTGTTCACTTCATCCGTTCAGTCCACTTTATCCGTTCAATCCACTTTGTCCATTCCATCCACTTCGTCTGTTCCATCCACTTCGACCGTTCCATCCACTTCTTCCATTCCGTCTACTTCATCCGTTCCATCCACTTTATCCATTCCATCCATTCCATCCATTCCATCCATTCCATCCACTTCATCCGTTCCATCCACTTCATCCATTCCATCCACTTCTTCCATTCCGTCTACTTCATCCGTTCCATCCACTTTATCCATTCCATCCATTCCATCCATTCCATCCATTCCATCCACTTCATCCGTTCCATCCACTTCATCCATTCCATCCACTTCTTCCGTTCCATCCACTTCATCCGTTCCATCCACCTCATCCGTTCCATCCACCTCATCCGTTTCATCAGCTTCATCCATTCCATCAGCTTCATCCGTTCCATCAGCTTCATCCGGTCCATCTGCTTCAGCCATTCAATCTGCTTCATTCGTTCCATCCACTTCATCCAGTTATCCACTTCATCCGATCATCCATTTCATCTGACCATCCATTTCATCTGTCCATCTACTTCATCCCTTCCATCCACTTCATCCGTTCCATCCACTTCATAGGTTCCATCCATTTCATCCGTTTCATCCATTTCATCAATTTTATTCATTTCATCTATTTAATCCTCTTCATCCGTTTCGTCCAGTTCATCCATTTCATCTGTTTCATCCATTTCATTTGATTTGTCCGCTTTATCCGTTTCATCCACTTCATCCGTTCCGCTAGGTTTATCAGTTTTAATTACATTGGCCAATTTAGTTTTCTGTTTGTTCGATCGGTCTCAATACTGGATTGTTATTTTTGATTCAACAACCTTGGTTTCTGTGTATTGTGGTTGTCTGTTCTGTTTGTGCTAAGAGTCGATTTTAAGGGAATAGCCACCTTTTCAGTAATTTGCAGAAAGACATGAGGTCTTCGGTGAGTCGGATGTGGGGTGGAAGTGAGTTCCACAGAGTGGGGGCCAAGGCTGAGAATGATGATCCACCTAACTTGGCTGAGTTGGTGTTTGGTATCACTAGGAGGCAGGCAGAGCTTGATCTTAGAGTGCGCGATGAATGGTAGGGTTTTAGCTTGTCCTGAAGGTATTGAGGTCCGGTTTTGTGTGTTGCTCGGTGCGAGATGCATAAGGTTTTGAAGGTCACCCTTCGTCCAACCAGGAGCCAGTGGAGAGTTTTGAGAGCTGGGGAGGTGTGATCTCTTGTGCCAAGTGCTAGTAGTAGTTTGGCTGCAGCATGTTGTGCTCTTTGTAATTTAGTCAGGTGGTATGCTGGGATTCTGAGGTATGGAGTTAGCATAGTCCAGTCTTGACATTACAATTAATTGGACCGCGGCAAGCCTGTTGGGAAAAGAGAGGTATGGAAAAATGTGTCTAAGAATTTTGAGGTGGTAGTGACAGCACTTAGAGACGTTGTTGACTTGGTGCGAGAGGGTTAGGTCAGAGTCGAGAGTGCATCCAAGGTTTTTTAATGAAGTAAAGGTTGTCGGGGGATTGCCCATGGATGATGGCCAGTGTTATGATGTGCTTGTCTGAGTCTGCTGAAGCTGGTCATGTGCTTAGTGATGTCATGCCAGTGTCAAGTGTAATGTTTATGTATGAGTGTGAGAATGCTGTGTTGAGTGTTCTGTAACAGTTCAGTTGGTCCCTCCCTCCCTGGGTGATGGGTGCCGGTGATCTATCTGTCTTATACCTGATGTCTTATTCATGTAACTTGTAACTTAAGAACTGGAAGTAAACCTATTAAGAAACAACCTAAAGCTGCCTGGACTGTGCTTTATAACATTGGCGACGAGGATGGGATGGAGAAGACTGTGACTGAGGAGGACTGCTGCGGTGGGTGCAGAAGACATCAGGACTAGGAGATGAAAAAGACAACACCGCCCCCAAGTAAGCAAACCCATCACCCAAGGTGGATAAGGGAGGAGGTTTAATGGACCTCCAGCCCATAGATTATTGGGTGTGTTTTTCATCCCGGGACAAAATATCTCTTTGAGTTTGAAGTGGCCCATGTGAGAAGGGGTCCCTGGGATTATGTAGATGGACAAAATACTGTCAATATAGAGACAGAAGCATCACGTTAATTGCAGGAGAGTTGCTGCAGTTAGGACCGCCAGACCATATGTTGTGGTTGTGCTGGGTGCGGTTGGTGAAGTGATGCTGCCACAACATTAAGAAGAGTTTTGTATTGAGTTGGGACCTGTGGGTTTGTGATGTATCAAGGAGTTAAAACTGTCCACACTCGAAGTGTGCAAGCGAAGCAAAGCTGTGAGTTTTTTTCTCATATGAAAAGTTCCTTTTGAGAAAAATAAAAGGTCCCAAATATGAGCGGTCCGTGGGGAATGCCTGTAAACAGATCGTGTACACATTATCGCAGTAAAACCCCAGAAGTGAAGTGCTTACAAGACATATGCTTAAATATGTTGTGCGCCTGACTGGAGTACCTGCAAAGCGACCGTTGGTCCATGGGTCTGCGCAGCAGTACTTGTGTTCCCTTTGACATTCTGGAGACTGATGACGTCAATCTACAGCTAGGGGAGTTGCAGAGACTTGGAACAGGGTGCCAACATTCCACTATACGAAGAAGCAGGCACAGCTCCATATCAATGCAGCCTTTTTGCGAGTAAAGGACCCAATAAAACGTCACGTTCTCACGTGGCAGTATCTGGAAGGGAGTTCTTCGTATCAGAGGACGTTATAATGGAGACGCTACGTTAGGGATATGCGTGTGACTATCCGGAAGCAGACCATGAATTGGAAGCGCTAAGTGGTAGTAAGCGTTAGACTGTCTGGGAGCTGCAAAGGAAAACTATTTATTTGGAGATCAGGAAGCAATGCAAGGAACATGTTGGAAAGCTGTGGAAGAGAAACAATACCGAAAAGCTTTGCAAAGCAAGGAACATTTTGGAAAGCTGTGGAAGTGAAGTGATACCGAAAAGCTTTGTCGGATGCATTCTTGCTGTATCTGTTATTACAGCAAGGAGTGCAACAGTGCCGCTCCGCCTGTTAGGGGCGTTTGGTAGCGGCCAACGGTGAGAAGTAAACGTCAGGACTTCCTGTGTTTAGGACTCATGCAGAAGGTACATACTTGACGTTTTTTTTTTTTGTCCGAGGGTAGCTGCAATTAGTGTGCTCTGTCCCGACAGTGAGTATTTATGCAGTGGTCAACAGTTTGGAATGTTATTATTATGCCATCACAAAATGTCGGGATATATATATATCTCATATATATATTTTAACTAATGCAAGTTTGTACTTAGTAGTGCATTAGGAATTGGCTATGAAGTTAATGTGCCAAATGCGTTGTAAGTGTAAATTCTAGATGTGTCACGTGTGAGTGAGGTCAATGCTGAGATTAATGAGCCCAGTGATGGATAGATATTTTGCATTGATGTCATTATCTTGAGGATTTGCAGGAAAATGGACTATAAGCAAAAGTCTGCATCACATATGATATAGTCGTTCTCTAAAAGCGTGAAGTATGGGAGATGCTAGCGCAAGAGTGTAGGTGCACAGGCAAGAATACAGGTGTATAGCATATCTGCCTGATTACATTAGCATAACTTTTTGAGGATTTTTAGGTGTAAGTTGTTACACGACAACATGGACTTTTAGGCATACCATTTTCGCGAATAGAAGGAACATTGCGTGTGCTAGGTATAAGATGCTAGAGTTAAATGTCAGGATATATATGTTAAATTAAGATGTAGAAATGTCATGTATATCCACATACTTGAGAAGTATGGAAGTGAAGACATGTCACTAATATATTATCTAAATAATAGGTATGGATGTTTAAAAGAATGTGTGGGTGCAACATTCGCTTTTATTTAAGTATAAGTTTTGGATATTGGGGAGGTAGTGCCTCCGTTGGTGTGAACGGTGGATAGTTTCGCTGTTTTGACGAGTATTGTCTGGTGGTAGCGCCACTTAATAGTGCACTCTTTTAGTGATTTTAGTAGCACTGTTTGGGGTCACGGAGATTACGTTTTGTGATGCGACTAAGGTGAGGTAGCGCCTTGTAGGTTTTATGGTTAGTACTGTTTAGTGATGCAACTAAGCTCAGGTAGCGCCTCTGTAGGTTTTATCTGTGAGTAAGGTGAATCCTGAGGGTAGCCCTTTTCAGGAATTTTAGTGAGTGGTAAGTGAAAGTTGCATTAAGGTGTATGGGAGTGGTAAGTCTAGTGTCTTTTGTTATGGCAGTAGTGCACTCTCTGAAGCCGATTCTTATCTTGAGGGACAGCTCGTTAAGTGCGTTGCTGGTAGGGGACGCCCTCTAGTTGTTGCTATGTTAAAGTTAAGGATGCTGTTCAAGATGAAGAGTTGCTTGGTGACGTGTTTATCTTTATGTGTTATGTGTTAATCCTGGCTATTGTTATCCGGTCAGGGTTTGTTTATGGGACTTGTTAGTGCTGCCATTGAGATAAGAAGTTAGGTCAACCCCATGTTTTGTTGGTGGTCTTGGAGATGGGTGGCCAGCATCTTCAAGTTGTTACAGGATCTGTATATCTTGGTGTGGTTGGGTGGGCTCTGTTGGCATAGTCCACATATGTATCTGTTTGTATGTTTGTGATGCAGGCATAGTTGGCGCTATCTGGTAACAGTGTTTTTAACGGTCTATGGGGTCTTTTAACAGGTATGGTGATTCTGTTGTCATCCTGGATGACTAGTATTGCGTCAGGATGGCAAGCTGTGCTTCAGGGTGGCAGCCTGAAGGCTCGCCTGTGGCAGGGCGGGCGGAAGGATATATGTTACTGTAGTCGTGGTTTGGTTTGTAGGGTAGTCTTAGCCCTGTGTATGGGCTGATATGTGTCTAGAGTGTGAGTCTAGAGTCTGTTCGTGGCAGGGACAGGCAGAAGGTGATTTGTGTTATTATTGAGGGTGACCTGGATTTGTAGGTGAAATTTGGAATCGCAAAGCTGTGAGAGTATCTTGTGAAGTTTGTATGGTGGATGGTGGTGTGACTTGCCTGTATGTAATGTGCTTGTTGTTTGTGTAGGTGTTTCGGTAAGGAGGGAGATGTGTTATGATGTGCTTGTCTGAGTCTGCTGAAGCTGGTCATGTGCTTAGTGATGTCATGCCAGTGTCAAGTGAAATGTTGATGTATGAGTGTGAGAATGCTGTGTTGAGTGTTCTGTAACAGTTCAGTTGGTCCCTCCCTCCCTGGGTGATGGGTGCCGGTGATCTATCTGTCTTATACCTGATGTCTTATTCATGTAACTTGTAACTTAAGAACTGGAAGTAAGCCTATTAAGAAACAACCTAAAGCTGCCTCCAGGGTAGAGGGTGAGGAAGAATTTTGGTGGTGCCACACACCATGATTTCAGTTTTGGTGGGGTTTAAAAGGAGGTGGTTTGTACTCATCCAGTGATCCATGTCAAGTAGATAGGCAGCGAGGTCGGGCTGGCAGCTGGGTTTAGAGTTAATGAGTTTTAGGATTAGTTGGGTGTCGTTGGCGTAGTTTTAGTACAGGATATTGTGCGAGCAGATTATTCGTGGGACAGTGCACATATAGAGGTTGAACATGAGGGCTGATAGGCACGCTCTTTGTGGAACTCTGTTATTGACTGGTCGGGCGGTGGAGACAAAGGAGGAGAGGAGGGTTATTTGTTTCCTATTGTTAAGGAAGGATGCAATCCACTTGAGAGCATTTCCACCGATTCCTAGGGAGTGGAGGTGGTCGATGAGGATTGAGTGGTTGATTGTGTCAAAGGCGGCGGATAGGTCAAGAAGGATTAGTGCAGCGCATCCCGCAGAGTATGCAGTGTTTTTAAGGTCATCCCAGATTGAGGTCAGGGTGGTTTTGGTTCTGTGTCGGGGTCTGAACCCTGATTGAGCGGGGTCTAGGAGATTGTTGGCTTCGATAAAGGCGTTTAGTTGGGAGTAAGCGGTTTGATCAATGAGTTTGGCAAGGAACTTGGTGTTTGAGATGGGGCGGTAGTTTTTGGGGTCGAGAGGGTCGAGGCAAGTGTTTTTTAGGAGAGGTTTGACGTGAGCAGTTTTGAACGTGTTGGGATAAATTCCTGAGGAGAGGGATTCATTTATGATGGTTCTCGTGGTGTATTCTCCTGCGTAGGTGGATGCAAATATTTCTTTGAGGGTTGAAGCTGGGCAGGGGTCTAGCATGGAGCCGAATGGTTTCCGGGCAGGAGAAGTTTGGTAAATTGGTCAGTTGATATCGGTGTGAATGAGTCAAAAGTCGGGTGGGTTGTAGTTGCAGACGGAGGGTTGGCAGGTGGGGAGGGTGGATTGTGCGGTGGGTTCAGGAGGGCCAGTTTGTTGATAAGGGAGTTTGTTCTTTCGAGAGCAGTTGTGTAGAAGTGGAGAGAGAGTGAGTCGCAGAGTGATTGAGAGGGGGTTGATTGGGTGGTGGTACATGATGGTTTGGTGAATTCAGAGATGATTTTGTGGAGTTCTTTCCTGGGCTTCACACAGTTCAGGATTCGAGAGTTGTAATGGGCTTTTTCTGCTTTGTGGATTTTGGCTTTGTAGTGGCAGTGGTGCTGGGCTAAGGTGGATCTGCTCTAAGTGGTTTTATATTTCTGCCATTTGCGTTTGAGGTATTTATATAGTTGTTTTGCAGTCTTCAGTTCTGGTGTAAACCATCTTGGAAACGGGCCATGGCAAGCGGATGATTGGCAAGAGGGCGTGAGCAGGATTAGCGAGCTATTGAGCCATGTGTCAAAGGCGTCAGGGGTTAAGCTTACATTGCGTGCAGAGGTAGGGGGGAGACTGAAGGAGGGCATCAGCAAGGTCGGGAAGGATTTTTTGTTTCTTCCAGCATTTGCGTAGATTTGGAGGTTCTGGTTCCGGTACGGGGACTGGGGTGGGTGAGCGAATGCTGAAAGGGACAATGAAGTGATCGGAGCAGAGGACAAGGGTCGGGGGTTTAGATGTATCTGGTTGTGGGAGCTGAAGATGGTATCAAGGGTGTGTCATTTACAATGAGTTGGCCCGTTTAGGTGGGTACGGAGGTTAATCGCGTCTAGGCAGTTGACCAGAGAGTGGGTCATAGGGTTGCTTGGGATAATGAGCCAGATATTGAAATCTCCTAGAAGAGTGAGAGTGGGGTGGTTTAATTGGATGGTGGCTATCGAATCGCGGAGGTTGCTTGTGTACAAACTTGTAAGGTGAGCTAGCTTTAGCTGGTACCTCATCACCATCAATACCTAGGATCTGGTACTGAAAACTTTAAGCAAAAACGAGGCACTGTCATGATTTGAGGAGGTATGAATAACTTACCAAGGGAAGTTTCTGAAGTGCACAAAAATCTGCCACCAAAGGGTGGAAATTGAAAGGCAACACATCATGTCTGCTCCTCTACTAGTAAACAATGAAAAAGATACTTCATCCGTTGCGGTTGGACACGGCCTTGACAATTAGAATGAGAATGAAAAGGATTTTTTGTTTCTTCCAGCATTTGCGTAGATTTGGAGGTTCTGGTTCCGGTATGGGGACTGGGGTGGGTGAGCGAATGCTGAAAGGGACAATGAAGTGATCGGAGCAGAGGACAAGGGTCGGGGTTTAGATGTATCTGGTCCTGGGAGCTGAAGATGGTATCAAGGGTGTGTCATTTACAATGAGTTGGCCTGTTTAGGTGGGTACGGAGGTTAATCGCGTCTAGGCAGTCGACCAGAGAGTGGGTCATAGGGTTGCTTGGGATATCGAGCCAGATATTGAAATCTCCTAGAAGAGTGAGAGTGGGGTGGTTTAATTGGATGGTGGCTATCGAATCGCAGAGGTTGCTTGTGTACAAACTTGTAAGGTGAGCTAGCTTTAGCTGGTACCTCATCACCATCAATACCTAGGATCTGGTACTGAAAACTTTAAGCAAAAACGAGGCACTGTCATGATTTGAGGAGGTATGAATAACTTACCAAGGGAAGTTTCTGAAGTGCACAAAAATCTGCCACCAAAGGGTGGAAATTGAAAGGCAACACATCATGTCTGCTCCTCTACTAGTAAACAATGAAAAAGATACTTCATCCGTTGCGGTTGAACACGGCCTTGACAATTAGAATGAGAATGAAAAGGATTTTTTGTTTCTTCCAGCATTTGCGTAGATTTGGAGGTTCTGGTTCCGGTATGGGGACTGGGGTGGGTGAGCGAATGCTGAAAGGGACAATGAAGTGATCGGAGCAGAGGACAAGGGTCGGGGGTTTAGATGTATCTGGTCCTGGGAGCTGAAGATGGTATCAAGGGTGTGTCATTTACAATGAGTTGGCCTGTTTAGGTGGGTACGGAGGTTAATCGCGTCTAGGCAGTCGACCAGAGAGTGGGTCATAGGGTTGGTCGGGATATCGAGCCAGATATTGAAATCTCCTAGAAGAGTGAGAGTGGGGTGATTTAATTGGATGGTGGCTATCGAATCGCAGAGTTTGCTTGTGTACAAACTTGTAAGGTGAGCTAGCTTTAGCTGGCACCACATCACCATCAATACCTAGGATCTGGTACTGAAAACTTTAAGCAAAAACGAGGCACTGTCATGATTTGAGGAGGTATGAATAACTTACCAAGGGAAGTTTCTGAAGTGCACAAAAATCTGCCACCAAAGAGTGGAAATTGAAAGGCAACACATCATGTCTGCTCCTCTACTAGTAAAAAATGAAAAAGATACTTCATCTGTTGCGGTTGAACACGGCCTTGACAATTAGAATGAAAACACTTGCAAATTTAGTAAGAATAACCTCACAGTTTGGATCTCCTTTTAGCTGTGAGTGGTGTAGGCCATTCCCTTTTAAATGTGTTTTGTAGTTCCTGTGCCTCATCTGGGAAACATTCTTTAAAGAGAATATCAACAGTGATGAGGGATCCTTTCCCCCATTTTGAGAGAAATAGACTTGAAAGGACAAGATAAGCTTGTGGAAGCAGCAAGCAAGAATGGAGTTGGAAAATTTGATTGTTGGCCTTACACCAGAGACAATGTGAAAGAGGAAATGCCTGAACCAGATAATGCTAAAGAGGTGGTTGCTGGACCTCTCCAGATGCCCGTGCACTCATTCTGAAGGGTGCAGAATGGCCCTAGGGAATAGCAAATCTCATTATGCAACCAGTGGTCCAGGTAGTGCGTGTCCATGCTTGTCTCCCTAAACTAACAGAGACTGAATGATAAGCTACCACGTACCTGTGGGAATTGCCTTTTTTTGGGCCTCGTTCTGCAGCATGCTGAAACACTGTGCACAATGCTCCTCCATTCAAGATCCATGCCTGCCCCTAAGCCCTTCAATTAATGAATTTTACTTCATTTTAGAAGGGCAGTAACAATAGACAGTATCCATCAACTTGCACCAAAGCCAGATCATTGAAATAGCAATGCATCACATCAAAAAGTGCAATCACAAGTGCACGGGGCATATAGAATTGTGAGGTGAAACCATGTGCTGTGATGCACAGTATATAAGGTCGTTAAGACTTTCCAGGCAAGTCTGTTTCCCCTGAAATTCAGGCTTAACTGAGTATTTTTTGGGGCACAGGGAATCTTTATTTTTAGCACACTGATAGGCTGGAATAAATACTAGAACAGTGCTTGAGCCGAGCCGGAATAAAGGGTAGGGCAAGAACTGGATGACGACTGTAACTATGAAATCACATGTAAACATATTTAGCTTTAATCATGATTGCAACAGAAGTTATTTTAGGTGGTCCTGTGTGTGTACCATGGGCTGTTTTTTTCAGACATATAATTGAATTAGGTCTCATGGCATGTCTTCTTTTGCCCCTTTTATCATTTGAGATCGTCATGAAAACCCAAAGAGAACATGTGAGTATATGTTATAAAGTTGTTTTTATTGACTACTTTGTGATTCTAGATTTCTTGTACAAAAACATCAATAAACCTTGTTGAACAAATACCAATTTATGGAACTGAATATCGTCATGGTGCTTCTTGCAGAAATTCAAAACCTTTAAACATTGTGATGTATGAAATAATGTATTAATACAAATAGATACATTTTTACCTCATAAAATATGACACCCCACAAACGTAAACCTATATTATGTACAGTCAGCTGAGCTACTGTTAGTAATGTTATGATCCAAGAGACTCTGTTGCTCTCCATCTTAAAAATGATGCGACTGATTAAGGTTTTTCGTATCTCGACACATTTTGACATCCATACAAAATGTCGATCCTTGGATCGGGTGCTTGCACTCATTAGCACCCTGGGTGGGGGTGCTGGCCAATCAGGAGGCTCAGGACATGGGCTGTACTGTATGGTACAAACCTGTGTTCCGAGCTGCCTGGGTAGACAGGACCCCTCACCTACCCTTCCCCATTCCCCCTTCACCAATTAGCACCCGTATAGTTTCCTACATTGGTCCTGTTTTTTAAAGTTTTTTTTAAAGAGTCTCACCTTTGTTGCGCGGCCCAGCGCCACACAGTTTTTCCCTCTGCAAAGTCTATTTTCCATGAGGATGACGTTACGGTCATCAACATGGAAACAGACTTCACTGCAAGCAATACTGCGCAGCACTGATCCACACAACAAAGGTAAGTTTCTTTTTGTTAATACAAAAAAACACCATTAACACCCATGTGGAGAACTACATGTTTGCTAATGGTGATATGCCCCTCTGTGCCGGGCTGACCCTTTTGGTAACAGCACCAGCGCCCTCGTTATGGGACCCTCACACTCGGGCCCTTATCTTGGGTGGCGTTCCATTACCTACAGGGTCAGCCTGCCACCTTAGGGCATATCGCCTCAATATAACCTTCTAGATAGATCAACTTGACAGATCACACCTTCTTTTTTTATGACTCACTACTCATGCTTCCCAAATTTTTGTTGTCTAATGAAGAGATGGTAATTCCTTTCAGAGAAAGGCATCAATTAAATCCCAACAACCTCATCAGAGCTCACTGCCTCACTTGAGTCGATGATGTGGATGACTGCATGGACACTTATAATGCAACAATCAGCCAAATAATTGATGAGCTTGTACCCAAAAAAACAAAAAATATTTAAAAAATAACAATTTGGGGAATTACTGGTTTCATGATAAGCTGGCCTCCAAAAAGAGCAACTTGAGAAAAACTGAAGGGAGATGGAGGAGAAATCCCAGCCATGAATTCTGCCTCAGTCTTAATTGGTGTAATCAAGCTCCCAACCATCCACACCAAACCAAATAAGCAAGCAAACCAAAATGCACAAAGAAACCAGCTTTATTTACTCCTTGCAGTCGGTAGGAGGTTCATAGATGTGCTCAATTACTTCCTGGTAGCCCAACTAAACAAATTACAACATCATATTCATAAAAAACAATATTCACACAGGACTATTGGCGTAAAAATAAAATCACCTATATTGAAATGTACATTACTTCTTCTCACTGGAAAATCACCACCCAGAGTCCCTGACACTATGCAAGGCGTCATATTTGTTGGCACCTCAACATGCTGACATCATTACAATACTGGTGCCTGTTACAGATGGGGCCTTGGATGTTAAACTCATACACAACAGTCCAATTAACTTCTGGTGAGAAAGGAGAGGTCAACATGTTGCCCTGGAAAAAGAACTATTAACCTCACTTCCATCTCATCGTCTCACACCGGGCCCCAACTTTCCAAACAATTTGCTCAACCTTTGACTGCTCATCCTGTACTCCCTTCTGATACATCATGCTGCTTGCAGATGTCTAATCTAATCTAGTCATGATTTGTATAGCGTATTCATTGTAGTGTGAGGTCAGTGTATGACATCCTTTTCCTTCAATTTATTCAACTTGTTAATGTGTTCTTCGGGGGTACATTGAACTGCTTTCACCATTGGAGGCCCTGTGGGTATATCTTGCTAGTGTGTTATTGGCAATGTTACTGCGTGCACCTGGCAATTAAAAGTTATATATTCCTGCCTGCTAGCAACAACATTAACTTTGCTGTTGCTTACCTAAACCAAAACCTTTCCAACGGCCTATTCTTGCAGTTTGAACTATCCTCCCTTTCTCTCAGCCTTGGCACTTTCAGTCGTTTGACACCACCATGAACCAACAATAAATCTATATTAAGCTATTTAAAAGCAATGCTGTGATTTCTTAACTGTGTGCTGTGCAGGGCCTTTCAAAGTAACATAATGCCATTTCTCTTGTCATTTATAATGCTGCTTTACATATACCCTGCCTAACTGTGCATACCAATATTTGATACATTCCCTCTCTGTGTATTCAGCAACCTAACCCTCCCTACAATGTAACAAATGAATTCTCTTCACTGTGGCAAAACAAATCTATCTTGCTTGTGTTACATTCTACTTCTCATTGGCATACACACAATTACACCTCATTCTTGTTTTCTTATTCTGTATGTTCACTTTCACATGGAAAGAAGCGGGGGGCGTGTCCTTGAGCATCACTGGTCTTATTTGCACCATCACATTGGCAACAATCTAAATATAATATATCTGTAGACGAGGTAAAGAGGTTATATCTATGAGAGAAAATTGACAAAGCAGCAAGTTCTTCTAAATCCCTTTTCAAATCCCTAGATGAAAAAAGAACCTCAGCCCTTCGAAATAATAATACACACCTATCTAGTGAAAAGTTCAATTAGGTGCAATCATTCTATAACATCTAAACTAGCAATATACAAACTGATGTTAGGGACTCTCTTGCCCACCTGTTAAAAAGGACTTTTCTAAAAATAAGGATACCTCCTACTAAGTGCCTTTGGTCACTATTTCAGGGTCACACTTAGATCAAGTACAAAAAAACCTAGTATTTAAGGATCTCACATTTCAGAAACACAACATATTATACATGGCTTAGACCTGCACATTTCCCTGGTGGCCCTTGATACTCTCTGGTTATTAAGGAATGTGCTGATGCACTGTCACATGTAGTCTCCTGTATTATAAATATTTCCTTCAGCAAATCCTCCATTCCTGTTTACCTTAAACAATCCTGGGTCACCCCTCTTTCCTCACTGGGCTGTGACATTGTTTCTAATTGTAGAACTTTTCCTACCATCTCTTTCTTTGTAAAGGTCTTAGGTAAGGTGGCTAAACTCCAACACCAAGACCATGTAGAGTCTAGGCAACTTGTGTTTGATAGACAATCGTGATTTTAGCCTTTCATTGATAATCAAATGGCATACGTGGACGTCAAGGGCACTCTCCTGAACATCTCAGTAGAAGGCCACACAGGCACCTTAATGCTATTGGATTAACCCATGACTTTTGATAGCTTTGATAATTTGATACTACTGAATCACTTGACAGAGGTGAATGCATTATACGACGCAGCTCTCACATGTTTTGAATCTTTTCTAGCCAACAGATCATCAAGAGTCATGATGAATGAGTTTATGTCCATCCTTTAGGTCTTAATATGAGGTGTGGTACCGCAAGATTCTTGTATTTCACTGTTGCTATTCAACATCTATATTAAGCCCCTGTATGACTTTTAGTAGACCTTGAGGCTGTTTTCTAGAACTACGCTGATCACACTCTATCATCGTTCAATTTAGAGATCATCCCAGAGACAAGTCGGCTGTTATTCAGTCTACCTTTTTGAAAATCTCCAACTGGATGTCCTCCAATTAGTTGGTCTTTAACCAAGACAAAACTGAATTACAAGTGATCAGACCATCATATATAAATTGGGCAGAAATGTCCATCCCTAGGGATATTTCCTTGTCTGGTCGCTCCATTTTTATACTGAGATGGGTGAAGTCAACCTGTATGACTTTGGAATCCACTCTGTCTATGGTGCCACAAATTAGTGGAATGTGAGTTCAATCCAGTATCATCTTATGGTCTTCAAACAATTATGACCTTTGTTGTTGAGGGCCATAATTGGTTCCAAACTTCAATACTGCAACAGCTTATATATAAGTTCCATTAAACAATCTATTAAACATTTGCAGACCCTGCAAATTGCATCAGCTCACATTTTACAAAGAGCCTTAGGAGAGAGCATATGGCTCCTGTGTTCAGAAGGCTTTGTTGACTATCTATGCCAGAAACACATTTAAAATACTGACACTGATACATAAGGCCCTCTATGGCATTGCTCCACTATATATGAGACAACTGGTTTCATTTTTCTACCCAATTAGACTCCTCGGATCATCTCTGTGCCTTTTGGGGAACCCTCCAATTTGTTACATTTCAGAAAGAGGGTAAAAACCTTCATATTGTCATGTAGGTCATGCTGGCCTGTGCTTGCTTTCAACTTCCATTCTGTTTCTCTTGGGATATCCCGGTAGTAGTACCTGTCACCATAGAAACTGAAATTTAACTTGTTCATACATCCAAGACATATTACTCGAAATTGGTTCCTCAGGAAAAACACCTTGAACATGCTAGCTTCCACTATCAAAAATGTGCATCTGCTACTCAAATGTGTTTGCATCCATTGAAACAAAGCATCTACAGTGCAGACTCCCAAATATTTGCCCATTTCTCTTTAAATACCCTCAGGTTTCTGTAGAGTGGTATGACAAATATCGCCTTTCAGAATAGGTTGGATGTCAATCTTTTTCGAATGGGCTTAATAGTGAAACTCAGTACTGTTGCAAATGTAGGACATGTCTTGAAGTACCCTCACTTTGACAATTAAAGGGCTAGACACATGTTTTAAGCAGCACTAGGTTGTAAGTTTAATGAATATTCTGAGTTCTATTTTTAGGAACTGTCTATTGCTGTCTATCGAATTTATCAAACACATTTCTCAGATATAGGCCTGGAGATAGCAATACAGAATGATATTTGGACACATCGAAATATTCTTTGGTGTTCAGATATTATTCCCTCTTGCTTTCTTCACAATCTTTCATGATTGTTTATTTTACAAATCTTATTTATTAACACAAATATTTTTTTATGTACTCAAAATCATCCTGTACAAACATGTATCTTATTTTAAATGTTTGTTACATTACCAATGCAGTGATATTTAGGATAATTATAAAAACATTTGTATACATAACTTCAGTTTATATTAGTATTTGTATTTCTTTTCTAACTGCATGTAAAAACAAAAATGAGATGATAAATGTACGAAAGGTTACATGTAAAGTTGTTAAATACACAGAATAAAATTAAACATGAACAATAAATATCAACATAAACGGAAATATATTCTTTTTTCCCACTAATCATATCTATTTTATGAATCTTTTAATATAACATATTAAAATCATCACTACCATAGGATGTGGAAAAGAGCATACATATGCACATCATTTATTTCATACAGTCCATGCTATATGTACAAATGTGAAATCACATACCAAAAGAAATATTATTTTTTTAAATGCTATTAATGAAAAGCGCACAGTATTCGCATACCCTTCAAAAAATAATTGTAGAGATACCATTTTAAAATTTGCAGCGTGTACTATGCCGTTTTGTATTCTTTAAAACTGGATTTTAAAAATGATGCACATGTCTGTTAATATATAAAATAATGTGCAAACAATTACAGAGCACATCATTTAACTATGAATAAATATCATCATACTTTACGAAAATTGCTTCTGTATCTAATAATATAAAATAAAATAAAAACTCTTTAAAATAACACACTAGCAAAAACACATTGTCATTCAAATCTACATTACAGTATAGCAAACAAGCAAAGTGCATTGTACATATGCTTACAAATACACCAAAATGCTTAGATATTAAACGTTAAAGTACACACACCATTAATATGTGTGTTTAATCATTTGAACGCATGAAGTAATATTGTATTGTATAAAAAGTACATTTGAAAAACTACATTATTGCATATTAAACAAGCAATTAGCTGTGTGTACATTTATATATACGCAATTACGTTTACACATTGAATGTTAGCTGCTACTTGTAAATGCCTTTTTATTATACATATAATAAAAAACTGGGTGTACATTAAACTGTACATAGGTACAATACTAAAATATGTATTAGCACGAAATTGAATATAAACGTAAAGGTACATAACATGTACTTACCACACCAAGCAATAATATAAACCAATTGTTTGCCTAACATTGGGAAAATACACATCACATCCCTGACAAGTACAAACAAATGTAATATACATATAATATTGTATATTATATACACATATATAAAGTATATATTTAAAAAAACAGATAACATCAAAAGTACAGTTTAATATTTAAAGAAATATGTATTTTTAATCTTCATTTAACTCGTACCATAGCTGTTAATAAACAGTAGTACTTCCGAAGATGTGCATCAAAATGTTAAACTTACCTGCTATAAAAAAAAAATACCTGACCTATAACGCAACTGCTTTGGTTTACACAGTAATACAATGTTATTTCATTGGTTCAAAGAAATAACTTTCACTTCCTTAAAGAGCATTCTAGAACAACTTAGTCACATGTAAGTAAAGCTTCATCAATTAAAAAGCAACCTAACAAAAGATTAACATCTCACTTCAAAATAGCCATTGGTTGAAAATATATTTTTAAAAATACAGTTAATTCAGTAGATATTGAATTTGGTTTCCTAAATCTGTGACACTTGTGACACATTAAAGATCTCTGGATACAAAAACATTACAAATATATAAAATTGCACACATGTGCATTACTGAAGAACAGTGCAGCATTTAATTTAACATTTTATATTGAAAGCTTTATATTTAACAATACATATGAATGTTACTTTGAATGTATGCAATTTAAAAATTAAAATAAACACTTTGGAGCCCATATTCCACAGGTGCGTGACATTAATGGAAGGAGTTAAAGCCTTGAGTACGTCGTTAATATCTTTCATTAATGTCAACCCCCAATGTCGAACATTGTATGGTCGAGAAGAGGGGCAGAATGTGTTTCCGCCACCGTCCTTCCTTTCCACCATATAAATGGTCCAGAATTTGGACCAGCATGAATGTTCACCATAGGGATACATTGTAAATGCTGTCTGCCAGACTTGCATGGCAAGCAGCATTTACAATTAAAATTAAACAGTCCATGACATGAGAGCATGTCAGGCAGGGTTTACTTGTTATTGTGAACGCTGCTTAACATACATGCATGGTAAGCATCATTCACAATTAAAAGTAAATGCTGCCTGGCATGCAAGCATGATGGGAAGCATTTACTCACTTTGCACAGTGGAGTGCAACAGTGCATGCCATCTTTTTGCCCTGCACATTTGCACTCTTCAAGCAAATGATGAAAATTTGGCGGTGTGGACCTGGCTATGCCTAATTGCAAACATGCCAAGTCCTCGTCATCAAATTATGAGTAGGGCCAAAATGAGCTCGTTTGTAATAAATACTTTTTTTGTCAGTCAGTCAAGTTCATTTCGGACAGAAACACTGTCCATAAAACATACAAAGTCATTAAAAAAGACATCCAAATTACAATATAAATTCACAGGAATCAGAAAATCTGCTACAGAAAAAAAAGTATATACCACTGATAGTAAAGAGCAACTGGCTACAGTAGAAAAACAAAGGTAAGATTAAGGCACTCAGTTTGTAATAGTTATAAAGCATTTATTGAAGTGTTCCTGTGCTTTATTGCAAGTCGAAGGTAAGAATGAAATGCCCAACCTATTACTGCTGTTTCAGCTCTTAATAGATATTACAGCACATTGAGAAACCCTTGATTTCATAGGATTTGTAGTAACATCCTGCTCCTGAGGATTGATAACAAGGACAAACAAATGCAAAGTGGATTAGACCCTCCACTGGAGCAAGGCAAAGTGAACTATTCTTCAGCCCATTTTGAGGTTATTGTTCTCCAATGCAGAAGATTGAATCTAGCTAGTAATCAGAACATGGTCAAATTGAAACGTTCCCTATAGTAGATAGTGCTATATGTTGATACTACTAAGGATTTCATGATGCCTATGGCCAGTTTCTGTCATTTGCAATGTTTGAGCGCCATAAAATGGTACCTGGACAGTGCACCTTTTATTTTTTTACAACCACACAAATTATGTATTATTGCCAAAGGTAATTTCACATAATTCAGCCATGAGATATGTATATACCACAGGCATAACAGAGTATGCTTTAATATAGACTGAGTTATAATGGCCTTACTATTGTGCCAGATTCTTAGCCAAATACAATATCTACAGTTCATGTTCTTTCGTCCTCATAATGCTGCCCCATATTTAACCACAACTTTTACCTTTTTGTTATAAACCGTCATGCACATGCCTGTAGGCTGGGCGTTAAATTGTTTGCAAAAGTGATACATTCCTTTTCTTGCCTGAGACATCTTTGCCTCTTGCAAGAGGTTGTGCGAGTTACCATCAAATATTGATGAAAAGGTAAATCCGGAAATCCTCATAAAAAATGATAATAACTTGGATTTATTGATCTTGTCAAAGTCGGCCCTTAGCCAGATACACTGCCTTTTTTTTATTGTAGAGAGAAATTGCGATCAGCAAATATAAATGTGTGGGCTGCTCATTGGTTTCTAAGCCCTTTTCTGGAATTCAAGTTCAATCACTATCATAATGTTTCCATTCCATGATTCTAATTTCTGTAGTCTGGATCTACCAAATATTTTGAAAATCAGGCTAATCTCTGCGGTTTTCCAAGAAACTTGGTAATGATTGTGTTCCCTGTTTATATTGAAAATGTTCATTAATAGAGGGCCACATACCTTTGATAGTTTCCGAAAGAGATCAAACTGGATGCCATACAGGCCAGGACATTGATTTTGGGATTGTTTCCTTAAAGAAACAACAATTCCCTCCAATCAAATATGGGTTAGCAATGCTGACACACAAACCTTTTTAATAATCTGGGAGGCATCCTCACCTTAAATTTATGGGTGCTGATACAGCAGAACAAATTACTGGCCCATGTTAGATCAATCACATTTGTAGCCATATTGTTGTTTTGAATGAATGATTTGGGCCAAGATTTATCAAGTACCAGAACAGACTTCTATTTGCTTCCCCAGCTGCATCAATATGATCTTGCAGGCCTCTCTATCTAATTCTAGTGTATGTTTTCAAACTGATTGTTTATAACATGGCCTAGTGGAAACTATTTCTGACCTTTTAGAAGAAGGAGTCTTTAGCAGGGTTAGCAAATTAGTCTTTGCTTGTTTAAACTCACTGTTGAACCAACTTTTAGCGTTGGACTTTCTGGGTCTATTAAACTTCTTGAAAAATAAGAAATAGAGTTAATCAATTCTTAGTATAAACCTAATGCAGCCACATTACCTATTTCTCTTGATAACAAGCCATTTTTATTTGCATATTCGTTTATATTGCTCTTCCCTGGTTTGCCAATGTATGTGCAATATCCCATCTAATCCTACTCATGAGCGATGAAAGCGATGCCTCATTCAGAAACGGTTTAATGATATTCCGGACCATGGAAGAATGCCTTCCAAATCGCAGACAGATTGGGTGATGGTCACTCATATGGTCAGTTACAATAAAACATTATTTCACCAGTTACCATCTTTATACTGATATGCAAAAGTAATCAATAGTGGAGCAACCCTGACATCCTATCAATGAACATTTTCCAGGAGTGTCTTGTAGAGCACATCCATTAATGCTTTGAAGGCCCCAAGTCATAAGCCAGGCATAAAATTGTAATCCTTGAGCACAGACGTGACCGTCAATCGTGCCTGGAGCAGGGATATCATCGGCTTGATCCTCATTATCATAAAAAATATTTAGCATTGGGCAGTTCCTTATTTTAGGATTGAAATCTCTGCCCACGGTCACCGAAAGAGAGTTGTTTTCCTTACAGCAAATACGATCATCAAATTGGGCTTTAAAAACTGGTACGGTGCCAAGGCCATTCACATGTTGCTGACTACCTATATCTTAAATACATGTACATTATTGTTTGTACTATAAAGTACAAAATATTTAAAAATGTGAAATACTTAAATTAATGTTAGGTAATACAAATGGAAATTATAGGCAGCTTTATTGAACAATAACCATTGATTGTTTTACAAGCCATCATTTGTGTACATTCTAGTTTTACTGTATTAAAACATATGTATATGTAGTGCGTAATACCCACTTATGTTCACACGCATATATAATTAAGATGTTAAATGCATGTGTATGTATTGTGTGCGTATAAACGCATAAGAAAATTATTTGCCCAATACAAATGTTCTTTGTTATTATGTTTTTGGAAAAAAGTGCAGCCTTATTTGTGTAATATGGTTGTTACAAATTAACATACCTGGTTTTCAACATAATGTGTATGTGTACACATTACAAAAATGTATATGTGTTTAAGACACATTTCACAGTTCCCTTATAATCCTAATTCCCCTTTCCCCTTAAGTATCTACCTGGAGGTTCTGCCCAGTAGAATGGAAGGCCATCCGACAACAAAGTCGAATAGGGGAGAAAAGGGAAAACAAAAAACAAATAAAATAAAATAAGCATAAAAGGAATTAAACACAGGTGACACAAGGACAAACTAAATGAAGGGCAGGGGGCAAAAATCCCAAGGGAGAGTTCCGAGGTTTCAGTTCACATGGCAGTTCAAACAAACAGAAGATCCCTGTGAGACTGTGAATGTTGGGAACAACCAGGAAGCTGACACTCAGAACCCAAACCCTCTCAATGGCTCCTCCAGATCCTCCTCACCACAAAACGGGTGCCCCATCTGGACGGGTGTCCTCATCTTGGTTTCCAGAGATGTGGCAGGGGAAGGAAGGCCGAGCGGATGTGCTGGGGCGTTTGGTCTGCATGGGAGCCACAATGCAGCGAAGTTGAGATGCTGCAATGTGGTTATAGAGAGCTGCAGATAGAGAGTTACTGATGCCAGTGGGACAGCGCATCAGAGTGGCAAAAATGTGGAAGGGTGAGATAGCGGCCATGACAGATGTGGTGGGGCTAAGTGATTTAAAGGGACAGTGGAGTCCCAGTATAGTGAGTGGCAGGATTTGATGAAAGGGGAACATACGCCTATTAAAGGAAAAAGGAGGGAAGTAGCAGAGCCCAGGAGAAGAAGCAGGCCAATGGTGGGCCTATTAAAAGAACAAAAAGAGGGGCTGAATGTCTACTTGATCAAAGAAGGAGCCCCAGATGACATGCTATGAAGAAACCGAGAAGTTGAAGTAAACCATATGGTGAATAGCCAGACTTTGAATACCTATTAATAAATCCATTATCCAGCCCTACTGAGTTTGCATTCTCTGTCAATCTCCCAATTCCACAGGAAGATCCGCAAAAATAATCCAGTGCACAAAAATCCATAAGTGGGAGCTCCAATATTTAGTCCATTAAGAAATCTGAGGTCAATAACTAATCCTTTATGCAGGTTTCAAAAGGGATGTATCTGCCAAGAGCGTGATAACGAGAGTCTGTAAGCCTGATCTGTGCTATCTCATATTGTCCCACGTAGTGAGGAAGGAATTTATGGCAACGAGATATTTTCAGATAATGGAGGGACAACGAAACTAAGTCACCTAGGGTGTAAATTAAGGAGGGTTGTCTATGAAAGTTGGCATAACGACACATTGGTTGTTGGGCTTAATTCAGGTTGTCCCCTGATTGAGCATGGATCTCACAGTCATGCTGGAAACATGTGTTAGCTGAGTATAGGGGAGAAACTAGTTTATCCATCATGGGCACCATGTGTGGGTTATATCAGTACAGTACATAGAACAGTGAAGGACCAGAAGTGGAATGAGGTGCATTGTTGTACGCAAATTCCGTGGTATCCAACAAACATAACCAAGGGCCTTGATGTTGTATGCATTATGTAAGGTTGCAAAAGTAAGACTCTGACACAGTGGTGGCATTATTGACCTTATTCTGAGAAGGCTTTTGAAAAAAAAATGTGTACTTTTTATGATAAGTTATAATCACGCTTTATTGTCCATGGTCTGCCATGCTCTTAGGATCCGTAAAACAGTTGGGATAGTAGGGAAACGAAGACGACATGTACACAAGTAGGAACACTGGACTTCCCCAGACCCATAAACCAGCCACTCTCACTCCAACTCCCCAACCATCCCTTTTAGAACCCAGATGCCACCACGTTCCACAAAGAACAAGAAGCTTTGACATAATACCATTCAAACACACAGGACACATTACTACACTGCTCCCTCCCTTGAAGATTACATAACAGTAGAACCACAATGAAAACGGTGACTAACAAAGTTAACACTACCTCACATAAACACGACAACCACCTGACCTTTCCTACAAAGCAGCCAACAACGTAAGCTAGGGCCAAAGTAAATGGGAGCCCAACAGTTAAGAACCTATCATCAGACCAAAACATAGACCAAACGAGATGCCAGGAATCATTACAAAATGTGGCCCATGGAACACTCACTCACTCCCACAAAACATAAGCAGCAACCATCGACGTGGAAAAAGGACAAACATGCTCCGCACTAAATCAACCATCCGACAAGAATACCACTGAGGACCAACAACAAAAAAACTGCACAACCACCTGCCCTGAGCTGCCCCTCAGGACCCCAGTATTGCCACACCCTAGCGTACCCTTGCTCACAGGAACAACATCAAACCAACAAACCTAACCTCCAATGCACCAACTCCTCCCTCCCACCTCAGGCTGCCCCCCAGAGCATCAGGCCTGCATTGCCTGAGTACAAACGGCCCAGCAGCGAACAAACTCTGCTCCACAAACAGCATTCCGTCGGATGACCACCTAAAACCTCCTATACCAAACACACATGCAGCACAATATTTAGCATAACACCAAATCGAGTAATATTCACTCACATCTTGCACCCTTAGATCAAGGAAACCCTTGTTACCAACACACGGATCATCACGTTCCACAAAACAGATGCCACCTAGTTCAGAATCTACTGACTCCACGGTGTGCAAATATGAATGCACTCTGAAACTCATCACACACATTGCTCACAACATGCAACGCACATACCCATATGTGGACAATACAATGTCTAATCAAATGCTGCATGTAAGTATGCAGTTACGCGCTTATACCACTCGCTTCGCTAAACCCCACGCATCATTCACACACGACAAATATAAGTTAAAACAAACTTATATATGTATTAAAACAGATTGTATAGCATGTACAAAAACAAATTCCAAATTGTACCGCATATTACAAACTTACATGACTGTATAGCTCATATAATACATTTGTATCCTCTACCCAAACCTACCCGCCCTCATGTCCATAAATGGATGCCTAATGCATGAAATAGTTTGATATAACTACCCCTATTTATCAAAAATAACCACCTCTTTCCTGTCCATAAATTGATGCATAATGCAGGAAAATATTCTCCTGTACTAATGAAACTACTGCAACAATCCTAATATTCATCGACAACACTCCCATGCATGTATCCATTCATGCATGCTCAATACAACCCAGGGAATCCTAAAAGTGTTAAGGCCACGACAAGAACACAACAATCAAGAAACAAACAGTGGCCTTAAACACGACATACCTCTACCGCCCGGGAAAAATAACCTAACCCTGTAGCACGTGGCCAACAACACTGAGACACAAACACACATATTATTGAGGCCCATACACACCTACTGGTAAATCTGAACCTAACCAGAGTCAGGTTCTGCTGGATCCACGAAACTCCCCAATTCAAGATAAAGGAGTCCCAAAACACACAAAATGTTGTGAACCTTCAGGAGTTGCCCCTTTTTGCAGGGCACATCACACCACTCTCCTGGCTCGGTGTGAACCTTATCGGGCTCTCCTGATGTTTATTAATCAACTCCTTAATGCTGCAAACATCTTGTTTTTGGATGCGGCTCTGTTGAAATAGGTACCAAAACAATACAAAGATTTGCCAAAATAGTTTGTAAGTTTTCTTAAAGGCATCACCTCCAGGAATCTATGCACAGGACAGGATCTGCAGGCATACCAACGGCCATCCATATGACTTGAAGGGACCGGTGTTCGCTCCTGTGACATCACCATTAGTCCAAGAAACACAGAGCTGGTAGGTTGTCACGCCTTCGATACTGCGGGACAGTCGTGGAGCTCTCTACTGGCTTTTACCTCTGCAGCGTACATCTCTGACTCGCTGATCGCTTTTGCCTGGGCCACCCAGGCACAGGAGGAAGGTGGTGATGCCATGGACAACAGTTCGCTTGTCCTACCCCACACTGTGAAGACACACAATGAACCAGGGTTGGGGTCAGGGCCTCTGTCTCTGCCACCAGATCCGGACTGCTTCCAAACAGCCCAGACATAGCCAACCATGTTGGGCTGGCTCGCCCAATCACTGTCACCGTCCACTGCAAAAGCAGCATTTTCACATGCCGGTATTGGTGTGGGCCATAACTCTTCTTGGGCATGTTGCCGGGGCTCTGCACAGTCCATTTACATGATACAGCAATCTTGGCTGGCTGAACTGTACCTTTTTGCCATCTCAGTGTGGGGAAGACTATCAGGGGCAGTGATTGTAATCTGCTGCACACCCCTCAGCAGTACTTTCATCGGGATCCTCTAATACAACTGTCAAGCTTCTCGCCAGTGAAATAATGAATGTGTACTTCTTATGGTGAGTTATGATCACGCTTTATGGTCTGCCGTGCTTTTATGCTCCCTAAGACAGTTGGGATGGTATGAAAACGAAGACAATATGTACAGAAGTAGGAGTACTGTACTTCGCCGCACCAATAAGCCAGCCACTCTCACTTCAACTCCCCAAGGGTCCCTTTTAGAACCCAGATGCCATCCTGTTCCACAAAGAACAAGAAGCTGTGACATCATACCACTCAAACACACATTACTACAGGTTTACCTGACTCAAAGGAATCTAAGGTGTCCATGAGGATGTCAACTAAAAGCAAGCTCACTGTTGTATCCAAAAACCTACTTCTAACCCTCACATTAATAACAAAAGGTAAGGTGAAAAGGGATTGTCTGTATTTTCCGAGATTCGATAGAAAAGGCAAAGTTCCAAAATGAAGGTGCGCCAAAACCAAAGTTCAAGAGCATCTCCATCCTCAAGAGAGATCTCAGAGTCTCAGACAAATTACCACACATCTGCGGAGAATGGCTCCCTTCCCCTGGTTCACTCTTAGGTTTCTCGTACAGTTCCTCACTGCTGGGGGATGTCTCCATTCCCCAGTCTTCCTTAGATTTACAAGCTACAACAGCAATTGACAGGGAAATGTCTCTCTTACTCAACCAGCACTTCCCGGACTTCTTCTCTAGTTTTGGGGTCCCAGGCCGTAGTTTGCAGACCTAGTATCCTTCTACCATGAACTGTAATGAAGAAGATAGGCTGGATACTTCTCCAATCTGTGGTGGATCCCTGGACTCAGTTGAAAGTCCTGGTTTCCTTCTACCAGGCACTGCGATGAATAAGAAGAGTTTGGATGGTTTTCCAAAATTTGATGGGTCCTTGGCCCTTATTGGCAAACCAGGTTTCTTGCTCTATCAGGCCTTTTAGTCCCAAACACAGACTTGGTTTACTCACCTGCCAAGTACTGTCTCCATATGTATTGCACTCGCAGTTCTCTTTGCAGTCTGTTGATTTCAGATGGAGACTTAGTTTATTCACCTGCCAAGTACTGCTTCTCACACAAAGTTCATCAGTAGTTTCAAAATATGGGTCCCGACCCTTCTCTCAAATGTATACTATTACTCAATTGAACCAAGTTCACTCTTGCAGGTTTTCTCAAATGTCTCTCTTCTGTTTATCAAAGGGTTTCTTTCTGTATCCCTTCTCAAAGGGGTGTAGCTCTACTGCACCCTATTTGATCCCTCAACCCTGTCTTGGCCACCCATGTACCTGTTTGGTCTTGGCCGTAGCACAGCAGCTGCTTACAGAGTAGAGGAGGTCCCAAGCACGACCCACACTCCAACCATACATTTTGAAGTACCAGGAACGTTCATGCCAAAATATGTGACGTATGATGAACAAATAAACCAGCAGAGAGCCACAGTGGGGCTCTGTCCAATACCCATCCCAAGAACAGCACCTTTTGGAGCACCAACACCTAAGAAAACTTGGACAGTAAGGTACCCATTGAGAAAGCCATATCAACAAATGAAACAGAATGAAGATTGTCAGAGCACAGCCCCTGAAGAAGCTAAAAAGATACTGAAGGAAGACGAATGGTGTTGTCGCAAGAACCCAGACTGACTCACATATAGAAGATAAGATGACCTGCGAATGACGAAAAGAAACGAAACACCATGGATAAGGGACATGCTGAACCTAAAGTGAAATAATTGATGTCAACTGTCAGAAATATTGCCACATGCGCGATGAAGATATTCAGTCAGTTTACATGTGTACGTATGCTTGGAACCGCAAGAAAGCTAGGAAAATCGTGCGGCTTGGTATGCTTAGTAGTAAGAGAGATTGCGGCAAGTGCAACCTATACATATCTACCTCAAAAAGGAGCATTTTATATAAGTATACTTCCACTATGCACAAGAACAGAATCAACCAAAGGTTATTATAGGTCTCAGGAGGAGAGCTTCATAGCTAACAAATCAAGAATAAAAGGCACAAGTGAAACTCAGACAGAATCAAATCGTGCAAGGAAACCAAGGTCGTATCAGCTGAAATAGACCAACAGTAGCTACAGTTAATGAAGCAAAGAACAAAGTATCCTGTTCTGAAGGGTCAAAGATAAGCCACAGGAGGCAGGTGGCTGACACAAGTAAATCAAATACTCGAATTGAGATGATTTCACGGTGTCTGAATAACGTGATCAGCCAAGAGAGAAGAAATGGAACTTTCACACCTACGCATGGCTGTGGGCCATGCAAAGATATCTGAACTTTTCCAGACAGAGACGAAGTCTCGAGGTCAACCATAAAGAAAAAATTGAAACATGACCACTGAGGTGATGATTGATTGTAGCAATAATTGGAGGAAGGCTGGGGGAGCAGACGAGCACCCTGCACCTGGCCGGCTATTCTGCATGCTGCTAGGCAAAGTGGAAAAGTATGAGTGGGGTTGGCGCCAACCCAATCATAGTGGACCAAGTAATCTAGGGTCCTATAGTTAGTAGAAGCAATGAGACGTCGTACTTTTAGTGACGTTTACAGTAGCCATCTTGAAGGAAGGGCTTAGATGCCCCACCCAACACTGTTTATTCAATCCCCTCACTCTGTTACCATATCCAGATATAGTACCTATATTAAAGTAACTTTCCTAGATCCAATAAAATTGCATGCAACATTTTAAGCGTTACACGTCAGTGATGACGGGTTTTTAGTATAAAAGATTTGTTTCTTATGAATTTCTTTGGAGTGGTGAAGCGAGAAGGAAGATCAAGCAACTGCTGATATTCATGAATCTCCTCGTTTTTTGTACTTGTCATTAGACAGACTCCCTTTGCCAAACCATTGAGTTGTCATTATTGATTTGATGCTAGAGTATGAATCTGCATCCCCATCCATCTCACGGGTGCTGCTAATCATCTTAAAGTGATATTGGCCAACCCTCAGCTTTTGTGGGCCGGTTGGGGTCCTAGTGATAGCAGAGAGAGGATGGTTTATCGATTATCGATTAGATAAGACACCCATTGACTGTCGACATAAAGTAACTCTAGGTCCTTGGCGATATCACAAGTCCTTTGCCATCCGGCTTAGTAGACCGAGAAGCTCCCCGTAGATAGTGGTTAGAGTAAATTGAAAAACCTGCAGGGTGAGGTCTGAAGGGACCTGTGTTTCACCCACGAACCCCTTCCCACTTCTATGAGCAGCCGCTCGAGTGAACCGCAGGAGAGGCGGTGACAAAGGCAGTGATCCCGAGGATCCAGAGAGGAACTGTGAGTGAAAAAGACTGAAAGCTTTGGCAAAAAGTTGCATGCCTTAGAACAAGTAAGGGAAGGTGACGGTGGGAGGCGGGAAACAAGAATCAACTTAGAGGTAGAGTAGAATGTATATATGTAAGGGGAAGGAAATAGTTACTGAAAGGGCACCGAGCAGTAGATAAGGATATCGGGGAGGACACCTGAGAAGAGAGATACCAGGGAAGACACCCGAGAGAGAGGATACTCCCAAATACCTACGTTTTAATATAGCAGTTAGAAGAAGCCTGCATCCAAAGTCCTGAATAAAATAGGAATAAATAGGAGACCAACGCGGTTAAAGACGCTTTTGAAAGGGATGGGCTTACACCCATGTCAGGGTAAATCATAGCGGCAGAGATTTGTGTAGCCGGCTGGAGTCTGTCTAGTCTGTCAACGTCTGTTTTATGTGTTGTCTGTTTGTGACATCATAGAATAAGATTTTTTTGTTGAGGAATTAGCAGATTGTTTATCTAAAACACTGTATAATATGAATTGACGGCTGTTATGTGAAAAAGAAACCAAATCATTTTTGAGAAAAAACTGGATTGGAGTGTGCGATGATTGGTGCTCGCTCATACTGTTGATTTTGTTTAAGTAACGTAAAATGTAGGAAAAGAGAAAAAATGGAAGATATTACACCGTTAATACACGTGTGCAAGCAGTTGCCAAAACATGCACCTAAACTGAAAAAGTACAGTGCAGAATGGGTTAAGGGAACCGCCAACAAAATGTTTATGCCATGGCCCCAGGGTGCATCGTTATCTAAAACAGTCCTGCAACACATGATGACATATTTACACGCCACGTACACTGGCAAAATGTTAGACAAACGCCTAGCTAGTCTAGTCTAGAGCTTTGGAAGATGTACCAAGAGGATAAGGAGGAGGAGCCGCCCTTAGATTGGATACTTAACATCTGCACCACCCACCCCATCTGAAACGAAAAGTGAAGCCAAGGGATATAGTAACCTGACATATGAGTCACCTATGCAAAGTAGTGACGAAAACCCAGAGAAAGACAGAGGTAGAGATATCACCTCCAAAGTCCCGAGGGACGAAGAGAGGCGCGAGAAAGGAAAAGGAGATCAGGCGCAAGCAAGTTCATCTCCAGATATGAATAGAGAGGGCAAAAGATGGAAAGGAGATGAGGATAGAACTGATGAGATAGCATTCACACAGTACGAATGGATAGGAGGTCAGATTCTATTGAAACTCTATGGTAAAGATATTGAGGACGTGAGACAAAAGGGAGAGCCAGTCAAGTTACAAAGAAACGAGAAGGAAAAAGAAAAAGGATTGAGCAAAAAAAGGATCAGGAAAAAAGATAGGCAGAGACGAGAGCAGTTAAATCGCGAGGAGCAAGAAAGACAACGCGATCATAAACAGAGGATTGCTAATGATCAGGACAGACAGGAAAAAAAGCGAATAGAAGAAGAGCAAAACATATGAGATAAGAGAATAAAGAGACAAAGGGATGAGGAAATACGAAGGGCAAATGAACGTAGAGATCCAAAGAAACGGGAAGAAAATAGGGTCAGGGAAGAAGCGAGGAAGCGCAGAGAGTATGATGATGACATAGAACACAGGTGAAGACAGAGAGCACGCGATCTTGAATATTTGGAAAGAGAGGTTAGAAAACCAGATCCAGTAGTAGATTGGGAAGACATAGAATAATTCTTTCCTGAGTTTGATTCAGTACCAGGCACGTCTAGGGCAAATATAGAGGATGTCTTCAACACCAGAAGCATCAGAGAGATGATTGGTAGGATATATGATGAAATGAGGCTAGAACAAGTACCCCAAAGGAGAGGAGAGGAGAGGACGAGCGTCTTGAGAGCACTCAGTTGTACGATACTGAGCATGCCTCTCGAAGTAGTAGAAATAGAGAGCTGTCCCTAGATAGGTTGACACTAAATAGGAATGAGGAAGATGAGAGGAGTTGCACGAGTTAGGCACAGACAATATCAGACGCAGAAAGAGAGGAATGTGAGGAAAAGGAAGAAGAGAGGAGACACAAGAAACGCTCCTCCAGAGGAAAAGGGATAAGATGGTATGATTCTAGTGAATCTGCACCTAAGGCGTCAGAATCAGCCACGCAGTCAGACCAACGCGAAGGAGTATCTTACGGTCAGAGGGGGTGTCTCCACCACCCTATGTGAGCCGACTAAGGACTTTGCCAGGTAGGCAGCGATGCAGGAATATTACCCCTGCAATAGACAGGAAAATGATGAGAGAAGAGATGGAGGGCTATGCGTCGCAATTCCTGTTGCTCGAAAAAGGAGGAACAAGGCCACAGTATATTCCTTTGCCACACATGGATCGACAAAAACCTGAAAAATAAGCTTTCAATGTTAACATCGGGAGCCGGAAAATGGTGATCTCCTGGGGGTCGGCAGGGCCGTCCGCGGACCTCCGGGGTTTGGGAGGCCCCAACTCCTCCCGCAATCCCCAATGAGTATGAGACACACGCAAGAGCAATGCGTTACTGCTGTTTTATTAGGAAAACGGCAGGGACAGGGTCTGGGATCATAGGTCATCCGGGAACACATCTCACAAGAATGGGCTCGCAGGCCCTTTTTCATCACGTGTAACACCTCATCCTGCGTCACCTGGGAAACTTCCCCTAAAACCTAACGCCACCTCGGATTGGCTCTCCGAGTAATAGGGATAGTATAGGAACATATAGGTGGGTTAGTGGTTGGCGGAGAAGGGGTCAGGTGGTATGCTTGGGTCATCCCTAAAATTGGCTACACCAAAAATGATACATGAGAGAGGTTAGTGATTGGCTAGGTTATGATGCTGTCAGTAGTTAGCCCCCATGTCCTGATTGGTTAATCTGCAAGCCCCCAAGCCTGGGACCATCGTCGTTCCCAGCTCGCAGTGTACCTTATGTTAGAAACAATGTGTGACTATGTGTCAGTGGAGGACAATGGACAGGTCTGCCATTTGCTGTAGGAGCGCCTCGTTCTCACCGCTGCCAGTGTCCAGTTTGTTACTTCATTGTTTCAGTCTGTGTCCCAAGCGTGAGACCCCGGAGCACCCCTGGTCCATGGTACTTGGCACCGCCTCAGGTCAGCTTGGTCACTTGTGGTGAGACCATGGCTGGAGCAGAATTATGAGCATTTGATTTGTATTTCAGCTCTGAGGGTGGCTAGCCAGAGCAGGTGTAACCTTGGTTCCAAGCGAGCAGCGTACAAGTGGCAACGTCGTGGCCTTGGCTGTGGGGCTCTCGTCAGGGTTTGTTCTGCATGATCAGCACGTTGCATCTCCATCCGAGCTGCTCGGGGACTGTGGTTTCTAAGTTGGCGGCCTACTCTGGTGCTGAGGCCTGCGTGGCCTAATCCATGACAGGTGGCATATGGTCCGCATCACAGGGGTTGCGGTGAGCGGCAGGGGTCCGTGTACATAAGTGCCTTATTTTCTCGTAGTGGTTATGGTAGCAATGAAGCATTTGCAAGCATGTACACAAGTTCTTCTTGCATCTTGCGTTTCTGCAGTGCTGTAGTGTAGCCTATATGAAAAATAACAACGATGCATCGGTGTGTGTAAACGGTCCATTATGTCACGGCAGGGAGTATGTTCTTCGTGTGGATTTGTGTGGGTCTGACCAGCCGTGCATGGTGGCTTGTGTGTTACTGTCCGTTGGCATCATGGCGTCTCTAACGATGGTGCCTTTAATTGCTGCTGTGTTAGTCCAGTTGATCCATATGGTCTATGTCAGTTTTGCAAGAGGTCCCAGCATATGGTTTGACTGACGGGCAGTTTCCCTGGCCATTCGAGGCGTGGCCACGGTAGATGTTGACGTCTGGGGCATCTGTGAGCAGGTCAAATTCCTCTCATGGTGGGTGCTTAGGCTGTGATGATATGGGCCATGGTCTGGCTGAGAATCGGGGGAAGGGAGCGTTCCATTTTCCCTCTTCACAACGTTTGTCTTATGTGTTGTCTGTTTGTGACATCACAGAATAAGATTTTCTTTGTTGAGGAATTAGCATGAAAATTATGCGATTGTTTAGCTAAGACACTGTATAATACGAATTGACGGCTGTTATATGAAAAAGAAACCAAATAATTTTTGTGAAAAAACTGGATTGGAGCGTGTGACGATTGGTGCTTGCTCATACTGTTCATTTTGTTTAAGTAACATAAAACATAGGAGAAGAGAAAAAATGGAAGATATTACACTGTTAATACAAAACAAGGGGGGGGGTCTGGGAATCTCTCTCCCAGCACGAGCACAGCCAAATGACCTGTTCTTGGGTGAGTAACCCCTGGGAGAGACTCTACCAAGTCTTTAGCTCACTGTCCCTTTCACAGAGAAGAAATGTCCCTGCATATCAGTCTTTGTCCTGCCTAGGGCAGTCCAGCACTGAAGTACTAGGCAATTCTCCTCTGAACACGAGTACCAACAGCAACCCCATACACGTGTTTCAGCCTTGTTGGGCATCATCAGTGAGGTGAAGCTGCGCCTCTCTAAGAACAGTGAGCAAGGGGTCCACGTCTGGATTCCCCTTTTAACTTAGGGTGAGACCCAAAGTTAATTTATGCAAAACAAGGGGGGGTCTGGGAATCTCTCTACCAGCACGAGCACAGCCCAATGACCTGTTCTTGGGTGAGTAACCCCTGGGAGAGACTCTACCAAGTCTTTAGCTCACTGTCCCTTTCACAGAGAAGAAATGTCCCTGCATATCAGTCTTTGTCCTGCCCAGGGGTTATTCACCCAAGAACAGGTCATTGGGCTGTGTTCGTGCTGGTAGAGAGATTCCCAGACCCCCCTTTGTATTTCACTGTTAATACACTTGTGCAAGCAGTTGCTAAAACATGCACCTAAGCTGAAAAAGTACAGTGCAGAATGGGTTAAGGGAGCCGCCAACAAAATGTTTATGCCATGGCCCCAGGGTGGATCGTTATCTAAAACGGTCCTGCAACACATGATGACATATTTACACGCCATGTACACTGGCAAAAAGTTAAACAAACGCCTAGCTAGTCTAGTCTAGAGCTTTGGAAGATGTACCAAGAGGATAAGGAGCAGGAGCCACCCTTAGATTGGATACTTAACATATGCACAGAGGGGTGTGAGATGCCTTCTACGCCACCCACCCCATCTGAAACGAAAAGTGAAGTCAGTAAAGATGAAGGATTATACCTGTTGAGGGAGCTTAAAGCAGCCACGGGATATAGTAACCTGGCATATCAGTCACCTATGCAAAGTAGTGACGAAAACCCAGAGAAAGACAGTTTTAGAGATATCAGCTCCAAAGTCCCGAGGGACGAAGAGAGGCGCAAGAAAGGGAAAGGAGATCAGGCGCAAGCAAGCACATCTCCAGATATGAAAAGAGAGGGCAAACGATGGAAAGGAGATGAGGATAGAACTGATGAGATAGCATTCACACAGAACAAATGGATGGGAGGTCACATTCTATTGAAACTCGATGGTAAAGACATTGAGGACGTGAGACAAAAGGGAGAGCCAGACAAATTACAAAGAAAAGAGAAGGACAAACAAAAAGAATTGAGAGACAAAAGGATCAGGAAAAAAGATAGGCAGAGACGAGAGCAGTTATATCGTGAGGAGCAAGAAAGACAACGCGATCATAAACAGAGAACAGCTAATAATCAGGACAGACATGAACAAAAGCGAATAGAAGAAGAAGAGCAAAAGATATGAGAAAAGAGAATAAAGAGACAAAGGGATGAGGAAATATGAAGGGCAAATGAACTTAGAGATGCAAAGAAACGGGAAGAAGATAGGGTCAGGGAAGAAGCGAGAAAGCGCAGAGAGTTTGATAATGACATAGAACACAGGCGAAGACAGAGAGCACGCAATCTTGCATATTTGGAAAGAGAGGTTAGAAAACCAGATCCAGTAGTAGATGGGGAAGACATAGAAGAATTCTTTCCTGAGTTAGATTCAGTACCAGGCACGTCTAGGGCAAATATCGAGGATGACTTAGACACCAGAAGCATCTCAGAGACGATTGATAGGATATATGATGAAATGGGGCTAGAACAAGTACCCCAAAGGAGAGGAGAGGAGAGGACGAGCGTCTTGAGAGCACTTAGTTGTACGATACTGAGGATGCCTCTCAAAGTAGTAGAAATAGAGAGCTGTCCCTAGATAGGTTGACACTAAATAGGAACGAGGAAGATGAGAGGAGTTGCACGAGTTGGGCACAGACAATATCAGATGCATAAAGAGAGGAATGTGTGGAAAAGGAAGAAGAGAGGATACACGAGAAACGCTCCTCGAGAGGAAAAGGGATAAGATCGTCTGATT
Source organism: Ambystoma mexicanum (assembly GCF_040938575.1). Classification (NCBI taxonomy): domain Eukaryota; kingdom Metazoa; phylum Chordata; class Amphibia; order Caudata; family Ambystomatidae; genus Ambystoma; species Ambystoma mexicanum. The sequence goes on along the minus strand of NC_090921.1, from coordinate 1,062,838,950 downwards.
CTAGTGAATCTGCACTTAAGGCATCAGAGTCAGCCACGCAGTCAGACCGACGTGAAGGAGTATCTTACGGTCATAGGGGGTTGTCTCCACCACCCTATGTGAGCCGACTAAGGACACTGCTAGGTAGGCAGCAATGCGGGAATATTACCCCTGCTATAGACAGGAAAATTATGAGAGAGGAGATGGAGGGCTATGCGTCGCAATTCCCGTTGCTCGAAAAAGGAGGAACAAGGCCACAGTATATTCCATTGCCACACATGGATCGACAAAAACCTGAAAAATAAGCTTCCAAAGTTAACATCGGGAGCTGGAAAATGGATACATGAATTTGAAAAAATGATGGGAGGAAACACGTTGGCTATTGGAGATATTAAGGGTCGCCATACTTGGTGATCGAGCTGACTATGTGTGGACACGTGCAGGTTACCCTGGCGTGACTACAGTTAATACTGCACATGATGAAGCTCCATTTAACAATTGCAGAGCCACCGTATGGAAAGCATTACGGTTGCTATACATGGATACATCTGACATGGGGGCCATAATGAAACGAAAAATGAAGGAGTCTGAGGATCCTTTGCTTTACATTCAGAATTTCCAAGATGCATGGGTGCTTGAAACTCGTGATCTTGGGGGAAATCCATACCTGTGTTTTACCATATACTATGCCAAGGGCTGCCACATCCAGTACAGAAGCAGCTCAAGAAATTGGTAGGAATCGAGGCCAAAACGTGTTCTGAAATTGTAACGCTCACCTGATTCTCGCAGAGGCGCCGGTCTTGACTGGGCGACTACCGTATCTTCAAAGGTGATGTGTAGCACCCGGTTGGCTCTTTGGGCTGGACCTCTGTGCACTGTATGCCTGACGTGTAGAGTAAGATGTCTTAGGTAAGTGAATGCCGAGCTCTCCATCTGCCTCGGGGCAGGGTGCTGTAACCAGTTTCTTCACTGGATAGGTAGCGCAGGCCTCTTGACTTCAGAGGACTGCTGTCCGTCGTTTACTGCACGAACGGTAAATTTCGAGTCATTCAAATGTCTTTAAAGTCTTTAGTAATGATGTCTCTTGTTTTGCAGGGTTCCGGCGATGGCGGATGACGGGCTGAAGTGAGTTGAAGATGGAGCCTGTGTGATGAATAGAAGCGCCTGGAAGCACGTAAGTAAGCGCTTGTTGCCTGCTTCACAATGCGCTCTAACTGTCTTTTTATTTTGCAGGTACGAGTTCGGAGCGGCTGCAGGGTGCCGGAATACCCACTGGATTAGATGTGGAAAGGAGTAATGGCACGTGAGTATTAAAGTTCCCCAATGTCTTTAAACGCACCTTGTTTTGTCTTTCAGATGCCGGAATGCAGTGTGAAGACCTCCGGAGCGCACGAAGAGTAGGTAAGCCTTTGCCTTTCAGATGCCGGAATGCTAACCTGTTCTTTCTTGTCTTTATAGGTGTTGCTGAAGACTGGATTCAGGATGGTAAGCCTTTGCCTTTCAGATGCCGGAATGCTAACCTGTTCTTTCTTGTCTTTATAGGTGTTGCTGAAGACTGGATTCAGGATGGTAAGCCTTTTTCCTTAGGCCCAGGACCGGATGCAGAAGACACGATGAGCGTTCTGCTGCAGAGGTTGCAGAATAACGCAAAGCAAGATTCATCCACCGGGTGTGGTTTAAATAGCCTCCTGTAGTGCTTAGGTGTCTCCTTCCACAGCCACGCCTAAGTAAGAAAAGAGTTCCTGGTAAGAAAAGAGTTCCTGCCTTCCAGAAGAGTTCCAGTGTTCTGAATCTAGGGAGTGGCTCCAGCCCCACCCAACAGGAAAAGTAGTTCCAAACAGAAGAGGATCAGAGGCTCAACTGGCAGGCAAGTAAGCAGCATGGTCTGCTGAAGGTAAGTCCACCCAAGCATTATGAGCCCGGCGCTTCCAGCGCTGGGACTGGGCATATTTATGAGCCTGGTGCCACTGGCGCCAGGACTGGGTCCAAAAGGTCCCAATTGGGACTGGTTGGCACTCGGAACCTGGGTTATGGATCTGCTTCCAAGGGAGTTGGGAAAACCCTGACCTTTTGGAAGCAGAGATCATGACAGTACCCCCCCTCAAGGCCCCTCCCAAACCGGGCTTCTCCGGGGGTTTTGGCTTGTCAGGAAATGTTCGGTGAAATCTTTTGATTAGGCGAGGAGCGTGGACATATTCAGCAGGTTCCCAGGATCTCTCTTGGGGGCCGTAGCCTTTCCAGTCAATTAGGTAGAATAGTTTAGATTTGGAGATCTTGGAGTCCAGAATGCTTTTGACTTCAAACTCGAGTTCTCCATCCACTAGGATAGGTTTTGGAGATTTGGTTAGTCGGGTTTGAGGTTGCACGGGTTTTAATAGAGAGACGTGGAAGACCGGATGTATCTTCATGTGCGGGGGCAAGTCCAACTTGACCGCTACTGGGTTTACTATGGTAGTGATGGAATAGGGACCAAGGTATCTTGGGTTGAATGTGCGTGGCCCTTTTAGAGATAGATATTTGGTGGATAACCAGACTTGATCCCCTACTTGATAGTGAGGGGCTTCCTTCCGATGTTGATCTGCTCCTTTCTTGTATTGTTCTTTAGCCCTTTGAAGGTGAGAAACAGCTTCCTTAAAGGCTTGGGTGATTGTAGAATGCAGGTAGTCTACTGCTGGTGTTTCAAGATCTTGGAGGGGATCCAACTCCGAGGTTCGAGGGTGACTGCCGTACAAAAGAAAAAACGGGGTTTTCCCAGTTCCCGAATGGACAGAGTTATTGTAGGCATACTCGGCTATCCAAAGGATATCTTTCCAAGTTTTTTCAGTTTGTTGCAGCATGCAGCGTAAATACTGTTCCAGAGTTTGATTGGTCCTCTCGGTTTGTCCGTCGGTCTGAGGGTGGTGACTGGTCGATAGTCTCACATCAATTTGAGCCGACCGACAGCAACTTCGCCAAAAATAAGAAATAAATTGACTACCTCGATCCGAAATTAGAACCGAAGGAAAACCGTGCAGTCGGACGATGTTTTCGAGTAATTCTCGGGCCAGAGTTGCTGCTGTTGGCAAGCCTTTGAGCGGAATGAAATGCGCCATCTTGGAGAATAAGTCCACGATTACTAGAATCGTATTGTATCCGGAGCATGGAGGTAGATCGGTGATGAAGTCCATAGAAAGCGTATGCCAAGGGCGAGGTGGGATGTCAATAGGGCGTAAGAGGCCTGCTGGTCTTTCCTTTTGACTCTTGTTTTGGGCGCATACTCCACAGGACATTATAAAGTCTCTGATATCTTTTTTCCAAGACGGCCACCAGAAGTAGCGCTTGATCTTTTCTGAGGTCTTGGCTATACCGGGATGACCTTCCATTAAAGAGTCGTGATAACAAGAGATTACTTTTTTCTGTAAATCTGTGCTGGGTAGGTATAATCGTTCTTGGAAATACAATAAATTGTCCTTTACTGCAAAGTCCTTTCCATGCAGATGCCAATTCTGTATGTCTGCTGGAGTTACAAGTTTCCTGGCTTTATCCTTAACTTCCTCTTTGGATTCTGTGGCGATTACACCCAGAATTCTTTGTTCGGGAATGATTGGTACAGGTTTAGGGTTGACCAAGTGTTCTTCCACTCCCATCCGAGAAAGGGCATCAGCTTTACCGTTCTTTGTACCAGGTCGATAGGTAATTATGAAGTCAAACTCGGCAAAGAATAATGCCCAACGGAGTTGTCTAGAGGATTGGGCTTTTGCGGTCTTCAAATATTGCAGGTTTCGGTGATCCGTAATCACAGTAACGGTGTGTCGGGCCCCCAGCAGATAATGCCGCCAAGCCTTAAAGGCAGACTTGATAGCCAGAAGTTCCTTGTCAGTAATCGTGTAATTGATTTCAGGAGGCGAGAATTTGCGGGACCAAAATGCCACGGGATGCAACTGATTGGTTACCGGGTCCTTTTGTGATAGAACTGCCCCCATGGCAAGGCTTGAAGCATCAGTTTCCACGATGTAGGGGAGTTCGGGGCGAGGGTGTTTTAAGATTGGTGCAGAGATAAATTTAGTCTTCAAATCCTGGAAAGCTTGTTCCGCCTCGGTAGACCATTCAAAACGTTTGTTTTTCTTTAACAAGGCAGTGATGGGCTGGACTATTCGAGAGAATTCGGGGATAAACCTGCGGTAAAAAAGTTAGCGAAGCCTAACATGCTTTGCACACCTTTTACGGAGGATGGTGATGGCCATTTGAGAACTGCATCGACCTTCTTTGAATCCATACGCACTCCGCCAGGTGATAATATGAATCCCAAGAATTCAACTTCAGTCACGTTGAAAACACATTTTTCCAACTTAGCGAAAAGTTTGTGTTGACGCAATCTTTCGAGGACCATTTTCACGTGTTTCCGATGTTCAGATTCCGATGAAGAATAAACGAGGATGTCGTCAATGTAAACAACAACACATACATCTATGAGCTCTCTGAGGACATCGTTCATAAAATATTGAAAGGCGGCCGGGGCATTGCAAAGTCCGAAGGGCATGACCTGATATTCAAATAGCCCATACTTGGTGCGGAAGGCCGTCTTCCATTCATCGCCCTCTTTTACTCGTACCAAGTGGTAAGCTCCTCTAAGATCCAGCTTTGTATATATGCATGCTTTTCTGACTTGGTCCAGGAGTTCAGGGATCAAAGGTAACGGATATCTATTCTTAACGGTGATCTGGTTCAGGGAGCGATAATCGATACAAGTTCTAAGGTCTCCTTCCTTTTTTGGAACGAAGAACAAAGCTGAAGAAGCAGGGGACTTGGAAGGACGAATAAACCCATTTGCCAGGTATTGATCCAGGTATTGTCGAAGGTGAAGGTTCTCAGGCTCGGTGAGGGCATAAATTCTACTACAAGGAGGAGTAGATCCAGGTATCAGGTCTAACTGGCAGTCATAAGACCTATGAGGAGGTAGAGAGTTAGCCTGATCCTTCCGGAAAACATCTTGGTATTCTAGGTATTCGGGAGGTAACTGGGGAGTCTCTGAAGAAATTGCGGCCAGTGCAACACCAGGTGGAGGGTGACAAGTAGAGACACATTCTGGAAATTGGACCGTTCTTGCTCGCCTATCGATCAGAGGATTGTGTTTCTCTAACCAAGGTATTCCTAGAATAATCTGAAACTGAGGGGCCTTGATCACATCGAACACGATCTTCTCATGGTGTCCATCTTGACTTACTAGCGTCACCTCTTGAGTGGTATGCGTTACTGGCCCGGAGGCTATCTCCGTACCATCCACCGTAGTAATGACGTCCTTTACAGCCTTGGGACAAAGAGTTAGATTCATCCTCAAAACCATTTCATGATCCACATAATTACCGATGGCACCGCTGTCGACGTAAGCTTCAATTGCATGTAATCGATCCGGATTATCAGGGCTAATGAGGACCATAGGTATCATGAAATGCGAGGTCACGGAACTGGTTTTCACGCTCGGCAAGAGGACCTCTATTCTTGTCGGGCGTGGTCGTTTCCCTGCTCAGAGTTTGTAACTTTGGTAACTGCAGCTCCTACTGCCTTCTTGGCAGGTTTCACCGGACAGTCTCGAAGAAAGTGCCCTGAGTTTCCGCAATATAGGCATAATTGCAACTGTTTCCTCCTTTCCCGCTCCCTTTGGGTTAGAGGACCTTTCAGACCCCCTATTTGCATGGGTTCCCCGGAGTCTACTCCTTTGGAAGGAGTTGGCGGTTTGGAAAATACTCGAGCATCAAACTTGGAACGATCGGCCTTCCTGTTCTGCAGCCTGTGATCTATTTGAACGACCAAGTCTATATAATCCGAACAGTCTTGTGGGGGATTCACTACTTGGGCTAAAACGTCTTTGAGCTCTCCACGTAGACCTCTATAAAACAGCGTAATCCTTTTGTCCTCAGGCCATTGAGTTTCCACTATTAGTCTATTGAAAGATGCAATATAAGCCAAAAGGTCTTGATTACCCTGTCGCAACGAAAGAAGCTCATTGTCCAAGGTCTGCCCCTGTGAATGTCTTGCGAACAGTTTTTCCATACTAAGCTGAAAGGCTTGAAAATCATGGAGAACCAGATCATCTTGATTAACTAGAGGGATCGACCAGTCTGCCGCATTGCCACTAAGGTACGAAAGTACAAAAGCTACTTTTGCTTGATCAGTTGGAAAGGCTGCTGGCCGGCATAAGAAGTGCAACCGGCACTGATTGATAAATACTGCAAACCTCTTTGGGTCACCAGAAAATCGTTCGGGCGGAGCCAGAGGTATATTCCCAGGTAGGTTGATCTGCACTGGATTCATAGAGGATGTTGAAGGAACGTTTTGCCCCTGATGCGGGTAACGGGGTCTGTCCGGCTTGTGACTGTAGCACTTGTCTAGCAAGATTGTCTGTTCTCTCCTTGGAAATAATTAGTTCCCTTCTTAGAGCATTCGTTTCCTGACGAGCTGCATGCACTTCTGCCCTTAGTTCCCCAAGTAACCGGGCTAGGGGGTCAGTATCCGAGGTTTCCATAGCGCCTGGGCGAGAGTTTTGCGGTAGGCTTTGCGTTCTGTAATGCTCACCTGATTCTTGCAGAGGCGCCGGTCTTGACTGGGCGACTACCGTATCTTCAAAGGTGATGTGTAGCACCCGGTTGGCTCTTTGGGCTGGACCTCTGTGCACTGTATGCCTGACGTGTAGAGTAAGATGTCTTAGGTAAGTGAATGCCGAGCTCTCCATCTGCCTCGGGGCAGGGTGCTGTAACCAGTTTCTTCACTGGATAGGTAGCGCAGGCCTCTTGACTTCAGAGGACTGCTGTCCGTCGTTTACTGCACGAACGGTAAGTTTCGAGTCATTCAAATGTCTTTAAAGTCTTTAGTAATGATGTCTCTTGTTTTGCAGGGTTCCGGCGATGGCGGATGACGGGCTGAAGTGAGTTGAAGATGGAGCCTGTGTGATGAATAGAAGCGCCTGGAAGCACGTAAGTAAGCGCTTGTTGCCTGCTTCACAATGCGCTCGAACTGTCTTTTTATTTTGCAGGTACGAGTTCGGAGCGGCTGCAGGGTGCCGGAATACCCACTGGATTAGATGTGGAAAGGAGTAATGGCACGTGAGTATTAAAGTTCCCCAATGTCTTTAAACGCACCTTGTTTTGTCTTTCAGATGCGGGATGCAGCGCCGAAGGCCTCCGGAGCGTGCGAAGAGTTGGTAAACTTTTGTCTTTCAGATGCCGGAATGCAGTGTGAAGACCTCCGGAGCGCACGAAGAGTAGGTAAGCCTTTGCCTTTCAGATGCCGGAATGCTAACCTGTTCTTTCTTGTCTTTATAGGTGTTGCTGAAGACTGGATTCAGGATGGTAAGCCTTTGCCTTTCAGATGCCGGAATGCTAACCTGTTCTTTCTTGTCTTTATAGGTGTTGCTGAAGACTGGATTCAGGATGGTAAGCCTTTTTCCTTAGGCCCAGGACCGGATGCAGAAGACACGATGAGCGTTCTGCTGCAGAGGTTGCAGAATAACGCAAAGCAAGATTCATCCACCGGGTGTGGTTTAAATAGCCTCCTGTAGTGCTTAGGTGTCTCCTTCCACAGCCACGCCTAAGTAAGAAAAGAGTTCCTGGTAAGAAAAGAGTTCCTGCCTTCCAGAAGAGTTCCAGTGTTCTGAATCTAGGGAGTGGCTCCAGCCCCACCCAACAGGAAAAGTAGTTCCAAACAGAAGAGGATCAGCGGCTCAACTGGCAGGCAAGTAAGCAGCATGGTCTGCTGAAGGTAAGTCCACCCAAGCATTATGAGCCCGGCGCTTCCAGCGCTGGGACTGGGCATATTTATGAGCCTGGTGCCACTGGCGCCAGGACTGGGTCCAAAAGGTCCCAATTGGGACTGGTTGGCACTCGGAACCTGGGTTATGGATCTGCTTCCAAGGGAGTTGGGAAAACCCTGACCTTTTGGAAGCAGAGATCATGACAGAAATACAGTAAACCATAGCTCACTATTGCAGACTGCTGCAGGAGAAGAATCACAAGGCTGCACAAAAAGGCAAAGAAGCAAAATGATTGCAGAAAAAATTGTCAAAGTATGCCATTGAAGGGCAATGAAAAATAGCACTGATGGATCGAACATATAGCAGGTCAATAATCAACAGCAGGTTAATCAGGGCAATAATGGGTTTTACCCCAGAGGGAGATGCTTTCGAGGAAGAGGATGGCAAAGTAATCAGGGAGGCTTTCAAAACAATCAGGGAAAGTTTTCAGAACATGCAAAATGGAAATCGGGATATGTCAAATGGGCAAATAATTAGACCACCGCCAATATGTTGGACGTGTGGGATGACAGGGCATCTAGCACGCACATGCAGAAGTCAAGGCATGGTGCAAACCAACCAAGGGACAAGAGCAGGTATGGTGAATCCACCTGTGTTTTTACAGCAAGGTGGAAATGGAGTTGCACAGAATCACACGGTGCAACAGCAAGCGCCAGGAGCACAGCAAAGCTTGCAACCTCAGAACTTGATAAGTTTTCCGCAAGGACAGTCTCAACAGTCACTGATGCTACTGTCACAGACAACAAGTGCAGGACGGGCATTGAATTCTGGAATAAGAGCTAACACTGGTGATGGAGGAAGTCCATTCATGCAGCATGAGACAAAGTTATATGTGGAATAGGACAGCTCACTGGGAAACCTGATGTGTTCTATCCTATCAGTGACACCTAACCCTCACAAGGAATGAAGGGTGGATGTTGTTATAGGGGATAAAGAATATTCCTTCCTAGTAGACACAGGTGCAACATGCTTGTGTATACATGAAGGCAAGTTTTCCTTGTCCGGCGATGCTATAAATACTCAGGGCTTCATAGGAGCTTCAAGTCGTGTTCCTTTTACACATGAACTTCCAGTCTCTATAGGAGAATGTGATATGAATGTGCCACTGTTATATTCAAGACAAACCCCAGTAAATATCTTGGGACGAGACCTGATGATAAAGTTAAACATGACAATCTTGTTCACGGAGAAAGGCATAGTATGTTCAACTCCAGGAATGCATTATTTGAACGTATGCGAAATGATTAGAGCATACGAGGGACAAACAGCTATGAGAGCTATTCCAATGGAGCCAGAAATATTTGCGTATGCAATACATGTATTAATGGCAGGTCTACCAAGCCTTGCAGGCAAAACCATGAGGACCCCAGATTAATTTCTATTTAGGCCAAGAATACCCATGCACGAGGAAAAGGGACAAGTATTTCCCTTGGCAATACACACATCAATAGTGCGAGGGAAACTGGCACTGATCGAGGGTTGCGATGATGAAGGCCGACAATGGTGCACAGTAATCGCCATTGAAGAAGGGTACAGATTGACTGACATCACCGATGACGATCTGGTTGATGAACCAACAAATGGGGAGGAAACAACAGTTGAGGTAAATCTCACTTTTTGGATAAGGATGATCAAAAGAGAAGTGCCCCAGAGAATGATGTTGGCACAGAATCATCCTGAAAATATTTTGATGATGACATGGCCCAGGTGCCTGTCTCAGTGTGGACCACAGGCCCCTATGACGTAGGCTTGCTGAAAGGAGTCGGAGAAGTAACGATAAAATTGAAGCCAGGAGCAATTTTACTGAAAGCACGACAGTATCCCTTGTCTAGGGAAGCAGATGAAGGGACTTTCAAGACAATTTCTGCTTTGATGGAGCAGCGCATCTTAGTGACATCAGAATACTCATGCAATACTGCAGTGTACCCTATCAAGAAATCAAAGGCAGGGTCTAGGAGACTAATCCAAGATCTGCACCCGATAAATGATATTGTAGAAGCTTAGTTCCCTTTAGTCCCTAACCCAGCTACAATTTTATGTAATATACCTGTTGAGGCACAATATTTCACGGTGATTGACTTGAAAAATGCATTTTTCTCAATTTTTCTCAATCCCATTGCACGAAGACTCACAAGATTTGACGTCATTTATTTTCAGGCAAATGCGTCTGAAAAGCATGAGGTTACCCCAGGGGTACTGTGAGTCTCCTTCGATTTTCAACATCCTGTAGATGGACTTAAGCAATGTTGCATTAGAGAGCGTTGTTTTGCAATATGTGGATGACATCCTAATTTGCAGCGTGACGGAGGAAAGATGCAGACAAGATTCTATTCAGCTATTGACTATATTGGCTGAGAAAGGATATAAAGTTGATAAAGAAAAGTTACAATATTGTCAGCAAGAAGTGCTGTACATAGGCCAGCTAATCTCACATGAGGGGAAAAGGGTTACCCCTGAAAGGGCTGAAGCCATACTGAACACAGCCAAGCCACATATGATAAAACAAATGCAAAGCTTTTTAGGTCTTTGCAATTATGTCAGGGCATGGGTCTTTGACTACAGTTCCTATACCAAAGCCCTTGTTACAGGCTCTAAAGAAGGCACAGGTGACGAAAGAACAAATTGAATGGTCTGAGACCATGGAGGAAGGGGTCACTGAACTTAAGAGAGCCATTTGCACCGCACCAGTTTTAGGGATTCCCAATTATGCAGAGGAATTCTACTTGTTTTCACACAGGAATGGAAGTGTTATGACAGCAGTACTCTCACAGAGAACCACGTTTGGGTACAACCCCCTGGCATATTACAGTGGGAATTTGGACCCATTAATGAGAGGTCACTTTCTGTGCAAACCAAGTTTAGCTGCCGCAGCGTTCGCCATAGAGAAAGCTACAACCATTGTGATGGGATGCTTCATGACATTGTACATCGTGCATGCACTATTTGCCATTCTAGAGAACCCAAAGGGCACATTGACATCTCAGAGAGCTTCTGCCTATGACGTGATCATATCAAATCCCTCGATTAAGATAATTCACTGTAAGATAGTGAACCCAGCTATGTTTATAGCAGAGCCAGTCACTGACAGAGAGCCAATACATGACTGTGTGAATTATGAAGAATGTTACGATGAGATTCCCAGAGTGAAACAAAATGCATTGGCAGAAGGAGAAATTGTCGTCCTTGACGGTTCTTCAAGAATCGATGAAAATGATGGGCAAAGACATACAGACATTGCTGTGGTAGAGCACATGGCAAATGGAGAATTTCGAACACTAATTATTGATTGCGCGATTACCATCTCACTATTCAGCACAGGCTGCAGATTATTGGCGTTGGTACTCGCCATCGAGAATCACGCAGACCAGGAAGTGACGGTGTACAGTGACTCCGCCTATGTGACATCAACAGTGCACGCAGGCCTAGCGCGCTGGAAAAGGAGGGTCTACCTCCGAGCAGACGGCACGCCAGTACAGGGCGCAGCCTTATTGGATAGGCTCATTAAGGCACTACAGCTCCCAGTGGCATGGTGGTCGTGAAATGCGCCACCCACACAAAGGGGGCAGATTTTATCTCACGTGGAAATCGAGCAGCAGACACAGAAGCCAAGCATATGGCATCCAATGACAAAGCCATAATGGATGTGGAAATAACTGATGTAAATGAAAAAATGATTGTTGCATGAAGAGAACCTGAGGGCTACAATAAAATGGGATAACCCGAATTAATGGAACTCCAAGGGGAAGCACCACAGGAGGAGAAGAACCTCTGGAAGCGGCAAGGGTGTTCTTTAAACCCCTCCGAAAGCGTGTGGCGACAAGACAGCACTGGAAAACTTTCTGAAGGCTGGTTTATACCGAACTTAGCAGAGCACGTTGCATTTTTTACAGTGAACTGTATAATCTGTCAACAGTTCACGGCTGGGCATACACTAAGAGTAATTAGAGGATTCATCCCAAGGCCCAATGGACCTTTTCAGCACTTGCATGTCCATTATGTCAATATGGTTTAAGTAGGTAACGGTACAGGTATCTAAATGTTTTGGTGTGTCCATTCTCTAGATGGATAGAAGCAGGTCCATGCACACACCCAGACTCTACCTGTGCCCCACATTTCTGGTGAGAGAGGTATTTCCCAGGTGGGGAGTATGTGAGGTCATGAGATCAGATAATGGGGCTCACTTTGTTAACAAAGTCTTTGAACAGATTAGCTTGATGCTTGGTATAAAGCACAAGTTCTCGCCGGCGTATCACCCACAAGGTAATGGGATATGTGAAAAGCTCACCAGCTAATTAAAGGAAAGGATAGCCAAGTTGAAGCTTACTCTAAAGAAGGGATGGCTACACTGCCTTCCATTGGCACTTTACGCACTCAGAAACCAGCCTGTTTGTTTGTTTGTTTATTCACTTTTTATGCCCACCAGACCCTTGGGTAACAGGGTGCAGCAGTAAGAAAATGTAAAGCTTACAAAGTTCCAGGAATAGACAGGTTGCAGTCAGATACATTGAATCACAAAAATATAATAAATTACACATGGTTTACAGAAAGTGACAAGAGATTCAAATGAGAATATTGGTTGAGTAAGACTATACTAAGCCAAAAGTGGAGATAGTCTAGTGAATGGAGACTAGGGGTCAGAAGAGATGAGATGTTTGATGGCATTTTTTCTGAAGCGTAGGTAGGGTTGGTCTACTCTCAAATTTTGTGGCAGTAGGTTCCAAATTTGAGCAGCCTTCACTGGAAACTATTGCCATCAATTGTGTTAAGTCTATATCTCGGTACAGCCAGGCAGTTGGCATTACCAGCTCTAGTTGGTCTGAAGGAGGTTCTTCTATGAAGTTTATCTATGAGGTAACTAGGGGCCATGTTGTTTAAGGCTTTGTGGGTCAGTGATATCATTTTTAAATGTATTTTGTTGTTGGTAGAAAGCCATTTGTGTTGGCGTCTAATGGAGGAAATATGGATTCTTTTGTTTATGCCGAGTGCTGCTCTCAGGGCGTTATTTTGTAGTATTTGTAGCCTCCGGATGGTGACTTTATTGGCACCACTGTATAGGGCATTACAATAGTCAATTCTGGATAGTATTAAGGCTCTGGCCAGGATCATGCAGCTGTTGTTAGAGAGGAATGGCTTGCCAACTCCTATGAACTTGCAGGTGTAGGCGGTGGTGGAGGCCAAGGATTTTAACTGTTTGTCAAAGGACATGGTGGAATCAAGGTAGAAACCAAGGGTTTTTACTTCCTGTGAGACTTTGATGATATTCCCGTCAATATTGAATGAGGAGAATTCCTGGCCTAGTTTATTAATATTGGCGTGTGTACCCATGATTATCAACTCAGTCTTATCATCATTCAAGCAGAGGCCATGAGTGGCCATCCAAGCCTGGATGATAAAATATACCCTGTTCACCAACTCTGTGTCTTTACTCTGATCCCCAGAAAGCGGGAAGAGAATTTATGTATCATCTGCATAGTTAGTGTAGGTGATACCCATATGGTCCAGATCATCAAACAAGGGCTTGGTGAAAATGTTGTAATGAGTTGGCGAGACACATGAGCCTTGAGGAACACCGCACAAGATAGGGGTAGGGTCTGCAGCTGCCGATGGTGAGAATACTCTCATGATTCTCTCGCTCAGGAAGGACTCGATCCATCTGATAGCCTCAGCGGAGAAATGGGCGGCAGAGTTCAGATGTCTACAGAGGACCTTGTGGTCCACCAGATCAAATGCAGCTGAGAGATCCAGTAGGAGCAGAAGTGTTGTTTTCCCTTTGTCTCTCCACTCGTCAATTTGGGTTTTTAGATCAATTAAAGCAGTTTCTGTCCCGTGTAGTGGGCGGAAGCCAGATTGTCTAGTTCCTAGGAGTTTATGGAGTTCTAAATGTTTTTGAATCTGGATATAAGCAGCTTTATCCAGTATTTTAAGACGGAAAGGTACTGTGGTAATGGGACGGTAGTTGGTGGGGATGAGAGGGTCTAATGTCTGTTTCTTGAGGAGTGGGAGCACCCAAGAATGTTTTAGGTTGGCAGGGATGGTACCAGAGGCAAAGAAGGCATTAATCAATTTGGAGATGAACGGGGATAAGTCTCTGGCAGCGTCTTTTATTAGCTGTGCTGGGCAGATGCCCCCTTTGCAATTGGAAGGTTTAAGCGACAGCATCATTTTTTCTACTTCCAGTGTGGACATTTTGGTGAAGTGAAATGTATTGTTGTATGCCGTGGGTCGTTCACTAGGCGGCAGGTTCTGGTTCTGACCATCATCTTACGCCGCGCAAATTAGCAACAGGCAGAAGGATGCACACTCCCCTGACAACCTGAGATAGAGCCAGATGTGATGCCCAGCCAACAGGAGAAATCTTAGCGATGAATTGCATGACATCTTGTCTTACTGTAATTTCAGGACAGCTGCAGCGACGATCAAAAGGGTGCAGGGCAACACAGAACACAGAAGGAGATACTACTGCAAACTCAGTTCAGGGTTTATGTGTACCATCAATCTTCCCTGGAGACATGGTCCTGGTGGAAAACCACACGAGAAAGAAGTGGGACAAGCCAAAGTTCAACAGACACTTCACGGTGAAAGACATCACTCCCTCTGTAGTCATGTGAAAAAAAGAAGAAGAGCTTGGATCTTCCTGGATGACATCAAGCCATACATCGGAGAAGGCCCCCTGCCTGCACCCCAACATGTAGAGACTGCAGACGACGGGGAAGAACCGCAGCACGTGCAGACGAGATCCATGACGAGGAAGAAGGATGGATGACAAGCAAAACCAAAGCAAAAGAACGTTTGTGCAAGGTTGTGACTTAATTTTGGACACTTCCTCTATGTTAAAAAGGGGACAAGGACATAAAAACGGACACTCTGTGCAACCTAGTTGCAGGGTGAAGAAGAGAATTGCATGCATAAGCCACAACATAGGTCGTTGACTTTGAACTTTCAACTGGGGCACACTGAAGCCTTGATAAGAAAAAGATAAACCAAATTTTGATCGAGGACATACGAATTGGAAGAAAATACAATATCCATACTGGTTCCAAATAGGAGCATTATTTGGACTCACTTATGGTGTCCCACAGTAGCAACATCACTAAAGACGTTCTGAAGTATTTCGACCTAGTCTTGAGGTCATACCCGTCACTAGTGGGAAGGCTCACCAGAATCACTGAATTTCTTCAAGACCCCGAAAATGAAAAGAAAATAAGGAGGCTGCTTACCGTGATTGCTGAGCAGTTCCTCTTGCTTCCGGAGTATAGAGAGGAAAAAAACAAATGTCCCAAGCAGAGGAAGAAGGGAATAGGCTTGTCAACGTGCTATTCTTTCGTTTAATTGAAGACTGTCCAGATCTTGTCAGGAGACACACTGACATCTTGATGTTTCTTCGAGATCCAGCAAACACAGAACGTTTGAGTACAATTCTGAACGTAATCATCATCCAAGTTGCTCTCCATACACATCGAGAGTGTAGAAGCTGCTCACAGTGAGTGAGAGCCAAACATTTCCAAACTTCAGCAAGGGCATGACAAAATGTCCCTGTCACCAGAAGATAGCAGACTGGCAAGCAACGTCTTCTTTCGCCTAATTGAAGACTTTCCAGAATTTATGGGGAGGCCCGCCGGTGTTGACGTCCTCACTTTCATTAGAGACCCAGCTAATTCTACACAGATGAGCATGCTCTTGCATGGTATTATGATGCAGGATGAACTTTCTAACCATCAACAGAATTATTTGAGAAGATTTTAAAACTTTCCTCCAAGGCACAGATCGAGAAGGTATTGCCAGAGACTTCATACTTGTTATACTGACAAGGACATGACATGCTGTCTGGAGTGAAACAGATAAGAGGCACAGATTGGGAGCTTGTATATTTTGAACACGCACAGTAAAAAGACTTGCTGAACTTATTGCCTTATTTGATATTTTCGTAACATAATAAGAGAACTGTATCCAGAGATAATAGTCACTCCATTGTCCAAGCCAAGGAGGACATTTGTTTCAGTACCTCCAACCGACAAGCAGAAAACAGCTGAATCCAGAGATATTGGTGTATAGAATATATATATTAACGTTAGTCTTTTTCCTTAAATGATAGAGATGGGAAATCAAAGCAGCAGCATCGTCATCCCTCAGGAAGAGAGACACACTTACTGTTCCAGAACTAAGTGCTGCCGCCTAACCTACAGGGGCATAATGTATTCATGCATTGTATTCATCAATGTTTTATTATCTCTGACCATTCAAACTGCATTTTTCATAGGTGCACACAGTGTTCCGATTCCAGTGCACACACCTAATAATGTACGCATGACACCCACAAAGGCACCCAGACCCTTTATTGTCATTCCAGTCCCTAGAAGGTCTGACAGAGGAGTGAGTGAAATTGAAATGGATGTGATTAGCAATGACATACACACATATTTGGTAACAAACAAGTTGAAAAGCCGGAAACAGGGTCGGCAAAGCGAGAATGAAAAAAGGTTACTGACAATGGCACACACACCAGGTCTAGTGCCAATAACTGCAGAACCACAGACCAGAGAAAGTAAGAAGGTTGGACAACCAACAATGAAAAGCTATCCTACAAGTGAAATAAAAAGACAAATGGAGAAAGCTGAACAATTAAAGAGACAAAAGGAGTTGCAGAAAAAGATAACTGAGACAGCATTGATAAGCACCCCTCATCCAGCACTGAGAAGGGCAAGTGCAAGCCCAGCCACGATCTCACGAGCACAGATGATAGCAGAATCAATATGGCTGTTCATAGCCAGAGCCAGAAAAAGGCAAGAGGAAAAGGAAAGAGTTTCCAGACTTTTGCCTGCTCAACTGGTGCAGATGAAGAGGCCCGCATCATGGATTGAGGTACCTGAGAATCCTCCAGGAAGAAGAAGCCATACGGGTGTGTTCAAGGACATAGTTATAGCAAACTACATGAAAACCTGGGAAATCAAGAGAAGCATACAAGGAGATGACAGTGAGCTAAATGACTACTTGAACAGCACAGCACACTTGGGAAATAACATATGGTAGCAGCATATGAAAGAAGTTAGAAGACGGAATTCAGAGGAGGAATGCTTTGTTTGTGCACTCCTACCTTACATCATGCAGAAGTCAAAGATCTTTGTAGCTGTAGAAATTGATGTTCAGACAGCACACTGTCTATCGCACATAGCAATGTGCAATACCAGAGGCCAGTTCATGGGAAGTGATGCCTCACTGAAATGGGCAACGGAAGCAACTGATCCAAATGAAGATGATTATGTCCAGGACATAAAGACAAGAAACAATGGAAAGACAAAGCACATTGTGATCAGATACGAGGAGCCTGGAGTCAAAGGAGCATAATTCAGAAGAGAAGCAAACCAGAAACTAAACGTCCAAGGAAAAACTCCAGAAGAAGCTAGGAGTTGGAAGAACAGAGGTTAAAGGCAAATTAGGGGAACATTACTTTCACCAGACGGATGGGAGAAAGGAGTAGAGCGTGGATGGTCATTGGTCATTACCAAGGTACCATTGACATAGTACAGATTGGATGCAAGCCATTATGGTCAAAGCTTGCCAAGCTATTGACATGGGTCGAAGACAGGGGAGGACCCTTACAGATAGTGCCATTGAAAAGCCCAAAATTCTGCTTCAGGAATAATGGCACAAGAAGAATGGGGGAAAATCCAAAGCATATATCAGGCTGCCGAGAAACTGGGGAGGTATATGCACACTGGTGAATGTCCATGTTCTAGCGTTGGTGATTCCAAAAAGTTATCTGAATATCGACAGTTTCCCGAAAGCAGATGCTCACCTGAAGAAAAAGAGATCTGTGGAACTGATGAATAGAATAAAGAGAGAGAATAACTTTTCTGTCAAATCAGAAGAAGCTTTTCATGCAATTGCGAATGAACACAGACTGTTCAGCCTGACCTCGTCAGTGTTCACAACAATTTTTATGCCACAAGTTCAAGATGGTGCAAATACTAAATGGTTACAGATAACCAGATGGGAGTTACTGCAGACCATCAACACGACCATAGTAGGATTCAACACAAACAAAGAAGAGTTAAGGGCAATCGGACTAATGACTCTCCAGAACAGATATGTCCTTGAAATGATCACAGCTATGGATGGAGGTGTTTGTGCAAAAATCGGAGAATCATGTTGCACATTTAGACCATCTCACGACAAAGAAAATGGAACTCTATCGGAGGCCATAGGTATGCTGACAAAACTGCAGAATCAAATGATCGATGAAACTGACGAAGACCTTCCAGAATGCCTGGGCTCACAGCTCCTATCAGGTGACTGACAGATACCATGGCCTGGTCAGGATTTTAAGGCTTTTTTATTGAGACAAACCAAGTTTGGGCACTTTAAGGAGACATGAAATCCAATGTTTTGTGCGTCCAGTCTATGTGAGGGTTGTGCAGCTGCAACCAGGTAATACCCAAGATGATACCAAATACAGGTGCTGTGATTACATCAACAGTGATCATTGGGTTTTGTTATTACCAATTACAGGTCTACTGTTTGTTGCTTGATGGGACCAGAAACTAGAGTTGTCCAGTCAATGGCACAAAATGCTTTGGGTTCATTTTCATCTACAATGGCAGAGCCAGGGACTTGGCTAGGTTTATGTCTATATAATTGCACAGAGGGCACAGAAGGTTCCACTGCCTCTAATCGGAATTTGCAAATGCTTATTATCACATGCTTGTTTGGTGGTAATGACACCTTTGCCAATTCCAACCTTGCATGTTGTTCCAAGCACTGTAAGAAAGCTGACTTTGTTAGCTTCTGTCTTAGCTTTGAAGCACTTGGAAGGCTGCAATGCCATTTTGATGCAAATGGGTGGCTTGTATTACAGTTCAACTTACATATGCCTGTATTATCCACAACAGAACCAGAGACGAAAGTGGACACAGCTATAGGTAATCTTTGCTTGATGTTCTTTAAGTGTTTAGACATAGGGCCTCATCACAAGTTGGGTAGTGCAGTAAAAAGCAGCGGTAATAGCGTCATGTTGGGAAGAACTCCCAGGTATACCAGAGGGACAACGGAAGTCCTCAGACTCTTGGAAGGCCCAACACCCTCCCCAGCCTACACGGAGGACTCAGTCAATGGCAAGTTCAAACAGCAGTTTATTACAGACAAACCCAACAGGGATCAGCACAGGAACAGGTGAAATCCATGCACATCTCATGCGTTCTCAGCTTGCAGTTTGGTTTTACTCTGGCATGGAGCCAGAGCCACGTCACGCTGTGGGCCCTTGAGCAGGAAACCTATCAGACTATGGGATTGGGTGTTGAGTATTATACCATCTATAATGCACTATATATATGTTATTCTACTGGCCCTCACATGTCAGGTGGCTGGCCTAGTCCATCCCAAGTCACTATCTATAAAAATGTTGCACTGTGGTGGGTTTACCATTGGTTCTGACCCATTACTACCCACCCCTAGGATACTAAACTGTGGTTGGCTAGAGCTGATATCCCCAGGCCCGGGATCTGCAAAGATTCTCAGCTCCTGTGTACTTCTTCAAGGTAATGTGTCTGATTGTAACTTGTGCGTACCATATGTTGCAACCTCATGATCTCATAGTGGGTGGAGAAAATGCCAGCAGTCTGCATGAATTCATGCATAATTCTGTTTATAACACACCTTCCGACCTCTGGCTGGGGACAAGTTACACAGTCATGGGCTCATACGCCTCTTGGTGTTATGCATGAGAAAACAACCTTGGCCGTAGCAAAAACCTCTATCGCTGCGTTCAGCAACCTCTTCAGGTGACTTATTAAATGTCCACACCACATGTACCCACATGTACACTTCCATAGTGCATGACAACAAAGTCAACATTCGTGATGGAGGCCACATATCTGCAAAGGTGAGCCATCCTGCCAAAAGTGCAGTCACCCAGAAAGCCCCAGAAAGCGTCCACTCCTTCCAAGCCCACATTACCATCAACTTCTCTTTGCACTCAACACCTGTGCAAATGGCGCACAAAGGTATCAGTGACAATAAGCACTGTGCGTCTCGCAATCTCGACCAACCTCATGACACAGTATTGGGACAAATTGTTACCACCCCTTCCTGTCCACCACACCCTAAACACCTAATTGCCTACTGGCCACAATTCAATTCCCATGTGCACCATGGTCATAATGGCAGAATATGGCACGTGCGCTTTCCCATCTGCAATGAGGGCCACAGCCCAGTAACACACACACAATTCTTCTTCCCTTTGCACAGGCATTTTTGCAGCACTCCCCCATTGGGTGGTGTCACATTTTCAAACACGCATGCCCCAAGCACATATAAAACCTCTGCATTGTACGCTATCATTTCTGTACACCACTCCATATTTACTGTTACACACTCTCATTACACATTCCGTTTGATTCCAAAGCTCCTCCACCAGAAACATCTGCTAAAATATGCATGATTGCAGCATCCACAAAGATCCTGAGGCACACCCCTTCACCTTTCGCCATGCACACAACAGTGCAGCTCTTTCCACACCCACCACAACACTATGGATCCATGTATGCAACCATGTGGGCACCTAACATTATGTACAAATGTAAAATATGTAGCACCACTTCTACCCAACTCCCCCGCACCATAAAACACACAATAACCAAAAAGTGTCACACTTAGCAGAATCCACAAACATACCACAGCCTGCACCAACTCTACCCACTGCCATTCACACATTATTGTGTCACTGGCAACCTATGCAAAACAGCTTCACAACATTGGGCCAACTTCAATAAATCTGCACACAACACTGTAACCAAGCACATATAAGCTGCACTTCTACCATACCCTCTTCCATACTCACATTACATAAACAATGCACCCTGTGTCTACACTACACATCTTCTCACTGCAACATCTCCTGCCGTACACCAAATACTGTAGCATGTTCCAACTATCCCCACAACCATGGAACCCATAATACACGCTTTGCAACTCACTTGTGCTGCTCTAGCACGTCTACCCATCCTCCACACTGCAATGCATATGCACAGAGTTAAATGCAACAGTTACCATAATGTACACACATTACACTGTCTCCAGCACCCCTATGACCTTTCATTCACATGCTATTGTCTTACCCACTTCCACTTAGAAAGTTTTGTGTCACTACCAACCTAACCACAAAATCCTCACAACATTGACCATGCTACAAACAATCTCCACACAGCACACTATCCAAGCGCATATAATCTGCCATTCAACCATACCCTCTACCATACTAACAATATGCAAACACTGCACCCAGTGGCCACACTGCGTGACTTTTCACTGCAGCATCCCCAACCACACATCAAACACTTTACCAGTTGCTGACAGTCACCTCACCTGCAAAACAAACATACACACCTGGCAGCTCTCTTCTGCTGCTCAATTGCGTGTGAAATGTGCTCCACTTCCATTCTGTACAAGTCACCACCCTCTAGAGGATGCAGAGTCAACAATGCATTACTGCCGTGGTTGTGCTCAAGACCTAGTCTCTTGAGTGCATGGCCTACGAATGCAGAGTCAGACATGCACTGCTGCAGTGGGTAAGCGCAAGGCCTAGGCTCTTGAGTGCATGGCCTACAGCCTACCGCCTTCGGCTATGCACCCAATAGTCTAGGCCTTGCACACACCCACCGCAATGTAATACCACCATACATGTCACCATGTCACCAACTACGACAATCCACATACACAGCACTGCCACCAACCCTCCTACCCAACCTGCGCACCACCATGGAGCTATGCAGGAAAAAAGTGCAACAATTACCATAATGTATAAATAAAGCACTGTCTCCTGAACCCCTGTGCACTTTCATTCGCATACTACGGCTGTACTCACTTCCATTCACAAAATATTGTCTCACTGGCAACCTACCCACATAATGTTTGCAACATTGGCCCTACTGCAACCAATATGCACACACCACACTATGCAAGCACCCCCTTCTACCGGATACAGAGTCACACATGCAGAGCTACGGTGGGTGGCCTTCAGCCATGCACCCAATAGTCTAATCCTTCAACAAACCCAGATCAACTTCATGCACCCATTCATGCCACCTTGTCCCCAACTACCGCAAACCATCTGCATAGCACAGGCACCCATTCTCCCACCCTCCCTATGCCATGTTCAATTCACTCTCCTTCTGAAATTCACCTGCCACCACTCACCATGGAAAGAGGTCTCCGCAAACAGGTCACAGCAGAAGCTATCGTGCCGTTACAATAGCTGCCTCAAATCACCACACAAAGTTGTAGGCTGTCTAGGTACCCGCGAATTGGTGCAATACGCACCAATACTGCAGCTGCTCCTCCGTCTTCTTCCACCTATTTACATATGTCACATTAACCACTTCTCTCTCCCCCACCTTTTCCCTCCCTTGTTGCGGCCAACACATGGCATATGGTATATTTTGCAGACCCTTCTGCCGGCGCACTGTCCTCGGAGACACAATGGGTGCATTTCTCAAAAATTGTTCATGCACAGCACGCTTCCCTCCAGCAAACCACTGGCCGCGTCCAAAGTTCTCCGACAGCACGCCGTACTGCAAGCCAATGACACTTCAGTCCATGGAGTGAACAGGGAAAGGGGTCCACCAAGCCGACCCTGATATTACTAATTTTTAGAGATGTACATTGCAGTTATTTGCAACAAAAGTACTGGTTAGGTTCCCACCAAAGACACAAAAGCATGCTTTCTGATGCAAGCCCCTGCTGCAATTTTGGTGAAAAGCCGTCGAGCCGTTTCGGGCTGTAGCTATGTGCAAAGTTTCTTTTTTTATTAGATTAGATCAATCCATTTTTTCCATTTTCCACCAATCTGGATTTATCTATTTCATATGATCCCCTACCAATCTGGGCAGGACCACAAATAGAATTGAAATCCCCCTGCACCAAATATTGTCTCCCTGGATTTTACAGGGTGCATTAATACAAGATAGCATCAACATGTCTTATTACTTCATATACACTTCTCTTCTCCAAAGGGGTATAGATATTAACCAGTAGAACCTGTATTGGGCCTTCAAATTTATAAAACGCAATG
Source organism: Ambystoma mexicanum (assembly GCF_040938575.1). NCBI lineage: Eukaryota > Metazoa > Chordata > Amphibia > Caudata > Ambystomatidae > Ambystoma > Ambystoma mexicanum. Next base: position 1,062,816,124 of record NC_090921.1, on the reverse strand, counting down.
ATCGCTGCAAGGACTGACTCATGGAAAAAACCTGGGAATACACTAATAGAATGATAATTTTTTATACCAATAATAAAACTAACATGCTTTATGTAAGAGGGTCAATTTCTCCATGTTCTTGATTTGCTCCAAAAAAACCTCTCATAGCCCCCACAAGATTTTCTTCCAATAGCTACTGGTCCTATCTGTCCTCTCCCAAATTGGATTTGGAATGTACCAGATCAGCTATTACCGTTGATATAAAATGCACAATTGACCAATTAGACATTTCAACATCCTCAGGAATTTCAACCAATTCAACAGTTGTAAGATAACATTTATGTTAAAAAAAAAAGGACTAGAGGAAGTTGCAAAGATCACAGCAATTCTTCATAATGTCACAAAATCGAGGCTCCAGAGGTTTAACTGGTAGGTTCACATTCGATTTCATCCCAGAGACCGCCGGATGGGTTACAACAGGCACAGTGTGGTCATTTCTTCCCCCACCAACAATTGCAACAAAATGCAGGTTTCCCCTTTACAGGCAGACCTTCAGCTGACAGTTCACCAGCACGAGAAAGATTATGAACAGTGGTATCATAATTGTCACTATTAGTGCAAGAACTTTCATCACTATCTGAAGAGAGACTGAGAACATGTGACCTGGTAGTCTTTTGAAGTTATTTACCAACACCAGATTTCTTGATCCATTTATGAAGGGGACGAGGTTTCACTGCAAATTTCTGACCTGGTCTTCTTAAGGAACCCTCCTCGATGTGTCCCGGCTTACCAGCACATGAGCCAATACCTAAAGAATCATCACTGAAATGTATTAATGAATGAGCAAGACCAGGTCCATTGGTTCCTATCCCATTCTGTAATCTATTCCTTTAATTCTTCATTATAATCCTTTTACGTAAGTTTCTTTTAATATTTCTCTGATTCACAATAACTTTACCCTTATCCAGGCCTTGTAGAATATCAGGTGAATGTGTTCCTCAGGAAAAACAATCCCACCAGACTGAACAGATATATTCACCCATTAATCAGTCAGCCTTCTTATTCAAGAGAACCCTTCATTAATGGAATAGGAACATCTTCCAGAAAGGCATTCTCAAGAACAATATCAACTGCCCATGTACTTCAAAGCACAGGGGCAGCAGGGGGATGAAGAAGGGTTGTTTCCCAACCAGACACTGCCCTCTATTAACTTGCTGGTCGTCATCCTGGAGGACCCAGCCCCCCCCCACTTACCAGCCCCTGCACTGTTACTCCATCACAGCTGCCTTCTCTATCAAGACAGACAGGTAATCGGGGAATTATCTTCAAATGGAACACCCAGGCCAAAGCCCAGGCTTGCAGCCCTTCCAGCTGTAACTCCAGCAGCTCCTGAAGTTTCGATACACAGCCAGTAGCGGAGTAGATTTAGAAAAAAGAACCCTCACATGTCCTAATGTTGCAACCTTACTGCATGTATAGCCGCTTTGAAGAACTCAGGATTCAGTCGCTTTTGACACACTACAGAACTTCTTCCTATAATCATGCAAATGTGTAGTATTACATATTAAATGGCCCGGGGCATGAGAAAGCACAGGCAGGCACTACCAATATTCCATGCATGGACTGGATGTGCCAAAATTAAAATTTCTGCTGGCCATCGTATAAAACGTTCTTGGGCAGTTTGGGTTGCACTGACAGAAGCCACTTCTGCCGCTGTCCAAAGCTTGAGGTGAGATACAAGTAGATGTGCTGCACACCATTGAGAAGTGCATCATTCTGCTGTTTGAAAAAAAAACGTGCACAGATGTTAACACACCTAAGGTACACCAGGCTAATTGCATTTGTCTCTGTTCGTGCTGCCTGGCATCTGGCTTGTGGTGTTGCAATAGATATTGCAGGGTGCATAGCGTAGCATACTACCTCGTTGGAATTCCCACCGCCCAAGGATCAGGCAGCCAGAACTCACCCCGGCTGGGAAATGACCAGGAGAGTCAGCTGGGTGGGTCAACGAAGGGGGGTGGGTAGAGAGTGGCTTCTCTCCAGACGACCGGGTGTCCTGGAGACTACCGATGGCATGGACGACGAGTCTGGTATTTTTTTTTTCTACAGGACTGTGTGTTGCTGTCACCACGTTTGGATAAAACGTGTTACATTGTTACTGCAATAACAAGATGATGTACACAAGAGGAGTGGCACTGAGGGTAATTATGCAGATAATTCCACGAACACAAGGCAGCTCTGGGGGAGCATATGAAGAGCGCTGTACGCAAAGGAGCATGTGTTTGGGGGTCAGAACATCCTACCAGCACCTGATCTCCCACCTCTAATGTGACTGGGCCAAAACTTACGGGTTATATGAGCCAGACTAGATATGTGTTCCAACAGGAGGGATCATCTGCACTGAATCCGTGTTATGTAGGTGCTCAAAGGGTGGCCTGGATCAATGCAAGTGCAAAGAGGTTGATCTTGACGTCACAGTTCTATGTGTCTGTGAAACAGAGCGTTTACAAAACTGACTTCCAGCTCGCCAAGAGGGAGAATGATGCGTGCTTATAAAATTTGCTGGTAAAATCTCTTGTTGATTATAATGACCAATTGTGTTGACAGATTATTTGATCATTGTTATTACTATTACTACGTTCCGCTGATATTTTGAATGAACATAATATTATCCTCATACCCGTGTTGTAGTGCAGACAATGTGATAATATGCAATTACGTATGGGAATGTAATCTAAACGTTTGTCCAGGCCTTCAAAGGAAACTAGGCTGATGATTGTTTATGTTAAGTAGAGGGCAATTTCGGTTTTAAAATGATATTTTATAGGTTCTTTATGGTACTAGGCCCATAATATCGTGGTTAACTCTCTTATTTGTATGGTTTGTAAAAACATAATCAAATACATGTTGAAAAAATCCAGTTGTGCATAAAATTGCAATGCAAAAGAAGAACAAATGTCTTGCTGTAACTCCCTGCAAACTACTTTAGACAACATCCTGATAGCTTTTGATTGCAAGTCAACCATCCTGCATTTAGACAGGTGTTCTTCAGTTGGTTGTAACAGCGGCTTTGCCTTCCTGACGGTCAGTTTGGAAAATGCAGTGGCTCGCTGTCTGAATCTGTTCAACATATATCAAGGTATATCTGTGCCAAATGTGCACAAAATGCACAATAGGATTGCCATGATGCCCCACCACAGGCGTAAAAAAGTAAGGGCAACCATTTGTGGCTAATAAATACACAGACGAAAATGAGAAAATATGGAGCAGGAAAAAGTAAAATTAATACAGTGACAAATAAATAACACTAATCTATTTCGAAGTTCACCAGAACTCCTAGAAATCACACGTTGTGACTCTGCATTGTACACTCCTGATTTTACAGCATGAAAAATTCCACAAAAGGAAAGGGAAAGTGAGCAAGACCGCAAAGCTCACAGAGCCTACCAAATCTCACAGAGTGATTGCTCTGTTGTGAGTAGCCCACTGAAGTGAAACACCCTCTCTCTGAACCCTGCCCATTCTATTGGGCTTCTGGCAAGATCCAACCATGGCACAGATTTTTGTAAGCTTCACAGACTTAGAAAAATCTCCAAAATATTAATGATATACAGAGGACATACTGTACATTATATCCCGTGAGTGTGATGTGGCACTCCCCCATTGGCCAATTTCCAGGCTATACAAGCCGGTATCCCCTGCCCCTTCATCCCGTGTCCACACCTCCCACCACTTGAGCCGTGAAGGCTCTGTGATAGATCACGTGACTACACCATCTCCGGCAGTGGGTTCGCTGCCCACCTGAGGACGGTTTGATCTAGCTGCTAACAACATCAGCAAGGGGTCCCATGACTGCGTTTTTTAAATGTATTTTTATTGTAAACGGACATAATAGCTTTACAGACAGCACCCTCAGGCCATACCGGGAATTATAAACCCTGAGACCACATGAAACGTGTTTGCTGCACTTGGGCCTTTAACTTGATCTTCAGGGCCCATAACTCCCCATATGGCCATTGGGCTAGGTCTTATTAAAGCCTGAACCAAGCAGGTAACTGACTGTGTCAATTACTTCTACAGTCTTGAAGGAGCCCTCGCTGTAATTTGAAATATATTTCTCTATTTTGCATCATTGTTTTGATTACAATAATTTTTCTCAGGAGAGATAATTTAAGTGAAATATTTTGCTCATTCCAGAATGAAACTGCTAAATATTAATGAGAATACATATCTATCAGCGAGATAATGCACACCAAAAACATATTGACATTTACGTTCCTGCGATTGGACCAATGCTTAATGACTTCCCGCCATGTAGTTTTCTTAAAGAGGGTTCATTAACTAATTGCCCTTTCACCTAAGAAATGTTCAAATCAGCGAAGTGATCCCCTTGGGTAGAACACCCAATCGCACACGTTCCCCACCACTTTTATATTCCCCGGGAAGCTCAATGTCTGGCATATATTGGTGAGGGTGGAGAGCAGGCTCACAGCGCGCGTCAAGAGTAAAGCAGGATCCAAGGAAGTGAAAAGGTGGAGAAAGGTGAGCAGGTTGCAGCTGCGCCTCTCAAAGGGAGATTCTTTGGAGGCAATTTAGAAAACGCACTGTGAAAATATCTTGATATGCACTTTATGTTGAGTTTCCTTCCTTTTCATATCCTGCAAATGTTTCACATAGAATCGACAAAGACAAGTTTGACACTGTGAGTCCAGTCTTACATGTTTGCAAAATTCAAGTTTTGATACATTTTATTGGACTAACTGAAAATATTAGGCTGATATGGTACACAGCATCTTTTTTGCGTTAGGCTGATACGGTATTGTCTTTTTTTTGTCAGATGCACTAGCACATCTCATTTGCGCCAAAATGTTTGTAATATTTGCCTCTATGTGCTTGGCCGCCTCTAACCAGTTTCAGGCACATAGTGTTTTCAGCAAATTTTCCTTACCGTCTTCCATACAATCTGAACAGTTTAAGACTAGTTGTAGATTTGTTTTCTGCTCCATATGGCATCACCCCATGTTTATATACAGTTTAAGACTACAACCTCTCACCAACAGCTGTGGCATACTACTGTTCAGAAAACCTCATGATTGACTACACAGGACATCACCAAGGGTAGTCAAACCTTAAATAGTTGGCACCCATTTGTGAGCCTGAGGCATACTGTGACAACAGTGGATATTGCACAATTTAAACATGGGTACCATACTTTGTATTTGACACACTGAGCACAAGCCGATAAGCCATTATCAAGCATGAGGCACACAGAGATAATATGGGTCGTGTCACCTTTTCAACATTAGGAATATATGCTTTATCCATTAGACGGTTTTGCAACAAATAAGTTTAAGAAACGTTTTTTGCAATCACTCCACGGCCCTGCCACTGCATAGAGGCTGCAAGCAAACACATATACGTACCTCAGGCTTAATAATTCAGCATGCACACCGGTGCACAATGATATTATAATCTTTATGGGACATTGAAATCTCTTCAAGTAATTACAGCGCTTTGGTGTAAAGCGCTATATAAACTAATAAATACAAATACAAAACACTTTATTTTGAAAAGCTTAAGGTGCATTGCTGCAATGACATTTTAAGCATGCATATACATATCTATAGACTCTTATGAGAGGTGAATGTGAAACAAAATGATCTTTCAAGTCATGTGTTTTAAAATCTTTCATATCAAGGTGTTTGATGAAATGCAATTAATACTTTTTCGAGTTTAGTGGGTCCTGCTTCACAACTTCTCAAATCTATTTTTGTGAACCTATTACCTGCAACAACTTTGTGCGAGTACTGGGTGCCTTTTTACAAATGTAATTCCCAGTACTGCTAAAATTGTGCATCATTTTCAGTGCATGCCATTATGTGCCTCTCTGGGGGACAGATGTGTGCGTGCCATCCCAGGACTGCATTGCATGCATAATCTTCTTTCACGAAGGTTAATCTGCAGATTTGCTCTTTCTTTCTTTAACTATGAGTTGGAAATGTCCAGCATCTTAATCATTTTAATCTGTGCCCACCATGTGATGAGGGAGTCTCTGGCACTTCGAAAGCTAATGCATTCTACCATCTCAGCAGAATATGTTCAGGTAGTCCAATGAAAAGGAACACAACCTTCCAGTGACAGAGAGTAATGAAGAGAATAGCATTTCCTACACACATGCCTCATCTACAGAATGTCATATCTTTCCCAAAGGCCAAAGGAACAAGGACAGCTCTAGACCACATGGGGCTAATGAAGCATAGGTCTAAGCCTCATTCTATGGGGAAGAAGGACTTTCCCATCTAATCGATGTGGTGAACGACTAATTTCCTATCACCAGTGGTTGCTAATACAAACACACGAGAAGCCTCATCGCATTATCATATGTACTGAGCCCTTCAGCCCATATTCCTCCAGCACTAAAGCCCTGTAATCAATTGATGCTCGTATGAGCAACTTTTATGGTCCTCAACTTATCAACTTTGGTTGGATGATCGGCTCTATTTGGATTCAAATCTGTGTCCCTCTGGCTAAAGAGCAATGTCTAGGACAAGCACTTAACTAACGGAGCTATCTTGCCAGCTTCAATGGATTCTCTGAATGCTGCATAAATCCCCAGTAACAGGGCTCTTGAGCTAGATATCATATCCTAAAGGATGTTCCTGTGTTCCGCTAAAAGGTTTATGCATGTTTACTGCCGAGGCAAACATCTGGGGATGTGCCCAGGATATGGGGCATTATGTTCAGAAGATTTAACTCCATGGTTGCAGTGTTGAGGGGCTCCTTAGCGCCCCAGCTGTGCTAATGGGTCGGAGAGGAGTGCAGAGAATGGGTTCCCATGCACCACATTTGTATGGTTACGTGGGTGTACTGTGCGCTCTCAGTTCTGCCCCTAAGGAGGAAGAGTGCATCACTCTTGCCACCTGTGGACTTCAACGTTCTGCACCCCCTGGCACAAAGTTGAATCAGCCCTGAACAGGGTCTGGCCTCGTATGAGGTTAGGGTGCAACACATTTCTTGGGGTAGCTTGTTTCGGAGCATAGATTTGAGTATTAACAATACCAAATGCCAAGGCTCTTCCACCTTGAGAGTAATCGGGTATTTATTGGGGTGGATTATCTCACTGATGGCAATGCCAATGTGGAGCCAGGCATCCCGGCATTACCTCGATTGATGGGAGCCATAACATTTTGTTCACGTAAAATGTACTGTATCGTAATGTTGAATTCTTAAAGCTTGTAATGAAAGAAAGAGGAGCACAGACACATCATCCCATTTTGGAAAGAAGTTCGAGGCATGATATCTACATGTATAAAGTATGATATTCTCAGCTAATCATGTGCAAGCACATAGATGTATAAATGTAGAGAAAGAGATGGCAAACAAGGAGAGCCATAATAGAAAATGATGGTTTCAACAGCAAATGACAGGCTCCGAAATGATGGGGCCTACTGCTGAAGGACTCCTGATAGGCACACCGATAAAAAAAAAATCACTAGGTTTTGAGGTCATCTGGGTGACCCTACATTGTGGGGGTTATCCTCTGAGATTCCCTGAAAACAACGATCAAACGACCCATATATTCTGCCAAGGCTCCCACACTCTGCAATACCCCAGTCCAATGTTCCCTCTAATTATTTTTCTCTATGTGCGGAACTGGTTTGCTGTTGTGCGCACATTATTTTCCATGTGCGCAACTGACTAATGAGGTAAGCCACTTTGTGAGCATGCGTATTTAGTGAACTACCGTCGCAGTAGAGAGTTTGGAAAGAAATGTCCGCTTCCCAGCCACTGCAATTCTTGACATATCTTACACTTTTTCCAAACACATAGGCTAAAATAGAATGTCATATGTGATTAAACAGAAAACTCATCAACCAGTCCAAGACTTCAACATCTGCCACAGTACCTTGCAAACGTTTTATGCCACTGGAAAATCACTCATGTGCATTACAAAACACAAATATCTCTTGCCAAAAACGGATGTGGCTGTCAAGAAATTCAGACAGAATACAACATGTGCTGGTGGATTAGTGGCAATTAAAAGCAATGTGTCAAAAAACATGCTGATAGGAGTTCAAGTTCCACTTTAATGAAGTAATTGAAGAACCAGGAGAACATGCGTCTAATAATTTGTGTAAGGATGATAATTGAATCAGAATAACTGCACCTCAGAATATGATGATTAAATATTCCTGTGCCTCTGCTTACTATCCACATTATGTTGTCCTTTGGGAAGTGATAAAACCGTCCTTATAGCTAAGAGACATATACACCATCAGTTTTTACTCCCTAAAAATGAAAATGTGCCCAACAAAAAACGAGAAACAATGAACATTTTGTTTCTTCAACCCACAAAGCTCTGATGATATTTTTCCCGAATTAGAGACCAGCAGCAGAGCAGTGGCATAGGAAGGAATCTAATAATATGAATGCCTGATCTCAACAGGAATTTTAAGAGGAAGAACATCTTTTAATAAGCAGAAAGTATCCCTAGTGGCAACGCATATTACTTTTCTACTCCCCGAAAAATCATTTGACTACATGTAGGGAGCAACATCTGATTAGAGCCTTGCTTGTAACCCTGACATAGAAAGTGGAATGACAAGGAACATAATATAGTCTATAGTTTTGGTCACCATTCCACACCAGAGCCTAGACAAATTAAACAAGAGCGTTATTGAGGTTTATTGTGGATCTCTGTGTAATAAAATCACATATATACGCCTTTTAAGTTAATGGCATCAAATCTCAAGAGATACAACATTACAAGGGTGGCGCTCCCGTAATGAAGGGTGCCGGTACGGGACCGGCACCCTTCATTACGGGAGCGCCGATTAGGAGGTTCCCTTTGCGGGAACCTGCGAGGATGCCTGGTAAAACCAGGCGTCCTTTCCGGGTCCCGCGAGGAGAAGAGGGAGGTAATAACGGGCCAGTTGTAATGTGTCCGTTATCACCTCTCTCCCCATTCCCATTGCGCCCTATCGGGGCTCAAATGGGAATGGGGAATGGTTCTTGCAAGGCGGTATTACCGGGTCCTCCTCTCCTATGTTAGAATGACCCGGTAAGTCCTCATTGCAGGAACCCGGTAATGGAGCCCGGGTTGGAGGCAGCCATGGTGCTAAAAGCACCATGGCTGCCTCCAAACTCGTAATGAAGCCCATTAAGTCCCTTCTTCTGTAACTATGGATCCCTCTTCTGTAATACTTTGAGTTAAATAAGATGCAGGGAGATGCTATAGACGATACAGAGCACATGGTTAAATTGAAAAGCCCTCATCAGCTGAGCATAGAAAGAAAACGAAGGTGCTGTTGTCTAGACGGGTACTAGAATTTCCTATTCTTTAGCAAACAAGCAACACATTTCCTTCAGTATACTGCCGAAACGTCTGACTTGGTTTTTGAAATTTGCTGCTTTGTTCATCACCCGCAAGGAGTGATGACCTGTGCTCTTCCACCCATACCCTTCCCTGGCCCCTGTGCTCGCCTCCAATACTAGTTGATAGAGCACTGTAAAAAGTGAGGGATTGTAGCAGTAAACACTCACTGGGATATTTGCAGACCCAGTTTAGTTTAGTTTATTTGTACCGCGCACCTGAACCCTGAGGTAACTGGGCGCTAGAACTGGAGCGAGTGTTACAGGCATATAGGAGAATTTACAACACCACAATAACAATAAATGCAGGTCGACCAATGGTTACAGACAGGTCGGAGGTTGAAACAGTACATGTAAGAAAGTTAGTCTAGTATAACAGAGATACATACAGAGAGATTGAGCAAGCACAACATTATTGACGGCGTGTTAGCAGACCCTTAGTGTTTCTTATCGAAGAGCCAGCTCTTCACTTTGGCTTTAAAGGTCCAAAACAAATCCATTCTGAGGCTGAGGGGAAGGACCCACAATACTTTGCAAGCAAGGCACATTTAATATTCAACATATTATGTGCATTTTAAGAATGTCATGACTCTGCATGTACGCCATTCTTTTGCGGTGCATACCGGATTGTTTGCAACATACCCTACCCTCATATCATTGTGTAGGATTACACAGTTCTCAGTGAAACTGTTTTACATAGCAGCAAGTTACCATATAATGTGTGACGGTCTATGCCCAAAGGAAGGCATTCTCCTGTCTGAATATCCGGTGCCCTGATACTATGGACGAGTAATCCCAGGCATAGTCCATACCCATTGTCCCGTGTAGGCAAAGTAAATGATATTGCAATGTTGCTCTCCACCTATAGTGTAATGTTAGTAGTGCTAAAGTTGGAGATACTGAGCACCACATTTGTCTTCTCAAAATCCTTACAGGGCAAATTAATATTTTAGTTTTATAATGCGTTAACCCGCAAGGGGGCCACTTCAAAGAACTTGCACGATGTATGTACTAAGAAGAGGAAGTATGGGATAAGGTTACATATCCAGGTAGCCTGCTTACTTAGTCAGTATCCATATTTTAGCTGGTAGTTTGATTTTATTGTGTGGGTGACGCTTTTGGTAAGGCACAATGAGTAACAGAAATTCTGGCACGTGAAAATTATTCATATTACAACAAACATAAAACAAGTGGATGTACGTACACATCTGCTAACCTTTCGCAGAGCCAAGAGAGGAGGAGTCCAGGTTGTCTGGTACTATCCTAATCTGTTCTGGGGCAGAAGTTAGGAGTCATAATATCAAAGTTTGGTAGAATCAAGCTTAGGAGTCATGGGTGGGGAGGGAACATTATTTGGTTAATGTGTGCAGGTTAGATTCTTCTGTTCTTGGAGCCAGTTTTTCATATTATTTCTTTACCTCTTATATGTGTATTTTGCTGCTAGGGATTTTAGGTGTTTACGGTCACCCTTGCATAGCAGTGTAATGCAAATTAGCAAAATATCAAGACTAGTTGCTTATTTGATGAGAAAGCTAATTTCAATTAATTGCTGTGGCGTGTGCCTCATTAAATATTTTTGAAGAGGTGAGAATTGTCTATGTGCGCTGCTAAAAATCTTCTGAGCGGCACCCAGAAGGAAGCTGGGCAAGCGCACATGCGCACAGCTTAGAGGGAACACTGCCCCAGTCCTTGTCTAGTACATGGGCAGATCCATGTTTTCACATCACGGGCATTCTCCGTGTCTGTCTCACTCACTTTCACTAGTCTTGGGAAAATGTGGTGCTCACCTCTCTGTATTTAAGTATTTCCGTCTGTTCGTCGCAAACCTCCCGTGACAAGCTCCATTTAGGATTCGATATTCCAGCACCACACCTCTGCCCGAAAATGGTTTAGGTCAGTGACATTGAAATGCCTTCATAAAGCGCCCGCTCTCCCGCTACTCACACGCTGGCTACCTTTTTACTCTGATGCTGCTCTTGCACCCACTTGTACCAATAATTGTATGAAGTGGTAACTCACCTGATTTGCTCTTGCAGACCAATCCATCCTGCCATCCACAATTGGACATTCTGAGGTACAATTATCTCTAGACCGCCATTTTGTAATATTTTCGAATCAATGTAAAACCATCTTTGGCATCAATTTGAGCACTTTGAAGTTCTATTAAACCCTTTTTAAAGTCCCCCTTTACTGCAGATTTTCCAGTTAACTGCTGAGCTTTCAGCCCAACTTTGGGGCTCTGCTCTGTGCTTGGCTTCATCAATAAAACACACATTTAGAAAATGTGCAAACTTCATGTTTTATAATGTAGGTGCTACTAGAGAATTTCATCTGTGAGTTAAAACGTTATGTCTGAGCGTTTCATAAAGATAAGGTGCTGCGATTGATTAATGTGAACCTGGTGGCGGCACCTGAGCAGTTCACATTACCACCCACTCTCCTGGTGATCCAAATAGCCTGAACATGGACAATCAGTCATGATTGGAGGATGCTTTGGTTGTTCTGCGGTATTATAATCTGTTTCTGCTGGCTCAGCAAAATGACATATGTAGGGATATTGTTTACAGTTTTACTTTGGTCCGAGCAAGCATACTAGACCTGATTTACAAAACCCTTTTGAATGACAAAGTCCCATTAAAAAACAATCCCATTTAGGAATGGACATTCTGTGATGCAGTTGATTTTCCCGCTTCGACGTTGATCCTTCTGGGCAACAAAAGTTGAACGGTTTGTTCCACTGCGCTGTCATACAACTCTGGTGGTAAGGTAGAGGATTTTCCCCACCTTACCGCAAAGAAATGGCAAACTGGTGGAATTACCGCCAGCGGAATTACTGTTGGTAGTAATCACGGTGAAATCTTCATAGAGTCCTATGGACGTCAGAAAATTGGGGCTTACTCTTCCGACCACCACTTGTAATCCCATGGTAAATACGCAGGACCAATTGGTGATAACGGTAATTCTGCTTGCTGTCAAAACCTCAATGTACCTTTTTAATATGGCAGTTGGAATGTTATGACCTCTACCATGGTTCCTGTACATTCTGATTTTATGTAGCGTTAAATATTAGAATTATTGCTGACATTTCCCCAGATTCACACGTATTTGGACTCATCATGAATTAATTTGAGCATGCTGTTCTAAATGAGAAATTTCTTCATAAATTATTGCTGGATTCGTAATTTTCCACTGCAGCTGTAGCACCAGAAGATATACAATCACCTTGTAGATATGTGGATGGAGATAATGCATGTGGAATTCAGCATTGCCTTTGTTTTTTATTGCTTTCACAGACCAGAAAGGTTTTTATTATAAACACTTCACTGAGCTTATGCAAGCTAAGCGTTTTGGCAGTGACTTAGCAATTTCTGGATGGGCCTCTGTGAAAATAATAAATAGCAATGCCAAAGTGAATAGGTCTTGAATTGTAAATGTAGATGTTCTCCTTCCTGCCTTGTAGAGCAAGCTTCAGAAAAATAACAACACAAATAATAATACCAATATAGAGTTATCAACATATCAGGCTTTCAACTTTCCCATCTTCCAGCCTTCTAGAGACACAATTCTGATGTGTTGAGGCGTATGCTGCCACTGATCTTGCAAAGGGACTGGCCTGACATAACAAGTCTCAACTGGACTGCACCTGATATGACTGACACCAACCCATTCCATCGGCTTTCCTAAGAGCACTAACAGGGTGGGCTATGTCTTCTTTCCTTGCTCTGAAGTTACGCTGACCTTTGCCCCACTTAGCACAGTGTGCCATTTATACCTTTAAGATTGCAATGTGTGATGGGGTGCAACATCTAAAACATGCCTCTCGGAGCAAACCTACAAATCAGATACAAAGACAGGAATAGATAACAGGGTATTTCCAGGAGCGGCCATGTAAGCTGTAATGTTTTTCAAAGGCTTGATTCCATCTCTGCCTGAGAGAGTGGAGGGTGTCTATATTGTCTTATCAGGCAGTGCTGTGTTATGCAAAGCTTTATCACCCCTAAACAGACACCTCCCAATCACCCTCCTATGCTCCAATTACAAGGATGTCAATTATGCCACACTGATTATCCCTCATGCAGGTGTAATATGGATGTGGTTGTTTGCTTCCATGAGAGATGTCTGTCTCTTTACTTTGGCTACCCTTTGCCTAATTCATAAAGTTCAGAACCAGAGCAAACCAAGAGATGTCTTGAGCATTTATTAGATGCTCCCATGCAAATATGATTCACAAAGAGTTGTTCAAGGGCATCTTAGAGATGCGCCAGGCAGCTCCAGATGTGCTGTATTTTAGACTTTGTGAAACAGGATTAGGGAAGCAGAGTAAAATCAGAGATCCTCAAGGCACTCCTGATTTGCTCCAGTGGAAACCGTGGAAACCTTTAAATCATGCCAAATATCGTTTGCGCAGAGCTAAAGTTCTTTTAACCCACATCTAATATTGAGGCTTACTGAAGCCGGATTAATCACTGAATCTATATATATATACCTTTTTTATAAATGAGTGTTCTTTTTTTCTGGAAGTAAGCATCAAGAGACTAGGAAATGGCAAGCTGTTTGCTATATAAGACCCAATAACCTAACTACCGCAGAGAGCTAGTTATTTGCTGGTTATTTGGCTGTGTTGGTACTTACAAGAAGGACTTCTAGAATGTTGGCATTTGCAATGTTTTACACCTAAGCTTGAAGGGTAAACCAGGCGCGGACCCCTGGCTCTCTGATTATTGAGGTACAACCTCAGATCACTGATGATACCCAACAAATCAGAAACCCATGCCTGGGGTTGCTGTTGGCACTCTTGTTCAGATGGGAATTGCCTAATATTCTGGTGCTGACCTGTCCTTGTGAGTGTGACCGGACTGATATACATGTAAAGATGTATTATAAAGATGTAAAGATGTATTGACTGCTGTATTGTAAAGAGGGAGCTGTCCCATAACGACCCAAAATTGGAAGAAAGAAATGCTCACAAATGGTGCGCACAAACTGCAAAAGAGCACAGCTTTATTTCCAGAACAGCTGGGAGAGAATAAACAGCATAGAAAATGAACACCTTCTCAGGACGCCCACTGGGGGCAACACAATTTAAAGCTACAAACACAAGTTTTACAGATTTGATAAGCGTCACAATAATTCAAAATCTAACAATTTAATTGGCTACATCCACCCTCAATCCACCAAGGAAAATCCCCACCCCAAGCGATGACCTCATTTATGTTTGGACAGTGTTCTCATTGGGTGCCCTGTACAAGATATTCTGACAAAGAGGGTCTGTACTAATTGGCCCATAAAAGTATTAGATAACCTTGAGCACCTGTATCTCACTGAGATCTGACCAATCAGAATGTGCAAAACAATATGGAGGACAGATATGTTACAAATCCCTGTAACATTATAATTGAGCTTCCCTATTTTTCAGCCCTTGTACCTGCACATCATGCCACTCATATCACGACACCAGCTGCTGACCCATACACCATGACATTCTAGCTATCTCCTTGGCAAACAGCCAAGCTGAGGCCCCGCTGAACGAATTTAATTTTATCTTACTTTCTACAAGTTTCCAGGGCACTACCATATGATAACAGGGCCTTTCCTGACACCGGGGGCGCTGTGTTCGCACTCTAACATTTATAAATTGGCACTAATACCACGTCACGTCCTTGCATCTTTTTTGTATTTATTCATGTTTATCCCTCGATGGCATCTGCTTGTCTGGAATTGGGCCCTGTGACATGAGGGCTCCATCCTGGCAACAATTAATACATCTCTGCCATACATACTAAAACATCATGACCTTGAGTTGCTTGCACTAACTGCATAACAATATTAAATTACAAGATTTTTATTTTCGGAAGGCAGCCCAGCAGAAAAACACGGTGACATGCGAGGCCTGCAACACTGAGGTTATAACAAAATAGTCATCTTCTTGCTGACAATGATCGGTGATAGCGCATACTGCCCGAATTCCTACAGTGGGGCCATGTTTCAATTCTACAACCTAAAATGCACTTTTGTTTCAAAAGGAGAGATGCCCTGCTGTGTGTATGTTTCACCACTTTGCTACATGTAAAATGTTCTCTCTGTGCATGTTGCTACATATATATGTTGCTAATGCTTATGTCATTTCTGCCATTAAAACTACATGTGTCCACTTGATAGCCACATCGTCATTAAAGACCTAATATGTACCGGTTGGGGTTTTTCTCAACTTATATCTGCACACACACTAAGAACGTTGAATCTGCATCTTCACACTACACTCTTTTTTTAATATATTAACAACCAACTCTGGTCCCTCCCTGATACCCTATCATAGTTATCTTTGGGGAACCAACCTTTACAAACACCACACAACCTTTCTCCACTTTCTGCATATTCCTTGGGGTGCATCACAAAAAACTGCAATCTCAATCTTAACCGCAATCTAACCATGTTTCAATATATCTAGTGGGGTCTGGGGACAGAGAGAAAAGTGTACCTGGGGGACCAATCGGATGTTCCAACCTAACTATAGGATGTTCAATCTGGCCATTATACATGTAACTGTTCGCTATGCTAACCTGTACTTTAGCGCCATGATACCTCAACAAATACAATAAATAAATTAAATAAACAAATTAAATAATTTGCTGCTGTCATGGTACAGCAACTTATCCCTACCTTTGCACACAACCCATCCTCCATGGCCGTTATCATGTCCAAAACTTACCTATTTCTTTTTTTTTACTGTTATAGAGTTAAAACAATTGTTTCACGCTATAACAAAACTTTCATATATGAAAAACAAATCTGTATTTCATTGACAAAATTAAAATACACCAAATACACCCAACTCAGTTTCACAGTTCAAATTTCAAAGTCAACATGGGCCATAAGAAAGAAAGAAAGCGACAACAGCAACAAGAATAAAGCACTGCAAACATTTCAAAAGCCCACATATTAAAAGTACTGAAGCAAAATGTCCTACATTGCCCAAATACCAATTGGATGAAAGGTTAAGTTCTCGTTGGCAATACCTCTTTCAAATAATGCAATGTGGGAAGACTCCAAGCACTTGGCACATTGAATTTCATGATGTATTGACAAACAGTACCACGAGTTAAGATCCGGTGTCTCTCTGTAAGTTCTTTAAAATAATAGGAGCACCAGTCATTTTATGCCTGACAGTTCAATATTATATGGCTCAAAGTTCCAATTTGGCCTTGCATGTTACAGAATCGACACAGTCTCACATCCTGCTGTAGTTTTTCCTTAGCCCCCAGAATTTCCCTAGTAGGGAAGTGGTTTAACCTTAGCCTCAATAATTGAGAGCATCAATGGGCACTAGGAAACCTGATCACGTAGGCTGGTACTATGGCCACAGGTCTGACGTCAATCAAATGTCCTGAGTATGTGTGATGTTTTCTCACTTCATCGATTGTGTGGATCCAATCCATTTCCCAAAGTTTCTGTTTGGAATTGTTAATGAAAAGACAAATCGACCCGATGGCTACATGTACCTTTGCATGAGGTAATTGCAATCCGTCAAGCATTGGTTGAACTGTGGGCTGCTTTTCCTCACCATTAACCACTTTAATTCCCACCAGATTGTTTTTTCTGCAGCCTGCTTTATTTTAGACAACATTGTCTGATTCTTCCAAAATATGCGTATTTCAGCGGAAGCTTGGCCCAACTCATACCTAAGACTGCAGTTGGGATGCCACTATGTAGTCACAAGACTTTTCTCCAAAAGCAGCCCTCTAGGGAGGACCAGTCAATCAGGGCAGCTAGCAGGTGGGTTTGAGCACTGTAAGTAATTACAGGTATAAACTTCTTGGTGTAGAACTCAATCACTGGGATTAATGAATAGTGAACTTATCTCTTATTTAACTGAGCCTCTTGAGCAGCCAGCGCAGTAGTGTTTGACTTATAATTCAATTGCAGTTCACTTTTATTATATGACTCAAATAAGTAAAACCCAAGGTATATAAAGTTAGAGACACGCTCAAGTTCTACAATACACAAGCTTCATTTGAAGTTGTTGTATCATATTCTCATGCCGTGTCTAAATTGAAAGACCTTTGTCTTACCGACGTTAATGGTATTTTATTTTTTTCAGTGTAACATTCCAAGGCCCGCAGCTGATGTTCCAGCCTGTGGGTGTGTAATCTAGGAGAATCATACAAAAGATAATTCATTGGGCTGTCTACAAGCCGAGGAGGCAAACAGTGGACTCCATCGCATGTATGTCTGATGTCTGAGATGAACACACGAAAGAGCAAGGGGTCCAGAAGACAGCCCTGTTTAAGGCCATGCCATGTCTCAATAGATGATGAAAGTGTACCCTGCCGATTCAATCTTACTCTTACAGTGGTGCCAGTGTGAAGACCAATGACAAAATCAAGCAGCCCACCTAGGAAACCCCATGCATGCAGCTTCCTCCAGAGTTGGTTCCTGTCAATGCTATCGAAAGCCATGGAGAAGCCAATAAAAGCAGCATGCACTCGTTTCGGCTTCTCCATGGATTCATTTTTAAGCAACCCCAGGATGAAACCATTGGTATGGGGTCCTGTCCCCTCCAGAAAACCCTGTTTGGAAAACATCCAATATGTTTTCACCCTTTGACCAGGAGAACAGCTCCTGCAGTGCCAAGGCTGAAAAGATTTTTGATGGGACGTTCAAAAGGGCTATCAGGTGATAATTTGATGGATTTGTTCATAGTCCCTTTTTGTGGATAGGTACAATTATCGAATCAGCCCAAGATACAGACAACTCCCTGGTTGAAATCACATGCCCAAATATCGCCAAAGGAGTGCTAGCCCAGAGGTCGATGCTACCTTTAAGGACCATATTAGAAAGCACATCGGGGCCGGGGCTCTAGAATGTTAACTGTGAGCAATAAGTGAGTAAATGGTCTCATAATAGAACTCGAAAGACCACAGCTCATTTATTTACTGGGACTCGTCACTGCACTCCTTAACACATACCTTCTAGAAGTGCTTGATCTATCTGTTCTACGAAATCGGATTTGCTTGCACTTCGGTTTGGGGCTTTCTTTCGTTGTTGGCAAGCCTCCAAAATTCCCTAATGTCTTTAGAGACACGCAGCTGGATCATTTTTTGCGAGACTCACAGCAGTTGATAGAATATGTGCAGTCGGGTCCAGTTTTTATACTCCTTCTGGAGTTCCCTTCGTCTAGTAACAATCGACAATGGGACTTTGCATACATTTCGCTGCAACTCCCTTTTTTTGGACTGCGCCTCGGGGTCATATGCGTGTTTACACACTATCACTGTTTTCACTCGGGGTTTGGCATATCTGAGTAGACTCTTTTCAGTAAGATATTAACAGGACTACCGATACCAGGGTCCTGAATGAGTCCTCTGGTTACAATTTAGCCATTGAACTATGAAAACGTCTGATGTTACAATGATTTCAAATGAGTTGATTCCCCCCTTTGTTTGCCTCCAGGGCTATAAGATATTATGTTTGATTAACCCCCGTGGTCTGTAACCTCCAGCATAGATGGAGGCGTAATTGGTCACTGGCACCCTTTGGCATTACTGTCATAGATACGATGTCAAGGGAAATCTCTTCGGAAACAAGTAATCCAAGACGTTAGTCCGCTCTCCTCTAAACTAAGTATAATGGGGTGGGTCGCCACCCCCAAGTATAATGGGGTGGGTCACCACCCAACACGTTACCATTAATGATACGAAGACCCCATGCATCCATCAGTGTGAGTCATGAATTTACTTGCAAAATAAAAAAGTTAGAATTTCTGTACAACTGCCAACTGTATATGATATTTTCAATTTCATCAAAAAACACAGGCTGGGATACTTTCGCCAGATTCCAGTACATATTTAGAATCAATGTAACATCCAAAGTAGGGTAAGTTGACTTCTCCCAAGTCATCTCTATTGCCTGGAGGAAGGCACTCGGCTGAGCATATTTGTGGGCAAGGCAAATAGCTTGTTACGCATGCTGAGCAATAGCCCGGAAGATGGACAACCCTTCGTATGCAGAATTTAGGAGACTTATAAAGCCGTCAACTTTCAGTAGGTCCAGTAGCCAGGTCTCATGTAGACAAACAACTTTGGCATCACTCTCTTCAGAAAACAGGTGTGCAGATCCCCTGCAAGCCCAAGAAATGAATCTACAGTCTTTTGCAGCTCTATCCTTGATGTTAATTGATGGCTATTCATTTTGATGACCGGCCAGAGATGCCGCAGCCAACTACAATTTGTGTTTTCTCCTGGGTGATTTGGGTTCTCAGTACGATCAAAAATCTTTCTAGGGATAAAATGATTGTATCTGTAATTGCGAATCGGGCACACCCCCTGCTCCTGCTTGTTAAGGTAAAACTGACTGTGGGTTACATGTGGCTGATTTAGGTTTTGTGGCTGAAATGTCAAGCCACCAGACCCTGAAGTGATCCGATGCCAGAAGGACCTGCTCCTTTACCAATCTTGAATAAAAGTGCAAGAACACTTTGTCCAGGTGGAGGCAATTCCAGATTTCCACTTGTCTGATATCAGTCGAGGTGCTATGCGAAAATCTAGGTACCATCTTTAGCAGGCAAAGGACACAGGGCCTGTTCAGAATAATATATTCCTGGTCAAGAGGCAATTTCTCAAGAATTAACAAATTACTTCTGGAGGTAGTACACCATGACGCTGCACCAAGGCCCTGATCGTCTTTAGGCACAGCGCAAATCAATCATTTTCGTCACTCATCAAGGGTCTCAAATGGTCGGCCTGTTGAATTTGACAGTTGAGACCAAGGGACAACCAATTGATTTCTCGTGCGGGGAGCACCATGGAGGGGGCTTATTGAACCACTTAAAGCCATGCCTTCCTGCGATAGCTCACAGAGTCTGCCCATGTTTATCTGGTTGTCCTCCCTGTCTGAGTTGCTGCACTTATAATCACTCTGTTACTTGCAGCAATGCAAGGCAGCTCTGTGCAAAGGAATTCTACACTGTTAGCTAAAACAACGACTTCTGACTCTTTTTCTCTGGTTTCACAAGGGTTGTGTGTTTGAGATGAAGCTGTCCTTCTTGCACCTCCACCTAGATGATTGTCATACTGGTTTAAAAGTATTGCCTGTGTTGGCACTGTGGTAGAGGAGAGGTTGTGCAGAATTTTCCAGGTGCCCTTTGAGTTGTTTTTGCATTCCGCTTTCTGATTTTTTGACCTATTCTGCTGGGTTTTGTCGGTCCCCGCGTTTGCCTTCTTTCCCTTTCCCAGTTGGGTTCGTTGTAAAATCGGAAAATTGGATTCCTGCACCTGGCTGTTGTCAGGATCCTCGATTACAACCACAACCCCGGACCTCTCATCACTCTCTGCCATCAATTTCTCTGCTGCTTTCTCCAAACTCAAGCGCCCTGGTGATAACTCAACTAAACTCGACCGGCGTTCCTTGAAGGAGCTCAGGTGTACACGTGGAAGAGGGTTCATGAGCAGTCCATCTTGGCAAAATAGACCTTCATGAATCCCAGCCACTTCATCCGGGACAGCGCTGACGTCAGTAAGGACTGCAGCCTCTTTCGTACCCCCACCATTTGTTGGTGTATTCATGTTCCATTTCAAAAAGCATTCCATGCAAGCAAATCTAACAATTAGGTTGTTCAACAGGAAATTGGGTGCGCTGGGCATTGCCCACAATTTCCTGGTAATTGAGTAGAGCAGTCATGTATGATGTTACAAGGGTAGGCACCCACCGCTAGCCCAGCCATGTTACACGTCACCCCTGAAGGGTAACATTGAGGAGTTTTGTTACTAGCACTACAGAGTTGAGAGTCCAGTCTGATGGCGCCTGAGGCTTGATGCCTTCCCTTACTGGATCATGAAGTTGGAATCAAAGGAGCCAAGAGGGATAAGCAGTGTGCGTTGTATGTTCCTGCTCCAAGAACAGCTACGCCCTCAACCATTATCAAAATCGAATTGCTCAAGAACAATCAAGGAACAGAACGGCAGCAAACTGAAGTAAATACTGCAATATGTGGGTACTTTGGTGGCGTAGGCATTGATGACTAAATAAGGTCCAACAGCCCAAAGGACAGTGTAAATCAGGCAAGGCAACTATTCCTGTCCATTAGAATGCAGAGAAAAAAAGAAAAAGAAAATCAGAAAGCGATAAGCTTTGTGGAATGCTGTGTCTCACGTTGTAGCTGAGGGGGCTACCGATACCTCGACAAAGACTGCCAGCACTTTTTAGCAGTGGGTGTTGATGCGGGAAAGGCATGAAAGAAGATTATGAAACCCTGCGGGGTTCAAAGAAGCCTGGAAAGAGCTGCCCGATGGCACTTTCAACTGGTGTGCAGCAGAGTTCAGATGGTGTCCTTCTTCTAGCAGCTTGCTGCCTTGGCGGACTGCGGCAGACCACTGCCACTCTCTGCGCCGTGCTCTGTGAGGTGAGTGGTGTTTTGTAATAGCAGCAGGCTGTGCAGCAGGCAGAAGGCTCCTCCTCCAACACAGTCAACACTGCTGAATGACTGCAAAAATGCTTTTTCCAACAGAGTTCTAACACCGCACAGGGCAGACCAATCTCTGCCACTCTTGGTACCTATTCTGCAGGATTGTCAGTTCTACTGCCCTGAGCTCCTCCCTGATGGCATTCAAGTATCTCTCTGCGCCATTAGCTAACCGCATCATCTCCCAGCAGGTGATCTGGAGCCATTTGCTGTTGGCCACAGTCTGCACCTCTGGAGCAAGTAAAGAGGTAAACAATGTGGCAGTCTTAGAGGAAAGAAAAAATCGTTGTTCCTCTTCTTTCTTTGCATGTTCACACTCCTTTTCCTTGATGTTGTTACGTTGCACTGTCAGTAAACTCCTGGTGCACGTGCAGTACAGTACCTGGATAGCTTGAAGTTCATTGGATGGGATAAGAATTGATTTTGGCACAATGAGAGTGGAGTAATATAAAGTAACACAAGTATTTTGAGGGCGCTGAGCAAAGGCGTGAGCCCCAGAGGCCCAAAAATGGACCATTAATATGCCATCCCACCTTCAGAGATGTCTTTATGGGAGGGAAAAAGGGGCACTTGCCCAGGGCCCCCACCTTGGAGGGGCCCCCACAAGGCTGCCTGATCTAAAGTAAGATTCCATTGTTTACCAGACTTAAATAGCACACGCCAGGAGATTTTGTGGCATGCTGCTGAAGTGCTAAACCTATTGCCTGTCTGTTTTGACAAGTACATTCTGCTTTGATCAATTAATCGTGTAATGCTTTCTGTGTTCACTGTGAAATACATAGTTTGAGTGTCCTTATGGCACAGCTTCTCTGGCATTCTTTCATTCTTGTGGGAATTATGTTCATCATGTGCAATACCAAAGTTGAAATCCATATTGATACATTGAGTGCCACAATGGTTCAGAAGTTAGCACAGTGTGTTAAGCACTCATTGCAGAGATATGTGTTCATATGAAAGATTAGAAGAGCACGCCAACAAGGCTGGCTGAAGCTTTCCGATGTCTGAAGTTATAAACCTACCTGCATATGTACTTGGTTTTGCAGCATAAGAGATGCTATTATCAGCAATGCTCCTGCATCAGATAGGGGTTGCTATAAAAGCTAACATGCCATTCATATGGTGAAGGTCTAGAAATTGGTTTGTTCAGATGGGGTGTTCTAAAAGCTAGGCAATCCCCTCCAAAGATGAGCATAAACTATTAGTCCAAGAGGTGAATAAAAGACTGTGGAACCAAAGTGTTCATGCTTGTATCCTAGCTTTGCCAGCAGACGATACAGTGATCCTGGTCAATCATATATCTCTTGCATTACTGTGCTGTCTTCTGTGAGGTTTTCCTTCTTGCATGCTGGTGGCATCGTTTAGCTCATTACTTGATCTTTCTTCTTCTGTAGGTCATTTGAGTGGAAGGGGTGGTAGACAGGAGAGAGCGGACCAGATGTTGTAGGCCTTGGGCAAGCATATTTTAAGGTCTGCTCGTTTGACACAAAAAACATTTAGCTTTTTGTATAAAAGTCAAAGGTTTTTTTTGCACGTTTATGAATGACAATTTCACAAGCCATTGTTTTGGAAGTATTTCAAGCTTAAAAGTATAAAAGACATACCTAGATTAAATCTGTTAAATCACATTGATTGGTAAATCATTCCCATTTTGCGTAACACCCTTCTGTAATAGCTTGGATTTAAAAATTGTCAGGTCTGGAAATGTGATTTGTGTACTTTGCAAGTCAGTGGTAAGAGCTGGAAAAGAAAGTGTTCAAATGCAGAAATTGCAGAGTTGGCACACATCCCAGCTTCACCCCTTAAGTAATGTGTGATCCTGGGCATCTCATTTAATCTTGTATTGTCTAACCTCTCAGGATTGCCAGTCCCTAAACCTTTAAAAATTGTCAGCCTTTCAGAGTGATTTCCTTCTCATGGTATGATCTTCATAAAAGCCTCACTCATGGTTTCACTGGCTATAGGGTTGCTTCCACTACAATAGTGAGCATTGATATACTGCACACCACAGGCACTTGTTCCCTTGATCTCTAATGACAACACTATTTGAAAACCATGTCCCAATTCTAATCTCAGTCTGTCTGGATAGAGACAACTTCATGGTAGCTTCTAATCTGCATTCACTATCCATGCTATGCTATTTGTAGCTTTCTCCTTCCTTACAAATGGTTTACTCTATCCATGCTTGCACACTGTTGCTTTCTCTGAGGCAGCTAATGTGAGTTCTCTGCCTATTATGGGTTACATGTACCTTTTACATACAGTCCTGCATTAATACTACAGGCTGCATACCTTCCTGGATGATATTGATAAAAAGTATCCTGTTTTTATACTAGAAGAGAAGTAACCTCTTCGTAGATTGCTAATGTTGGCCTTCAAATGCTACTTGTTTATCATTCTGATTAGAGCAAGACTGAAGAGGATAAGGGAACTTAAATGGAGTAAACATGCTTATTTTTAATGCTGCGAGGTGGCATATCTACCTATCGGTTATGCTCACGGTGGGGGAAGGCGAGGGGTGGGGGGTACCACCAGATATTCTTGATCGCTTAATTCCTTTGGTTTGGTGGAGGGGGCCCCAAAGATGTCCATGCCCAGGGCCCCAAAAATGCTTAAGATGGCCCTGCCCATCTTGCATGTCTGGAAGATAAAGCTCAATTCCTCTT
This sequence comes from Ambystoma mexicanum, assembly GCF_040938575.1. Lineage (NCBI taxonomy): Eukaryota > Metazoa > Chordata > Amphibia > Caudata > Ambystomatidae > Ambystoma > Ambystoma mexicanum. The sequence goes on along the minus strand of NC_090921.1, from coordinate 1,062,791,653 downwards.
CACCCGTACGACATAGAAGCCCTTCGCTCTGAAACACAAAGAAGGATTGGTAAGTGCATGTATTGGCACTGGTCTCTTTTTCTCATCGAGCCATGTCAACAGATTGACATTATGGTCCCATATTTCATCGCATTTTATATTTACTCTAAGCACGTCTTCCCTCTCCTTCCTCAGCAGTTCTGTCGCCTTACGCCCAAGCAACCCTTTCACCCACTCATGTTTGTAAAATACTGAACTGCTTATTTCCCTGCAGGCCCTTTGCATGCGCCAAGGATTTGTCCAACCTGTGTCCTTATCTATACACTAAAAACGTGCTTCCTCTTCTTGGCACTCTCCGTTTCATAGTAAATTACGAGATTCTTCATTTCTTCCTCATCTGCTATTATTTTTATCCTGATACAATCATCATCCTGTACCACCTCACCCTCTTGTACCCATTGTATTCAAGCTGTATACCCCGGGAACATTCCCCTAACATGGCATAGGGCCAAATGAATCATGCATTGTGCTGTGACTGGAGGTATTTCTTGTGGGACAAAAGGCTTAGGTGGACCAGCAGACTGCGGTATCAATGAGAATGTGTAGCAGGCGTCATCTACACTCTCTCTTCTCTCCATGCACATGTGTTCATACTACTTGTTATCATTATCAGTGTGAGGCTCAGCCCTTAATCTTTTAAAAGAAATCTCTCGTTTTTGTCTTATCTTGGTCATACTAATATTCTCAGCCAACACTATGCTACTGTTAATATAATTTCTGAAAACCCAATCAAAAATGAACATCAGGAAAAGAGAGGCAGAAACAGACGAAACAAAACAAAACACAATATTGTTTTCATCGTTCTTCTTCATTGATGAGGAAGAAAAACAATCTTTTTTTGAAAGAAATGGAGTGAGGTGAACCAGCCAGACGTCCGACAAGTGTATCCACATCTTCCAGGCCTGCCACCTTCACGGAAGTGGGTGTGGAATATGTCATTGTACAGGGGCCTGTAAACCTCAGATCTCACCATTTTCTTATGAAAATGCATATCAATGTTCGATTCCCAAGGTAGAGCTGGAGTGGTCACAACAAAGTCTCTTTCTCCTGAGCTGTTGGTCAATAGAGGAGGATGCATGGAAATAAACTCAAGAGAATTGGTAATATCTCTAAGATACCCAAAAAATTCAATTCCCAACACATCTGCTGAACTATGCGCATCAAAGTTTATATGAGCAGCAGCAAGCAGCATTAATGTTCTTCTTCTCGTCACCACCTCATGTTGGGTAAGGTGATGGTCAGAACTAGGCTGGTTTGGCAAAGCAAAAAGTGCCAATTGCAAGCAATGGAGCCAATTCTTGTCAAGCATGAGGCAAAGCTTCGCAATGCATTCTTTAAGGCACTCTATCACATCTTTGGGCTGAGAATTATAGGCTATGCAAAGTTTATGTTTTATACCCAGCAGGGAAGTTACTTCTTTAAAGAGGTTGTTGAAAAAATGTGGCGCTTTACCAGACCTCAACACCTCACAAACAACCATCATGGGAAAACCTCTCTGATGAGAAATGTTTCTGAAGATTTAGTATTGGGATGGGTGCAGGGACAGCCTCAATCCAACAGGAAAATTGACACACCACAATGATTAAATATCGAAAATGATTGCAACGATTGATCATGTCCACATAATCTGTATGGAGATGCCTAAACAGTCCTGAGGAGTGTAGACTTAATAGTTATCAAAGTATGCCCCACTGTATATTGTTGGCAAGTTACGCAGTTTGTAATTAATTCTGCCACATGCTCCTGCAAATTTGGCATGAACCAATCCGCCTGAATGTCTGTGGGCAAAACTTACTTTTGTTACATGTGCCGGGTAATACAGTTGCTCAGAGCAATTTTAAGTAATTCTTTTGACATGATGGACTTTCGCAAAATTTATTTTGTGTCCCTAGTAAATCTGTGGGGGACAAAAAACACCCCATTTTTGTACACACATCTTTCTCTTCCTGGGGGCATTTTCTTCCAATTCTATAATTTGGCCCAAAGATAGAGCATTAAATGGGTCAGTAAGTTGTGCCTGTGATATATTTGTGAATGTGGGAACCTATTCAGTGACATATGGTAAATATGCTGCTTTCTTTGGTGCTGCATATGTTACATAATGACCCCAAGAAATTAAGTCTGTTCCTTTCGTATGGGCAGCGCATTTTACGACTGCTAATCTGCAAGGGAGGGGCAGCGCATCGATCAATCTAGTAAGTAATTATGCATGTTGAAGTGGTGTGCCGTCAGACTTTTTAAAACCTCTCTGTTTCCATCTTGTCAATCCAGAATGCACTGTCGATGTGACATATGCAGAATCCAAATTAACGGTGAAACAATACCCTTTTGATATTTATACAGCTGTTACTAATGCCACAAGTTCAGCAGCTTGTGCAGCACAATGTGGTGGTAGTCTCATTTTTGAAACCACTTCAAACTCACCACCCTTATACAGCACCACTGCTGCCCCTGTGTGCCCACATCCTGAGTTCTGATCAATTGTCGATGACCCTTCAACGAAAATAATCTCCCCTTCTTCTAAGGCATCTTCCTTAATGTGGCTGAGGTCACCTAGCCCTTCCTGGTATGTAGCACAATTGTGCACATAATCACCTTCCTGTACTGCATCTACGATAAATGTCACTAGGTTAACAAAGTGACACCACACTATGGACACTGAAGCGTTCGATAAGATCACCTCATACCCTGATGCACTTCAGGTGGTGAAGGTACTTTTTGATTTCTTCAATATGGCGAACACTGCATGTTCCATGTAGAGCGTCATATGACAGCCCATAGTTATTATTGCTGATCTCCGAATTTGAACACTGCTGCTGCAAGGGCCTGTTTGCATGGCAAGTGCCCTTGCTTTACTGGGTCTTAAACCAAAGACTTATGTCCTTGGGATGTTTGTTGAGTGAGTACTGCTGTCATTACTTGACCTTTGGAATGGTAGAACAGAAGAATCTGCTTTTTCTGGAGTAGCTATTACTGGTGCATTACTCTGTGCTACTTATAATTCCTTAAATGAGATAGTCATTTTATCTGTCCAAATTATGGGGCCTTTCACCTTCTGTGCATCTTTTAGCCCTCGTAGGAGGGGCTTAGTGTAACTGAAAAAATCAAATATCTCTTGTGTGCAATAATTACACTGACCCACAAACTGTTGCATCTGCTTCACTGTGTCTGGCTGTGGTGTTTTCTGCACTGCTACTGCCCTCTCTGGTCAGACCAGGCGTTAAAGGAGGGACCTGCTAAGGGAACTCATAGTAGGGCGGTAAGGGATTACCGGCACTGGACTCCTTACCGATGCCCGGTATCCCTTGCCGCCCTGCTCGGAATGAGGCCCAATGTATCACCTTGCTCATTGTTTGTACATTTCCCAAATTCATCTGCAACACTCTGGGATTCACAACAGCCCTGTGGTAAATAAGGGTGTTTCAACCTCGTCCCGCAATAGGTAAACGTGGTGAGGTGCTGAGAGTCTGGGAATAGAAAAAAATTAATTTTTAAGGTCCACTACTGTAAAGTATGTCCCTCCCATGGGTATGTTACACAGAATCATTGCTGGGTTTGGTAATACTGGAAACTCCACCTCCACGATAATGTCCAAGGGGCGGAGATCCTGAACCATCCTCCAAGACCCCCTCTTTTGATTTTTTCACAGTGTACACAACCGTGTTGCATGGCGATTCTGATGTCTGTATGATGCCGTGCCTCCATAATGCCAAAATGATTCCATATATTCCAGAGTCTGCTTCACTTTACATGGGGTACTGCTTTACCCATGGTAATATTGCCCCTGGCTTTAGCTTAATGTGGACCGCCCCAACTCGCTTCTGGAGTCCCACATCATTAGGGCCAGTGGTCCATAATTCTTTGGGCATCCTTTCCAAATCTTGCTGCAAATATCCTGGTAGTGTATTTAAAAGAAACACTTTCTGGGGAACCTCTCTGTGTTGTACAATTATCTGACAAGGGATGCATATCTGAAACCAAATTTCCCCTATGGCGTCATCATCTGTTAAAAGCTGTTCATCTGTCAAATCCGTCGAAAATGCTGTGTTGGGCCAATGCACAAAGCAGTGCACCACTTAATGCCATCTTCATCTACACCCTGTAAAATAACTTTGTCCTTCTTTGTAATTGCTGCATCTAAGTGTATTGTAATTGTGGAGCTATATGGTACCTCTTTGTACACTGCTGATCTGAATACAAATTCTGTGGATAATTCGAAATGTGTGATCCTTTATCCTGGGTACAGTAAAGACTGGAGGGGGTTGTCTGCTCTCTATATGGTAGAGGAGAGGCACAGAGGACCTCAGCCAAGATTCTCTATTATTGGTAACGTAGTCGAGCAATCAAGGCCTAGCTTCTCAGGAGGTGATGCAGGCTGGTTCTTAAGTACAGTGTAGTCCCCAAGCACCCCCAAAGGAATGTCCGCACACTGTATTGGTTAAAAACAGTCTTTATATAATTAATATTCAAGGTTATGCACACTATCACAATAACTCACTTTGTGCTCCGAAAATCAACAATGGTAAATATATACAGTTCTACAGTGGTACCACAGATATTATCAGATCTCATTAAAGTGCATCAACGATACTGTCAAAATGTCACACAGATCAATAAAGAGGAAACCAGCAGTAGAGAGAGGAAGGAAAGCAAGACAGTTGAACAATTGGCAGAATACTGGTCGCTACCGTTAAACACAGCTCTGTGTGGAGATCCCCCCACCTGGGCAACCTGTAGAATAAAGATACAAGCCCAGTCCATATATTGTTTACAATAGACTTCCCAATAGTTCTGCAACCCCAAAATACCTGGCATTGTAGCGTTCCTCGGTGGGGAATCGACGGCCCTTCTTGAGTGCCCTCCCTTTAAGGCAGGAGTCACAGGTCGTCGAGCGTCCGACGGAGAACAGGGTGAGCTACGGGGAAGCGTAAATGTCCTGCAAGGAAGAGGTGTGCGGGGCACCTCAGTGTCGATAGTTCTGGACTGCAAAGAGTTTGAAGAACTGTGGCCCAGCAAGGGCGTCGAGTCGTCGGCGTCTCTGTAGTCTTTGGGTGGCGGGAAACCCACCGGTGGATGCTCCTCGGCGCGTCGACGGTCAGGATTTCTCCAGCAGGATACACCGGCGACGATGCGGACGAGAGTGTCCTTGAATCAAATGAAGTTCTTAGGCAAACGGGAGTATGGCGGCTCCGGTCGGCGACGGCGGTCGTCGACAGTGGCAGACAACAGTCCGGGCGCTTCTCCTTGGGATTCCGCAGCAGCCCCCGTTTCGGGTCGGCAGCCTATCAAATGTCTGTCTACCAGGGAGCTCTGGCAAAGATCAGCTGGTGCACGATGGTCCCTCGTAGCTCGGGAAGAGGGCGCCTTACCAGGTCCTCCCTGGGTCAGTTCTTGGAGACAGAGAAGCTTTCAGATTGTGAAGGAGAGCAACAGCAATTCTTCTCTTCCAGCACAGCTTCAAGGTTATGCTTCAGTTTCACTCCAGTTACTCTTCAGCTTCTGAACACAAATTCTAGCAGTGAGAGGCCCCCAGATATACTAGTTGATCTCCAATTAATTCTGCTGGGTCACACTCAGGCAACAATCGGTCAGAAGGGCATTCATGCAGGCAGGCATCCAATCAGGTGCACAGTGCATTGAGGCTATTCACTCCTCTCCAGACACTCACAACAAGTTATGGGTATTGGGACAAGTACCCAGCCATTCAACACTCCACACTGCATTCATACCATTTTCGGGCAGGGCTGTCTCAGTCATTGTGTCAACCGCCATATACTAGACACCCACAACACAGAATGTGTATTTGTCACACAATCCATTCACCCAGGTCCCACCCACAGGGTATACCCACAACATAAAGGCACTGGGAAGGCTCCAGCCAGTCTTGCATTGACTTCACGACAACACCATATCTGGAACTTCCACCCAACAGGTGGTCAGGGGGAAGGGACAGAGTCAGGGCTTCCCAAGACTTTGGGAAAACAAGGTACTAGGCAATAGAAAGCAAGAGGCCATAGGGGCCATCTTGTTTCCTATCAGTAATCAACTGATTCCAATGGCAGGGCCTGAGTATCCCAAAATGGAGGATACTCAGGGCTCCTGTCAAATTCAGCATGGAGCTTCCACCAGCCCATACCCTGCTCTGTGGGCCACACACAGGTGCCCAAAACATACACTAGGGGCACAGGGTTGTACCCCCACCCATGGGTGCCATAAGGGTATCCCATGGGTCTGTACACCAAACCAAAAGAGAGAGCTGCACCGCCAGGAGTCCCACATGAACTCCTGCGCTGAAAACACGACAGAACACATGGTAAAAAGCAGTAAAGGACAAGGATATGGAGGCCCTGTCCCTCCGATGCATTTCCAGCATCACAGGTACCCATCTCAAGAGTACTTGCACCCCATACAAATGTTACTCAGTGTAAAGAGGTGCTCACTGGAAAACACTGTGACCGCTTGTATGATTGAACAAATCCGAGTGAAACACATGCCTGGGTACTACACACTATGACCTTGTCAGAGAACGATATGGCCATGGTCAATTTGCTCATTCTATCTCTGCCCAATTTGTTTACTGGAGTATCTTTGGAAAATAATAAGGATGCTACAATTTTGTGTGGGCCTATAACACAGTAGGAACCATCATAACAGCCCCAGAAAAACCCTGCATGTCCATCCCATTGTTCAACATAGGAAACGTTCCCTCTCTAACACAAGATTTGGTAGCTCCTGTTTTGACCAAAAATTCAACATTTTTGTTGCCTATGTTCACTGCCACCTGTGGTTCCTTTTGTTGGTCTGCAGTTACTGCGAGGACTGGGCACATCAGAGCCCTCTGTGGGCTGTCCCATTGTCGATGTGTATCTGTGCCTGGAAATGAAAAAGGATTGCCCCCTTATACTGTTGCCCCTGTTTAATGTGGGTCTATACCATTGCAGAGCAGGTATCTGTGCTTGTGTGTATGTCTGTGTTTGGGAAGGATTTTATGGTGAAAGGTGCTGTGTGGTGCTTTGCACCAATTGAACAAGTTGAGGCTATTGGGGAATTTGGGATGACACTTGCATTTGCTGCTGCTGTTCGACATTTTATGTGTTTGGATAGTATATAGGTTGTGCTTGTTGGGGCTGTACGTGGACCTGTGAATACTGCAGTGTCAGAAACAACAGTGGCTGGTGCACCTGTCGCTGTGGTTGTGTTTGTGGTGGTATCTGTGGTTGTGTAGGGTAAAACATGTGTTGGGGCTGTGCCTGGTTTACTGGGATACCTGAAGAGCCATATGCTATTTGATTTCTGCTCCTACACTCTTTTACAAAATGCACTAGCCTTTTACAAGCCCAACACTGTCCCCAAACCTTGGCCTTGCTCCCCTATATTAGAATCCTACCCCTCGTCCCCTTTGGAAACCTCTCCTACCCCACTGAAAATATCCTCCTAGTGCAACTGGGAAAGTGACTGTGCAAGTGGCAAAGTCAGTCTGGAAGTGGACCCTGTGCTGGTGCTCCCCATTGATGCTGGAGAAAGATTGTTTCCTATCCATCTACCATTGACTACTCTAGCCTGGGAGCTCGGCGTGACTAGTCTGCCTGCACCTTTAAAAATTGGGAAACAGCGTGACTGCACGCGTGACTGTTAAAGTGAGTGTGCAAGTGGCAAAGGCAGTCTGGCAGTCCAGGAGTTGGTGAGTTATGTATCTCCATAATCAAGGGAGTTTAACTCTTACATTATAAAGAAGTGCAAACCTATGAGAACTGGTCTGCGCAATGCTGTGCTTAGTGCTGGCAATTGTGCCCGGAGCCTAGCCGCTAACAAAATTGGTGCCACTCTGCCCCCATGCACACAAAAAGGGAGGAAATACTCTAAGTACAATAAAGGGATGTTCCAGCAGGCCATCACAGGGTTTTTACAAAACAAGACTATTACATTGGTCGCGGATAAAACCGCACCCAGTTTGGGAGGCATGGGCAATGTACCATCATTACCATCACCTGCATCTATTATTGACAACATCTCAAGCACCTCTAACTCTGCTGCCATGGTTGATGTTTCTCACTGCTCGACCATGATTGACAATAATTGCTCCTTGTTAAACATGTGCCTGGGATTAAAAAGAAACTCTTCACCTCTGGGAAATAATCACCATGAAAGTATCACGGGAACACATCTGTCCGCGACTCCAAATCTAGGAAAATTGGCTATACCATTTGACATTTCCTCTGGATGTGGCGATAACCTGCTGAACATTTCTGTGTACGCCACGGATTCTTACCTAACTTCCACTGAGCCTCGAAATGCAGAACTGAACACAGTTGTAAACAAATTGGATGTTCTCTTCCAGCTATGTACAAAAATGGCAGAAAACCAATGCGAAACGAACCGCATATTGGGTCTCATAGTAGATATTGTCATAGCTTCGAGCCCTAATTGTCAGAACACTGTAAAAAAAGATCTGAGATGTGGGAACAGAAGCAAAGGGGGAAAGCAACTGCCCAGTAAAACCAAGATCGCTTTGCAAGCCTGAGACACAACTGCTATTCCAGAAAACCTAGAAATAGTTGATCTAGTTACTCAGATGGAGGTTGCAAGTACTAGGGAACATGCCTTGGAGGCTATCTCAAATGAAAAATCCTTGTACAATGGCCCAAATAAAAACAGCAGACCCCAGCGAGTGAAACGGAAAACATGTCCACAACAGACACAAGGGCACAAAGGTCTTGAATTTAATTCTGAGACTGGGAACAGCAAGACCTCCACAATAAAACCCATGGCCCTCAGACATATGGCCTGCAAAGATGGCGAATACGTTGTCAATAATGATCTTGGGGATGGGGTATTAAGAGAAGTGATATTGCAGGGCCCGCTGGATAATTGGCTTTCCACTACATGCAGGAGGTTGGCAAATAAGGATATCAAACGCCAGACACGGAGGGTCCTTTGGCCCTTGAAAGACACAGTGCTCCTGCATCTTTAGACCCACATGTCTCTGAGGATTGGAGGTGGAAGACAAAAAACGATGGCCCACCATTGCAAGTTACGGCCCAATAAGACGATGCTGGACAGTTGTGGGAAAATCAGCTTTGACGTTCAATCCGGCTGGACCCTTCTGTCCTTTGGCTGCCCCATACATGGGCAGAGGGCCCATTGGCAGGAATTCACCAAGCATGGCCACTCTTACCCCGTTCTGGGAAAAATATCACGCTCTCCAACCTGTGATCTTTAAGCCAGCCTGCTCAACTGTATTACCATGGTTTGCCCAAGTGGCTAATGCCCAAACTCCTATTATGGTTAGGGACATGGTAAAAGCCCCCTCTAAATTTATCAAAATAGTGAAGGTCGAGCCTTCTGCACTCAGTCCCTTTCTAAATAGATCCTGGCTATTGGACCTACTGCACGTATTGACAGATCTAGAAATGATCACATCTAAAAAATATTGAAGGTATCGAGTTGCCCAAATTCAATAGTCAGTCTAACTGGGCTCTGGTAACATTTATTTCCCCTTTGATCTTGGAAATCTCAGAACGAGTGCGTTTGAATGCAAAAGCCTTATATGAACTTGGCTTTGAAATATACATGTTTTACCCTGACAGGGCACAGAGTGGCCAGAGGGCACTACATGAGTCTGGTAGTCTTTAAGGGAGGACCACCAAGAATATTAGCAAACAGGGCCACAATACTGAGCTCCTTGATGGGCAGGACGTCCACGCAACCTCCACCAGAATCCAGGGAAACTGGATAAGGGTGCATGAGGGTCAGGATTGACCCAAAGCATTGCATTCTGCTCCCTTCCCAGTTTTATCCTGGAATGTATGTGGCCATCGTTCCGTCTTGACAAATCCACTGGGCAGTCATGAATTGTTCACATCAAACCTATTCTTCCTACAGAAAACATAGTTAACATCCCCTCTTTACATGGATGGGTATTCCACTCTGTTTAGCCTACCCTCTCCTGTTCCCAGGGGTCGGCCAAAGGGTGGCTTGTGTATAGGTGTTAACATTGATCATACGCTTACTCAGTACCAAGGTGATAGGCGCCATGTAAACCTCCTTGCTGAAATACTGTCTGACTTTTCCCAGTCCTCTGGGGATATTCTGGTCGTAACTCTCTATGATCCACCAGGGGGAAGCACACAGGAGAACTTATGGAGGTCGTTAAGGACACTCTATATTCATGGGAAGCTCAAAATAACAAAGGTGGTATTATCTTGGCTGGGTATTTTAATACTCACTCCGCCCCTGTCCCATTACCCCTCCAAGAGGGAGGTTTGGCCCCTCAAAGTATTAGTCGTGGGGCTGAGTGGGTTCCAGCTCTAGCTGAATTTGAACTTGTTGACCTAGGTATAAAAACACTGGGAATAAATGATATGTGGTGAAACAGTAGTTCATCATCTGTAATTGACCTATCTTTGTGAACCAAGTTATCTGTAACCTTATGCCTGAGCTATAGAATAAAGTGGTCCCTATGAGCAACCATGTTACATTGAAAATGTCCCTCCAAGCACCCAGGTCCAAACATGGCACAAAACTCAAGTACTCCCCCACAGTGAACCTACAGGGTAACCGCCTATGTTGGACATCTATACGTGTGAAAAACTGCAATGCTGCTATTAAGACTGATGGGTGTTATGGTGAAGAGATTCTCAGCAAACACTCATGGGACCTGAAACATATTGTGGCAACAAACATGAAGCATAAGGGAAGGGGGTCTGCTAAAGTAAAGGGAAGTAAGCCCTTAGTCCCTTATGATGCCGGCATTGTCGAGAAGAAACCTCTGATAAATATTGAGGATCTTAGGCTACAAAGATGCAAATTGTTGCCCCCCCTTGGTAATTAAGTGGCAATTAAGCGGGATCAAAACAGAATATAAGCAATGGTTGAACGATCATCGCTTTAGGGACTCTACCACCAAATGTGAGACCATAAATAGGATTATCAGTAGGCATGACTCCAAAAAGGTCTGGATTATTGATCAGCTCGATTAGAGGGGGCCACATGGCCACAGAGATTAGTCCCATCTCTGAGGAGAAATGGGCATGCCCTATAAAAAAGTGATTTTAGGATAGTAATGAAATTCTGTCCAACCTCTTGGTTAGTTCAATGGAGGGTTCTGTTGTGTGGCACCATTTGATGAACTCAAATGTGGAGGAGGTAATTAAGAAGGCAAAGCCCTTGCGGGCCATGGGTCCTGATGGTCTGTGTATCATTGTGTTAAAGAAATACCCTGTGCTGCGGGCTGAGCTTTTAAAAACATGATTTCTCCACATCTGGCAAACTGGCCAAGTTCCAAATTCCTGGCTGGATTCTATACTGATATTATTTTACAAACAGGTTTTAAGGATGGACCCTAGCTGTTACAGGCCACTAGCCATGCTAGACTGCAGTGCAAAAATATTTTCCACCATTTTGCAGGATATGATTGTCTCATGGTCGGTGAAAAAACATATTCTAAGCAAGCGTCACTTTGGGTTCCGAAAAGAGTTTGACACTAAGCACCCGCTATGAGTTCTTACAAAAATAATATTGGATATTTATAGGTATCCTGGCACTTCATTATATGCCTGTTATGTTGATTCCAGCTCAGCCTTCGATACAGTTATTCGGTCTAGACTCTGGAAGAAGCTGAGTAACTGGGGCAATGATCCATCACTTCTCTAGTTCATTAAACAATTGCACTAGGATACATTGGTGCAAGTGTGGTTATCACAACATGGTACCTTGTCCCATCCTTGTTCGACAAATGTCGGTCTGAAGCAAGGGTGTGTGCTGGTGCCAACACTCTACAACTTATACATGGCTGACCTGGGTAAGGCCCTGAAAACAGTGCATAATCATCCTCTCCATTATGGCCATGAAGCAATACATAGTCCCACCTACACAGATGATATTGTCCTTTTAGATAGAAGACCAGTGGGGCTACAACATTATTTAAATACACTATACACATATGCGGTTGAAAATGGCCAAAGCATAAATATGAGGAAGACAAAGATCATGGCCATTGGCAACAAGGCATATGGGGGAGTCAAGTTTATCTGGCACCTGGGAGCGATTAAATTAGCCAAAATAGATACTTATAGGTACCTGAGTATCCAGGTGAAAGCATCACCTTCATTTACATACTTGTACGACACCATAAAACAGACAGCATGGGCCAAATGGCTGGCAAGCAGGAAGGTGATCGAAATGTGGGGTGGCTGCTCGTTGGATGTGAAACTACTGGCCTATGGGATGGCAATCGTAGCAGGGATGCTTTATGCCTTAGAGGTCTTTCCTAAGAGGGCGATTAGTTGGCTCCCTAAGTTAGAGGCAAACAAATTACAGTTCGTATTGGACCTTCAGAGTCATGTACCAATTGAGGTCCTAAGATTTGTATTGGGCCTCCTATATCTCTTGTCTATTTGGTCAACTGCAGCCTGTAAATTGAGGGTACAAGTCAAATTTGAGGAGGACAGAAGTGCATCTTTGCTGTACTCTGCCACGGCTCAAGCTAAACATTACTCCCGTAGCACATGGTATGGTGATTTGGAGAGAGTGGCATCTGCCCACTGCCAGAATATTTCTCTAACATGTTGCTCCGAACAAGAGCTTCCTATCTTCTTGGCTAAACCTGATATCAGGATTCGTGAGTATGACCATGTCCAAACATTAGCCCTCCTGGGGGAAAGGTACAAATACATTCAGTACACACATCAGGGGGATTTTATCTGGGCCAAAGGCAGTATTTAATTAAATGACGCCTCCCCATGCTGATACGCTTCATTATGTACTTATAACCCTGATTTATTACCTGTTTATGCCATTAGGGGAGCTTGGTGAGGTATCCTGCCAGAGGAACGTCTTTGCCGACTCTGTGGCAAACAAATTGAAACCGGTTAGCATATATTGACACATTGCCCCTTCTTATGAGATTATTAAGGCATTGTCACAGGTTAAGATGTATGAAAGTGACACATTTTGGAGTAGGCTCCTTGCAGCAGTGTTGGTCTCAACATCTCATCATGTCTGGCTTAGAGCAATTGATATTCTCCCGGAAGCCAAGAACACTTGACTATTAATGACATCACTGGCCGTGGCCTTTCAATGACATAATTGGATGTGGAATTTCTGATGTACTTCTGTGATGATTTTGTGATTGCACATTTGATGTGCTTCTTTCTAGAGTTTTTAATGTTCTGACATGAATCGTATTTATTGTCTCTCTTATGAATAACTGTATGAATATGCTGACCACTGAGACCATTCACATGTTTCTCTTCCACACATGTTTCATCTTTGTCTCTATTACTGCATTGTGCTAGAAAACTAGTGTAAAAAGTTGTTTATTCATCTGCAAACACTTAAATAAAGCAAAGAAAAAATATCTTCCTGGTTGAAAACACCTTCCTTGTGGTATCTGGGGGGCAAAGCCTATCTGCGGTATCTGTGGGACAAAACCAGTCTGTGGTGTATGTGGGAAAAAGCTTGTCTTTATTAGTTATGGAGATGTTCCCATATGTGGGGTGTTGATAGTGTGCCGTCAGTCGTACTTGTTATTACTGCACCCTCCATACTATATTTAGCCAACTTCTTCATAACTAACTTAACCTGCACCTTCAGTGATTCATTTAATTTCTTCTTCTTCTTCTTATCTTGATTTAATCTGCAGTGATGTACTATGTGTAGCTGAATCTCTGCCCATGCCCTCGTCTCTATCCCCACCACCTTTCCAAGCTCAGCCTGCATGTCTGTGCCACATCTCCCGGATTTCTTCAATATCTTGTGCAGGGTGCTCATCTTGCCTCACTGATCGAGCTAAAATGGATTGCATGTCAGACGTGTTTGGGTACAATTCCCTTAATGCTCTCCATACATGTGCTCAACAGTTATTGAATGTTGCTCCATCGTAGGCATCACTATTCAGTGTTACCTGTGCATATTCTGCCTTTGCCAAAAAACATCTGCCCATTCTCCCAATAAAGAGGAAAACAAGCACTTCATGTCCCCTATAGCCAAATTTGTCCCAGCTTTCCTTTTCTCCAATACTTGCATCCATTTGCCAGCTCCTGCAGTGAACGAAGGCAAACTACGCATAAAATTATCCTTATCCATATTTGGCCAGGGAACATACTGAGCTGCCCCTCAGCCTTTTTGTAATAATGGGAACTGCATCTCCAGCTTCTGGGGCTGCACCATTTTACCTTCCTTACTTGTTACCACTGCTATTCTAATGGGAAGTTTCCTATGCCTCTTCCCATATGACGACAGACCTTCATATTCCCGAGATCGACTATCATCTCTGCCTTCATCATCTGACCTCTCCCTGCAACCTATTGAGTCCAGATCCACCCTGTTCCTCCGCATCTGCTATTTCTAGGAATATTAGTGTCAATTTTTCAATTGGTCCAATGTCAATCTTAAACAATATCTGTCCCTGCTTTCCATTGATCAGTGGGTAGCATCATGCCTGGCTGTTCCTCTTTTTCTCTTGCTGCTCTTATAAGCTCCTCCTCTGCCTCTCTCATAACATGCTCTATTTGACGTTGTGCATTCTGCCCTATTTCAGAAAGTACTTTGTTACAAGGGGCATTTGACGGTTGCTGACTGGGCAATGTTACTTACTTCTTAGTCTGTCCTTTTCTTTCGTCCAACATGGATATACATCAGGTGTTAGTATAGCCCGCAGCAGGCTGCAAGATGTACATCCCGTAAGGAGATGGAGCCAATGTAAGTGAAGCTAAGGCGGCAGTACCTTTTCCTCACTCACGGATGGAGGAGCAAGTGCCAGAGGGGCAGAAGTCTGCACTTGTGTTGTTTTCAACACCATACTGTATCTGTTCCACAGTTAACAATATTGACCTTCTCTTTAAATTGCTTTTCTTTGTCATCTGGGACTTCTACCACTTCCACAAACATCTTCCAGAGTTCTAATATACTCTGCCTTTTTTGTAATTTCTTTCCTTTCTATTTTGCCACAAGGTGCATATTCATGTTTACAAGGATAGCCCTGTCATGTGTACCTTCTCTTGGCCAGGGCATAAACATGCTGCCAGTGGTCTTGCAGACCCACTCGACATGATACTTCAATATTTAGCTCTTCAGAAGTGTGTCACACATGTGCTCCAGTGGGGTCCCCATGGTGCCCTCATATGTATCAATACTGTTCGTTCCAGCAGTATCTTATACTCAAAAATGTTTACTCCTTCACACGTCCAATTTTGCACC
This sequence comes from Ambystoma mexicanum, assembly GCF_040938575.1. Classification (NCBI taxonomy): domain Eukaryota; kingdom Metazoa; phylum Chordata; class Amphibia; order Caudata; family Ambystomatidae; genus Ambystoma; species Ambystoma mexicanum. Next base: position 1,062,776,416 of record NC_090921.1, on the reverse strand, counting down.
TATTCAAACACCACCACAATTTACACGTTCCCAATTGTTCCCCTTATTTAAATGGTATTACCAAAAAAAAAAAACAATGAGAAAATGACTATGTGGAAAAGACAGAGTTTACTTGGTCGGTTTATGAGAGTTTCATCAATTTTTAAAAGAAATAGTTCGGGGTGGCTAAGGGTATAAGATAAGGTAGGGGAAGTTGGATGGTTTGTGGGGGGTCTCCCCCACAGTATTAAAGAAAAAGGTGCAAAAAGCCAAAGTTGTTTTGTAATTCGACCAAAAAACCTCTGTCTTTTCCACTTTCTTATTTTTCTTTCAAATTTTTCGGTTTAGATCCATTTAAACAATGTCACTTAATAGCTGTTTCTCCACTTTTTAGACACTCACAATTACACACCAAGCTTCACTCTTCTTACTCACAAACTATTCAAACAATAAAATTATACTTATCTCACAACAACCAACACCAATAATACACAAAAACCCAGTCTAACAACGGAAACCTCTCTAGAACTCCCTCCTGAAAGAAACAAGAAGTATGGAGGACAATCTAAAATTCAGAAAAACTTTAAACACCTGGCTGTTCAGCTCCTAAGGGGAGGAAAAAGTCTGAACAACATCTATGCACCACGAAATGAGAAACCAGTGACTAACCAAACACACCCAAGGTAAACCGAGACCAACCAAACAGACCTACCCCCATCAACGCAACCCAACATGCTAAACAAAGCAAAATCCGACAAGAGAAATCTACCAGAAAAACCAGGAGTACAGCCATTAATGTACTCCAGGAAAACCAACCAGTCAAATTACCTGATATCATACACCCTCCAGAATTTATCCTACTAGCATAGGCTAACCTTATTCAGCATGTAGTCTAACTGTGCAAACTAGCCACATTCTACACTCAGCCTGTATGTGTAGGTTAGGCGCATTCTACTTCTGGTATAATAATATAGCTAAGCCTTATACTCCCTGCTGCGTCATGAGACAGGCACTATGTAACATCTGTAGCATGCAGGATTTGGCTACCCGAGACAGATTGTTGGGGTGGTAAATGCATTGCACTTCAATAAACTGTTGGGAGCAGGAAATGTATCACACCATAATGGATTGTCAAAAGATGGGAAGTGTGTCACACCAGAATGGATTTCGTGGGCGGGGGGGACCGGGGTGGGAGATGCATTGCACTTGTATGGGCAGTTGGGGATGGGAAGTGCACCACACTTGGATGGAGTGATGGGGGAGGGAAGCGTGTCAAACTTGGATGGACAATTATGAGCAGGAGATGTATCGCACTTAGATGGACTGTCGGGATTGAGAAATGGGTCGCAAATAGTCGTCTGGTTTGGGGGCAGAAACTATGCTGCGCTTGGATCGGATGTTGAGGACAGGCAATGTGCCTCACTTGGATGGATTGCTGGGGGTGGAAAAGGCATCACACTAGTATGAGCGGTTGGAGGTGGGAAATATATTGCATTTGGAGGGATTGTTGAATGTAGGAAATGTATTACCACTAACCAACTATACCTTTCTGCATAAGCAACCGCAAACTCTGAACTAAAACACAAATACTCCACTACCACACCACAAAGCGCACGCACTTCACAACACCAGACATGAAACAAACAACACACAATCACACCGCAACACCACATGACCGCTACTGACCGAAAACGCACCAACACTCAGTCACCAGTTTCTCCAACAGCACATCAAAGCTCTCTTGCTCTTCTCCCTTTCAGTCCAACTAACAAACCCTGCAATCCTCCTTTATTTTCAGATCCTCCAGAGTGCCAGGAGACCATGCAACTGGCAACAGTGCGTGGTACAAGACCCATTAACATCAACATTAACATTACCAAATACAAAACACAAGTAAAATATAATCACTCCCTAACCTTCCCTTCCATTGAGACAAACCAGAACACCATCCCCAATATACACACAAATAAAAATCACAGTCCTCTTCACCGGGACAAACTAACACTTCATCTGTTGCTACACAGCACCATCTTCCCCTAATAAGATGAGATATCCCATACCAAAATGCATTTCTACCCTATTACAATGTCATATTCTCCCACAGCGGGGAGGGTTACTTACATACCTTCTAACAGATCCAATACTATGCAACGTCACCTTTCCCTTTCTGAAAGGGAGATTCCCTCAATATACTACAACATTCCAAAACAATCAATAAAAGAAACATATTCACAATGACGCGTACTCCTGCAGAAGTATACTTATCTCATCCTGGATCCTCCAAGCGCCCTCAACGCTGAGACCACTCTCAACTGCCTGCAATGCCTGCATCAGCTGCTCGCCCCAAGGGACCAGGCAGGTCTTTTTTTCCGATAAAGGGGCGCCTGCACTCCTCTTCGGGATGTGCACACAGGAAACTGGTCTCTGTAGGCCAAAAACACTTCCGCAAGGCATGCAGTGGGGTGCCCCAGCCACTGGAGGGTAGCTGGAGAATCTCCCTGTGGCCTCCAAATGTAAAGCGGAAGCTGCCCCAGCGGAACTCCACATTAGAAGACAAAAATTGCAAAATGGGGTACACAGACTGAAAAAGAACCCAGCTTTATTTCTGGGAACAGCTGGGAGAGAATAAACAGCATAGAAACTGAACACCATCTCAGCATGCCTGCTGGGGGATACAACATTTAAAGGTGGAAATCTCAAGTGTTACATATATCTCGCATTAGTGCATACAGTTTCCTTCGGTCCATGTTGTGCCATAAACAGAGTGCCCTCCGTTGTCCCCCTCCATGCATGATCCAGGGGGCAGGCTACAGCTCTCAGAGTGCCCCTTGTTTCCCCCCAATGTGGTATCCCAGCCCAGCTCCCATATTCCCTCAATTGGTGGGTGCGCTGCCCTGTCTGGCTCTCAATCTGCACCTTCATTACATGCCCCCCTTATATCGACACCTTCTTTCCCATCATCTCCCTACATTGTTCTTTGGGCATCCATAGCTGTGATACTCTGTCCATGTTCCCTCCTTCTCCCTTATACCCTTTCAGTGTGTACCCAATAATTAACAATCCCATCCATCTAGGGAGCATGCTACCCAAAAATCATGATAGTCTTCTATGTTTGGTAGGGGTGCAACAAAAAACGCATGCACCCCATCCTCCCCCTCATTCACCCTCGGAGGCTGCCCCTCTAGTGCATTATCATCCTCATCAATTTTATTAGCAGACATTATATACCGTACTTTCCTCTTGTGACAATCACATTGTATGTTCTGTCCGATGCGGGAGGCAACACGTATCACAAAAAGCACAGGGACAGGTATCTTGAACATAGCTGCCAGCTACTCTGGCATCCATGCAAATAGTGAGTCCAGTCAATTTTTCGATGCAGTGTCATGTGTCTCCTTCACTGTTTTTTCATGTACGGTGCGTATCTCCTCGACAGCTTCAGTATGTGTCCCATTGGTGGCATTGTTGGTGGGGATTGCTGGGCAACAACTGCTTCCTGTCTTGTGGTAGTCCCCTCCCTCCATTGCAGTCATATGGCAAGAACAAATCTATTTTGTAAGGCCACCAGGCGCAGGGCACAGCGCTATTAGTGTACTGCATTCAGTCCTTTTTCGGTTGCGTTTTCCAACTGTAGCACCTCATAGCAGGTTATCTGCAGCCATTAGGTATTGGTGGCAGATTGTACCCCTGGAATCAGGAGCGATGTAAAGAAAACAAATGCTTTGTTGAATCATTTTAAATGCTTGTGCATCCAAGCTTTCTGTTGATTCAGCAGAAATATAGTTACTGCTCCTTTTGTTTCTTGCCACTTGCTTTGGTTGGTCTCTCACCTCCTTCAGCTCTTTTTTCTTACTCTTCTTCCTTAATGTAGATAGCTCATTAAAAGGTAACAGGTCTGCACGGGGCATGACTAATGCAGGGCTTTAGAGGTTTACAAGTGCGCATAACACTCACCAGTCTGGTGGCAGCTGGGCGTTAGCTCTGGACCCACATGCCCACCAGAAGTCCATCGCTGCTGTACCTTTATGCAATGCTAAGATGGTCATCATCCTCTCGCAGCCTGTGTTCACCCCAAAAGCGATTGTCCAAGTTGCTCTGAAACACAAGGAATGGTGAGTGAGCTGTTTTATGTATACTGGACAGTGTTTTTCATCTATCCACATCAAAGCATGTACATTGGCATTCTGTACTCCCTGACATTCATTATCTATTTTCTTTCCCACCCTTTCTTCATATCCCACCAGCCCTTCTGCATGGCACTGCACCATCCCCCTTTCCCATTTTCCATTGTGAAACACTGAACCCCTTATTCGCATCAGGGCTCTGGTGACCACGGGATATCATGTCCTGTTGAGTTTTTGAAATATATTCGCCTACGGGTAGTAGCCAACTCTTTCACCCTCTAAACCCCTTCTATATTATATTCCAATATTACATGTTTTGTGGATTCTTCCCTGGCCATGCTTTCAAGCTTTATATAATTATCTGCATACACCTCCTCTCCTTCATCTATACATGGCACTTCTACTGTGTGCATCTGAAACAGGCCTCGGGTTCTGCATAACTTCATGTGCATCAGGCATCCCCCCTCCTATGCTGCTACTTCTTGTGGCAAGAATTGTTTTGTTGTCCCTGCAATGTGTGGGATTAGCGAGCACAAATAGCAACTGCCGTTGGTGCTCTCTCGTCCCACCCTTTTCACCTTGCCATACCACACATTCTCAAATGCAGTCTCTCCTCCCCCATGGGACCATAGAACTTTTCAACATAAAATATACTTCTTTTGACGCACCTTCATTTCTTTATGCAGTAAAAACCAGAATGAGAATCAGACAGAAGACAAAGAGACAAAACAGTCCTACCCTTATTAGTTTCATATCAATCTTATGTTTCCTCCCATTCCCCCCACTACTTGCTTGCCCATGTTCCTCTTCATTTGTGGGCTTTCTAAAAAGTCTAATAGCTGAAAAAAAGTCAATAATAACTGTGTTATACTCCTCATCAAGTGAAGTTTCTCTCTTCTGCTGTGCTGCTGTTGACCTTGCGGACATCAGTAATATGTGTCCATGCCCTCCTTTCTTTCACTTTCACTGTAGTGGGCATCACGTACACAACTTCGCAGGAGCCAGTAAACCTAGGTTCCTGCCACTTCGTACAATGTTACAGAGGAATATTCTGTCTCCCGGAAAAGCATTTGTGCTTGTGGAAATTTCGGTTAGGTACTTTATCATCTCTTCTCCTAGAACCTGTGCTATGGTATTAGCGTCCAAAATTGAATGTGCGGGAGAGACAGGCACATACATCCGCCTACCAGTTACAATTTCATGCAGAGTCAAGAGGTGATCCGCACAGGGTGAGTTGCGAAGAGCAAAAAGCGTCAATGGTAGGCAATAAAGACGGTTTTGGCACAAAGATGTGGTTAGCTTTTCTAAGCGTTATTGAAGCAAGTTGTTTAATCTCTCGACAATCCCATTCACCTGCAGCTGTTACACTGTGTATAGCCTGTGTTTTATTCCCAGGAGGTGTGTTATTTCCTTGAAAAAGTAATTGACAACATTTTGGCCATGATCTGACCTTATTTCATCACATACCCGCATCTTGAAAACACCTCCCCTACTAGGAACTTGGCTGCTGACTTTGCATTGTTTTTAGCACAGGGTTCCACATCAAGCCAATGTGAAAATTGACAGACGACAGTGAGCATGCACATGTAAGAAGCACATCTATCTTGCATATCAACATAGTCGACATGCAAGTACCGGAAGGGTCCTTCCGGTCACGGCAATGTCCCCTTTATTGTTTTCAAAGTATGACCAGACAAAAACTGCTGACACACCACACAGTCTTCCATGAATTCTGCCACTCAATTCATTCAGAACTTACCACCCCTATTTTACTTCTGCTGCTATGTTTTCTTTAGACACCGGGGCAGGAAAGTGCAGCTGTTCTAATGCAACACTTAACAACTTTTTGGGCTTTTGGGCATTACAGGTATCCTTGTGCTGTTTTGTCTCAATATCAAATTGGTGGTCGGAAGGGAACAACTTGTTTGTGTCTATAAATCTTTTCCTCCTTGTGGGCCTCTCCTTGGAACTCTAAAATCTGTACAATCAGTATTGTGTTGAAACTTTCGTCCCCTTCTTCGCCTTGACCCTTTTTTTCTCTCTGCCGCCATTGTTTGCATTTTCCCTTTCACACCTGGGTATCGTCTTATACTTCCCTCAGGTAAGTAGGCTGCTTCTTTGGCTGCTCTGGCAGCCATTTCATTCCGGGGACCTCTCATTTCTTCTGAGCCCCATTCCCTCCAACCATGCCAGTCCTGAATATATTGTGGATGTTACATACGCTGAATCAGAAAATATGTCAGCTGCATGCCCTTCCACCATATTCAGTGTGCTGATCATGGCCACTAACTCTGCTGCCTGTGCTGAATAATACAATGGTAACCTCTGCTGAGATGCTATAACGTATTCCATGTTCTTGAAGCACACTACTGCAGCTCCAGTATGTCTCCCTCCAGAATTTGGGTCTATGCTTGATGACTCCATCAATAAATACCATATCCGCCTCTTCTATTTCTTCTTGTCTCACATATAGGTTCCCTTGCATTCTGTCCAAATGTGCTGTGCAGTCATGTATGTAGTCCCCTTCTTCAGCAGGTTCTGCTATGAAGGTTGCTTGGTTTACCACTCTGCAACTCCCTACCTCAATCACTGGGTTTGCCAGTATTACCTCATACCCTGATGTCCTTTGTGTCGTTAATGTGCTTTTGTTTTTTCCAAAACAGGAAACAGTGAATGCTTGACGTACAGTACTACGGGGCAACCCATGGTGATTGTTGCTGCCTTCTCTATTGCAAACACTGCTGCCATGAGCGCATATTTGCAGGGGAAGTGTCCCTGCATCACTGGTCTTGAATACCACTGTAGTAAGATAATGGTTTGTGTCCCTGTGGCTTCTTTTACGTATGAACTGCTGTCACCACTGAGCCATCTGAGTGGTAAAACAAGTAAAACATCTCTTTTTAGTTTGGGGTGGCCAACATTGGTGCATGGGCCAGTGCTTCTTTTAGTTCTGCGAAGCTTTCTTTAATTTCTGGTGTGCATTTTAGTTCCCTCTTATCCTTATGTGCATGCATAAGGGCCTGCAGTAAGGGTTTTGTGAATGTAGAGTAGTCGGAGTCCCATGGACGGCAGTAATTGCATAACCCCAGGAACGTCTTCATTTCCTTCACTGTGCGTAGGCGTGCAGTCAAGTGAATTGCCTCAACCCTCACCTGTGTTATCTTATGCCCTTCAATGGATATTATCTGCCCCAGGCCTTTTTCTCCAGCACCTGTATCCGTTTGCTGGCCCCTGCCACAAGGGAGGGCAGGCTGCATATTATATTTTCCCGGTCCATTGACTACCATGGTACGTAATGGGCGTTCCCTTTTGTAACAAAGGCATTTGCCTCATCCTGGGCCCTGTTCCCCTTCCCCTTTCGGGGCCTTGCCCAGACCTACTTTTGTCTTTCCCTTCATACTACGGAGGGAAGTCGATCAGTTCCTTCCAGACTCACTGTTGTCCTGTCGTTTTCTTTGCTTGCTCCCCTTCTCTTGTCCTTGTCGGGTGTCCACTCATCGCCCTCTCCACCGTTCCAACCTCCCCCGTCTCCGTACTTGTCTGAGGCCGCACTATCCTCGTCCCGTGCTTCTGACTCCTCCTATTCCCTTCTTCCTCTTCGTCATCCAGTCTGAATTGTATTAGCCCCGACAACCATTCCCCCTTCTGCCCTCTATCTCTCTGTTTTCATTCACACCTCCTCTATCACGCTCTCAATCTCATTAAATAATGTATCCACCTGTTGTGTGTTTTTCTCAATGTCTACTAAGTATTTCCTCTCCCCCTTTTGTTGGCCTCCTCCCACCATGTGTTCCTATCCTTCTTTTTCTCTGCCGTATCTTTTTCCTCCTCTGAGGTCTCCCACTGCGGGTTTGTATACCACACCGTGGGTCGCAATGACAGATAGACATCATAGGACGATGGAGGAGAGGTTGGTCCACCGTCCTCCTTTGTCCCCTCTCCCTCTTTCTTCATTTGTTCTCCTTTAGTTTCCTCACACAATTTCCAGAGCCCTAATATATTCTACCAACTCTTTGAAAACTTTGAGCCTTTGTATTTTGTCAACACATATGAGAACATATGCTCTATTATTTTACTATCGGACAATCCTTCCCTGGGCCATGAATGGAAACAATGACCGGTAGTCTCCCGGACCCATTGATAATGATATTTTTATATTTGATTGTGGTATTGGGGCAATTTTTTACACATGTGATCATGGGGGCCATTCTTTCCTATTTTTTGGCTTCCCTTTCTCTAGGCCCTATTTACTTTAGATACCTCCCACTTTTCTTTGTATACCTTTTTCCTTGCAACACCCACACTCACTCTTAGTCACTTGTCTCCCCCTCCTTTCACTCTGTCCTTCTCCACAGGCCCACACACGCAGTCGCCACACTGGCATTCACCTCAGGCCCGACCACTCACTCTGTGTTAGTAAACAACGGCCATCTCCACAGGCTCACTTTTCCATGTGTTAGTAAAAATCAGCATCAAATTATCTCCACTCCTTTTGCTCATGCCTACCGCTAGAATGCCAAGAACACTATTATACACAAGGTACCTGCTGGTGATGCCCCTTCCAACTCTGGTAAACACCACTAAACAAGACAAACAACGCTTACTACAATGCACGCGTCCCTCTCTATACCCTCAAAACACTACATAATAAAATGACACTCATCTTCTCCAAATGATGCAACTATAAATTTGCACATGCTATGCGCAACTCCCGTCTAACGGGGTCCGCCTCTTACTACGCACCTCTCCTGCTCTAATGCAGGTGTGCCCAAACCCACGTCCACTCCCTATCGTGTGGCACATGCTAAAACATACAACTGCAACGGTCAATCGTCCTCCCACCTTTAGGGTATGTTATAAACACCATCAAATACAGTCCCTCCCCCCTCCGTGACCATGCAACCATTTCCCTCATAAAAGGGGACGTCTGGCAACAGAAAGTCACATTCTCAGATGCAAGCCCATCTGCACGGATATGCTTGCTGAAGGGTGGCCGGAGCGAGGGATCTGAATTTTCCCACCACACCCACCATAATGTAAGCAAAAAAAGGGAAAGAGTGGAAACAAGAGAAGTAAACCAGGCAGCAAGACGGGCACTTGGTCGTTGTAGGAGGAAACAACGGCATGTGTCAAAGGAGAGAATGCCCCTTTGGATACCATAAAGGGCACCAGTCAGAAATGAATGGAAAACCTAGTGTGGCTAACATCCAGCTTTCTGACGCAAATAGGACTTGCCAACAGAACTCAGCAACAGTGGAAAGCCCACCATTCGGGTGAAAATATGAGCTCTGGAAGATGAACTGGCTGGAGACACTCATCGCTCTCCTTGAACACGGGGTGTCCAAAAGCACATAAGTTACTACTGGTAGTACAAAAAGGAGCACACACCGGGCAAGAAATAACACTGTTTATTACAGCTGGGCGAGCAGAAATCAAACAGCACAGTGGAACAGAACTGGTTGATGACAGCTGACAAACTGGCACACAGCGGACATCATTTTTATACTGATAGTTGAGTCCACTTATTTAAATGCATTAGAATGGTGCACATATAAACCAAGGAAGGAATCCGCCCCAATAGATCTGAAAACAAATACATAATGTAATACATTGAATCTGTTCATTTAGCTAATTTCATAAATGAGCAAATCTACATTCAATAAATAGTTTTGAATGACCACTGAGGTCACATGTTGCCACAAAAGGAGCTCTAGGTATCAGTCCAAGGGTCTTGGGACGTTTGACTCTGATTGTAGTCTGGGGCATTGGGATCAATTTCGCACTTGGTAATGTTGAGTCAGTGTGGCTCTTTGGCGCGTGGGTATCAACAGGCTGCCTAGGAGAAAGAAACAGGAGCCCACTGTATTTGGTGGCAACGTCTCCCATTAATCCCTGTCAGTGGGCTAAATGCCTAATGTTTATGTGCCTACCACTCAATTGGACTCCAAAGTTGCCCACCATTATCGCCTCTGCAATTAGCAGTATAACATCAGAAAGATAATTATATATGCCTTATTTCAACTTACCAAGCAATGGGAAAGCCTACAGGTTCAGAAAAGATGTGGTTGATCAATAAAGTGGCAGCAGTCCCTGTCTTACAATTTGGGGCTAAGAGATATTCAATCCACTTTGTAAAGAGGCAAATAATGGTTAACATATAGTTCTTAACTAAGATGGATGAATAAAGGGGCCACTGAGGTCAATCTATAAATCAGAACCCAGTAATTCCATCCGTACTTTCTGGAGAGGAGCCAGTTCAATGGAAGAATCCTTTTGGAACTGTACACATACCAGTTATTTATGTTTAAATCATGACCCATATAGAAAGTTCAATGTTTTTTAAAATCCAGATGACCAGCTGTTGCTGCATCATTGGTGTGGTTTAACATTATACTTCAGAATGAAGTAGGTACTACCCATTGGTCAGAACCAGGTTGGGGTTTCCTAAGCAAAACTCCATCTTGAATTTGAAAACATTTCTGAAATGTGATTAATACTTTGAAATCTTACTTCCCCTGGTAATCTTAATCAGATTGGAGAGTATATTTTGGATCCTGTAGATATTGAAAACATCTCTCAATCTTATTTTTTTAGCAGTAATTAAATCAATATCCAGAGCATATCTTCACCATTAAACAGTGAAAAGTTCCCTCTCAGCAGGAGGTTGTGATTGCTGATATTTGTATTTCTCCAGGAGGTGTCCCATGTCAAGGGATTCCACGTGTTGATTTCTGGTGTTGGTTAATTGATCTTTCAAATCCGTTCCTGTTTTGTTAGCACCCTCTATCTTAGAGTGAACTTTAATAGCTTTTCAATATATCGTCATATTGTTTGATGTCATCAAATCAGACATGGTTTGGATCAGTTTCCCATGTTTCAGGGCTTTGCTGTCAGTACGCAGCATACCCCTGGCTTTCCAATGTAATAGGTGTTCTACAAATTCATTGTGTTCCTAATTTGATGGGATAATTATCACCAGTACCTGCAGTGGATCATTTATGGCAGTGAAAATGGCATGCTATATGGCCATCAGATCTGCCACCTCATAACTCCAGGGATCAATTTTATAATCAGCTGAGGGTTCATGGATGTCATTCACCTAAGCATTTTATTTTCAATGCCAGATAGTAATTCCTTCTCATTATTTTCTGTGATATGCTAAGGCCATCTATCCACATAAATCATGGGCACCCCATCACAGCTGTTTTCTCCATACACCTTGTGAGGAAAAGCTAGATATGTCTCCATATTGTCTGTTTTAAAAAAAATCTGCATCTTCTCAACAGTTTTCGTCAGCATGGTCATGTTGATCTACTAATACTTTAGCCAACTCTTTTTATTTTGCTAGTATCTGATCTCTATAGGCCAGCCTTGCATAAAAAGAATCCTGGAAGTAATCCTTGAATTAATCCTTGAATTATAGGCATTCCCATTCCCTACAAGGTTGATCTGCAAATATTGCAGAAATTGGTGGAAGGTGTCATCTATAATAGATTCCCCATTGATCAAATAACCGTAGTTTTAAAATAACTATGCTCCTGCCAGGAGTGATTTTTCATATTCATTGACTTTGACAGGTGATACTATCTTACATGAATATGAAATTTTCTTAACAACCAGGTCATGCATCTGATGTGAAAAGTCTCTTTTTTAAACAGTCTCTTACAGTACACAAATCGAATAAGAGTTCAGGTAAAGGTAAAGACACATTTTTACTGGTGTTCCCAGAGTACTGAGATGGTCTATAATCCATTTGTTAAATGAATAGCAGAGACAGTATAGACCGATGAATCTGTGAAAGTCCCTGATCAATATAAGTGAGAGAGCACCTTGACATGTGTACCATTTTGTTCAGTTCTCATAGGTCTGAACAGAGTCTCCATTATCCATTGGGTTTTAATATTCCTAGTACTGCTCTGTTAAAGGTAGTATGGATCGGATTAATGATCACTCAAGATTCCAGAATTGTAATAATCACTGTCAGTGGTTCCATGGATTCGAGAAGCAACCTGTACTGTCTTACAAACAGTGGTGCCATACCATTGTCTGTAGGTATTGGGGTATAAGGTACAGAAGTGTGTCCACAAGTCATATAAATCAACAGACAAAATGGTCTGGAAATCCATAAACACTTTTATCAGTTATAATCTTTGTTCATTCCCTCAAAAGCATCAGCCAGACTGATCTGTTCTTCGACCATCTGATGGAAAATGGTGAATACCTCTACTTCATATAAGTATCTTCAAGTTAGGTGGAGCAATCTCTCAATGGACGATTTTTTAGAATTTACGTAGTTACAGGTAACTCAGAAAAATATTTAACTTTCCAAATTGTCATAGGTACTGTCCTCTACTCCACAAGGGAACAGGGATTACACCATGAAAATCCCCATTGTCGAGTGTAAAGTGTCGCTGGCCTAATACCACCATTATTATTATTGACCAATGATGGGGTTTGTTAGGTCCATTGAAAAATGTTCAGTATCGACTGCCTTTCCTAAAGAGGTGTCTTGAAGCAAAATGACACTCTGGGGATCATTGTTAACAAAGCATTATTTCACAAAGTCAGGATTTCAGACGAAATGGCGATATTCCAAAAATAGGCAGGCTCTTAGAACTATTAAATTACACCAGTAAGTCTATAAAAATGAAATTTTAAATGGTGAAAGACAATTTTATGGCCATAAAAATGCATCTGCCCCCAATGCAACCAAGTAGGCATTTGCACTTTTAAATGAGCTCGCTCTGCAGCAACTCTAATATTTCTACTATCCCCCCAAAGCCTACTTGAACAGCTGGCTATGCATTTTATAGGAAAGATTGAGAACATTGTATCTCAGGTAATTCACTCAGATCTAAGTGAAACACAATCACAATTAGGACTTAGACACCAGATTGCCTCACCCAATGACATTCAGGATTCCTTCACTGAACTTGGCAGCCAAGACATCAATTATGTATTACCATCCGCTAAAGGCTCTGGATCTTCTCTAGACCTATTGACAGACAAAATTGCCAGGTACATAATTCCAGACTTTGCTGATAGGATTTTATCTCTGTTTAATTCTTCTCTTTGTATGAACATTGTCACTACAACATGGAAATTCTCCGTGATTAAACCCCTCTTGAAGAAGCCCTGTCATGCGCCGCCTGCCTTCCTGGTCCCGCGGACATGAACCGGGAGGTTGGCAGCTCTATGCACTTTTCCAGATCCCATTGCAGCGCAACGCTTGCGTGCTGATGCCCGGTCCCGCTCTTGCTGTCCTGGGCTTGCAGCAGTAAAACCGGACCCGTGGCTATGGTCCTCCACGGCGGATTGGAGCCACCACGTTCTTCCTAGTTTCTCGTGGATGCTACAGTGTGGCATCTGCCCAGCACACATGCTAGAAGGGTGTTGCTTTAGCAACTGAACACCAACAACCTTGTTTTCATGGTGATGCATAAAAGGGCAGTGATACAATGCTCTGGGGCATCTCAACACTCTTGTTGACTATGCTCCTTGTCCTTGTTGCCTTTTCTCTGTTAACCCATTCTGCTGTGCTCTTCTTTCCTGGCCTCCTGCCTTGCCTTGCCTTGCTTCCTTTAGTTCTGGTCTCCTCTAAATTGTCTTTTTGTTCTCCTTATCCCCGAGCCTGTTGGTAATCTGACTTGTTCTGCTATGATTCCTCTGTTGTGCACTGCACTGTTTCTGCATCACGTTAATCTGGGGTATCCTTTCGTTGTGCAGGAAGATGTGTTCTGCATCCTGCCTCTGAGTAATTTCACATTCGGTTGGCAGGTGTAGGGTAGGCAGTTGGAATCGCCTTAATCATCTTGGATTGCGGTGGACAATGTGGTGACTTCTACTCAACAGACCACATGATCAGGTACGCGTCAGCGCTCAGTTCTGCTTGACAGACTCTCCTGAACCCTATGGACTGTCTAGTTACCGCCCCATTACTCAATTACCATTCCTATTTAAACAACTGGCGAGGGATTCCCAGTTGAAAAACTTTGTTGAAACCGTACGAATCCTAGACGGCACTCAAGTAGGATTTAGATCCAGGTGTAGTACTGAATTGGTTACTATCTCAATATTGGTTCATCCAAGGCAGAAAAAGCGGAAACAAATGAAACTGGTGCCTTATTTCAACTTGATTTGTCAACAGTGTTCAACACTGTTGACCACCAACTATTACTTACGAGGCTCTATGATCTTGGGAATCCAAGGCACTTTATAACTGGATTAAATCCTTCTTAGAGCAACATACTCAACAAATAGACCTAGGATGTCTCTCAGCCTCAACCATTGAAAATCAGTGTCCATAAGGGTTCAGCCTTGTCAACGCTGCTCTTTCATTTATACCTTTGCCCATTAATGGAAGTTTCACACTATTCTGCCGTAACCTTTTTCACCTACGCCAATGATACGCAGATTGTGGTGGACCTTAAAAAGTGAGATGGCAGATTGTGGTGGACCTTAAAAAGGGAGATGGCAATCTCTCTAGTAAGATCCCAGATTGCCTTCTAGCCAAGAAGGTATGGTCGGATTCAAATTTGTATTAGATAAACAGAAATCTTGATTTTAAATGAAAAACCTAACATCGAGACACCCTTTTTGTTGCCTAGTTTCTTTGGACAATGCCCCATTCCTAGCTCGGAGGTCAAGAACGTAGGCATTCTCTTTTATAACAAAATAACATTGATTTCCCAAGTGACAGCAGTAACTAAGTCCTGATATTTTATGATCAGAAAATTAGAAATATGTATTCCCTATCTTGCCTCTACCTACCAATCCCTTGTAATGTGTTTCTTATACTCTTCTTGTTTGGATTTTAATAATGGCATTTATTTTGGTCTCCCAAGTTATTTGATCCGAGACTACAGAGAGTCCAAAACAACACAGAAAATCAAACATGTTAAACCAGTCCTTTGTTCATTACATTGGCTCAATTTGAAGAATGGGATATTTTTTAAAGCATGTGTATGGTCTTTAAAATGTTTCCAATAAACTGCTGCAAATCCACTTTTTCAAAGCTGAGCCAACATACCTCTTCATGATCCTTAATACTGAGGATGGACAGTAGGTTGACGGTCCCTGGATACAGGAAGGAAAGATCAGGTGGACGTTCTTTTCTATTCCAGGCATTTAGAATTTGCAACACTCTTGCCCTCACCTTCGTAGAGAGCCTAACATTTTAGCAAAAATGTTAGACTTTTCATTTTAATGTCTAATAAAATCAACCTTGTCAGCGTTAGCAGTACACTCAAGGTTTTTGATTCACACTTCATCTATTCTATAGCCCCAAGATTCCTTTTGGTGATCGTCATGGTTTATAAAACTTCCACATAACATAATATATCAACCAATACTCAAATGGAATTCTCTTGAAATCTACTAATGGAGTTGGATGTAGAGAAAGAGTATTATTTAAATTAATAAAGCTTATTTGTTAAACAAGGTTTATTTTAATCTGATTGTCAACGGCAAGGAATATAGTATGTGATTTCATTTTCTTCTTTTTTTCAGTTTGAAATAGGAGTATATTTTTGCATTACAATTTTTTTATTGGTATAACATTAAGCATAAAATAACAAGGAATAACAGGTCAAAGCAGCACTCAAAAACTTTGAAGACGGTACAACTTGTAAGGCGAAGAAAGAACAGTGAAAGATAAAAAAGAATCTTCCTACATAGCAGTTACTCAAGAATGCAGCATGCAACTGTGAGTATTAACATAATAATTCTAGTGCATTGCATTAAGAGCTTAGATCAAAGGGCAACATCTGAATGATGCAATTCTTTTCAGCTGGTTGTATACTGGTAAGCTATATGTCGCTAAAAAGGGATCCTAGATTGCCTGGAATGTATCAAGGTCTTCGCTGCATTTGTACATGATCTGTTCAAAGTTAGACAGAGCCAGCAGGTCTTCCATACAATCCTCTATGCTCATGTAGTTTGTTGAATTCCAAGCATGCAGAATGATATTCTTTTTTTTTATTTTTTTTAAATTAATTTTATTGAAATTTATAGAAATCAGCATTGTAATCAGCATTGTAATCGCAGAACTCATTGCATAGAATCCACACCCCATAACCACCCCCAACCTTCACAGAATCTAAAAAGCAAAACAGACCAATTTATTATCACATGTCATCCAAAAACCCACCCCACATATCATCAAACAATTTCAACTTTTTGTTCCTGCGAAGGATAACCTTCTCAATTCTGGCCACTTGCCTCAAGTCCTCCACCCATTCTGAACAGGTCGGCCTCTCATCACATTTCCATTTTCTCAAAACAATTTTTTTCGCAGAATTTGCAGCCCTAAAAAAACAGCATTTCTGTGGATAAGTGAGATCTTCCACTTTATCATCCTCACCCAAGATGATAGTGTTATAATCAAAATCCTCTTGCAGTAATAGAACCTCATTAATCTTCTCAGTTACACTCCTCCAAAATGTCCTCAGTTCATAACAGTCCCAGATCATGTGTTCAAAGGAGCCAACATCATGCTTACACCTCCAACAGGCCTCTGAGTCAATCATCCCTCTCGCATAAAGTCTCTGGGGAGTCCAAAACACCCTATTAAGAATTTTGATTTGGCAGCATTGTTCTCCAAGATTAATGGATGCCAGAGTCACGTTTTTACAAAGAAACCTCCACCTCTCCACAGTCATATCAGAGCCAAGGACCTCAGACCACTTAGTTAACAACCCCTCTGCTGGCGTGTACTGTTGGCTCAGATTTCTATATACTTTGGACGCCATACCACCTAATGTCTTATATTCAGGTAGCCATAACTGCCAACCACCGCCATGAACAGTTCTCTGGTTCCGCAGCAAACCTCTCAATATTCTGCATTCACCCATTGTACAGTCTCTGAGATCTTTAATTTGTGTGAAGGATTCTCGTACCAGAAACGATTGAACTTACCTGCAATCATCTTGCCGGCACTGCGAGCATTCCTGGGCTCTTGCCGGTCTTAATCCGCTTCCTGGAGGAGGCGGAGCTTCTTAGGTCACGTGCCTTATCACGTGACTCTTCCTCGCCGTGAAAAGGCAGAGGCCGCCGCCCGAGCAGAGTGCGCTATCTGGTGAAGGATTCTCGTACCAGAAACGATTGAACTTACCTGCAATCATCTTGCCGGCACTGCGAGCATTCCTGGGCTCTTGCCGGTCTTAATCCGCTTCCTGGAGGAGGCGGAGCTTCTTAGGTCACGTGCCTTATCACGTGACTCTTCCTCGCCGTGAAAAGGCAGAGGCCGCCGCCCGAGCGGAGTGTGCTATCTGGTGAAGGATTCTCGTACCAGAAACGATTGAACTTACCTGCAATCATCTTGCCGGCACTGCGAGCATTCCTGGGCTCTTGCCGGTCTTAATCCGCTTCCTGGAGGAGGCGGAGCTTCTTAGGTCACGTGCCTTATCACGTGACTCTTCCTCGCCGTGAAAAGGCAGAGGCCGCCGCCCGAGCGGAGTGTGCTATCTGGTGAAGGATTCTCGTACCAGAAACGATTGAACTTACCTGCAATCATCTTGCCGGCACTGCGAGCATTCCTGGGCTCTTGCCGGTCTTAATCCGCTTCCTGGAGGAGGCGGAGCTTCTTAGGTCACGTGCCTTATCACGTGACTCTTCCTCGCCGTGAAAAGGCAGAGGCCGCCACCCTTGCGGCGTTAAGCCCGGTGGGGACAAGGCCGCTAGCTGTGCTGTTGTGCGGCTGTTAAGCGGATGGTGGCGAGGACAAACCACTACTGATTCCTAATCCCGCAACCCAAGCAAGCCCCTTTCGAGCCCCCTTTCGCTGTCTCAAATTAGTGCATTCAGTAGCTAATCTACTTCTCATCCAGCTTCAACCTAGTAGCTAATCTCATTACCGCTGACCATGAAACGCAATATGAATGCTTTAACAACCGGTATGCCACCAGTTACTGAGTTACATAGGTTCAACGGATCAAGTCGATCCCAGATTTCCCACTCTGTATCTATAAAAAAACCTCGACTTAGTTCCACGCCGAGGGCTTGCGCTATAGGCACTACCAAGAGCCGATCTGAGATGCTCCTAGGAATGGATATTCGTCCTTTTTGTAGAAATCTTAGCTGCACTGAAACTAGTTTACGCCCTATTGGAAATGCAGTACAAACTACTTCATACCGGCCA
Source organism: Ambystoma mexicanum (assembly GCF_040938575.1). Lineage (NCBI taxonomy): Eukaryota > Metazoa > Chordata > Amphibia > Caudata > Ambystomatidae > Ambystoma > Ambystoma mexicanum. Next base: position 1,062,758,176 of record NC_090921.1, on the reverse strand, counting down.
GCAATGGCCTCTTTGAGTCAAAAAGATACTATGCATGGGTCGGAGCTGGCATCTGGTATGTCTGCAAACCGATTAATTTGCCAAAAGGAGCCTCCAGCTATTGAGACAGAAGCCAGAATAGGTGAGACTATAAAAACTGGTACAATGTCTGGTCAATCTGTTACTTTTGTGAAAGAAAATGTTTCTCTTACTGATAGTGCCATTCTAACAAATGTTCTAACTGGTGTCGCAGTTTCTCAATCTGATATATGTGATACTCCTGTTCCCACTGTAAATGGCTCATTGACTGCTAATCCACTGTTGAACTCAGCTGTTCAGGATATACCTGTAATTAACTTAGATACTATTGCTTCTATTGAATCATCTCAAGCTTCATCGGTTAACTTGTCAAAATCTCCTGTGTTATTTACAAATGTTAGTGCCTCAAATTCAGTTGCAAACCTGTCCTTTATAGCTCCGACTCCCAGAAAAATGGTTGAAAAAAATTCTGCTACTACTGGCGCTCTTGATTCCCAGACTGTCAGTACTAGCATAGCACTCACATCTATGAATAATGCTATCTTAGCCCTTGCCAAACTGTTTGAAGTGCTAGTTGTAAAGGCAGAAACACAATCAAACCAGCTTGATTTGCTACTCGATAATCAATTTGTACTTTTTAATAGACTTGGGAATCCGGGTCAGCCCGACGTTGCCATAAATGGTAAGAGGTCTGTACTTTCACAGACCTCTTACTTGGCTGAACCCATGGATCAAGTCTATCAACCTATACCATTCATACCTGAACTTATAGTCGACAAGATGGAAAAGGCAGTCGCGTCCAAAACTGATTGGCAGAAGAGACCGATGTATTCCCTTTTTGGGACTAAACCCACTGTGCTCAATCCCCAGAATCCCCAGAATCCACTACCCAAAAAGTCTTGTGTGCTAAAACAGGAAAAAAAAACGAAAAACATTAAATCTGTATCATCCCATACTTCTCAAACCAAAGCCTTCATTAACAAACTTTCACTTCCAGCATCCTCTTCTGTTTTGGCATCTTAAGCCATCACAAGAAAATATTCACAACAAATTGCAAAAAAAGCTAAGTTACAGTCAACTTCCATTGTTCCCTCTTTGGTACACAGTCCTTTAAGCCAATTGATCAGTGCGGCTGAGCAGCTGTCACAGAAAGCCCTTACGAAACCAAGGATGGGCAACTTTAGTGGTGAGGAGGATAGTGTATCTAGTCTAATCACAAATAGTATCATGGGTAATACTTCTGCGGCCAAGAAATTAGACCATGAGCATATGGGGAAAGAGATACGAAGAGCAGTTGATGATTATTTATCTTCCAAAATAACCCCTAAACATGTGACTTTTGCGCCGTTCACCTCGGTTAGTGAAACTTTGCCAGTTGTAACTCCAATCTTGAAAAAATCCAGGCCCCCTGTCTCTGTGGACACAGTCACTTCTGGTAACTTCGCGTCTACATGCTCGGGTGGAACTGGTAACGTTAAAACAGATTCACTTGGGGATATAGAACGAATCTTACAATCAACCTTCACCAAGTTTCTGGAAACCTCTTTCGCTCCTCAATTAGCTCAACAACCTAAAACAAGGATTAGTCCCTGTACAAACTCTAATGAGGCTATTGGTACCAGTTAAACAAAAACCATCATCTAAACATTCAAAGCGACCGGCAATTCATTGCCTGACTCTCAGTTGCCAGCCACTGCCGGTTAAGCAGTATAATCTAAATCGGGCTTCTGTTCTCTCGATATTTCGTGAGATTCCAGAGCTTGATGATATTAGTTCCATAGATATAGATCTCGTGGAGTTCCCAGACTCCTCTAATCAATCTGTTGTAAACTTATGGATTAACTCAAGGGTGGTTCTTAACACCATATGGACCGTGAAGTCACAAATTGATGATCTTGGCTTCATGGTGTTTCTCACCCCTGATGTTCCAGATAGAGCTCCTAGGTGTATAGATGCCCCTCAAAATATACCTTCTAACAACCTTCAAGCTCGCCCCGGAAAATCCTGTAGCTGTCAAAATCAGAGCAAGCAATCTTAGCACTCACCTTGCCTTACATCAGAGCTAGTCTTTGCTAGTTGGAACTCTAGAGGGAATCGGCATTTACTGAATAACTACTCTTCCTACCTGTTGAAGTATGATGTTATATTGTTGCAGGAAACATGGTTGGCCACACCATCGTCATGGAATAACTATGATGTATGTATATTACCTGCTGTAAAGCATCAAATGGGTCGCCCTACCTCTGGCCTGCTAACGGCTGTTAAACAGTCGTCTGGCTTAAAAATCTTTCCATGGTTCTGCCCAAATAACTTTATACAAATGACTAGAATTGTATGCGAAAGCTATATATGTGCCACTATTAACGTTTACTGGAACCCTCTTGGCATCTCAGATGATTCTTTTATGGAAGCTATATCTAAGGCTTTTGATATAATTACGATGGATGGAGCTGTAGACATGATCTATTTAGCGGGTGACCTGAACCTACATTGTTTGGGCCCCTTTCTTAAATCTGAACAAAAACGCTTGGATAAGTGGTTACTATTTATTAAATCACGGAATCATAACATGTTGAACGGTGCATATCCACAAGACATACCACCTAGCGCCACATGGCATCGAGCATGCAGTCATGGGATTATTGACTTTACGTATGTTAATATGCATATGTCAAATATGGTCACATCTTTCCAAATAATACAATCAGAGATGAGTGATCATAATATCCTGTATACCATCCTCAGTCTAAACATGCTTATCTCCAAACCACACTCTGCCTTTCTTAAAGGAACGTATGAGATAAATCCTGCTAGAAACCGACTAAAGTGGTCGGAGCAGTCTCTGCAGGCCTTCTCGACACGATACCATGGCGAACTAAATAACAACGACTTCAACCATATGACGGCAGACACGGTTTTCCATGACCTTATGCAGCTCTTCCAATCAAGCTCTATTATTGGTAAACATAAACAAACCTCGCATTTGCATATTTCCAACCGGAAAAAAGGCAAGCGTCAAAATTACCACCAGATCTCTGTGGGGCTGCTTTGCTACGCATACAAACTAGATATAGAAATTGGGTAAGGGGAATAAAAGCCAAACTCTACCAAACAGATGGGAGAAATATGCTAGCATCTCTAGCAGCCAAAAATTCTGCTCAGTCGTGGTATATTATAAACCAATCTACATCAGGCCATCAGGTTGCCTGTCAAACAAATGATGTAACAGAGGATGTATGGGTACGCTATTATTCAGATTTATTTGCAACTCCGCGACCTCACACCTTTGTTATGGAATTAAAGTTTTACCTACACTTCGATAAAGATGATATCTTGTATTACATCAATCATGCAAGCAATTCTAGAGCACCTGGCCCTGATGGCCTATCAAACGCACACCTTAAACAATTTCCCAACATATGGTCAGATATATTATTTACCATGTTCGAACTAATTAACACGTCACAAAAAATTCCGATATCATGGAGACAATCTGTTGTTATCCCAATATATAAAAAGGGTGATCGTGCCAATCCGTCTAGTTATAGACCCATCTCATTACTCGATGTTTCGGGCAAGATCTATACCCGTCTCATATTGCGAGATCTTAACAATTGGACAAGGACGAACTTCAAGAGGGATCCGTACCAATCTGGCTTTGTTAGCGGCCTGGGGACGATCCCCAACATCATTACTATTAATATGTTGAAGTCCCAATATGTATCTAGGAACCAAACTTTATATTTTGCGTTTATTGATTTCAGTTCTGCTTTTGATTCCATAAACCGAAATCTTCTTTTTAACAAACTAAAAGATTTTGGTTGCCCCCTTTCGCTTTTGGCTTTAATCATTCAATTACATACAGACACTACCATGAGAGTACGACTCTCAATGCAAGGACTTTTATCCGCCTCCTTCCCCACCTATACTGGCTTAAAGCAGGGTTGCACATTGGCGGCCTCATTGTTCAATCTTTTCATTTTGGATTTAGGCTTATCATTTCGTGGAATCACAGTGGATGCTCCCGAGTTAGGGGGCCAACGTATCTCTTGGCTGCTTTATGCAGACGATTTGGTTCTGATCTCCCAGACCCCGATAGGTTTACAAAATCTCTTAGCCGCATTGGCAACCTATGTGGAGGTAAATGATCTAATAGTAAACCTAACTAAATCTCAGATTATGGTCTGTAGTCCTACCACTAGAGGCAAATCCTACAAGGGATTTTGGTCCTTTCAACAACAAACTATGGACATTGTTTCGGAATATAAATATCTCGGTGTCTTTGTACAAAACACGGTTAGTGATGGGAAACTGTTGCATATGCTAGATTTGAAATTGTTAAGCCTGATATCCCAAGCGAAAATTTTACTCTATAAGTTTGGGAAATTTACGGTAAAACACATCTTGATGTATTATGAACAAAAGGTTGTCCCCATCTTACTCTATGGTGCCGAATCCAGATTATATGCTGGGGATAGCATGTGGAATAGATTGGAGGCCACCTTTTGGAAAAAGGTTTTGCGGCTTCCAAATTGCCTACCGCTCCCAATACTACGTTTTGAATTGGGCTTGAATTCTCTCCATAGTAAAGCTAAATGGAGAATGTGCGTTTTTTTTCGCAAAAGCCTCCTCGGCCTGACCAACAACAACATCTTGAGTACGGTCGCTCGCCAGCTATCTGGGTCTACAACTGGCTTTTCGTTAAAATGGAGAAATACTATTTTGGACACTTTAGTTGGAGCAAATATCTCTTTACAATTTCTCATTGATCATCCGGTACGAGCAAAAAGGAAGTTCCTTACTTGGGATTGGATTACAAATTACGATCTTTGCGTAAAATATAGAGATTTTGATTCTAACCTCTTTGGTATTAAATGTCTAGGCCAAGCGGCGGGCTATTTTATGAAATGTCCTTCCGCACATATACGTAATAAATTTCTGCGGACAAGGTTAAATTTATGGCCTACGAGAGAAATCTTGGCTAGACGCAAATCTATCCCAGCGGACCTTCACTTTTGCCGATTTTGCGAGAAACAAAATGTAAAGGAGACTCTGCAACACATAATTGTGTCATGCCCAAATTTAATAGCTATTCGTCAAAGATATTGTAGCAAGCTATTATTTATGTACATGGAGAAGAATGATAATGACATATGGAGTATCTTATTTAAGAATGTTAGATTCTCAGTAATGAAGGCCATAATTCACTTTTTAGAGGCAGTTTTACCTGACGAGATATCAATCTAAAAAAGCCTTCTGTGAGTATTTATCTTCATACACGAGTATTAGTATCGCTATAACTACTGTCACTAATATGGCTCCGACTCTCTATAGATCTAAGTGTACTTTTATATTGTACTCAAATTTTGGTTCATAGGCCTAATTTTAACTTTGTTACTCTCAGTCATTCTTCTCCATTATGTTGCTTGTTGATATTGTATGTATGTTTATACTATTTTAACAACTTATATTGTAATTCTATATTGTAAAGATTCTTTTTATATGCCAATCGTTTTTGAAAAGCTGATGTTTTCAGCTATACCAAAATAAAAAAAATTAAAAAAAAAAAATGTGTGCAAGTCTTCTATAGCTGATCCATTTGCCGTCTTCCATCAGATCACTCAACCATAGTACACCACTCAGGAGCCAGATAGGGATGTAATCATTATCACATACCTTGCGCTTACTTTTCTTCCATAGTTCCCTCCAACAAGTTCTCAGGAATCTTGTCGGCGGAAATAAGCGATAACCAGATCCATCCAGCGTGGACAGTATGGCCCTAGGCGGCAACGGAGAAGAACTACTTGATTCCGCCAGCGTCCAAACATCCTCCGAATCTTCAATAAATGGAACCAGATGCCTGGCTCCAAAGGCCAAATGATAATTCTCAAAGTCAGGAACCCCCAAACCTCCACAGTCTTGGGGCAGCTGCAATTTCCACAAGCTGAGGCATGGCTGTTTGTTCTCCCAGAGAAAAGACTGGATTAAACTCTCAATTTTCCTCCAATGTCCCTTCTTCACGTCCAGGGGAAGCACACTGAGCACATAGTTGATTCGCGGTGTTGATGTCATTTTGATGGCATTCACTCTCCCCCAGAGACTCAATTTAAGTGCACTCCATCTCTTCAGGTCCAGCTCCAAAGATTGAATCACATGTGTAATATTGACATCCATTATTTTCGAGACATCATTCGTTAGCCAAATCCCAAGGTATCTCATCTTATTCAGACACCACTTAAAGGGAAAGCCCTTTATCTTCAAAACAGTGCAAGTGGTTGATGCCGGCAGCGCTTCCGACTTGGTCCAATTGATCTTGTATCCAGAAACATTGTTGAACACATCGATCAACTCCATCAGCGCAGGAATGGAGCTCTCCACATTCTGAACCACCACCAGCATGTCATCCGCATACAACCAAACTTTCTGGGAGGCTGCACCAAAGAGTACGCCCTCAATTCTATTCTCTTCTCTTATCCTCACAGCCAGCAATTCCATGGCGATCACAAACAGAATCAGCGACAGTGGACAGCCTTGCCTCGTGCCTCTCCCAAGTTCAAAAATGCCCGAGTCCATGACATTAGTCCGAACACAAGCAGTCGGCCGGGAAAACAGCAGTCTTATCAATCCGATCATGGTATCTCCAACACCAAAGCCTTTCAATGTACTTAAAAGATATGTACATTTAATACGGTCGAAAGCTTTCTCAGCATCCAAGGACAACGTCACCACATCATTATGGTGTTCTTTGCTTTCATATAGTGTCAGCAACAATCTTCTCACATTTTCTGAAACATGTCTGCCTTTTTACAAATCCAGATTGGCTAACATTTATGATATCCATCAGCGCATTCTCAATCCTCAAAGCTAACGCCTTGGCAAAAATCTTGTTGTCTGTGTTCAATAAGCTGATCGGCCTATAGCTGCCATTTTTCACTGGTGTTCGTCCCTCCTTCAGAAAAAAAGAGATTGAAGCATGTCTTGTTGAACTTGGAAGGCACCCATTGCTCAAAGACACGCGCAGCATCTCCAGCATCAAAGCAAACACCTCTTCTGGGAAAATTTTAAAAAGTTCAGCTGGTAGCCCATCCGGACCTGGACTCTTCCCAGAATTCAGCGCATAAGCAGCCAACCTGAGATCCTCCACGTTCAAATCTCTTTCCATACACTCCAAGGATTCCAAACTTACTTTCTTCAGATGGCAGTCATAAATGAATTGACCAATTGTACGCTCAGATAAGTTGATCTCTGAAGAGTACAGGGTTTTATAATACGACAGAAATGCCGCATTAATCTCCACAGGATCAAAAGTCACCAACCCATCCTGTCTTTCCACTGCATTGACAGATCTGCCACTGTCCATAACCCTCAACCGATGTGCCAGAAGTCGATCACATCTTTCACCTTTTTCATAGTAGTTGCTTTTGGTTCTAAAAAGCAACCACTCAGCCTTCGAAGAATACAAATCTTCCAATCGCCTCCTTTTCTGCTTCAATATTTTTATAGTCTCCTCTGAAAAGTTTTGCATATTATTTCTCTCAAGATCCTGAATGTCCACACTAAGCTTTTTCACTTCTGCATCTCTCATTTTTTTTCTTTTTGCTGGACAAACCAATCAACAATCCTCGCATATATGATTTGAAGGCTTCCCACACAAACTCCAACCTGACTTCACCAGTCCAATTCACCGATATAAAGAATCTCGCCTCTTGAACAATTTTGTCCACAATTTCATCGTCGTCCAAGAGGGAGACATTCATCCGCCAGGTGTTAGACCTAGGAACCGGGAAGGTCAATCGCAAGTCTATGGAGATTGGAGCATGGTCCGAAACAAGTAGTGATCCGATGTCACCCCTTTGGAATGATTGTGTACAGAGGCCAGAGGTCATAAGGAGGTCAATTCTCGAGTAAGCATTATGCCTTGCAGAGAAGAAAGTATATTGTCTCATAGAAGGGTTTTGCAATCTCCAAACATCTGTGAGGTTCCATTCATCAATTAGTCTCTTTAATGCTGTTCTTTTCAGAGCGTTGGCATTGTCCACACCCCCCATACTTTTATCAAGTCCAGGTTCTAAAACCACATTGAAGTCCCCTCCCAAAATCACATTAACCGCATTTACATTCTGCAACATTTGCGTTAAAGCTACAAAAAAACTACCATCACCCCCATTCGGAGCATATATATTGCAGAAACAATACTGAGCATGAATATGTGCAGTGACACACACTATCCTTCCATCTCCATCCTTCACACACTTCACCCCAGTGATCTGGAGATTCTTCCTAAAAAGAATACACACAGCCCTAGAACCAGTAGTGAACGATGAACCATAAACATCACCAACCCACTCCCTTTTCCACTAATCTATATCCGCATCCAACAAATGAGTCTCCTGAAGCATCGCGACATCCACCCCCAATACTACCTAAACCTATAGTCAAGTAAAGAAATAAAACAAGAAATAAAAAAACACTCCTGGGCTTGAACCACCCAACCATCCAGAACATCCCTTCCAGCTACACGCCGAACGGGACTACCCTCCCCCCCCTCCCTTAGGTCAGCCTATAGAAAGCCCATAAAGGGTGCCACAGACCACATTTGGTCAAAATCAAATGAAGTTAAACATACAATTTGGTCTAAACGAATTCCCACAACTCTCCAGCAAACGAAAGCACAAATAAAAGCATTCCTGAATAGATGCAACATCCCCTACTCAAAAACGCTAAATACCACACTATGTGTCAATCACATGCCTAGACAAAACCTGAATTCTCTTATTATAACCATCAACGAATCACACTAATCCATCTACCGTCACAACCATCAGTTTAAACATCACAAATCCAAACTACTGCGGGCATGCAGAGCAATTGAGCGTGAATCATCACTAGAAAGTGTGAGCAAGTGTACAGAGAGTTGCAAAATACCTGTGTCCCTGCACCCTACCAAATGAGATTAGAAGCCAGATACAGCATTAAACTTTTCCATGGCATTCACACACCAATCTATGACTTTCCCGGTGGCCTTACCACTCACCTTGACAAGCATAAAAATCAGAATCTCCGGTATTCCCTGGACACTACATTCCCCCAGGTGACTTCCATGGCACAAAACTGCAACCTCCACCGTGTTAATTCAAATGTACTGTATAACTGGGCACTCCAGATATAACGCACTGCGCTTTGAGAATGGAATCAAACCCTCTCCAACGTAGCAGTACTGCAAAAAAAAACCTCATCAAAAATTCTGTCTGTGATTTGGTAAGTAGACAGAGGTGCACAATCATATCTTAACCATGGGCCTCGTCAGTGTTCACATTAGATGACAGGATCTATTACATTCTCACAGCTGATTCCTTTACTGCACGAAAGGAAACGTACCCATGCAAAGTAAAAGGTGTAGACTACAGTGGAACCCCAGGTACCCAGTAGCGACAACTCTCACCTTCTTTATGCAGTGATGGTAATGACATACAGTTGGCTTCGTTATTACAGTACAAGTACATGTCAAATACACCCCACTCAGCATGTCAGGGGTGTGCAACCAGGACAAGAACAACTGTTACATATGCAGAGGATTAGCATTGGGCAGCATACTCCCAAACGTGGCATTCCTTCATCCAATTTTGTCATGGAAACAATGCAATACAAACAACTTACCACAGCAGTCCGGGATAAAGCCGTGCACAGAGCAGTCCCCTCCCCTCAGCCACAACACATGCACCCCAGCCCCTACACCCACTGTGCCCCCCAAACATGTGAGCATGCAACAAGGCGTATTGCCCGGAACACGCGCGCCGCGGCCCGAAGGAGAAAGCGCCACTGCGCCCTACCTCAAATGCACGTCAACAGTGGCCAGTCACCCGCATCCACCAATCCAACACACCGCTGCCGGCAAGACTCCGAAGGGTGTCGCACGGCCACCATTTCCAGACAGCACGACACCTCCGGCACTCCGTCCAAACAAAAAACAAGCACCATCACCTATAGAAAATCTACAGAGCGCGTACTGCCGTAGAGTAAACCACCCATTATCCTAGCCCACATCAAGCCTACGCTCGAGCGAAAAACCGTCACAGCATATTTGAAACATTAATAAAGCTCTGATACCTAAACAAACCAATTCCCATCTAACAATTTCAGGAAAAAATGAATCAATAAAGAAAAGTAACCTTACATCTTCACAGCTTCATATATCATGTATCTCATCAATCTGCAATACTATTATCCAAGTTTAAACCCTCAGCCCTCAGCCACTTTTCAGCTTCAACTGGACCCTCTGTGGTTTTGACACCTGATCCAAAAAATATCTTCAGTGTCGCTGGTTTCACCAGGAGAGTTTTAATCCCTTTTTCTTGTGCCAAAGCTTTTGCACTTCTGAACGCCTTCCTCATTTCCACTATTTCCTTAGGGAAATCTGGATAAATCGCCAATTGATCTCCATTTAGCAGAAGTTTCCCTTTTTCTCTCGCAGCCTTTAAAATCCTTTCCTTTGCACTCACTCTGGACATCACCATGATGATCTGTCTTGGTTTTCCGGCCTGGACCAGTTTACCAGCTCTAAAGGAGTAATCCATGTCCATTTCTTTTAGGATGTTGATACACAAAGTTGCCTCCAGTACTCCTCTGACTCTGTGATCGAGGTTTTTGTCCAAAGCAGAGTCTTCACTCACACCCAGCAAGCGCAAGTTCAAGTTCCTTTGATCAGCCTACATATTCTTCACCAGCATACATACTCTGAACAGCCAGGTTTTGTTTGCCTTCGGCAGGTCATGCACCAATTGGTCATCACACATAATATAAATGATGGTGTTGATCCGAATATTAGTTTCTATGGCTAGGCTAATTCTCTCCGACTCTTCTTGTAGAATTCATTGGCCTTCGAACACAACCAGAGAGTCAGTGTACATTTTTCTTTATTGCATTTCCAACACTGGTCACTATCACACAGATCTCTTGAATACCTCTGATCCAGTGTCTATTACACACAGTGTAGTAATATCAACTGGATGGCCCTCAAGCTCCATCAAGCTCCAGTCTAGTGATGCAAGGCGATTGATATTACAGCACCGTAGCCAGCTTTAAGGTCTCACGTTTTCACCAAGTTCTTGTGTCCACAGTGGCAAGACATCTCTGACTTTTCTCCATTCCACCGCTAGACACCAACAGAAGGATGTTGCAAGGTGAGTGCCAGACATGCACATTTGCATTTGTAACCAAGCACACTCTTGGAGAGTAAACCAGGTGTAGTTTACAGAGTTTTGTTCAAATACTTTCTTAATTGATGGTATTCTGAGTAGGTGCAGCCATTCAGGTTATTTTGCCGACATAGACAGCCATAGTTCATCCATTTCTCATGTTCATACAGATCTCTAAAGTATCAAACTCCACCGATTTACCGGTTCAGACAAAATATACAATTCCATGAAGTCCGACTTTGGGGTTTTGCCAGATTGATGCATCAAGGAAAGCGTAAGGGTCAGCACAGAGGGGACATGACATAGATGCTCAGGCTTTCTTATGTGGCAACGGTTCCTTCCACTGAAGTCATGCGTGGAGTGGGTCTGTTGAGATGCGTGTCGCTCTCCACGCAGGTGCTCCAAGAAGTAATGTGTGGTCCATGTCCCCATCCTTGCCTGGCCGCCAATATCTTTCTTGAAGGTGGCATTTGGACAGTGAAATACCTAATTGGTCTTCATGCACTAAATTGAGGAGGGTTTTGTGAGACAGAGGTTTGTATAATTTCTGCATAAAATAGCCTACTTCCTGTCTTATTTTCAGAACTATTTTACTTCATGGTGGTAAGGCAAGATTGAGCTTATTTTCTACTGGCTGTTCATGTTTGGTATAGGTCTTTAGTAGTTGAAGTGTGTGGTCATCAGCAGTTGCGTCAGTCTATGTACTTGAGCAGGTGTGCATTGTTGCATCCTGAATGATAGCTTCTACGTAGTAGTGTTTATTCCAGGTCACGTTGCACGTGTCAGGCATGGGAAGTCTGGAGAGGCAGTCTGCTTGCTTACTCTTCCAGCCTGGGACATAATCCACCTTAAACAATACTTTCTGTAGATTGACCGCTATTCTAGCCAGCAGTGAGCTGACTTTCTTCATACCTCCCGGGGTAAGGATATAGACAATAGTTTGAAGACTGAGAAAAGGCTGAATTTCCTGCTTCAAATGTATGTCCTAAAGTATTCGGTGGCCCACGAGCAAGGTAGCAGCTCCCATTCAATAAGTTATTTTTAGAATTCGAAAATGCCTGAGGTACAAATAGCAACACTGATTCTTTGTCTAGTACCTTGCAACATGGTGGAGCCTACGACGGTTGCAAAGATATGAACTGTTATGGTGGTGGGTCTGTACTGTTGAAAAGGTTGAAGGCATGGGTCATGCAAATGTCTCTTTTTATAGCACCAATTGCTGTTTGGAATTGATCTGATCTGGCCAGGTGTACACGGCTCCTTTCTGTTGAGCTAGACATAAAGTGTTTCCTTTCATTGGGCACATGAAGGGGTGGAATTGGGCTTTGATGGCGATGGTTCTTGGCTTATGACATTGGCTAGAGAATACCTGCTGCACAAATGGTCTGGCCAAGGTACTACTTGATTACAGTTTTCTTGAATGTGCCTTTACCTTGCAAAGGGTAAAACTGCTGCCTTGTATCTTTTACAGCACACACGGGACGGAATTGCTTTCAGAGTCAACAGTGGGCATATACAAGGATGTTATCCTGAAAGGAAGCAATATTTAAAATGTCACCAAACCTATCTATGATGAGCCACTGAAACACAGAAACCGGGGAAGACAAGATAGATGGCAGCCATATCTTCTGCAAAACCGCTTAAATTCGTATTGAACCAGCCATTTGATGCTCATTTCAAGTAGCCAGCAAATTATTCATTAGTTAAACAAATGGGTCTTTAACATTTTCCAAAACAAGGTAAAAGAGTTAATGCTTCGAATATGAAGCCGTAACAGATTCCACAATCTTGGATCATACGTAGAAAAACACCATTCGCTTGTTGCCAGCAGGGCCAAAAGGTACAGGTTGAGAAAAACCTATTAGCATGATCTATTGCGGGAGCAGATTGAGGTTTGCACAGAAGAAGGACTACACGAAGGAGCATATATTGGTTTTAGTTAGGTCTGATACATATTAGATACTTACAGCAACACAGAAGTAGCAACAAATGTATTACTGTTGTGGTTGCAACGTTTATAGATAGGGCAGTATTTTAGGCCTGTGTTTAGTTCTTGTATTAAAAAATGGATGGCCTGAAGTATAGTGTGTGGGAATAGCTGGGGCAAGTGAATGATGGAGTCAGAAAGGTGTTGTCATAGACATGAGGTCAGTGTAGTAGCATTTCAGAAGTATCACCATTTTGGAAGTTGAGACTAGTATACTTTGAACAGAATAGATCATAGGCCCTGATGTGGAGACGTAGCTTTGTGTAGTCAGTTTGAAAAACAAATCCCCTTTGCCGTTCCCCACGAGAGAAGTGGAGATCTGAGGCACCCGAGGTGCACAGCTAAACACTAATTGTATCCAGCAGCGGCGACTGAACATGGTGGGAATGAAAGGGGAGCTCATAGGGATGAGCCATTTTGAAGGACAAATTCATGAGAAAAGGGAATAAGGTTTTGTGATGCCAAGAAGGCAAGCAAAGATTTAAGAGCACTACTGCCCTGCTCAAAAGTAGTCATCCCATAAGAAGTACAAGTAGACACACAAATTAAGCAGACAAATCCCTGAAATTCAGACTCAAGAGCGGTGCCCAAGTCACATCATTAACAGGCACTTGGGGTTTGAAGGGGATAAGGGGGAGCCGTGTCTGGAATGTCCTGTGATTTGGGATAAGAGGAAGAGAGGTGATGCCAGTAAATTAAGTACAAAGCCGGCAGGCAACTTGTGTGAGCCACTGCATCGGTTATAATGAGGAGGCCTATTGTCTTATCAAGGCAGAGTTGTACTCGCCAGTTTACTCCGTTCACGTCTGGAATGGAGGAGTGTGCATCACGTGACAGCCTCAATTTATCAATATGCATTATACATGAGTAACCAATCCAATACCTGGATCCGACAGTGATGGTGTAGGGGAACCATGTGTTAAGGGAGTGAGTTCAGACAGTGTGTGGCCAATCAGTCCAGGGACTATAGGGGGATATTAGCATGTTCTATATGTGGTAGGCAATGAGGGTGGTGAGGTAAGATTGTAACCTATATAATCAAATGTAGTATTCTCCCACTATTAAACTTACATCTCCGTGAGATGTGAGAAGCTCCATGTCAGTTTAGTTCTACGGGACTGTCTGAGACCTTTTTGCATGTAATAAACCTTGTTTTCCCCTGCAAAATGGTGCAGTGAATATTTAGCTGTTTGGAGTAATTTGTGTATGGGTTTTATGGTCAATATTCCTCTACAGTATTCTCAGAAGAAGACTATTTCCATACTCCATTTGGAGTTTACCAATGTGCTTACGACGACTGCATGGTCTTTATGATTCTTTAACGAGAGAACTTGGTGTAGCTGTCAGGACCTACCAACCGTTGTAGTGTCCCAGTGGTCCAAGGTGCCTTGCATTGATTTCAAAACCTGGACTATTGCACGCCAATGCATCTATGAAGAAGCCCCTCTTTACCTGAACAGCAGCATTACCCAGAACCATCATGTGCTCTGTCTGCGATCGTCTGACAGCATTTCTCTTTTCACTCTGCGATAAAAAGGCACCAGAACTGGAAGTGTGAGCTTCTGTGTCACAGCTCCTTCTTTTTGTAACTCCTTAACTCCTACCATCAGAAATGAGCATTCACACAAGTGACCACAGTTCAAGGATGTTTATTGAACTTTAACAAGGGTTTGATAAACGCCTTTCTAATCCTAAATCTATAGATGGGAGCAAGTTACGACCATCAAATAATAATATTGCAGTCCTAGTGGTGTCTTGTCAAAATAAAAGGGCCTATACTAAAAGAAAACTATTGGCAATCATAACCGCTAAATACAAATAGTGTAGGTTAGTGTTCATGAAAAAGAAAGAAATGTTCACTAAATTATATGTCAGGATGTTCAGACCATTTGCCTACCTTCCTCCCTTGCCTCTCTTCCCCAGGTTTTCAGCATGGGTCAAGGTGGTTCACTTGAGCATAGCACACTCTAAGGCTTCTTCTGCACGCGGACACAGTTCCATTAATAACATCAGGGACTTCTGTGTCCAAGTCTCTTAGTTATCAAAGTCTCTTGATGCAGAGGGCCTGATGTAACAAAACAAACTAAAAGTTCCTTTCTTCTTACAAGCACTCAAGTTAGGTAATTCTCTCTTCACCCTGGATACCCCTCCCCCAGGCTCAGATCAATTTTATACCATAATTGTTACTTTGGATCTCCCTCTTCGGGGCTCAGATCCCCTTCTCTAATGTTCACCGAATATCCTTTCTCGGAAGACTCATGATGAACCCCGGATCCCCCTCAGCAGGGCTCAGATCCTTCCGCTGACACAATCAGTCTCCCTCAGCCGGGCTCAGACCGAATGCAGTTCGAATTAGCTATCAAAGACTTTTGAATGTGCACAGGATTTAGCTTGCCCCGTTGCAGGAACACAACAATTTCACAATTCACATTTCACATTTGCCACCTCTGAGTTGGATACCTAATAGATTCCTTTGAATGAGCACCAATGTGCTGCTGGACCACTCTGTATATAGTATATATCTTGGCTTCAAAAGTTCAGTCACTGCTTGGGTGTTCAATTATATTTGCATCGCTCATCACATATGCTTCACACACTATTTCTTCAGATTGCTTCATACAAAGTTGCCGCTTGCATTCTTGGTTCTAACAAAGTCCGGTCTGCTATCAGTCTCCCCGACTCACCGGCTGTGCTGACTTTACTGGCGCTGCTTTGTTGTAGGAAACAAGGTCAGTACCATGGTGGCAATCGCTCCTCCCCATCTGGGTTATCGATGCGGGAGAGCCCCGGGTACCTCTGACACATAATGCACCTTTCTTCAGCTTTAATTCCAGGTCCTATGTATATTAATCTCAAGGGCTTGTGAAAGTAGAATTTTTTCTCACAAAAGATCAAGAGCACTTCCCTCCTTGCAACCCCCTCTGGTCTTGCCGTCTTTTTCCTCAAATTAAAATGCCATCTCTGAACTTCTGGTTCCTCTAGTGTTTTGCCTTGCTCATAGTGTTCTTTCATTCTCTGCCTTTTATCCGTGTGGGGAAGTGTGATAGAAGTCAGGTGTGTGTGCCTGACCCTTGTGTTGGGACATGTTAGGTACACGGCTCAGGCGTTAGTCTGTTTTCTCAATCACAGTGAGCTGTCCATGAGAAAGTGTTTGTGTTGAGAAGGGAGGGGGGTTGAGTTCGTAAGTATCCTACCTGGTATGATGGGGAAAAGGTGTTACAGGGAAGTGGATGCCGCATCTCAACGTCCGGTGTTCCACTCCCACTCCCAGAAGACCCCTCGCCAGGTCATCCTCCCGAACTGGTCCACCCCCAGGAACTAGATACAAAAGCGATGGCCGTGTCCTGGCCACCTGGATGACCTGGGGTCTAGGGAGTGAGACACCTTCTTTTTTCTCACACTACCCAACCTTCAAGAAACTATTTAAAATCTGGTTGTTCAACAAATATGATTAATGTCATTCTGTACTGTACTGCTATTGACGTCTTCTACTGTTATCTCTGTACAAGTGCTGTGATACCTCCGGATTTGGGCATTTCACAAATGAATAAATAGATTATTTATAGTGAAAGTTCTCTAGCATTCTGTTCCCAAAGTCATGAGCCTTGAAATCAGATGCAAATCCTTGTCTATCTGTGACTTCCACAAAAGTCTGAAAAAGTGTCTTCGATTGTGCCAACCTAACTAGAGGCTGCCCGGAGTCTGCAGAAGATACGGTGGGTGAGTAACCCACTGCATAGCGGCATGGTGGCAGCAGTTGCAGCAAGCAGGCAATGGAAAGAGGAGAGAGGATGGGCAGCAACTATTATGCATACCACATGCTGAGTAGCGAGATGAGAAGGTCCCAGTGCAGGAACTCGAGGGGATGGATTCCAAGCCAACAGTAATCATTGTTTCACAGGTGACCAGTATCAGCAAAGTGTACAAGAAACAAAGGTGTGGACGAGAATAACTTTAATTAATGGGGGCAGGAACGTTATATACTATTGCCACCTATGAGGTCACTCTCCACACCACTCCCTATGATTTCTGTTTCATCTCTGGTGCTCTTCCTCTAGATGCCTACACATGTGCCCTGAGGCTTATCACGGGGATGCAAGCAGTAATGGGGAGATGGAAACACTACAAAGGAAAAAAAGGAAGGGGGGTGTGAGGAGGATACTACACACATTTCCCAAGTGATTAAGAACTATGCTGAACAATTATGTCTACATTGTATTACTCCTTGTCAGCGCCAGGATGCCACCAAAGGAGAGGCAGTGCAGATTACAAGAATCCCCTAACAAAACAGCGGGACATATTCTTCTGGAGCTACGTATGTGCTTCACACCCCTAAGTTCAGAGCCCCCAGATCGAGTTTCTGTGTCAGTCAGTTTTAGAAGCAGATGTGTTGTGATCACTCACAGCTCTGGCTGCCATTGGAGAGTCTGACCCTTTTTGGACAATTTAGGTGGATTTCTGACATCTTTCTGCAGTAATGCACAGATGTTTCTAATACTTGCCCACTGACTCAGAGTGGATATAGGTGATGACACTAAGAACATTATCGTCTGATAATGTTAACCTGAAGCACCCAGATGAGGATACTTCCTACTGACATAGGCTCTGATAACCCTCCTATAGAATTGTAATGTCCACCTACTGCATAGAGACACATGGTCTCTGATTCTCAGATACTTCAGACCCTCACATCTATCTACAGTAGTCCACATGATCTTTTTCTCAAAAACAACCTTAGAAGCTAAGCGCCCATGTTTCTGATGTGGTCCTTAAGTTGTACCTCAAGGAGAACACAATTTCAGAGAATATAGCAGATTATGTGGTACATGTCTACTAAAATGAATATGTCTTTTGTGTTCTTATGCACACAGTCAGTGTGCAAAGTTGCCCTTAGATAGGCAGCCTACAGGCAGAATCTGCCTTTGATATCCAAACTGAAAATAAAATGAATGTAAATAACACTGGTGCACTCTTCCATGGTCCATTGTGGGCCAGTGTATTGCATGAATTGTGAGGGGAGGGCTGTTGACAAGTTGTTTACTCATTGCAAAGGACACACAGACAAGAAAGAATGGATAGAAAATAAAGTAAAGCATGCACTCTGTGGTAGAAGTGTTAGCTGGACATGTGCTGCCAGACTCCACAGATCCTGTCCAGGTGAAAGCAAACTACCAAAGGAAAACAGTCACAATTCTACAGATGTCCATGGTCACTAGGCATCTTGTGCATAGCAGGACAAAAGGAGAATGGACATATGTAACATTGAACAGAGTGCCATTTGGAAGGTTATATGTTCATTAATCCCGTTTTTTTTCGCAGCTTTTTTGCCGACATCTTTTGGCTGAAAAAATGCATCACATTTTACATTTTTTTTTAATTTAGGAAGGTCCCCCAAACGCCCGCTCCCCTATTATTTATTCCCTATACTCCACCCAACCCTACCCTTTTTATGCCCTTACCCCCACTTATCCATATTTTTTGATGATTTGTTTCGGCAAAAAGATTTAGGCAAAAAGTATTACGAAAAAGAATGGGCAATGGATGAACGTCGTACCACTTGGAATGCTTAATCATCCTCTCAAAGGTTATGGTAACAGGATGTCCTATTGTGCCGACTCAGCACTGTAGTACTTTTGGAGTGCCTAGGCTTATACGTAGAGAGGCATATTGTGTCCCTTCCACGGATATCCAACCCTTATTCTGTGGATGGAAAATGAGCAAGGGGAGGAGATAAGCAGATGTGAAAGAGATCAAAAGATGCTACAAACATAAGGGAGGAAGGGATGCATGCAGGGGAGGTATGCCTTTTGATAGTATAGTTGCATGTCAGTCCTATCAGGTGGAACACAGTTCTAAACATGCATGAAGAAGGTTTGTAGTAAACTGTTGTGATAATTGTGATGCGTTTCCAAGGCAGAGTTGGAGAATCGGCTGTTACTAAACAATGCAATGTTTGGATGCATGAGGTGCTGGAGAGTGTGCTCGGACAATAATGTTCGGTGGCATAAATTGCCCAATTCATACATTTACATTTTAATGTAGGCAAACTCAGTTTCAGCAGGGCTAAGCCTGAGTGCCAAGAGTGGCCTTGCCAAGCACTGAAACTATAGGAAACATGATTATTGTTGGATACCAACGGTAGGGATTGCATACATCAAATACTGACAGCCTGGCACCTCGTGAATGTGTTGTAATATTTTGTTAGTTCCTACAATCAGGCGCGCTAGAGGTTCCCAGATTAGCTTAGGGGTCTACATTGGGCAACCTATAAGCATCCTGGGTACTCAGTTCTCATAACCCTGGCAAGTGTAAACCTCCAAACACAACTGATTATGGCTGAGTTTTAATAAAAAGCATTTCAAGCACACAGTCTGTACGGATGTCTGTCCCATCTAGATTTAAACATATGCGTGTGCTTGCTTTAGCTTACCGTACTCTGTGACAGCTAGAGCTGAACTTCTGTATGTTGTGTCTGCTTTGCTTATTTTGCCTGAAGCTTTTACCACCAGATTCGAAAAAGCATACATGTGTGAGTTTCATCATTTTTACATTTTGTGTGAAAGCATATCCAACCGAAACCATCGGTTTTCTGCTGTTTAAACTACACAGTTGAGAAACGCGCTATAGAGCAGGGAAACTATGTTTCCCATTAACCCTAGCACTTATATTGGAATACCAGGTGCACCACTGCCCTCACACCAGCAGGGGCACACCAGTAACTGGCCGGTCTTCGCCGGTCCTCTACGAACCTTGACGCCTGGACACCTGGACACCTTGACCTCCCTTCCCTGTCCCAGGTACGGTTTCACCTTCTCTACCCTGTGCCCCCTCCCCACGGGAAGAGGAACATAAGACTCGCTGTTGTTCTCTGCTTAAACCAGTCATACAGAACAACAGGGTATGGGGTAACTGGAGCTGCTCAACCTGTTACTGGAGATACAATGTGTCTGCCGGAGGGCGATGGTCAATAAGTATGCACAGGCAAAACTCGATCACATCAATATCATACCCACTGGGCTTGGTACCGCATCCGGCCCCATAGACTTGTCTATTACTACTTTACAACCGGTGCCTGGGGAAAATTGCACAGAGCAAGCGCCAAAAGCAACCCACCAGACTCTGTCTCCACTGGGACAGCTGTGAAGGCACCCTCGGAATCGGTCAATCCCAAAACCCCAATTCAGGAACAGGTCAAACAAACTGTGAACCAACAGGCTCCTCCCTGTCCTTTTGGTACAACCCAACCCCCACCAGCTGGATCAGGACAACAGTAGTGAGGAATATTTACCCCTCACAGGCTTAAATAAGAAGGAAGTAGAAAATAATACCGGCACCTTGTCAGTGAGCCCTGAAGAAATTAAAATGAGCCTCCTAAATATGAGGTAATTGAACAAACTTGCACGCAACATCCACAATCTTATTTTAGTTAGAGACATCGACATAATGTGTCTCACAGAAACCTGGATTTTGGATTCTAGTGGCCCCATGATTGAGATGGCCATCCAAGAAGGATACTCCATATTCTGTGGAAATAAGGAACAAGGGCACGGGGAGGAGTGGCGTTTATTGGCAAGAACAAGTATAACTTCGTTCAATCCTCCTGCTTCTGTCAGGAGTGTGAAATTCCGCACATCAAAATGACCCCCACCAATCACAGTTGCATTATCTTCATTCTGATTTACCCGGGCACCGTCAGTGTTACCAGGCTTCAACGATGAGATAGTGCACCTGAGCAGCTTCAATTGACCAAAATGTTCTACCCTCTTCCTAGGAGACTTAAACCGTTGGGGGGACAATCCCTCGGACAAAGATGTTTTGGAACTGGAAAGACTATTTAACAACCATAACTATGTAGTTCTTAATAATGATAAAAAAAACAAAACAAAAACAAAGAGGTGATGGCTGGAAGGTTTAGAATTAATCTTAACCACTGGCAATGCTCTGGGCAACCCTCCAGACCACCGTTCTTCGCCTGCCAAGCCATTACAGAAGGGAAAGACCATATGCAAATCAGGCTTGGCCCCACCCCAAAAGGGGCAGTCCAGCCCGAACTGCTAGGCCACATCCCTTCTGCACGAGACCACAAGCATCCCCAAACATGTTTCGCCCTTGTTGGGGCTCATCAGTGAGGGGTAGTTCTTAATAATGATCCCACCACTCATAATAATGATGTACTTGATTGGGTGGTGTCCCGGAACCTTGAATCACTATCGATAATACCCCGCCCTGTATATGGTCTGACCATTACCACATTGACTTTCACAACCAGCCACAAGCCCCTATTCCTAAGGCCCCTAATAACCACCAAAAAGTTCTAAGTAGAAACTTTAATAAGGTTCTTCCTGCAGACATTGCAACCAGTGTACAAAGCCTCATGGCCCAGACAACTGACAATGACTCATGCAAATCTTTGGTGTCCACTTTTCAGGAATTGGTGGAAAGAACAGCCAAGTTCGGACAGAACTAGTCCAAGCCAACCCTGGGCACCAACAATGGTTTGCACCATCACTTAGAACCCAAAAGAAAGAAAATAGGAAGCTGGAGGACATGTGGTTAAAGTTCCCCTCTGCTGAAAATGAGAACAGATGGAAAACGGCAGAAAAAAACATATACATTAAACATCCTGGACGCTAAGAAAAACCTCCACAATGACCAAATCATTAAAGCACCTAACTCCACCGAGAAACTCTTCAAGATTCGTAAATCACTCGAGAAGCCGAAGGCCTTATATACTACAGTCCATACTACATCTGCAGATTGTGTGGAAGCGCAAGACCCTTTCAAAGCAAAAACCATTAAAGCCAGGGATAACATTCGGGAATCTCTAGACTGATCCCAATTGACCCCAGATCCTCTTTGCAGCGATCACAGTGACAGACATGAGAGCCCTGCTGTCCGCCATGCAACCCACTTGCGCTGAAAATATCCTTTTCCCTAGGATTATTCTGGAACATCAAGAGCTGTTTATTCCATTCTTTACTCACATAGTTAATGCCTCATTCGGAGATAATCTCATACCCGAATCAATTAAGGTTGTCACAGTCACTCCCCTCTTAAAAAACCCAGTTTAGACCCAAAAGATCGAAGCAAACTTAGACCGATAACTAACTGCAACTTTTTTGTTAGAAATTCCCGACAAATGCACCACAGGGCAACTCCAACATTTTGTGGAGGCTAAGAACATCTTACACTAACAACAGTCAGGATTCAGGCCAGTACACAGCACTGAGACTGCTCTCATTGATTTGCAGACCAACATGCTGAAAATCATGAATCAGGGGAAGGCTGGGGTACTGGTCTTGCTTGATCTGTCCGCAGCCTTCGACCTGCTGGATCATGACCAACTACTATGGTCACTCGAACATGCAGGTAACTGCTCCAAGGGGGCAACGGTGGCTCTAATGGATCCACGCATTCCATTCCAATCAAAGGTCTAAAATCCATTGGGGCAATGTTTTCTCCCTGTTGGCCCCCATTACATGTGGAGTGCGGCAGGGTGCCAACTTGTCTCCTGTGCTCTTTAATATATACCTTCGATCACTCTGCTCTCTGCTCAAAGACACTGACATATTCTTTACGAATTATGCTGTCGATACTCAGCTGGCTCTAGAGGTGAGCTGTGATTACTCTCAGGATTCCATCAAGCTCTCGGGTGCTTATGATATCATCGAGGCATGGATGACCAGGAATTGGATGTGCCTAAATGGCAGTAAAACTGAACTACTCATCTTCGGATCCTGGCAGGCTGGTGCAAAGCCGAGTGTTGACTATAAAAGCTTTAAAATCAAGAGCAGTCTAATCCCGGTACAGGGCAAGGTGAAAACCCAAGGTATTATGCTTGAGTACTCATTGAGCGCAGAGGCCCACTTGAATCAAATAAGCAGGAACTGTCAGTACCATCTGCGTCTGCTGAGTCACATCAGGCCTCTGGTCAATGAAGAGAACTGTGCCACCATCGCCTTAGTAACCATTCCCTCGAGGCTTGACTATGGCAACGCGCTGTTAATCGGGGCTAACAAAACCTGCTTGGAAAGATGCTAGACAATGCAGAATAATGCAGTGCGTATTAATAAGAATAAACCCAGAGGCAAGCATATCTTGGCCGATTGAAAAGACCTACACTAGCTAGCGTTGAGAGATAGCATCGCCGTCAAATCTGGCACTATTTTACATCGCGGCTTTTTGGAATGGCTCCAGCTTACTTGAGGTCACTTGCTTCACCCTATGTACCCAGCAGATCCCTGCGCTCAGGAAATTTGGGTCAGATTAACTGCTTAAACGTCAGACGCTCTAACGGCTTGGGAAGATCTTTTCCGGTAAGAGCTGAAAAGCTATGGAATTCCCTGCCCACGGCTATAAGATTGGAAAAAAATAACCCGGCATTTCACAGAGCCCTGAAGACTTCACTGTTTAAGTAAGCATCAGTTGCAGCCCAGTCCTCCATTCTTGTGCTCAGTTGTCCTGTTTTCCTGTATGGTGTCTTTGTCTAATTGTTGCGCCCCGATGCCTGTGGCGCATTATAAATAAAATTAAAATAAACAACAAAAGTAGCAGAAACAAGGACTGACCGTCCTGTCAATTTACTGCTGAGAACCATAATGGGAGAGAGCTAATGGGGGAGAGTAGGCAAACACCATCCCAAAATTGCATGGCAAACTCCCCAGTGCCAGACATGTGAGAAGTGGGAGCCATGTGATGTCAGTGCCCTGCAAACGGGAATCTCCCCATTTTCGGTTCTCAGATTTCCAAACAATGGACCAATCCATGTACATCCCAGACCACCTATGCACGATGTCGCCCAGATTACAAAAACTTTGCACCGGTGCAAGTGCAAAGTTGCACAGTATTAGCACAAGGGCAAAGTTGCCCCTATTTCTAAACACATGGGGACATATTAGAAAACCATTACACCGTGACACATGCAGTTTGGCATGCTATAAGCACCAGGGAAAAAATTGTCCAAGCACAAACAAAGATAGATTTTTCATGGATTCTTGCACCAGGCCAAAGTTTGCCTAGCGCTAGTACCATTCTATATTAGCACTAGTGCAGTCTTTGGGGTATAAAGGGGCCTGAGGTCAAATTGGATATAGGAAATGGCAGTGCACATTAGCCACAAAGGTGATGTTGGTTTTTGGACAAGTTAAATAAGGCATCACAAAGCCGTTGAACAGTAAACAATATGCCATGTTTGGTTTTTCCTGTATCTCAGTATCTCAATGTGTTCCTAATATAAAAAAGATATTGAGAAGGTGCACAAACAATTATGAGTAAACACTGTTCCAACATCTTCGTGCACTATTGAGTCTTAGTAAAATAATCTGCATTTTAATATCTGTAGGATTAAGATAGGGGGCACATTCTCAAAACTTTTGGGGGTACCAGTGAGGGGAAGGAGAAGCCCAATTAACAAAGGGAATCTGAATGAGCACATCTTAGATGCTCTCATTGTGATGCCCCTTCCCCATTTGCGCATTTGCACAAGTAAGGGGCGTTTCTACTTATTTAAAAACGCATCCTGGATTCACAAACACGATACACTTTAAAATGTGCAAAAATGGGGGCCACCCCCCTCCTACTGTTGGAAACATACCCAGGGGGAGGCACAGATCATGTCAGGCGTAATTTCTGACTTGTACATGATGTTTTTGTGAGTGTGACAGCCGTGGTTTAAACCGCAGCTGTCACACTAGCATTTCCATCCCCCAAACGGGGATGGAAATGCTTCTGTATTTCACATAGCTGGGCCTCTTATGGGCCAGTCTCTGTGAAATGCGACCCCAGCAACCACGTGATTGCTGGGCTCCTGTCATATTTTAGTGTTGGGAGCATGCTCGCAGGACTAATGTATACAAGGGGGCTGGACAGCGCCCCTGTCCACCCCTTCAAAAATACGCAGGTCACTTCTGAGAATAGGGTGACCTTCGAATTTCAGCAAAGAGTACAAAAGAAATGTGCTTTTTTAATTTGCACCCATTTTTCAGTCTCAGAACCCCTGTCTTCTGACTTGTGCAACTGCATTCTTACTGGACCTCAAAGATTAAAAAACAATAGCAAATATTTGTGTGCAAGTGAAACAAAACACAAACATTGTTTTGGTATTTTCTTCAATTTCTTCCCTATTGCATCTCAAAGAGAATCAAATCCTTGCATCAAGAAAGGTCCCCTATACTGCTATGGAAATAACCAGCATTTTAGAAGAACGTGCTGCCTGTCTAAAACAATGGGCCTCATTAGGATTGTTGCAGTAAGGCAATGTTAGGGAGAATTCTCTGTTTAGGCTGAATTTCCTAACCTAGTGAGTCCCCCAGCAGCTTTGCTGGATTTCTGGAGTTTGTTTTTTTCATCCTGCCAAGAGTGAGACTCTTTTTCTCCCACTCTTGGACATGAATGTGTGTAATTCCTTTGAATGTCAATCTGTTCTATGGGCTATGGGGTCTTTTACTCCATAGGGTCTCATATGTTTTTCTATGTGTGTTACACCGCACCCTCCGTGCCGTAGCACTGGGGCGTCCTAGCGGATCTCCATCATAGACTCCATACCCGGGGACTGACAACTGTCTCCCCAGGCATGTAAAGTCACCATTGGCTTTACTAGACCTAAATTTACTAACAGAACTAGTACAAACCATCCTATTGTGGACGTACTAGTAGGGGTAATTCGATTACTCCTGGGTCTGTTATTCGAGGGGGCACTGTCCCGTCCCCCCTCGTCGAGTTTTGGCTGGTGGCAGTGGAAACTACTTGTTATATTCGACCACGAATATAACCCTATGGGATTCTTCCCATTGTTGGAGGTTAATACTTTTCCTCGTTAATCTCTAACATACCACCGGTTTATTTATCTTAAATAAATCTATCGGTTGGTATTTTCTGCCAGAACTCGGTTTGTAAAATGGTGTCTGTGTTCGTCTCTGTGACTCCTAAACCAAAGGTTGAGCCCTTTGTTCCACTTTTGGCGGGCCTCTACACAGAGGCCCTCCAAAGTGGTGCCATTCTGTCTGGGTACCTCAGGGGGTGTGGGAGGGGGTTTAGGCACCCTGGACTGAGTTGCCTTGCCAACTCAAGTCGCACTCTGGTGTGATTGGCCCAAGTGGTGAGCCACCCCGCTCACCACTTAGCGTGTTTTGAGTGACAGCTAGGCTGAATGTATGGGGGTTTTCTGCATAAAAGCAGGGCTTTTGGGACTCGATCCTCAGAAGTCGCCACAGGACCTAAGAATCCGACGAGGGTAAAGCTGAGCCGACCTGCAACGATGACACCTCTGGTGGAGCCCTGCTGAACCGACTCACCACTTTCCGACGACAGAGGAGATCTCCCCGCCGGAGAGACTCTTCCCCTGACTGGTGGGAACAAACAGTCCCCTTTGCTTTTTCTTCGTTCCAGGATGTAGTGGTCGAATTGCCCGTGCAGAGCACGCCGGCAACCGGATAGCCACTACCCCTGTACCGCGACCAAAAGGTGGTGCCTTGTGACGGAGCACTCCGCGGCTGGTCTCTTCCCTGGTGGTGCAACGATCTTCAACTTTCCTTCGACGATGAGATCATCTCTTCTCTTGGCAAAGACCCGACGTGCATCCACCACCAGGAACAACTGCCCCCGCCGGAGCTGTCTCTCCACAAACAAGGTACCATGTCCGCCTGGCTTCCCTTGCGTCGGTTAGTGTGAGGTGTCTGAATCCTCGCCTCTCCATTGGGTCGCCTCCAAGCTTTCTCATCTTCCTGTTCTGAACTGGTCCAATCTTTCTATAACAATTTGTGACAAAGACTCGAAGTGCATTTCCACTGTGATACTTTTTTGGACACATCGCCTTGCCTCTCTCCGAGTGGGCCTGGCCTCTGAACTTTGCGATCTACAGTAGACCCTGCCTTACTTGCCTTGCATTTGTTCGTAAAAGTGTTGGTACCGAGCTGATTTCATACCCTGCCTTTTCTCTCCCGTCCTAACGAATACTAGAGTGCCATCTAGGTTAAAGCATTCACCTCTGTCTGCATATAAGTGGTGCCGTTGAACCTAGACTTGTCGAACTATTGTTAGGGGGATTGATTTTTCTTATAGTAATTGTGCTTGAAGTGTTTACCGTATTAGTGCCAGTGTGTTTTCATAGATGTGTGTTTATAAATAAATAACTACATATCTTTACACCAAAGCCTTGTTCCGTGTTTGCTTGTTCTACTGTGTAAATTGCCCTATTTTGTATACTCCACATACTGCCTAACTCTTCTTGAGGGAAGTCTGACTGCTCAGCCACAGCTACCAAGTGAATATGTGAGGTACAGACTGCTACCAAGTGGGTTTTCTGCCAAACACCTGTAGTCCTAAATCTTTTGCAGTGGTCCCAGAGGGAACTGCACAGGTTTCCCCCTAACAGGCAACAGCAGCGCCGGTAGTGCTACCGGTGCCGTTGTTACCTCTCCGCAACATTCCGAGTTTGCTTGCGGGTGCCGCTCTGGAACGCCTGATCAGACCAGGCATGCAGAGCGGCACCCGCGAGCAGTACCGGATGGCAGCAATAGCCCCGTTATCAACGGGACCGTTGTTACCATCCTCCTCATTCCGATTGAGTCCTATGGGGGCTCAATGGGAATGGGGACGTACCGGGTCCTGCGAAAGGGTATTACTGGGCCCTCCAAGGTCGGAATGGCCCAGTAAGTCCCCTTTTGCGTTACCCGGACCCGGACCTGAGTTTGGGGATAGCCATGCCCTTATTAAGGGCGTGGCTACCTCCAAACTCGTAATGAGGCCCAATGTATTGAAATGTGTATGCGTGATAGTGAAACGTCGATGTTCTGTTTAATAAATATCAAGCCTTGGGCAAATGACTTGTTCTTTAAGAGATTCTTCACAGTCCCAGGTATTGACATTTCAATTTCTTCATTTCACAGATTTCCTTTTCACCTCCATGGAGGTCGGCAATGAGACACTAATTAGAGTATTTCACATCCTGGGATTCTCAAGTTTCCATAGGTTTCAGCCCATCATGTTTGTGGTCATCTTGTTTGTATATCTGATCACTATTACCGGAAACGTGGTGATCATTCTAGTTGTGAGGATGGAGACCTGCCTACACAGCCCCATGTATCTTTTCGTCAGCACGTTGTCGGTGCTAGAGATTGCATACATATCTGTCACTGTTCCGAAACTACTTACACTCCTATTAGGTGCCGACCCTTCAGTTTCTTTTGTTGGCTGCTTCACCCAGTTGTATGTGTTTCATTCCCTGGGCATTTCGGAGTGTGTTCTGCTTGGGGTGATGGCCTTTGACCGATATTTGGCCATATGTAAACCCCTTCACTATAACACCATCATGACCAGCCAGCATTGCATTCAATTGGCCTCCTTCTCGTGGATTGTGGGTTTTTTGGCTGCTTTGATTCCAACAATTTTTACTGCTCAAATACCTTTCTGTGCCTCCAATAAAGTCAACCACTTCTTCTGCGATCTGGCACCTATCTTAAGCCTGGCCTGCACTGACATCACTCTCAATATCGTGGTCAACACATCAGTGGCTGGTTGTGCTCTCATGATCCCGCTTTTCTCAATTCTTGGATTTTACGTCAATATCATCTGGGCCATCTTACTGATCAAGACGACAGAGGGTCGATACAAAGCTTTTTCCACATGCTCTTCCCATCTGATTGTTGCTGGATTATTTTATGGTTCAGCAACCATTGTGTATGTTCGGCCCAAAGGCGGCAGGTCTGTAGAGCATGACAAGATGCTCGCTCTGATGTATGCCGTATTCACACCAATGTTAAATCCTTTCATTTACAGCCTTAGAAATAAGGATGTGAGACAGGCAGTGAAGAAACATATCAGAAGACTGAAGTTGACAAGGGCGGCACAAGGGTAGAGGAAAGCAAGGCCTATGAAGATGTGGCTTTTCTCCACTTTGATGGACGACTTTTATTGGGCACCTTCCACTGAACATTGGTCTTCATCTGATTATGGTGTGGTCATATTTAACTAAAAACTGGTCCCAAATATGCGGAATTTGTTCTGACATTAATAATGGTTTCTGATAATTTATCGTGAGTTATGTTTTAATATGTTTATTGCAATTATTTAGTGCTAAAACAAGGCTCATGCATCCACACACACCTATGGATGCTGTTCACATGTTGGTGTTTTGGTCAAACAGTTGTGAGTGTTTGTTCTGAGGCATGGTAAGAAGGGTGGATGTAGAATTCTAGACAAGTCTATGTTAGGTGGCCAAAACCAGGACAGGCCCACACCTGGTAAAATAGGCTATTCTTTCTGGGAAGTATTGCAAGAGTTCTGAGGTTAATCCATTGGACATGTACTGTGGAAAACTAGCAAAGGTAAGTATGTAATGAGTGACAAACTGTTTAAAGATTACCATATTTGGAATGGTGATCGGCGAAGGAGTATTGAGCACAGACGTGCACTGAGAACTGCGACCAAAGGGTGGAAACTGAAAGGCAACACATCATGTCTGCTCCTCTACTAGCAAACAATAAAAAAAGATAAATCATCTGTTGAGGTTGAACACGGCCTTGACAATTAGAATGAAAACACTTGCAAATGTAGTAAGAATAACCTCACAGTTTGGATCTCTTTTTATCTGTCGATGGTGTAGGCCATTCCCTTTTAACTGTGTTTTTTGCAGTTCCTCTGACTCAGTTTGGAAACATGCTTTAAAGAGAATATCAACAGTAATGTGGGGTCCTGTCCTCCTTTTTGAGAGAAACAGAATTGAAAGGTAACAATAAGCCTGTGGAAGCAGCAAGCAAGAATAGAGTTTGAAAATCCAGTTGTTGGCCTCAGACCATAGACAATGAGAACGAGGAACTGCCTGAACCAGATAATGGTAAAGAGGTGCTTGCTGCAGTATGGCCAAACTCATTATGCAACCAGCAGTCTAGGTACTGCATGTCCATGCTGGTCTCCCTAACCCAGCAGAGACTGAATGATGAGCTACCATTTAACTGTGGGAATTGACTTTTTTGGGCCTCGTTCTATAGCATGAGCATACTGAAATACTTTGAATAATGTTTCTTCGTTCCAAATCCATGCTTCCCCTCAACCCTTCACTTAAAGGAATTTCACTTCATTTTAGAAGGGCAGCAACACTAAACAGAATCCATCAACATGCACCAAAATCCAGATAATTGAAATAGCAATGCATCACATTAAGAAGTGCAATCACAAGTGTGCAGGGTGTATGGAATTGGGAAATGTCCATAAAGACCGAATCCATTCGTACGAACGGTACAAAAGACCGAAAAAGACCTCTACTATTCGTACGAATGGGAAAATACTGAACAGGAGGAGCGGAGGTTGCGGGGGTGTCCCCCGCTCCCCTTGTTCATCATTTTCGTATTTGGAGGTTGCGGGGGTGTAAAAGAAAAGTAAAAAAAATAAAAAGGAAAGAACCCTGTGGCACCGGTTCCCAAGCACATAAGTGAAGGGAATCGGCGTCGCAGAGGGATGATGGGGACAGCAGCACACAAGGAGGTGTGCCGCCCACAAGCAAGTAGGGGGTTGGGGCAAGGGCAAAGTCTGAAATGTTCAGGGGAGAGAAGACCGAAAGTTAGTTTAGGAAAAATAACTTTTGTTTTTTTTTCTCCCTTGAACAGATCAGCTACGGTCTTGCAACCCCAATCCTGGAATTGTGAGGTGACACTATGTTCTGCGATCCACAGTATAAATAGTCACTGAGACTTTGCAGGCAATGCTCTTTGCCCTGATGTTTAGTCTTAAGCAGAAGAGTGTTTTTGGGGCAACAGTGAATCTTTATTTTTAGGACACTGATAGGTTGGAATAATTATTAAAAGAGTGATCCGAGACAGGAGAAAGGGTATTGCAAGAACTGGTCTATGACTGTAACTATTAAATCCTACGTAAACATTGTTAGCTTTAATCATGATTGTAACAGAAGTTATTTTAGGTGGTCCTGTGTAGACTAGTGAATTCTGTAATGAAAAGAGCAATTATTCATGTGTGTCCATTATGGCCTGTTTCTTTTAAGACAGATAATTGAATTAGGCTTCATGGCATGTCTTCTTTTGGTCCTTTTTTCAACTGAGATCTTCTTGAAAACCCAACGAGAACATGTAAGTATATGTTATAAAGTTGTTTTCTCGTATGAAAACATCAATACCCTTTGTTGAACAAATACACCTTTTTGTTACTGAATGTGATCATGGTGCGTCTTGCAGAAATTCCAAACCTTTAGAAATTGCAATACATTAAATCAAATGTATCAGTACATATCAGATACATGTTTACCTCAAGCAAACAAACATGAACCATGGAAAGCATCATAAGTTATAAAATATGGCACCCCACACACATGAAACTATATTATGTACAGTCAGCTGAGCTACTGTTCATAATTGTATGGCCCCAGAGACTCTGTTGCTCTCCATCCTAAAAATGATGTGACTGATTACGTTTTTTTTTGTATCTGGACAACCTACACACCCATTTGAAAGGTCAATCCTTGAATTTGGTGCTTACACTCAATATACCCCCCATCAGAAGGGTGTTCTAGATGGATGGAGTGGGAAGATCATGGCTTCTTTGCTGTTGACTCTCCACTCCTGCTGTCCATATTGTTGTTGTCTAATGGAGAATAGGTCATTTCTTTCAGAGAAAAGCATACATGAACCCCTGACATCTTAAATCTCACTTTTAACAATTCCGCAGAGCTTAATGCCGCCCCTGAGTCCATTGATGTTGGTTCATTGGTAGACACTTATAATGCAACAATCAGCCAAATCATTGATAAGGTTGCACCCTTGACTCAAACAATTCAAAACCAACAATCTTGGGAATTACCGGTTCCATGAAAAGCTGCCTTCCAAAAAGAGCAATTTGAGAAAACAGCAGAGGCAATGGCATCTGCCTCAATCTTAATTGGCAACAAGCTTAATATACAATATCTGTAGAAAAGGTAAATAGGTTACATCTTTCAGAGAGAATTGACCAAGCAGGTAATACGTCTAAAGCATTTTTCAAGTCCCTAGACTAACAAAGAACCCCAGCCCTTATAGAAAATAACTGCCACCTATCTAGTGAAAGTTGCAATTGGGTGCAATCATTCTATGCTATCTAAATTAGAACTATAAGAACTGGTATTAGGGACACTCTTGCCCACCTGATATGAAGGACTCTGCTAGAAATAAGGATACCTACTACTATGTGTCTTTGATCACTATTTTAGAGCTATACACAGATCAAATAAAAACAATAAATTAGTATTTAAGGATCTCACATTTTAGAAACACAAGATATTATACGTTGATTAAAACTGACACATGTCCCTGGAGGCCTTTGATAATGTCGGGTTATTAAGACATATGCTGATTCACCGTCACCTAAAGTTGCCTGTATTCTAAAAACTTCCTTAAGAGAATCGTCCATTCCGGTTTGCCTGAAGCAATCCTTGGTCCCCCCCTTTTAAAAGCCTGTACTGCACTGTATAATTGTTACTAAATATAGCACTATTGCTAGCATCCCTTTCCTTTTAAAGATCTTGGATAAAGCGGCTAAACTCCAACTCCAAGACCATGTAGAGTCTAAGCAGCTTCTACATGATAGACAATCCTGATGTTGGCTTTTCATTAATTATTTTTATTTCATTATATGGCATTAATGGACGTCAAGGACACTCTCCTGAAAATTTCCGGCCCAAGGCCACACAGCCATGTTAATGCTTTGGATTAGCCCATGGCTTTTGATAGCTTTGATCATTCTGTACTGCTGGCAAAATGTAATGTTATTACCCTTCTTACCTCTTGTTTCCTGCGACTCTTGGTGTCATAGAGGAAAGGTCTATCTCCTGAGGTGGCCAGACTGACATCCTGACTAATTCCACCAGGTCCTCACTCAGGCCCCCTGCAATGTAGATCCAAAATGCCAGAGGGGAAACCCTCTGGGTAGAAAACCCCTTTGGGAAGAGGTTTGAGTCCAAATAGTCTGGGTGTCAGGTTCTGGATGAGTAGTAGAAGAACAATTCCTTCCAGCTTCTAGCAAAGGTTCGATTGATCCAACAGATGATTAACAAGAGGACGGTAGTACAAGTATCAGGAGCAAGCTGCATAGAAGTCCAAGAGAGAGGAGAACACGGAACCAAGCTAAGGCACAGAACAAAGCAGAAACGGAAAGGAGGTAAGAGCGTAGAAAAGGAGGATTCACGAAAACAACAGCGCCACTGCAACTGATAGAACGGTTGCAACGTGAGGGCTCCAGTAAAATGCACACATATCAATCTTCTTGGTTTGCATCAAACCACCCTCTGATTGGCCAGCTGGTTCCCAACCACTAGAGCGTTAAATATGTCTTCCCCACAAAGCGTGACAGTACCAAAGGGCGTGTCTAAAAGCTCCTCTGAACAAGAGTACCAACAGCAACCCCAGACACGTGTTTCGGTCTGGTTGGACCTCATGAGTAGGGTGGAGCTGTGCCTCTTTAAGAATAGTGAGCAAGGGGTCCACGTCCCAATTCCCCTAGTAAGTTAGGGTGTGACCCAAAGTTACTTAAATTCTGCGAAAAACAAGGGGGGTCCTGGGAGTCCCTCTGCCGAATATTAGTCCCGGTTATGAGAGCCTTACCCAGATCCAAATCTACATTACAGTATAGCAAGCAAGCAAATTGCATTTCACATATGCTTGTACATGCACTAAAATGCTTAGATATTAAATGTTATAGTACACACCAATAATATGCTTTTTTGATCACCTTAACGCATCACGTAATATTGTATTCTGTCAAAAGTAAATTTGAACAACAACATTATTGTATATTAAACAAGCAATGTGCAGTGTGTATGCAATCATGTTTACACATAGAATGTTATCTACTACTTGTTGTGGTGGGTCAGAAAAAGGACAGAGACTGATATCTTCCATTATCATGTGTTTTATTGACTTAAATGAAATGGTGCAAACTCATAACCACCCCTAAACTATGGTGTTTCCCTGCCTAAAAAAAGCTAACTACGGTGCTCATCAGTCAACAGTGACTTCAAAAAGAAGATCTGTTCTTCGTCCAAAACTAAGGGTATCAGGTAATAATATCCCCTACAAAAATATCGCCGTAAATATGGCCGTTCAGTTCGCCCTAGGCGATATTTTTATTGGGGGTATTATGTGGGAGCGGGGGTTGCGGGTGTGTCCCCCGCACATTAAAAAGTGATGCAGGGGTTGCGGGGGTGTCTCCCGCAGGGTCGATTGTGAATTTCGCCGCAAAAATATGGCGATATTTTTGTATGGCGATATTTTTGCAGCGAGATTTTCACATGGAACCAAACTAACCTATTCTCTCCCTACCAGTACTAAAAGCAACTTAGGCACAGGAGACTTACATCTTTCTCCTGTTGTCTGCTTTTCAGAACAGTCACTTTAGTAACTTATTCACAGGTAGTACTTGGCAACTACTTTTACCAGTTCGTAGAGCTCAGAAATAGGATTCTTTCAGCTTCTCTATCGTGTCCTTGATGCTTTTCTTTCCCCTTCTAGGGTTCTTCTCTCTCTCTCTGTTTATCAGGTTTGTTACTTCTTCTCGATATAATATCCACTCTTTTCCCTGGTTGGGCCAGTTAGAAACACTCTCAAAATGTTTCTCACTATTCTCTATTTCGTTGGTCTTTCTGGGACGAGAAGGAATGTAACAGTAATGCTTTTCACTTGGTTCTACCTCTTTAGTTTTATGGGGACAAGTATGAATGACCCAGTAATGATTCTCACATTGTTCCCACTCTTTACTCTTACTGGGGCGAGTATGAACTTTCCAGTAATGATTCTCACTTGGTATAGATTACAAAGAAAGTGAATATAAAAATAAAGGTACATAACATATACTTTCCATGCCAAGTAATAATATAAAACAATTGTTCATTTAACATTGGCAAAATACACATCACATCCCTGAAGAGAACATAGAAATGTGATAAACATACAATAGTGAATATATATTTTAGAAAACCTGATAACAATAAAAGTGCAGTTTTACATTTTAAAAATATTTATTTTTTATGGTCATTTACTATATTTAACTCATATCATACCTGTAGTGTAGTGCTTTCGAAGAAGTGCATAAGCATGTTAAGCACTTTTTATATACAGCAGAAAGCTATGACAAAAAATGTCTAACCTATAAAACAACTGCTTTGGTTTGCACAATTATAAACAAGCAAGTTGAAGGTAAGAATGATAGAATGAGATGACCAACTTGTTACTGCTGTTTCAGCTCTTAATAGTACAGCATAGGGTGTCGATGAGACACCCTAAATTGTGTAAAATTGGTAGTAAAGTCCTGCTCCTGAAGGATTGACAACAAGGACAAAAAAATACAAAGTGGATTAGATCCTCCACTGGACCAAGGCAAAGTGTGTTATGCTTCAGCTCCGGGCAAGCCACCCATTTTGAGGTTATAGCTCTCAAATGTAGAAGATTGAATCTAGCCTTAGTAATCAGCACATGGTTAAATTGAAATTTGCTCTATAGTAAATAGGTATGTGTGTTGATACTACTAAGTATTACATGTTGCCTATTGGCTGGTTTCTGTAATTTGCAATGTTTTTGCTCCATAAAATGGTACTGGACAGCACAGCATTTATTTGTTTACAAGTACACAAATCAATATTCAATCGGATGGATTGAGTCTTGCCGTATTTATTATTGCCAAAGGTAATTTCACAGAAATCATAGATATACCGGCCATGACAGAATATGCTTCAATATAGATTGAGTTGAAATAGCCTTACTATTATGCCAGATTCTTATCGAAAATAGAGGTGGTTCTATTATTAGGTCATCCTTCAAATGTAATATCCCAGTTCAGTATGAACTAAGTATGTATGGGCTGAATTTTGGAAGGCCAAAGGGGACTTTCAGCAATTTGCTTTCTTGCACTTGTAAACTCATATGTCCTCATTATTTTCAAAATGTTCTTATGTCTTCACAATGCTCCCCCTTATTTAGCCACAGCGTTTACCTTTATGTCAGAAACTGTCATGCACATATCTATAGTCTGGGATTTGAATTGTTTGCAAAAGTGATACATTTCTTTTAGCGCCTGAGACATTCTTCTCTCTTGTGCGACTAACCATCAAATATTGACAAAAAGGTAATCATCACAAAACTAGAAACCATACATAAAAATGTGTATGAACGTCCTGACGTTTCGTCTAATTTACAGCATAATAACT
Organism: Ambystoma mexicanum; assembly: GCF_040938575.1. NCBI lineage: Eukaryota > Metazoa > Chordata > Amphibia > Caudata > Ambystomatidae > Ambystoma > Ambystoma mexicanum. The sequence continues at coordinate 1,062,721,800 of NC_090921.1, read as the reverse complement.
TAGATCTATTGACTTTGTCAAATGCAGTGCTGAGGTGCATAAAGGACAGATACACCACCTCATTTCTATTGTAGAGAGAATTAGCAATCAGCAAATATCCATTAATTGCCTGCTCATTGGCTCATAGGCCCTTTATGTAACGCTCACCTGATTCCCGTAGAGGCGCCGGTCTTGACTGGGCGTATACCGTATCTTCAAAGGTGATGTGTAACACACGGCTGGCTCTTTGGGCTGGACCTCTGTGCACTGTATGTCTGACTCGAAGGGTAAGGTGTCTGCAGATAGAAAATATGGGATTAATGAACTGGGTTATTGAATGTCTCTCTCTTCTTCCCTTTCTCTTCTCCTGTAGAACCCCAAAGGTTAACGCGCTCACCTTAGGTAAGTGAACGCCGTGCTCTCCATCTGCTTCGGGGCAGGGTGCTGTAACCAGTTTCTTCACTGGATAAGGGGAGCAGGCCTCTTGACTTCAGAGGACTGCTGTCCGTCGTTTACTACACGAACGGTAAGTTTCGAGTAATTCTAATGTCTTTAAAAGTCTTTAGTAATGATGTGTCTTGTTTTGCAGGGTTCCGGCGATGGCGGATGACGGGCTGAAGTGAGTTGAAGATGGAGCCCGTGTGATGAATAGAAGCGCCTGGAAGCACGTAAGTAAGTGCTTGTTGCCTGCTTCACGATGCGCTCTAACTGTCTTTTTATTTTGCAGGTACAAGTTCGGAGCGGCTGCAGGGTGCCGGAATACCCACTGGGTTAGATGTGGAAAGGAGTAATGGCACGTGAGTATTAAAGTTCCCCAATGTCTTTAAACGCACCTTGTTTTGTCTTTCAGATGCAGGATGCAGCGCCGAAGGCCTCCGGAGCGTGCGAAGAGTTGGTAAGCTTTTGTCTTTCAGATGCCGGAATGCAGTGCGAAGACCTCCGGAGCGCACGAAGAGTAGGTAAGCCTTTGTCCTTCAGATGCCGGAATGCAGCGCGAGGCGTTGGTGACAGCCGATGGACCAGGTAAGTGAAGCGCTGTCACTGAAGACCGTAATGCTAACCTGTTCTTTCTTGTCTTTATAGGTGTTGCTGAAGACTGGATTCAGGATGGTAAGCCTTTTTCCTTAGGCCCAGGATCAGATGCAGAAGACACGATGAGCGTTCTGCTGCAGAGGATGCAGAATAACGCAAAGCAAGATTCATCCATCGGGTGTGGTTTAAATAGCCTCCTGTAGTGCTTAGGTGTCTCCTTCCACAGCCACGCCTAGGTAAGAAAAGAGTTCCTGCTTTCCAGAAGAGTTCCAGTGTTCTGAACCTAGGGAGTGGCTCCTGCCCCACCCAACAGGAAAAGTAGTTCCAAACAGAAGAGGATCAGAGGCTCAACTGGCAGGCAAGTAAGCAGCATGGTCTGCTGCAGGTAAGTCCACCCAAGCATTATGAGCCCGGCGCTTCCAGCGCTGGGACTGGGCATATTTATGAGCCTGGTGCCACTGGCGCCAGGACTGGGTCCAAAAGGTCCCAATTGGGACTGGTTGGCACTCGGAACCTGGGTTATGGATCTGCTTCCAAGGGAGTTGGGAAAACCCTGACCTTTTGGAAGCAGAGATCATGACACTTTATCAGAATCCCAGTAGAATCACTGACAAAATATTCTCAACCCATGAGTCTAATTTCTGTGGTATGGCCCTACCAAATATTTTCAATTGAGAGTGCAGTAATGATATCGCCTGGTATGATTCTGGATTATTCATTATCCCCTTTTTGAAAATCCGGCAAATTACAGCATTTTTCCGAGAAGCAGTGTAATGATTTTGTTTCAGCATTATTTTGAAAATATTCATTAATAGAGCGCCCCATACCTTCTCCAGGCTACAATAGCGATATAGAGATTGTTTTCTTAAAACAACAACGATTTCAACCAGACCAAATATGGAGTTAGCAATGCTGAAACTCAAAACCATTTTAATAATCTGGGAAGCATCTTCCCGTTCAATATTTGGGTGTTGGGAAAGCAACAAAACATTACTGATCCATGTTCGATCATCCACATATGTAGCCATACTGTTGGTATTTACTAAGTGATCTGGGCCATGATTTATTAAGTACCAGGACCACCTTCTATTTGCTTCCTCAGCTTCACCAATAAGATCCTGCAGGCTTCTATATATAATTCTAGTTTGTGTCTGACAAACGATTGTTTATACAAGGCCCTATTGGAAACAATTTCTGACCCTGTTAAAGAAGTATTCTTTAGGAGGGTTAGTAAATTAGCCGTTGCTTGTTTAAACCCACAATGGAACCAACGTTTAGGGTTGGGTAGCATGGGTCTATTAGACCTCTTGTGAAATAAGATATATTATTAATAAATTCTTAGTAAAGACCTAATGCAGCCACATTATCTATTTCCCCTGATAACAAGCCATTATTATTTGGATGTTAGTTTGTATTACTCTTTACTGGATTACAGATGCATGTGCCATATCTCTTCTAATCCTGCTCTTAAATGATGAAAGTGAAGCCTCCTTCCGAAATGGTTTCATGATATTCCAGGCCATGAAAGAATGACATCCAATTCTCAAATAGATTGGGTGATGGTCCCTCATATGGTCAGTTACAATAACACATTCTTTGACCAGTTAACATCTTTCTACTGATATGTAAAGATAATCAATAGTGGAGCCACCATGATGGCCTATGAATGTATATTTGCCAGCTGTGTCTTGTGGAGTACATCAATTAATGCTTTGAAGGCCCCGATTCATAAGCCAGGCATAAAAATGTAACCCTTGAGCACAGACATGACCATCAACCAACCATGACCTGGAGCAGGGATAAGATCGGCTTGATCCTCATTGTCATCAAAAATACTTAGCAGGGGCTGATCCCTATTTTAGGATTGAAATCTCCACCCAGGGTCACCCAAGGAGAGCTGTTTTTTTCTTACATAGAATACAATCATCAAATCTGGATTTAAAAACCAGTAAGGTTCAAAGGCCATTCACATGTTGCTGACTATTTATATCTTAAAGTTTAAGACTTAAACACATGTACATTCATGTTTGTACATTTACTGTAAAGTACTTAATATTTAAAAATGTGAAATACTTCAATAATGTGAAGATAATACAAATAGAAATTATAGGCAGCTTTATTGAACAATAAACATTGTTTTATAAGCCATCATTTGAGTACATTGTAGTATTAATGCATTAAACTGTAAAGGAGGGCGGAGCAACCTGACGGGCCCATGGGATCAGAGCTCACCCTTGAGTACTTTAAGACGAGATAGCTGCACCTTGAGGTGGATGGTGTGCGATTCTCTTACTCCAACACCAATCAATAAAGACAACTCAATGATTTGGCAGAGGGAAGTCCGTTTAATGACAAATACAAAAACGGGGAAACATGGGAATCAACAGTGATGCGATCGCACGTCTCGCTTCAACTTTCCAATCTTCATTCAAACAGCGATTCTTATAGGCAAAATTCGTCATCATTAACGTGTAACACTTAAAGGTTTGTCATGCAAGTCTATTGGTTGGAAAAGGTAACTTAAGTATAGGTACTATATCTGTATATGGTAACGGGGTGTGAGGATTGGATAACTCTTATCGGGTGGGTGTCTACGCCCATCCCTCTACATCACTGGTGCCAAACGTCACAAAAAGTACGACATCTCATTGGTTCTACTAGCTATAGGACCCTAGATTATTTGGCCCATTGGGATTGGGTCGGTTACACCCCTAGGCATAAATCTCCACTTTAATTAGCAGCATGCAGAATGGTTACCCAGATGCGGCATGGCCCAAGATTCACCCTGCCTCCCTTCCATCAAATAGTACTTTATGGCTATGTGTCAATTAGTTGGCTGAGGATGGCCTCGAAACTGTAGCTTCTTATCAGGAAAAGTTATGGCATCTTCTGGTTTTGGGGACATCAGACGTTGGTACCTCTTTGCGCTTGGCTGGTCACGTGTGAGTACACCGTGAATCTGCTTAATTTTCCTCCTATTTGCATATTTGATTCTGCCTTCGGCCTTGCCACCTACCTGGGCCTCCTTATCTTGAACTTCACGGGCAGGCTGCTATGCTCTGAAGTTTCGATTCTTTGAAGTTGCCACTCTCTCCCTTCTTTAGATTGACCTCGAATTCCCAGGCATGAGCTGCTTCTTGCTAAGTTTCGATTCCGCTCTTTCGTCTGGCTTTGTGCTTGCATATGAATCCTGGCCTGTATAACCTCTATCATCCTGGGCTTAATTCTACTTTCATATAAAGTGGACTGCACTTATATAATGTGCTTCATTGAGGTAGATATATATAGTTGGCGCTTGCCGCTCTATTCTTCTACTAAGCATAGCAAGTTGCACTGTTTTCTTAGCTTCTTGCGTTACAAGCCTATGTACAGGCGTTAACTGGTTGTATACTTTCATCCTGCTTTACAGTTACGTTTCTTTATGTTTCGACATTGTCTCTTCTTCTATGTCTGTGTTATCTTTATCCATGGTGTTTCGTCTTAGTGTGTCATCTTTTGGTTGTTGTTTGATCATCTGTATGTTAGTCCGGCCCTTCTGTCATCATCATTTGCCTTCGATTAAGGCCTGTTGGGTCTCTTCTGGCACAGTTTAAAAGTAGTCTTCATGTCGTGTCAGCTGTTGGTACGGTTGTCTCAATGGGTACCGTGCTGCCCATGGTTGTCTGGTTATTGGCACTTCAACAAGTATTGCTCTTCCGATGGGCTCTGGGCAGAGCCCTAGTGCTGCTCTCTGTTGGTTTATTTGCTCATCATACGTCACATATCTCGGCGAGTATGTTCCTGGTATTTCAATATGGGTGGCTGGAGTGCAGGCCATATCTGGGACCTCCTCTACAAAACATATGTACATGTAGTGCATAACACTCACACTCACATATGTTCATACGCATAATTAACATGTTAAACTTATGTGCATGTATTGTGGGTGTATACATTTTAAAAAGAGCTACAATCATTTAAACATAACACATAAAATAACCTTTGGCCAATACAAGTGTTCTTTCGTTTTTGTAAAAAGTGCAGAATCTTTTGTGTAATATGGTTGTTTACAAATTGCATATGGCTGGTACCCTTTTGCATTGGTGATGCGGGCTAAAAAACAGTGGTGTGGAATGCTGTGCAGAGCAATGTCAGTGGTTCAGATTAATTCAAAAGCTTGCACCCATCACTTTTTTGGTTTCAGTTTTGCTCCCTTTGTGAGAGAGGGTATGTCCAGACGTGGGTCCCTTGTTCGCTGCGCCATAGGGAACCAAGCTGCACCTCATTGAGGAGGCCCAACAAGTCGAAAACATGTATGTGGTTGCTTGTATTTTCATGCAGAGGGGACCTGGCCTAGCAGTTTGGGCATGGCTGCTCCCATTGGTGGCAGTACCTGACTGATTTGCATATGGCCACAACCGTTTTGTAACAGTGCAGACGGGCTAAAAAATGGTGGTGTGGAAGGTTGCGCAGAACAATGCCAATGGTTCTGATTAATTTAAAACCTTCCACCCATCCCTTTTTAGGTTTCAGTGTCTTGCGATAGAAGAGAGTGTATTCCCAGACGTGGGTCCCTTGCTCACTGCGCTACAGGGAACCAAGCTGCACCTCACTGAGGAGGCCCAATAAGGCCGAAACATATCTGTGGTTGTTTGTGGTTCTGTGGAGAGGGGACCTGGCCTAGCAGTTCGGGCAGGGCTGCTCCCATTGGTGGCAGTACCTGACTGATTTGCATACGGCTGGACCTCTTTTGCAATGGCGCAGACAGGCTAAACAACGGTGGTGTGGAAGGTTGCCCAGAGCAATGCCAGTGGTTCAGATTCATTCAAAGCCTTCCATATCACTGTTTTAGTTACATTTTAAGATAGATGTTTTTCAATATAATTTGTACGTGTACACATTTACTCAAATATATACATGTTTAAGACAAAGTCCACAACCTGTATAGATATATAGGTTTGTGGTCTTTCCATCGAAAATTAACCATCGACAAGAAAATCCATCGAAATAAAACCAATGAAAAAAGATTCATTGAAATTACATTTTTTCAATTAAAAGTCCATATCTGTTGAAACCTTTCCATCGAAAATATGGCGAAGTTCGATGGAACCCTAACCCTAAAATCCATCGAAATGTATTCAATAAATATGCTTTTTGATGGAAAAGCATTTCGATGGATACATTTCGATGGATAGTAATTCAATGGTAATTGATTTGATGGAAAGACCTGACACCAGTTATATATTGACATGATACTTAGTGGCATAATTTTAACATGAATATTCAAGGTCTGTGTGATAAAAATTCAAATACATATGTAAAGCTTTCCATCCAGTATCTGCAGTTTTCTGCAGTTACAATGTTTAGTCTATATTCTGAACTTGAACATTATGCATTAAAATAATTATGACATCGAATTTGCAATACTTATCACTTTATTATACTTCATTCAAATTTTACTTTGCAATTTCTATAACACAATAATACATTAATTCAGTTCTGGTCACAAGTTTTATTTTAGAATAAAATCCACAAACAATTACCAAAAATAGAAAAGCCAATGACAGTAGAAGAAGGTGAAAATAATTAAAAGCAAGACAATTGCTTAAGGATAAAAACATTAAACAAATACTTTGCATCAATTGGGAAGCAAATTGCGTTGCTCGCACACTGATCAACACATATTATTTAACCATATACAACAGTTTTCAAAGATTAACAATACAATATGAAGTTATTTCATTATATAATAGTAGTCGCTACATATTTCACTGTTCTATGTAGTCAATTCTAGAACCATAACGAGTGTTCAAAATGTATTCTTCGAAGATTAGGCCATGGCTATCATGGTGTTTGTCTTAAAAATAGGTATTGGGATTCTGTAAATTGTATCCTCTTCTGGATCTCCAGTATAAGTTCCCACAGTGTTCCCTATCCTGGAGCTAAAGTTACCACTGAGTAGAGGTGGAGATTGCATGCTGAAAGAATTAAATAGGCCCACAATGAACAGATTCAAAGAATTATAAAAGGAACCATTTTGGGGGGGGCATTCTTGAAGCATAACAATGGTGAAATAAAAACAATTATCTGGGCTAAATTCTAATTTAACCAAAGGAATGTCTTGCAAATCAACTAGTCATCTACAAGAGCCCAGAGTGGCAAGGGCAGTAAAGTTTTTACATCTACAGTTCGACTTGGCCGGGGAATGTACAGACAGATTTTATAACAGATAGTAAATCATCCTCCTCTAGTTTGTTATCCTAGCCCAGCAATGTACTAGGACAATATATTTAACTGAGAAGAGATGGGTTCATTATGCAAATCGGTGCCAACAATCTTAAGAATCGCCTGATGGATCAGTGCCACCTATCAAATGCAGTTGCTAAAACAGTAGATCTAGGGGAATATCGCTACAAGTAGTAGGCAGCAGGTTTACATTTTCTAAAGCTCCTAAGCATGCAATATTATTTGAAAGTGTTGAGGAACATTGATTGAAATCATAGAAGCTGATGGATTAAACCTAACATTAACATTTCTACTATTGAAATTAATCTATCTCTGTTCAGGGCATTGCTTCATTCTAGTAAAGGGCAAATCTTCCCAAGTTTATAATTAATAACACTTATGATTAGATATGACCCTAACTCATGATGCGACAATGATCAAATTAAAGTTTCCTGAACAATTTTTATCTTGGGAACCAATTATTTGGCACAAGGATCCCAGGTGAACTGATTGGCTTTATTCCCAATCTGCCAGCCATAGAGAGATACAATCAACTCCCTAACCGACCGATTGGGCAAACGGAAGGTGAGGAGATTTGCTGCCTGGCTCCAAGCTGAAAAGAAAAAAAAGTATTATTAAATACAACACACATAAACAGTTCCCTTATTATCCCAACGCCCCTTTCCCTTAAGTATGTACCTGGAGTATGTGAGGGCCAGGCCCGGCCATTAGAAGGGAAGACCCACCGATGACAAGCAGAACCGGGGAGAAAAGGGGAAAAGAAAAACAAGAAACAAACACACAAGGACCTGAACCCAGGCGGCATGAGGACAAACGAAATGGAGGACAGAAAGCAAAAATCCTGAGGGCGAATTCTGATGTTTCAGTTCACTTGGCAGTCTAAATAAACAAAAGATCGCACAGGATGATCCAGGAAAATAATCCTGTGCACAAAAAAACAGAAGAGGGAGCTCCAACATTCAGTTTGTTAAGAAATTCGAGGTCATTAACTAGATCTTTATGCAGATTTCCAGTGGGATGAGTGGAACATAGGATGTATCCATCAAGAGCAGTGTAACGAGAGTTGGGGTGCTTGTATTGTACCACATAGCGAGGAAGGAAGTTATGGGACTATAGAAAGACCATGATACAACCCTGTTAAGAAGATGTTCAGCACATGCCTACGAACCAGGATACACAAATACAAAAAAGATAGTCATAGAATGTCACCACACTTAGTGTCCTGGCTTTGAAGATCATCTTCAACAAGTAACAATGTGTATTCTCACTACTGAGTGATTTATTTATTAGTTTTTGGATGTGAAGTGGTATCATTCTATGATTTATTGTGTGGTTGACATGTGTTCATTTTGCTTTGGCTATGAGGTGTTGTGCTGTAAATGTTGCCATATGCTCTGGGAGATATCTGTGTTTTTCACTGGCCTTTAAACAACTGGAGTCGGTGTGGCTAGTTTATAAGAAGCAGTGGGCATACAATGGTCCTAGCTGTGTGCACATACATGGGCAGGTGCAGGGTGATCCTTGAAGAATATATAGGTTAAGGGAAGTACACTTTGGTGTGCTTGGGGTGTGGGATTTTCATTTGGCTCTTGTTTCCTGCACTGAATGTATTGCAGTATTGATTGTACCCTTGGTCCAGATTTGGATTGCTATTGAGTCAATTTGGAATTTGCAGGTAGAATGTAGGGTGATGCAATACACGCGCTTCCTCTAGGTCTCGGCATTAGTGCCTTAGTATACCCGCTGCCTAGACATTATGAAGCGTTCTGAGACAAGCTACGTCACCACGGCCACATGTACTACCACATGAGGCACAGAGACGGTTTGTATTTCCCATTCCATTTTACTTGCATTTACTTAAGATAATCACGTTCATATTGTTGTTGGAAGACAAGGACGTTGGCGATTTGTTTGTTTGTCAATTGTTAGCCCGTTTAACGTTGCATTCAGACTTTGGTGGTGACCCTGGATTTTACAACATTTTTTTTCTCTATGTGTGCTACAGTGAGGGGGAGTCTTTCCTTTATGGACCCACTACTACTGTTATCCCGACTTCTATACTTTTCAACTGCTGGGTAGTCAAACCAGTGACACACATTTTTCGCTACCTTTGGAATGTAGGTTGTGTGTACGTTTTCTTCGACATTTAGTATTTTGAAGGCAGTGGTTTGAGTTGATGGCTTGTCTTTTTTACTGCAGGATATTTGTTTGTTTCACTTTCCAGGTCTCAATAGGTATTGCCGTTGCCATTATAGGGACATTTGGTGTTTCCCACCCTTGGTGTATCTCTTTCTCTCTTGGGTGGGAGTGTGCAGCCCCCTGTCTTTTCTTTACGTTTTTTCTTCACGTTTTTTCTTCACTTTCTGCATGATGCTTCAGGTGTTTTTAGTGTGTGTGTGTGTGGCACCTCAGCATTAAGGCTACTGTGTTCCCTTTTCCTTTAGATTGACTGTTTGTGAGACTATCAGTGATCCTGTATAATTGACACCTTGGATGTGTCTCTGCATTTATCATGTGTTGAACCAGCCTGATTTTTGCAGTTTGAGACAGGTATAATGTTGCATTTGAAGGTGTTCCATTAATAATGGGTTGCATTTTCATGATCCCTGAAATATTTATGTACTATTGATATTGATATTGAGCTCTGCTTAGTAATTATGTGTTACTTGTTTTTTTTATTTTTAGTGATGTGATCATCTGCAGAATTATTGTATCTTCAGACAATTCCAGAGTTGCTGGGGTTGAAATTTCATTTTTATGTAACCACCACCTTGTGCGACATTACACCCCAAAAGATAGTTCAAGAGGAATGTAATGTGTTGGTGTTCACTCCGATGAATGTCCTTTATTGAGTTTCACTGGATAGAAACATGTTTGGTTCATGTCGCAATGTAATTGAGGCGTTCGATTGTATACATTATTAGTACTTAGTACTTCTAATTTCATACATTAGGGGTTTGGTAGTGGTACTCATATACATACATACTTGTCTGCTCTAGAACACTAGTTTCCCTCAAGAACTGTTTGGACAATTCTTCCTTGTTTTTCACATAATTTGTGTGTATGGAAAACATGTTTTGTGTCATCTTGATGTTTTTATGTGATTATGTTTCATCTATGCTTGTCATTTATGTATAATGTTAAATGTTGTTATGAACAAAATGTTTTGTTGTGTTTTCAGTAATGCTGGAAACATACATTAACTGAAGGTACGAGAGAAACAGCTGAGTCCACACATTTGTTTGGTGGATATGTTTTTTTGTTGTTTTTTTTTGTTGAATTTTTTATTGAATTTTCCATTACAAAAGAATGAGGATTAGCTAGATAGTGAGTTATCTATAGTTTTATTGTGAACTTGATATATTTCAAATTTCTACCTCGTATGCTGATCATGTTGGTTTGAAGTTGTTGTATGTAAATGTATTGTTGATTAGGGAATTTTTGTATATGTATTATTGATTGAGGAACCTCTTCCATGTATTAATTGAATGTTTTCTGTCAGAGTTATTATTAAATATTACTTTTGATAGAGGAAAATGAAACAAAGGAAAAAGGTGTAGTCTGCACAATATATTTCTAGGAAATTGGCTCCTATTACGTACATAATAAACAAATTGAAAATGTAGAATATTACACTGCCATAAAAAGAAAACAGATTTAATTTCTAAGATAAAGCAATTGCTGGTTGGGACGACTTTGAGTATGTAACTATTGTCCATCAGGGGCAGCATGTGTGGTTTTTATTAGTACACTACATAGAACGATGAATAACCAATGGTGGAATGAGGTGCATTGTGGTACGCACATATTCTGTGGCGCCCAACAAACATAACCAAGTGACTTGATGTTGTATCCATAAACAGCATATGAACTGTACAAGTGTTTGGTTGACTGCGTTCGTTTGGTTTCCAAGCATCAATACCCATGAGAGATGTAAGAGCTCTCCAGAATCGAGAGATAAACTGAGCGCACCAAGACATCATGGAACACCTCATTCATGAACATTTGAAAGGTTGCAGAGGCATTACATAGGCCAAATGGCATGGCAAGGTACCCAAAAAGGCCATATTTGGTGCAAAAAGCCATTTTCCAAGCATCTCCTTGGAAGATCCTGACAAGGTTTTAGGCTCCCATGAGTCAAGTTTAGTGAAGTGCACTAAATTTTGTAATTGGTCAAGCATCAAATAAATCAAAGGAATGGGGCCTGTGTTTGATAGTGATCTGAATAATCTTTCTGTAATCAATACAGGGATGCAGGTCACCTTACTCCCTTCTAACCAAGACCTTAATGCTGGCTGCTTGAGAAAAGGAAGGCTGTATGTGATCGTTCTTTAGAGCTGTGTCTATGTACTCCTTAAACATGAGATCATCTTTGTATGTCAAGTAATAAACTCTACCAGAAGAAACTGCCCTGGCATAGAGGAAGTCTATCAGGCAGTCATATGGACGATGAGGCTGCAAGTGTGGTGCTTGACGCTTGTCAAACGCAACCGCAAAGGGCTGCTACCATATCCAAATGGCTGCGCTCAGAACTCCTATCAGTTGACCGACTGATACCAAGGCCTGGCAAGGAGTCTGATGCTCTTTTGTTGAGATTAAACACGTTTTGGCAAAATAAGGGAACATGAAACCCAAGGTTTTGTGAGACCAGTGTATGTGAGTGTTGTGTAGCTGCAACCAGGGAATGTCCAATATGATACCAAATAGGGGTGCTTCAATTACAATGAAGGTGATAATGGGCCTCATTACAACTCAGGCGGTAAGGGGTTTACGGCGCCGTAAACAGCGCCGACCCTTACCGCCTGAGTACGAGGTCCCTTAGCGCCATGGAGGTTTTAACACCTGCTTTTAGCTAAGGGGCCATGGAGTTAATTACGCCACCGTAATTTACGGTGGCGTAATTAACGCCTTCCCCACTCCCATTATGCCCTATGGGGCAAAATGGGAATGGGGAAGGGTAAATGGGAAAATGAGGATTTACCGCCCCGCCAAGGTTGGAATGGGGCGGTAAATCCGCCAACCACCATGGCGTAAACGTAGTTTACGCCATGGTGGTAAAGTCACGGCCCAGGCGGTAACTTACCGCCTGGGTTGTAATGAGGCCCAATGTCTGCATGGTGTGTTCATATTACCATTTGCAGGTCTACTGTTAATTGCTTGATGGGACTAGAAACTAAGGCTGTCCAGTTTACTGCACAAAATGCTTCAGGTTCGTTTTTCATTGCAACAGCAGAGTCAGGGACTTGGCTAGGTCATGTCTATATTATTTCTTAGTGGGCTTAGCAGGTTCCTCTGCCTCAAATTGGAATTTAAATGCTTATTACTATCTGCTTATTTGGTGGTGATTCTAAATGTTCCACTTCCAACTTTGCATGTGGTATTGAGCACTTAAATAAAGCTGACTTTGTTAGCTCCTGTCTTAGCCTTGAAGCACTTAGAAGTCTCCCATGCCGTTTTTGATGCATATGGATGGCTTGCGTTACAGTTCAACTTACATATGCTTGTACTATGCAAAGTAGCCAGAGCAACCATCCTTTCCCGTTTGGATTATGGGAATGCACTTATGCTAGGAGCCAACAAAAAAAACATCCAAGCGTTCCAGATTATCCAAAATAACGCAGTTAGGATAATCAAATGCAAATCTAAATCAGACCACATCAGTGCATCTAGGAAGGAATTACATTGGCTCAAAGTGGAGAGCAGAACCCACTTCAAGGCTCTCACAATAGCCCACAGATGCATCCACGGGAAGGAACCAGGCTATCTAAAATCGAAAGTACGTCCTTATGTTCCAAACCGCGCCTTGAGATCCTCAGATCAAAATAGGATCGCAGTGATGCCACACAAACTTAGATCTGGACTGGGAAAATCCTTTCCAGTCATTACAGCAGGCATCTGGAATAATCTGCCAGCCCACATAAGGAAAGAATTTAACTACTTACGTTTTCGTAAATTAGTGAAAACATATCTTTTCAACTGACCTCGACTTTCATGACCCACTAAATCATTGATTCCAGGAACTGTCCCGTCCATTTCTGTTGTCTTTGTGTCCACGTTTTTGCGCCCCGAAACTCGCGAGCTAACGGCACAATACAAATAATTAAACAAATAAATAAATAAAATAAGACAATCAAATCCAAAGTGCTCATTACAGCAGATTCAGAAGGAGGTCTGTCTGTCATGAATCCAGTCAAAGTCGATGGTTGAGATGCACAGGTTTTTAATAAGTCATTTAGTTTTTCTTTAAGATCGAAGTCTTGTAAGATCTTGTCTTCATTGTACTTGAAGGAAGACCAACCACACTTTATAATAATTAATAATTGAATATCACACTGAATCTGAGCAGTAATCAATAATGGATAGTCTGGCACTAGCACACTTGTGAATAGGAACAGAAGAATAAGGTGGTAGAGAATGCTTTATATAAGTTCAGATGGATGTAATGTTAAATGAAAATGCAATACAGAAAATACTCAATATGATTTCAACAAAACAATGTAATCACTTTTCTCTGGCAATCCACTCCCCCCCTTTATGCAATGCAAGGAAATGGAAGGAAAGCACACAGTTCTCAGAAATGCAATCAAATGTAATTCAGTTCACCCCAGCAAGCTTAGACTACAGAAGTTTGAAACACAGGCCCAAAATGCTTTTATATGTGATAGCAATATATTGGAAAATGTGCTAAAATGATTTTAATTCCCTCTGGAGGTTCAGGGTGAGTGGTATCTAGTTAATATTAGTCCAGGCTCACTCTAGCAATGATTCAGGGATGGTTCTTAAGAGGCAAACGAATTTTTAGCAAGGAAAGCAAGGAAGCTGCTGTTTTCACACGTGGAGAAATTTGCAAATCGCGGTAAAATTCGCGAGTGCGTTTTTCGCGATTGCGGCAAAAGTATAGGGGGTAGGAATGCGGTTCTAGGTTCGTTGAAAAGCCAAGATTCCCAGCTTTCAGAGGAAAGTTACTAAGACAAACGGTCACGGAGATATGAGCGATATGGTAAAGGTCGTTTTTCAGATTTGAAATTTTAAAGTTCAAAGTGACAAGTGACAGCTTGCAGCTAAAAATGACAGGTGACAGTTAGGAGGCAGTTCTGGTTAGATTAAAATAGATTGAATTATATTATTTTAACTAAGAGATTGGTTCTGCACAGTTCTGCTAGGTACTCACAATATATTTAGAAATAGAATGGGCCTCGCCACGGATCTGGTCAGGTTTTCTTCACTCGCCACGGACGGTCTCTGCGCACAGCGTCTGGGTCAGCTCTCTGGTTCTGCGAACAGCGGTCTGGGTCAGCTCTGTTCTGCTTTCTCTGGGTACAGCACTGCTTCTGGATCTTTCTGCACAGCTTTCTCTGGACCCAGCACTGATCTGCACGGCTCCTGGATGCTGCTATCGCTGTTAGGTTTGCTGGATGCTGAGGCCCACTGAGAAGAGTTCTCAGTTTGTGGGTTTAGGCCCTTGCTTTGAGTTCTGAATCAAGTTCTTTGGAGTTTTAAAGTCTAAGTGTTGAATCTAGTATCTTCTGGATGTTGTGTGGTCCGGCAGAGCGCGTTGCAGCAAATGGAATTGAATGTCCCTATCTGTCCTGACTGTCTGCTTTTATGTGTTTTGAAAGTGGGTGGAGAGGCTCGCTTCCTAGGCCCTACCCCTCTCCACTTGTCATTGGCCACTTCATCCTCTTCCCCTTGATTGGGGGAATGAAATGAAGTGTCATCATGATGAGGTCTGTTTATGGTACAGAGAACCCACCCCTGTCAACTTTACACACAATCTATATTTGATCAAAAAGACATATTTCATAGCTACACAGTGGTTTGAAATTACATGCACCCATCATGCATATCACATGAGATATACCCTGTTCAAATCTGCTCTTCCTGAGAGCTTGCATTGAGAAATGGCAACATATTTCACTTTTTGGTTAAGTTACCAATATCAGATTCTTACTCAAATTTACCCAAATGTCTGCAAGGCATGCAGGCATTAATTGATGAAGTATCAGACTTTTCACATGCAGACATTTTAAGTAATACCCTCTTAACTGCTAGTTTGGCCCCAGATCATGCCACCGGTTCTAAAAACCTCTTAAAATGTGGGCAGAAAAATCACAAGAATTATGGTATCATTTAAATAATTATGACAAGTCCGTACTATGAGTTATTCATCTTTTTCTAAGACCATATTCTGGCTACAGGGGTGTGTCTTTTCAGGTCACATGGTACAGAAACCAGTCTTTCCACTTTCTTCAAGCTCAGCCTCTGTCTCCAGTTTCTCCCCCTCCCAGTTTCTGCCAAGAGGAAGCCATTTTTATGACCCCTGCAATAAACCATCTGCCTGGGCCCTGGAAGGCCCATTGTTCAAGAGGAAGCCATTTATGGCCACTTCAATAAACCCTCTGCCTGGGTCCTATGTTTAGTCTCTAGCAGTCCCTTGGTAATTCAATCAGAGAAGTGTCATATCCCTTTTGGTGGGAACAGCAAAAGGCGGCTAGGCCTGGGAACACAGCTGTTGTGCAAGTCTCAACTCCTGTCGGGGGTAGCTGGTGGGCAGAATTCAGTTCCTTAAGCCAGGCCCCAGCTAATGTCACTTTTAGTTACCCAGTTTTCTGCATTCAAATAAAACTAACCATTTTTACATATGCAGCTAGAATGCTGATTCTAAGTTTAAAACTATGACATTTAAACAATTGCAACCTATGTGACACTCAAAAGTAGGTCACTCATTTCTTTTAAACATTTACAGGGTAATTCATAGAATTTCGCAGAAAAGTGTCGCAAGCGGCTGGCGCAGAGTGTCCATGTGCGATTGTCTGCGCCAGGCACGTGCGCTAAAACCGATTTCCGCGCACAGCATATTCATGGATTTTAGGCTCCCAAACCAGCCGTGGCGCAGAGAATCGCAGCGACCCTGCAGCAGCGCCAGTAACGCCCCCAAGAACGCCCTCGCGCAAGGAAAAGCCATCAAAATCGCTAAATCATCGCAAAGGGCTGCGCTAACCCTGGACCGGTTCACCGGGCTGGCAAACAGCAAACGCCAAACGGGGAACGTGTATTTCAGGGGTGCGCGGGAAGTTCCACACGCGATTGGCCCCGTGCAAGCAGGGTACGTGTATTTCAGGGGTGCGCGGGAAGTTCCACACGCAATTTCATCAGGGTACGTATATTTCAGGGGTGCGCGGGAAGTTCCACATGCGATTGTCCCAGTGCGAGCAGGGTACGTGTATTCCATGGGTGCGCGGGAAGTTCCACACGCGATTTCAGCAGGGTACGTGTATTTCAGGGGTGCGCGGGAAGTTCCACACGTGAATGGGCCAGTGCGAGCAGGGTACGTGTATTCCATGGGTGCGCGGGAAGTTCCACACGTGATTTCATCAGAGTACGTGTATATCAGGGGTGCGCGGGAAGTTCCACACGCGATTGTCCCAGTGCGAGCAGGGTACGTGTATTTCAGGGGTGCGCGGGAAGTTCCACACGCGATTGGCCCCGTGCAAGCAGGGCACGTGTATTTCAGGGGTGCGCGGGAAGTTCCACACGCGATTGGCCCCGTGCAAGCAGGGTACGTGTATTTCAGGGGTGCGCGGGAAGTTCCACACAGAATTTCAGCAGGGTACGTGTATTCCAGGGGTGCGCGGGAAGTTCCACATGCGATTTCAGCAGGGTACGTGTATTCCAGGGGTGCGCGGGAAGTTCCACACGCGATTTCAGCAGGGTACGTGTATTTCAGGGGTGCGCGGGAAGTTCCACACGTGATTTCAGCAGGGTATGTGTATTTCAGGGGTTCTGGGGAGTACTACACGTGAATTGGCCATGTGGGTCCTCCCAGGTGTACGCTCCACAACCTCCACGGCCCCTGCAGGCAGCCCACACCACGGGGGACTACCCTGCACCCCTGCTCATGTCCCGCAGGCAGCCCATCCACCATGGGCATGCCCCCCAGCCAACCCACATGTCACCTTGCACTACTGATCAACAATGCATGTCTCCCACCACCCCCACCCCCCAGCAGTGCAGGGGCACCCTCCACCAGGCCCCCACCCATGTCTCCCACCCACCCCCACCCCCCAGCCACCATGGGCAGCCCCCACCAGGCCCCCACTCATGTCTCCCACCACCCCCACCCCCCAGCCACCATGGGCAGCCTCCACCAGGCCTCCACTCATGTCTCCCACCCACCCCCAACCCCAGCCATCATGGGCAGCCCCCACCAGGCCCCCACTCATGTCTCCCACCCCTCCACCCCCCAGCATCCAGGGGCAGCCTCCACCAGGCCCCCACTCATGTCTCCCACCCACCCCCACCCCCCAGCCACCATGGGCACCCTCCACCAGGCCCCCACTCATGTCTACCACCCCCCCCACGCCCCAGCATCCAGGGGCAGCCTCCACCAGGCCCCCACTCATGTCTCCCACCCACCCCCACCCCCCAGCCACAATGGGCACCCTCCACCAGGCCCCCACTCATGTCTCCCACCCCCCCACCCCCCAGCAGTGCAGGGGCAGCGCCACCAGGCCCCCACTCATGTCCCCCTGCACCCACACCACCCAGCATCCAGGGGCAGCCTCCACCAGGCCCCCACTCATGTCCCCCTGCACCCCCACCCCCCAGCAGTGCAGGGGCAGCACCACCAGGCCCCCACTCATGTCCCCCTGCACCCCCACCCCCCAGCCACCATGGGCACCCTCCACCAGGCCCCCACTCATGTCTCCCACCACCCCCACCCCCCAGCAGTGCAGGGGCACCCTCCACCAGGCCCCCACCCATGTCTCCCACCCACCCCCACCCCCCAGCCACCATGGGCAGCCCCCACCAGGCCCCCACTCATGTCTTCCACCACCCCCACCCCCCATCAACCATGGGCAGCCTCCACCAGGCCTCCACTCATGTCTCCCACCCACCCCCACCCCCCAGCCACCATGGGCAGCCCCCACCAGGCCCCCACTCATGTCTCCCACCCCCCCTCACCCCCCAGCATCCAGGGGCAGCCTCCACCAGGCCCCCACTCATGTCTGCATGTCCGTTTAAAAAAATAAAACCACCAAATCCTAATCCAAAAAAATGTTGTCCAAAGTCAAATGAAAAATAAAATTAATCCAATGAAGAACTATGTACAAAACATTCAAGGGTCCATGAGCCCAACTGAACAAAGGAAACCTACAAAAAACCCTCACTAAAATGCAACTATATACAAAAAGTGGAGCAGTGTCCGTCGACTCCAAATCATAAGAACAAACAAAGGAACCTAAAACTAAAGAACTATATACAAAGGCGGCAGGCAAGTCCAGCGGCTCACTCCGTGGTGTTCCGGGCCAGGGCCTCATCGAACTCCTGTTCGATGTCCCGGAGGCGGTCCTGTTCCATGGCCCCGAGGGTCCGCAGGGACGACGCCGTGTCCTCCTCCAACCCCCTGCGGATTGCCTCGAGGCACTCGGCCCGCCTCAGGGCCCTCCTCATGGAGTTCTCCGCCCTGACCATTGTGAGCCGCGCCTCTTCTGCCCGCCGCCGCTCCGCACCTATGGCGTGGCCCAACCGCTGCCACACGGAAGACACTCTCTGTCCTGGGTCCTCCTGCCCTCCGGCCGATGCCTGCCCCTCTGATGACGAAGGCCCCAAGCCTTCATGGCTGCCACCATGTTGCTGCTGCTGCTCTGCCTCTGTCCGTGCATTGCCTCCTGCTGCCTGCACATCCTCCGCCGGCTGGGGTGCAGTCGTAGATGTGGCCACCCCTGCTGGACGTCCGACTCCCGACTGTGACAGGGATGCCTCCTCCACCAGCCTGGCCGCACCGTCAGAGGCAGCACCACAGGGCACCCAGGTGACTGATGGGTGGGAAGATGGCACAGAGGACGACTGGCGCGTAGGGGGTCCAGTTGAGGAGGGGGTCGGAGCAAGCCCCATCAGACGGAGGAATCCGGCCTGGGTGACCTGTCCCAGCAGGCTGACGTGGTCAACGAGCCATTCGAGATGGCGTGCAGTCTCTCCATGAAAAGACTGCAGGTCACCTCACATGGCCCGTTGACGCAACGCCACACCAGCCAGGACAGGCTCAACCCGGACCTGGATGGCCACGTCCGCAGGCAGAGGAAGGCCAGTTGATGTCAGCTCATCCCCTGCCTGAAAACAGGTCTGGACGTAGGCATCCCTGCTGGTGCAAGATGATGCAGGGACAGGATCGGGGACAGAATTGCACACAGGCACCTCCGCGGCGGCCTGTGCTGCCTCCTGTCCCTGGTCCTGCACTGCACCACTAGCACCAGTGGGATCCCCACCTCCAGACCCCGTCTCTGGTGCTTGCACGGCCTCCTCCTCCACCAAACCCCCCACCAACCTGGATGACTCCGTGCCATCTTCTCCTGTTGGGCCCTGTGGGGTCCCAGCTGCCCCTTCTGCTGCCGAGGAGTCCAACTCCAACCTCTTGGACCTCCCCCCGGCAGCTGCGGCCTGGGACGCGGCACCGGACTCCTCACTCCCCGACAAGATGACAACACGGGAGGGGAGCAGGGCCTTGGGTCTCCGGCTGGCGGTGGGATCCCCGCCGCTGTGCTCCACAGCACCTTCTCCGCCCTCTTCATCAGTTGACGCTGCAGACAGGGAGAAACAAAACACAGGCATCAGGGCACTGTACAATGGACACATACACACATGACAGTTGCACATGAGTGGCATTGGCAAACCTCAGACATGTCATCACAATCCCCAACACACATGTCATTACAACTCGCACACATGAGCCATACCACAGCCATATCGCAACTGCCACCACCATCCCTACACATACAACTCCATGAGCAGCCAAAGGGGAGCCAGACATCACATGCAACACAGGAAGTGCACCACACATGTACACAGACCACCACACTTGCATGCATGTGTACACCTCTGCCAAGTGTCGCAGTCTTCAGAAGGGCATCCATGTCACATCTGCCAATCAGGCTTCCACATACCGCTGTCACATGCATCCATGTTGCATCACTGTTGCACCCCTGTCAAATACACACACATGCACATGTACACAGTGCTCATACATGCAGCCGAAAACAACATACATGCGTGACATCACGGACATGTCTACTTACATACACATTCATCCAAACATGTGTGCACACACAACTGCATTTGGCATGCAAGCCTACACACACAAGCACCATCCATGCCTCACACATTACAGCCCTCGCATGTGTCAGCCCCACGGCCCTGTACACCCCCACCCATACTCGACCCCATACAAACAGATGTGCAACCTGCACACTACCGAATAATCACCACACGCACTGCTCACAATCAGGATGCATGTACACTCACCGCTCGACTCCAGACGGGTCTGCTTCTCTAGGACCTGGACGGGGAGCGCTGGGGATATGCGTTCCAGGACCCTCATCTGTTCTTCCGACAAGTGGCCCCGGCGCCCCTTGGCATCCGCTGCCTTCAAGAGGCGCCGGGCCTTGTTCAGGTTCCTGGACCTGAAGTCCTCCCAGCGCTTCCTGACATGTTGTAAGTCCCGGACTGCCACCCCCTCCGCGTTGATGGCATTCACGATGTCAGTCCAGATCCGAGTTCGTCCTTCCTTGTCGGCGCAGGAACTTCCAAAGAGGGCATCATACTGCCCCAGGACTTGCTCCACCAGGACACCAACTTCGGTGGCACTGAAGCTGGTGCCCCTCTGCCTCTCTGTCCGGGTGTTGTCAGTGGTCACAGATGGTGTTTGCCCCGACATGACAATCCCAGAGGCAGGAGTGGGTGGGCAACTGGGTCCTGGGGCTGGGCTGTGGAGCGATGGAATCCCAGTCGGGAGTCTTCAGTTCCAGCAGGGGTGGTCACAGCAACAGCACCCCTGGCTGATGTGCAGGCAGCAAATGGCAGTGCACGTGGGCAGCAGGCAGTCAGGCAGCAGCAGATGGCAGGTGGGAGCATGCTCGGGGCTCTGGGGGGCAGTAGTTCGGCCTTCTGGGCAGGAGCGTGGTCTTCCGTGTGCTTACGCGTGGCCAGCTTGATACGGAGTGATTTGGCACGTGAAAATCCTGCACGTCAGCGTGAAAATCGAGGAAAGGCCCTTAGCGCGTAAGCACGTCAGCACGCATACGCGATTCTATTGGACCAAAGGCACTCAGCGCGTAAACGCGTCGGCAGCGTATGCGCGTCTATGAAGTCACGTGCACGTTGAATTGGGCACACGTTTCAAAATGTTGCGTGTGAAAAAAATGAAAGACACGTCCGAGTGTCAAAGCGTGTAATTGGTGGGAATGGGCCTAGCGCGTACACGTGGCAGTGACAAAGCATGTAATTGGTGGAAATGGCCCTACACGCAGAAGTGACAAAGCGTGTAATTGGTGGAAATGGCCCTACACGCAGAAGTGACAAAGCGTGTAATTGGTGGAAATGGCCCTAGCGCGTACACGCCGCGTAAGTGACGCTGGACGTGTGGGCCTGTATAAAAGGTACGTGTAGAACACCATTTCCTTGTACGTGCTTTTTGTGGAGAGCGAGTTGGTGAATTCTGTACTTCTTGTCGTTTCACACGCGATTTACTTCAGGGCGTTTCAAGTTCGTATTCCCTGTTACCTCTGACAGCTTTTTCTCTTTTTTCTCTTTTACTGGTTTACCTGGGCCTGTTCCCTCAAACAGTGTTCCCTTCTACTGTTGTCCTGTCTCCTCAGACAGCGTACAAATCTTCTTTTTGCGGGGGTGTTGCCAACCAAACGCGCTCCTTTTTCACGCTCTTTTACCTGGCAGACGGTGAGTCACGCACGTATCTAACATCTGTGCTTGCCCCGTGTGTAGCCTACCCCTTCAGAGGTCATTCTAGGCTGCGTGTGACACGCATACGTTCATTCTTGTGTTAGTGGGTGCCACAGCGTAGTGCAGGTTTTTCTTTCTGCACACGTGGTCTAGGAGGGGTTGCGTGCACGTCATCTCCCTTTTTTGGGGCTCCTGTGCGTAGCGTGACCCGCCATCTTTCCCCAGGGGTTACATTCAGCCTTGCTAGAGCACTAGGGTACAATTACCATCTGGTACCCAACCCCTTTGACCCCCAATTGCCCAGGACAATAGTTTACAGCCACTCCCATATGCACATTAACATCAGTGCCATGGCTGGGAGGCGAGGATTCCGTAAGGGTGGCAAAGGTGGAAGAGCCACAAGTGGTGGCCGTGGTGGATCCGGTAGGGGACGTGGTCGTTTCTTGCAGGGTGAGCCTGTCCCCCCATGTGTGGAGGACCAGTCAAGGGCACCCCTAATCCCCCCCCTCCCTTTGAGGCTGATGTGGCTGACACCATCCATGCTCAGCCCTTGTTGGACCAGCCCATTGTGGCACCAGATCTGGCTGACTCCATGGCTGACTTCCAGGTCAGCAGGCCTATGACACGTGCGCTGGTGCACGTTGATGTCATCATGCCACGTGCATCTGGAGCAGCAAGGTCATCTGCTGCCCCAAGTAGGCAGGGCGGAGAGGCTGCAGGGGCAGCTGCGGCTCCATCCACCCCAGCTCTCAAACACCCAGCCAGGACAGTGTCAGTCCTAGTCCATCCTGCTGACATTCCCCCTGACACCATTACACTTGAGCCAATGCCTGCACCAACTCCCATGCTGAGTGTGCAATCCCACACTCCTGATACAGAGTCCACCAGGGCTCCTGCACCTAGTGTCCAGAGCGGCGCAGGACACTCAGGATCACCACCACCTTCCAAGCGTAAGAGGAAGAGTGCTTGTCCGGCACAGGCTGATGCCCCAGACACGGCTACACAGTCCGGCCCGTCCAGGAAGCCCAGCTTCACGGATGACGAACTGATTGCACTTGTCGAGTATGTGTCCTCACATGATAACGAGATGGTCATTGTTGCAGGATCCAAGACCACACCTGCACAACGCCAGGCACACTGGCAGACCGTTGCGGACATCGTAAGTGCCCTTGGAATCGTGAGGCGCACAGCCAATGATTGCTATAAGCGCTGGAATGACCTAAAGCGCAGGGCAAAGAGTAAGCTGGCCTCAAGTCATGCCGCAACTCTAGTGACTGGAGGTGGGTCTCCAGTAGTAGACATGGAACTCACTCCACATGAGTCAGTCGCTGGGACCTACGTCACGGAGGAACAGATCCAAGACGTGGGAGATCTGCCTGATTACGAGGCATTGTCCGGTGAGTGCACATGCATGTGTGTGTCATCCATGTGCATGGTATGTGTGTGTGAGGGCTTCTGTTTGTGTGCCAGGTGAGAGTGTGTGCGCCTGAGTCGTATGGGTCAGCCATGTGCTTCATGCAATACATCCTGCGCAGCTGCATTAGGCCATAGCAGTATCCCTTCTGCCAACAGTAGACATCTAGCCCAACTGCACGCCAGTTGCCCTTGAAGTGTCACCTTGCCACAACATTGTTGCTTATTTTTCACTGTTCATTCAGGCAGATTGTTTGCATTCCACCACTTTTACTAGGCATTTCGCAGTCCTCTAGTCACATGTCTCACATGGCTATGGTAAAGTGGAGTGAATTTGTTACCTGGATATCATTTGTTCACACATGTCCCTGTGCAATTGGACCATTTTGGACTGGCAGCTCCAGGTGAAAAATCTGACCTGTTTGAATTAGAAAAGCTATTACATGCGGGAACTGGACTGAATGAATAGGTGCTGCCCTCCTCTCCATCTTCACTCAATAGCAATGGTACATGCCATCTGTGTGATGGCATGTGTGTTTCACCTGGTAATCACAGGCCAATGTGTGATGCCACTGCCAGGCAGCATGCAGAAAATGTGTTCATCTTCCATCTTGGTGTCATCAGTGTCTGCCATTTGCCTGCCCTTCATATGCAGTGAGGGTGCATGCATGGGAGGGTTTTAGTCATGCGGGACATGTGTCAATCAAGTACTGTTCTCTTGCTTCTCAGCCCTCATTGTGTGCCATGGTGCTAATGCCTGTTTCCATTTCTTTGTTTCTATGTCTTTGCAGGGGAAGACGCACCTGATACTGCTGGGGTTGTGGAGATGGTGCAGACCCAGGAGGGGTCTGAGGGCCGACCAACCACCAGTGAGGGACGTGGTGTGGTGGTGGGTGAGAACCCACAAGTGGTGCAGGTCGTGCTCTCAAGGGGTGTCTCTGGCTGCACCTCCCCCGAGCTGTACTCAGGTGTTGATTCGGATGATGAGACCTACGTGCCGTCGCAGGTGAGTGTTCCAGGGAGGGATTCTGTTCTGTCCCATCCACCTGCACCATGGTCAGAACCCTCAATGGGGATGTCAGTGTTGGCAGCTACTCCTTTGGTGGTTACGGATGCAGGGTCACACTCCGCGACATCTGATCCTGTTCCTGGGCCAGCAGATCAGAGGGGGAATGCAGTCCTGCAGCCTCAGGCAGTGCCGGCACAGCAAGGCGCACTTCGCCTTGCCCCAGACAGGTGTGGTGACCGCCAACATGGTGGCCGTACGCCACCTGGCAATACCGCATGGGAGCAATCCATTTACGGTATGGCAACCCAACAGGCAGCATCATCCGAGATGATGGCTCAGGCCATGGGTAGGGTGGCCACTTCCATTGTCCCCCCTGAAAGGCTGATGGAGCGACTACAGCAGGCAACCGACTCCATCTGCCAGTCACACAGGGAGGACATGTTGGCGTCCAACAGGGACAGGCGGGCGGCACTGGCGACTCTGCAGGAGGCCATCTCCATAGAGTCCCAGGGCCACAGGGAAGCCCTGAGGCAGGAGCTCCTTCACCTCAGGACGACTCTTGTTGAGCTTGAGGCTTCAACACACCAAAGGACAGAACAGCAGCTGGAGCGTCTCACCCGTACGCTCTCAGCTGAGATGCAGGCAACGAGGGCGGAGGTCCGGGCATCCCGTGAGTTGTTGCATGGGGACCTCCGCACACTCATCCTCCAGAACCAGACCTACCACACCCGCATGCTTGCAGCCATGGAGGAGCAGACTAGGGCCTTGCGTGGGCTGCCTCCCATAGTGCAACCACCTCCGGATGCAGCTGCACAGGGTGATAATAGCGACAGCAGTGATACTCCCACAATAGGGTAGCCGTGTGGGCCATGAGCCCATGGAGGTGTTTTTTTTCCCCAGGATCCACACAGGTGGGTTTTGGTGTGCACCCTGTCCTCGGACCTCCTGGGTGGCCTCCTAAACCCCCCGGGCCCATCAATGGCCATTTTTGATTTTTATTTTGATTTTTATTTTTATTTTTATTTTTATTTTTATTTTTATTTTTATTTTTATTTTTAAATTTATTTTTCCCAATTTTTTTGGGACAATTTGTTGCCTTCCGTGGTTCCTGTGGGCATACGCTGCATTGTGGCTGGGCACATGCAGGCTTGTCATGTATTTGGTTCAGATGCTTGGGTTTGAGTCACACACACCCCTCCTGCTTCCCATTTCCATGGGCTTGCAAAGGGTGTGCCCAAGTGACATTGACGTACATGGTGACATTGGACTCCCACTACATGTGTGGGTAGTCTAGTCAATACTGTGTATACATTCCTAGTGCATATTGCTGTTGTGTTGTACACTGCATGTTGCATTGATGTGTAACTCATCATCTGTGTCTACCTCCCAATTTGCAGGTCCCTTCCTCATGTCTACACAAGGCCCTCTAGTTTGGAGATGGGGTCCATGTTGGCAGCAGTGCACCTACTACTCTACATGGCGCCAACACTGCACAGTTGGTAGTGGTGGGAGTGCAGGCATTTCCAGGTGGTGAGACTACTAATTTATTACATTTGTGATGTCATGTTAATGGTAGTACCTGCTCAAGTTTGTTGTTGGTCCTGCATTACTGTGAGCATTTCAGGTGTTGCAAGTTTAAATTAGGGACACTGTACATTGTGACACTAGTGTCATGTTGTGGGGATTACTTTGTTTACCTGCAAATGGCATGACATGGCACGGTGTGTCGTTTGGCGGTGCTGGGGATGGGTTGGCTGACATGGCACTGTCCTCTTGTTGCATTTTGCAAGTGGGTATTCATTTTAGCTGCTTGGATGTGTTTCTTCACAAAACTGCATTGGTGGTGTCTATGTGGGTAGGGATGCACACATTGTAACACTTCCAGGTGAACAATCTCAGGCTGATATGGTTTTCACGGTTGATTCTCCAGACATTCAGGATCAGTGTCAGGTTGAGTCATCATTGATTGTCAGATGGAATGTGCCAGGGCGGGGTGCACTCCACAGGGGTGTGATTACTATGTGAAGTAATTAGCCACTAGCTGTGTACGGGCTGCCTCCCCCCGTGCCCTTTTCCCTCCCATGCGCAGCGGCTGTGCATGTGGTTGGGGATGTGGGGCCACCACCATGTCCACGGCCAGGCCCCGGCGTGTTGCAACGTTGTGCAGGACACATACTGCCACTATGATCCTGCACACTACTGGGGGAGCGTACAACAGCTGCCCGCCAGAACGGTCAAGGGAGCGAAAGCGTGACTTTAGCACTCCGAATGTGCGCTCCACTATGCCCCGGGTTGTAATGTGGGCTGTGTTATATCTTACCTGGGGTGGCGTGGTGGGGTTGCGAATTGGCGTCATCATGTGGGGGCTGAGAGGGTAGGCACTGTCCCCTGTGGAGGTGGTGATTGGTATCATTGGTGGGGTTGTGACCTTGCTCAGTATCTGACATGCATGCATGTGCAGTGGCATTCATACTCACCAAGCAGCCATGTATCGCCATGCCGCCCAGCTTCTAGGTCCCGGCTTAGGGTGGACATTCGGTAAATGAAGCTGTCGTGGGTGGACCCGGGATAGTTGGCATATACTGAGGTGATGATTCCCATGGCATTACATACTACCTGCACGTTGATGGAATGCCAGTGCTTGCGGTTCCTATAGATGTGCTCTGATGCCCTGGGGGGACGTAGAGCCACATGGGTGCAGTCGATGGCACCTTGCACTTTGGGGAATCGTGCCACACCGTAAAAATCCAGGGCGGCAGCATGCCTTTCTGCAGGTGTTCTGGGCAGGTATATGTGCCTGCGGACTGATGGGCGTGCAGTGATGATGTTCAAGACCTGGTGTAGGCAGCGTGACTGGGTGGCCTGTGATACCCCACCCACTATGGCACTTGTCCGCTGAAATGATCCAGTGGCTAAGAAGTGCAGTACATTGAGGACCTTCTCCAGGGGGCTGAGTGCTTGGGAGCACAGGGTGGGTGATGTGAGGTCATCCTCCCACTCACTCACCAGGTCCAGTATTATGTGTGGTGGAAACCTGTACCTCCCCTACACCTGGTCATCAGGCATCCCGAAAAGGCTGGTTCTGGGTGTGAATATTCTGGCCCTGACTATCCTCCTCCTCCTCCTTTGGTAGCCCACGCCCACTGCTGCTAGGAACGGTATGTTCATCCTGGGTCTGAGCTTGTTATTTTGTTAGCGTGGAAATGTATGCGTTGCGCGTGTTGTAGGCGAGCGTGTGACCCGCGCACCCCTGAAATCCAGTACCCAGTCCAATAGCGTGTGGAAATTCCTGCGCACCCCGGGATACAGGTGCGCTGACATACTTGCGTGTGTAAGTGCCCGCGCACCCCTGATATACACGTACATAGGCCAATCGCGTGTACGCGTACTTTTGTCCAATTACACGCCATGACACTCTGACGTGCTGTCCAATTACACGCGATGACACTCTGACGTGCTGTCCAATTACACGCGATGACACTCTGACGTGCAGTCTTTCCACGTGTGCTCTGTCATCACGTGCTGTGTGGGAAACACCCGTGCGGGTCACGTCACAGACGAGCTTACGCGCTGAGGGCCTTTGGTCCAATAGAATCGCGTATGCGTGCTGACGCGCTTACGCGCTAAGGGCCTTTCCTCGATTTTCACGCTGACGTGCAGGATTTTCACGTGCCAAATCACTCCGAATCAAGCTGGCCACGCGTAAGCACACGGAAGACCACGCTCCTGCCCAGAAGGCCGAACTACTGCCCCCCAGAGCCCCGAGCACGCTCCCAACTGCCATCTGCTGCTGCTTGACTGCCTGCTGCCTACGTGCACTGCCATTTGCTGCCTGCACATCAGCCAGGGGTGCTGTTGCTGTGACCACCCCTGCTGGAACTGAAGACTCCCGACTGGGATTCCATCACTCCACAGCCGAGCCCCAGGACCCAGTTGCCCACCCACTCCTGCGTCTGGGGTTGTCATGTCAGGGCAAACACCATCTGTGACCACTGACAACCCCCGGCCAGAGAGGCAGAGGGGCACCAGCTTCAGTGCCACCGAAGTTGGTGCCCTGGTGGAGCAAGTCCTGGGGCAGTATGATGCCCTCTTTGGAAGTTCCTGCGCCGACAAGGAAGGATGGACTCGGATCTGGACTGACATTGTGACTGCCATCAACGCGGAGGGGGTGGCAGTCCGGGACTTACAACATGTCAGGAAGCGCTGGGAGGACTTCAGGTCCAGGACCCTGAACAAGGCCCGGCGCCTCTTGAAGGCAGCGGATGCCAAGGGGCGCCGGGGCCACTTGTCGGAAGAACAGATGAGGGTCCTGGAACGCATATCCCCAGCGCTCCACGTCCAGGTCCTAGAGAAGCAGACCCGTCTGGAGTCGAGCGGTGAGTGTACATGCATCCTGATTGTGAGCCATGCGTGTGGTGATTATTCGGTAGTGTGCAGGTTGCACATCTGTTTGTATGGGGTTGAGTATGGGTGGGGGTGTACAGGGCCATGGGGCTGACACATGCGAGGGCTGTAATGTGTGAGACATGGATGGTGCTTGTGTGTGTAGGCTTGCATGCCAAATGCAGTTGTGTGTGCACACATGTTTGGATGAATGTGTATGTAAGTAGACATGTCCGTGATGTCACGCAGGTATGTTGTTTTCGGCTGCATGTATGAGCACTGTGTACATGTGCATGTATGTGTATTTGACAAGGGTGCAACAGTGATGCAACATGGATGCATGTGACAGCGGTATGTGGAAGCCTGATTGGCAGATGTGACATGGATGCCCGTCTGAAGACTGCGACACTTGGCAGAGGTGTGCACATGCATGCAAGTGTGGTGGTGTGTGTACATATGTGGTGCACTTCCTGTGTTGCATGTGATGTCTGGCTCCCCTTTGGCTGCTCATGCAGTTGTATGTGTAGGGATGGTGGTGGCAGTTGCGATATGGCTGTGGTATGGCTCATGTGTGCAAGTTGTAATGACATGTGTGTTGGGGATTGTGATGACATGTCTGAGGTTTGCCAATGCCACTCATGTGCAACTGTCATGTGTGTATGTTTCCATTGTACAGTGCCCTGATGCCTGTGTTTTGTTTCTTCCTGTCTGCAGCGTCAACTGATGAAGAGGGCGGAGAAGGTGCTGTGGAGCACAGCGGCGGGGATCCCACCGCCAGCCGGAGACGCAAATCCCTGCTCCCCTCCCGTGTTGTCATCTCGTCGGGGAGTGAGGAGTCCGGTGCCGCGTCCCAGGCCGCAGCTGCCGGGGGGAGGTCCAAGAGGCGGAGGTTGGAGTTGGACTCCTCGGCAGCAGAAGGGGCAGCTGGGACCCCACAGGGCCCAACAGGGGAAGATGGCACGGAGTCATCCAGGTTGGTGGGGGGTTTGGTGGAGGAGGAGGCCATGCAAGCACCAGAGACGGGGTCTGGAGGTGGGGATCCCACTGGTGCTAGTGGTGCAGTGCAGGACCAGGGACAGGAGGCAGCACAGGTGGCCGCGGAGGTGCCTGTGTGCAATCCTGTCCCCGATCCTGTCCCTGCATCATCTTGCACCAGCAGGGATGCCTAAGTCCAGACCCGTTTTCAGGCAGGGGATGAGCTGACGTCAACTGGCCTTCCTCTGCCTGCGGACGTGGCTATCCAGGTCCGGGTTGAGCCTGTCCTGGCTGGTGTGGCGTTGCGTCAACGGGCCATGCGAGGTGACCTGCAGTCTTTTCATGGAGAGACTGCACATCATCTCGAATGGCTCGTTGACCACGTCAGCCTGCTGGGACAGGTCACCCAGGCCGGATTCCTCCGTCTGATGGGGCTTGCTCCGACCCCCTCCTCAACTGGACCCCCTACGCGCCAGTCGTCCTCTGTGCCATCTTTCCACCCATCAGTCACCTGGGTGCCCTGTGGAGCTGCCTCTGACGGTGCGGCCAGGCTGGTGGAGGAGGCATCCCTGCCACAGTCGGGAGTCGGACGTCCAGCAGGGGTAGCCACATCAACAACTGCACCCCAGCCGGCGGAGGATGTGCAGGCAGCAGGAGGCAGTGCACGGGCAGAGGCACAGCAGCAGCAGCAACGTGGTGGGAGCCATGAAGGCTTGGGGCCTTCAACATCGGAGGGGCAGGCATCGGCCGGAGGGCAGGTTGACCCAGGACGGGGTGTTTCTTCTGTGTGGCAGCGGTTGGGCCAGCAGATAGGTGCGGAGCGGCGGCGGGCGGAAGAGGCGCGGCTCACAATGGTCAGGGCGGAGAACTCCATGCGGAGGGCCCTGAGGCGGGCCGAGTGCCTCGAGGCAATCCGCAGGGGGTTGGAGGAGGACACAGCGTCGTCCCTGCGGACCCTCGGGGCCATGGAACAGGACCGCCTCCGGGACATCGAACAGGAGTTCGATGATGCCCTGGCCCGGAACACCACGGAGTGAGCCGCTGGGTTTTTTGTAGGTTTCCTTTGTTCAGTTGGGCTCATGGACCCTTGGATGTTTTGTACATAGTTCTTCATTGGATTGATTTTATTTTTCATTTGACTTTGGACTACATTTTTTTGGATTAGGATTTGGTGTTTTTATTTTTTTACATGGACATGCAGCTTATCTTTTTTTCATTCCCATTGTAGTTTGTTTCATTTCATTTGCATTCTTATTTTTTTTAATACAATTTTGTTTTCATATTTCACTGTGTGGTATCATCTCATTGCTTTCATGCATGTCATGTTGGGTGTTTTCCCATTCAATTGCAACCATTGTGTGTGACGGACATGGGTTCATTAGCTTTATGAACATTGGGGGTGTAACATGTAATTTCCTTTTCCATGTGGGTGAATGGGTTACTTGGTTGGGCTTTTTGGCTGTGGAGGCTGACCATGACGCACATGATTGGGGATTGTGAGGACCTGGTGGAGGCTGCCCATGGTGGCTAGGGGGTGGGGGTGGTGGGAGACATGAGTGGGGGCCTGGTGGAGGGTGCCCCTGCTGTCTGGGGGGTGGGGGTGGTGGGAGACATGAGTGAGGGCCTGGTGGACGGTGCCCCTGCACAGCTGGGGGGTATGGGTGGTGGGAGACATGAGTGGGGGCCTGGTGGAGGGTGCCCCTGCACTGCTGGGGGGTGAGGGTGGTGGGAGACATGAGTGGGGGCCTGGTGGAGGCTGCCCCTGCTGGCTGGGGGTTGGGGGTGGTGGGAGACATGAGTGGGGGCCTGGTGGAGGCTGCCCCTGCACTGCTGGGGGGGTGGTGATAGGGGACATGGGTGGGGGCCTCGTGGAGGGTGCCCCTGCACTCCTGGGGGGTGGGGGTGGTGGGAGACATGAGTGGGGGCCTGGTGGAGGGTGCCCCTGCTGGCTGGGGGGTGGGGGTGGTGGGAGACATGAGTGGGGGCCTGGTGGAGGGTGCCCCTGCACTGCTGGGGGGTGGGGGTGGTGGGAGACATGAGTGGGGGCCTGGTGGAGGGTGCCCCTGCACTGCTGGGGGGTGGGGGTGGTGGGAGACATGAGTGGGGGCCTGGTGGAGGGTGCCCCTGCACTGCTGGGGGGTGGGGGTGGTGGGAGACATGAGTGGGGGCCTGGTGGAGGCTGCCCCTGCACTGCTGGGGGGGGTGGTGATAGAGGACATGGGTGGGGGCCTGGTGGAGGCTGCCCCTGCACTGCTGGGGGGTGGTGGTGATAGGGGACATGGGTGGGGGCCTGGTGGAGGCTGCCCCTGGTGGCTGGGGGGTGGGGGTGGTGGGAGACATGAGTGGTGGCCTGGTGGAGGCTGCCCCTAATGGCTGGGGGGTGGGGGTGGTGGGAGACATGAGTGGGGGCCTGGTGGAGGGTGCCCCTGCACTGCTGGGGGGTGGGGGTGGTGGGAGACATGAGTGGGGGCCTGGTGGAGGGTGCCCCTGCACTGCTGGGAGGTGGGGGTGGTGGGAGACATGAGTGGGGGCCTGGTGGAGGGTGCCCCTGCACTGCTGGGGGGTGGGGTGGTGGGAGACATGAGTGGGGGCCTGGTGGAGGCTGCCCCTGCACTGCTGGGGGGGTGGTGATAGGGGACATGGGTGGGGGCCTGGTGGAGGGTGCCCCTGCACTGCTGGGGGGTGGTGGTGATAGGGGACATGGGTGGGGGCCTGGTGGAGGCTGCCCCTGGTGGCTGGGGGGTGGGGGTGGTGGGAGACATGAGTGGTGGCCTGGTGGAGGCTGCCCCTGCTGGCTGGGGGGTGGGGGTGGTGGGAGACATGAGTGGGGGCCTGGTGGAGGGTGCCCCTGCACTGCTGGGGGGTGTGGTGATAGGGGACATGGGTGGGGGCCTGGTGGAGGGTGCCCCTGCACTGCTGAGGGGGTGGGGGTGGTGGGAGACATGGGTGGTGGCCTGGTGGAGGGTGCCCCTGCACTGCTGGGAGGTGGGGGGTGGGAGACATGGGTGGGGGCCTGGTGGAGGGTGCCCCTGCACTGCTGGGGGGTGGTGGTGGTGATAGGGGACATGGGTGGGGGCCTGGTGGAGGCTGCCCCTGGTGGCTGGGGGGTGGGGGTGTTGGGAGACATGAGTGGGGGCCTGGTGGAGGGTGCCCCTGGTGGCTGGGGGGTGGGGGTGGTGGGAGACATGAGTGGGGGCCTGGTGGAGGGTGCCCCTGGTGGCTGGGGGGTGGAGGTGGTGGGAGACATGAGTGGGGGCCTGGTGGAGGGTACCCCTGCACTGCTGGGGGGTGGGGGTGGTGGGAGACATGAGTGGGGGCCTGGTGGAGGGTACCCCTGCACTGCTGGGGGGTGGGGGTGGTGGGAGACATGAGTGGGGGCCTGGTGGAGGCTGCCCCTGGTGGCTGGGGGGTGGGGGTGGTGGGAGACATGAGTGGGGGCCTGGTGGAGGGTGCCCCTGCACTGCTGGGGGGTGGTGGTGATAGGGGACATGGGTGATGGCCTGGTGGAGGCTGCCCCTGGTGGCTGGGGGTGGGGGTGGTGGGAGGCATGAGTGGTGGCCTGGTGGAGGCTGCCCCTGCTGGCTGGGGGGTGGGGGTGGTGGGAGACATGAGTGGGGGCCTGGTGGAGGGTGCCCCTGCACTGCTGGGGGGTGGTGGTGATAGGGGACATGGGTGGGGGCCTGGTGGAGGCTGCCCCTGCACTGCTGGGGGCTGGGGGTGTTGGGAGACATGAGTGGGGGCCTGGTGGAGGGTGCCCCTGCTGGCTGGGGGGTGGGGGTGGTGGGAGACATGAGTGGGGGCCTGGGGTGGTGATAGGGGACATAGGTGGGGGCCTGGTGGAGGGTGCCCCTACACTGCTGGGGGGGTGGTGATAGGGGACATGGGTGGGGGCCTGGTGGAGGGTGCCCCTTCACTGCTGGGGGGTGGGGGTGGTGGGAGACATGGGTGGGGGCCTGGTGGAGGGTGCCCCTGCACTGCTGGGGGGGTGGTGATAGGGGACATGGGTGGGGGCCTGGTGGAGGGTGCCCCTACACTGCTGGGGGGGTGGTGATAGGGGACATGGGTGGGGGCTTGGTGGAGGGTGCCCCTGCACTGCTGGGGGGTGGGGGTGGTGGGAGACATGAGTGGGGGCCTGGTGGAGGGTGCCCTGCACTGCTGGGGGGTGGGGTGGTGGGAGACATGAGTGGGGGCCTGGTGGAGGGTGCCCCTGCACTGCTGGGGGTGGTGGTGATAGGGGACATGGGTGGTGGCCTGGTGGAGGGGAGGCTGCCCCTGGTGGTTGGGGGGTTGGGGTGGTGGGAGACATGAGTGGTGGCCTGGTGGAGGCTGCCCCTGCTGGCTGGGGGGTGGGGGTGGTGGGAGACATGAGTGGGGGCCTGGTGGAGGGAGCCCCTGCACTGCTGGGGGGTGGTGGTGATAGGGGACATGGGTGGGGGCCTGGTGGAGGCTGCCCCTGCACTGCTGTGGGGTGGGGGTGGTGGGAGACATGAGTGGGGGCCTGGTGGAGGGTGCCCCTGCTGGCTGGGGGGAGGGGGTGGTGGGAGACATGAGTGGGGGCCTGGTGGAGGCTGCCCCTGCACTGCTGGGGGGGGTGGTGATAGGGGACATGGGTAGGGGCCTGGTGGAGGGTGCCCCTACACTGCTGGGGGGGGTGGTGATAGGGGACATGGGTGGGGGCCTGGTGGAGGGTGCCCCTGCACTGCTGGGGTGTGGGGGTGGTGGGAGACATGGGTGGGGGCCTGGTGGAGGGTGCCCCTGCACTGCTGGGGGGGTGGTGATAGGGAACATGGGTGGGGGCCTGGTGGAGGGTGCCCCTACACTGCTGGGGGGGTGGTGATAGGGGACATGGGTGGGGGCCTGGTGGAGGGTGCCCCTGCACTGCTGGGGGGTGGGGGTGGTGGGAGACATGAGTGGGGGCCTGGTGGAGGGTGCCCCTGCACTGCTGGGGGGTGGGGGTGGTGGGAGACATGAGTGGGGGCCTGGTGGAGGGTGCCGCTGCACTGCTGGGGGGTGGGGGTGGTGGGAGACATGAGTGGGGGCCTGGTGGAGGGTGCCCCTGCACTGCTGGGGGGTGGGGGTGGTGGGAGACATGAGTGGGGGCGTGGTGGAGGCTGCCCCTGGTGGCTGTGGGGTGGGGGTGGTGGGAGACATGAGTGGGGGCCTGGTGGAGGGTGCCCCTGCACTGCTGGGGGGTGGTGGTGATAGGGGACATGGGTGGTGGCCTGGTGGAGGCTGCCCCTGGTGGCTGTGGGGTGGGGGTGGTGGGAGACATGAGTGGTGGCCTGGTGGAGGCTGCCCCTGCTGGCTGGGGGGTGGGGGTGGTGGGAGACATGAGTGGGGGCCTGGTGGAGGGTGCCCCTGCACTGCTGGGGGGTGGTGGTGATAGGGGACATGGGTGGGGGCCTGGTGGAGGCTGCCCCTGCACTGCTGGGGGGTGGGGGTGGTGGGAGACATGAGTGGGGGCCTGGTGGAGGGTGCCCCTGCTGGCTGGGGGGTGGGGGTGGTGGGAGACATGAGTGGGGGCCTGGTGGAGGGTGCCCCTGCACTGCTGGGGGGTGATGGTGATAGGGGACATGGGTGGGGGCCTGGTGGAGGCTGCCCCTGCACTGCTGGGGGGTGGGGGTGGTGGGAGACATGAGTGGGGGCCTGGTGGAGGGTGCCCCTGCACTGCTGGGGGGTGGGGGTGGTGGGAGACATGAGTGGGGGCCTGGTGGAGGCTGCCCCTGCACTGCTGGGGGGTGGGGGTGGTGCGAGACATGGCTGGGGGCCTGGTGGAGGGTGCCTCTGCACTGCTGGGGGGTGGGGGTGGTGGGAGACATGGGTGGTGGCCTGGTGAAGGGTGCCCCTGCACTGCTGAGGGGTGGGGTGGAGGGAGACATGGGTGGGGGCCTGGTGGAGGGTGCCCCTGCACTGCTGGGGGGTGGGCGGGTGGGAGACATGGGTGGGGGCCTGGTGGTGGGTGCCCCTGGAGCTGGGGGGTGGGGGTGGTGGGAGACATTAGTGGGGGCCTGGTGGAGGCTGCCCCTGGTGGCTGGGGGGTGGGGGTGGTGTGAGACATGAGTGGGGGCCTGGTGGAGGCTGCCCCTGGTGGCTGGGGTGTGGGGGTGCTGGGTGACATGAGCAGGTGTGCAGGGTAGTCCCCTGTGGTGTGTGCTGCCTGCAGGGGCCATGGAGGGTGTACAGGGAATACCTGGGAGCACACAGCCAAATCGCGTGTAGATTTTCCCGCGTACCCCTGTCATACACGTGCCCAGCCAAATCGCGCGTGGAACTTCCCGCGCACCCCTGAAATCCACGTACCCGGCCAAATCGCGTGTGGAACTTCCCCCGCACCCCTGTAATCCACGTACACGGCCAAATCGCGTGTGGAACTTCCCGCGCACCCCTGAAATCCATGTACCCGGCCAAATCGCGTGTGGAACTTCCCGCGCACCCCTGAAATCCACGTACCCTGACAAATCGCGTGTGGAACTTCCCGCGCACCCCTGTAATCCACGTACACGGCCAAATCGCGTGTGGAACTTCCCGCGCACCCCTGTACTCCACGTACACGGCCAAATCGCGTGTGGAACTTCCCACAAACCCCTGGAATTCACGTACCCTGACAAATCGCGTGTGGAACTTCCCGCGCACCCCTGAAATCCACGTACCCGGCCAAATCGTGTGTGGAACTTCCCGCGCACCCCTGAAATCCACGTACCCGGCCAAATCGCGTGTGGAACTTCCCGCGCACCCCTGAAATCCACGTACCCGGCCAAATCGCGTGTGGAAATTCCTGCGCACCCCTGAAATCCACGTACACGGCCAAATCGCGTGTGAGACTTCCCGCGCACCCCGGTATACACGCACACGTATTTTTTGTCAGCGGTGGTCCGTGTTTGTGGGTATCTCTTTGCACGTCATTTGTCCTGGAGGGCCACAGTATAGGACATTCATCATGGCAGTATATAGGTGCTATTTGTTGGCGCACCTTTTGGCGCACATTTCTTACAGGCGCAGATACGCTACCGCCTGCTTTCTTGTGGCGGTCGTGTTTGTGCCTGTGCGCTGGTTTGAGCGTGCGCTTTTTTGCCCTATTCTATTCCATGAATACGTGTTGTAGGCGAGCGTGTGGGCGTTCCGCGCATTTGTGCCCTGTACTTCCACCGTGACGCCCACATTTTGGCAAGTTGTTCCCCATTCCGAGTGTTACGCCCCGTGTTCCGCCTACTTTTGTTGCGTGCGCCGCGCTATGTGCGATTTTCGCTGTGGCCTGTGCGATTTTGGCTGTGACCTGGCGCACGCAGTTAGATGGCCTGTGCGCCAACGTGCGCCGCGCACTTTTTTATCGCACATCCGAAGGTTTTCTCACGCACGGCCTTCCATGAATCGATGTGCGCTGCTTTTCGTGCGATTTTCGCACTTGCACTGCGATTTTCGCTATTCCACTGCGATTCGCACGTTTTTGGCCACTTGCGCCGCGCTAATTATTCCATGAATCGGCCTGCTAGTTTGTCTAATATAAACATGGCAAAAACCTTTCCCGTAATGTCCAGCATAGACACAAATCTATAGTTCTTTGACTCGCTGCGCTCACCCCTCTTAAAAATGGGAATTAGAATTGCTCTTCTCCAAGACTCAGGGATATCCGCAGTTTACAAAACTTTACTGAACAAGGTTTCTAAAATTCTTGCCCAAGATCCAGGGTCTCTTTTTAATATGACACTGGCGAGGCCATCTGGCTAGGTGCTTTTCATGCCTTCAAGTTTCTAATTTTAATTAATATACTATCCCTGTCTATCATCAGTTCAGGTTTATACGTTAAAACATCGTTGAAGCATTTCACATGCTGAAAATGTGTCTCATTATACTTGCACCACTGGTCCTCATTAACGGGGTTGGTCAGCATTCTGCTCTAGTTCCCCTTTGCCTCCCTGAGAAGTTACCATATAACTCTGGTGTCACGACCATTCAGCACATCCAACACTTTTTGGCATGCTGCATTTCTATTTGAAGAGCACCACCACTTGACCCAATTTCTGTATTTGTTTTTAATTTTGTTACTAATATATATTTGTTAATAAGGGTCAAGAGTGCAGTTCTTAGCATGGCACATGTCTCTGCACATGTCTCTTATTATCCCTGATTTCTCTGTCGAACAATGCGCCTTTCCCTGTCTCCTGCACTATGTACTTCCCCTTGCATAAAGCAATGTCCTTAGAGAAATGTAACATCTAACTTTTGATTCTCATCGATGCTAAGATATTCAAGTTGTTGATACACCTCTGCACCAAAGTCCCCAGTTGTGTGCTAGCTCTCGTGACATCCTTACTAGACCAACAAAGATTGTTCCCTGCATGATTGCCATCCACATCACTAAAGCTGTTTGGGCATACAGACAAAACAGTCAACCAAAGGGATGGGATCCTGGTTAACAAAGAAATAATCTAAAGTGGCCTTCTTGTTGCCTGACGCACAGGTACACTGTCCAGTGCAGTTTCCAACAGTGCAGCCATTCAGCATTACTAGGTCCCACCCATTAAGGAAACTGGACCATAACCGTCCCTACCTGTTAATGACATTCTGCAGCATAACATTTTTGCTCCTTACACTTTTTGTTTCCATATATTCATTAAAATATGCAAAGTGAGCATTTAAATCCCCTCCCAGTAGCACAAAATCCCCAGTGTCACCTGCAATCTAGTCTGCTTGCAATTCAGAGATCCGTGCAATTGCATGATCTACATGCACCGTGCCTGAAGATCGTCTGTCTGTTCTCCCTTGTCTTCACCCCTTAATTGTACTGGTAAAACTGCAGAATAGGCCCTCAGGCATATTTGCTGTATCTCAAACTGTTACATGTATTTTTTACGCACTTACTCTGCCTGTGCAGACTATTATCGTCTCAGAATCTCAAAGGCTCTGAGCGACTTTTGTTTTTTCCCCATGTTCCCACCCTCCTTCAGTGCATTGAAACACTTGCCTGTGTATAGGCGCTATATAAATAAACAATACACAATACCCAATAGAATCAAAAATGGCTTCTGTTGAGACACCCCCAGAGGGTCATAGATGTTTATCACCAACAATCTGTTCCTGCAACCTGGACCAACACCATCCACCTCTATAGCCACAATATTGTCTTCACTGTGAGGTGTGTTTACCCTCAAAGCAGAAAGAAAATTCTTTACCACAACCAATAGGCCCCCATAAGGCCTTCCATAGTCACCCTTCCTTGTGAGTATTTGAAAAACATGATAACCACCAATGTGCAATTTGGTCAGTAACCAACACTCCTGCAGCAAAGATATCTGATTTTCAAGCATAGCTCAAGAAAATCCTCTGATCCAAGAAGATGACTAAAGCCACAGGTATTCCAGGACAACACCATAAGACTTCATGGCTGTTTACAAGATAATGTAGAAGCGAGCCAATGCATCACTTTAGTACACATTGCGCATCATCGAGAGAGACATCCAAAACAACTGTTTTGCCATTAATGTTGGTGGAAATTTTAAGATTTCCACCTTGTTTGTGATCATTTTCAGAACAGTATAAATCTGGTGTGTCCTCATCAACATCTAGCTCATAGCCCATGTTTTCAAACTTTTCATGATGTTCATGGATCATAATGACTGTTTCACAATTTTTGCAGTGAATGTGGGTTTGATTAAGGTTGATACACGCCAATGGCTCAACAAATTCAAAATCATTTGATTCCAATACTCGCAATGGTGGAATTAATTGTAATAAGCAAAGTAGGTTATTTCGATTAATTCTTTTACCTGTATATCTGGTTTAGCCATTTAATTGTAAATGATTTGTCATCGGCCTTAGTGCTGACCAGGGACGTCATTTGGGGGTCGCCAGGTGTTGCAACTACGACCTCTGAGGTTTCCCTTGCTACCCATGTGGTTTCCCTTGCTACCCCTAAATAAAAAGTAAAAGAAAATGTTTTTTTCTTTTTTTTTTACATTCAATCGCCTGGGCTCTGGCAAGTGCAGCTCTTTGTTTCTGTGGTGGCTGGAATTCATGTTGAGGGCTCTTTAAATACCATGGGTTCCAAAAGTGTAACACTTTGAGG
The DNA here is from genome assembly GCF_040938575.1 of Ambystoma mexicanum. Lineage (NCBI taxonomy): Eukaryota > Metazoa > Chordata > Amphibia > Caudata > Ambystomatidae > Ambystoma > Ambystoma mexicanum. Next base: position 1,062,681,985 of record NC_090921.1, on the reverse strand, counting down.
AGTGACCCTAAATAATAAATAATAGGAATAACAAATAATTTGTCTTTCTGGAATTCTATACAATAATTGCTAGACTCATTAAAAGGGTCAAAGGTCATGTTCTATCGCTTCCCATGATGTCACTCATGGCAGGGTCAAATGACATCACTTCCTGTGATGTCATTAGAGGTAAAAGGTCATGCAATGTCACTTCTGCTACCCCTGGCATTTTGGTGCTGACTTCTTTGTTAACTAGTTTGTCAATTTTCATGGATTGACATGCTGTCATGCACCAGCCCTGGAAGTTCGTACACCATTGGAAGTACTACTAACATGGTTCAGGTTGTTCCAGGTTGATGGTCTAGTCCATATCCAACATGGCCGCCGGAACATATAACCAACAAATCAACCCAGCACTCGGCGCGTTGTATCAGCAATTGTTACGTGCGCTGCCAGTCTCTTTCACGAAGCGACTCGCCTTACGGAGCCTTGCTCTGTGCCTAATTCCTTCCTTCCTAGCTAAGTTCTATCTTTCAGTATTGTCTCACGTTAGGTGCTTCCAGGTTTTAAGGTAAGGTAACGGACGTTTCTTTCCGCTATTCTTTCATGCACGTCGCGTTAACCATCCTTGTGGCTTTCGCTACTTCCGTGTTTGTGTCTACTTTGGCTATTCTCACTTAGCGTTTCTCGCTCTGTTCTTTTACCGCCTTCCTCGGTATCGTGAGTCTTTCTACTCTGTTCTTTCCCTTCTCTGCTCCGCTCATTCAATCTGTATTCATCTTATTCTGTAATCCATCTTTGTAATTTCTACCTCCTTACCTGGTACTGGCTATGGAACGTCTCGTCTTCGTTCCGTCCAGATTCCTACCTCCTTCTCCACTTACCAGGATCCGCTATCTGCTGCATTGTGAGACTACCTGGAGTCCATTGGTCTTCGAGGATCGGATCTTCCGGTCTCTTACCAGAGGGTTACATTGGACACTCGCCTGTAATACTATCTACAGGATTCTTTGGGTTGCTGCCTGCAGTGGGAATCTTCCAGTTATCTATTCTTAAAGCGGAAGTGCTCCTTTTTGAGATCCTACCAAAAACTCTCCACATTTGAAGACGGACTGCAAACAACTATCAGGGTTTTTTTGCCTTTGGGCTTTTGCCCCGCACGAAGGGCGTGTTCCTCGGGTATCCCCAAGATCTGTATTCAATCCAGATGAAGGTGGCCACCGAGGGAGCGCGTCCCTACTTAGGTCAGAAGAAGTAGAAGAAGCGAATAGAGAGCACAAGGACTAAGAAGAAAAAGGAAGCAGCAAAGTTGGAGGAGATAATAGAAGAAACAGTTGAGGAGGAGTTTGGGGAAGGGGAGTCAAGCCTTGACACATGCACAAAGGAAATCAACCATGTTGTTTTTCTTTCGTTCAGGAGTAGAACAGTGGTCAATCAATCAGTCAAATAGGTTTATTCGAAAAGCTAGATCCATTAAACTCACAAGCATATAAAAGTAGACAACAAATATTAGCTTTAGACATTACAACACATATTTAAAAGTCAATCTTGAGAATGCCCTGTATTCATATTAATATCAATATAGCGCAAATATTAAACATTTACCATAACATGATTAAAACCTCACTGTTCACCTAAAAATTCCTTTCTCTGGTGCATGGCCCTTTTCAGATAGCACAGAAGGGCGCAAGCTGATGGTGCTGTGTCGGCGGTCTGAAGGAAGAGTAAAGCTGGCCTGTATAGGCGAATTTCAGAACGCTTAACAACTGGCAAGATTGTGGACCTTCTCACTTTTTATATGCCGGACAAAACAGAACAAAGTGATTCAAGTCTTCTCTTGCCGCCCCACACACTGGATTAGTTGGAATTATTGGGAAGGCTCGACTACTTTGCAATGTTTGCTCTTAGTTGTAAGCAGTCAAAACTAGCCCTCGGAATCAGCCACCTTTCCAGCTTTTTCATACTTCTAATAAGGTAAGGCTGAATCTCGTTATTTGTATATCCCCATAGTGGTGCTCCATAAAAAGTGGCCTCTTGGGTGACATAAACCTTTAATACCAAGACCAAAGGTTGGCCCTGGCAGCGTGACAAGAAGTGGGATATACCACCCAACTTCTGGGCCTTCTTCAAGGATTGTTTATTTATGTGGACATAGCCCGTGACTGACTCAGAGAATCTAATGCCCAGATAATCAAATTTCTTCACTCTCGGAATAGAGTCCCCATTACACACCAAGAGGCCCATCTTTGCGGGCCCCTTTTACCCTACACACCCCATTACCGTAGACTTGGAAGTGTTAATTTTTAACCCCAAATTGTCCATAAACACTGCATAGGCATCTATCAGCATCTGTAAGGCCCTATGTGTTCTGGCCATTAGCACCGTGTCATCAGCATAAGCCAGAGCTGAAAAGGGGCCTCCCACCCAAAGGTTGTTAGTCTGCACCATTCACAAGGGTTTTAAAGAGCCCGTTTATGTAGAGAGTGAACAGTATCGGGCCAGAACACAGCCCTGACGTACCCCAAGCCCAACTTCAAAACCGCAGGGAGCCTGCCCCCTTGGTCCAATATGGACACAAGCGATGTTATCCATATTAATTTCTTGCAACACGACCAACACTTACTCCGGGCATCCCAAGCACACCAGCACGCTCCAAAACGGCTCTCTGTAAACTTTATCAAAGGTTGTGCTTAGGTCCATAAAAGCAAGATAAACCACCTCCCCCCTATAAAACACAGAATTGGCAATCAATAGGTACAAATTGAGGCTCTGTTAAATGGTTCCCAGTCCTGGCCATGTTAAATGTAAGCAACCCTGTTTTCTTCAAGTCACCTACAATTGTCACTGGATCACCCATACCACCCATACCATCTTCTTGAATAATACAAGACTCTGATTCATTCCCAGTAAGCAGCCATCTTGTCAACGTTCCGCTGTTCTTTTGTTCCTGGGGTTTTCCTTTTTGCTTTTTTTGATGTTTTTCCAGCGATAGACAATGATGTTAACACAACAGCTGTATCAGAGATTATTTGATTTTGAATCACCGGATTTCAGCTAACAGGACGACGCTGAGCTAAACTTCTCTTCTTACCTATCAGGGAAATTTCAGAGCAGTCAGAAATTTCTGAGTGATTATCATCAGGCCGGATCAAGATGTATAAACTGTCATTGGTCTTGTTGGACACTGGAGTCTTTCAACTTCCAGAAAGCGCATTATGAGTATTAGGCTTGGCATTATTAGATGTTTCATTGTAACCATTTTCGTGTTACAAGGTAACACATGAGCAGGAGTCACACTGCCTTTGACACTTTCATAAATTTGCCCACACAGCTTTAGTAGTATCTTCATTGCGAAATTGAATAGTTACCATGAATGATTGATTCTCAACAAGGGTTCAACATCTACATGCAGGCTGTCAGTTACATCCATCGAGTCAGACTGAGGAAAAAGGATGGGCAAAGCAGACAATTTATTATCATGAATATTCAGTGGCTCGTTAATCACCACATTCTGTGATTCAGCATTATTAGTTATAGCAGTACTAGTGGGAGAAGGCATATCAGCTACAGCTGCAATACTGTTACAATGAATAGCATAACTCTAACAAATAATTATTGTCAACATTCAGTGAGTTAGAGTGATCATGTACATCTGGGGCGGCAATGAACAAAGCTCCCTCTGCAGGGTCAGCAGAGTCATTTATCAGCCATACCTTGCTGTCCCGCGGCATAGGGTCCACATTGAAGAAGGCAGCAATTTACCTCCTATGGTTAGTGCCCTCAGCTGTTCCAAGGTTAACCAGAGTTTGCTGATTCTCCGCCAGAGGAGTTTATTTAAACTGATTTGTAGATGTTCTAATTCTTTGGCAGACTCCTTCCCCTTTACGCAGATTATAATGATTTGACTTGGCCCTTTGCTTAGTAGGCATAATTTGCATAGGTAATCATGGCAGTAAAGACAAAACAAACAAAAGACTGAGAATAACATAATTTCCTAACCAAACTACTGAGCTGCAAACAGCTTGACTACAACACTTTCAACCACTTCCACGATGCCTCACATTTATTAAACACTACAGAGCATTCAATGGCCTACAGCTGCTCAGGCCACTTGTAGGGCTAGCCACCGTCAGGGGAAATTGCTAAAGCAATGTCAAGGCCATCCGTAGTAATAGTCACTGCAGGGAGGAAACCGCTGCTGCAGAATCACTTCCTCCATTCCTCCACTATAATAAATGCAGCAACAGCACTCTGTAATGGTGTGAGGAACTCATGGTGACAACAAGTAAGACAGACACAAGTGGTCACAGTTCAAGGGTGTTTATTGAACAATGAATGTTGTATTCAGGTTGGAAAAAAGCCTAATCTAAACCTATATCTAAGATGGGAGCAAGTATCGACCATGAAATGAAAAATAAGGCAGTCCTACTGGAGTTGTATCAAATATAAAAAAGGTCCTATAATAAGAAACGTATTGCTTAACTTCACAACTAACACAAAAAGGGTGTGGGATAATTCACAAGAAAAGAAAGAAGTGTTCTCAAATAATATGTCAGGATGCGGTAGCCTGGGTCTTCCTTCCCCACATTTCGAGCACGGGGTAAGATGGAAGCTTGGGGCACAGTACAGTCTCGGTCTTCTCCAGCACAAGATGACAGTTCTAATGACAGCTCTCAAGACACACTCTCGGGTTCTTCTAGCACGAGATGGTAGTATATATTTTAAACCTCAAGCTTTCAGTTATCAGGGTCATCAATGTCCAAGACTCGTTTCACTTGAAAGTCTCTTGCCTTCGAGGACCTGACGTGTTCAAACAACAAAACAAAAGTTCCTTTAACAAATGAAATTTATTTTCCAATGTATGCTGGTTGATGAGTTTACCCCTGGGTCCCCCTCTTCTGGGCGCTGACCCTTCTCAATTTGTTTACCACAGTTCATGTAGGGTGATGGCTTCACCCCTAGGTCCCCCTCTTCTGGGTGCTGACCCTTCTCAATTGTATTCCAAAAATGTATATGTCAGTACCCTTCTTACTTGAAATTTGGATGACAGCTTTACTCCTGGCTCTTCCTCTGTCGGGCTCGGACCCTTCTTGACTAGCGGTATTTGGGTGCTGGTTTTACCCCTGGATCTCCCTCTGCCGGGCTCGGATCCCTCTTGACTGCTAGTACTTGGGTGGTAGCTTTATCTCTGAATTTCCCTTGGTCGGGCTTGGACCCCTCTTGCCTTTTGCAGGATTTCCCCTCCTTTAATTTCTCAATGTCTCTTTAAATCATATTCACCATTGTCCAATATCGTTCGGATTCACTTCCCTTTCTTTTTCAGTGCTTGTAGATCAAAATCTTTTGATTGTACAGGGATTTTGCTTGACCCTCTGTATGACCACGTTGACCTATTTCACCGGCTCTCCTACTGCTTTCTGGGATCTGTAGTTTCTCTCATAGGGGGCTTGACCAGAGTATCTTGAGTTAGCACCCACATGGTGCCGTATTCCCTCTGCAGCTGGTCTGCCCTTGACACTTTTTACAGTTCCTTCAAAGTTCATCAGCTATGATTCAAAATGTGCCACGTGCCCAGTTCATATTAGTTCTCCCCTCAACTCCACTCAACTCACCGGCTGTGATGAACCACTTGGCTTTTAGCTTCTTTAGAGTCAAGGCCGGTACCACAGGGACGGGAGCTACCCTTGCTCCTGCTGATCGGCATAGGCTTGCCCTGTGTACCATTGACATCTGCCACAGGACACTTGTGCTATTGTTCGCAGTCTTAAGCTCTCTTCTACAAAGGTTCTGCGGGTCTGGGATGAAAAGGGCAAGGTCACTTCTTTCCTCGCTGCCCTCTTGATTCCTGCTACCTTTCTCCTTCTCCTTAACTGCTGCATAGTAGCCGTCTCATTGTAAACTGCTGTCTGCCATGCTCGCCTTCCTCACCTTGCTCGTACTGTACTCTCCATCTTTTACCCTTGTGGGGAAAGGAAAGGGCCATCAGGTGTGTGTGGTTCTGATCAATTGCCTGACTTTGCCTGACCCTTGTTTAGGGACATGTCATGTAAATGGCTTTGGTGTTAGTCCGTTGTCCTTTGTGTTGTGCAAAAGTGTTCGAGTTAAAAAAGGGGAGCAGTGGCTTGGAAGGTCCTGGGTGATAGGATGGGTAAAAAGTTGTTAAAAGGAGAATACTGCATCTCACCCATCAGTGTCCCACTCCCACTCCCTATGGACCCCCCATCCAGGTGATCCTCCCTCACTGGTCCAACCCCAGGAACTGGATCCAATAGCAATGGCCATTTCCTGGCCACCTGATGAGGTTTAGACAGGGAGACACCTTCAGGTTTCTCACAATGGCCACTATCTCCGAAGGCCAGTGTAGCAAACGACCAGCACAAAGGGCATCATCCCCACATTGTCCTCCCATGCCCAAGCTCAACACCAAGAAAAGACCTTACCAGAAAGGCAAAAAGAGCCAAGGAAAGCCAAGGCAACCAATTTTTATGCAAGGTGTCTGTTAGACCCTTTCGGGGCTCAAAAATTCCATTCACTTGGGGATGATAGGCGCAGGTGAGAATGTGTGTTTTATTCCCAATAGAGATGTATTGTGTTCAGACACTTCATTTACAAAATGGGGTCCGTTGGCAGAACGGTTAACCAGGGACGTCATTTCACCAAAATGCCAGGAAGTGACATCACATGACCTTTGACCTCTGTTGACATCACAGGAAGTGATGTCATTTGACCCCCCACCTCAAAGTGACATCACGGGAAGCAATGGAACCCAACCTTTCACCCCTTGACAAAACAGGAAGGGACATCACATACTGTTCCTAAGTACACTACTATAAGTAATACTCCAAAAATAAAGAGCCACATGACACTGGCCACAGCCCAGGAACTTAAATTTAAAAAAAAAAATAATAAAAAAATGAACATTTTTAAAATCTTTTTTTTCTAGGGGTAGCGAGGAAGATCACAGGGGTACCAAGGGAGACCTCAGGGGTCCCAACTGCGACCCCTGGTGACCCCCAAATGACGTCCCTGCAGTTAACTTCGCACACTCCCCATCTAGAAAATACTTCTTGTATGTGGAATTTTGCAGCCAATATGGCATCTGGATGTGTGCAGGGACCTGCTTCTTTCCACCAAAAAAAAGTGCATACTACCACTATTATGTGTCGTTAGCCATTACAAGTCTGAAGCATATCTTCATAATCAATATGCAAATGCCAAAATGGTCCACGAAGATGGGGTATTGTTGCTCTGACCATTCATAATGTATGGCCAGCAGTGAATTCATGACAAATAATACAGTTAATAATGAAATTGGCCACATGCTAGTTCGGGACAAACCAGTCATCTGAAATAGATGCTGTAAGACACTGCCTTGTGGTAGGTGCTGGGTAGTGTAATTGTTCCATCGCTACTGTGAGTAAATAGGCATGACAGGTTTCCCTGTGCTATCCTGTCACCAAATTAGCTACGTGTGGCTTCATTTCTGCTCTTCTTGTGGCGCGTGCCCCTGCCACTCTACAATCTGTGTTATTGGCACTGTGTTAAAACTTTCTTTCATCATTTATTTGGGGCAGTTGTGATGTCTAATATCTTGGGAAAATATGTTGCCCTTTTGACTTCTGTATCTGCAGCTTCATTGCTAAGGGAAATCATGTCTTCACCTCTGGTGTGCCCTGCACACTTCACCACTGTAACCGCAGAGGAACATTCAAGTGTGTCTAATAACCTCTCTAACAATGGTACATGCTGTGCTGGTGTGCCATCTGCGCGCTGGAAGCCCCTTCTTTTCCAATGTGACAGTCATGAGGGTATTGTTGATGTCACAAAGGTGAAGTCAAAATACACCATTACCGCCTCCTCCTTACGTGCTTCAAGCGCTAAAAGGATGGCTACTAATTTGGCCGCTTCCGCTGAGAAATGTGCTGGTAATCTTCCACTTTTCACTATGACAAACCTTTCACTCTCTTCTGCCTTCACCACTGCCGACCCACTATGCCTTTCTCTGCTGCTTTGATGTATTGTCGATGAATCATCAATGAAAAGAATGATCCCCCCTTCTACGGCATTTTCCTTGACACGGGCACATAATAATAATAATCAGTGTAGGTAGTACAGTCGTGTACATTATCTCCCTCCTTCACTGGCTCTGCTATGAACTTTGCGGGGTTCACAATGTGCACCTTACAACTTTGGTCGATGGATTAGATATTATGACCTCATATCCGCTCTCTGTGCAACCAATGTGGTTTTGTGCTTTTCAAGGATGGCAAAAAGAGCATGTTCAACATTTAAAGTACCTGAACAGCCCATCATTATACTGTACAACTTTCAAATTGCAAAGGCTGCTGTAGGCAATGATTGCTCACATGGGTAATGACCCCTTTACAGGGTCTTAGATCCTGCTGTAAAAATCCAGTGGTTTGTATAACTTTGATATTTTTTGTGTAAGGACAACCATCATCACAACTCCATTTATCAGAATCAGAAAACCGGAAAAAATCGTCATTGTAATCTGGGATCCCTAAAACGGGAGCTGTGTTTATTGCTTCATTGCTTCTTATTGCTTCTTTTAATTCATCAAAGGCATCTATCATCTCATCTGTCCATGCAATGTCACTCTTGTCTTTTTGTGCTTCTTTCAGTCCTTCTCAGAGGGGTGAACATATGTGCTTTGGTAAAAGAACCATACATGAGACTCATTACAGAGTCCCAAAAACTGCTGCAACTCTTTTACAATCTCTGGCCGGGACATTCTGGTAATAGCTTCTGCTCTTTCAGGTGTCACCTTCAAGCCCCATTATCTCGACTAGATACAAGACATCTTCCTGAAAATATTGCAATTTCTCTTTGTCCACATTGTACCCTTTTTCAGCCTATACTGTCAATAGTGTCAAAGAGCCCTTCCTGCACTCCTCTGTGACACTGCAAATTAGCAGGTCATCGTCATACTGTATGACTGTGCTGTCAGTTTGTACACTTCCCAAGTCAATCTGCAGCAACCTATTGAAAACACTGGGTGACTTACAGTACCCGTGTGGGAGGGGACTGTGCTGTAATCTGCTTCTGCGATAGGTAAATATGGTCAAATAATATGAGTATTCTTGAAGGGGAATGGAGAAGAATGCATTTTTCAGGCTGCTTACTGTAAAATATTGGGCTTTAGGCAGTATGTTACATAATATTATTGCAGGATTTGGCACCATTGGAAATTATGCCCCAACGATATTGTTCATAGGGCATATATCCTGTATAAATATCCCAAATAACCTTTTGCCTTTTTTACTGTATACAGTGCCGTATTGCACAGTGACTCTGAATTCACTAAAATATCTTGTCGCATAAGGGTGGCAATAGTTTCATAGATGCACTTGAAGACTTCTTTTGACATGGAGTACTGTTTTACTTGTGGTAAAATTACACCCTTTTTCGGTTTTATTTTGACTCCCACTCCTTTTAATAAGCCAACATCAAATGGACTGTTAGTTCACAATGGACTTGGCACATTTGCCAAATCTTCCTGCAAAAATGATGGTACTTTTCTCACCAGCAATAATGGTTGGGGAACCTCTCTCTACTTTATTTGCAAGTAATAGGTGATACAAATGTTGAACATCACCTTCTCATCTGAATAATAATATTCAAACAGTTCATGATCAGTCAAGTCAGTAAGTCTGTGTGCTGAGTGAAGAGCTATTACTGAGCGCCAATTTATTCTTTCATCATCAGCCCCATGCAGTATGACTCTGTCTTCTCTTATCATTGCTGCTTCTAATTCAATTGTAATAATCTTCCATTCTACCACATCCATGGGTACCTAAGGTCTAAACAGAAATTATCTGGGTAATCTCAATAACTTGTCTTATATTTTTGGAAGCCATGCTAGTACCACTAGTACCACTTGTAGCCCATAAAGGAAAACCTCTGGGTTTATTGCCACTCCTTTTTCTGCTTTCTGGTCATATAATTCCATCACAAACTCTTGCACATTCACATAATGAATACCTGAGGTTGAACATATTATCCACTTGTCAATCAAATAAATCGTCATGCTTAACTTGCTAATCAAGTCTCTCTTCAATATGTTAAGTGGTGTTTTCCAAGAAAATAATAATGGCATAGCCATCTCATGCTCTCCTATAGCTTTGGGAAAGTTATCTGTAAAAGGAACCATTGTCATAGCCTCAGAGAATCCTTGTGCGTCCATCGATATTCCTGATATTGGGACTGTACCTCTCTTACACAGGATCTCGTTGCCACAATGTCAACCAAGAAGGAAAAAGTTGTGTTCCCTATGATTGCCTCCACCCTCAGTTCTTCTTGTGGGTCTTGCGCAATCAATAGAATTGAGCACATCAAGTCACTCTGTGGGCTGTCTTATTGTGGATACATTTTCACTCACTCCCACTACTGTCATGTCCCTGACTCTAGGTGCTGGCGGTGCTTGCAGCAATATGTTTGCGTCCCATTGTGCTATTGTATGCTGTGGAACTTGTGGTTGTATGTGTGCTTGCTGCATCTGAGGCTGTACCGCCTGCTGTGGTTGCTGTATTTGCGGCTGCACTACCTGCTGTGTTTGCTGTATTTGCTGCCCCTGTGTCTGGGTTGGTTGATACTGTGTATAATCTAGGGCATTGTAATCTTGCTGTGTAGTGTTAGAACAGGCTTGATATTCTTGCCAAATAAGCGTAGGGCAATCTTGGCAGTTGAACCCGTCGTGTAGCCGACAAGTTCTTTCTGCCAATATACCCTTCAGAGGGATTCAGAAACACCCCCTGAAGGATCTATTAACCAAAAGATGGATGGACGCCACAGGAACCGCCAGCCTGCAAAGGAAGTCACAATCAATAACAGCCAAATGACAGTAATCACCCAATATAGGAATTGACAACAAGGTAATACCTGCAAGACTAGAAGGAAGTAGTAATAAGTGGAACCACGCGATGTCTAACCTAGAAGAACACCAAGACTATTAGACACTAATCAAGGATATAACTAGGTTACTGAATGAGTCAACATAGAATGCTCTTACCATCTGTATGTTTCTTGCAGGGTCGTGAAGAAGAGGAATCCGGAAATCCAAGGTGAGTCAGGAAGACCCTAACACCCGCCAGCACGAGGATGCCTAATAGTCTCATTCCCACTGTCCGTGTAGAAAAGAAAAGATTCCAGTGATCCACCTACCCTCGCCGGCACGAGGATGCCTAATCAGCAACACGAAGCGTCTCTAGTTCAACACGCCGGTAGGAAGAGAGCGTAGAAGTATTCCGCGGTAAGCAGTGTTCCGAAGTCCAAATGAATGGTCACAGATCCACGGAAGGTCGAGGAAGCGGTCAGGGTCGGCAACAATACAGGTAAGGCAGAGACAAAGATTAGGCAGCAGCAGGTCGAAGAGTAATCCGAGGGTCAGAACCTAGTAACGAACAGGAATCAGAATCACAAAGCAGAGGAAGGTCGATAAGCGGTCCGGGGTCAAAATGTCCGAAAGCCAGAAGACAAAAGGGCAATCCAAAGGGAATCCAATAAGCAAGCCGAGGTCACAAGAATTCCAGGGTCAAGAAGTACAAAAGCAATAGCAATAGAATATAGATTCAGAAGCGAAGCGCCAAGTTTGAACGGGCCATTAATACATAGAACACTGGTCACGTGATCCACCACAACTGGCTCAACGTGAAAAGACACGTGATCCCAGCAACGCAGAGCGTCCATGTTGCCATGGCAACCCCCAGCGTTTTCGGAAAGATTCACAGCGTACCAGATGTTTACGGGCACGGCCGCTATAGGGAAATGCTTTAACTCCATGACGTTTGAGGCGGATACGTGTGGAAACAGCGGATGTAACAGGTCTCGCTACTTGGCACCGGGCTCCAGACTGACCCGGATACCCGAGCCCTTTACGGTTCCTGACATGTAGCACCGAATTGTGGTGGATATGCGGACCCCTCTCTTGGCCCTGATTGCTGCCAATTTTGTTGCATTCCTCCCCTACTCATGCAAACCTGTGCAATGTGTTCTACTTTTCCACATGTCCAACACTGTCCTCCAAATCCCCCAAATTGTGGCTGTCCTCCATTGAACCCTCCTGTCTGTGATGCTTGAAATCCAACCCCTCTTCCTGTTGGTTTGGTGCAAATCCCCTACCCCAGGGATAATTATTCTCTTCTTCTCGCAAAATATCCATTCAAACCTGGTTGCACTTGTTGTGCTTTCTGCACACTGTGGTTCTCCCCAACATAGGCTAATACTGTTCCTTCTGCTGGCAATTTTGACAATTTCTTGAAACCATCTTTGCTTCCTCTTCCTTTCCTCAACCTTCTTTTTGTCTTTCTCTTAGTTTAATCGCATAATGATGAACAATGTTCAATTGTATCTCAGGGCATGGTTTTGCCTCAATCCACACAATTTTCTTTAATTGTCTTTGTACTTCTTTGGGAAGTCCCTCACATAAAAGGTGATAAAAAATGGTTATAATTGTGTCCCAGATTTCTTGTTTCTAAACGCCATTTCTCTTGTATGTCTTGTATGTAGCAGCTGGGTCCTTATCTGGTCCCATTTTGCTTGGCATTATCGAACTAATGTCTGATGTGTCTGGAAATTGTATTATGAGTGCCCTCCAAACCTCTGCTCGACAATATTTTGGGCTGTCACTCCAGGGTTTCCTGCCCATTTCCAAATGTCTTCTGATTGCTCATCCAATATGGCCAAAAACAAGGTTTTCATGCCTCCTAACGCCAATGGCATGCCTGCTGTTTCCTTTCTAACTCATAAATCCACTTCCCTACACCCTCTGCAATTGATGGCATTAATTTTGCGTGTCTGTGGTTAGGGTATATATTGTGCAAATCCATTGCCTTTCTGTAATAAGGGGAAATGTGTCAGTCCACTTCTGTGCATGAGTGCAGCCACAACCTTTGTCTTGGTTGGTGCTGCTGCCATACACACATTTTTACAGCCTGGACTCATTGACCGTCTCTCTGGAAGCAATGGATGTATAATGGGCTCTATCACTCTTCCCTCCAAATCTATCAAATCAATCTTTATTTCCACAAGTGCCCCTTTGGAAGGTACTTGTGCAGCTTCCTCCTCCCCACTCTCATCATCAACTTCCCATTCCAACTGTCTTTCCTCTTCCTCCTCATCTTCACCATCATCTTCTTCCTCAAACTCTCGCCTTCTAAGGGGCTCTCTCACATACCCTCTCACTATCTCCTCCGATCCATTCCTTCCCATAATTTGCACAGAATTCCCCCAATTCTTTCTTCTGCTCATGCTATCTCTTCTACTCCTAGTTAGGCTGGCATTGTTCCTTCTTGTAATATCCTCCCTTTTTCTGTCAGTCAATGTATGTCTGCTAATTATGTCATCAACTTCCTTTCAGTGTCTCTCCCTCTCGCTCTCTTCTTCCCGTTTTCTTTCCCTTTATCTCTCTTCTTCCCATTTTCTATCTATTTCTCTCTCTTCTTCCCATTTTCTTTCTCTTTGCCTCTCTTCTTTCACCCTTTTTTCCTTCTCTATCGGCTGTCTGTTTCCATCTTCTAACACCTTCTCTTTAAAATCGTCTATGCCTTTTCCATCAAGTTTTAAGAATGATTTGCTCTTCTATCCATTTATCTGACACAATTGTTGTCTCATACCTTTAATCCTGCATGCCTCTCGCTCCTTGACCTTCTTCCTCTGCTTCTGTTAGCTTCGCTTGCAATCTATGCCGTGCATCATATTCTGCTTGCTGCGACAATGGTCTTTGCTTGTTTCCATTTTCTCCCCTTCTGCTGTCGTCATCAATATAGGCTGGGGGAAAATATCTGGGGTTTGTATTCCCTGCAGCAGTCTTCAATGGGTAAAGTCACTGTGCAGTAAAGGACAGCACATCAGTTGGAGGAGGAGGAGCTGTGGGCAGTGTACGCCCTTTGTCATGCTTATTAAGTATCCATTCTGTCTTGCGTGGCTCCACTACCGCTTCCTTGAATATTTTCCACAATTCGATTAAACTTAGTCTGTTCTGCAATTGTTTTCCCTTATGTGCATCATGTAAATAGTTGCACATGTGTTGCAGAACCTCTTTCGAATGAGTACCGTCTTGAGGTCAATGCATAAACATCTTGCCGGCCACATCTTTAACCCACTGAATGTGGTATTTCATTATCGTATCTTTGTATCTGGGAAGTGACTCAGACAAATGGGCAATGGGGGTATTTTCCATAATAGCAATATAAAACTCAATTTACCAATAATCAATGAACACTGCTTCAACACTCACTTACCTTTGTCTCTCCTTTTTCCTACACCTCCCCTAAAAGCATCCCCAATTTAACAACCCACGTCTCTCTCTCTCTGAGACCAACAGTCCCTAAATTCTTCTCCTCAGGAGCAAGACAAATATGCTGCTCACACTCTAAACCACTTTTTCTTGTTAACAACACACATTCACTCTTCTACTAACACAACAAAACACATCTATTACCCTATGCTATACCACAACAAAATAAAATGGTGTCAACAATCATTGACATACATCAAAATACAGCTGTCTTCCCATTATATGTGGGGATCCTTCTCTTTATATCTCAGTCCCTAAAAGAGGTTTACCGCACAGTCTCCCAACCCTTGTTGAAGTTTTCACTATTTCTGTATCTCAAAAATCAATAATAAGAGAACACTAAATTCTAAGTTTTGTCATGCACAGTTTATACTCATATCCACGGATCCCCTGAGGGTCTTCAGTGTTGAGTCTCCTCTGCCTGCCTGCTCCACCCTCCGCACCCAGCATGGCAGCCTGTGAGACCGGGCAGGGCCTCTCTTTTTAGATGTGCATTATTCTGCTCTCTACAAGCCGCCCTCACTGTCCAAAGGGAAACCTGAATTATCCATTCATCTTAGAAATATCTAGAACTAGCTAGAAAAATACTTTGGGCCTCATTACAAGTGTGGCGGTCTGGAAATAAGAGTGCTGGATGCACCGTACCGGCACCCTTTCCAGACCGCTACACTGCAACTCTGCGGGTGGGTGCCATTGTACCTGACAGGTCTGGTACTTGCCTGCAGAGTTTTCACAGAAGCACAGGCACATCTAGCAACAGAGCCAGTGATTCTGTCTCCCCACTCCCATGGCGTCCTATGGGACTCCACAGGAATGGGGAACAACATTTTCTGGCGCCTGACATCCCAGGCCATCGGGACTTGTAATGTCCCAGGGGCACAGGGATATCAGCCGCCGGTAAAGTGTCATGAGTTCGGTGGCAACCGGTGGGTTATCACCAGACTCGTAATGAGGCCTAAGTTACTTGCAAGCAATCACAAAACAATCCTCTGTTATGAGTATTGGACACTGCCTACCCAACCTATTCTCCAGGCCATGAAGATATTTCCCACCAGATTCCAGGGTTAAACCATTTCTAATGTTAATAAAGGGGGCACACTTTAATATTAGGAGGGAACTTTGTCTCAGCTTGACCAACACTCATAACTGGAACCTGGATTAACATGTCCATCAGAGAATCTTCCAGCGCATGAAAATGTAATGTGGAGCCATTAGACACAAGATGTTTACTAGCAACTATGTGAGACAGCACCAAGTTCTCTCCTGGAGAAAGGGAGCCATGATGGTCAGGAACAGTTGCATAATTAAGGACAGTGTCCTTCAGATTCTACACTCTGGCAATTCGTACACTCTGCTAGACTTCTCTTGAGACTGGAATACGCCATACTTGTGAGGCACATTTTCCTGGGGAGTCTTTGAGGTGCCACTGCACCCACTGTATATCCCATGCCCAGCCCTTCAATCCGCTGCTCCCACACAAGCTACTGCAGTCATTGATCTAGTATGTGAGCTGATCCCTACTGAAAAAGTAAGGTAAGATATTTCCCCTTGCAGGGCCACACACTTTGCATTTGGGGACTTTAGCCTTGCTTGGAGAGAGCCTATTTTCAATTTGCCTTAAGTCGTTTGATTACACAACTCAAATTTGAGAGTTTTTTTTAGCTCAGAACCCCCATGCACTCGACACACTACACATATCATGAAGGATGGAGAACATCCAATGCCTACTGATCAGCCCAGTGCTGCCCCATGGGATGCCTTGTGGGATGCTTGATGATGCGCTTGGGTTTCCACCATCACCAGGAGAATATCGTCCGATTCCTAATGTGACTTTTTATACAGCATCACAGAAGTATCTGGGACTACATCAACCCTCCTGAACCGGGATCTATTAATGTCAAGTGAGAAGAGGTTACATATTTTCTCAGGCAGCAGACAAGTTTGACATAAATCCATGGAGTCCTCATGTTCTTACCATCTGACAGCCTTCTAGACTTCAGCACAGACTTCAGGCTGAGATCTAGATTGATGTCTTGGCAGTTGCATCACTATGCAGGTTTGGGGGGGTGTGAACAGCACCAGGTGACACCCCTCACAGAAGTAACACCAGGGGCACAGAGAACGCCTCCCCTCCCCATGCGGCACGGCATTGATGCATCACCTAATGTGCACTGTGTGCATTCATCAAAGCAATTTAACACTTACTTCCTCTGGAGGATAGCTCAGGGGCAATGCACTCACCTTGGAAGCAAGATGACGATCGAACCTCTGTTGCTCCGTGACATCTTGCTGCCAAGGTGAGTACATTATTAATTCTTAGTCACTGTGAAGGGAAAAGAAGGTCTTGCAGGTAGAATCTACCAGGTGCTGGATACCAGACTCTACATGCCTAGTGTCATAATGTATTCTCACTGCAACGGCTGTGCACTGAACATGCACCCTTACATACTGACTTACAGCTAGTACTTCAAAGAATACCCAGGGATTTATATCCGATGTCCAATTTCCAATACCTACTGTCCCCAAGGGTAATAAGGACTATAAGAAATAAAATTATAGCACAATAAAAACATATCAGTGGTAATAACCACAGCAATAATAATAGCAATACCTAGTTTCAATTAAAATGACACCCAGACAGTATGTGCCACTCTCCAAGCCGCCTCCGAATAGCTCTGCCCCTTGGCCTCCACGGTGAGCACCTTCTACATTCCCACTCGGCTTGCATGATCTGGATGCTGTCACTCACCACTAGTCTCACACTTCAGGTGCATGCCGGGCTATCAGCGAGCCACAGAAACTATGGGGCTCTGAGGCATTAAGTGAGCCTAAGATAGCCTAGGCAACTCCAACATACTGGAAAACAGAGAACAAAGACTAAGTGTATGCAGCCCACACCACAAATGCTCATATGTTCACATGCTCATATATATATATATATATATATATATATATATATTCACCCTCCCCATTGTGGTTCAAATTAAAAACGAAAAACCCCTGAAATTCGCCAGTTATGGCAGACTAAGCCCCCTTACTTGCCATCGCCACTGTGCACTGCTAACACTAACACCCAGAACATGAAAGCTGTCCTCTGAAATGTCACTGATGACACCACTGACGACAGTGATGTGATCAATGACATTTGTGATGTTATCTTTCTTGTCCTGGGTGTTAGTGTTAGCAGTGCACAGTGGTGCGGGCAGTTATGGTTGCTTGGAGTGTGCAGTGTTTTTTGGTTTCACTGTGAAGTATAACATCCCTTTAACAAAGTTTTTTTACTGAATGTACATGTATATATATATATATATATATATATATATATATATATATATATATGGCAGGCAACGAAAAGAAAATAGGCTAAACATGTGATGATGTCAGTGATGTCCTCAGTGACATTTCAGAGGACAGCTTTCATGTTCTGGGTATTAGTGTTAGCAGTGCTCAGCGGCGATGGCAAGTAAGGGGGCTCAGTCTGCCATAACTGGCGAATTTCAGGGGTTTTTCGTTTTTAATTTGAACCACAATGGGGAGGGCGAACATTTTTCTTTAGTGAAGTGCACAGGTTTTTCGTAGGGCAACTTAACCATAACGTTCCCTCAACAAAGTTATTTTTGTAGTGCATTTTACAGGTTTTTGGGAGGGCAACGTAACCATAACCTCCCTGTAACAAACTTTTTTTAACCGAATGCCATAAGTTTTTAGTAGTAGAAATGCATCATAACATTACTTTAAGAAACATTTTCGACTACATTTATTAGGGTTCCAATAGTAACACGTAAGCATACGACTGTAAAGGAACATTTGAAGTAACTGCCCACCTTTCGAAGAATTCCACATTGTCATATGCTGACGTATAGCATGGGGGCGTGTTCGAACAGTCATACACACTTCACAATGACATGTGTAACTGGTTGATAGTGCGAAAGTACATTGGGTATTGTTGTAAGAACTTCTACTGCAAAATTTCTGACACAGAACTCCACAATGCAAGTGTGCAACACAATATAAGCAAGAGTGCATGCCAACGTTTCTGGATCATTCACCCCCATTCCTCCCCAAAGAGTGGGGGATGAATGCCATTGGCAATCGAGATTTTACAGCAGTAATTCGTTGTACCAAGAAAGAGGATTTTTTGTCTTCAACCGGAACGCCTCCGGCGTTCCCGGCTGAAGAAAACAAATCCTTTTTCAAGATGGCCACCATACAAAGGGAAGACGGGCATTGGACAGAAAGCCTTCTTCGCTTTCCATTGCAGGCTGCAGAAAGCAAAAAAGAAACTGTGTTACCGATATGGCAGCACCATATTTGTGTTCCTTGATAAATATGTGGTAATGAGCAAGACTTTTACCAGAAAGGCAGTCCCTGGTGGACATGGCGACCTCAATGCAATGTTTTCTCCCTTGCAGTAAAGGCCAGTAGCCATATCCCCAACATTATGGCCACTACCCATACATAGAGGCTACCCCTCAGAGACGGAAGCTGTACCGTTAAATATGAAAAGACTATCACATGCACTACACGAAGCTTTTCAGTCATTGTCATTGACCTTTACATACATGTGTTGTACATGTACTAATTTTTTTCTGTAAAAATGTGCGTAAAAACAGCAAAGGAGTAGTGTACTTACATTGACATAAAATGCCAAACAAACTCTGTGATGCGAACCGCAATGACGTCATAAATACTGGATGCAACACCATTACCACTCACCTTT
Source organism: Ambystoma mexicanum (assembly GCF_040938575.1). Classification (NCBI taxonomy): domain Eukaryota; kingdom Metazoa; phylum Chordata; class Amphibia; order Caudata; family Ambystomatidae; genus Ambystoma; species Ambystoma mexicanum. Next base: position 1,062,662,972 of record NC_090921.1, on the reverse strand, counting down.
CGACACAAAATTTTGTAAGTGACACAGGTGGAAAGGTGTGAAGATATGTGTATTGCGAGGGTGTAACCATATATTATTGTACAAACATTTCTGTGCATAGGGCATCTGGGTGACAGAAATTGGGCTGACAGTGACAGAAATTGGCCTGGCGGCACTAATGCATTTGAGATGGGCCAGACCCTCCCGTAGCCAATGCAAGTGGTATGGAGTACCTTTCTCCATAACGTTCCTTGGCAGCTTAAACAAATGCGTCCATATGGACGTACGTGCCGTGATGCAGCACCTACAAAAGAACACATTACAACCTGCAACCTAGCATGCCACATTGTGCAAACAGAGAGTAAATTTGTAAATAAAAGACTAACATTTAAAAATGTGCCGAGTAGTTTTATTTCACAATAAAGTGAGCGAAATCATCGACTTATGCAAGTAGTAAAGTAGTTTTGTTTCACAATGAACTGTGCGAAAAGATGGCACTATTCACTTTTCCATAGAAGTATTAAGTTTGTCTCTTTGGTCGACATTGACAATGTTAAAGTTCACATTGTTTTTTTCCACACACAGAAAGTAAGTGTTGCCACCACAATAGTCGTTTTCCTCCCACATTGATGTGCAAGACGACGTCAACTGCTGTGATCTACAGCACCAGAAAGGATGGAATGTTACTTCTTATAGCGATAGCAGGGTAAGGACACAAAGGGCCCACACGATCATCCCAGTGAATTATGATGCTGAGACAGCCGGTTATAAACAGTTGCATTTGACGGTTAAAAAACCTGTCACTTAGCATCTGTAATCCGTGAAAATCACAATAGGGAAGAAAGTATATGAGGAGGAAATGTGAATTAAAAGATTAATGAATACACAACCTTTGGATAAACCATAGTTGTACTACATAACATTTTCAGTAAAAAATGTATTCAATAGGAGGAAATGTAGTGGGACCCGAGGGACGGTGACAATGTGCAATGTCCATAATTGGAAAAATAAATCCAACGGCAAAGAAAGCTGGAACGTCGTTATTAATAATACAATTTTTCTTTGGAAGTAGCTGCGCGGTGGAAGGGGAAATAAAACGTGTATCACTGCACAACCTCTGCACAAAAAAAAAATGGTAACACATACCTTTCTTATTAAATATTATTTTAATTTGGGGAAATGTAGTGGCAACCTACAAACGGCAACAATGTGCAATGTCCATAATAGGGAAAAAATTGCAACGGCACAGGAAACTTGTAAAACATTAGGGAAAATATATATTTTTTTTGCAAACTAAAACATAACGTCAATTTGGAATTTAGGCGGCAAAAATATACTTGCATGATGTGGAGCGCCTCCATTGCATTAGCTGTAATCAGACACTAGTGTATCTGGAAGATTGCCTGTTCGGGAACTAATTTCTCATGGTCGGTGCAAATGTTTTTGAAGCATAACCTTATCAAACGATATGTTTTGCAAACTGTTACTCCCTACATTCTTTCTACTCTTTCCCTGTACCTCAAGGTTAAAAAACAAGGGACCCTTATGGGTGTCGACAAATATGCGGCCGTACTGAGCTTGTGTTGAAAAGAGAAAATGCAGTGGTCTTCACTCCGAATGCAAATATATTCTTATTTTGCAACATCATATCAGCGTCTATTTATGAGAACCGCTACTGGCGTACACGTGCAGAAGGGCTGTGTGTACGAAATAGAGCAGGTGGCTGCCTCAGATTTCTGCCACTGTGACCGCAGTAATGTTGTTTATGGATTGTAAAATGGACGAAGTAAATTCATTTTGTACAATGAGTAGCAAGTCCCACTGTACTGTATGACAGTGCTAACAAGAATACTTCAATGTTTGACTTTCTACTACCACGTCTCATTAACACTCACCTTTCAAAACAGTGTTCCATAAGTGTTATAAGTGCATTGGTGCCTTCTTCGTTTACATATGTTAGCGCCGATGTTCGCGTTCAACAGAAAATGAAGTAAACATGGTGGACGTATCGAAAGATTACGACGCACTTCACGCTGTGCCACAACCAATCGGTGAAAGCGCAACATGGTCGCGGGCAGCACGCCATGGAATAGCCAATTGCAATGTTCTCCACGGAGCGAACAGGGAAGTGTGACTGCGGAGCGGACATAGATATCAATAATTTTTAGAGACATACTTTTTGATCGTTTTTAAGGGAATTACTGCATGGATTGTCACTAAATTTACAAAAGCACGCTTTCACTCCCAAGCCCCTGCCACTGCCCCAAATTTGGTGCAAATCCGTCCAGCGGTTTCACCTGTATACGTGCGCAAATTTTTCCCCCATTCAGTCTATGGGGAACAAAAACGTTTTAGGACTCCCCATATTACTTTGCCCCCCTGGACCAAACATCACCAAACTGCAAAAAAATTCAGAGTGGGCCATATACTTTTGATTCGTCCAGGGGGAGTGAAGTTATAAGCCTCCCAAAAAGTGCTCTTCCTATGGAAACAGCAACTTAACCATAACTACTGTGGCCATGTATATATATATGTATATATATATTACAGGCCGTAGTTATGGTTATGTTGCTCAACTCATAGAAAGAGCACTTTTTGTGTGGCTCATAACTTCACCGGCCCTTCACCAAATTTGCAGCAGGAGTGGCAGCTTGATCCCAAAAGTGCGCTTTAGTAAATTTTGTTTAAATCGGTCGAGTATTTTTTTTAAAAGATGCCAAAACATAGGTGAAAAGGAATAGTCATATCTGGGTCTGGTCCGCGGACTCACTTCCCTATTCACCCGCTGATTGGATGGTGAAAGGCATGAGGTGCATCATATTTTTTGGAATGGTCTCCATATTAGATCCGCGTACAGCAGCTGGTATTCGCAGATAGCGCGGTGCAGAAAAATTCTGGAAAACACATTTGGGGTTATTGGGTGGTCGAAAGAGAGGGGGTGGAATAAAGATGATATGGAGCTGTTTTTATAGGTGACAAAAGTGCCGGGTGCCGCTGAGTCTGCAGTCACTTTTGGTGTCCGGAGACATTATTTCAATTGCAGGGAGTTCAGGGCGAGTTTGAAGGTGTATTGTACATACTTGTTATGTCGTTTAATTACTGGCCACAACCACCACAGTAGTAATATGTGTATAGTAATTATAGGTAATGTAGTGGGAGTGTAAGGTGTTTGTAATATGGTGGAATGATATAATTGAACTGTATATGGGATTTATGATTGTAGTACAATTGAGGATAGTACTTATGGAATATGTATTTGTTTAAACTTGGTATGATTACTTTTTTGCATACAGTAATGAAGCTGGAATCTCTGTTTCTTTTTCTGTGGAAGAAAAATTGTATGATTTGTTAAGCTGGATAGTTTAAAATCTTTAATTGTATAAATTTATATCACGATTCATGCCCCTGACCCCCTCAAACATAACTGCCCCTGGCAACAGTGGGACTACAGCTCTCAAAAGTGGCCCCATGGGCCTGTAAACACTGTAAAAATAACATTTGGAGTCAGTCCTGGTGTCTCAGGCACCAGGCTCATTATCAGGAATAGGACAAGTATTAGTTATGGGTTTAAACCCAACATGAAGGCCTGTATCACAGTTCTGTTCCTTGAACTGAACTATGCAGACCAGTGTTTTGGGTGTGGTCGGGGCCTTCAGGTGTGGCTAGCTATATAAGCCATGCCCGAGCTGGAACACACGCTTCGTGTTATTCTGCACTCCTGCAGCGTAACGCTCACCGTGTCCAGCTCCTGCTTACCTGCTTATCTCCGGCCCGATCCTGAAGCCCTCGATCTTGACACCATCACCGACCTGGAAGAACAAGAACAGCATTACTAACAACACTTACCTGGGTAAGCAGCGGACCCTGAAACCATTCCGCGCTTGCTCGCTCGCCACTCCGGACATCACCGCAAACTGCAACAGTGGAAGAAACAAAAACAGCATTACTAACAACACTTACCTGGGTAAGCAGCGGATCCTGAAACCATTCCGCGCTTCGCCCACTCACCATTCCGGAACATCACTGCAACCTGCAACGGTGGGAGAAAGAGGAGAGAGAACAAAAGAAAACAGCATGTTAGCAACACTCACAATAAATCCAATTACAGCGCTGCACTCCACACATCAACACTTACCTGCAATCTTTGCCACCCATCGCTGCATGCTCATCTTCATCCGTCTTCTTGTCAAGAACTCTAACCGATGCCATACCTGCGGAAACAAAAGACATTATAAGAGACATTCCATAGTCGGAAAAAGGCAACATCGAAAAGAATTACAAAAAGGGTGAGAGGAGAAAGGGACAGATTAGAGACTAGAAAAGACACTATAACTCACCTGAATACAGCAAGAAGAGTCAGAGTCACAGCCGGTCTGGACCCGATACAAGGGCCCACGGACCAGTGAAGCAACTAGGTCCAATGGAATGGCCGCATTCACAACGCACCCCTGCACAGAGAAGCAGGACGGAGAGCTCTACGCCTATCAATCCAAGGTGAAAAATAACCCCAGGGGAAAAGGGATTTGGGATCAAAGGGAGGTGGGAGTGTCACCCACCAAGGACCCAAACCTAATTGTTCCATTCTCCTGTCATAGGGGCTACACCCCCACCAGGCAAATAACAAAGCAAGGAAAGCCTGAGATAGCGCACAGACGTCCCGTCCAGCATCGTGTGGCTCCCCTGTGGATACCAGGGTGAGCGTAACAGAACGCAAAGCCTCAATCAAACATCCACCTGGGTGTCAAAACATCAGAGACTGACCAGCTAGCCCAGCTATTGGGGGAATTACGGGCCGAGGTGCACTCCCCCCGGCAAGAAACCAACGCCCTTAGGAGAGAGTTGATTGTCACCAAGGATCGCACTGATGAGTTAGCCAGGCAATTACTGCAGGCGCAAGCTGGCCAGGCCCCGTTGCCAGGATGCATGCCATCAGTTTCAGCCACATTCGTCAACCCAGTACAGGTGGTTCTTCCTGGGGCAGTCCCCTTGGCCCCACCGGAACGTTTTACTGGGGACCCAAAGAGATACTTGGTGTTCATGAACCAGTGCCGCCTCCATTTCCTTTGCAGATCTGGAGCCTTTCATAACGATCAGTCGCGGGTTGCTTTCGTACTATCATACGTGGGTGGCAGTGCCGCGGATTGGTCAGTACCATTAGTGAGCCAGGATGACCCACTCCTGCTGGATTTCAGAGGGTTTCAACAGGAAATGGAGAAGCTCTTTGCCCGACACACCCAGGGCCAACCCCTGGACAACAAACTCCTATCTCTCCACCAAGGCAGCCAAGATTTGCAAACGTATATCGCAACCTTCAACAGATTTGACATTGAAACTGGTTGGCCTGAGGAGAAACAAACCACATTGTTCCATCGAGGTCTACGAGGGGAACTAAAGTATGTACTAGCCCAGGTGGTAAACCCTCCAAAGGATTGTGCAGAGTTCATTAACCTGGTTATTAACCTGGTTGTAGAATTAGACCACAGGCTGCAAGATCGAAGAACAGACCGAGACAGAACTGTCAGTCGTGCTATGTATGTACGCCCAAAGGAGAACATTTCACGATCATCAGAGAATTCTTCTGAACCCATGCAAATAAGAGGCGTATGGAGTCTGTTAACCAAAGCTGAAAGGGACAAAAGGAGGCAACAGCAATTATGTCTGTACTGCGGGAAATCAGTTCACCTCCTCAGAGAATGTCCGGTGAAACCCCCTAGGAGAACAGTTGGGGCTACAGATAAAGAGGAAGGAGAGCGAGAGTTGGAAAACTTCCAGGCCCAGCAAGCGTAGACGCAGGGCCGGTGCTGTCACTAAGCAAGGTTAGGCATTTGCCTATATTTGCAAATGTTAGAGCGGCAAAATGCCTCCCCTGCCTGTCATAGCACTGGCCCTGTTCACACTGTCTGCAGACAGCAGCCTGCAGGCGGAGGCTAGCAGCAGCAGGGCAGGTAGCGCCGCACGTCACCAGGGCACTTTGAAAAGATTGGGGAGGGGGTCAGTTAAGGGTCATGAGAGTGGGCGTGGCAGCGCTCGATCAAGCACTAGCTGGCACCTGTGCAGTAGCAATGGCAAGCACTGCACGTGTCACTTGCTGCCCTGAGAGTCAGTGTAGTGAATGTGATGCGATGCTGCCTGCAGTCTGCAGACAGTTAACTTTTTCTTTGGCCTAGGCAGCAGGCCCGACCGTTTTGTTTGTTTGTTTATTGAATTTATAAAGCGCACCAGACCCAGGAGTAGCAGGGCGCAGCAAGGTTATGCACGGCTTACAAGGTAACATAGTGTACAAAATGCAATATACAAGAAGTCAAATTTCACAAAAGATATTAGACAAATTTCACAGAAAGGACAGAGTTATTTACATCATAGAGGCCTGCGTCCTCCTGACCTGTCCTGGGCTGGCCCTGTACTAGCCTGCAGCAGCCTTCTGCTGTGCGTGGGTGCTGCCAGACCAGCAGTCCACATCCTGGTGGCAGTGAGCGAGCTGACTCCAGCCCGAGGCAAAGCAGCAGGCGATCTGGGTAAGTGCAACTACAGTGAGTGGGAATGTGTAGCACTGTGCTGTCACCGGGCACTCCTGCCATTAATTATGAGCGCTAGTCGCTTACCTCTGAGAGGTAATGTGCAAGCGTAATCCCGAATGAGCTGGGTTTTAGCCTGCGCAGAGACCGATTCAACAGGCTTGATCCTGGGACACTGGCTGCTTTGCTAAGCGGGTTAGAGCAATGTGACAGACTGATCAGCTGAACCGTACATGTGCCTCTGCCTCTGCTGCTGCTGAGGCTGATCATTGGTAATAATAACTCTCAAGGTACTTACTGCCACCAGTGTGCGCATGGCTTTTGAACTGTGAATGCTTAGCTATAGTCGTCCTGTTGGAGACCATGGTCCTGTTATTTATCAAACCTGGTTTCGGGACAATCGTATTGGCTACATGTGTAAGGTAGGTTTGTCCAGTCTGATAATACGTGTGTTGTTTAAATGTTTAAGGCCAGTTCACCTGATGCTGGCTGTCCTACTTCAATGTGCAAGGCCAGTTCACCTGATGCTGTCAATGTGCAAGGCCAGTTCACCTGATGCTGGCTGTCCTACTTCAATGTGCAAGGCCAGTTCACCTGATGCTGGCTGTCCTACTTCAATGTGCAAGGCCAGTTCACCAGATGCTGGCTGTCCTACTTCAATGTGCAAGGCCAGTTCACCTGATGCTGGCTGTCCTACTTCAATGTGCAAGGCCAGTTCACCTGATGCTGGCTTTCCTACTTCAATGTGCAAGGCCAGTTCACCTGATGCTGGCTGTCCTACTTCAATGTGCAAGGCCAGTTCACCTGATGCTGGCTGTCCTATTCCATAGGTAAGGGCATGAAGCCAGATCATTATATTATTTATTTGTGTGGTGCTGGCTTACCTTGTAATATCCGTGCTGTATACATTTGAAGGCCAGTGTGCATGAGATACCAGTCCAGATTTCTTGCGAGCCAAACCGTGGCACTGCTTCCCTGTGCCCCTGCTGTGTGCAGCCTGGGCCCAGGGCTGGCTGGGGAGCCCCAGTGAGCCTGTGTGTGTGCACCCGGAGTGTGTATTTGCACGCCCCCTCCCGCCAGGCCAAAGAAGCGCAGTGATGCGGCTTGATAATAAGTGCTATTCCAGCTTCTCGCGCCCCCCTAAAGTTGGTGGGGCAGGGTGTGTGTCATTTCTCCCAGAGGGACAACAACAGAGGCAAATTGTACCAGCCAATTGACTTGCAGTGTTGTTTTATAAAGGCGAACGAAAAGCAGAACTACTGTGAGAAGGCATGTTTCTTAACAAATGCTCTACCTCCTAAACAAGCGATGGACTGGCCTAGGCTGCAGAGAACACTGAAGAAGATGAAAGTGGGGGCCGGGCGGTGCGGGTGCAGAGGTTTTAGACACAGGACCTCAGAGTCCCTGGACACCACACGCATAGCGTGGCTCAACGCCCCTTGGCAGGACGCACACACATAACTCTGCACAGGTTTTAACCTAAATCTCCTTGGAAATTGAGACCTCCTCAGCTGTCAGCGAGTTGCAATTTCTCCGTCCTTCCTCGCGGTGCTGAAAATGTTACTCGAGGAAATGCACTCACAGAGCTACAGAAGCAAAGGCTGGGCCTGCAGGGGTTTTGCTAGGTTTTTAAAAGATCTGATGCTACGCTAATGTCGGGACTGTCGCAACTCGGGGCTAGCTAGCCTTTTTGTTGTAGCCCCTGAGATTCTATCCGGGGGGCTACAACCAAAAGACCCAGGCCATAGCCCCCGGAGCCTCCCTAGCAATGCCTCTGGGCTGGGGTAGAGGGGCTTCTTCTGGGTGTGGAACGAGTGGGACAATAGAGGTGTGTGGGGACTTAAGCACTGAAACACAGCATTGGTGGCAATCACTACAGCGGACCCCCATTGGTGATGCATTTCCCCGAAATGAAAAGTGTCAGAGTACGCGGATCTGGTGGGTAGAGCAAGGGCCCGTGTTGAAACTAAAAGGGTGCAGAAAAAGCTGCACTGATGGTGAGGGGTGTGAGGTGCGCACTTGTCACTGTGTGTGTGTACGCTCCTAATGAGTTGAAAACACCCTGCCTTTCCGTAGGTCTGTAGCAGGGGGCAACTTCCACAGAACAGTCTCATACAGTAGGGCTTTTTTTGCACCATGTGCAAAACAATGACTCCAATAAATTTGAATGGCGTGCAACCCACTAAATTGCCCACATTGTAACTTTCCCTTTATGGTGCATTTACCCATCAGCCCCAGTTTGGATCCCTTAGTAATGTATCGATATACGGCGAAAAGGGAGCTTATGTTCAGTAATAGCAAACACAATAACAATGAAAATAGAGCGAAACAAAATAAACCCAATGAGATAGCGTGAGGGCAACGTTGGGAGCTGGGTGGGCACTTCACTCCTGCCCTTGATCATCAGTCTTCCTTATCCGGACTGACCAGTCTTCATGGTGTACTGGTACTGATGCCCTGGTCTGTGGGCTAGTTTTAACCTCATTGAGTAGTCACAGAGGATTTGGGCGAAAGCAACCAATCCCCCACTCCCCTCTCACCTCTGCAGAGACTGAGGGTTAATCTGACAACTGCATCATTACACGACAGCCACTCAAGGAAGCACAAGGCCCTATTGCAATCATCCCGCGCTTGACCCTGTTTGTTAATGATTCGTTCCTTGTTCACCTGGGCCACTTGCAACAGCTCTTGCTACATTTCATTTTTTTTGGATGTAAACAATACCTATAATAGGTGCCACTGTCCCCCTGATCAACCAATTGTGTGCACTCACTCAATCATATGAAATAATCAACTCACAGAAAAATCTCATGTTATGGAAAATCCGAAAAAAGCATGTGTGGACCCCTACCAACGTTATTGTCTTCCCTGCCCCTTCCTCTCCTCTTACTCATTCTTCTGCCATCCTGTCCCTCTGCTCATCCTGCTCCCCTTTGTCCTCATTGTATATGGGTGTCCTTCTAAAGGTTCCCTCATGCTGCATTCTCTGCCTCCCTACTCCTTCTGACTCTCCAGATTCTTTTCACTTCTCCCCCCCTTCTTTCAAGCCATAAGTGTCTCTGTGCCCTTCCCACTCTTTACTTCTGGACCATCCTCTACTGTCTTACTACTTTAACTCCCTCCTCTGCTCCTTGTCTTACTTCTTCTAAGCTTGCTTGCCTCCTTACTCTTATATTATCCCTTTCCCCTGATGTTTTACTCTTCCCCGATCTTCCAACTCTAACCATACCTCTGCCCTCCTTTCTCTTCGCGCTTTTGCTCTTACGCCTTCTTCTTGTGCCTTACTCCTCCCCTCCTGTTTCCACTTTCCTGTGCCTCCCTCAGCCATCCCCGTCCTGTTGGTTCCCATCCTCACCATTTCGCTCTTCCTCTTCCCACCTGTCCCTTTCACTTTCAGCCTGCCTCTTTTCTGCTCCTCTTCACCCCTCTGGGTTGTGGGCTATGGTGTTTTCCCGCATGCAATTAACTGACTAAAGAGCTATCCAGATTTTGACATCCACTGGCCATATTGTGCAATCAGGGAGCCCACCACTGTTTCTCCAGCCAACCCCTCTGCTGCTTGGTAGCACAGCTGCACGTCTGTACCTAGTTCCTCCACAAGCACCCTCACAGAGACGCGCTGCATGTCATATGATACATGATCGTTGACATGAGCTTGCCTCAGAGTGGAATCTGTTTCTTATTGTCATAAGCAGATATTCTGACAGGGCTGATGTGAGGGTGTTGTGCTGAAATGTGGTCCACAGGAATATTGTTGATGGGGGCATTTTTGTTGGTGATTGTAGAATGTCAGAAATTGGACAGAAATCAATTTATAAGTCCAGTCACCCACATGTGCAGGTATCACGGGGTTACACTTATGGGCAAAAATAATGCAAAGGCTGAAAATCCTGTAAGCTTAATGGTCAGCATAGCTTTTCCAAAAGGCCAGTATTCATCCCTGGGCTATGGTCCCATGCAAGTGATTAAACATGTAGCCTTTGGGTGTAAGCAAAGTGTCTCTAAGCAACAGAAATCTCTCTGTCATTCTCAAAGTCTGAGTCTTAGCTCCTTCCCAGTTGCTTGACATGACACAGGCAGACATTTCTTAAAATGATAGATTTAAAAGCGTGCCCAAAATGAAAATGCAAAAACTCAAGCTAACAAACAGGAAGGCCTGTCATACTAAGCTTTGCAAACATATGTTGCTAAGAAATCCCTGCGGTCTCCTCTTCATTCACAATCCGTGAGTAGAAGTGTTGGTCTTAGCCTTCCTGTTTTCTTAGCTGGATCAATTGTAGCAGGCATACGGTGGGCAACCGCCTCCCAGTGTGGCAGGTCCAGGGTTGTACTTGACAGTTGGTTCTGCACATGCCGCTAGAACTGAGCCAGACTCACTCAAAGGTCCAACTCAAGCAAACAGGAGGGCCCCTTACAGTTTCCACAGGCTTTTCTCTTGGCCTCGTGCTCCCTCCCTGTCTCAGGGTCCTGACTACTTCCCATTAACCCAGTATTACCCTCCTCCATGACATCTTGCCACCTGCTCACAACTAGGGAAACCTTTCCGATACCTCTCTCTTCCTCTTGCCTCTTGCTTTCCCTGCACTTCTAGGCGCATCACCACACGCTCCTTCTCTAGCCCTGTCAGGCTCACCCCGTTTGGACTCAGGATTAGTATCCCTCTCTTCACTACCTTCTTTCACCTTAGTCTTCTCTGGCTTGATTCGTCCCTTTCCCAACCTTCCCATCTCCCTTGATGTTTTCTCCAACCACCTCTCTCTCTTTATATTCAATGTAATGAACATCTTTTGTTTCTCTCCACTACTTTCACTCTTTTCTGTCCTCTGAATGGTATTCCTCCTCTCCCTCTTCACTCCATTCACCCGCGGTGACAGAGTCCCATGCCTAACCAATCTCCAGTGTATGACTGGCACTGCGTTGTAATGCCACTTTCAGCCTATCGCATGCCCACACAAAAGCCCCAACTGTTGCCTTTTCCAATGCTGTTTTAAACTGTTACCACTTTGCAAGGATAAATATCCTGCAGCTCCTGCTCTCTCTTCTTGAAAACTGCAATTTAGAGTAAGAAACGTGGACGGTCTAGCACAGAAATATACATTTTGACAACGAACTGCAGCTTTCAATGGACTTGCAGCACTACACCCAGCCAAAGCTTGTACTCATTTATTGACCTCGGAAGGATGAAAGGCTAAGTTGCCCATGCCAGGATTACAACATGTACCTGCAGATCACACCCAAATCACACACAGATCGCAGCAGCGAGCGCTCAACCCATTGATTTATCTTACGGGTTGATAACGCGCCTAACACAAGTGTTTCAAGGCGTGATGAGGCAAGGGAAGGGAAACAGAAGGAAGACAGAGACAATGATCCTACTAGGCCAGGTGACATTGAGATCACGCAAGTTCAGGGGAGGGGGAGAGAAAAGCGTGAAGGGAAAGCAGAGGGGGCAGTGCAGTACATAGGAAAACAGTAAAAATAAATAAAGACAATAAATAGAAGTGTGGCCAGCTGGTGGCAAGTGCAAGGGTAATGCAGACCTCAGGAGTCAAGTGCAAGTAGGGGCTGTAGGGATAAAGAAACAGTCCCTGAGTGCATGGGTTGCCAGGGGGGCAGTGCAGGTGTGCAACTGGCAGGGAAGGGGACTTGGGCCCGAGATCAGAGGGTAGCCAGGCGACCAGTGCAGTTTCAGATTCAGCCAGCAGCTCAGCAGGGGAGAGGAGGAGAGGAAGCAGAAGCAGAGAGGGAGGTCTTGAGGTGCTTCCGGAACTGGAGATGGTTCTCCTCAAGTTTCAGAGAGGCAGGGAGGCTGTTCCAGAGGGAGGCCCCAGCCAAAGAAAGATCTACCACCAACTCGCTGCTTGGAGAAACAACTGACCCTGAGGGAGTTGGAGGCGGATGAGCGAACAGCTCGAGAAGGAAGATACTTTGGAAGAGTGTTGAAGGTTTTGAGGTCCCAGGCCCCAGAAGGCCTTGTGGACAATGCAGAGGGTTTTGAACCTAATCCTTGCCGCCACTGGTTTTCAGTCCTGGGGAGATACGATCCCTGCCATGTTCTGGATGTCTTAGTTGCATTTCTAGGAGTTTCTATAGATTATCCAATCCCGTTCCCAAAAGCCAACAGTCTTCAGGATGAAACTAGGGGGAATATCAATAGCCTTCCCAGCAAATGTGGGAAGGTACGTTTTTAAAATGTATCTATAAAATTGGTAGATAGCTGCCACAAATCTGGTATTTCTACAGTTCATCACATTGGGCCTCATCACGAGTTGGGCGGTAACGCCGGCGGTATTAGCGCCAGCGTTAATAGCCCTACTGCCAAACCCCCGGCGCTGATAGCGCTGGATCACGGGTTTGGCGGAACGGGTATTGCCCATGCCCCATTGAGCCCATTCGGGAATTCCCCATTCCCCATTGGGCTCAATGGGGAAATTTCACGCTCTTACCGCTGGCAGATTTACCACCAGCGGTAAGAGCGCGAAATTTCAGTGGATTTCCCCCCAGGGAGCTGGGGGGAAATCAGCCGAAGCCGTGATTTGGCGGAACCTTAAATGCGGCAGTAATAGCGCTACTGCCACATTTAAGGGTTACCGCCAAACTCGTGATGAGGCCCATTGTATGGAAGAGGACTTTGCGGCACTGTTTCACTGAACCAAGCTCTCATGTGCATGTATATGACCGAGTAGGAGGTGCTGCACCAATAATGCTGCTCCCAACACCTTGCATAATAACCTTAAAGCAAGGTTGTTGGACTGAGCAAGGCCCTCCAGGGGACTGCAGAGGGAAAACTGCAAGTTTGTCTACAACTTGAAAATACATAGTGATTCTCTCCCAAACACCCTTGTGCTTCCCCCATACCTCATGCCCACCCACACTGCAGATAGATTGTTGTTAATGTCCTTATGGACCGAATGCAGATATATTGGGAATTTATCTTAAAAGGTGAAACTTCCCTTTATATAATCATTAGCATAATGAGTTTATAAAATCACTGCATGAATGGAAGTACTGGTGTCTGAAGGAGGTGGGGTATGGGGCTAACTTTGGGAGGAGTAGGAAAGGTTGCTTTGTAGCAATGCTAATGAGTGCAGATATGAGACGATCGGGATCTCTGTGGTGCATACAGTTTATAAATGGCATCCCACAGTAAACAATGGCTATGTGCTTATTTTCTCTTAGAAACTTGGGCAGAATACTGGCTTGTTATCTTTTATTTAATGGAAGCTTGCGTAATCCATTGGGTTTATTTTTTTTCAGCTCCTGTGCATCATGACAAATAGAAGGAAATTGTATGGGTCGCAGTATAGTAAACTCAGAAGAAAAAGGGAAAAAGCCAAAGCAAAACAGGAAGAGTCTTTTCTTAAGTATTTTCGAGGCGATTCACTGCAAGGTCAAGATGAAGATTGTTCAAAGGGTCCCACTGACACTGAAGATGAGATGGCAGATATAGCGACTGCCTCACAAGTGAAAGAAGAATTGGAAGTGCAAACTCTCAATGTAGAAAATGAACCAAATGAAGAATTGCAGGTTCAAGATTTGAGAAGATGTGAAAGTGCTGATGCCTCCGTCAGTGTGAGCTATAGTGATCCTGCTACCTGGGAAAATGTTCCCTTCAAAAGCAGTGATCATGTCTGACAAATCCTGGTAGAACATGGGCCAGAACAGGTTATACAGTTTCTTTTTCCTAAAGATAGAAACAAAAGAAAGTTTTCCTCAAACTTTTACAAACTGAGGTTTCCCAACGGAGATGCTGTGCCCAGTCAGTGGCTACAGTATTCCATATCAAAGGACACTGTGTTTTGCTTCTGTTGTAAGCTGTTTAGCAGTAATTCAGCCACTGCCTCATCTCTTGCTAATAAAGGGTCAAGTGACTGGAAAAACATGTCTGCAATTCTAGCAGTGCATGAAGAAGGCAAGGAACACTTAGAAAATATTCAAAAGTGGCAGGATCTGGCACTGCAAATGAAAAAGAATAAAACAATTGATGAAGAAAATGTGCATTTCATTGTCCCAACCATAGCCCCTGGCCCTCACATTCGGGGCCTCTGGACCAAATCGCAGCGTTCCTGCGTGGCCCCAAGGGCCCAATCATGCTCCCAAAGAGTCTCTTGGAGTCAGGCTTGGCACCTTTGGCGCCAGGCTCATGTTGCAGAAAGAGGGGCTGTAACTTCAATGGGAATAGCACAAGATGGATGCCCCCGCATGGTTAAGTTCCAGAACTAAACCATGCAGTCTAGCTCTTTGGGTGTGGTCAGGCCTGAAGACACCTGGGATACCCACAGACTATAAAAGCCACGCCCGAGCTGCAGAACACGCTTCGCGTTGCTCTGCACTCCCAGCGTGACGTTCACCGAGTTCTGTTCTCTGCATTCCGGGCTTGCACCTGTGGAAAGAAGAAGGAGAACATCATTATTCATCCTTACCGGCGAGTACTCCAGCGTCGGTTGTTCACTCCAGTGTCCTGAATCTCCGGTATCAAGGCGGACGCTTCCTCTGGAAATCAACCTGGAAGGAAGGAAAGAAACGAATGACGGCATTAGTAAGCGTTCGCATTTCGCATTTAAACAGTAATTCAGAAGCACGCTTACCTGAATGGAAGTCGCGGTTGGCTTATTCTCATCCCGGCCTTCCATCAATCTGCCGCTGACTACTCGACAGTGATTTCGGACATCTTCCTCTCACCACTCTGCATCCTTTCGGCAGCAACTATCGGTAACATCAAGACAACCTGTAAAGAAGAATAACAAAGGTTAGCACATCATAAAAGCGCACATAGCGCCACCACAGCGCAGTCACCTACCATTTCAGGTACAGCTCCAGCCGACTCAGCGAATTCGCCATTCCTCCCGCACCTGAGGGAGGTAAAAGACATTAACAGGGGCCATAACAAATAGGGACAAACAAGCAAAACAAAGACTTACCTGAAGAACTGAGTCGCAGCAGGTCTGGACTCACGGGCCCGCGCCAGTGAAGCAACTCGGCGGCAAGGCGCCCCAACCACAACGCACCCCTGCACGGAACTGTAGGACGGAGAGCGCACCATATCCAAATCCAATGTGAGGAAGGCTCTCAGGTGATCGGTGGGGTCATGAGGGAGGTGGGCCCAGAGAGGAGGAGACTGTGGGCTAAATTCAACCTCCTGTATTCCAGATCAGATCCTTGGCAGAGTGAGAACCCAGGGGAGGAGAATCCAGGTCGAAGGCAGTCCACCCAGATCGGGAGGTGTCCCTGTGGATACCAGGTGAGCGTTACAGAAAGCGAAGCCTCAAAAATCATAATCCATCCGGAAGTCCAGTAGGGAAACCTCAGAAACTGACCAGTTAGCCCAGGTGCTGGGGCAGTTACGCGCCGAAGTGCATTCAGCCAGACAAGAGACCAATGCATTGCGGAGAGAACTAATAGTGGCCAAGGAACACACTGATGATCTAAGTAGACAACTCCTTCAAGCACAGGCCGGACAAGCTCCATTGCCTGGGGCCATTCCATCTATGCCAGCACCATCAGTTAATCCGGTGCAGATCACCCTTCCTGGAGCAGTTCCTTTAGCCCCACCAGAGCGTTTCTCGGGGGACCCTAGGAAGTACGCAACTTTTATGAATCAGTGTCGCCTACATTTCCTTTGCAGGCCTGGGGTGTTTCCTAATGACCAGTCACGAGTGGCCTTTGTACTGTCTTATCTGAGTGGTAGTGCTGCAGATTGGTCGGTATCTTTTGTTAGCCGAGATGACCCACTGCTACACGATTTTGGTGGTTTCAAGCAGGAGATGGAACAGCTCTTCGCCCGCCGTTCTCATGGGCAAGCCTTAGACAATGAACTCTTGTCCCTCCATCAGGGAAAACAAGACCTATTGACTTATATAGCACCTTCAACAGGTAAGTGGTCAAAGCAGAGTGGACAGAGGACAAAAGGACCACATTATTCCATCGGGGCTTAAGGGGAGAGCTAAAGGACGTTCTTGCCCAGGTAGTGGATCCACCCAAAGACTGTGCCGAGTTTATGAACCTGGTAGTTCAACTTGATCATAGGTTGCAAGATCGAAGAGCTGATCGAAGTAGACCGGATGTACGCCCCATGTTTGTGCGCTCCAAGGACTATGTTCAGCAAGGGATGGATAGTTCCACGGAACCAATGCAACTAGGAGGGGTCCGACCCCCTTTAACCAAAGCTGAAAGGGACAAGAGGAGAGAACAGCAGTTATGCTTATACTGCGGAAAAACAGGTAATCTCAAAGAGTGCCCAGTAAAGCCACCAAGAACGACCGTAGGAGCCACGGATGAGGAAAACCCAAGTGTGGAGTTGGAAAACTACCAGGCCCGGCAAATGTAGGGTCCATTTGTCGAGCAAAGAAACTCAACTCCAGACCTCCCATTTTGCATTGCCCGTGATCCTGATCAGCCACCAACAGCTGTCAAGGATGCATTTGGTTGAAGCATACATTGACAGCGGAGCCGTGGGGAATTACATGGACCAGGATCTTGCAGCAGAGATGGGGCTCTCACTCCGCCCTAAGTCAAACACAGAGACTGTAACCACCGTAGACGGTGCTGAAATTGCCTCTGGCCCAGTGTCTGAATGTACCACTGATTTAACCCTCCTATGTCAGGACGGTCACTGGGAATCAATTGCTTTTGATCTTATCAAGGCACCCCCGTTCCGGTTGATCTTAGGAATGCCATGGCTGGTCGCACACAATCCACGAATCAACTGGCGTACAAGAGAAGTGACCTTTTCCGAAGATTGTACACACACTTGCTATTATAACAGAAGGAAACCAGCGAACACAGGCATGTCTGTCCAGGAAGGGGCGGAAAATACCTTAGGCATGGTTGGTACCCTACCAAGCCAATATCAGGACTTTGAAGACGTGTTTCAAAAGTAACAGGCTAATAACTTGCCTCCCCACAAACCCTACGATTGCCAGATCGACCTGATACCCGTTGCAGAAATCCCTTGTGGTCGAATCTATGCGCTTACAGAACCAGAGAATCAACATCTGAAGTCCTACCTAGAACAATATCTGGACAACAGTTTCATCCAAATTGGCCAGCCCCAAATTCGTTCAAGGGAGTCCAGAGCATGTTGCGCTTTGCAAACTTTTGTCGCCGATTCATCCCAGGATTCTCCCAAATAGTACACCCAATCACGTCGTTATTGAGAAAGTGCAACAAGAAATTCCAGTGGACAGAGGTGGCTGAAAAGGCTTTTCAGGAACTCAAGGCGAGATTCACTTCCACTCCAATTCTGCAAAACCCCTGTCCAGATCTTCCGTATGTGGTAGAAACGGATTCCTCCAGTATGGCTATGGGCGCAGTTCTGTCGCAAAGAGACCCACACACCAGCCAGTTACATCCGGTAGCCTTCTGGTCGCGTACGTTTTGACCACCTGAACTCAATTATGCCATCACGGACAAAGAGCTTCTGGCCATAAAATCAGCCTTCAAGGCCTGGCGACATTATCTGCTAGGCGCTAGGCATACAATCACTGTGATAACAGACCATCGAAATCTACAATACCTAAAGAGTGAGATGGCTCAATCTTCATGACAACTACGGTGGGCCCTCTTTTTTGCGGAGTATGACTACGTAATCACGTTTCAACCTGGGGTCAAAAATGGCAAAGCCGATGCCCTTTCCCGCATGGGTATAGATGAAAAGGTATACACGGCCCTGGATACTGTGGCTATCATCCCGAGCAACAACTCTTAGGCATTACAACGCCATGACACAAGACGAATTGCTACAAGAAATTCGATCTGCAATGACTCCTGAATCTTTACGAGAATGGGGGTCACGGGGAGCACACCACGCAGTCAAGGACAAACTACCATACTTCAGGAACCGTCTATTTTTGCCCAAGAAAGAGCTTCAGGAACAAGTCATCTCGGCATATCATGACTTCCTCATGGAAGGCCAACCAGGAATCACCAAAACTCTGGCCAAGGTAAAACGGAGCTACTGGTGGCCAACGTGCCGCAAGGATATCATTCAGTTCATCCTCTCGTGCAGTATTTGCGCACAGAATAAGTCATTGAAAAAGAAACCAGCTGGGCACCTTAGACCATTGGACATTCTACCGGCTCCATGGCATAACTTATCTCTTGACTTTATCACCGACCTACCTTCTAGTCAAGGATATAATACCATCCAAGTGGTCGTAGACTTGTTTTCTAAAATGGCCCACTTCTTGCCGTTTAAATGTCTCCCAAACGCATCCAGCCTAGCAAAAACATTCCTGGAACACATCATACGGCTCCATGGGTTCCCATCAGTACTGATTTCAGATCGAGGTACCTAATTTGTATCCAACGTTTGGAAAAAATGTTGTTCAATGGCCCAAATCGACGTTAGACTATCCACTAGTCACCACCCCCAAACGGATGGCCAAACGGAAAGAACAAACCAAACACTCGAACAGTACCTGCGCTGTATGCTCCACCAAGTGGAGGGGAATTGGAACGACTTATTGGGCCTCATTACGACCCTGGCGCTAATGGGTTAACGGTGCCGTAAAAGGATGCAGCGCTGTTAACCCATTAGCGCCTGATTACGAGGTCCCTTTGCGGGACCCGAACTTAACGGCTGGTATACACCATGAAACATGGAGGCTTTAATTTGACTTCTGAAACCTAAGACTGTAAGTGGATGTGAGGGTGAGGAAAGTGCAATGGAATCCATCCACAGCAGAAGATGTGAGCAATGTGTTAGGTGGAGGTAATGGGTTTGCGGCAATCGGTAACAAAATGAGAATGGTTGGTTGAGATCGGTTAGGATCTGGAGTGGGGGTGGCGCCAATCTGACAGTTTGCTTGGGGTGGCAAAATTCCTTGCACCGGCCCTGCGTAGAGGTCCGTTTGTCGAGCGAAAGGAAGGAGACACAGACCTCGCACCTTGCCCTGCCTGTAATTTTGATCAGTCACCAACAACCGTCTCGGGTGCATGCTTTGGAGGCATACATAGCGGAGCTGTTGATAACTATATAGACCAAGACCTGGCAACAAGGATGGGGCTTCCCCTCTTTCAAAAAACAACAACTGAGAAGGTCACCATTGTCGACGGCACCGAGATATCTTCTGGTCCTGTGACACAACGCACAGGGGAAATTACCCTTCTGTGTCAAGACGGACATCGGGTAGCCATTGCCTTCGACCATATCAAGGTCCCTCAGTTCCGGGTGATCCTAGGGATGTTGTGGTTGGTGGCTCAGAATCCCAACATCAACTGGCGTACAAAAAATCTGACCTTCTCCAACGAGTGTGCTCACAGTGGAGGTGTCATTGTCAGAACCAAAGAGACTTGTCCAAGGTAAAGAGGCGGTAGTACTAGGCATAACGGATACGCTACCAAGCGACTATCTAGACTATCAAGACATTTTCCAGAAGGAGCAGGCCAATACTCTGCCCCCTCACAGGCCATATGACTGCCAAATGGACCTCCTACCTGGTGCGCAAATCCCATGTAGTCAGATTTATGCACTCACCGAACCTGAGAATCTCCACTTGAAATCCTATTGGCCCATCCAAGTCCCCGGCAGCCTCACTCCTCTTCTTCGTACCCAAGAAGGAGGGGGACTTGAGAATGTGCATCGACTCTCGAGCATTAAATCAAGTAACTGTAAAGAACCGCTATCCACTACTCCTTATCCCAGAATTACTCGACGAAGTCAAGGATGCCCAACTTTACACCAAACTGGACCTAAGAGGGGCATACCATCTCATGTGCGTAAAGAAAGGAGACGAATGGTAAACCGCCTGTCGTACCAAATATGGACTGTACGAATATCAGGTGATGCCCTTTGGGATTTGCAATGCACCAGCAGCGTTCCAGTATTTCATGAACAAAGTACTGCGTGAGCTGATCCACGTATGTGCCCTAGTCTACATCGACGACATCTGGGTGTACTCCGCATCTAAACAGGACCATGTTAGGCATGTTCGCTCCATCCTTGCAAAACTCCGGCAGCACCAACTATACACCAAATTTGAAAAATGCTCCTTCTATATCACAGAAGTCAAGTTCCTTGGTTTTGTCCTCACTACCAGAGGCGTCCAGATGGATATGCATAAAGTGGATGCCATGCTTAACTGGCCATCACCGTCATCAGTCAAAGGCATTCAGAGCATGCTTAGCTTTGCAAATTTTTATCGCAGATTTATCCCGGGTTTATTCCAGATTGTACACCCGATTACTTCTTTACTACGTAAAAACAAAAATTTCCAATGGACAGAGGAAGCAGAGAAGGCTTTCCAAGAACTCAAGAAAAGATTTACCTCAGCCCCGGTGCTGCGACACCCCCACCCAGATCTCCCATATGTGATGGAAACCGTCACCTCCAGCATGTCAATGGGGGCTGTTCTCTCGTAAAGAGACCCTGAGACCGGCCAGCTACACCCTGTGGCCTTTTGGTCGCATAAGTTTTCTACACCCGAGCTTTACTTCTAGACGCCAGACATACCATTATGGTAATCACAGATCATCTTAATCTGCAGTACCTTAAAACAGCTAAGGCTCAATCATCCCGTCAACTCCGATGGGCCTTATTCTTCACAGAATGACGGAACGGAAAGGCCGATGCCCTGTCCCGCATGGGTATCAATGAGAACGCATATTCACCCCCAGACCCTGTAGCCATCATTCCGGGTGAAAGACTACTAGGCCTTACAACAACGTTATCTCTGGACGATCTCCAAGAAGGAATTCCGCTCCTGATGAACAACGAGGCTTTACAAGAATGGACCACCCGGAGTGAACATCATACGACAAGGGACAAACTCCAATACTTCAGAGGACCTCTATATCTACTGAGTAAAGCATTACAGGAACAAGTCGTTTCAAGCTATCACGACTCCCTGGTAGAAGGACATCCAGGAATTGCCAAGACCCTAGCTAAGGTAAAAAGGAACTATTGATGGCCAACCTGGCGAAAGGACATCACGCAGTTTGTGCTATCATGCAGCATTTGTGCACAGAACAAATCTCAGAAACAAAAACCTGCGTGCCTTCTACGGCCCTTGGAAATTCCACCCGCACGTTGGCACACTCTCTCCCTCGACTTTATCACAGATCTACCTCCCTGCCACGGATTTAACACCATCTTAGTGGTAGTGGACCTATTCTCCAAAATTGCCCATTTCATTCCACTCAAGGGCCTACCAACCGCGCCCAGTTTGGCAAAGGTGTTTTTAGAGCATATCGTACGATTACATGGTTTCCCTTCCATCCTGATCTCAGACCGAGGTAGCCAATTTATTTCCACCTTCTGGAAGAATAGTTGTGAGATTACCCATAATTGATATCCGTCTATCCACTAGTCACCATCCCCAAACTGATGGTCAAACAGAGCAGACAAATCAGACACTGGAACAATACCTAAGGTGCAATCTACATCAAGTTGAAGGAAATTGGAAGGATGTGCTATGGATAGCCGAATATGCCTACAACAATTCGCTACACACCAGCACCGTAAAGAGTCAATTTTATACCAGGTATGGAAGACATCCACATACTTCCATGTTGGATCCCCCCATGGCCTTGGAAATGCCCGCAGTAAAGACCTTACATATAACCATCACTCAGGCCTTTAAAAGGGCAGCAGAACACCTGGCTCGAGCTAAAGAAAGACAGAAAGGTTCTCTGACCAAAATCAAAGGAAGACCCCTGAATACCAAGTCGGAGACGAAGTCTGGTTGACATCCCGGAATGTGCCCATAAAAGGACCCCAAACATTTCGTCCCAGGTACCTAGGACCGTATACCATCAAAGCCATTATAAACCCTGTGGCTGTAAAATTAGCCTTGCTGTCAATCATGCAGATCCAGTATTCCATGTATCACTCCTAAAACATGTTCAGCCTGGAACTCGGGTCAAGTCACCACCAAATCCGGTATTGGTTAAGTCAGATATATCCTAGATTCAAAATTCACCAGATCCAAGTTATTTTATTTAGTGGACTGGAAGGGATACGGTCCTCAGGACAGAACAAGGGAGCCTAGCGATCACATCCATGCGCCACTTTTGGTAAAAGGTTTCCATCGAAATCATCCAACCAAGCCAGGACCAGACGGAGGGATCACCGTGAGAGGGGCCTTAGGGGGGAGTGCTGTCATGATTCATGCCCCTGACCCCCTCAAACATAACTGCCCTCAGCAACAGTGGGACCACAGCTCTCAAAAGCGGCCCCAAGGGCCTTTAAACACCATAAAAGGAACACTTGGAGTAAGTCTTGGCGTCTCTGGTGCCAGGCTCATTATCAGGAATAGGACAAGTATCAGTTATGGGTTTAAACCCAACATGGAGGCCTGTAGCACAGTTCTGTTCCTTGAACTGAACTATGCAGACCAGCGTTTTCGGTGTGGTCCGGGCTTTCAGGTGTGGCTGGCTAAATAAGCCATGCCCAAGCTGGAACACACGATTTGCGTTATTCTGCAATCCTGCAGCATAACGCTCACTGTGTCCAGCTCCTGCTTACCTGCTTATCTCTGGCCCGATCCTGAAGCCCTCGATCTTGATGCCATCACTGACCTGGAAGAACAAGAACAGCATTACTAACAACACTTACCTGGGTAAGCAGCGGACCCTAAAACCATTCCGCGCTTGCTCGCTCGCCACTCCGGAACATCACTGCAACCTGCAACGGTGGAAGAAAAAAGAACAGCATTACTAATAACACTTATCTGGGTAACCAGCGGATCCTGAAACCATTCCGTGCTTCGCCCACTTGCCATTCCGAAACATCACTGCAACCTGCAAAGGTGGGAGAAAGAAGAGAGAGAACAAAAGAAAACAGCAGGTTAGCAACACTCGCAATAAA
This sequence comes from Ambystoma mexicanum, assembly GCF_040938575.1. Taxonomy (NCBI): domain Eukaryota; kingdom Metazoa; phylum Chordata; class Amphibia; order Caudata; family Ambystomatidae; genus Ambystoma; species Ambystoma mexicanum. The sequence continues at coordinate 1,062,639,671 of NC_090921.1, read as the reverse complement.
TCCAATTACAGTGCTGTGCTCCGTGCATCAGCACTTAACTACAATCTACGCCGCCCGGCGCTGCATGCGCATCTTCATCCGGCTTCTCGTCAAGAACTCTAACTGCAGCCATACCTGCGGAAACAAAAGACATTATTAGAGAAATAGCATAGTCGGAAAAAGGCGACATCGAAAAGAAGCACAAAAACGGAGAGAGGAGAAAGTGACAGATTAGAGACTAGAAAAGACACTATAACTCACCTGAAGACAGCAAGAGGAGTCAGAGTCACAGCCAGTCTGGACCCGATACAAGGGCCCATGAATCAGTGAAGCAACTAGGTCCAACGGAACGCCCGCACTCACAATGCACCCCTGCACAAAGAAGCAGTACGGAGAGGTCTACGCCTATCAATCCAAGGTGAGAAATAACCCCAGGGGAAAAGGGATTCGGGATCAAAGGGAGGTGGCAGTGTCACCCACCAAGGGCCCCAACCTAATTGTTGCATTCTCTTGTCATAGCGGCTACACCCCCACCAGGCAAATAACGAAGCAAGGAAAGCCTGAGATAGCGCCCAGACATGCCATCCAGCATCGTGTGGCAACCCCATGGATACCAGATGAGCATAACAAATTATACATATACATTTACTTTTTCTGACCCTCATAAACAGTACATTCGATGTGCTATTTTTGGTACAACATTTCTGTATGATACACTCTTGTTGTACTGACATTAAATAATCATTGGGTCATTGGGGAAAAAAATCCATAGAGCATTAAATAAAACCTATTACAAATATAGGAGTGTAAATGTGATAGTATGTTTGTTTGAAGTGTGATGTCATTAAGGGAATGTTTGAAGTAGTTAGATACCTGTTGGCATAGTCTAAGTACATTAGACTTTAGAAGACATTTTATAGTAACAAGAATTGTGATGACGTATTTTGAAGTGTATTGCAATGAAGGGTATTTTTGAAGTAATTAGATACCTGTTGGTGTATTCTAACTAGATTGAATTTTAAAAGTACTATTGTAGTATTGTGAATCTAGTTAGATTCCTGTTGGCATATTCTAACTGTTCATTGTGCTACAATTTAGTAGGTACATTTGGGTTGAAGGAATATTAAGTAGGCATTTGGTAGATTTGTTGATAACCTATATTTTGGAGTAATGGAGGTGTTGGTAAATTGAAGCCAACCACTTCTTTTTTTGACATATGCATCATAGTGCCCTAAGTGGTTGTGGCACCAGTGTGGTATATTATGCCTACTGTTGTGATGGTTTTCTTGCCAAGAGATACTTGACCGTGTGTAAAGCTAGTGAGTTTACAGTTATTTTTAGTACCATCTGCAATGTACCTGTAAGGAAGGCATGGTATCAATAGTAGATACAGACACAATAGATTCATGTTTGGAAAACCTTTATTTTGGTATTTGTTTGGGTTGGTAAAATTCCTAGCTTGCCATAACTCTAGAATGGGGGTAGTCTCGACCATTAAACAAAAAACAAACAAGTCCCTGCCAGTCTACTTAAAATAAAAAGGCCTATACTAAAAGAAAACTAACCTTGCCCTCCCTCTCAACGACAAATGTGTTAAGGGAATACAAAAGGAAAAATAGTGTCTCAAAAGAAATGTCAGAATGGATTAGGTAAAAACTCCCTTTCCCACATTCAGCAGCACAGGGTCTCAAGAGTTTCTTAAAAAGGATAAGTGGATGGGGTATCTGGCCATTGCATCCAATGCCATTCCATAGAATGCTATTCCATCAAATTTTTTCCATCTAAAAAATGTGCATCGAATGCATGTCTTTGGGGGTTAAAGGGTTATTTTTTGTTCCGGTGGATGTTAAAGGGTAAAAAAGGGTGGGTTGGGGGAGACCCCCCAAAAAATGCATTTGATGCACATTTTTTAGATGGAAAAGGAATTTGATGCAATGATGATAAACTGGTGGATGACACAGTTCTAACAGTCTTGCACACGTTATCTTACTGTTACAATTCAACAGTTCAGGCTTGGGCTTCAAGATTTTGGCAGTTCAATCACTTCCTTGGGCTTTGTCTCCCTTGTTATAAATACAGTTCAATTCTTGACATTTACTTTGCCACAATTCAACAATGGCTTCCCTCTGTCGGGCTTGAGACTGCCTCTCTTTTCACATTCACCTTTTTTACTTTATCACAGTTCAGCACAGGCTTCCCTCCGCCGGGCTCAAGCCTGTCTTTCTGTTTGTGGGGGTTCCGTTCCCCACTTTCCTTCACAATTTTCACATTCACCTTTTTACTTAATCACTTTTCAGCATAGGCTTCCCTCTGCCGGGCTTGAGCCTGTCTCTATATCTTTTTACTGTTGACTTTCAAAACTTCAAGGATTTTACGAAGACCTCTGCATGACCACTTCAACCTCTCTTTAAACAATTCAACAATTAACAATCTTCCTCATCTCACAATACCAATGCATCTTGGTACTTGTAGTGTCTTATCTTATTCACTTTGGCCTCTTGGCCTCATTCAAAGTTCTTATGCAACACCAATACTCCTTGGAATTTGTAATTTCTTATTCTCTTTACTTTACCCTCTTGGCATGTTTCAAAAGTTCCTATACCTTGCCCTCTTAGCATGTTCAGAGTTCACATATTTTAATTTTCACTTATTCAAGTTTCGTTCAGGATTGGGGTTACTTTCATGCCTTCGGTTCCTGTGTTAATACACTTCAACTCAGAACATTTCACAAAGACTTTTGAAAATGCGATTCCACCTCACAGGACCACTCTGTTGCTTTGTATACTTTCTTCACAATTCAGCAATTATCCTTTCCATTACGCGTTTTATCCGCACACGCGCAACCTTCAACTTTTGGTTACAGTTACTTTTGCTTTTCACACACACCAGGCTTTTGTTCCCTTTGATAACTCACTGATCATGTAAATTGGGCTTCTTTGTTCAAAACCTTTCATGCAGCAGTCAAGGCCATTACCAATGCCTCCTCTGCGCCTCCCAAACTCTGTCATTCACCCGGGAGTGTAGAGGCCTCTTAGACGCACTCTGAAGGTTTCTCCTTTGCGCTCCCTCGGTTTCAGTCTTGGAACGCTTACGGCTACCCGAAAGTGTGGAATTCTCACCTGGCTCTCTCTCTCATTCTTAGCAGCTGCCGATCAGCCCTTTGGCCTTCCAACTTACACAGCCTGATTCTCATCAGCCCCAAAAGAGCTGCTCCTTCTTGTACCCAGCCCCGCTCAGAGTGCCTGTGCATGCCACCTTTTATCCTGACAGGTAGTGTTAACAAGTGGCAGGTGTGTATAGTTAGGATTACATGTCTGACTCTGCCTGGTCTCATTAAAGGGACAGAGCCATTGCAAGCCATTAGAGGTAATGTTCCTGGCCTCTTTTCTCATCTTCCTCGACTCAGTAGTGTTGGCAATGGGAAGTGGCGAAGAATTATGGGAACTGTAGTTTCCCATAAAATAAGCAGGGATAGGGGTTAGATGGATTATGGACAAAGGGGGGTACCCTGTGTCACCATCAGGTGCTTCTCCCCTACTCCCCAAGAACCCCCTACCCATGTGATCCTCCCTCGCTTGTCTACCCCCAGGGTCATGATCCCCCTGGCAACCTGAGTATGGGATCCCCAGGGCCCAGGTTGTGAAACCCCCTCTGGTGTTTCACATACCTTAGAAGCATTGGTATGACATATTGGCTATATGAGTTTATTTGTATGATGGAAAGCTGGTGAAATGGAATGGATTCACAATTTGGTATGATACATATACAAATTGTTTATTCGGGGTGTGCTCTTGTGAAATATGGTTGCATGTATGTTTCCATGTGTACGAAATCTGGAAGATTTCATTTATAGGGATGCTTTTGGTTTCCAGTGCTTGCAGTAAGTACATTAGGAATTCTTGAGGATCTTCTTTTGTGTTTATGGTACATTGTACCATTCCTGCACAGTAGTCCAATGCTTGCCTTATACCTGAGACACACTAGGTGCTGTCAGGATTATTTGTGGTATTTCTACGAAGGACGAGCATTTGCAAACACAACTGGTTCGAACTGTTTAAGTAAATGTTGTGAACAATTGGAAGAGAATATTGATTGTTACATTTGAATAGCAATTTACTCTAGTTGTGTTGCTAAATTTAAATGGGCCAGAAAGTTGTGTCTCTGCATTGTTAAATGGGCCTGCAGAATTCTTTTGAGAAGAGATATTTATCGCTTTGTCTTCTGATGCACATGCAGTTGAGTTTGTAGTAGATAGTTTTGTGGTTATATCACTTGATGGAGAAGTAGTTGGTCATTGTTTCTTTAGCTGTATTGTTGAGAGATCTGTAAAAGGTTCAGTTTGTATTAGTTTTCTTTTTAAAGATGTTCTTTTTTGAGACTGAGGAAATGGAAGAAGGGTTTAATGAGTTGAAAAAGGCAATTTTCACAGTTCCAGTTTCAGGGATTCCCAATTATGCTGAGGAATTCTTCTTATTTTCGCACACGAATGGCACAGTCATGACAGCAGTACTCACGCAGAGAGCCATGTTTGGTTGCAAGCCCCTTGCATATTACAGTGGGATTTTAGACCCAGTAAAGAGGGGCCACTTTTTTTGCGCCGCATTTGCCATTGAGAAGGCTGCCAGCATAAGAATGGGGTGTCCCATGACGTTATTTGTTGAACATTCTTTGTTTGCCATTTTGGAAAAATCGAAAGGTACATTGACTTCTCAGAGGGCTTCTGCATATGAGGTAGTCATATCAAATCCAGCGGTTAAAATAGTTCAATGCAAAATAGTGAACCCTGCCATGTTTGTAGCAGAACCACTGGCGGAAGACGAGCATACAAATGATTGCTCAAACTATGAGGAATTCTATGATGAGATCCCCAGGGTGAAAGAAAATGCTTTGGCCACTGGGGAGATTCTCTTAATTGATGGTTCTTCAAGAATCGATCAGAATGATGGACAAAGATTTATAGGTGCCGCTATGGTGAAGCACACGGCCAAAGGGGAGTTTGAAGTATTGATAAGTGCACGACTACCGTCTCACTTTTTGGCACAGGCTGCAGAATTAGTGGCGCTGATTGTCGCGCTCGAGAATCACACAGACCAGGAAGTAATGGTGTACATTAATTCCGCATACGTGACGTCGACGGTACACGCAGGGCTAGCACATTGGAAAAGGAGGGGCTACCACCGAGCGGACGGCACTCCAGTGCAACATGCTGCTTTATTGGACAGACTCATTAAAGCACTACAACTCCCAGTACCCATCACAGTAGTCAAATGCACAGCTCACACTAAAAGGGCAGATTTTTATCTCACTAGGAAATCAAGCTGCAGACGAGGAAGTGAAACGTGTTGCATGTTCAGACATGATTATGAATTTTTACACGCCTGTTTTGAATGAAAGCATGTTGGTGATGATTAGTGTGCCTGAGAGTTATAAAAACTTGTCTAAAACTCAGCTAATAGAAATTCAAGGGGAAGCGCCTCAGGATGAGAAAGACCTGTGTACACGGAGGGGATGTTCTTTAACTCCTTTTGAAGTGTTGTGGTGACAGGAAAGCACTGGTTAACTGGTGATGCCTGTAGCCTTATTAAGGGTGACGTTGGAACAGCTGCACTACCCTGCCTTAGTCAATAGAGACAGTCTTGCTTCAATGATTGTGGGGGATTGGTTGTGCCTAATAGGGTAGAACACGTTGCATTTTATGTAGTAAACTGCATCGTATGTCAAAAATTCTCTGCTGGGCACACACTGCATACAGTTAGAGGAGTTATCCCGAGACCCAATGGTCCTTTTCAGCATTTACACATCGACTATGTCGACATGCTGCAAGTCTGTAATGGATATAGATATATGATTGTAGTAGTATGTCCCTTTTCAAGGTGATTGAAGTTGGTAAGTGTACACACCCAGTTTCCACCTATGCAGTGAAATTTCTAGTATGAGAAGTGTCTTCTAGATGGGGAATATGTGAAGTATTGAGATCAGATAATGTCCCTCATTTCGTTAATAAAGTCTTTGAACAGATAAGCGTATTGCTCAGTATAAAGCACAAGTTTTCATTGGCTTATCACCCGCAAGCGAACAGGGTCAGTGAGAGACTCAATGGCCTGCTTAAGGAAATGATAGCCAAATTGAAGCTTACCACGAAGAAACGATGGTTGCATTGCCTACCACTGGAATTGTATGAATTGAGAAATCAACCAGGTACCGACCACCGTGTTACGTCCCTTGAAATAGTGACTTGGCGGCGGTTGAGGACACCCCTCACACCTCCATCTAGAACAATAACTGATGCCCAGATGACAGCAGAATTGTTAGGAAAGGTGTTCCGTGCATACTTAACATGTATGACTATAAGTATCTCTGTTATTACAGATCGGCTCAAAAGGAAGGGTTGTAGGGCTCAGAACACAGATTGAGACAATACAACAACCGGATGTGAAGAATTACGTCTTCCCAAACTTTTTCCCCGTGATGCGATCCTGATCAGGAATTTTACTAGGAAATGGCACGAGCCACGTTTTAACGGCCCATTCATTGTGGAGGACGTAACGCCGTCAGCAGTGAAAGTGCTAGGAAGACGTGCATGGATATTTCTTGGAGACGTAAAGATCTACACTGGCGAAACCCCTTTACCCCACCCTAGTCATAAGCAAGCATTGGGGAAGGACCTCAGCACGTGCAGACTAGATACATGACAAGGAAGAAGGACGCAGAGACTGTCAAATAAGACAGATAAAGTGTACACTGGATTGTGGCTTGTTTCAAGATACTCTTTTAAAAGCTGCTATAAAGGATTGATACAAAGTTATTTGTTCTTGAGCCACAGGAGTTTGCTAAACATTGGACTGTGAAATATTTAAGTCTTGATTGGGAAGGAAAGTATGCCAGATCTGGATTTCCTTTTCGATGACTGGAAGAGGGAACAGTTCCCTGATTCCTTTCTCACTGAGTTTCTTTTCGGAGGTGCCCATGGTGATGCCCAATGACAACGTTCATCGGATCATCCTTGCTATTTTTCTCTACCTTCATCGTACTTGCCCTTCATTGGTGGGGAGAACTTTTAACGACCGACATTTCCTGCAAGATACTAAGAATGGTCCAATTGTGAGGAGATTGCTTGCGGCCATAATGGAGCAAGTTCTCAAGATTCCTGACTACACTGGGGAAAACACAAATGCCCGTATCGGATGATAATGTGCATAGACTAGTTGGCATCATATTTTATTATTTGAATGAGGAATGCTCGCAACTTGTTGGATGACAAACTGACGTTCACACTTTCTTGAGAGATCCAAGGAATACAGTGGCACCTAATGATTTTAAATCTGATATAATTAAACAAGTCAATCTATATTCTGAGAGAACATTGAGAACGTCCTAAATGAGGCTTTTGAGTGCAGACATTGAGAACATACTTTCCTTTGTGTTTTATTATCTATGACGAAACACTCGTATGCTGTCTGGCAAAATGACGATTCCTTTGTCTACATAAGGAACCCTGTTAATCGTACTGCAATCAGCCAGCTGATCGAGGAACTTGTGGAGCTGATTCAGTAACTTCCAGAATATTTCATGATGTTACCCAAATAAAAGTTGATTTTTCATTCCTTAAAAAAGATTAAGAATGGGCAGCATCAACAGCAATACTGTCATGGCCAACAACGAGAGACCTCCACAATGTGCAAGAAGCTATTGTTGTAAGAAGTTGGCTTATCTATACATCATTTACACATGCATTTTGTTTATAGTGATACTTCTCTCACTTACAGTGCGTACCGCTTACTATTTGGATCCAAATAGAGCAAGGATTCCTGCGTATCTTCCTATGAAGAAAGAGGGTACAAATGTGGCAACTAAAGGGCATCTGAGAATTTATGTGTTTGTCCCTACTCCAGTAGTCCGTGTGGGAGCACCTGGGTCTGTGACAAATGTCACCAGACATCTTTCCTTAGAAAAATATGTTATAGTGATTTTCCTTGAGCACCAGAAACAGGCTCAATAGGAGAGACAAAGAATGAGATTGTCTATGAGCAAGCCTACACAGGTAGCACATGTAAAAGCACCAAGTTTACTAACAAATGTTCCTAGGGTTGGTCCAGTAAGAGGGAATTATGATGACTTACTTCATGAGATGATTATAGAAGCTCATAAGAAAAGAGCGAGGCCTAAGAGAAGTGCTAGGGAGGAAGATCATAAGTTAAATGATTACCTGGATAGTACAGCACACTTGGGGAATAACATATGGTATCCGCACATGAAAGAACTGGGAAGGAGACCCTGGAAGGAGGAATGCTTTGTATGTGCACTCCTGCCTTATAGCATGGGGAAGTCTAACATCTTTATAGCTATTAAAATAGACGCCCTGACTGCACATTGTCTATCACACCTAGCGTTCTGTCATACAAAAGGCAAATGGTCAACTGAATGGACAGATCCAGAGATAATTATGTGCAATACACAAAGACGAGGCTGAGGATGCATATTAAGAATCACGTGATCAGATAGGAAAAACCTGGAGTGAAAGGAGCTGGAATCAGAAGGGAAGTAAACAGAAGACTTGAGAGTCCAGGAAAATCAGCAGAAGAAATTTGTAGATGGAAGAACAGAGGCCAGATGCAGATTTGGGGATCAGTGGTTTCACCAGATGGTTGGGAAGAAGGTGTAGTGATCTGCAGAGAATAGATAATAATGGGTCACTACCAGCCAACTATTGAAAACGTTGAAATTAAATGCTGTGTAAACCTTTATGGTCGAAGCTTGCTAAACTGCTGACATGGGTCGAAGATAAAGGAGGACCCCTGCAAATAGTGCCTTTGGAAAGTGCAAAGCCGTGTTTCAGAAACAATGGCACAAGAAAGGTCAAAGAGAACCAGAATTGTGGTTGAGTCTTTGATGCACCAGGAATGAACGTTGGGACAGCAGTGATCATGGATTACTATTGGGCTTGTGGATCCAGTGCTTTATGAAGCTACCCAGTGACTGGGGAGGAGAATGTTCCACAGTAAACATTCATGTTCCAGCGTTGGTGATTCCTAAAAGTGACTTAAACCTTGACAGCTTCCCAAAAGCAGATGCTCACCAGAAGAGATCTGTGGAGTTGATAAATCGAATGAAGACAGAGAACTATTTCTCAGCTAAGTCAATAGAAGCTGTTGATGCCATTCCATATGAACACAGACTGTTCAGCCAGACTTCATCAATATTCACAATGATCTTCATGCCAAGAATTCAGGTTGGAGCAAATACTAAATGGCTACAGATTACCAGATGGGAATTGTTGCAGACGATCAACACTACCATATAGGTATTCAATGCTATCAGTGAAGAGATGAGAGCCATACGACTGATGACTCTTCAGAATAGATATGTCCTGGACATGATCACAGCTATGGATGGAGGTGTTTGTGCAAAAATCAGGGAATCATGTTGCACGTTTATACCTTCTCATGATGACGAGAATGGTACCTTGACAGATGCCATAGAGATGCTGACGAAGCTACACGTCCAGATGGTAAATGAAGTAGAAGACATTGCTGATAATAGCTGGTTTGGATCGCTCTTTTCATGGGTTCCACAATGGATGGCAGATATGTTCAAGTTGCTTGGAGCCCTGATAATGCTGGATTCTGCTTGAATTCTGTGTGATTATGATAATAATCTCACAATGCAAGAAGACTGCAAAAACGGCCATAGGGATGAAAATCATGATTGATGTTGAATCAGGATGGAAAACCAAAGAGCTAATAGAAGAAATCAGAGATTTTGTGAAGGCCAGCATGAATGCACCTGAGGGAACAAAGTTCCTGTATCCGAAGAACCATAAGAAGTATGTGGGAAGATGGATCTATTGCAGTCCGAGTGCACAGTGCATTCTCATGACTTGGAACAAGGATGCACATGTGAAATCAGCTGGATGCCTGAAAGGAGTAATCAAGATCTGGGTCCCAAAGAAGGATTTCTTCAGAAGAGGATGTCTAGATGTGAAGGATGATGGGAGAGTGGTCGATGAATCGCCCATAGGGGGGAGTGTAGAGAAGGAGCCAAGTACCCCCACCTCAACCATCTCTCCCCTATTACCTATATGTTGGAAGCCAGAGTGTGAAACACGTGTAGTACCAATGAAAATACTGATACCGAGAAGAATCCTGGAAGCAAGGTTCCCATTGAGAAAGCCATACCTGCATATGAGACAGTATGATGGTTATTTGAATGAAATCCCAGAACAAGCAGAACAAAGGAATGAAAGAGCAGATTGGTGATGTCACACAAAGCCAGATTGACGTACATAGAAGAGATGCAGAGACAAGAGAATGTAGAGATTCTATAACACATCAAGAAAGTATCGAAGATAAGTGACATCTCGGGCTCGAGATGAAGAGGCTTATGCTACAGAAACAATGAAGATATCTAGTTATTTTACACGTGTACAGATGGAAAGAAACGGAAGCAGACAATGTATTGTTGAGGCTGACTATGTACTGAATAGATTCCAGCATGCGCCAACAATTACATATATAGGAGTAGGTAAAGAATGGGTGATTCCACTATGTGCTATAGTAGAGCTGGACTAAGGAAAGAAGGCCTTTCAAGTGTGTCACACTTGCATTAACTTCAACTCTCTCTTCCCAAATATCTTCCTTCTCGAGCTCTTCGCTCATCCACCTCCAACTCCCTCAGGGTCAGTCGCTTCTCCAAGCAACAAGTTGGTGGTAGATCTCTGTCTTCAGCAGGGGCCTCCCTCTGGAACAGCCTTCTGCCTCTCTGAAACTTGATGTAACGCTCACCTTGTATCCACAGGGACGCCCTTCGACTGGCCTGGAATGCTTCCCGGGACTCCACACCTTCCCTGGGGTTTGCGTTGCTGTGAATCAATTCTTGATTTCTATAAGGATGAGCTCCATCCTGCCACGCTGGGCAGGGGCACGTCGTCAGTGCCACCGTTCCGCTGAGTTTCTTCACCGGCGTGGGCCCGGATTCCGGACCGGCTGCAAATCCGCTTTTCAGATAAGTCTTAAGCTTAAGAATAATGTCTGTATTGGTTGATGCACCAAATAACCTTCTCCTCTTGTCTTGCAGATGCTGCAGGCAGAGAGCGGATGCTGGAGGCAGAGTTCGAAAAAAGGTAAGGATGGATGCACAAAGCGGCGCTGAGAGCGTCCTTGCAATTGGCTAAATTGTACTATTGTTTCTTGCAGGTCTTGAAAGAATCCAGGAAGAATGGACCAGCCGGAACCCCAAGCCAACGGTGGATGTGAAGTTGGCGAAGGGCGTACAGATGGCCTATGTAGGTAGCTTACGCGATCTCTCTCTTTCCTGGAATGTAGCTGGAGGAAGATGAAGAAGACTGGAGACTTCAGTTGGATAGAGGCTACGACTGGTCATGTAAGGACGATGATGGTTCTTGTCTTCTCTCGCCCGTGCAGGCCAGGATGCTGAGCAGGACCTGGTGAACGTCACGCTGCCAGAGCAGAATAACGCGAAGCGCGTGCCTCAAGCTGGGTGTGGTTTAAATACCCAGCAGGTATCCCAGGTGCCTTCGGGCGACCCCCGCCCTTGATGCCAGACTGCTTCATGCAGTTCCCCATTGGTCCTCATGGGGGCAGCCATGTTTGTCCATTGCCCATTGAAACTCCATCCAGGCATGTGAGTCCGATGCCAACGGCGCCAGGACTGGCTCCAAGGGATACGAGGGGGGCCAAATAGGGTCTTTCGGGTCCCGTTACCATACGGTGGAGGTAAGGTTGTGAGACTTGAGGAGAACCATCTCCGGTTCCGGAAGCACCTCAAAACCTCTTTGCCTCCTCCTTCTCTCCCTCCCTCCCCTGCTGAATTCCTGGCTGAAACTGCACTAGTTACCTGGCCACCCTTTCTGATCTTGGACCCAGGCTGCCTCCCTGGCAACCCCATGGACTGTTTTCTGCATCCCTACAGTCCCCCTACCAGCACTTATGTCTGTACCTACACCCGCACTTGCGACCAGCTGGCCGTTTTATTATCTTATTTATTCTATTATCCTTGTACTGCACTTTCCCCTCTCCCCTCCCCCACGCATTTTCCCTCTCCCTCCTTCCCTGCACTTGCGCGATTTTAATGACACCTAGTAGGATGGCTGTCTGTCCTCCCTTTGTTCCCCCTCCCTTGCCTTGTCACGCCTTGAAACACTTGTGTATAGGCGTGGTATAAATGACATAACATATCATATCATTACAGCAATTGAATTACAGAAGCGAATCTCAGAAAGGCAAGGCTGGATGAGCCCCAAGAAGCAAGGTCCTATCGGACTGGGATGAGCAGACATTAGTTACAATCATGTGAAAGAACAAAACTCCTGTTCAGAACACATGGCCAAAAACAAAGATGTTAGAGGTTTATTAAAAAATTGTATTTTAAATGCACCAGAGCTCGAATTGGTGGTCTTCAGTCACGTGGAAGGATGAAGTTGGACAAACATGACAAACCACACCTACGTAGGGAGGCAGAGCGTGCCTCTACTTCCCTGAACTCTTCAGAGCAAAGAACATTTCCAAGGGCGAGTTCAAAGCCTTCATTGACATGCAGATCACTGAGATGATGATAGATGATATGCTAATTGGTGAGAAGCTTTGGTTATGATCAGCTCACCAGCACCTGAAAGTCCAGCCTGTGTGCTGCTAACTTAGGTGGAAAAGTATTGACGGATGTGAGAGTGCCAACCAATTATAGGGGGCCACGTAATTAAGGGCCCTATAGTGTGTGTAACCAATGGGACATTGGTCTTCATTACGGCCCTGGCGGTAGAGTGATAATGGCGCTGGTGGTGTTGCGGGCGCCGTTATACCTCTACTGCCACACTATGAGTTCTGCTCACGGGGACGCTCTGCACGCCTTGTCAGACCAGACGTGCAGAGCGGCACCCACGAGCAGAACAGGATGGTAGCAACGGTACCGTTATGAACGGTACAGCTGCTACCATCCTACCCATTCCCATTGAGCCCTATGGGGGCTCAAATGGGAATGAGGACTTACCGGCTCTGGGTCCCACGAAAGGGAATTACCGGGCCCTCCAAGGTCAGAATGGCCCGGTAAATCCCCTTTTGCAGGACCCAGAGCCGGACCCGAGTTTGGGGGTAGCCAAGCCCTTATGAAGGGCATAGCTACATCCAAACTCGTAATGAGGCCCATTGTGTATTTAGTGATGTTCATAGTGACTTGTTTGAGGGGAGGTCTAAGTTGCCCAACCTGATGTTAAGGAGCCTATAGCTTTCTTAGAGTGCTATGGAACGTATACTTAGATGTTCCCTTAGACCCAATCACTTTCTCCAATAGGTTTTTGTAGTTTGCCACGTAGAATGGCGTTAGCAAATATGTAGGTTGACGTCAGCTATGATGAGTTTTTACTATAAGTATGATGTTTTTTATGAATGTAACCATGCTGTGAGGCATCCGTTGATGTCCATTGTACTCCCTGTTTTAGATAATTGACATTAAAACAGTCAACTTTTGCCAACTTCCTGAGTCATTTCGATTATTGATGTTTGAGTATCTTCTGCATCCCCATTCATTTCAAAGTATTGCTACCTCGTCTAAAAGGGCTGCACCGGCTGTCCCGGTTCAAACTCTTTGTGTGTAAAGCGTTTTGCTAAACAGAAGATAGGTGGTTGATCGCTTTCCTCAGCTGGCTCCCTCCTAAGGCTCATCCTCCCCCTGCCTCTGCACCTTAAGCAGGACTTTCTTAAATTCCAGAAGCTCCTCAACAACTTCTTCTTCACCTCCTCCTTCCCTTCTTTTCTTCTCTGCTAATCCCATAGTTGCTGTGATAGATGTCTGGGGCCCTAATGCACACTCGGACCCCTGACCTCCTGCTCCTAATCGACCTAGCACCTGTCTTCCCTCAGCACTTGCCCTGGCACACCCTCCACCTTAGAGGATCGCACTTACACCTAACGTGGCCCTTGGCCATGTAGCACCAACAACCAAGCACTTCATCTGTGGCTCACCCATAAGCCCAGACCCCCCAGCACTTACTCCCTCTGCCCTTTTCCTTGCTGCACTTGCACGTTCTGAATACTCACAAGGCATAGTAGGTTCGTCCTTCATCCTTTTCCTTCCACTGCTCTTATTAAATATTGTGTTATGAAATGTATTTCACTCCCTTGTCCCCCCCCTCGCCCTGTGGGTGCTTTGACACTATATTTTAATTGTTGTATAAGCGCCAAACAAACAAACAATAAATAAACTACAACAGAGTAATGTAGAGCTGTGAATGGATTAGAAGCCCTAAAATGCTTTTCTATTTTGTGTTCCCTTGGTCTTTATACCACAAAGTTGGAATACTATTTCCTACTATAAAAACACACTTCTAAGTAACTATTGTTGAATATTTTTGTCTCTCTGCTTGTTTTTCCACCCTCCTGTCATTCATACCCAGAGTCACCAACATATATACGGGCGTCTGCATTGATATGTGCATTTGTTTTACATGGGTGGGACCGTTGAACTATTTTTTCACCAAGTGTCTGTGTTTCATTAGTACCTGGCGAGAGGGGTGTGGATGCCTCCCAGCCAATGAGAAGGCTTGCAACGGGGTCCTCACCACACAGGGAAAGGCCCCGCTCCAACCCTCCTCGGAGCGGGAGGCCGCCATCTTCCCTCGCCGGGACCAAAGCTAAGTCTGCTCCCTCAAACAAAAGAGAGAAATTGGGCCTCATTACAAGTGTGCCGGTCCGGACAAAAATTCCGGTAATTCCGCCTCTGGTATATTTTCCAAAATGGCACACTTCAGGTTTGCCGTTGGAGGCCGCGGATATACCGGCAAATAAATGACTTAAAAACACTGCCTGAGACATCATGAAATGACTCTATAAAGATAACAATTCATGGAGTGGATCGTGCCATGCTTAATAAGGACTCTGACAAAGAATGCGTGACAAAGGCAGCGAAAGAAAACGACTGGTCTTGGGTTGCCGGAACGCTAAACACACAACAGTCGAATTAACGCCAGGCCTATAATCTAACCATAAACTGCAAATTGTGAGCATGGAACACCAGGGGCCATAATCATTTGTTCAACACCGCATGGACCTCTGATGTAGATCTTATATGCTTACAGGAGACGTGGCTGCGTGATAACCCAATTCTAGAGGGGTTCGAAACAGCTCATAACCCAGCCATTAAGCAAACCAAGGGATGACCAATGGCCGGTCTTCTGGTAGCAGCAAGGTTAGCTTCAATTTTTAGGATTACGAACTGCGTTAACATCTCTCCTTTCATCCAGGTGGTCACGGTCAGTTCTGTAGGAGTAGCACACGTTCAAGACTGTAAACTCCACATTGTCAACCTTTATTGGAACCATGGGGCAGCTGGTGCATCTCTCTTCATTGACGAAGTAACAACTGTCATCGATGACATCATGGAAACGGGCCACTCAAATGACCTGATCATTTGTGGTGACCTCAACATTGACTGTATCAGTCACCTAAACCTAATTGGCACCAAGAAGAGAGTCAACAAACTTGAAGAACAATTGACAATGCAGTGGTGTGTGGAAATGGATTTATGAGAGTTAACGATGCTCAATGGTCAAACACCAGGGGATATCCCGGCGGCTCCGACATGGAGAAGAGGAGACCTAAGTTCAACACTTGACTACATCTTGGTATCTGGAAACATTCACATGAGAACCAATGGTCTTGTGTTTACAAAAATGTCTCACAGCGATCACGACATGGTGATTCTTCAATTCTCTACACATATCCGACCAAATCAGGAGCGCTGGGCTTATGGGCTTATGCAGTCAGAACAGGTGCTGGTCGCATCCATCTACACCTCGACACTGTCGAAGTATCCCTCATCTCGGCAAATTATCAGACTTCAGGAATTCTGGAATACGAACACCTTCTGACTCAATATCTAGAACAGAAGAAAAACTCAAGAAATACTGACTTTACCTGTAAGCATAAATTTGATCTCGAGATTTCTCAACGAAAAAGACTTCTGCGTTGGCAACTGAGAAAGATGCGAAAATCCCTATCTACAAATGCCAGCGAGGAATCTCACAAACTCAAACAAGCCTATAAGAACTGGCTAAAATCTCACAAGGCCATCATGCTACACAATGATGTAGAGCTTATGCTACTGAAAATGGCAAGTTCTAATCCAGCCGACTATTGGAGACTTATAAATGACAATCTTGCTCCAGAACACGCCTTGCAGGCAAACTTGGTCCTAGAGACAGAGTGGATTTCCTTCTACTCTGATCTCTTTCGCAAAGATAAAGGTATCAAAGAATGGGAATCCCCAAAACTAACACACTGGGAACTCACCTTTGACTACGAAGATATCTTACAAATCATTAAGAACGTGCATGATTCTAGAGCACCTGGACCGGACGGGTTGACGAATTTTTCTATTAAACGTCACCCGGAAGAATGGTCAGTTTTTTGTGAGACTTTTTCAACAGAATTACCAAGTGTTGTAAGACTCCAAAATCATGGAAAACGGCAGTGATCATACCGATTTTCAAAAAATGGGACCGCAGAAACCCAAAGAATTATAGACCTATCGCCCTGCTTGATGTGTTGGGGAAAGTGTATGCCGCCCTTCTCCAACAACAACTCGTGGAGTGGTCTACTAAATGCAATCGTGTGGACTCGAGACAGACAGGATTTGTCAAGGGTGTGGGATGCTGCGTTAATCTCCTACTCTTAAACTTACTGAAGATGGAAGCCCACCGGTCAAACTCTAAGATCTATTTAGCATTAATTGATTTATCTCAGGCTTTTGACAGCATAAATAGAGATCTACTATGGGAGAAACTGAGCAAGTGGAACTGTCCATCTAGCTTGTTGGCTGCCATTCGTGAACTCCACACAAACACCTCTATCAGGATCAGACTAGACCTCAAGGGCAATCTATCGGCCCCTATTGACAAATTCACAGGAGTTAAACAAGGCTGTCCCCTAGCAGCGAGCATCTTCAATCTGTTCATATCAGATATCAAAGACATTTTCAAAGGTCTGATCACGTTTCCACCGAAAATCCATGATACTCACATTGATTACCTGGTCTATGCAGACAACATTATTCTGTTGGACTTAACACCAATAGGACTCCAACGAAAACTTACCGTTGTCGAGACGTATCTAACAGAGAATGGTCTTAATATCAATAAGGGAAAATGTGAAATTATTGTCTTTGAAAAACTGCAGCGTACCAAAGGAAACACAAAGAAATTCAACTGGTTCCTGGCGAAAGAACCTATCAGGATTGTGAAGAACACCACCTATCTGGGGATGAGAATCAGTGCTAGTAGAAATGACGCACCTTGTGTAGAGACAGTGAAGAGCAAATGCCGGCAGTTGGCATGCCGGCAGTTGGCATGCCAGGCGTTGCTGATTAACAAAAAATTTGGCAAATTCTCCCTAAAACCTACCGTAACCTTTTTCCAACAAAAGGTGGTTCCATCACTGATATACGGTGGAGAAAATGCATTTGGCTGTAGGCATGAGGTGTGGAACTCGCTTGAAAACATCTTTTGGTCCAAAGTTCTTCACCTCCCTAAGGAGACTTCCACAGCATGTGTAAAATATGAACTCGGGTACATCTCAATTCAAGCAAGAGTTGCCTGGAATCTCTTAAGTCTTTTCAGGAAAACAATACAAATGAACCCACCACCACAAATTGCAATACTTCACAATCCAGATTCCGAAGAAACCCAAACAATCTTGTATCAATGGAATGATCTGTGTCGTGAGGTTCTTGACAAATATGACATCACGACACAAATCTTGCTTGAGAATCCTGACTCTACGAAATTGAAGTTGTGGAGAACCGACTGGATTAACACTTGTAAACTAAGATCGGAATCACGCACAATGAAAGAAGCTCCTGGAGAGGCGAGAGCTTATGGCCGCCTTCCAGAATACTTGACCTGTTTTCCGGACCAGTGGTCTAGAACCATATACTTACAGTTTAGGCTCAATGTTTTGCCTACCAAGGAGCGATTGTGCTTTTGGTCTGAGTCAAACGATTCCGATCTCGTGTGTCGATTCTGTAAATCTGCAAATGAAAATCTCAAGCATCTGACAATGATGTGCTCTGGGCTAGAACAAGAAAGAAATATCTTCTTTGGTCCTGTAACAGAGAGACTCCAGCTTGTATCTCGGGAAGATTGGTGGAGAGCTATGTTTGACGGGTCAAATAGATCTGTGTTATATGCTTTGGTTTCCTTTCTTCGCGCCATAAAAGACTGTTTGGACGCAAAGCCTGCCCTCTAATCGAGGGGGAGATTTAGAAGTGTGCCTTGCCGATGGAAAATGTGTTTCATCTATGGACGTGGACGCAAAAACATGTATTCTTTGATGTTGTTTTATGATTTTTTGGTCGTTGATTTTCTGTTTTAAAGGTTTGAAAAAACCAAAATAAACTAATAAAAAAAATAAATGACTGAATCACCGGCACCGTTAATAATGGTGCTGATGATTCAGGCAATCCCATCCCATGGAGCCCAGTAGGACTCCTACTGGCCTCCATGGGAATAGGAATTTACCGGCACTCCGACGCCCCCGTAATATAATGGTACTACTGTGTATGGGGTGGCAGAGACGGTTACAAGCAAACTCATAATGAAGACCAACTAGTTAGATTGGTACATGTTGCATGGGGTACAGCTAGGACTAGCAGATTATCTGATCCGTCGCCTGCACTGAAGCAGGTCACAGATGACATTTCATGCATCATACTCCTGCAGTTTAATAGTGAAAAATGAAAAATGTGTTTTATAGTATGCAGAGGACACACAATAGAACGTTAAGCAATCTGACAGGGGGGGGTACTTAGTTGTAAATCTTTTGGGAATCCTAGCACTACACGTTTATCTATTTTGCAACATGGCGTCAGCTTATATTTATCTCAAGAGAGGTCATTAAATCAGAATATTTTCCCAAATGAAGAGTTAAACGGAAGCATGGTTAATAGAGTTTATCATTATTAGAAGTACATTGCCCACAAAAAATCAAAATGACAATTACTTCTGAGCATGAATACTCACGTGCAATTATCAAAATTAGCCAATAGGTCGCTTTCACCTGAGGGGTTTTCTTTTCAGCAACATCAGCCCCTTGTGTGCAGCAACCATACACGTTGGCCCCCTGCTGCTGGATATTCCACAGGCACCTCAGCTTCTGGCATATAAAGGACATGGTAACCACATAGCAGGCTCACATGGCATGCCAAGATTAGAGGGAGAAGAGAACGAGGGAAGTCAGAACGTTGCACAGGTTAAGCAAGCACGATCGTTGGTCTTTAAAGGTAACTTGAGTAGGCAATGTTCCCAATTCACCATAAACATGCCTTGTGTCTGCAGGTGGGCTTCCCTCTGTTGGACATCATGCAATGCATGGGAGGCCGGCATCGTCCACAGCTAGTCAATTCTTTCCACAATGCCACGTTTAAGGCGGAAAAACCAGCTCCAGACCCCACAGGCCTCGATGCCTTAGAAATCCGACACCGCTTGGGTGGATGCGGAAGGCTACAGGGAAGGAGGAATCCTTAGTCTAAATGCCGGCTTTTGGGTCTAGATTTGTATCCCCTCGTTTTGCATATCTGCCAAATATTTCAATGAGCGCCAAAGTGACCGCACCACACAACCCATCAACGGGGAGAGGCGAGCCAGGGCCTGGTGGTCTGCCTTGCCTCTTAAGAGCCAAAGAACCAGGTGAGCCATCAAACCAAACTTACTGTAAATAGTCAACATAATATTTTGTAAATCACATGTGGTAAGGAATATAATATAACACAGAGTATTGAATAACACTACAAAATATGACAGATACTTCCCTAAGTGTACTTTATGGTCAATTTCAGGACATTCTTACATACTGTGAATGATGTCACAACAATGTCAGTGAAGGCACTATACTAATATAAGTTATATTTTTCATCTAATATATTTTCATTTATAGATTTCACGGTCCATTTCATGTTTTAAGTCTTGCAGAGAATCCATTTTCCTGCTACTTGTACCGCAGGCCTAGGCGTCAGATTAGAGATTTGCATGAAAAAGGGGATCCCATATCAATAAAAGCAGTGGGGGATCATCTCTAATAGACTGCAGCCAAACCCTACATTTTCAGGATTGACTTTTAATAATAAGAGAGCGAATGCCTCTACCCAGAGGGCAAGCACTCTTGTTCCTATATTGCAGAACGTTTCCCATAGCGCAAATAATATATCCTTTCTTTGCATGTTTGCCCTACGGCACGTTTCTCACAAATGCTTGCACTAGACATGCATCGCACTGCTGCAGAAATGCATTGAAAGAATATGGGTCTGACTCACAAAGCGTTTTTAGTTTCGGCAATTAGGTGTCCATAAACTGAAATTATTGCATTACGGTAAAGGTAGAGAGGAATTGCATGAGGAGGGACACACATCCCGTAGGTGTTGTTTGGTCATTTGCCAACCCATTGACTGCCCATATTGATGTTAATCCCTCTGGCCATTCCCTCCCAGTTCCTGCACTTCACCGCCCAAAACACTTCCACGTAAAAACTCTTTCACCTTGCTTTAATCAAGCATTAATATCAAACTTTGTTCTCGAAGTGCCTGCCACTGTTTTTTTCAAAGCATTCTTCTGAGAGTTAATGGCTTGTTGTAAATCTGCTACTGTTGTAATAAAAATGTCTTAACCAGGTCTGCCTTCAGCCACTTGATTTATAAGTACTGTACCTGTCCTTCACTGAATCCTGTTAAAAACACGCCTTGGCAAAGACAACAGTTTTGGCTTGTGTATAAGTATTAGGCATTTGTCAGGCACTGCTATTAGAGAGGCTTTCAAATCATTTGGCACCTGCTACCATCGATGGCCAGTTAATACCACTACGGCTGTGCCTGGCAAGTGCCTTTTCCATTACTACCAAAAGACCAAACTATTGCCATTGCCAATGCTTGTTTGTTTTTATTCAGGTGTTTATTTGCTTACACATCCCTTGCCCCCCATCTTAAGTTCTATGTATTGTGTTCCCAGATGCATCTTCGTCTGCAATGTTATCATGAAATCCCGCTTTTTCTTGTGCACCTTCCTCTTGTATTCATGGGGTTGTCCCCATATCCTCCACCCTCTTCAGACAAACACACCCCAGCTGGACTTCCACTTCTTTCAATCATCATGTTTTGTTTTAATTCTCCCTACCAAAATGTCAATTACATTATCAATGGGCAGTTTCCGCTTTTAAGGGAGTTGTGCTTATTTTTTGTTTAATTTAATTGCATATTAATGTATTATGCAGCAGTTCATTTTAAGGGCACAATGAGAGTTTTGTTAGACTAGCATGTTAAGATATATCATGTTTTTCCATGCTACATTGTGTTATGTTTTGTCATGTTATATTTGCAATGTCATATCACTTTGTACAAGGCCGAGAAGGGCAGTGGAGCAACTGGAAGGGACATCTAGTAACCCATAAACATTCAAATAAATGAATAACACATATTAGCAGCACTGAGCGCACGAGAAAAGACTGCAACAGCCAATATAGCCCTGCAAATGTAAGCTGATAAGGCTCGCTCTAAAACCCTTCCAACCCTTAAGATTAACCTGCTGCCCTCTTTTAATATGATAACGTAACTGCAGCTCAAGTTCAGAAGGGTAGACAAGGCTGGACTATAAGGATTAACCCCCAGTAGAGTGCAGCTTCAGGTGTAGAGGAATCCAACTGCCCACACCACAATTAACAACCCCGCCAAGCTCCTAGCAGGCCTCAAGATCTGCCAGGAATGCCAGTCCATAACTGTGCTCTCAAAGGAACCACTGATCAATAATCACTCTAATTTAAGAGTGGCCCTAGTTCCTCTAAGTTTGTCTGTCTGTACAACTCGGCCAGTCATAGCCATTTTTGGCCTAGGGACTAAATAGAAGTGCGTGTGCTCTCCTGCTCCCTTGGCCATTGCTTTAACACACAGAGGCAGTACAGGAAGACCCAACATCCTTTGCCCACCTAGAGTGGTGACCTTAATGTGAATGTCTGCTTTGACCTAGTGAGCCTGCCAAGCATTAGTTTGCAACCCCGCCTCTAATAAAAAAATGTCATACTACATTACAAATTCACTTCATACAAGGGTGGCAGTTGTTCCCACTCCTCCACCCAAGGACAGTCTGGTATGACTCGTGGTCGGGGTAGATCCTATGTCAAACTCTTCTTTTGTGTCCCCCAGCACTCCTTCACACAGCCAATTGCTGGCACTGACATCTCATCCAGGATTTATCAGAAACCTCTTGGGCCATCAGCAGAAGGGATTCACAGATGATTGTCTGGAAAGTAGCCCCCACAACTCCTATGAACTCTTGAGGAAATCTCAAGGCCATCATACCTCCATGACATGGCTTACCTTAATACTCTGCCATCAGACTAGTACCTGCCTCCATGGAAGTTCTGCTGGCCAATAATGGAGGCTCTCATTCTTTCTTGCGATTATATTTTATTCTTGTCAAAACACTAAAAACAATACATTCAACCCGGCTTTCCCCATTACCCACCCTTATGTACTTACTGGTCTCCATAGCTTTCCCACTCTTCCCATTTCCTGCTTTCCCCAATCCCATTTAATTTTCACCACACAGACCCTGGTCTGCCTGTCAAACTGGGCAGGTTCACAAACCGCCTCCACACACACAAAGCTCTGTGCTTTAAGACCACTATGAGGGTGATGTGTGCAGCATGAAAGACTCAAAATATAACATGAATCCACCTTATTTTCTTGGATCCAACCATCCACTTTTCACATCTCACCAACGTCCCATGTTTCCTGAGTGTTTCTTTAATCTGTGAGCCATGAATACATTGATGTACAGGCTTAGTAACATTCTCATCAGATCCTCTTTCATCTTTGTGTCCTATTTTTAATTGTCTTGATTCAATACGACCGAGAGGCAAGTGGATCAATACGTAAGATCAATCCTCCTTATTCGAAGGATAATCTGCTGTATGTGTGCTGTCCGCAGTTTCTGCCTTTGGTTCTTTCAGTCTCTTAACTTAAGCTGAAAGGCTCTGTTCTCCTGTTGATCTTCCCTTTCCTTTTGTCTCCCTTCCAGGTTTCCTTTCAGATACTATAATTCTTCTATCTAAGGTTGGCCCCTCTCCATATCATGAAGAGCTGGATACCTGCTCCACCAGCTGTATTCTGCGCAGTTCTTCAGGTGCTGAGCTTTCAATTTAGAAGTTGTTGAACGGAAGCTTCCCCATGTAGATAGAAGAACATTGCTGAAGGAAAATCTGCTGCGGACTGATCAAGAAAGGTCTTGCTCCTTTTGTCACTTTCTCCTGGTGCTTCTATTTCCATTGTCTGAAGGAACACAGAGCTTGTCTGAAGGGGATACGACCATTTTGAGAGTGGCAGTGTATGTGGCTGAAGGTATGCAGAGCATGGCTGAGCTGAACCCAGTATGTCTCTAGTGTTTGATGGTATGCAGAACATGGATAACATATACACAGATTGAGGCTGATTGTATGCAGCGTATGCATGAAGATGTTTAAAGAATAATTGGTGGTTTGCAGTTTGTGTACAGGTTTACCGTGTCTTAAGGTATGTAGAGTGGGGATAGGCTTATGCAGAGCAAGACTGGGATATATGAGATGAAGATTAGCATGTCCAGTTTGGTTTACAGTGCACAGGGTGTGTCCGCATGTGGGCAGTGCCAACCTGAGGGTGTCCAAGCCTTCTGAAGGTTCTGAAGACTGAGACCTGATTGAATGACTCCGTTTGAAGAGCAGTCTGGTACCAGTTTATTTGGGTTTTCATCCAATAAAGTACAGATTGCCATCAATAATGAATCCTAGTGATTTGGTGCTGAGTATGACCTGGGTGTGATTCTGTTAAGCTGCATTTCTGTTAGCCAGATTTTGGACTTCGGTAGTTCTTCTGAAGAGGATGAATAACAACTTTGCAAGGTTCAATATGAAGGAGTCACTTAACATTCAGGACTGTATGAGAAAGGAGCACGTGTCAATCAAGTGATTCCATTGATGTACTTAACATTTAGCGAGAGTGTTTTATTTGTATTTTGGAGATGATTGATGTTTTGGTTGGCCAAAAGTACATAGGGTGGCCCAGCTTATGTGAAGTTTGCAGACTTATGAAAGGATTGAACCCTGTGCGAGTACACACTTTACACAGTGACAGGGGGGCCTGTTTGTGCAATTCTGGATGAGCTGGTTTCTGTTAAAGTGAAAGGAGTTGAACTAAAATGTAACATCTTGTTTGAATCATATTCGAAAAGAGATGTTGCTTTGGAGTACTTTTTGGTTGACCATGTCAACAGTGGCTGAAAGGTCAAGCAGAACCAGTAGGAAGATATCGTACTGCCAATGATGTTCATAGCATTAGCGTTGACCTGGATGGGGGTTGGTATTGGTGTTCCATCTAAGGTGGAAACTAGATAGCATTTACTGTGGGAATTTGTGCTGGGAGATTCTTTTCTGCAGGAGAGGTGCAGTGATTTTCTTTATGATCTTTCCGCTAATGTCTGTGTAGTTTGTCAGGTGTTAGTATTTGAGAGTAGGCCTTTACATAGAGGGTGAATCTGGCCATTTTTCAGTGTGCTAGGCAAGGTACCTTTATGGTGGTGATAATGTGCAGAACCAGGATCCATGGGGTTTCAATATGCTGGCTTTCACAAATAGGATCATTTTGAACTTGGTCCATTTGAGAGTTTTCTGTGATAAGAAAGGCAAAGTTTGATGTTGTCAGTTGTCCCGTAAATAATGTGTAGCTAGTTTTGCACTTGACATTTGATTGAGGAATGGTTAGTTTCAGTGGAGGATTAATGTAATGTTTGAAGGCATTCAGAGTGCTCTGATTTTTGTGGATACCTTTGGTGGAGGAGCAGTATGATTAGGTCTTCCTGTTGTGATTTGCACCAGCTATTTCGAAAGTGTGTATGATGCTTTTGCTGTCGGTGAGTGCCAGTGTACAGAGGGTTTGGATCTATTGAGCTAGGGCTTTGGTGGTCCATGGATGAAGACCAATTCTGCCAACTGCAAACAGTATTCTATACTCATCCTTTTACACCTTTCTGCCACTTTTGAAACTGTCAATAATGCCTCTCCTACTCACTCTCCAGGACCTTGGGTTTCCCAAATCTGCCCTGGCCTGGATCCCCTCTTAACTAGATATTTGATCTTTTAAATTCTCCTGGAGCTCGCAAACCTCTGAAACCACCCCTCTTCCTTTCGGTGTCCACCAAGGATCAGTCCTTGGACCTCTGCTCTTCATACACTATACCTCTGCCCTAGCAAGAATAACCTCAACCTTTGGCTTTCACTATCATCTTTTGCTGATGACACTGAAATATGTATCTCCTTCGCCTTCTTCATCCCAGCCATCTCGGAATGGATTACAAACTGTCTCACTGCCCATCATCACTGGATGGCTCTCTACTGCCTCATGCTAAACTCTTCAGAAAGTCATCTTTCTTTCGGCTTTCAATGCCATCCCTACCCTCCCCTCTTTTATCCCCTTCCCGCCTGACCTTCTTGCTCCCTTACTCAAGGGTCAAAATCCTGGGAACCTCTTTGATAGCAACCTATGACTGCAACAATTCATTACTACCCCTGACTATGCAGCTTGTATTAACCTACTCAACTTTCAGATAAATCAGACTTTTCTTACTAACCACTCTACAAAAACTCTAATCTCCACTCTCGCGCTCAGCAAACTTGGCTACTGCTCAATTCTACTCCTTTGACTTTCTCTCAACTCCTACCTCCCTCTAGAGAACGTCCTCAACTTTGCTACCCACACTCTCTATAACTTTTTCAGATCCTCCCCCACTTCTACCTATGCTGGTTAGCTCTCCATACACAACCGCTCCCTTTTCAAGATCCCTCTCATAGTCTACAAAGCGTACCAATGATCTTGCTTCTCAGTACCTGTCTGATTGTATCTCAGTTTACTCACCAACTTGTTCCATCCAATCCTCTTCTGCACTCAATCTCACTGTCCCATACACTCCATGTCTCTCCTCTCACTTTCACTCCTTCTTCCTATTCTTCCTATTCACCCCACTCCACGGGAACTCACTGGCTGTAGCAATCAAAGTCAGCCAAAATGTGGACCCCTTCAAAGATCAGCTTACATTTCACTTACTTGCTATAGAGGGAGCTCCCCCTGCGCTCTACCTAATCTCCCTACCTGTACCTACCACCGCCTGTAGTGATGCGTAATAATGTAATATTGTATACTTAAATAGTACTTCACTTTACTTTGAAGCACTTGCCCCCTTAGGTTAATGCTACCTTTGCAAATCACCTGTCTTCTTATTAAAACAAAATCTGTTTGCTTTGTTTTATTCCTGGTGTATGTTCCACTTTCTTACACCCTTACATAAATTGGCTCGCCGCTTGTTCTCATCTTTCTGCTATTATACAGGCACCCTTCATGGGAATGCCTCCACCATCTGTTCATATGTTTTTGTAAGTCATTTATGATTGAAATTGACATCCCTGTTCTTCAAATAGATACAAATTCAAAGCTACATTTACTGGGGAGCTGTTCTTACTGTGAGGAACTGCCATCTGGCAAGGATGCAGAGCCATGGCTTTTTTAACTTGTATTGAATAATAAAATGATGTTCGTCGTTCCATCTCTGAACGAGTAATCTGCTAATCAGATTTCCCTTTCGCAATCTCCATGCCAAATGCATACTATGGGCCTCATTACGACTTTGGAGGCAGACATGCCCTAAATAAGGGCATGGCTGCCTCCAAAATCGTGTCTGGGTTCCCTGAATGGGGAAATACTGGGCCATTCCGAGTATGGCGGGCCCGGTATTTCCTCCTTCAGGGAACCCGGGCCCGGTCCTTCCCCATTCTCATTGGAGCCCTCATAGGGCTCAATGGGAATGGGGAGGTAGCTAACAATGGGCCCATTACGAACGGGCCTGTTGTTAGCTCCCTGGTCCCCTCGCGGGACCCGCTATGGACGTCTGGAAAAACCAGACGTCCAGAGTGGGTCCCGCGAGGGGACCTCGTAATTGTGCGGAATGGGTTTAACGGCGCCAGCACCATAACCGGCGCCATTAAACCCATTCCGCACAAGTTATAATGAGGCCCTATGTATCTGTGGCATGCTGCATCAGTATCCTGATTCACAGCGCCTGCTCTACCCGTGGCACCAATCAGGTCTAGAAAGTTCAGAAGTCACAGATGCCCATGTGCCAGCGGCAGTGACAGATATACACCCCTGTACCCAAACGATGATGATCATAAATACCCCATGCTGCATAATCTCGAAAATAAAGCTATGGCTGATTTTAGGCATAGTGCATGGTACTATTTATGATCACAGTCACCACATTCGAATTGATATTGTGCATTTTCCAGCTACTGTGAGTCAGCTCTGGTGTGGAAGGTGATGTGTATTCTGGTCAGCTGGGTGTAGACTGCAAAATGTCAGGGCAGGAACCTGGAGGGCCGGGCCTCCTCATTGATGTCTTTGTGAGGGCAGGTAACCCCCTCCGCCCAAGACAGCCACACAGCAGGCAGCTGTCTTAGGCCTGGCATCAAAGGAGCACACGCATTCAAAGGAGTAGCCTCACACCATGGTGCTGCATCTCTGAATGCCTTTGTTCTATGTAAGAAGGGAAATGGGCAGGATGATGATAGGCATTAGGGCTCTGGTCAATGAAAGGAGGCTTCCACCATCTTGATTCTAGCTGTAGTCCTCTCTCATTTCTGTCCCCTTCACTTCTTCTGGAGAAAAGCACTTTGGGTGTGACTTCAGAAGGGCAAAGTCTGCTCGGTCCAAGAGCAGGTATTGGACCACTAAAGCCATCTAGCTTTAGGCCAATTAACTGAGGCACTTTGATTTAAAAGAAGAGGTTTCCCCTTCCTGAGGTGAAGAAGGAATTCTCCAAGACCGAAGAAAGATCTGTCACGTACCCACTCCCAGGGCACATCAGGAGTGACCTCTACTATGGCTCAGGATGTACCACTGTGCACAGCAATCTGCTGAGCTGGGAGAGCATACCCTGAACAGAACCATCCTATCCTTGAGTCCACCTGAGAGGGCCCCACAGCAACTGGAGAACCAGACTAGACAAATCTCTTTGTTCGACTGCACCAAAGTGGTCGCTCCATGTTTACCGCACCTGGAACAAGAGGGAAGTTGCCGACACTGGTTGCTGAGCTCCTCCATCACTTCAAGCTTGCTTGCAAATTAAACCAGCTCAACACTGCATGATGTCCTAATTAAAGCTTATCACCTGCTAGACACAAAGATAGTTCTCAATGCCAGGACCCAATCTGAATCACTGGTGAGTCACAGGCTGACTCTAATTGGGGGCTACAGCCATGGCTCGACCCAGCTAGCTTTTGAACTGCTGTCTCATTGATTGCACTTTGACGCACCCAAGATTACCACTTTGACAACTGTGGGCAAACTGCTGGAGTGTCATCAACCCCTCCTGGCACCTAAAGCCCAACTCAGCCTGGTCAACCGTGAAGTGTTCCTGTGACCGCCCTTCTGCACTGAGCAACTATTCGATGTCGGTGTGCTGCTGGGGCCGCCACGATCCAACGTGCCCAAACTGAGCTTGATCTGTTTGCATCTACATTCAACACCGGGTCTGATTTTGTCAGCCCACCAAGAACTGAATTCAGGTACTGCTGACTCTGAACTGTCCCCTTGGTCCACTTGGACCCTAGATACTGGTTAGGTCATGATCGCTCCTGTTTTCATCCAATATTATTTTTCTGGCTAGTGAATTACCTTCCACCCCTGGAATAATGCTCAGAGTGGTACTTTCTCCAGCCTGTTGCATCTTCTCTGTTCTTCCTTTTGGGGGCGGGGGAGGGGGTTTGTACAGTATTTTCTATTCATTCTACATGCAGATGGTGCATTTGATTGAAGTATATATATATTTTTATAGAACCTTGATTGCATGTTCCATTTCGTTTAGACTGTGATACCATGTGTTGTCGGGGTCACTACTAGTTCACTTTCACACTCCTATTAAGAGCATAGCTTTCGCTCGCCCTGTGTTACCACAAAAGGTGAAAGAGGTATATCTATTCACTGTCCCTGCTTTACCTTTATGATTGCATTGTGTTTTGGTTTTTTAGACGTGAGGGCTGAGTGGGCCATTTTGCCCCTACTCATCCTTGTACTCATGCAGAGCAAAATCCAATTTGTCACACTTATCCTAAAGAATCAGGGGACATCCCTATTTGGACCAACTAACAGTATTTTGGTTACCTTTACTTCCATTCTAGCCCACCTCAGAACTTACACCTGCTCCTTCCCAACCAACCTTCCCCCCTCCCTTTCTGCTCACCCAGCTATATTCTCACTTCTAGGCTGCACCCTTCCTTCACTAAATGGAATGCACAATCCCTCTGTAACTGGTCTTCTTATATTGGCCACTTCGACTCTTATCACCCTTAACTTTCACATCTTGCTATCACAGAAAAATGAATCTTCCCTCATAAATCTGATAGACTAGCGCCTGACTCTGCTACCTTCCCCTCTTCTTGACCCACTGGGAAGGGTGGTGGAGTGGGTTATTTACCAATAGGGCCCTCACCACTGCCCTGCTCGAACATCAGCTATTCCTCTTTTGAATAAGGCACTATTCAGCTCTGCCCCCAACTATTCTAACAGTTCTTGCTCTCCATCACCACTTTCACCCCTGAACGGAACCCCCTCCTTGAGACACTTTCCCCTAACATCCCCATGGTCGTACTGGGGGACATTAACCTTCCCAAGCCCTCCACAGCCACCAGCCTTGGACTTAAATCCCTCCTTTCATACCACCCCCTATGCTCCCTGCATGGCCAGTCTACCCAAACTGATGGGAACTCCTTTGACTGTGCCTTTCTCTCTATGTCAATCTCATCCTCTTACCTCTTCATTGACCCATCTCCTTCTGCTCATCCATTGTTCACTTTAACATCTCAGCTCCTCTGCCCTCTACTCTCTTCTACCCTTTTTAATGAATGAGAGGAAATTCAAGCATGACTCTCTTTCTCCTTACTTTGCTGATGTGAGAATATCTCCTCTCTCTTTCCCTCATCCTTCTATCGGCCATGCATTTTCTGACTTTGGGCCTCATTACACGGATGGTGATAAGAGTTTACCGGTACCGGTATTTTACTGGTACCGGTAAATCCTTACCGCCTTACTACGAGGTCCCTTTGCGGGTTGGGGAATTTAACGCCTGCTTTTTGCAGGTGGTAAAAACCAACCCGCAAAGGACCAGGGAGCTAATTATGGTACCGCAATTTGCGGTACCGTAATTAGCACCTTCCCCATTCCCATAGAGCCCTCTGGGGCAAAAATGGGAATGGGGAAGGGCAATGGTGGAAGGGGGAATTACCGCCCCGCCAACCTTGGAATAGGGCGGTAATTCCCCTTTCCACCAAGGCGGTGCCGGTATTTTACCGGCATGAACCATGGCGCTAATAGCGCCATGGTTGACCGCCATCCGTGTAATGAGGCCCTTTGTCTGACTTGTACTATGCTCTTATGACTGACTCCTTTTGACCAACAATGTCCTGTGCACACATTCACACCTTCCCATCCAAGTCCTCAGCTCTGGATCCCCTCTGAGATCCAGACCTTCAAAGAAAACATGCATCTTAAACAACAACACAGGTGTAAATCATAGACACCCAACCTGCTTATGGCCTACCCAAATTCTGTTGCCCTTAACTCTGTACTCAATGCTGCCAAATCCTCTTACTTCAAACACCAAATCTCCTCCCTTTGCAATAACCTTCACAAACATCTACCTGCGCTGCAAGCTGTGTTTTCTAATTCCAAGCCAACATCAATTTCCTGATCCCTCTCTGCTAATGACTTTGCTGACTAATTTCCTCTAAAATCTCTAACATTTGTGACACTCTGAGTGCCTTCCTTTCTCTCCCTACCCTTCTATCCTTCTTTTAATCATTTCTCCCCTTCTGATTCTAATTAACTATTTCTCCTGATCTCTCTTACTGAATTATAGCCCACCTTTCAGAGGGCAGCCCATCTTGTGCTCCTTTTGACCCATTTGCTCCTCAAATCGTCAACCACTTAGTCACAATCCTCTGCCCTTATCTTTCTGCAATCTTTAACTCCTCACTCTCCTTTTTTTCCTCTCCTCCTGCAAATCTGCAACCGTCCTATTCCTTTTGAGGAAAACCTCAGCTGATTCAAACATTGCAGCAAACTATCTCAAGGTTTCTCTCCTCAAAGTTCCTTGAGCAAAAGGAGTTTAATTTCCATAGTCATCCACTTCAATCTAGTTTCCATAGTAAACACTCCACTGAGACTGCACTCCTGCATGTCTTCAACCTTCGCTCTGATAATCACCACTCCGGACTCTTGCTATACTCTTCGTTTTGGACCTCTTTTTGGCTTTCGACACTGTTAAACACTCCCCTCGCCTCACTCTCCAGAACATTGGGCATCACAAATCTGCTCTCACCTGAATTGTCTCATACCAGGACGGTCACTCCTCAGAAATATCCTGGAACTCGCAAACCTCTGACCCCACCCTTTCCCTGTCGGTGTTCCCCAGCTCAGTCCTTGGACCTATGCTATTCACCCTTTATACCTCTGTCCTAGGAAAACATATCTCATCCTTTGGTTTTCACCATCACATTTGCTGATGATATTTAAATCTTTTTCTCCTTTCCCTCCTTTAACCCAGCCATTTTAGAATGGATTACCAACAATCTCACTGCCATCACTCTCTGGATGGTGCTCCGCTCCCTTGTGCTGAACTGAAAAAGGGAAGTCATCTTTCTCCAAGCTTCAAATGCCCCACTCCTTTGGGACCCGCGGCCCATCACAATCAAAGCATGTCCAACATTGGGTATCTTCAAAGCTCGGCTTAAACATCCCTTTATTGCCAAAGTGGAAATTATTTCTGATCAGAATTGGAGTACCCGTTCTTCAGATAAATACCAATACCCTAATAATTACCAGTATTTAGTTCAATATAAACAGACTCATTTTGGTTTTGCCCACTAATGCCACTGTAAGAAAACATGTGCATGCTGGCTGTGCCAATGCATGCCATTATCCCCACATGACAATATGTTCATGTTGGCTTTGCCTATAATGCAGTAATGCACTGTTAGAAAACATGTACATTTTGGCCGCACCAAAATATTTGCCAGAGTCCCACATAAAAACATGCTCATTTTGGCATTGCTCCTGGTGAATTAAGGCCAATGTAAGAAAACCTTGCCAGGTTGGCTTTGCAAGTATTTCCACCTACGGACAAACTCATGGTTCCTTTGCCCATAATGCGCCAATTCCACTGTAAGAAAACATGTCTGTGCTGGCTGACATGTGACAATACAACACTCATATTGCCTCAATGCATAATACATGGTAAGAAAATATGACCAGGCTGGCTGCACCAATGTATGCCAGTTTTCCAACCTAAGGAAATACTAATCTTCCATTTGGCAATAATGCACTTATTCCAGTATAGGAAAGCATGTCCATGAAGACTGCACCAAAATGTCAGTGTATTCCCACCTAAGGAAACAGTGCATCAGGCTTACTTTCCCCATAATGCATTCCTCATCCTGTAAGTAGTCACGCAATGCTAAATGCCAGGTTTTACTGCTGGTACCTCTTTCCCCCACACACATGCCTACAAAAAATTGTCTTTCCACCCCACATCCCACACACACATTAAACATAAAATGTGATCACAACTCCACACACATGCATACATAATGCATACACAAACACTTTCACTTTGCCCTTTGGGGTATCCGGCAACCACCCAAAGATGCAACACAGTATAGTTAATGCAACTACACAGTGAATCATACCTCCCGCAACATCAGCAACCTGGCTCCAAAAGGTGAGCAAGTGCGGGCAACTCCACAAGACATGAATAGAGTCAGTATTGGCGCATTTACACCTCTGGCATTTTCCATCACATTTGTAATCAAACTTCTACTGAACCACTAGGGACAGGTACGCCTGATGGAGAGATTTAGCTGTATGAGTTTCAATCTGGAGAAAATGTACACATTTGTATTGTGTGTACACAATGCTTTCCATCTAGCATCCCCCAGTGCTTCGCCTATGTCAGCTTCCCATTTCTGCCTACTGGCCTGCTCATCCCTGGGGGCCGAACTCAAGGCCATATTATAGATTAGACATTATCCTCCTGCAATACCCTGAGTTTGCCAAGAACCTCAGAAGGGGAACCATATGGGTCTTCTCTGGGAATGATGTTGACCACCCTCTGAATGCCTCCCTCAGTCTGTGAAATTGGAAAGAGCCAACCCAAATGTATCCCCCAATTTTTCCTTAACCTGATCCCATGTAACGAACTTCTCTTCAGGGTAGAAATCCGCCATTGTTCGTATCCCATACCTATGCCATTCCCTCCGAATTCTGTCATCACACGTTGGGGCCAGACTTTGAACCCCCTACACATTTAGTTCCGGAGCATAGGGGCAGGTCATCAGTAGCTGGAGGCATAGCCTGCTCCATGCATGGACTCTGCATGCTGCCGGATCATACTGACACCTGTCATTTATTTGTAGGCAAAGTAGGGAGCCCTGCAGGGAATACGGGAATGCTGACCTTCTCTCTAACCTCACATGTGGGAACTGTTGGGATTCCGACCTCCAGTGTGAAGCAAAAGACACCTGCACCGCCATGTAGTATAGCTCAAAATTAAGCAGGCCTACCCCACCCTGCTCCCATGTCCATACCAGTGAGTCGACCAAATGCTAGGCCTTTTCAGGCTCCATACCATTTTGATCATCAAAGATTAGAGCTCTGAGAAAATTGGGAACCCTACCACACCGGGACATTTAAAAACAGAAATTGCAATTTTGTGACGATAATTATCTTTATTATTGTCACTTTCCCAAGAAGAGAGATTAAGAGCAGTGCCCATATATCCACCCAACTCCGGAGTACCTCCATATACACCCCATAGTTGTCTCTTAAAAGCTTAGCTCAGGACCTACCCACTCCTATCCCCAAATACCTCGTTGATACCTGATCCCAGCGAAAATGCTCTGCGCCTGTTGGGCATAGAGTGCCCTCATTCAATGGGAAGAGAGTCAATTTGGACCAGTTCACCTTCAGTGCTGACAGCCACCCAAACCTTTAGATTTCCTGAGATGTCAGAGCTATGTTTCTACTGTGATCCTTAATATACAGAACTGTGTCATCTGCATATAGCGAGGTCAGTTATGGTACCCCCCGCCCCACTGCCAGTCCTCTGTGAATGTGGAATCGCCTCAATCGGACAGCCAATGGTTCCATTGCTATGGCGAACAAGAGTGGGGACAGAGGGCACCCCTGGCGTGTCCCTTTTACCAGATGAAAAGCCTCAGAGTGCTGTCCAAATAGCCCAATCCTCTCAGTCACCTCTGAGTACAATACCCGCACACAGGACATAATGTATAGGCGCAAACCCCAACCCTTTCAAGTATGGCAAAAGGGTATTCCCACGCAACCGAGTCAACAGCTTCTAGCATTGCCCCAATTGCCTGAACCAAGAGATTAATCTGTGCAAGCACCCCAAATAGTTGTTTGCTCCTACCCAGGATGAACCCCGACTGGTCTATATGTACTATAGAAGGGAGGAATGGCAACAGCCGATCCGCCAATATCTCTGTTAGGCAGAATCCTGTGCAGTGCCCTTAGGGACCACTAGACACAATTAAGACTACAGGTGGCAATACAAGTTTTACCTTTGGTACAAGCCTGTACTACTATGTTAAAGAGTAGCAGTAGCGGAGCAGCCAGGCTATCTCAAGAGTATATGAGCAGTAGCAGAGATTACTCAAAGAGACCACAATTACTGTGACTCAAGCAAACACTGACTCAAGGTTTCAGAAAGAAAAATATAAGTACCTTTATTTTTAAACCATTTGTTATAAACACAACACTTCTATTCATTCAAAACCACACGAAAAATCTACTACAACCAACCAATTCACTTTGGGACACTCTAATCCAAGGTAAGTACCCTGTGTTTTAACGGACCGGTGTTGCGAAACAAGAGACGTTACCGGGAATACACTTGCGATCACTTTTTGACAGTAATGACAGTTCGTTCTTACTAAAGAAATGCGTATCCGCGGCAAGCGTTGTTACCGGGGCAAAAACACACTTAGCACCTGGGTTAACCAGAGAGAGTTGGGGGCAAAAAACATAGGCAATACTTTTGTCAAGGCAAACAGAATCAGAGAACACTATTTTATGGAAATTCAAGAGTCAATAGGCCGGAGCCAGTGTCAAGTGGAACCGGGTTCCTGTAGTCAAGGATCACACAGTCTGACTGTTCGAGATTCAACGTTGCCAGGAGTACCTAGATATTGTCAACAGAGGAAGCAAAAGTTATAAGAAGGAGGGAAGACAAGGGCAAGCCTTGGAGATGAAGAAAAGGGATTCACCCTAATTTCTCAAGCAGAACACAGTACCTTATTCAATGGAGAAGCTGGTGCCCGGGCAGTTGTTCCTGTTGGTTTTCCGGAGACCCACAGTTGCTGGAACTTCGGTGTGAAGGAGGACGTCTGGAGGGGTCTGCACCACACAGGGATGAAGCCGGCAGCAGCACCGATGAATAAAAGTTGTGCTCCTTAAAAATGGAGAGACACTTCAGATGGCTATCCGGACCACTACAGCCGTGTGCAGCGATTTCGGCCAAGAAGAGGATCCTCTGGCTGTGAAAGATGAGCTGGTTATCCCCACCAAGCTCAAGGGAAGAAGACTCTGGACTGGATCTTCTCTGGTCGTCTAAGGGTAGATAGCTCAGGACTGCAGCAGGGCTTCACCGGGACGGGGTAGTTGCAGCAGCCGTCTTCTTCTCCACTTCTCTTCGGTTCCTTGTAGTTCCAGTGGCGACTCTGACTTCTAGCCCAAGAGACCTGTCTTTTATGCAAAAATCCCCCATTCACACAGCCTGGCAGTCAATCACGCAGCAGGGGGGTTGTCCGGCCCGGACAACCACCTCAGCCAATCATGACAAAGTGCGACTTGGGTTTCCTAGGATACCCTGTGCAGGGGGGTGACTAAACCCATCCCTCAAATTCAGCCCACCTAGACACCCAGGCGCCTGGAGGAGGGCTTCTGAGCAGAAGCCTGCCAAAAGACTGTGAACAAAGGAGGCAAACCTGGTTTGCCACACAAAGTAAAACATAAGAATGACTTTAACAAAAAGAAATGGCGAATAAACCCGACCGGAGCCAAAAGAAAAAGTATTTGGTCAAGCAGGTTTAAGTTCGAGACTAATATAATAGCCTAAAATAATACCACGTTTATATAGTATGAACGCGGTAGAAAAGTTAGGGTAGATACCACTATCACCAGCCAAGTCTAAATGTTAAAAGAGCGAAACAATGCTCTAGGAGGTACAGATACAAAGGGATACGAAGTAACCCATTCCAGTACTCCATGGAAGATGGGGTGTACTGGATCTGTGGTAAAATGACTAAGTAAAGTTAATGGCAAATTTACCCTTCTCTGGGGGACTGTAGTCAGCCCCAGAAATGGAGTTGGTGGGAAGTCTAAAAGACAACCTTGTGTCACTGCACTCAAGGTGCTGTGTAACACACAAACGAAGGGGACTACTGAAGTGGTGTACCTCAGAGTCCACAATCATAAAAACAGGTAAAGACACATGGCAAAACATGGGTAAGAGCGGGGGGAAAATCTCACATTCTTACCAAGTGAACAAACAATAAACTCCAGAAGTCCAACAAAGCTGCTGGGGGACTCACTAGGTGATGGAAATTAGCCATAAATGAGAATTCTCCCTAACACTCTCCGAAAAGGCTTTTGTATCCGCGTTGATCAGGGAGATTGGCCTGTAAGAGGTGCAGTCCAGTGGATCTTTATAAGGTTTCAGAATCTGCGTTATGATCCCTACATGCATCGTGGGGGGGGGGCACCCAGTTCCATGCTTTCTCACCACGTCTGCAGAAAGTGATCCGCCACCCCAGGTCCAAACTCCTTAAAGAATTCCAAGGTGATTTCATCAGACCGCGGGGCCTTAGCTGATGGGAGGTGCCTGATAGTTTTCATAATATCTCTCAAAGTAATTGTAGGATTTAGAGCCTCTACTGCAGAAGCATCAAGAACTGTCAGGGTGGCTTCACCCACAAACTCCCGTAGGATATCCGGGCACGTATCTGACCTGGAATCCTAAAAATTCCTCTAGAAATCCCAGAATTTCTCCAGAATTCCCACTGGGTCTGACACCAGCAAGCCGTCTTCCTGACGGATGACTGGTATATACTTCTGGCCTCTGGCACCCTTCAGCATCATTGCTGCGTATCTACCCGGCTTGCCCTCCTCACCATATCTATGCGCCAGTTGCGGGGCTCTCAAGAAGCATACCTCTCTGTCTGCCTCCATTCTAAATTGGTTTAAGGCAGTTTGGGCCTTGGCCTATGCGTCAGTGGATCCACTCTCTCTGTTGTTGACCTCCAACTCCGCCAGAGTGTGCTCTAGCACCCCAGTCTGCTGCGTATCCATTTCAGTAGCCTGCACTCTAATGGAATGCAGCGACCCCTCAAGTTGACCTTGAATGCCTCCCAAAGGCTACAAGCAGATGTTACCATGCCCTTCTTTCTCATGAAAAATGATGAGCCAATTTCCTGTATCTCACTGCGGTAGACTAGATCCAGGAGAGCCTCACCCTTAAAACGCCAATGCGGCCGCACAGTACGCAGTCCCGTCAAACCGAACCGCCACACCAATGGGGAGTGGTCAGAGAGAGTT
This sequence comes from Ambystoma mexicanum, assembly GCF_040938575.1. Lineage (NCBI taxonomy): Eukaryota > Metazoa > Chordata > Amphibia > Caudata > Ambystomatidae > Ambystoma > Ambystoma mexicanum. Next base: position 1,062,601,961 of record NC_090921.1, on the reverse strand, counting down.
TGCTGCAGCATAACACAGGATGCACTACTACGGACCAAAGCTGGGCTGGTTAATATGTAGTCTATGTGTGAGCTTGTATTGTGGACGGAGGAGTAGAAGGAGTAGCCCAGCTGCGGGTAAAGTGTCCTCCATCAATCAGTATCCCCAGATCTTCCATTTCACCCTGAATTGCCTTAGTGACAGGTGACTCTGACTCTGACATATGACTCCTCACATGTATAGAGGATTGATCTATTCCTACATGCAAGACTGCGTTGAAGTCCCCAGCCACTACTAGTTATGTATGAGCATATTTCCCACACCTAGCCGACAGCGCCACGTAGAAACCAGGGTCCTCCACTTTCGCTCCATACAAATTGACTAATGTAATAAGGAATGTATCCAACGCCCCTGAGACTATAACATTACTTCCATCAGGATGGCATTCCTTCTCCACGAGTTTAGACCTCAATGATTTGTAGATAGCAATGAGCACACCTTGTGAGTAGGATTAAAAAGGATGTGTAAAATATAGCGTCTCCCCAAGATCTCACAAAACCAGCCTTCAGAGCCCCCATCAAGTGTGTCTCTTGTAGAAATAAGATTTTAGCCCCGATCGCGCTCGCCATATGCCACCACCTTATGCATTTGTGCATGATTATTAAGATCCTGGACGTTCCAATGAAGTAGGGTGCAAACGTCAAAGCACTGGCCTCCCGCCATTATTCCTGTGTGCAAAGTTGTCTGTTCCCCATGGCCTGTACGCATTTGGGGGACCTGAAGGCTCAACAGATTCCCACCTGGAAATACTGAACAGCCAGAGAAGCATGTCTATGCACACAGCTCTTAATTTATGCCACATTTGAACTAGTTTTCCTTTAATATCCCCAACCTGAAGCAACACCCCTCCTCAAACTCCCCTTCCCCCCTCCCCAACCCCCTGGTCAACCCCTATCCAACCAAACAACCACCCACCCCCAACCCCACTGCCCAACCTCAACCAGCAGTAATAACCCCCACCCTTCTCCACCCATCCCCCGTAGCCAACGCTCATCAGGGCACCTGCCTGGGGGCACCGGACTCAATGGCCTTGTCTGACCACCCATCCTGAACTCCTTCCCTGTGGGAGGAGGCTTTGTATTGGCAGGATAACTAGCTGCTGACCCATTTCTTTGCTAGTCTCGAATACCAAATCCTCATTCAGATCTGCCGGGAAGTGGGCTCTGGGCTGGAGGGTAGCACATTCCCAAGCTTGGATATACCATTTCCACAATATGAGCCCATGAACTCTGATCTAATTCAAGTCTTTGGGAGTGACTCCACAAATGAGAAAACGTCTGTCGGATCTGTGAAAAAAAGGTTTTGTTCTTGTGGATTGCATGCAATTTTGATGGATAAAGCATTGCATACTGCAACCCTTTGACTCTTTGCAGTCTCTTAGCAGCTTGGAAGGAAATGATGGCCCTCTTCACCGAGGGGGTAAGGTCCTGATAGAAGGATACTTTAGCTTCCTTGTACTGCAGCTTGCTAAGTTTACATGCCATGCTCAGAATAAAACGTCCCAGTCCAAATAATTCAGCAGTCGAGCAATGACTGGATGGGGTTTCTGCCCCTCTCTGAACTCCATGTTCTGCGCCGGCAACAATTCTGGGATTCCCACCTCTGTGATATTATTGCACCTCGACCTTGCTTCTAGATTCTCGTTCTTGTCACAGATCTCTTTCTCTTCCTTCTGCAGACCGCGTATTGCCTGAGTCACCTCACTGCTAGTATCCTCCAGTACCCCCACTTTGAGCTCTGCTTTGCCTATACTGCTGCTCTCCTTCTCGTTCCTTTCCTGCTTTCGGTCCATCTTGTATTCCGTGCTGTCAAGTTTAGTGTTTACTGATGCAAACCCATTCTTTGTTTCTGCTAGCACCAAGCTGAGTTCTGAGGGTGGCCCCACTGACTCTTCCAATGCAGACGTGGGTGACTCCTCTGTCGTTCTTCTCTCCAGACCGGAGCCTCCACAGTGCCCTTACTCAGCGCCAGTCCTCCCTTTTGCATAAACTGCAAGTGGCCCTGTTTCTTGTTGCTCTTAGCCATCCGAGTGTAGCAGGCATCCCCTAGGTATCCCTACATATTATCCCCACCAAAAATATTGCCGTATATATGGTCGTCTGGAACGCCATAGGTGATATTTTTGGGTGGGGGGATAATTTGTGGGAGCAGGGGTTGCAGGGGTGTCTCCTGCACATTTAAAAATAATGGAGGGGTTGCGGGGGTGTCCCCCAAAGGGTCCATGCCTCAATATAGCCACATACATTTGGCGATATTTTTGTATTGTGATATTTTTGCAGGGATATTAACACATGGAACCAAGCCCCTGCCCGGCTCGCCTACCCCCGCAATGCAGGAGCCGCCCAGATGCTGCAGCCCCGATCCACGCTGTCTCAGACTCAGCACACGTGCTCCGGTGAGGGCTCCCTGCCTTCATGTGGGATTGCCCCCACACACACAAGCCAAATCCTGTCCCCGCCATCCTTGCCAATCTCACTATTCCTCACCAGCCATGCCTCAGGGCGACAGTAGTCAGGGAGAGGTCTGCCACCAGGCTAGCAATGCTGCAACAGTTCCAGGGCTTCGCTGCCACCCCTTGCTGCCGGGCTTCAGATCTCTGAGAGCATGTATGCTCTCTAGGCACTTATATTGTCCAGTGTACTTTGCCGCACCCTCATGCGAGGCCAACAGGACTACATGCCAGCAGGTGTCACTAGCTCTTCTTGTTGTCCCAGCCCTGCACTCACATGACCTGCGGTACTTCCAGATATGCAATGGACACTGTGCTCCTTTTTATTTATTTATTTTCCTCCTGCACCTCACGAGCAGCCTAGATTATGCTTCCATATTGGCTGCAGCCAGGAGGCCCTACTCCATCCCCTGCAGGCTAGCAGGGTAGAAAGGCAGTGCTGGTCCATCCACTTCTGAGGCATTCAGCACACCCCCAGTCAGGTTCCTCGCCCTAGGGTCCAGGTGGCGTGGGTGCCCGACCCACAAGTGGGCAGTACAGATCCTCGCTTTCACCTCCTTCGAGGTCCATGCCCAGCATCAGCTCCAGGCTTGCAGAACTCGACCTACCATCAAGCCTCATGCGCGCGCTTACGTGGACCATGCACCTCCTCCACAGCACGACTCTGGGTCTCCTGCTCCTTGGGTCACCTCTCCAACCGGACAGATCTTCCAGCAGCGGCTTCACATTGAAGTCAGGGGAGACTCCGACCTGGCGGGCAAAGCCCAGTGCATGCTCCTCCTCCCAGCGCCTCAGTCGTGTTGCGGTGTCCAGGGTAAGCCAGCCTTCCGCCAATGATTCCACCACAAGTAGACAGATGATGTTTACCAAAAATACAGCGGGCCTGCAGCACCGCTTCCTACATGTGTCCAGCTAGTTTTCACTTCTACCATTGGGCCGATCAGCTCCTGGCCTCCTCCCCCATCTCTACACACTCGTAGCTCAGTAGATTGCACCAATCTTGGTCACGAGCTCGCGGGCGCCCCCAGCATCTGGACTTTAATCTCCATGTCATCTGTCTGGAGTCGTCAGGGCTCCACGGGAAAATAAAGGCATTGTGGCATGGGACACGACCCAGCTCAGAGCCACCTCCACCATTATGCCTAGCAGACACTAAACATGATTTCACTCAGCCACTGCCATGACTGCATTGGCACTATATGCTAGGGGAAAGAGGTATGTGTTAGATTTAAAGTTTGTAATAAACTAAAAAAAATGTACAATAAAAAAATAAAGAAAAAGGAATCAATTGGTCTGAATACAATAATAATACTAATATGTTCTTAAACAATGTGTTGCGATGCTCAAAAAACGAGTATAACAATGAGTAAGGTTCTGCACAACGACAATGTCCTTTTCTTGTTGTTCCAAAAAACAATTTCAAAAGTCAAAATCGGAGTCCACAAAAATTACTGTATTCTAAGAAGTAGGGATTGTGAAAACTAATACAAAAGTCCAAAGTTAGGATTCAACAAAAATGCAAAGTCCTTCTGATGGAGGGGAGCTCTATAAAACAAACGTGTCTTCCTTCCCAGCACATTGGACCTGATAGGAAGTGTAGTAACTTTACTGTGAGTAAACTATTGGGTCCCCAAATAACTGCTGAGGAGAGGCTAGTGGAGGAGGAGGTGAATGTGGCCACAGAACACTGTGTACTACAGAAGGAGCTGAAAAAGGTCAGCATTGCAGACAGGGATTTCGCCTAGCGCACACCAGCGGTCCAGCCAAGGCTGCCTATGACTGGGCATGCGTGAGCCTGGCTACTGACATCTGGTGGTTGAAGGAGTTGTTTGGCCAGCAACGCTGCACAGAGCGCCCACAGTGCTGCAGGCAGGATGGATGAGGATTGAATTGTTCTTGAAGGCCTGCTTCATGATTGCATTGGCTGACACCTCAGCTACACGACGTTGGGGATCCACAGCAACGTGGACCTGGGTTCAGATTGCACTGCATCAGTGCTGGCCTACGTCTGGGCTACCTCCACACCAGCCCTTGACTTGGCAGCCTCAATCGAAGCCTTGCCCTCAAAACAAAAGCCTCCAGTGCATCCCAAAGAGTGTTGGAGATTTACAGTTCCGGCTGCACATGCTTCTACGTCTGATGCATCAGGGCAAGCACCTGAGCTAACATCTAAAATCTATTTTGTATAAACAACACATTTATTGTGCATTATTCTATACAGTGCTGCTTTGTTTAACCCCTGCAATTATCAAAGAAACGCACATTTTTTTTTAATGATATTTTTATTGGCATTTCTTTAGACAAAAACATGGGGACTCAACAGTGTCCCGTATCAACTCCCGTCCCTCTCCCCTCCCACCCGCACCGGTCGCGTCGTCCTTCACAGTCCCACTGAGTCTCTTTTCCCGCTTCAGAGTTATCCTGTGAACATGTCTAGTTTATGTGGACACCATTGGAGCATGTGTCGCTTTGTAGATACTCTATCACTTCCCCCCAGTCTGTTGCGAATCTCTGTCGGTCCCCTTGTATATTGTATGTGATTCTCTCCATTGCCAGATATGTCCATATCCTGTGTAGCCATTCTTGACTGGTTGGGGTGATTTTAGTTTCCAGTTTTGGGCTATTGCAAGCCATGCTGCTATGAGAAATCCCATAAAATTCATTTTTTGTGTTCTTGTGAGAGACCTATCTCGAGGGTCCCACACGCCGCACATCCAGACGTCCTCTCCTAGGTTTGCCGTTTCTTTGAAGATATTCTGCATTTGTGATTTTGCCTCTGACCAGAATGGTTGCAGTTCGGTGCAGTCCCACCATACGTGTCTCCAGGACCCTACTGCGTCGCATCCCCTCCAGCATTTTGGTTGCGAGGTGGGATACATTCTGTGGAGTTTTTCCGGGGTATAGTGCCATTGTATCATTATTTTTGTCCAAGCTTCTCTTGTTTGGAACGACCTTGTCCATTTGGGGATTATTTGCCAGATGTAAATCCATTGTTCCCTCCCTAGTTGTTTGCCTAGGGTCATTTCCCATTTCTTCATGTAAGAAACGCACATTTTAAAACTTCTTGAGTATGGAGCACAGTGACACATGGACTGTGTATTTTAGCCAGATCATTGTTTTAGTTTTTACATGATGGTGGGGCAGTCCTTATTTTCCTAGATTAGTTTAAGACGACACAATTAAATGGCTTCACTATTCATCTACAGGAATCAAGAAAACATGTTTAACAGTATTTTAAAAAGGAAACTCCTGTTGTATCATACCTTTTTTTTGTTGTGTATTTTAATACTTGGCGTTGTGCATTTATAATAAAGAAAATTAAATGTATTGTAATAGAATAATTAGAAAGAAACAAGGACTATATTAGCTATTCACATTATTTCCCACCCATGGAGACCCTCTGGTGAAACTCCATGTCAGTGTTTCATTATCGGATTCCTGATTCATGTGGGAAATAGTTAGAGAATGGGGTCGGTGGGGGGAGGGGACCTTCAGAAACAATGTTTCCCACAAGTTTCGTTGGTGAGATAGTTCAATAGTTCAGTGCTTGCCTCGGAGAATAAGTATGCAGCCTGCTGTCATATATTGTAAACTCAGCCCTTCATCTTTCTAAGGTGAACACATTGAATATCATTAAAATGTGTAATCGTGCCTGTTGTACATTGCGAGAAGTGCTAGTGCTCCACTATCCATTATTATATACAATGTGAATCATGTTTTATGATACAGATGCATTGCTCCCAACTTTGCCAGTTTCATGCATGTCTCTTCGAGCCATGCCTGGTTTTTTTTCACATGGCATGCTGGGACATGCTGGGACTTGTAGGCCCACCATTACAGTGGGAAAAACAAATCTACCAGTTCCAGCATGCAATTGGAAGCAAAAACCAAGAGCAGCTGGAAGTGACCCGCAAGGAACTGGGAAAGTTAGTAGCTATGCAGAGGTTAACTTTGTGGCACCAGTTTTAGCTAAAGAACTATATGTACAAAATCCTCCTCGACCACCTGGCATTGAGGCAAAGCCACAAGAGAAGTGAGGTCCCGGGGGAGCTCAAGGTGCAGGATGGTTTATGGTGTCATTATCTGGGTGTGGGATGCTGTACCTGGTTCCATGTGATGTTGCCGAAGTTATTTTTACCAAATCAACTTTTACTGAAAAAAAATTAAATATCTTTTTTTAGGGGTCCCCCAATCCACCTGGTTCACTATGTCTCTAGCCCCCCACCCCTTTTAACCCCTTACCCCCACCCCATATATATTTATTTTGGGGTATTTTTCAGTAAAAAGTTTATTCGTTATTTCTTTTCCGGTATCACTGGATACCGCTGTACCTTACACATGATGACTGCACAGCAGTCATTGGAGTCTATAACTGACATATGTTTGTAGTATTGATCCATATGAGGCTGTACTGGCACAGAGAGGCAGTTCTCCTTACCTTTGAGGGTTCTACTGGGTATGTCGTTGGCATATAATGACTGCACCCATGACATATTAAGGCACTGACGTAATTAATATACTCACTCTCTCTAGAGGCCAGAGAACCACCAGAAGCCATAAAATGTCCAGGCTGGAACTAAAGTACTACAAGAGGTGAAACGGAAAAAAAACAGGAAACAGGCATTTTGCTGCAATTCAGCCTGGAACGAGTTACCAATGCAAATAAGACTGACCTCCTTCACTTCAGAAAAGACCTGAACACCCTTCTCTTCAAAGAACAGCAGAGGAATCGCTGAACACTCCACTAAACCCTATTTCTCCCCTCAAGAGTTCCCCCTCCCTTGCATTCCCCAGCTATCCCTGCACCATACTTGTAATTCCGTGGTGTGTCCCCTTTGTACAGTGCTTCATTGCTTCCAGCTAGGTTTACACTTTATAAACCTCATACAAGCATACATACTATTTCAATAGTTAAGACTTATGATATCATCAAGCATAAATGTCATGTGACAGCACTTCTGGTGATGAAGATGAGGTTACAGGTCATGCAAAGTCACTTCCAGTTTTGTCATTGGACAAGTGATGTCACTTCCTCTACCACTGACATGTTGGTGCAATGATGTACCTGATGCTCTTCTTACTAACAAGAAATGTCATGTGTGTTTATGTCAAGCAAGGTGGTCAGTGAGATTATCTCCACCCTTGTTCAAGTAGATGCTAGATGTTACATGTATGGCACATTTATTTACAGCCAACTAATTTAATCTCCTACTTCCAAAGAATTATCAACCATTAACAAATACATTTATTCAGAGTAGAAATATCCATAAACCAAATTGCAAAAAAGAAGAAGAAATATACACAATCAATACAAAAGACAGCACCAATTTGATCAATAAAACAGAGAAAACCGGTTAAAAACAAGCTTAAAAAGAGGGACATTTTATCAAGCAAATTACATTAAAAAAGTTAAATCCAGTAGGCTTTACTTCATACATTCTCAATCATTTTGCAGAAAGAAAAGGTTTGTTCCGCCGGTACCAAGTTTTTCTCAAGTACTCCACAGAGCCCCAGTCCACACGTATGGTAGCAGCTGACAATAGGTACAACAATGCTGGTCTGGCTTGGGTGAAGCCTGCATTTTTGAGCAATGGTAATAGTATTTTTCTTCTCAAGTCCCTATTAGGTGGACAAAATAATACAAAATGCAACAAGTCGTCCTTGGGCCAATGACAACCTCGGCAGGCTATAGGCTGTTCATTATGCGACCATTTCTTGGTTCGTGCTCCAAGCCATAAAGTGTCAAAGCGGGCCCGCTTCAGTGCCCACAGATCAGCAGGCCTGTGGCTATAAAGCAAGTATGGCTGGATACCCTCGACAGTTGTTAAAACAATATGCCTTCTGTTCGCAGGGATCCCCAAAGCGAGAGGTTCCCTATTTGACACAAGAATGGCAGTATATTGTTGCTTATATGTTTTTACTGAACAGGGTGACAAGAGGGTTGGCGGACATAGCAAATTCTCAACATGTAGCAGAGTAAGACATTTCTGAATATATAAAAGCCACAGAATTTTCTGTTTAGCTGGGCTATTCACCAAAGCTGTTATGATTGTGTGCGATAACACAGCTTTTTGGTTTCACCATATCGCCAACCAGTGCAACAGGGGTGCCATCAACCACTCCTCACCAATATGCGGGCACCCCAACTCCACATATGTACCATAGTTGGGTGCTGATTGTGGGAGGCCCAACAATTTCTTCAGAAAGGTGTTCTCTGCATTTTCAATATTATCAACCTTCTCCATACCTCTTAGTGCTGCCCCATAGTTAGTGGCGGTTTTAGTTTGGGCTCTATACACCTGCATAATTAAGTTAATGGGCTGGCCGAAACAAAGAATTATAAAAATGTCTCTAGGCATGCAACACATATGTTACATTCTAAAAAAAACTCAGTCACAGCCATCGAATGGAAGCTCTTCTTTGTAAAGAATTCTAAGATATTTCATTCATAACTTCCCCAGCTGCAAACGTTCTGTGGTTCCACAAAAATATGCCACATTGAGTGGCAGTGTCATGCCTGGCAGAGGTTGGGTGATGCTAACTGAAAGGGACAATGTTAACATCAAGGAGGGAGGAATATTCTTGAAAGAAAGAAAGTTGGCGACCTACATTAAGGTTACTGGAACAAAAAAGAGGGAGAGTGATGCAATATGTAACGTGAATGTGATTCCCAAAGCAGACAGGAGCTGATCGAGAAGGTGCTAAAACGGGGTGGTGTGATCATTTCACAGGAGCAATGAGTACTACTTTTGAGGTGGAGGAAAAGGAATGAAGACACATGACAGAAATGGGTGTGGTGTTGGCAAATATTGGTGCTAGGGGGCACCTTAGTGAAACTATGATGTACAATATGTTTCACACACAGATCAATTTATTACCCAGACACTAAAGCAAAAAGTAAAGACACACATGGCGTAGTTCTGTAGCACACAACAACAGGTCTACTTTAAGTGGCAAGGCCCTGAATGATATACTTTATGATTTTTCGAACTGCAAAGGACCCATGTAAACGAGTCCTACTGCTGCCGCTCCAAAGCGGAGAGTGACTCCATCTTGCCTTCTGGCCCATCTGCACTTTTCTCTCTCTCTCTCTCTCTCTCTCTGATGCTTCTTTCTCTCCTTTTCCATTTTTCTTTTGCCCCATCTGCTAATTTCTCTCCCTTTCTGTTGCCTCTTTATTTCATTTATTTCTGTTCTCCATCTTGGTTTCCCTGTTTATCCCCTCAATCCCTGCCCTGACCTTTCTCCCCCCTCTTACTCCCTCCCCTGTGCACCAATTGGTTGGTGGAAGCCTTACTTCCTCATCATGTGTTTTGGAGCGGCATTTCCGAACTGCAGAGGACCCGTGCAAGCAGGTCCTGCTGCTTCAAAGCAGTTTCTGACCGTGTTTGCCAGTGCTTGCCTGTAAAGCCTGCCTCCATCAACCAGCAGCGACTGATAAGGTAAGTGTGGTTTGGGTTGGGAGTACAGCAATGACTGCATTCCAGTAAGGCCCTGCTACTCTCATTATCCTGAATAACATAGCACACCCGTGTTAGACAGCTAGTAATTCGTTTTCGATCATGTATCTCAAATGAAGGTGTTCCGGTCTGGTACTGTTGATTTCAAAATGAAGTTGTGTCTCCCATTGCTCAGGTATCCCAAAGTCAGGGGTTTATGCATGTACTGTTGATGCTCAATTTTGGTATTCCACTATGTACTATTGACTCAAATATAGCCATTTCTACCACTGCTTACGTATCCCAAATGTAGGCGTATCTACATGTACTTTTGAATCTCAAATATAGGTGTTTCTCCCACTGCTTAGGTATCCCAAATGCAGGCATTTCTGCATGTACTGTTGAATCTCAAGTTTGGGCATTCCTCCTACTGCCCAGGTATCCCACTGTCAGGTGTTCCACAATGTACTGTGAGTCTCAAATTTAGGCTTTTTCTCCCTCTGCTCAGGTATCCCAATGTCAGGTGTTCAACCATTTACTGTTGATTCTCAAATTTCGTTTTTTTCTCCCACTGCTTAGGTATCCAAAATGTAGACGTTTGTGCATGTACTGTTTGCTCTCATATAGAGCATTTTCTCCCACTGCCCAAATTTACTCCTACTGCCCAGGTATCCCACTGTCAGGTGTTCCACAATGTACTGTGAGTCTCAAATTTAGGCTTTTTCTCCCTCTGCTCAGGTATCCCAATGTCAGGTGTTCAACCATTTACTGTTGATTCTCAAATTTCGTTTTTTTCTCCCACTGCTTAGGTATCCAAAATGTAGACGTTTGTGCATGTACTGTTTGCTCTCATATAGAGCATTTTCTCCCACATCCCAAATTTAGCCATTTCAGCATTTCCTGTTGAATTTGAAGTTTGGACATTTCTCCCACTGCCCAGATATCCCAATGTCAGGTGTTCCACCATGTACCGTTGAGTCTCAAACGTAGGCGTTTTCTCCCATTGCTCAAAGGCGGTAAATCTGATCCGCCTTGGATGTGGCAACTTAAAGATACAGGGACAGAAGGCTTATCCAGACGGACGACTAGAGATAGCAATGGTAACAGGACTAGTATGACAGCAGGGGACAGCTATGATTCTCGCTCTCAGCCAGAGATCCCTAACTATCATATTGAGCGACCTAAGAAAACAACACCAAACGAAAATTCATCCGAGACTACGGTATGTATAACCCGCACCATGTCGGTGGGCACATGCGGCAGGCACAGCTCCCCATTCATGCACTGTAGAATGCAGCTATGTCTATGCAAATCCAGTCTAACAGCTTGCATAGCCATCCACACTGAAATCCCTGATGTACCTCAACACATCTTCAATTTGTATACATCGACATACTATGAAAAGAATTTGGTCTAGCTGGGAACACATCGAATCACCTGCACTAGCATTATGTCCTAATCCACCTACAGGACCCACCCACGTGCCTGACTTTGGGGCTGCTTACTGGGACCCATCCAGCCCTCCTAAGTACTAACCTGGCAGAATGCACACACACATCTTAAAGTTAACTCTTAGAATCTCCCATACATTGAATTCGGTCCCAGAGGTTGTGCCAGCCACAAAGCGCATTCAAGCCATACAAATAGGGAAAGGGCGCTATAGAAATGATGATTTAAATCAGGATGCTCTGAACAAGGGCTGTATTCTATGGTACAAGTCTGTGTTCTGAGCAGCCTGGGTGGCCAGCGCCCCCTTCCCTTCCCCACCCCCTCACCCTTTAGCAACCGTTTAGTTTCCTACGCAGATGCTATGAGTGTGTTTGAAACTTGCATTTGCTGCGCAGTGCTGACATCCCTGAATTCCTTTTTCGGACGTACGGTACGGCAGCACTGCTATTGCGTTGAAAAGGTACATTTCTTTTTTTAAAATAAAAAACCATTTGCACCTGCGTAGATAAGTACACGGGTGCTTATGGCAATATGCGCCTCAGCGGCGGGCCATTAACTTGGACGGCAGGCTGTTTCCGACATGGTCAACCCGCCGCTGAGGGGCATATTGCCTCAATGAATGTCACAATACAAGTTTGTGATTATTTTGAGATGGTAATACCACTGTATCACAAATCACTTGACAGCTACAATGTTAAAACATGGATTGGTTTACTTGTTTAGCCAATCAGAAACAGCAGTACATTGAATTAACTCAAACAAGCAAAACTCCATGCTAGAACCATTTCACAAAAAGCACATCTATGTATCTATATATGCATCCTTATTCCAGTGAAGCCAGATAAACATTCAGAAAGAGTCCGGCCACCTCAGCATCTGCATGCCCCTGGGATTCCTGCACTTTTTGCCACTTTATGTAATTAATCCATGTTGTCCTCTGCCGTGTGCATAATGCTGGAGCAGTCCATAAGGATGCATCAGGTCAGTATTCTCATCCTTGCAGATGGGGTCCCGATTTCCCACACAAAGCAGGAGACGCCGCAGCGAAAATCATGTCTGTTTTTCATTGTCGGGTTCCTCTTCCATATGGGAAATAATTAGAGAATGGGGCTGTTGGGGGAATCCTTGAGAAACAATGCAACTCCTTTCAAGTTCGGTCGTGTGGGGAAAAAGTGGTGGTAATTCTGTTACTGACACTTTTTCAGGCAATAATGGATTGACTGCTGTTTTTCATTCAACGCTGCTTTATAACATCATAGGTGAAGTGGACGATTTACCTCCAACACCAAGCTGGAAGCGTTTCCGCTACTTCGCTGACAAAAAGCGGTGGATTTACTATACTGTAATTTTGCTGGAGGTAAATCTGCCAAAAATCCCAATGGACTCCAAAAATGGGGAATAACCAATACTTGCAATCCCGTGGTAACCCCACGGGACCAAGTAACGGTAACAGTAATCGAGTTTGGTCATAATTCAGTGGATTTACCCCTGAATTACCACCAAACTCTTAATGAGGCCCCTTAATGTTTCCACACGTTTTTTCAATGCCTGCCTCCATTTATTAGTGGGGCCCTGCAAGAGTTTATATCAGGGACGTCATTTGGGGATCGTCACCTGCAGTATCCCTTGATACCCCTGTATTAAATAATAAAAGGTCCCTGACCCAGTCCTTTCCCATCAGGGTTAAGGCTGGGCAAGGGCTGGCAGAGCGAGAAGGAAGCGCTCAGTAGGGTGAGCTGAACATGACATGTGGCACATGTCACATGTAGTTCAGCTCCAACCCCTTCTCCTTCGGCTTCCACACGACTCATATGCATGAACCAGGAAGCTCTCCCAGCTTCCTGGTTCCTATTTGTGAGCAGCACGGAGGACCCGAGGGTGGCCTGGGGTGATGGACCGAAGCTGATAAAACAGGAAAAAAGACTTTAAAAAAAATGCAATGTGTATTTTGCATGTGCAAAGTGCATGTCAGATGTATGTTTGTGCATTCGGTCAGTGAGTAGTGGGTAAATGAGGAGAAATGTGATAGTGGGTGTGTTTGAATGTTCTTGGTGGGTGTGTGCCTGTGTGGAGAATGCAGTGAGAGTGGATGTAAGATAAGGTGTATAAGTGAGTGACTGGTGGGTGAATGAGTAGGAATGTGATAGTGTGTGTTTGAATTCTCTGGGTGGAAACACGGGTGTTAGATGCATCAGAATGTTGTGTGCCATCACTTACCGTGATGTCACTTGGAGGAGGGGTCAAATGACTTCCTGTGATGTCATCAGAGGTCAAGGATCATGTGATGTCACTTCCGCTACCCCTGGCATTTTGGTGAAATGACGTCCCTGGTTTATATGTTGTGTGTGTTCTGTTTCAGTCGGATCTTCACCACTTGTTTTAAACCCCCCATCCATTTTTAGGTCCTGTTTGTTATTATATTTCAAGAATTTAAAAGCTTGACTACGTCTCAACTGCACTCATGTTACACATATCATTGACACTACCTATATTATAAACAAACAAATTCCCAATTTTTTGGGCTAGAAAAAATCTGAGTTTTTTTGGGAATCAACCAGAGTCTTTAGGGCAGTGGTCTTCAAATCGTGGGGCTGGTTGCGTACTTCCAAAAGGGAGTACGTTGACTGCTTTTAATGGAAAATAGAAGCAGATATGGCTGCTGGGGTGAGGGGAGGGGCAGCAACAATATTTTTACTGCAGGGGAGGGGGGGGCATACAAATATTAAATATTGTAATACCTCTGCTTTACGGTATCATAACAACTATCCTACAAGTGAGCCATCAATAGTGGTATATTGGATGGGTGTAAGTTTTGCTTCAGTTCCTTTAGCCTTCTAGCATATACTCATGGCCACCAGGAAATGTAAACTAGCCACACGGCCAGTGAGGGCAATGGGAATTACTGATAAGCTCCTGGAGGCCAACACTATCATCAATGTTTGAAGGGAGCACAATCCAGAAAAGGGCATGATGCTAACATTGATTTCAAGCAGCTCGGTGTCTCATAGCTGTAGGGGAGGGCAGGCAGCAGATACCTTTGCATTTCTATTTTGTTAGTGATAGCTCCTGGTGGACTGAGTATTGCATATATATGTCCAACGGACATTCACTAGAATTGGAACATTTCATAACCCAATATTAATTTCACTGATGTTATTTCAACTCATAATGGCCCTCCAGTTTCTTTACACATGACATATTTCAGGGCATTGATTTTTCATAAAGTGTTGGCATGCACCTGACTGTCAAATGATCCCATTGGTTCAAAGGCTCAGCATATTAAATGCGTGCTGCCCACACAGCCTGTTAACCACTATCATCTCTGCTTGGGGGATAGGAGAGGTGCCAACGTAAATGTCACCGCTGTAATATAAGCACGATTTTAAGTTGTCTCATGTCATGCAATGTGTGGGGGCTGGGGCGGGGAGAAGCAATTGCGCTCTGGCACTTTTAGCTCTTTCTGAATTTGGTAGATTATCTCAGCAGAGCCGGCTGAAGATGTTTTAATTTCTTTTAAATCCGGCAACGCTCCTGCAGACAGTACATAATTAACCCGGTGACACCTTTATGAGGTTTTAGCCACTGTCTCTGACATCATCCAGGGAGAACAAAACTCAAGAGGTCACAAAACATTGCCTTCACAGACAATAGCACAGGCAGCGGTCACCAAAATACCAGTAGCCAATCAAATCATTCTATGTCTTTATTTGGCATGTACACAATATATGATGGGCTGATATTATAAATATATATTCCAACCCCTACCTTAATGAAATAGGCAAGAAAACGCGAGGTTATGGTCAGAAATGCGCTCTGGGATGAATTATCTTGTACATGTCTCTAAAATGGAATGCTCTTTCTCTGTTCTATACAGTCTACATGGGCCATCTCCGTGTACAGGCCAATAACTGGCAAACTGATGGACACAACCAGCCCCAGAAAGTGGAGGGGCAAAAACGTTGAGTTATATTGTGATGGGAGTGGCTGGCAAGTTGTGTTCTTCCTGAATACCTCATGCCGCCAATAACAAAAGAATGATGGGTAAAAAAAAAACAGCTTCCATTAAAGCGTCTAGTTTGTGGCGCGGGTGATACTCAGTGATGGGGCTCCGGCAATGTGCATGCTGGCTTTTCAGATGCCTTGCTAGTGAAAATAAACAAATTAAGAAAGAGAAATGCTTTCTGGGAAGTCCTCCTTGAATCTTGGCCTCTTGTTGGTGAAATTACAAAAGTGGTAGGAGGGTGGCATGTGGAACTGTAAGTGTGAGTGATGTACTGCAAAGTTTGGCGCTTTTTCAAAGGATAGGGTGAAGAGTCGACGATTATGAGACTCTTAAAATCAGCCAGTTCGCTTTCAGAGAATTGTGTTGTGCCTTTGCTGAAGTCATGGAGATAGTGTGCTGGATCTTGCCGCTACCGAAGAGGACACAATTGCACCACAGGAATCTGCCGCAGAATAAAGAGGCCAACAGATGACTTCTGTTTTGATGAGTTTAGAATAAGGGATCACAGCGGCACCCAAAGGCATATATCGCATAACACTTCCTTCCTGATACGATACACTTTCCCTTAATTTATATTTCAGTCAATGAAAAAAGTTAAATGTTTCGACACATGGTTCAAAATAAATGAACAAGAATATAGTGTAAAGATCTCTGCATCTGTTTCGAAGCGCCAGTGAATCTCCCCACGTCCCTCCCCAGCCCCCCCCCACCTCCCCCAGCATACCCCCACAGGCTCGATCGCCGGATTCGAGTGAATCAGTCGGAGACCCCGGAAGAATTGTGGACTTTGAAAGAGACCGGGAAGCAGGGAGTTGAGAACACGCAAGGATTCATACGGGAGCATCATAGTAACACCGAATTCGGGTAAGGATTTCACGCAGTGCTTAGGGGGAACAACAGTTCTTAAACTATACAAAGAACACGCAACTTCTAGTTTCCTTTGTGGGGCAGAGTATAGTAAGTCGAGGCAGGATTGTTTTACAACAGATGTGGGAGAAAGAGACGCATGTGTTTGAGGGTTTAGGAAGCATTGGGGACTGTGGCATTATTTAGGATTTGAAAACGTTTTGCTTTTAGCTAGAAACCATTATTTTCTTACTTGACAGCCAGGCAATCGGGTAGTTAATTTGGGAAGCCATTTTAGTTTTTTAGGGAAACATTTTCATTTATTTTGTGCTTTCAATCTGAATCCTTTGTTGCTTACTTTTGGCAAACCACTATTAATTATTTTCTTACATTTGAAGCCAGTTTTTTTGGGACACTAGTAGTTTTTGTTAGGGAAATCTTTGTTGTTTTCTTTGAGAAAACATTATTTGTTCTTTATTTCTATATGAGAACCACCCCCTTTTTTTTATTTTGGCCAGCATCAGAGGCGCAGGAGTTCCTCTGAAAGTATAGTGTGGCCATGAAATACCCCGTCCCCCTTTGCTATCATCCATTTGGGACTGGGATTACTTTATGGTGCCTGATGGGGTTTTATCAGCAGTGGCTCAAATGTGGAGTGCACATTCTGCCATGTGTCAAAGACCGTTAGTAGGGGGGCGATCTCTGCTACCCATTCACTGGGCACCAAAGCCCTTCTGATCCAACCAGGGCACTGGAACCAGGATGTGTATAACAAGTTACACCAACCTCATCCCAATAATGATGATAGCACTGCAGCAGGCGCCTCTCTCAGGAGGGCACAGGAAATCAGTGACATTGTGGTTGGAAGTGTAGGCCTGTTCATGCAGTGAGCGAGTCTTGCTCATGCATTGATGGGTTGGTAACTACACACAAAAGGGCCAGGCCAGACTCAGATGCCATTTCAGGGGGTTTTGGAGACAGGGTCAAAGTCCCAGAGGCCAGAGCCACAGACAACATTGCCCGACAGATCAGGAAATTCTGCCAATTGTGCCGGCACATCTTGAGCCAGTGAGAATTGGTGTATGAGGTGATAAAGGCTGTTTATGCTGTCTGCATGTTCTTCCCTATTTCAAAAAAGTAATGCACACATTACAAAAGATCAAAATTCTAAAAAAGAAATAGCTATTTTAAACCATGTTCAGTTTAGTTTGGTGTAATGTTTTGTGTGTTAAAGAATACACATTCAGGTGTTAAGGATTTCAATCAGGCAATACACCCGGGTCTCAGCATAGCATGCAATGCACAAATGAAATACTTATTTATTGTGTCTATAGGTTCAATATTCTGAGTGATATAATACTCATATCACACCCCTTCTTAAAATACCCCCCCCCCCGGTCACAATGGACCAGTAATCAGGCTGGTTGGTAAAGTTAATATTTATTTATTTATTAAAATTCAAATCAAACACATGTTTTAATATATGGGCAGCAATCACCAATTTGGTGACAATACAAATAGGAAAGTAGATAAGGCAGTTAAAATCACTTTTTAGCACACAGAATATAAAACACAAAGAACAGAACAGTTTTGGGTGGTTTGAAAGATAGCGCTTAGATCAAGATTTCCCCTTGCAAATTTCTCAACTCACAAAGAAGCAATTCTACTCAGATGTAAGTAGGCAGCAGGTATTTGGGAATATGGGACAGTGTATAGGGTTTGAATGCAATCTTCCCTCCCCAAACAAGAGAGAAAAACGTTTTGGAATTTTACACTTTTTAAAATGACACTCGAAAATGGCTTTGTGAAACAATGAAAAGTGTGCAAAAATCCTTAAATTGATATAAATTCCCATGGGAGCAACCTGAAAAGGTCCTAACACACAGAAGCTACAAGATGAGCAACAGTACACCCTTTGAATCAGAATGGAAGTTTGGAAATACTTTGAATGGGAAAAAACATGTGTAAAACTTTTGCAAAATTGCGAATTCCCCCCTAATTTTCACTATGCGATTTTTAAGAAAAGCGGGTCAAATGCACTGTTTCTGCGGTTTTGGTGGTGGATGTAGCTAGAGGTCTAATGTTTAACTCAGAGTTGAAATTAAGTCTCTAGCTATAACATTGAGGAATTTATGCACGTTTGAATGAGAGGTGTTTTTGGAAAATAAAGGCGTGAAAATGAAAACAGAAATCAGTTTTTACAATGACAAGTATTCTCCAAACTAGGGAACTCAGGCTGGTTACCAGTTTGAAACACAGTAAGCTCCAGAGTGGTCCTCAGAAACCAACCCCAGCACCTCCGTGTCTGCCTTGGAGGACTCAGTCGGATTACCCATGGGATGATTTTGAGGGTTTGGGATTTCACAAGGCAAAAGAATTTTAAAGAAATTATCACTAGCACAAGGAATCAAAGTGAGGTTTCAAGACAAGTGTGACAATATTACAAGTTCTTAAGTTAAAGAGACGATGGGTTATTGATTGGGATAGGACAAGTAAATATACTATGGGTTACTAGGATTCCAATTGACACTTACAGTCCACTGTAATTTAAGATTGGACCGTCAAGTTCTGGTCATCATGTATCTGGTCTACAGGCAGCAGGGCACCTCTGACGGAAATGGATCAGCTGGGCGGTTCTGGTCAATTGGACTGGCACCTCAGACTGGACTGGATTGGTTTGGATTGGCCCTTCTGGTTGCTGGACACTGTAGATCAGTGGGATGGCGTGTTTCAGCAGGCAAACATTAGTGGTAGCAAGCCAGACTGGATCAGAAGTATTTCCCTTAAGTTTTGGGATGGTTTCAGAATTTGGGCCTGGTTGAAAAAGAGTTCAGCAAATTCTGAGGCCTGGGTTTTGCAAAGTAGTCTGGATTAGGACAAGATGAAGAAGTCAGGAACTTAGCGTCACGCGGAAGTCAGGATGGAGTCAGGAATCAGCGTGTTCTGTGTGTTGTGAGGCTCCCTTATTTATCCTATTTATCCTGCCAATTGACATCAACTCAGTTTATGGTATGGGCAGACTTACAAACCACACCGACAAGGATATGAGTGGTCAAAGAGACAGTTCCCTCCTTGCTTTTTGCTGGTTGGTTGACAGAAAGAGATGTCAGGTTTTATGATGTGACTTGGGACCTCAACAGTTCTTTGGACCAAAATGTAACTTTCCCACAAATACACATTTGTATACTTATGCCCTCTATAAAATCGGACACATATATTACATATTTTGTAGGTTACATTTACATCTATCTCCCAAGTCGGTAGGATCTGGTCGCTATCTTTCTATTGAATTTTAGCAATTTTAATCATAAAGGTTTGGCCTAACAATTCCTAACTCGGTACATTTATGTACAATCACCCCTAGAACATGGGTACACAATATTAGATTTGCAGCATTAATAGTCTCTGCGCAATTAGCGTTTTTGCATAACTTTTGTTCCTTATGCAGTATGAAATCCTACCAAGTTTTCAACCGGCTAGCATGAGTTCAAATTTATATGTATGTACTTTTCACTCATTTACTTATTCTTGTCGCAAAGTTAAATGTCATGAAGTTCTGTGGCAAAGTAAGCAATTTAAATCCAAAATCCATGTCAGGTTTTTTTTCTTCCTTCACCAGTGTGAGCAAATGGTCAGTCCTTTGAAGTTCAATGAGAAGGCTCCTCCCGGAGAATGGAACATCCTGCCCCTCCTCTGTAGGGGTGTTCAAGCCTGCCATTGTCTTTGCCTGGGGCCCAGACGAAAGTCTGATGTGTCCTTTGTCATGATTATGCAAAACCCCCCCAGAGCAATTAGGCCTTTCTGCCAACTAGGCCTTCCTGCCAGCAGTGAAGTGTCAATCTGAAGTGTCAACTTTCCCAGGCTGAGGACTGTCAAAGCAGAATTGTAATAGTTAATTAACTCAAGACTGGGTTTTAACTTTAAGTTACCTACATCTTTCATTAAAACATATAAAATGAACACAGTTTATAGGGGATTCTTACATTAGCAATCCTTTGACATTTCTTAAAGAATTAGGCCTTTCAACAAGAACATGCTTTCCAGATAGGCGACTTTGCACTTTCTTCATGGAAAAACGCATTAAATGGAGTTCTTTTAAATCTGTTTTTGCTATGCAGTACATATACATTTGATTCAGTATTATTTCTTCCATTGAGTGCTGGGATTGTTTGCAGTTTGTGTAGTACCCTTTTAATATCAGTGATACAATGGAAATAAATGGATTTAGCACCAAAACAGCACTTTTGAAGGTTGCAAAGCTAGCACTTTAAAAGCAATTTCGGTTTTCAGCACACTGATGCTGTTTTGCTCCATGTTGAATGTGGCAAAGCCCACTGGCATGCCCCTGCAGTGATAACTCTGTTTTCACCCCACTTTGACTGTGTGTGGCAGGGGTGCAGCCTTTCCTTGGTTGTGACCCAAACACGGTTTTGCAGATTTTGACGTGCACAGGAGTCAGTGCATCCATTGTGGGCTGTTTTTTTCACCCTTTGTAAAGTGATGCAGTGGGGCACATTGGAATGGGTGAAAATATCCCACACAGGTGAGGGTAGAACTTTGAAAAGCAGGTGTCCTACTTCAGGAATCTGGGTGGAATTATTTTAGGTAGCAATGGAATTCCATAACACTCACTGAAACCTTGTATAGTATGTATGTAACCTGTATCCTAAGCATATAACAAATGCTATCTTTAAGTATGTAACCTGCAAAGGCGTTGCTAGGGGGTGCTGAGGGGGCTATAGCCCTGGGTCCTTTGGTTGTAGCCCCAGATAGAAGCTCAGGGACTACAACCAAAAGGCTATAGCTAGCCCTGAATCCCGCCAGTCCTGACATTAGCTTAGCCCCTGATATTTTCCAGACCTAGCAACATCCTTGGTAACCTGTATCCTAAGCATGTAACAAACGTTATCTTTAGGTAACCAACGCTGTGATACCTTCGAGTTTGGGCGTGTAACAAATGCAATGAAAAATAAAAAAAGAAATAGTGTATACATCTTCTTTTAGATAGGCAGTGCACCATTTACTTGTGAGAGCTGTGACAACAGTTTACTGTGCCATGTTGAGATTTGGTAATGATGTTTTACAACAAGCACCACCGCATGAAGGTACTACTCAGCTCAGACTTGCGAAAAATACATCTTCAGTATGGGCACTCATCCCTCGAGACACAAGCGACATGATGTAAATGATAAGTGTATGTCCCCATCCCGTGAGAATGGAGAGATACATACAAATGTAGTGTGTGCCCCCAATCCTATGAGAGAGGAGAGCTGTAAGAATTCAGTGGGTTCCCTGACCCATGTGAGAGGAAGAGGAGCGATGTAAATATTTAGTGTGTACACACACCACCCGAGATATGAGAACTATAGAAATTCAGTGTGTGCACCATTCCTGCAAGAGAGGAGAAATATAGAAATTCAGTGTGTACCCTCACCCCTGTGACAGAGGAGAGACAATTAAATTCAGTATGTGTGTATGAATGGCTCTGTTCAATTATTGGAAGACCCATGGGAAACTGATCCCACACACCTGTGTTATGTTATGTTAGTAGAAACAGAAAGTGCAGCACACTTGCTATTTCATACTCTGGGCTGGGCATCAACAGAAGTGTTGCTCATCCATCACCACCTCAATGTAATCAATTCTACAGAGCATGAACTAGTTTTAACAATAGTAAACCCCCGCTCCACTGCCCAAGATATCCTGTCCAATTGCACACAGGTAATTCTCCAACTCATCTAAATTATGCTGCTGACTTTGAGGATCTGGTTGGTATCTTACCATAGTGGATTGGGATATGGTGCTCATTCATTTGCCTCAATTTCAATTGTTCTACGTAAACTACAAAGAGACAACAGTACCATCAACACAAACAATCTGCTCTGATTGCACCCTTGCTGCGGGAAGCTTAGTATGTCAATGGATATATGGAGAAGTGCTGCTGGCCACACAGATTAGTTGGAGAACCAATCCTGCATTGGGTCATTGTCCTTGAAAAAGTGGCATGTGTTGCTAAAATACACATCCACCATGTTTGTAGTTGTAGGCCTAGTATAGCTATCTGTTCTCCAGGGCTCAGACACATTGAAGAATGCAGAATCTGGATCCCACAGGGGGTATGTGTGAATGTTGCACATCTGAAGTGGGTGCCCTTGCACCCGACACAGATGCAGTGGAGAGGGCATTACCAGATGAAGACAGACTTCTTACTGGATGTTGAGGATGCTCAGTTGTTCCTGTTGCTTGTCCTTCAAGCCTCTGCTCTTCAAGCAAATGATCTTGCAAATGCCTCTTGAGTTCAGTGTTGCATATTTTAACTAGGGCTTCTAAATGTGTCATACTACTCTCCACAGACTGAAATGCAGCCACTGTAACCCTAAAACGGGGGTCAATGCATGATGCCAAATGATACTCAATATTTTCTCACATGTGTTTTACATGTGGGTCTTTCTCACCCGCTACACAATGTCTGTCTCACCTGTGTTTTCTTGGTCCGTTGCTCATTTGGACAGGTTTAATTCAAGCAAGGAGACCAATGTAAGTACCTCACTCAGTGAGACAGAACTTTTGTTCTCACACTCTGTGGCTTCCTCAAAGGACCATAGCAAATAGCATATATTGTACAGGAGCTGCCACTGAGTTGGCGTGAAGAAGGCTCCATCCAATCCTCAACTGTTACTGTTACTGTAGCTGTAGTCACATACAGCATTGCTTTTCTCAGATGTTCCTTTGCTCTTTAGTATTTTCCCCTGCTAATCCTCCTTTCTTATTCCCCTCCCTCTGTCCTCCTATTTATTGCTGTCCACTTTCCACTGACTAAGGTCTGACAACATTCCGGCAAGGTCATCCTGAAGCAACCAGTGTCCCGCGCACCGCTGAGGCAAGTGATTCTCCAGCAGAGGCGGCCGGAGGGCGGCCCCTGCAGAACTCCCCGCGGGATTGCAGTTGCAAGGAGGCAGGCATCAGTGGCGCCCGGCCAGTTCTGCCTCAGATGGGTGGAGTCCTGGAACACGACACAGCCAACAGCAATGTTGAGGAGCGAGCTCAGGCAAACACTGAGACAGGGAAGGTCTGCAGTGGGGGAGTAGACCCCCCTTTTGTCCACGAGGGGAACCAGAAAGACGTGGCAATGCCCTCACGAAACCTACACTAATACTGGAAGACTCCACTACACAAATCCCTCCAGCAGCAGGTAACAAATCAAGTATTATAGCGATTATACATCCTGCACCGCAATATAACAGTAGGTTTGAGTTTCGTCGGGAAGCCAAAGATAGTCAGGTGGAAAGTGAAAGTGACGTAGAAAGGGGTCACGAGGAGGAAAACTTTGACCTAGACACCGACGTACGTGGACACAGAGGTGGAGCGTAGCCGTACCCTTCTGAAATTTAATCCACAGGGAGACAAGTCCAAAGGCAAACTTCGAACGAAAAAGCAAGCGAAAACTCAAAACCTGGCTAAACACGAAGTCTAGCAAGCAGAAGCAAGCCACGGAAGCCACGGCTCACAACAAAACGAAGACATGTTATGTTATGTTATGTTATGTTATTTTGCATTTATATAGCGCCTTATATACCATTGGTATGGTCTGAAGGCGCTGGTAGGTTGAACGCCCTCGGGAACCGAAGTTCGGGTCAGTAGAGAGAGAAGAGCGAGTCAAAAGTGCGTGTGTGCACCAGGTATGTGTGCAGCTGGTGCGGAATTCAGATGGTAGCTGCTTCTTAGCGGTAGGTGTGGTGGTTGAGAGATCAGCAGTATGTGTTCGCTCTGGCTGGCTTTATCCAGGACGAATGTGGCTGCGTTAGGCCTGAGGAGAACGCCTGGCTGGTGGGTGTGAGACCAGCAGTGTTTACATAGAGTGTTGTGGAGTGAGCGGGAGATGTAGATATGAGAACAGTTATACCGAATGGTGTCATAGTATCTCTGTGTTCTAGTTGAGTGGTGATGTAAGGGAGAGAGTAGGCGTGAGGTGTGTTATGATAAGTACTCTTTCAAAATGTTCACTGCATTCTAAAACATATTATGTATGTCACGCAGTTCCGAGCGGGCAGGTCCGTTCTATTCATTTTGTTCATTTCAGGCGTTTGGGATTGTACTACACATTCATGCTTGCTTGACTTATTCTTCTCCAGTGTGCCTCACATATGCTCTCATGTGTTCCAGAAGTGTGCACTCCTGTCTTTCTTGTGCGTGCATTCCAGTCTACCCAGCGTAGTTTTAGGGGAAGAGCCAGGTTTTCAGTACTTTGCGGAAGGCCGTTAAGTCTTCAGTTAGGCGGATGTGGGGTGGGAGCGAGTTCCATAGGGTTGGGGCTAGCGTTGAGAATGATGATCCGCCTAACCTGGTTGAGTTTGTCTTAGGGATTACTAGGAGGCCGGCTGAGCTTGATCTTAGGGTGCGAGTGGGGTGATAAGGTATTAGCTTGTCTTGAAGATATTGCGGTCCGGTTTTATGTAGTGCTCGATGGGAGAGGCATAAGGTTTTGAAAGCTACCCTACGGGCTACTGGAAGCCAGTGCAATGTCTTAAGGGCTGGGGATACGTGGTCTCTTGGACCGAGCGCGAGTAGCATTTTGGCTGCCGCGTTTTGTGCTCTTTGGAGTTTGTTTAGTTGGTAGGCATGAATTCCGAGGTATAGGGAGTTACCGTAGTCCAGTCTTGATATGACAATTGATTGGACCGCGGAGACTCTGTTGGGGAATGAGAGATATGGAAGGATGCGCCTAAGATTTTTGAGGTGGTAGTGGCAGGATTTTGAGACATTGTTGACTTGGCGCGAGAGTGTTAGGTCGGAGTCTAGGGTGCATCCAAGATTTTTCACTGTGTTGGAGGGTGTCGGTGAGTTGCCCATGGCGGGAGGCCAGGGTATTGGGTGCGGAAGAAGATCTAGATTGCCGCAAATCATGATTTCTGTTTTGGAGGGGTTTAGTAGGAGGTGGCTTTGGGTCATCCAGAGTTCTATGTTAAGGAGGCAGGATGCCAGGTCGGGTCGGGAGTCGGGTTTCGAGTTCAGGATTTTTAGAATTAGTTGAGTGTCGTCGGCGTAGTTGTAACACAGGATGTTGTGTGCACGAATTATTGGTGGTAGGGTGATCAGGTAAAGATTGAACAGGAGGGCGGATAGACATGCTCCCTGAGGGACTCCCGTGTCGACAGGTCGGGGTTGTGAGGTAAAGCTGGAGAGTGTCGTTATTTGGTGCCTGTCTTTGAGGAATGAAGCTATCCATTTAAGGGCGGTTCCGCGGATTCCTATGGAGTGGAGTCGGTCTAGGAGGATTGAGTGATTGATCGTGTCAAAGGCGGCCGATAGGTCGAGGAGGATTAGTGCGGCGCATCCGGCGGAGTCTGCTGTCATTTTAAGGTCATCCCAGATCGAGGTTAGGGTGGTTTCAGTTCCGTGGCGTGATCTGAAACTTGATTGGGCTGGGTCTAGGAGGTTGTTGGTTTCGACAAAGGAGTTTAGTTGGGAGTAGGCGGTTCGGTGTATGAGTTTGGCAAGGAACCTAGTGTTTGAGATTGGGCGGTAGTTTTTGGGCTCGAGTGGATCGAGCAATGGTTTTTTAATTAGAGGTTTGACGTGTACCGTTTTGAATGCGTCGGGGAAAGTACCGGAGGAGAGGGAGGAATTTATGATAGATCTTGCGTATTCTCCTGCGCAGGTTGAGGCAAAGATTTCTTTAAGGGTTGTGGCTGGGCAGGGGTCCAGTGGTGAACCAGAAGGTTTGTGGGCAGATAGCAGTTTGAGAAACTGTTCTGGCGATATTGGACTAAAGGATTCAAACGTTGGTTGCGTGGATGTTACGGTTGCAGGGCTGGGCGGTATGGGCGGAGGATTGCTCGGTGGCTGAAGTTGAGCCATCTTGGTGTTTAGAGTTTTTGTTCTTTCGATAGCCGTGTTGTGAAAGTGGAGGGAGAGTGAGTCGCACAGCGATTGTGTGGTGGTTGGGCTGGTTGTATTGCAAGCAGGGTTGGTGAATTCTGAGATGATTTTGTGGAGTTCTTTGCTTGGGTTTTTGCAGTTTAGGATTCGGGTGTTGTAGTGGGCTTTTTTTGCTTTCCGGATTTCGGACTTATATTGATAGAGGTGACGGGCCAAGGTGGTCCTGTTTTCGTGGGTTTTCTCTTTCTGCCATTTGCGTTCTAGGCATTTGTAAAGTCGTTTAGTGGTCTTCAGCTCGGGAGTGAACCATCTGGGGAAAGGGGCGCAGCGGGTTGATGGTTTGCATGGGGGGGTGAGTCGCAAAAGAGGTGCGTTGAGCCATGAGTCAAAGGCCTCGGGGGTTAAATTGTTGTCGGGAAGGCAGGTCGGTGGTGGAGATTGGAGGAGTGCCTCGGCTAAGTCCGGGGTGATCGTTAATTTTTTCCAGCATTTGCGTAAGATTGGAGGTTCGGGTGCAAGTACGGGAATGGGGTCAGGTGAGTGGATGGTGAACGAGAGAATGAAGTGATCTGACCAGATGATTGGGGTTGGGGGCTTTAAATGAATCAGGGTGTTGGAGCTAAAGATGGCATCGAGGGTGTGTCCTTTGTAATGGGTAGGACCGTTTATGTGGGGTTGGAGATTAATTGCATCTAAACCGTCAACCAGGGAGTGTGTCATAGGGTTGGTGGGGATGTCGAGCCATATGTTGAAGTCACCAAGGAGGGTGAGGTTGGAGTGGTTTAGTTGCATGGTGGCGATTGAGTCGCAAAGGTTGTTTGCGAATTGTCTATCGTAACCAGGGGGCCTGTAGATTATTAAGAAACTGTGAGAGAGCGATGGGGAGAGGGAAAGTCTGTACAGAAAACACAAAATAAAGGCGGTACAACTGTGGGACAGTTGCTGCCAAAGCCACTCTTGTCCTGTCCCCTGAAGTCTTTCTTCACCAACTACCAAAAGAGAAAAAAGGACACAGATACTGAGCTATCAGACGCAGAGCTACTGGAAGCTACCCTCGAAATTACGCCAACAAATGAACTCTGTAAAATTGACGTTGCAACTGAAAATCCATCTAACAGTGGGAAACAAATTACTACCCTAGAGGTTCCCTCGCCAGCAAAAAGAAGTCACCCAAAATCAAACACAGATGAGGGAAATCCAGCAGATGTTGGAGGAAATCCACCGATGCATCTAAACATAGAACACCTACCTGTAATGATCGAACAAGAAAGGGAACCTCCCAACAACAAAAGGACATCTTGCTGCAAAATAAAAAGAACACAATAACGCCAAACCAGGTGCTGACGCAACTAAGGCAATCTCTTGTAGAAGAAAGCCCTCCAGCAAACGGAGTGGCCAACTCACAAGACCAGCAGGAAAAGGTCCAAAGCCACGCGTGGACAAAAGCTCATATTAACACAGGACAAAATTCGCATCCAAAAGGCAAAACTGGGGACATGGAGGAAAGGCCACAAGAAAATCGCACTAACAAAACCCTAATCCCTGCCCAGGTCTCGGAACCCCGCCAAGAACCAAATTCCTCAATCATCTGGGAGGCTTCAGATTCACCTTGTGGTAGCAATAAATGACCAAACATCTTTATCTCCCCAAAGAACCGGCGCTTTAGTGAAATTTCATCAGCAACCCCAAAAGACTCACCATCAAAAAAGCCAGATATGATGACAATAATGTCGGCCATTACCATTGCCTTAGCCCTTTTTGGCAAATTGTATGAATCGATAGTGTGCAAGATAACACTGCAGTCCTCGCCAACATAGACACTAAAATGTAGTACATAGAAGGATACATAACAGCAACAGAGATCAAAAACATCAACCAACATAAAGCCCTGGAACTTAAAGTGTCAATGCTGGAAAAACTAGTGGACGCATTACAAGCGGAAATTAAAAATCAGCTCTTCAACGGGACAAAAATCTGAAAAAAGTTTCTGCCACAGTCTCTCAAAAAGACAGCGTTGACGGCACAAAAACCAAACAACGAACAAAAGAAATAGTGGAATTGGTATATACAACAATAATGGACAAAGAACCCAAAGACCCAGGTCAAACAGAGAAACAACAAATGGTTCTAAAACTGTCAAATCAGCTGGAGGAGCCAAAAACGACCAAAAAACAATAGGGAAGTGTCAGAAAAGCATCAATGAAGAGGTTGGATTACAGGATGACACACAGTCTAGTCCCAAAGTTGTAGACCTAACAAGATTGCCCAGATCAGCGGATTAATTCCTGGTGAATTCGGATCTTATAAACTTGTCGCAACATTGGGAATGCGATCCAAAGATAAGAGAAAAGTCAACGCCAACAAGGGAAAAAGAAAGTTTCCTATCGTCAAAGGACAATGATAAAACCAGGCAGGTACCCGCAAGGGTCCACAGGAGCGAGATAGAAGCAAATAAAACTCATAACTCCATCCGCCATCTTGTTAACAACACCCGGTGGGACCAACATGATACAGACCCAAACAAACAACATGGAGAAACAATGCAAACAACGAAAAACGGGCAATGCCTAGTTGCGCAGTAAAAAAAGATTTCCGAAAATACAAAGTGTGGTTCCCCGAGAAAAAATAAAGACAAAGTCCTAGCAATAACAAGGAAAACAAACTCCCTAAGACAAATAAGGACCGAAGATCTCAAACTCGTGGAACCTTACCACAGAGGGGACATAGCAAAAGCATAACTCTATGTGAAATCGAACAGTATTCAAGACTTATCGAGAGCAGTGTTCCAAGAAATTGAACAGTTAGGCTTTCTTCTATCAGAAATAGCAGACCCAAGACCATCGGATAAAAAGGACTCTATAAAGAAAGAAGAGTCACTGCAAATTGTATGGATCGATAGTGTGCAAGATAACACTGTAGTCCTCGCCAACATAGACACTAAAATGTAGTTCATAGAAGGATACATAACAGCAACAGAGATCAAAAACATCAACCAACATAAAGCCCTGGAACTTAAAGTGTCAATGCTGGAAAAACTAGTGGACGCATTACAAGCGGAAATTAAAAATCAGCTCTTCAACTGGACAAAAATCTGAAAAAAGTTTCTGCCACAGTCTCTCAAAAAGACAGCGTTGACGGCACAAAAACCAAACAACGAACAAAAGAAATAGTGGAAATGGTATATACAACAATAATGGACAAAGAACCCAAAGACCCAGGTCAAACAGAGAAACAACAAATGGTTCTAAAACTGTCAAATCAGCTGGAGGAGCCAAAAACGACCAAAAAACAATAGGGAAGAGTCAGAAAAGCATCAATGAAGAGGTTGGATTACAGGATGACACACAGTCTAGTTCCAAAGTTGTATACCTAACAAGATCGCCCAGATCAGCGGATTAATTCCTGGTGAATTCGGATCTTATAAACTTGTCGCAACATTGGGAATGCGATCCAAAGATAAGAGAAAAGTCAACGCCAACAAGGGAAAAAGAAAGTTTCCTATCGTCAAAGGACAATGATAAAACCAGGCAGGTACCCGCAAGGGTCCACAGGAGCGAGATAGAAGCAAATAAAACTCATAACTCCATCAGCCATCTTGTTAACAACCCCCGGTGGGACCAACATGATACAGACCCAAACAAACAACATGGAGAAACAATGCAAACAACGAAAAACGGGCAATGCCTAGTTGCGCAATAAAAAAAGATTTCCGAAAATACAAAGTGTGGTTCCCCGAGAAAAAATAAAGACAAAGTCCTAGCAATAACAAGGAAAACAAACTCCCTAAGACAAATAAGGACCGAAGACCTCAAACTCATGGAACCTTACCACAGAGGGGACATAGCAAAAGCATAACTCTATATGAAATCGAACAGTATTCAAGACTTATCGAGAGCAGTGTTCCAAGAAATTGAACAGTTAGGCTTTCTTCTATCAGAAATAGCAGACCCAAGACCATCGGATAAAAAGGACTCTATAAAGAAAGAAGAGTCACTGCCTAAACGGCAGTATATTTCAAGAACAGAGGACCCTTATAGGCCTCACCGAAGCAGAAAGTGGCAAGGGCGAAACAGAGAGCATTCTACCGACGAAAATGTAGACCAAGAAAAGAAACGCTGTGGGAAATACAGACCTGAAGTCGAAGACGAAAGGCGCTGAGTTTCCTCAGTAAGATATAGAAATACCAACAATCAACATGTGTGTGGGAGAGATCACAAAGCAGAAGACAACCAAAGCAACTACCGACAAATTTACTCCCCAAAGAGGCAAAGACAGAATGACGAAAAAACACGGGACATAAAGTCTATGGGAGCCAGAGAAGTAGCCACTACAAAGGGCCCATGGAACTGGTTGAAATCAACTTTGATGCCTACCAACAAGAAGTAGCACCGACCAGTGTCCTCTGTTCCCGGGCATAAAGATCTTCCAGAAAGTCCCTCGAACACTTGCACTCTGGGCTCCTGGAACACTAGAGGACATACATACTTAACGATGACAGGGGACATCGACCTGGGCCATTTTGACATCCTGTGCTTACAGGAAACCTGGTTGGCAGATAAACCATCCCTTGATGGCTTCACGGTAGAAGTATCACTGGCAACGAAAGGCCTCTTGGGGCGCCCGTCGACGGGGCTCCTGACTGCAATTAAAATAGGCTCGGGATTCACCATGATTGCAACCCTGGAAAAATGCTATGGGATACTGGCTATTCTGTTAAATTGGACTCGAAAGACAACCAGCAAAGAAGCAGCTTACCAAACCCAGTTGGTGGTCATAAATACCTACTGGAACCCCCAACGTATAACAACTAAAGCATTCTGCTCGGACATGGAGACAACAATCGACAAGATCAAGGAGATAGATGAAAAGATCGAAATTATAATCTGCAGGGATTTGAACGCAAATTGTGGCAAAACCACAGACGATTCCTTGAACCCTTTCCCACAAGGCCAAACAGCAGAAAGAGGGAAGGCCTGGACAAGTCTAACAAGTCCAAGAAACCTGCACAACATAGCATCCCTATTCCCAGAGCAAAACACAATCCCGACGTGGGAACGGTCAAACGCCAAAGCCACACTGGACTATATCTATGTGAGTTATGGTTTGCTCCCGATTATAAAAGCCTTCGACGTACAGAGAACTGTGCACAGTGACCATAACCTTCTCCTATGTGCCTGGCAAGGTAAACCCATACCCAAACGGTTATACAAATACGATGTTGAAATAAACAATCAGCAATCAAGGCTTCGCCTCACTACAACAGACGTCAAAAAGATAAATGCCAAATATAACATTGAGGGGTGTCTCGCATCCCAATTGGATGGCTACTCAAGACCAAACTATCTCCCCTTCCTGCTGGCCCACAGAGTAACAGCAACTGTACAGAAAAAGCAATTAGAGCAACCGAAACATGTATACAACAATTTGGTGGTAGAAAAAGGGAAAGCCATGCGCAAAATGAAGTGAACTGCGATGAAAATGAACACTCCCGAAGCCTGGTGAGGAAGCAAAAAAATACTCCAAATGGATAAAACATCGAAGAGCAGTACTCTACCAACATGATTCGGAACAAATGCTGCGAAGATTGAGCACCAAAAAATCCGGTGAATTTTGGTCTTTGATCAAAACGATGACAACTCAATCAGAAAACAAGATCTCTAACTCTGTCTCTGAAGCCCAGTGGATAGCTCATTTTAAGACCCTTTTTGACCTTTCCAACACCAGTCAACCAACCAAATCATGGGACTCTACCACTCCATGGGCAGACGTGACAAACAGCAACGAGATTGAAAAATTGATCATCAAACTCAAAAACTCAAGATCCCCGGGCCCTGATGGCTTGAGCAATATAGATCTGAAACAAGCTCCAAAAGAGTGGGCAGCGGTGATCAGTAAAATCTTTAGCCACTCCGCCAGCACAAAATCGATCCCAGAAACATGGTCAAGGGCCATCATAGTACCGATCTACAAGAAAGGATGCAGAGAAAACCCGGAGAGCTATGGGCCCATAGCTCTCTTAGACATCATAGGGAAAATAGGGAAAATCATTGGGAAAATTTACGCCTCCAGCCTACTAGACCTTTTTAGAAGGTGGTACAAAAATGCACCATGTAGCGACCATTTCCAAATGGGCTTCCAGAAACAGGGCAGTACGGCTGTCAACATCCTGATATTAAACATCTTAAAGCTCAAAGTAAAGGAAGGCGCACCAAAAGTATACCTTGCTTTTGTGGATCTATCAAAAGCGTTCGACAAAATCAATCGAGCAAAACTGTGGGCTAAACTAGAAAACTGGGATTGCCCAAAACGGATCTTGGAACCAAACATCGGCCTCCACATGGACATGCACATCAGGGTGAAACTTAACAAGCAAGGCACCCTCTCTGAGGAAATGTCTGTCTACAGGGGAGTCAAACAGAGCTGCCCTTTGGCGCCGGTACTTTTTATCTCCTTCTTAGGCGATTACCAACAATGGGAAACATAAGCGGGCGTTCCCTCCCAAAATAGGGTTAACACCCATCTCAAGACTGATGTACGCTGACGACGTGATATTGATCGATCAAACTCAAATTGGGCTGCAAAGAAAATTGGATAATATGGCCAGATACATCGAAGAGAACAATCTGGAAATTAACAAAACAAAAACGAAAATTCTTGTACTAGCGAAACCAGGCAAAAGAACACAAAAAAAACAAAACTGGTATCTGGACAAGACACAAGTGGAAGTTGTTAGAAACTTCAAATACTTGGGAGTGACATTTCATAGCTCAGCCATAGAAACTTCAATGCAAGACTCACTGTGGGAGAAAACAAAGCGGCTGACATCCCAGACCAAGCTAGTCAATAATAAATATGGTAAATTTTCACTTCTGCCGGCCATCCAATTTCACAGAACAAAAGTTGTGCCATCCTTAATCTATGAGATGGACGCATCTGTTAACCTGCCTCAAGCCATCTGGATCAAACTTGAGGGGTACATCTGGAAGGCTGTTTTGGGACTACCAAAATCTACACAAATGGCAGCAATCAGACGGGAACTGGGGCTAGTCTCCCAGGCAGGCCTATTTGAACAAAATGCGATGCTACTGCATCGAAAAAGTCTAGTAGCAGACTCACTACCCATCTATAACATCATCACGGAAGAACTGATGAGCGAAAAATGCAAGGGCCTACACGCATGGGTCACCCATCAAAAAGAAATACTGAACGATGTGACATGCTCGGAGGAGGATCTGACACATTATCCACAAAGAGAGAAAAAAAAAGATGAAAGACTGGATTACTACCATCAAGAAAACAATTGCAAACAAACTGCTGACGCGCCTCCCTTCGACTTTTAATAATGTCAAAGAACCGCTAAACTATTGCACCAAATTTCCAAATAAAGTGCTGCGGATCCTATTTATGAAAGCCAGACTAAACTTGCTCCCAACGCAGGAAATCATATCAATCAGAGCATCAACGGCAGAAACTGGTTGCCGTCTGTGCAAAAAACAAGACTGCCCAGAAACACTTGAACACCTAGTGCTGATGTGTCGAGAGACAACCCAGAATTAGAACGCCTACCTGGCACCATTACTTACTGATCATGGAACGGTAGACGTGGAGTCTATCAGGAATAGATTGATATCTGGAGAAACTAGAAGATGGACCATAGCTGCAGTGAAACTTATAGAACTGGCGCTAAAAATGATAATTCAAGTCTCAAATGTGACGACGGGATCCGAACCAGCCCAATAAATCATGGTAAAATTTGTCCAGACGTCATACACGTCATAGACTTTTAGCCAGAAGACTAATCATGGGTGTCTCCTCTCGGTTCTTCTTAACCTTGTAAAAATCATTATCTTGTGATTAAATTCAAGCAATGAAAAAAATAATAAAAAAATAATAATAATAATATGCTACCTTTTGGACAAGACTCAGGCACCATAACAGCACCTCAGTGGTGATGGGCACAGAATAAATATTTGATGACACAATGTAGCCGGTCAAGAATATGCAATGTTGAATTCCAGTGGACCAGCAGGTATGTCCCGACCTACTGATAAGAAATGCAAATACAACCCTCCTCAAAAATGCTTTCTCCTGCACATATGCAGGGGCAGTCCCTTCAGCTGGCACGTCACAGACCCATGTTGAACTTGGATTTGTAAACTGGTCTGTTGCAACAAGGGAGAATGGGATATAGCCCACTTGTTCAGAATCTGTTCTTAGGGATGTAGGCAAAAGGTCCACTGTGACTTCCTCTTCTCCTCCTCCGATGTTTTGCCTCTGGCTACAAAGATATCTGAAATGGTCTTTCTCTTTGCCTCAAACACCACAGACACTGCTAGCCCTGGCCGCGCCCTTTTCAAAAGCATCTAATGCTGTGTGTATGCTCTTGGGCCTGACCTCAAATCAACTGCTGAAAGTAGCTGAATCATTCAAAAATGTTAAATTAAGTTCATCTTGAATAATGTTGCTCTCATGTAGGTGTTGGTGTGCTGTGTCGCACAGCCAATCAACCTGCAACTAATACCACACTATCTTGGATCACCACCTCCAAAACACCTTTCAGCTCCCCCACATTTTCTTCATTGCCCCAAAGCAATTCAACTGCTTCGGTAGTGAGTGTGTCTTTTTCAGCAAGCTGGCCACCTGCAAATTCTTCCTCTGTCCTACTTCTCAATGCTCAAGCAGGTGTTGGTATGTTGCATCACACAGATAACCAACCTTCAACTAATTCCACGGCCTAAAATCAACACCTTAAACTATTTTTCCAGCAACCACTATTTATTTCTGTTCCCTCAATGCAATTCACCGACTTGTGTGTTGTGCTGAGTATTCCCATTCTAACACGCTTGCCCAGCAGCAATCCCTTCTCCACCCAACTGATCAGTACTCAAGCAGGTGGTTGTGTGTTGTGTTAAATGGCCAACCAACCTGCAATAATGCCTATAGTCTGTGATCATCACCTTCAACAATTTTTTCAAACAGACCCATAGTTTATTATGTTCTCCAAAGTAATTCAACCACTTGTGTTGTGCGTTACTGTGCCCGGTCAAACAAGCTAGCCTGGTCCACATTTAATCGCCAAACTTCTGCTCAGTGCTCAAGCAGACCATGTGTTGTGTCACTCAGTCATCCAACCTGCCACTAATTTCCACTGTCTGTGATCACCACCTCCAACAATATTTCCTGCACCCCCACATTTCCTTTCTTTTCCCCAAAGCAGTTTAACTGCTTGTGTTGTATGTGAGTATAAAAAGGTGGCCCAGCGTACATGCCTCCTCTGTTCTACTCTTCAGTGCTCCAGCAGGTGTTGGTGTGTGGCATCACACCAGCAATCAAGCTTCCTCAAATGCCCACTGCCTCTGATCACCACCTTCAACAATTTTTTCTAGCATCCCCAAAATGTTTTTATTCTCACAAAGCAATTCAGCTTCTTGTATTGTGTGTGTGGGCCTGCTCGTGCAAACAAACTGGTCTAGCACAAATTCCTCATATGTCCTACTGCTTAAGGATCAAGCAGGTGGTGGTTTGCTTTACACCGTTAATCAACCTGCCATTAATGTTTACCCCTGTGGTTACCACCTCCAACAATTTTTGCAGGGCCCCCAATTTTTTTTTCTGTTCCCCCAAAGTTGTGGAAAATGCATTCAATTCAATTGCTTGTGTGTGAGCATGTGTTCAATCAAGCTGGCCCATGGCTTATATGCAAAGTAAATTATTGACGTGACTGGCAGACAAAATAAAATATCTCAAACAAATCCCAAAGACTAGCCTGCCATTCTATGAAATGCAGATTGATTTTAAACAGTGTTTTCAAAAATAAAAATACAATTATAGTCTGTTGAACACTGCTTAAAATGATCCTACGAAATCATCCTTTTATATTATTAAATGCACATTATGCAATAAAGTTTATTTCGCACAAGAAGGCTACCTACCAATTAAAGTAAAATGTTCCAGCTCTGAAACAGCAACAGACAACCTAAGCTGAATGTCCTTTTGTTCTGGCTCTCCCAGTATTAAATGGGGAACATGCAACATAAAAAAAGTAAAGTGTTCCAGCTCTCAAACAGCATCCAGTTCTCACAACCCTCCTCCCACTCTGCAAGATTCCAAGTGACTGCTCAAGAGCTGCAGAGGGCCCTTATATATGTAGTCATGTCAATATGCTGCCCTGAACCTGTTTAACCAAATCTGTTAACATTTTCAGAAGCCTGATGGATCCCGAATATTGAAAAATCAGATGAATTCGGATTTAGATGAATAATGTGTCACATGCTTAGTCCCAGGAAGACACAATAGTTGGCTCTATCATGATTAGTAGTATTTTAAATAATTACATACTCCATATAAGATTATTATGATTTATGAACCTTAATTATGACTAAAAATATGAGATGAAAAACTATTAACAAGTGTGTGTGTGTGTGTGTGTGTTTGTGTTTGTATGTGTGCCTGTGCAGGTGAAATGAATATTAACATTGTTTAGACATATGAAAGGTTCTGACAGTTGTTCCTCTGTTTCTTCTGCCAAGTGAATGAAAGGCTTTTGTCATTAAAGGTTTCCAGTGCAGATCTATAAAAATAAACAAAAATGTTGTGGTGAGCACAATGTTGCCTGTCCAACAAACTGCATTGAAATATATACACATTGGAGCTAATTTTGGTTGAGCCGTAGCAATAATGGAAGTTGTAAAAGCCTTGAGTATGTCTTTTATGCCTTCCATTAACACCATGGCTCATTTTCATTGATTTGTATGGCAGAGACGAGGGGCGGAACGCAAGTAGCATTTCCGCTGCTCCCTTGCTCTCGACCATTGAAATCATCCAATAGTTTCCCAGTC
Organism: Ambystoma mexicanum; assembly: GCF_040938575.1. Lineage (NCBI taxonomy): Eukaryota > Metazoa > Chordata > Amphibia > Caudata > Ambystomatidae > Ambystoma > Ambystoma mexicanum. The sequence goes on along the minus strand of NC_090921.1, from coordinate 1,062,565,019 downwards.
ATGCATTTGCATGCTCGTTCAAATGATGGGAATCCTTATGGAGTCCACCTGCTTTTTGCACCAGTAAAACGTAGGCAGACTGCATAGGATCCATTGTGAATGTCCCCTGCCATGCTTACATGGCAGGCAACGTTTACTCTACATACACTCCGCCGTGCACATGGTGAAAATTTGGCGAGGGGGAGCCGTTTACATTAAAGTGTTACCGTAACGGATCTCTACCGCTAAATAACAGGCTCATAAAAAATTAGCTCCATTGTCTATATTTCTTTGCAAATTTAAATCATTTTGTTTAACAGACACATATAACATTGTGCATGTAGTATGTTTTGCAAAAGACTCTTCCCGGTTCCATAATAAAACGTATTGATATTGCCATTTTGATGTCTTTATTTTACAGACTTGTGATGTATCCCCATGGAGGACCATAATAGGACGCTGGTGAACACATTTCACATTCTGGGATTCTCAAGCTTCCATAAGTTTCAACGTGTCCTCTTTGTTATCATTTTGCTCACATACCTGATCACCATTACTGGAAACATGCTCATTATTGTAGTTGTGAGAGTGGAGTCCTACCTGCAGAGCCCCATGTACCTTTTTGTCAGCACTCTGTCTGTTTTAGAGATTGTATACATTTCTGTCACTGTTCCCAAACTGCTCGCACTCCTCTTAGGTGCTAACCCAATAATTTCCTTTGTTGGCTGTTTTACCCAGTTGTACGTGTTTCATTCCCTGGGGATTTCAGAGTGCTTTCTTCTTGCAGTGATGGCTTTTGATCGATATTTGGCCATATGTAAGCCCCTCCACTACACCACCATCATGACCAACCAGCTTTGCATTAAGTTATGTGCCCTCTGTTGGTTTGTAGGCTTTCTGGCTGCTTTGATTCCAGCAATCCTTACTGCTAGGATACCCTTCTGTGTTTCCAATGAAATTAACCACTTTATTTGTGATCTGGGACCGCTCCTAAGCCTGGCCTGCTCTGACATCACTCTCAATATAATGGTGAACACCTCAGTGGCTGGCAGTGCTATCATAATCCCCATTTGCTCAATTCTTGGGTTTTATGTCAATATCATCTGGGCCATATTGCAGATCAAGACCACAGATGGTAGATACAAAGCTTTTTCTACATGCTCATCACATCTGATTGTTGTTGGCTTATTTTTTGGATCAACAACCATTGTGTATATGCGACCCAAAGGTGGCAGGTCAGTAGAACACGATAAGATGTTTGCTCTAATGTACGCCATCATCACACCCATGTTAAATCCGTTCATTTATACCCTTAGAAATAAGGATGTGAGAGAGGCATTCAAGAAGTATGTCAGAAAACTGAGCATGACAAGGAACCTGTGAATGTGTTGGCTATTCTTCACTTTGGTGTTGTGGAGCTTTGATTCTGTGCATTGCACTGTACATTTGTCGTACAGTGAATATTGTGTGACTACTCCTATAAATGAATTACAATTTTGAGTAATATATTCCTGTTTTCAATGACAGTTGAAGTGCTTTGTAGTATTATGACATTGCTGGCTATTAGCAAAGAGTTTGTCATACATCAACTGTGGTCACAGGTGCTTATGTTGTCTTTATACATGGAAATCGTTGTCTCAGTGTGATGGGCCCTCCTGAGATCATCACACTGCTGGCCATGATATTCGATTGCATAGGAATATGTGCTCTGAGTTGGAGATGCATAACGTTGGAATTTTTTCAATTCAGAAATCTGGAATCCTCTAAACTGGGACTGTTTCAATTTCTGAGAATGCCAAACTGGGAGTTTACCGGCAATGTCAAACTGGTAACTATTTTTGCGATGTGAAGTATACTGGGGATGTCAAGGGTACTGAGATTGTTTAGACCAGCAGCTTACTGGGATTGTAGAACTAGGAGCTAACTGTTAAACTTACTGGGAGACACTTTAGAGTAACATGACATTTCATTTCAGAACGTATTGCATGATATGTCAGGGCTCAGGATGTAAACTTGAAAGAAATTCAAGTCATGAAAACAAAGTAAATTGTCCCCTTGTCTTTCTGAAAAACGTGGAGATTTGGGGAAAAATTGGAATATGTGCATGTGTAATATTTATTTTCTAAACACATTGTACATATCTAAATTTACTTTGCTACTTTAAGAACACAAAATGCATTATGGATAAACAGAGAGGGAAATTAAAGTGTGATTTAATGGATAACATATACACACAAACCCACACACACACACATATTATAGCGTTGCTGTTCTATCTTAAAATGAAAACACTTTTCCAGACTTTATTTTTTCCGCTCTATAACGTTCTAATTGAGGATGGATCTTCACCAGACAAGGACCTGGTGGATCTGATCGGCATGCCACATTTGGTAAGAATCAATTCACTTGATGAAACGTTGTAACAGGTTGCTATAAAAATCATTTATAATGGAGATTTCCACAGAAAAATGGAAAGCTAAAAACCTAATTTCCAAAATTGACCTCTTTCATTTTCAGAATTGTTGCCACACATATACATTGTAGTATATAGTATGGCATTGTATATGCATCAAATACATTTAAGATTGCATAAGGCAAACTCGTGATACTAAGCTGTAATGAAACAAGAATGTATTTGCATTTTTGACATGGACACATGACTAATAATGTTTAATATCATGAACAAGCAAAGAGGATACAAATGAGCTGAACATCTAATATTACAAGCAGCAGCATATCTATATGCAGAACAATGAAAATGTGTATTATATCACGAAGAATCAGAAGCATCCAACTGTGCATAAAACTCGTAATGCTCAACAAGATAACTCGAATTTTGAGAAGCATAAGATTAAGCTATGAACTCATAATGCCACAAGCAGAGGCATATGAATAGGCATGACAATTGTAAATCTGTAATATTACAAACAATCAGAACCATATGAATAAGCAGAATACCCATAGTATACTACAGAAACACTCTTATAGTGAATATATGGAATGCATAATATGTAATGTTACAGGCTTTCGGTAGCATACAATAAGCAGAACGCTTGTAATATGTAATGTCATGTATGAAAATACAAAGGTTACCGAAAAGGGTCATTACCCTTACTCGTGCATCTCTCCTCCTCATTACACTGCCTTGTTACTCTTAACCTGACACCTTCCTTCCTCCCAAACCCCATATTACCCCTGCGACTCTCATCCTCATTGCAGTTCCTCATCACCCCACAGCCTGTATCCTTGCCACAGTCCATCAATAGACCTGCATTCCCCATCCTCAACCGAATCCCACATTAACCTGGCACCATCTTTCTTCATCACAGTCGCTCATCACCACTGCATTCCTCATTCTTGTCACTATCACTCCTTACCCCCTATATCCCTCATCCTTATCACAGTCCTTCATTACCACCACAACCTTCCTCCTCATCAATCATTATCCCCATAACATCCTGCAACTCCCATCCTCGTCATAGTCCTTCATTACTCCCCCAACCTTCATCCTCATCACAGTTCTTCAATACCCAACATCTCTCATCCTCATCATAGTCCTTCTTAACCCTCATCTTCATTGCAGTCCTTCATCACCTGCAAAGCACTCATCCTAGTCATAGTCCCTCATTAACCCCAAAACCCTCATCCTCAACACAGTCCCTCATTACCCCTGCAACCTTCATCTTTTTCGAAGCCTCTCATTACTCCTGATTCCGGTATTCCCATCAAATACACCATGTCATATTCCCTCAATACCACAGCATTCTCACCCTTGTCAGTCTCACATTACCATTTCATCCCCCTTCGTCATCCCAGTCCATCATGACCACTGCATTCCACATCCTTGCAACAGTCCTTCCTGACCCGTGCTACTCCCTCATGACAGTCCATCATTACCCTTGCCCCATCATCCCTCCTCCTTGTCACAGCCCCTCATTTCCCTTCCAGAAGCATTTCTACTTTAGCTAAATGTACCTCATTTCATTACCCTGCCCCTGTAAATCCTGGAAACCCCCAGCCTTGTTATAGTTGCTCATTGCCACAGCATGCCTCATCCACATCACAGTCCCTAATTACCCTACCCTGGCATCCCTCATCTTCTTTTCAGTATGAAGATGCAGAACAATTGCAATATGGAAAACACACAAATAAGAAGATAACTCATAATGCAGAAAAAAAGAACTCCCATAGTGAGACACACACACACACACACACACACACACACACACACACACACACATAGTCTATACAATCATAATGCTACAAGAAGAAGCATATATGTAAGCAGACAATGATAACTTGTAAGATAACAATCAGAAGCATGCAAATGCCCATAATGCAGAACAGAACAACTCTCATAGTGAATATGTGGAAAGTGTAATTGGTAAAATTAGAAACTATCACTAGCATATGAATATGCAGAACACTTGTAATGATGAATATAACAAATAAGCAGAAATGTGTAATGCAGAACCGAAGAAATCTGTTATTGAATAACACAAGCATATGTACAAGTAGAACATTTGTAATGTGCAATATAACAAGCAATTATAAGCATATGAAAATGAATTAAAACATTACTAATGTTGCTAGACCAATAGATACATTGGCCCGTTGATAGATCTGTCTACAGATAGATAGATAGATAGATAGATAGATAGATAGATAGATAGATAGATTGATTCAATGTTTGAGATTTCTGGCACTTTCCTATGAAGTTATTAAAATTAAAATAATGTAACGTTCTAAGTCAAACATGATGTTTCGAGTTGTCCAAGGTCCTAGCAGATGTGTATTTTAGTACTCATAGCTTTTCATTACAATGTCACTGTTTTCTAAAAACATCCCGAAATTAGTGTTGCCCTGGTGCATGATCTTCTTTGGCAATTTTGCATCATTGTAGAAGTATATAGTACCTTCAACCTGAAGCCAAAAACATATTTGACAACAGAGCTACTAGATATCAGTGGCATGTCAACATGGCATTTTAAAAGATTTATTTTAGCATAGGTCACAGACAACTATAGGGACACACCCAGGCACACGCAATCTAAGGTGACAGAATAGACAGGTATAATGCCCTTACAGTCCCCTAGCTCCCTTCATTCTTATTTGAATACAAATAATACACATTTTACATATTTATTTTAAAATGTACAGCAGCACGCCAAACCCACAGGCATCAAGGCGCTAGATACGTAGGTTTATAGCAGTTATTATATGTAGCACACACAATATACCAATCCATTATTCTGCAGGTAACAGTGCATAGATTGAAAAAAATGCATTATTCAAAATGGCTACTGTCCACGGTGGTGTGTAAGGTCTGAGGCAGGCAGCTCGTGAGTGAACAACAAAGTTTTAAGGTGCTTACGTGATGCCCAATATGACGGTTTCGATCTGAGGTGGAGGGGGAGGGCATTCCATTTGTCAGAAGCAATGACCAAAAAGCTCACACCTCCAAGAACCTTTGCACCTGAATCTAGGTGTAACCAGTTTGTCGATGTGAATTGACCGAGTGGGTCTGGACCAGATGACGCAAAGGTACTGCATTTCTGCAAAAGGTACTTAGAAGAGGTTTATGGCTAGGCACTTGTGCGTGATAGCCAGGGTCTTGAATATAATCCATGGTCTGATAGGAAGCCAGTGTGCTTCTCTTTTTTGCCGCAGAGATATGCTCATGTCTCTGGATATCCAGGGCATCCCTGAAAGCATTATTCTAAATGATCGGGAGTTTGTTAAGGTTCCTGGTGGAAGTGCCTGCAAAAAGGGCATTGCAGTAGTCCAGCCTAGACCCGATTAGGACACTGTTAGGGAGAATTTATATTTTAGTTCTAAATTCTTCCCACCTTAGAGACCCCCAACTCTTTTGCTTGACTTAGGACTTTTCTAATTTTAACCCTGGAGTGAGTGAAACCTATTTCTCACTCTCTCATGTGTTTTTACCCGATTTGGATTTTGTGTTTTCACTGATTTTGGAATCTGACAAACTCCATAGGCATCTGCTTTTTGTATGGTGACATCAGTGCAGTGTCACCAAGAAATCCTTTAGATTTCTCTTTAGGTTTAATTACCTTTTCTTGGGTGAACTACAGTTCCCAAGAATAGTAAAGAGAAATTGACTTTACTTACCTTTTCTCTTTGTGGGTCCAGCACACACCATCTTATGTGGAGTGCTGGGGGTTACTTAGTAGCCCCTTATCCTACATTCTCATGTAACATTTTATATTACCCTCACTAATTTCAATTGCTGGTGGCAGTGGTTTAATTTTCTTACCATTGTGCTTTTCTATGGCAGGCTGAACCCTCAGCTGCAGTACAGCACCAATGGGTGACAATGTTATCAAAATAGCCCCTGTCTTCTTTTTTTGCCATTTTCTGTTTGCTATGTCTTTGTTGGCTTTTACTCTGTGCGTTAAGACAGGTTTGAGTCCTTTCTTTGTCTTGCCTTTGGCGGGCTTCATCCCTGAAGCCCGCCTCTGGCTCCAGTGTGTCTGGATGGACTGGGTGTGAGGGAAGGTCCCAAAACTACCCTCTCCTTTGTCGCTAGGAATGCAGGAATGAAACTAGTCCTGATTGGCTGGCTGGCTGTCCTGCTGTATGATTGACAGCCTAGGCTGTGCATGAATGGGAGAAACCTGCTTAAAAGGTGAGGGTTTTGGGACTAGAGGCAGAGTCGACCACTGGGACCCACTGGGAGAAACACCTGACGAAGAAACCATGACCAGAGCTTGCTGCAACCTCCTGGACCTTTAAATTGTCCGGTCAAGCCCTGCTGCTGTGCTGACATCCTTTCTCACCTCAACAGAGAAGCTCCGGACGGAACGACTTCTTCCCTTGTGTTAGTGGGATCTAGTGTGTCCAATAGGGGCTTGGTGAATATGTTGAAGAGTGTGGGAGGGACACATGCCCCTTGTGAGACACCACACGAGATGGGTGCATGGGGGACTGACGTTATACCTGAGAAGACTCTGGAGCATCTTTTGAATAAGAAGGATTAGATCCAGGTGGAGGCCTGATCTGAGAAATGGGCTGCTGACGACAGATGTCGGCATAGTATGTGATGGTTGATGAGGTCAAAGTCTGCTGACACGTCAAGCAAGCATATTTTCATTTTTATTTTTTAAATGTATAAAGTGCACAAACAGCCTGACGGCATCAAGGTGCTGTTACAAGAAGACGACTTAGTTACATGGAGTGTACATAGAGTGTTTGCAAAACATTACTTGCAGTTAGGAAGTAACATATTGTGCTTTACATGGCATATTATGTACATTAGCTAAATAGCTGACAGGTTCAGGCAAATAACAGTGTTTTCATAGCTTTGAGGAAAACTAGTTGGGATGTTTCTGCTCTAAGGTGAGGTGGCAGGGCGTTCCATTGCATGGCAGCGATGAATGGAAAGCTGGAGCCACCAGCTCTGGCTCGTTTGACTTTGGGCACTATGAGTAGGTTAGTGTATGGTGTTCTGGTTGGTCTAGTTTTCTGAAGACCTGATTATTCTTTGTGTTAGATATTGACGGGCAGTGTGGTTAATTCACCTATGTGTTAGGGCAAGTGTTTTGAAGGTCACACTGTCTTTGATGGGTAGCCAGTGGGCTTGTTTCCTGGCAGCTGAAATTGGTCCCTTCTGGGGATGCCAATGGTGGCACAGAGTGCACTGTTTGAATGCATTGGAGCTGCTCTAGGTTTTTTTTACTGATGTGCCAGCAAAGAGGACGTTGCAGCAGTCAAGTCGGGATCCAATTATGGCTCTAGCTATGGAGTAGCAGTGATGCCTTGACAGCATCTTTTACTTCATCCATTTGATTTTTTAAGTCTAGAGGGCAGTTTCAGTGCCATGGCCCGGCCTAAAGCCAGACTGTCTTAAGCCAAGGAGATTGTTATTTTCGAGGAATGACTGAATTTGGATATATGCTGCCCTATCAAATATTTCTAGTAGGAAGGGGACAGTAGCGACAGGGCGGTAATTTGTCGGTATGTCTGGGGCAAGTGAGGTTTTGTTTAGAAATGGGAGGACTCAAGCGTTTTTTAGTTTGGTGGAGACAGTGTTCCACGTGAAGGCGGAGTTTCAGCACAGTCTTTCATCACAGATTCAGAGCAAATGTCCCCATGACATCTCAACGGTTTTAAGCCATTGATGATTTGTAGGGTCTCAACAATTGCAGGGGTCTGAACTGAAAAGCTGGGTGGGCTGAAGTATAGGGGCTACCTTCTCTGTGAGGGTTATGGCCAAGGCTTTTCTTTTTGTTGCAAACTTGTTTTGGAGCAAGGTCAGTTTGTCCAACAGTGCAATTTGGACATTAATGTGCCATGTGCTGTCTTAGGGGCAGCTCAGGGCGGAAGGTGTGGGTGTTGCTTATTCCCGCAGGATGGTCCATAGTTCGCGGGAGGTGGAGCAGGTATTAGTGATGCTATCATTACAGGTATATTAAGAGCAACACAGGAAATATTTCCCTAGAAGATTGTGTTATGAGCAAGGTCTTTCAATTTGTGCTAGTCCATCTTAACTTATTCACAAACAAATGGATCATCAGGGTACTTGGAATGGTGCTATCCCTGATGATGGGTTAAATAATACTGCTGCAGAATCTGTCGCTACTGAGCCTGCAGGTTCTTCCCCAGATGATAACACTTCTACTCTACCCCCTCTGGAAGAACCTCCCATGCAGAGTCATTTTACAGACTTAATAAACAGAACCTAATGCTCCATTATTCAGAGCACACATTTTGGAGTTGAAGTAAAAGTTAGCTTTATTACAATCTGACAGTGGTGAAAAGAAGAAGACAAGAGTGGCAGCAAAGAGAGATATGTTCTTCCAACTGGAGCAAATTGCAATTTAAATAAATTTGGTTATATGTTCAATTTGGCCTGTGAGAATCACTTGTGGTCCACCTTACATTGTAGGTTCCCGAAACATCAGCTGAGTATCTAGGATCAGAGAAATGCCATTATTGAATAAATTGAGTGCATTTCAGTCTCCATGTGAATTACAAGAATTTGAACAGTTGGAAAATAGTGTTTGGTTATTTGTCGGTTTCCCAAAAGTGGCTGCAGTACCATGATGGAGTTTCCTGTCACTGAGAGAATACACTTTGGCAAATGTAAAATGGCTCTACTGAAGTTTAGGAAGGCTACAGCCCTCTACTAAACAGAATGATAAACTGTGCGATCACCAAAGATATGCCTATGTCACTAGAGTAATGTAAGTGTATGACAACCTTAAGAAATTGTGTTGGTGGGCCGAAGTTCATAATGTAACCTCTCTTGAGGGCATGACGAAACTACACAGGCTGTAACACATTTTAGCCTCTTGTTCCCATGAACTAAAGCAGAATTAAGCAGATGACATAGCTATATATCCTAAGAAGTTAGCTACAACTGATGACCTTTGAGGTTTCCCCACTAAATGTCCCATAAGAACAAAGTGGGCTTCTAACAAACCTAAGTATTGAAAAGAAGCAAAAAGAGAGAGAGGTGACACATCTGATACAAAAAAACAGTATCACATACTGCCCACAAAAAGCATAAAGGAAGAAAGCCACATGGGCATGTGGAGAAGGGTAGTGATAGTTATCATCTCAAACAAGAGTCACTCCCCAATGAACATCGCTACACTCACCTGTTTTCTGGAACTTGTGTTTCCTTTTGGATTTAGTGACCATTTGAACAGGGCCCCAGATGTTAGCATAGTGCCTCAGGGATTCACTCTGTGCATATGGGCTTCCATAATGGTGATGCAAATGTAGTCACAAGGACACCCATCTCTTCTGAATTTTTTCATAGGGACTTAGTTCTAGAGGTTACACACCTTGTGTGCTTGGAGTATCAGCTTACTGCAGAGTATGACTATATCCGCCTTAACAGAAAATGATATGTTAAGGATATTTGACATGGTTACACAGATTTACATAACTTAAGGGTCAGTCAAACTGTGGTTTATTGCTCATTGTTGAGTCCAGACAAACTTGACAAAGCACCGGTGAGACACACCAATATGGACAATAGCCCACCATAGGTGTTCCCAGTAATTGCTTTCACATTAGCACTATGAGGAACAGTTGCAAAAATGTGTGTCAATATTCATAGGCAAGTCCTCTGTATAGTTCTGTTGAGGAATGATCATACAGAATTAGGTCTTGTGTGTTGCACAGCAGAAAGACTAATAACTAGGTATCGGACTAAGAAGACTTGCTCAGCAAAAGGAGAAATTGAAGGCATAAAAGGATGCAAATGTTCCCTTCAAGAAATCTTCTGTACTCTGTTAAGGTACCTAAGCCCAGAATCGGAAGGGGACCTTGAAGATCAGTACTCATCCAAGGTTTGCAATAGTGTCCACTTTTGGAAAGCCAAAGTAGAATGTTGTGATTATCATCTAGTAAGCAACAATATACACAGAGTATGGTTGCTGTTTTTATTTTTAAAGAGTACTCACATGGGCTTTCAAAATTAATATAGTTATGGAGTTTCACATTATACCAGTGAATTGAGTAGCACAGGATCATGAACAAGAGTATGGGTGAAGCAGTGATTTTAGTTAAATATGCAATTTCAGCACTTGAGCATACTGGTTTCTATTTCTTGTTATAAAGTATGATATTATATGATATGATATGATAGTTTATTTATATAGCACTTATACACAATGTGTTTATAAAAACAATGTTAATTGTTTGACTAAAGCAAAGTACATTTAGACCCTAACAGGTAAATAAAATAAGAAGCCTAGCATTATTACGTGCCCACCCTTATGTTACAAGAAAAACCTGTATCATAGTGTTATTTCAGTGTTTAGAAACTAACCAAAAACGTCCTGTTTTACAAGTGTTTTGATCTATTCAAAGTTTGTTCAAACTAGCACAATTTGCTTGTTTTGGACAGGTATCTCTGAACAGTAAGACCTGTCATGAAACAATCGAATCACAACATTTACAGGTGTGACTAAACACCTATCTATCCTAGTGCAATACATCTGTATTCAAAAGTCATTCAAACAGAAACAGTTCAATGGTTTTAGACAGTTATCTCTGAACAATAAACTTGTCACAGAACAAAAGAAACATGACATAGACAGGTGTCACAAAGCACCATTCTGTTATAGAGCAATAGTGCCAACACGTGTTTCGAGCCTAATGGCTCTTCCTCAGGGCTCTCCAATCTACATATGTTTGGAATAAATCTAAAGCAGAATGTATTTCGATGATAACAAATTAGATTTCCATATTAACCGTCCTTTTCTTTTACAACAGGAGACATAAATTAGATGTCGTAGTCGACTGTATTCTTTCAAAAAATGTCAAAAATCCAAGCTGCAGTTCTGTACTTGTTAAGTGCCCCTTTGCGGTGCGTGAGTGGAAAATGCTGTTTTGTATTCAGAAAACGATCATGTGCATGTTAACACACTGTGCAGTCAACCTCTCAGTCTTAAGAGTGTGATGTATTAAGACCAATATATTGTATATGTGTAAGTTATGTGATTAAGTTAATTTGATAGGAGCGAAACACGTCAATTGAGAAGTTTCTTTAGTTTGCCACATATGACGCAAAGTATCTAAATTTTTAACTCCATCCATCTGCCTACATTAGTGTTCTTGGAATCTGGGAGTGCTTTCTAATGGCACGGGGCTGCCACAGTTGCTTGGCATATACAGCAAATCATATGTGAATGGATCACACTTTGACTTCAGGTACAACACTGGTTTATTATATGCATTATACACGATGTGCATTGCAGTGCTTAAAAAGGACATAGGTCTAGGTGTCAATAAACATTATTAAATAATTAACTCAGACCACCACACTGCTTAGAATGGCGACAATGGCAGACTTTTCAGGATGCTCTATTGGGGCAATGTTTTTGGGCATTGTTTTTGCATGAACATGAAGTCCAATTTTTAGGCCATGTGTTTACATCACCGGGACTGGTAATAGTAAGATTGTGCATGATCTTGAATTTCTTTGAATATAGGTTTGGCGACCCACTCTTTCTTTCCTTTCGTGAAGGCCAGCATGTAATGCAATTCACCCCTTCCGTTCCTAATGGCACCATTATCAGTTCTTGCCTTCCCACATTTCCAATGTGGGCCAGCACTGCATGCCACATCTTTACCTCCATTCCATTGATGCTGAAATGCAACTTTTTGGGGCAGTATTTGAGGCACGTGCAATGGAACACTACAAAATCCCCAGTGTGCTAATATTCTGTGAGGCCCTGCAGACCTCTAGTGATTAATGTTTTGTGCACAGAATTTACATGTGCTTTATGAGGCATCAAGCAAGGCTCCAGCCATTTCTTCCTTCTCTGCTATTCCTCACTTGAAGGTGGATGTATGCCTTCCATAAAGGCTTTTACATGTGTTCCTTACTAAACCCCCCATTTTCATTAATTTGTATGGTGCAATGGAGGGGAGGGATGGAACACACCTTGCATTTCTGCAACCTCTCTTCCTCTTCGACATACAAATGCCCCAGCATTTGCACCGGTATGGATTTTATGCCAATGCAAATGCTGGAGATTGCTGTGGGGGTCTATGAACCAGCATAAAGCAAATATAATAAAAAATAAATGCTGTCCAACATGCTTGCTTGTCAGACAGCATTTCTTTTAAATTTTGAGCCTTGCTTACTATGCGCACATGGTAAGCTGTGTTCACAAATGAAAATTAAACACTCGCCAATGCCCCAGCATGTTGGACAGAATTTAATTGCATTTCAGAAAAAAGTTTAATTGTAATTGTGCAAGCATGGAAAGTGGCACTCACAATTAAAAGTAAACACTGCCTGACATGCCAGCATGCCAGTCAACATTTATTCAATTTGCACTGTGTAGTGCAAATGTAAAGGGCAAAAGGCAGCGTACAGACTTTGCACCACACAGTTGATGGTATGATTACCTAGGTTCCCTGGGTTTAAGGGTCAAGGCCAGCTGCAGGTGGGATTGGCATATTCCCAGAAATGTGTGATTTTGCACAGAGTTGATGAGGAAGTTGCAAACTGGAGAACAGGGATAGCTCTTGACGAAGGTCACAGATTGACTGACTTAACAGATGAAGACTTGTTTACAGATGAATATTCAGATGATGAAGTGATGTTTAATATAAGTCTCACATATCAGTTGAAAATTGAAAACAGGGACATACCCCAGAGAATGTCACTAGTGGCCAAGGTGCCATCTTTTCTCCAGGACGATTTGGCATATGTACCAAGCACTTTGTGGACCAGCAGTCCATATGATCTCGGTCTATTGAAACAACTTGGGCAGTCAAAATTAAATTGAAGCAGGGAGCTATTTTACCTAGAGTAAGACAATTCCCCATGTCAAAAGAAGTTAACAACGTTATGGAATGATATATTGCTCTTTTGTTTTTTTTTTCTTTCTTCTTTTTTGCTTTTTGTAAAGGTTCATGGTAGAACCGTATACAAATAAATATTTATGACACTATTGCTGCCCTAGTATGACAAGTGATATTAGTGACTTCAGAATCCCCATGTAACACAGCAGTATTGCCAGCAGAAAAGACAATAGGTGGGTGTTGAGATTAATTCAGGACTTGCGGCCCCTGAACAATATTGTTGAAGCAGAGTAACCATTGGTTCCAAACCCAGACACAATACTGTGCAATATACCATCCAAAGCTAAATTTTCTAAAGGGATTGATTTAAAGAATGCCTTCTTTTCCATTCCATTGCAGGAAGAGTCCCAGTTTATTACCTCGTTCACCTACTGTGGCATAAAATGGAAACATACTTGTTCATCTCAGGGGTTCTGCGTATCCCCTTTGGTCTTTAATTGAATGCTTCAGATGAACTTGGGCAACATACAACTTGACAGTACAGTAACACAATATCTAGATGACATTCTAGTGTGTAGCACTACAGAGGAAGAGTACAGGAGAGGCTCAGTAAAATTGATGACAGTTTTGAACAAAAAAGCATACAAGGATGACAAACAGAAAATGCAGAATTTCCAGGAAGAAGTACTATATATGGGTCAGCTAATATCAAAAGAAAGAAGAAAAGGAATGCCTGAAAAAGCAGAAGCAATCATGAAGACATCCAGGCCAGAGACAGAGAAGGCAATACAGCAATTTCTAGGTCTTTGCAAATACTGCAGGGCATGGGGGTTCGAATACAGCACATATGTAAGACCACTTTTAAAATGACTAATTGAAAAGAGAAAACAGTAACATAGCCTAGACAGGTGAGATGATATATGCCTTTGATGAAATGAAGCTAGCAATTAGCACAGCTCCTGTGTTAGGGATCCCTGATTGCAATGCAGAATTCTTCTTATTTTCGCATTCAAATGGAGTTGTGATGACGGCTGCCCTCACACAGAAAACTACCAATGGGCATAAGACCGTAGCATTTTACAATAGGATTTTAGATCCCATCATGATAGGTCATTACCCATGTGAACAAGCATTGGCCGCAGCACTCTTTGCAAACGAGAAGTCTGCTGCATATCTCTGAGCTGCACAGTCACATTATATGTTGAGCATGCCCAATTTATGATAAGTGAAATGCCTAAAATCACATTTACCACACAGAGAGCTTTCCGGTATGAAGTAATTATGGTTAACCCATTGATCAAAATTGTCAGGTGTCAAATAGTGAAAACAGTTAGATTCATAGCTGAGCCAGTGGAGTAGGAAGATTACGTGCACAACTGCACTAAATACACTGAATACTATTATGAGATAGCACCAAAGAAAATGCTCTAGGAAGGAGGACAATCCTTTTAATTGACAGGCCCTCGATGATCAATCAGAGCACAGGCATGAGGCACAGTGGGACAGCAGCAATAAAATCAAAACTGGATGATAGCTTTGAGACAGTAACAAGTACTAGATTGCCATAGCATTTCTTGACACAATTGACAGAATTGGTAGCACTGATTTTTACACTTGAAGCACATGAAGAAGAGGTGGCAACGGTGTATTCCTACTCCGCCTACTTTATGTCAACAGTAAAGAGACAACTGTATACACATCCAGATGCCACATGTGCTGCAAAATTGCTCATAAGTGAGGTTTTTCCCAAGGTGGGGAGTGTGCGAAGTGCTATGGTCTGATAAGAGACCACATTTTGTAAATTAAGTATTTACGAAAATCCCAATAAATGCAGGGTGATTCCAAACGTGGTCTCATCACTTGTGACCAATAATTGAAGAACACTGTCTATTCATTAGCAACGGACACATTAGGACACCTGCCTCACTCCTTATGCATATGCCCAGACATGAGTGATTTTGCACAGAGTTGATGAGGAAGGAGCAAACTGGAGAACAGTGATAGCTCTTGCCGAATGGCACAGATTGATTGCTGTAGCAGATGAAGATTTGTTTACAGATGACTATTCAGATGACGAAGCGATGATTAAGACAAACTCACATATCAGTTGAAAATTGAAAACAGGGCAATACCCCAGAGAATGTCACTAGTGACCAAGGTACCATCTTTTCTCTAGGAAGTGTTGGAATATGTACCAAGCACTTTATGGAGCAGCAGTCTATATGATGTTGGTTTATTGAAAGGAGTTGGGGCAGTCAAAAATAAATTGAAGCGGGGAGCTATTGTACCTAGCGTAAGACAATGCCCCATGTCAAAAGAAGCTAACAATGGCGTTTATGACTCTATTGCAGCCCTAGTGTGACAAGTGCCCTCTGAATCCCCATGTAACAGAGCAGTATTCCCAGTAAAATGGCAACAGTGGGGTCATAGAGATACATTCAGGACTTACAGCCCCTGAACAATATTGTTGAAGCTTAGTTCTCATTGGTTACAAACCCTTCCATCCATTTGTGATTTTCACACAGAAATGTGCAGTACTTTGGAGTGGCTCGAGGAGAATTTTCCGCATAACGAAATGTCGGAAGATAGCGATAATAATGGTACACACTTCTCTGCATAAGCAAATTAATAGTCAGTACTTTATGTGTACTTAACGTATATATATTTATTTTTAACAGAGCATGCAAAGATTGAAGAAATTCCACCGAAAGGCACAATGCAAGACACCTTGCAACGCATAGAACAGAGAGTGGACATGCTGAAAGATAATTTCAATGGTGTAAGGCAATTTGTGGAGGAGCACGTCAAAGGAAAAATTAGATACCACTGTACTACCTGTACCTGTCCCACCTCTCCATGTACCAGTGAAGTATCCCAAAACCCTCACGAACAACATAAACGTTTCGATGAAATTTCCATCCCTTCATCCCCTCACAACGATCCTCTGCAATCCTCTAATTCCCCTACATTTGTTTCAATTTCTACTTCCCCCTCTCTTTCTTAATTGCTGTATATGGGTATAATAAAATAAATGTTATGTTAGTTTTAATGAAATTGTTTGTGTCTAATTTTTTTTAAAAGAGTAAAAATGGCCACGGACAGCACGCCTGTCCGGCCTGTCCGTAATTAACAAAATATGGATGTCTTAAAGACAGTACACCTATCCGTACCATTCGCAACCAAGATGAAATTGTTCTTAGAACACACCAGCAGTCCGGCATATCGTAAATCAACAAAATGGGGGTGTCCTAGGGACACTATACCTCTCCGTAGCGTTCGCAACTAAGATGAAACTGTTCTTAGAACACACCAGGTGTCCGGGATGTCCGCAAAATAACAAAATGGGAGTGTCCTAAGGACACTATACCTGTCCTTACCGTTTGCAACCAAGATGAAAATGTCCGTAGAACAGGCACGGTGGCTGGGATGTCCATAGTCAAACAAAATGTAGGTGTCCTAAGGACACTATGCCTGGCCGTACAGTCTGCAGAACATCTACGCACATGCGCACATACCCATAAGTCCTGCGAACATCGCGCCTGTCCGTAAGTGTCCGTCTCACTTGTGTCGCACTTTCAATTAGTTTCAGGACCCGAACACTGTCCGTAGAACACCTGCACGCATGCACACAACCGTTCCTGTGCATTTGGTGTCCTGCGGACACCCATTCCCTTCGCAGGCGTGTTCACGACGTCATCATCTGACTGCACCCACGGTGAGCGTGTGTCCTAATTTGGGCACTTTGTCCGCTTCCCCAACATTTTAAAAGAACTTATGCAGACAATCCGAATTATTTTACAGTAAAAAATCACCATTTGACATGTCCCAGACAATGGCCCGAGCTTTCCACATGTTTTTTGGAACTTTTTGATCACTTTTCATTGATCGATATGGTCACAAGGCACCCCCCTCCACCTCTATAAAAGGCCACACCCCAGAGCTCCTCTTCATTGTACTTCTGGCTATTGGAGATTGACTTTTGCTGCCTTTAGTGCTCTAGCGGAGATTACCTCACCAACCCTAATGGCATCCATGACTGCTGTTGCTACATCAGCCTCAGCACCACCCACAAACCCTCCACCATCACCTCCCCAAGGGCATGCAGAGGGGAATACGCGTGAGGATGTAAAGATCGAGGACGAAGTGGATGAAGAGAATGAGTTCGAGGAACTCCCTACTACCAGCCCTCCCTGGGAGTCGTGGGTGTGGCGGTTGTTTACCGTTCCTGGTAATGTACCGAAAGCACGTGCGAACAAGTTCACCTGTAACCAGTGCAATTTGGTGCTGAGTCTTGGGAGATGTGGTTCGTACAGCTTTGGTACAACATCCATGAAGCGACATCCAACTTCATTCCATGGTGCGGACATTCGCAAAGTTGTACCATGAAAAGAACGTAGTAGGTTGAGTTCCTCCGCAGCATCCTCCATTTCCGATCCTCTCACCACAAGAAACACTGTTGACCCTTACCTTTTGAGGGTCACAATATTGTGTATGTACTGCGAAGCAGTACTTTGCAGGGGGGAGAAACTTTGAAGTACTTTCGAGACTACGGTCAGGGAGCACCAGAAGAGCTGCTACCTACCTAAATAAGGCCCACCCTACATCTTCCTCTCTCCACCTGCCCTTTCTTATCCCCGTGGTTGGTGTCCCTTCTTTACCCTCCTTTCCCCTCTTCTCCTAGTGTGTCAGGTGTAGAAAAAGCCATAAAAAATATATAAAACAACAAAAAGTTTTTAAAAAAGGCTCTTTTCAGAGCTACATTCTCAGTTTAAAAATAGAACTATGAAGTAAATGGTGCAGGACCTCGCGCATTTTTTAAAAAGTCCTCGGACAGTCCTAGGACAGATAACATTTTGGGGTGCAACCCTAGCAAAACCAAGCACTTTTTGTGTGGGAGTAAGTGGTGGCTCTGAATAGAGCTTTTTGGTGGTGTTTTGTGTGTTTCAAAAACTTGGATTCATCAACATGTAAAGCAAAATAGATGACTATACTTCCAAAAAAGTTTGCAATGCATTTTGTACATTTCGAATCAAATTTTGAGCCTTGCTTACTATGCGCACATGGTAAACTGTGTTCACAAATGAAAATTAAACACTCGCCAATGCCCCAGCATGTTGGACAGAATTTAATTGCATTTCAGAAAAAGTTTAATTGTAATTGTGCAAGCATGGAAAGTGGCACTCACAATTAAAAGTAAACACTGCCTGACATGCCAGCATGCCAGTCAACATTTATTCAATTTGCACTGTGGAGTGCAAATGTAAAGAGCAAAAGGCAGCGTACACACTTTGCACCACACAGTTGATGGAATGATTACATAGGTTCCCTGGGTTTATGGGTCAAGGCCAGCTGCTGGTAGGATTGGCATATTCCCAGAAATGTGTGATTTTGCACAGAGTTGATGAGGAATTTGCAAACTGGAGAACAGGGAAAGCTCTTGATGAAGGTCACAGATTGACTGACTTAACAGATGAAGACTTGTTTACAGATGAATATTCAGATGATGAAGTGATGTTTAACATAAGTCTCACATATCAGTTGAAAATTGAAAACAGGGACATACCCCAGAGAATGTCACTAGTGGCCAAGGTGCCATCTTTTCGCCAGGACGATTTGGCATATGTACCAAGCACTTTGTGGACCAGCAGTCCATATGATCTCGGTCTATTGAAACAACTTGGCCAGTCAAAATTAAATTGAAGCAGAGAGCTATTTTACCTAGAGTAAGACAATTCCCCCTGTCAAAAGAAGTTAACAAAGTTATGGAATGATGTATTGCTCTTTTGTTTTTTTTTCTTTCTTCTTTTTTGCTTTTTGTAAAGGTTCGTGGTAGAACCGTATACAAATAAATATTTATGACACTATTGCTGCCCTAGTATGACAAGTGATATTAGTGCCTTCAGAATCCCCATGTAACACAGCAGTATTGCCAGCGGAAAAGACAATAGGTGGGTGTTGAGATTAATTCAGGATTTGCGGCCCCTGAACAATATTGTTGAAGCAGAGTTCCCATTGGTTCCGAACCCGGACACAATAATGTGCAATATTCCATCCAAAGCTAAATATTCTAAAGGGATTGATTTAAAGAATGCCTTCTTTTCCTTTCCATTGCAGGAAGAGTCCCAGTTTTTTACCTCGTTCACCTACTGTGGCATAAAATGGAAACAAATTTGTTCATCTCAGGGGTTCTGCGTATCCCCTTTGGTCTTTAATTGAATGCTTCAGATGAACTTGGGCAACATACAACTTGACAGTACAGTAACACAATATCTAGATGACATTCTAGTGTGTAGCACTACAGAGGAAGAGTACAGGAGAGGCTCAGTAAAATTGATGACAGTTTTGAACAAAAAAGCATACAAGGATGACAAACAGAAAATGCAGAATTTCCAGGAAGAAGTACTATATATGGGTCAGCTAATATCAAAAGAAAGAAGAAAAGGAATGCCTGAAAAAGCAGAAGCAATCATGAAGACATCCAGGCCAGAGACAGAGAAGGCAATACAGCAATTTCTAGGTCTTTGCAAATACTGCAGGGCATGGGGGTTCGAATACAGCACATATGTAAGACCATTTTTAAAATGACTAATTGAAAAGAGAAAACAGTAACATAGCCTAGACAGGTGAGATGATATATGCCTTTGATGAAATGAAGCTAGCAATTAGCACAGCTCCTGTGTTAGGGATCCCTGATTGCAATGCAGAATTCTTCTTATTTTCGCATTCAAATGGAGTTGTGATGACGGCTGCCCTCACACAGAAAACTACCAATGGGCATAAGACCGTAGCATTTTACAATGGGATTTTAGATCCCATCATGATAGGTCATTACCCATGTGAACAAGCATTGGCTGCAGCACTCTTTGCAATCGAGAGGTCTGCTGCATATCTATGGGCTGCACAGTCACATTATATGTTGAGCATGCCCAATTTATGATAATTTAAATGCCTAAAAGCACATTTACCACACAGAGAGCTTTCCGGTATGAAGTAATTATGGTTAACCCATTGATCAAAATTGTCAGGTGTCAAATAGTGAAAACAGTTAGATTCATAGCTGAGCCAGTGGAGTAGGAAGATTACGTGCACAACTGCACTAAATACACTGAATACTATTATGAGATAGCACCAAAGAAAATGCTCTAGGAAGGAGGACAATCCTTTTAATTGACAGGCCCTCGATGATCAATCAGAGCACAGGCACGAGGCACAGTGGGACAGCAGCAATAAAATCAAAACTGGATGATAGCTTTGAGACAGTAACAAGTACTAGATTGCCATAGCATTTCTTGACACAATTGACAGAATTGGTAGCACTGATTTTTACACTTGAAGCACATGAAGAAGAGGTTGCAACGGTGTATTCCTACTCCGCCTACTTTATGTCAACAGTAAAGAGACAACTGTATACACATCCAGATGCCACATGTGCTGCAAAACTGCTCATAAGTGAGGTTTTCCCAAGGTGGGGAGTGTGCGAAGTGCTATGGTCTGATAAGGGACCACATTTTGTAAATTAAGTATTTACGAAAATCCCAATAAATGCAGGGTGATTCCAAACGTGGTCTTATCACTTGTGACCAATAATTGAAGAACACTGTCTATTCATTAGCAACGGACACATTAGGACACCTGCCTCACTCCTTATGCATATGCCCAGACATGAGTGATTTTGCACAGAGTTGATGAGGAAGGAGCAAACTGGAGAACAGTGATAGCTCTTGCCGAATGGCACAGATTGATTGCTGTAGCAGATGAAGACTTGTTTACAGATGACTATTCAGATGACAAAGCGATGATTAAGACAAACTCACATATCAGTTGAAAATTGAAAACAGGGAAATACCCCAGAGAATGTCACTAGTGACCAAGTACCATCTTTTCTCTAGGAAGAGTTGGAATATGTACCAAGCACTTTATGGAGCAGCAGTCTATATGATGTTGGTTTATTGAAAAGAGTTGGGGCAGTCAAAAATAAATTGAAGCAGGGAGCTATTTTACCTAGCGTTAGACAATGCCCCATGTTAAAAGAAGCTAACAATGGCGTTTATGACTCTATTGCAGCCCTAGTGTGACAAGTGCCCTCTGAATCCCCATGTAACAGAGCAGTATTCCCAGTAAAATGGCAACAGTGGGGTCATAGAGATGAATTCAGAACTTACAGCCCCTGAACAATATTGTTGAAGCTTAGTTCTCATTGGTTACAAACCCTTCCATCCATTTGTGATTTTCACACAGAAATGTGCAGTACTTTGGAGTGGCTCGAGGAGAATTTTCTGCATAATGAAATGTCGGAAGATAGCAATAATAATGGTACACACTTCTCTGCATAAGCAAATTAATAGTCAGTACTTTATGTGTACTTAACGTATATATATAGAAATTCCACCGAAAGGCACAATGCAAGACACCTTGCAACGCATAGAACAGAGAGTGGACATGCTGAAAGATAATTTCAATGGTGTAAGGCAATTTGTGGAGGAGCACGTCAAAGGAAAAATTAGATACCACTGTACTACCTGTACCTGTCCCACCTCTCCATGTACCAGTGAAGTATCCCAAAACCTTCACGAACAACATAAACGTTTCGATGAAATTTCCATCCCTTCATCCCCTCACAACGATCCTCTGCAATCCTCTAATTCCCCTACATTTGTTTCAATTTCTGCTTCCCCCTCTCTTTCTTAATTGCTGTATATGGGTATAATAAAATAAATGTTATGTTAGTTTTAATGAAATTGTTTGTGTCTAATTTTTTTTTAAAACAGTAAAAATGGCCATGGACAGCACGCCTGTCTGGCCTGTCTGTAATTAACAAAATATGGATGTCTTATAGACAGTACACCTATCCGTACCATTCGCAACCAAGATGAAACCGTTCTTAGAACACACCAACTGTCCGGCATATCGTAAATCAACAAAATGGGAGTGTCCTAGGGACACTATACCTCTCCGTAGCGTTCGCAACTAAGATGAAACTGTTCTTAGAACACACCAGGTGTCCGGGATGTCCGTAAAATAACAAAATGGGAGTGTCCTAAGGACACTATACCTGTCCTTACCGTTTGCAACCAAGATGAAAATGTCCGTATAACAGGCACGGTGGCTGCGATGTCCGTAGTCAAACAAAATGGAGATGTCCTAAGGACACTATACCTGGCCGTACAGTCTGCAGAACATCTACGCACATGCGCACATACCCATAGGTCCTGCGAACATCGCGCCTGTCCGTAACTGTCCGTCTCACTTGTGTCGCACTTTCAAGTTGTTTCAGGACCCGAACACTGTCCGTAGAACACCCACGCGCATGCACACAACCAATCCTGTGCATTTGGTGTCCTGCGGACACCCATTCCCTTCGCAGGCGTGTTCACGACGTCATCATGTGACTGCACCCACGGTTAGCGTGTGTCCTAATTTGCGCACTTTGTCCGCTTCCCCAACATTTTAAAAGAACTTATGCAGACAATCCAAATTATTTTACAGTAAACAATCTCCATTTGACATGTCCCAGACAATGGCCCTAGCTTTGCACATGTTTTTTGGAACTTTTTGATCGCTTTTGATTGATCGATATGGTCACAAGGCACCCCCCTCCACCCCTATAAAAGGCCACACCCCAGAGCTCCTCTTCATTGTACTTCTGGCCATTGGAGATTGACTTTTGCTGCTTTTAGTGCTCTAGCGGAGATTACCTCACCAACCCTAATGGCATCCATGACTGCTGTTGCTACATCACCCTCAGCACCACCCACAAACCCTCCACCATCACCTCCCCAAGGGCCTGCAGAGAGGAATACGCGTGAGGATGTAAAGATCGAGGACGAAAAGGATGAAGAGAATGAGTTTGAGGAACTCCCTACTACCAGCACTCGCCGGGAGTCGTGGGTGTGGCGGTTGTTTACCGTTCCTGGTAACGTACCGAAAGCACGTGCGAACATGGTCACCTGTAACCAGTGCAATTTGGTGCTGAGTCTTGGGAGACGTGGTTCGTACAGCTTTGGTACAACATCCATGAAGCGACATCCAACTTCGTTCCATGGTGCGGACATTCGCAAAGTTGTACCATGTAAAGAACGTAGTAGGTTGAGTTCCTCCGCAGCATCCTCCATTTCCGATCCTCTCACCACAAGAAACACTGTTGACCCTTACCTTTTGAGGGTCACAATATTGTGTATGTACTGCGAAGCAATACTTTGCAGGGGGGAGAAACTTCGAAGTACTTTCGAGACTACGGTCAGGGAGCACCAGAAGAGCTGCTACCTACCTAAATAAGGCCCACCCTACATCTTCCTTTCTCCACCTGCCCTTTCTTATCCCCGTGGTTGGTGTCCCTTCTTTACCCTCCTTTCCCCTCTTCTCCTAGTGTGTCAGGTGTAGAAAAAGCCATAAAAAATATATAAAACAACAAAAAGTTTTTAAAAAAGGCTCTTTTCAGAGCTGTCTTTCTCAGTTTAAAAATAGAACTATGAAGTAAATGGTGCAGGCCCTCGCGCATTTTTTTAAAATACCGCGGACAGTCCTAGGACAGATAACATTTTGGGGTGCAACCCTAGCAAAACCAATGCACTTTTCTGTGGGAGTAAGTGGTGGCTCTGAATAGCTTTTTGGTGGTGTTTTGTGTGTTTCAAAAACTTGGATTCATCAACATGTAATGCAAAATAGATGACTATACTTCCAAAAAAGGTTGCAATGCATTTTGTACATTTCGAATAAAAATCTGATTCCATCTGTGCGAAAAATGAATGTGCTGCGAAACATAATATTTTCATTGTGGAAAGACGACATGCCAACATCTCTAAGAAAGGCAGAAACAGCCTTATTGACATTGCACCTCGCTTTCTCCATTTGTGGACCAAATGAAGAAGAACACAGCCACATTTGTCTTTGTGCAATACGTGAAAAAATTACTTGGCAATTTGGAAACGTGTCCATGACCTTCTCAAGTCCTTCCTTCATTGCAAATTGCAAAGAAATTCCGGACACATGTCCTAAACTGTTCCCTCCACAATGAACTATAATTATGTCAGGATGACGCTCTGTCTGTAAAGTAGCACAGAGAGGCACCAAGTCCAGTCACTTCATTCCACGAACTCCAGGCCAGTGCACTTCCACATGAGGGAATCCAATATCTGCAGATATACCACAACGTTCTACGTGCACCTTCAAACAATGTATCCATGAGTCTCCCAAAATCCAGATAATCTGTTTTCAAGCACACATGGCCATAGCTGTCTGTTCTCCTCTCAGGAAAAAGACATCCTCACTAAATCTCTCTGTACACAACACACCCACTAAACTTTACTGACCAATCCCTTGCTCCGCTCATTCTCATTTGCATGCCTCTCCACCCCAGAATCCCCGTAATACGCACTGCCCGTAGACTACTGCCATGTCCGTGGACATGTAGATGATCTGAGCGTGGCGAATGTACATTTAAATACTGATCCCCATTTCCCCTTTAAGGTGAGCTCTGAAAAGAGCTGTTTTTTGGGGGGTTTTTTGCAGATGCCTGACAGACACCTGTTATTTTGTATTTTTTTTTTTTCTTCTTAGTTTACTACTAAAATCTTCACATAACCTGCTCCAAAGCAATCCTTACATTCCAAAAAAAATTCCCACGTTGCCCAAATGGAAAGCACCATAGTGCAAAACTACCACATGGGGACTGTTCATCCTACGCATATCTCTGCAAACTTGGAGAATTGCCTCTAAATTGCAGTCAGTCGCAGCGCTCCACACCACCTGCACTTCTCTAACACTCCTCTAACATCAAAATTGTTTGCCACATGCCTGCATTGAGAATAGTGCTGTAAACCATGGACAAACATATCTCTGAGCACCAACACCCTGACTGTCTCCACCTCTGCCATCTTCACTACAAACACTCTCTTTCTACACAAATCAACAACGTCAACATCTGATTGGCTGATCCTTTCAGTCCCCTTTCCATGCTGGGTTTGCTGTAAAAACCTGTATGTGGCACACTCTACCCGCGGACAGGCGCGGTGTCTGCGCGGCACGTAACTCTTAGCCAGCCCTTCTACCCTTTCCACATCACTCGCAAATCCATTCCCTCATTGGACACAGCTAAGCAGCCACACAACCATCCACCAATCACATCCAAGACCTCTACATGTAACTCCAAATTCCGCACTTCAAATGTACTGTTGATCACTCTGAATACAAGTCTCATATAATTGGAAAGCACCTACCACAAAAACTACTGTGCAAGTCTCGAAGATTTCTACTTACAGCACCATGCATATCCACATGCATGATTACAAAGTACAGGTATGCATATTTTATTCAGAGTACATGTACAACTCTTATGAATCCATATAAACAAAGTAATGCCACTAAATCTGCATAGCCAATACACACATGCCAACGCTCCCGCTTTAAGTGACAGACTCCTGATTTTTCATTGAAAAATCACACTACTTTTTACTATCTCGCCATAACCTATACATACATGCCAACCCTCCCGATATAGGTACGTGACTCCAGAATTTTCACTGAAAAATCGCACTACTTTTTACTATCTTCCCCATAAACTATACATACATGCCAACCCTCCCGATTTACGTGTGAAACTCAATTTTTCATTAAAAAATGTCACTATTTTTTAGTGTCTCCCACCTAAATTAATGCTAGTCCCAATGCAATCATATGAGAAAAATAAACGTTCCCGATTGCTGTGGTGAAATCTCCCTCTCAGGTGCTCCCGATCGTTCGCATGTCTAGTTATAATATGAAATTATTCAAATTTTTCCCATCTACTATAATGAACTATCACTTCCAAACCTCTCTGCTATCTACAACACAGCTGCAAAACAACAAGTGAATTTCATGAACAAATTGTACTCATTTGCGAAGCAGGTTGAACTAACATACTGCAAATAACATATAAAGGCTGCATATAATCAAATAAAATGCGTGCATACACTATGTTCAGATATCAAACGAGAATACCACCACAAAAACATAAAAGTTAACTTGTACATTACCATCAGTGCTATAAACACACAAAATTACTAACTTCTTCCTTTTACAATTGCAGTGAAGACTACTCTCCTGAAATCAACAGCAACTAAACTACAAATAACATATCCGAAGAAACCTGCTCATTCCACAAAAAAAAGTAAGTAGAATACTACTTTTATATTCTTACTGTTCCTCAAACAAACTGTGTGGTTCATTCATGTAATTTGTGCACCAAAAAAAACATCGATTTCTGAACCATTCTGCCCACAAATCCCCATTTAGTAAAGAGAGATTAACAGGCAGAATGGCACACAAATACCCACTTTTTTGGAACACAAATAAATAACACAAGCCTTAGAATGTTAGTACTGCAAACAAATAACTGTTTTAATTTCATACCATTACGTTTACTATCAATGCTTCTCCTCACCACTAGCTCACTTTCAACTCTCATCTGAACTAGAGTGTAGTAACATACAAACAGAAAAATAGCCTTCCCAACTCATTGTAACTGCCCAATGCACATTCACACACCACCACAAACAACGTCCCCATCAAACTCATACACGCATGCACACAGCACACATACATTGTAAAACAGACCAACCCATACCTTTTTTTTTAACAGACCCCAAAGAATGCCTACCAAAAATCAAGTCCATAGAAAGCAACGCAGAAATAGAGCAAATGAAAATAAAAGTGTCCAAAATAAGCATCCATCTCTACCAGAGTTTGTACAAAACGTTCAAACATAACAGCTAATGCAGTCATTTAGAGAAACAAAAGAAGCTTCAACTACAGAAACTTTGCCTCCTCTATCAAAACGGAAAATGAAACAGAAAATGCTTAACAAGAATTTGGCTACCACTACTGCTAACAGTGCTCCTATAAATCCTCATATACTAGCAAGAAACCATACTAAAAAAAGTATTTTAGCAAAAATGTCCCACCACAGAGTCCTTCAGAATCTAATAAGAACAGGAGTGAAATCATCCACAACCCTTAAAACCGACCGAACAAAATTAATCCTAGAAGCTCTCGTAGACAGTGCAATCGTTCTCAAAAGGAAGTTATTTTTTTCAGTTTTAAACAGGATGAAACCACTAACAAAACTAAGTACTAAACTATAAAAGAAACTTCTTAATAAACAGAATGTCAACAAAAATAATTTCTTAAATATCTGTGGAGGTGAATGGAGTCACACCACGACCACAGAAGCATATTTTAATGAAGAAGCATCCAACAAAACCAAACAAACACAATTGCCATCCATAGCAGTGGACGAGGATATGGAAAAATCAATAATACCATCATGGAACAAGAAACTCTGCTTACAAAAGTATCCCAAGAAAACTCAGAATTACCTCTCCATTCGACTGAACCTGAACGTCCAGTATATAAATGGCCGTGCACGTCAATGTGTAACATTCCCAACAAATTTTTCAAATCTTTACGCCAGTTCCTCAATCAGTACCTTCCATGATATCAAAATAATATCAACACATCATTCAAATGTAAGAAATCTAGTGTATAAACTGTACTGTGCTAAAAGTCCTGCTTTAGAACTAGCCAATTTAAATAACACTCTTCTACATGGTACACCCAAATACCTACAAGAAGAAATCGATGTAACCAGAGAAAATATTTTGGAAGTGAAAGCCACTTACAAAATGCAATAGCTTTAGAACAGACTAGCAACAATTGTGCACATGGCACAAGAAATTCGAAAATTTAAAAGTACATCTGCTGAAGTACCAAACCATGTGTGTGTGTGTTGCCGCAGAACTTTTTACAAAAGTAACACAAAAACTATAGACATAACATACAAAATAGAAGACAATGAAGACTCCAAATGGTTTGAATTAGCTCTCTACCTTTAAGCAGAAAACAAATACGAAATAAGTGAACCCTTAATATGTTGCAGTTACTGCACTACAAAACTTGACAACAACCAAACTCCTTCACGTGCTATCAAAATTACTTATTCCCACTACCAAAACCCCTGCAACAACTCAATTTGTATGAGAGCATCATAATTATACACCCATTTCAAGCAACAATACACCTTCAACCAAAAACAGCAAAATTACCTCCCTCTGAATTGGTGAAAGGCATTTGTGGCAAATTAGTTTATTTACCATTAGATCTGACAGAAAATGTGCACACTTTAGGAGTCCAACTCCAGTAGAGCAATCTTTAATTGTATTAGTAAATGGTGTACCAACAAAAGACAAAAAAATCTGGCAACAACTCGTGGACTTAGACAAGCCTTGCAATATCTGAAAGACAATAATGAATACTACAAAGAAATAAATATTGAAGAAACCTTAAGGGAAACAACTGAAATAATTCAAGAGTCATCGGAAACTGGTCAATTTGAACTTCTGGATCCTGGTGCAGTATCCACTCTTTTGGACCATTATACAATTCATCCATTGCACTCTAATGACAGCATAGATGATGCACTAGAAACTTACCAAATGCGACAAACCAAAGGTTCACCAATGAGCATATGGGAAAAAAGTATAGAAGCACGTGCTTTTCCACTACTATTTCCTACTGGCAAAGGAGGAAGATACGATGATAGACCCACTCAGATAACAGCATCAGAATACCGCTCATTACAAATGTATTCTGAAGATCCCAGATTTAGACAAAATGTGGAATACATATTCCACCTACTCTTTGAAAGTGAACTAACAACCCTATGTTACGGAGTTGCACACATATTGAAATCTGGAACCCACTTTCAAAATATGTCAGCTACGCAATTAATACAAAAAGTGCAAGAAAAAGATGACGTTTTACAATCAAGCATAACAAATCTGTTTGCAAACATGCATAGTACGAAAGAATACTGGTTCCGACGTCACAGAGATGTACGTTGTATGATCAGAAACCTTGGACCACCCACTTGGTTTGTTACATTAAGTTGTGCAGAATATGCATGGGAAGATTTAATTGATTTCCTACACATATCAAACAACAACAAAACCAACATAGATATACTAACACCTGGAGAACTTTGCTCTCTAGCTCCTGTTAATGTTTCAAGATATTTCCACCATCGTTTCATTGCTATGCTACACTTTATTTGTAATAAAACTGTTCCTCCCCTCGGAGAAGTGCAAAACTTCTTTTGGAGAAAAGAATACCAAGCCAGAGGAGCACCACATATC
This sequence comes from Ambystoma mexicanum, assembly GCF_040938575.1. Taxonomy (NCBI): domain Eukaryota; kingdom Metazoa; phylum Chordata; class Amphibia; order Caudata; family Ambystomatidae; genus Ambystoma; species Ambystoma mexicanum. The sequence goes on along the minus strand of NC_090921.1, from coordinate 1,062,535,581 downwards.
CACATGCTTTTATGGATTAAAGGTGCACCTAAATTTGGACAGTACAGTGATACCACTGTTTTGCAGTTCATCCAAAAATATGTCACTTTTGAAATCCCTTCACAAACGAGACATAGTGACCTTCATGGACAAATTGTACAATTTCAAAGACACAAATGTGGCAAATATTGTTGTCACAAAAACAAAAACAAAGGGAAATACTACACCAAATTCTGCTTTGGTATCACCTAGACCGGTTACACAAACAGGTGAAGTGAACAACTTCATGTCTTCAGTTCGACATAGTGTTAAAGGTAAATCACCTAAGAAGATGCATTACATTAAAAGAACAGAAGAATCAAAATATATCAATAATTACAATGCAAACATTGCCCTCTTATGGAATGCAAACATAGATGTGCAGTACATTGCAGACAATTCCACTGCAGTTGCACGATATGTTACAGCCTACTTAACAAAAGCCGAAAAAACAGAGCTTCAAGACCTCGGGAATGACCTATCATCAGACAAAACACTATCTCAGAAATTGTACAGCCTAGGCATAAAAATGCTCTCTCATAGAGAATGTGGCGCCTATTAAGCTGCAGATTGTTTAACCGGTACTGCTTTGTATGGAAAATCTGAAAATATAGAATGGTTAAGTCTTGGGCCTGCTAAATCTAGAAAAAGAGTTCTCAAATCATATAAGGACATAGAAACAATAGCCAAAACATGATCCCAACAGCCAAGACATTTTGAGAAACAATTTACTAGACACATACTACCCGAACAGGAGTACCACTTTTGAAAAGTAACAAAAGAAATTGCACATAGTGTACAACACGAAAATAAAAAATGTACCTGCCAAAATTACAAACCTATACTGCTGTACGTCAGTGGTGAAGCTGGTTCAGGCAAAACATTCTTAATCAAAATCATCAGCAAGTTCCTTCAACAATTCACAAACAATAAACTGTTCAGCTGTTGTAACTGCCCCCAAAGGTTAAGCTGCCTACAACATAGGCGGTGTCACTTTACACCGATTACTACTCTTTCCAGCAGAACATGAAAACAAATTAGACTATTACAAACTTTCTACAGAAGCTGCACTGGAACTATGCAGAGTATTAAAACAAATGAAAATGCTACTATTAGATGAAGTGAGCATGGTCTCCAACCTAATGTTGGCTTTGATTCACCTCAGATTACAAGACGTACTTAAAACAAACTACGAAGAACTCTTTGGAGGAAAACATATTATTGCTTTTGGAGATCTTCTGCAATTGACACCAGTGAAAGGTGAACCTATTTTTAAAACCTTAGGACACAAACCGTGCCGTAAAACTGTTGGCAGCATAGGAAATGTCAAAGTTTGGCAACATTTCCAATACAGATAATTAACCGAAAACATGCGTCAATCTGCAGACCTCACTTACGCCAACATTTTAAAAAGTATTAGAGTTGGTGTACTATCTCAAGAAGCACAAGCAATATTGAAAACCTGGCACATCCATTCACTTTATGGCGATAACACGTGCTACTGATGTTATGGAACAATTAGCGCACAAAAATGTCAATTGTATGGCTTTAACGCCAACTCTTGCAAGCTGTTCCAAATTCAATGAAACAATGTTAAAAAAAGAAATGCAACTAATAATTGAAATTTGCTCCACAGACAAACTGGACGTACATGGTATGACACTATCCATGTGTCAACAAGCCACAACAAAACTAAATACCTTAGAAAATTCAATCTCCAACACAGGTGGGTTGGAAAAAATATTAAAATTATCCTTAAATTGTAGAGTAATGCTTAAACGTAACCTTGACGTGGAGCAAGGACTAGTTAATGGAGCACCGGGTACAGTTGTTGGCTTTCAAACATACCCACTTGACAACAACATTCAGTTTGTCAATATTCTCTTTGACTAACTTTCAGAAGTAAAAAGGATAGGGCGCTCAACAGCTCGATTCCTTCTCTTCAAAGACATGTATGTACGTAGAGAAGCATTTTCTCTAACTCTTGCATATGCAGTCACCATTCATAAATCCCAAGGTCTTATCCTAGACAAAGAATTGATAGATATTGGGAATACTGTCTTTAAAGAAGGCATGAGCTACGTAGCACTATCACGCTTACGTACACTTGACGGTCTATCTCTAATCAACTTTGATGCAAGTAAAGTAAACGCTGATATTCCTTACATTTTAGAATACAATAGACTACGTTCACTGTACACCCCCCATCTGAAATCATATCCTGTTTCACAAAAAGGAAAACATTGTAAAAGAAAACTAATTCAAACAGAAATGCAACAGGATCTGACTGAAAATCATTCAAAGAGAGTAAAATAAACTAATACTTCATCAATTACCACAACCAAAGAAGAACCTATTATTGAAAGTAACTTAGGTACTTCTTCAAAGAAGCAACTCAAACTCTGAAAAAATGACTCGGACACAGAACTATCTGGTCCATTCAAATTTTCAAATGTAACTGGTGTAAGTTGCTACGCAAATGTAGCAATGAATATTCTATTTCAATTGCCACCAATTGTTAACAATTGTTAACAACATTTACTTATACAGTGCAGACCAATTGTGTTTGCAAATGTTAGTCCTTCATAGAAACGCAACAAATAATCCTGACAACACGTATAGTGTTCAAGGAATACGACAAGAATTGGACTACTGTGCTGGAATGGTGAGGTTCACTATAAACTCACAAGAAAATCCACAAGAATTTCTAATGTACTTAATACAAGTACTGGAAAACAAAAACATACCTATGAATGAAATCTTCCAGATTTCATATGTGGAAACATACATGCACTCTCTGCAACAATGTGACGCAGGAACAAATCCCTAATCAGCGCTTTGTGTATGTATCCATACCTAATTGGGAACCCAATCCATTTCAACAACTTGTACAAAATTCAAACCATGGCAGTTTATGTACTACCTGCAATTCAGATAATCGCTCCACCTTACTAATACAAACACATAGGGGGTAATTCATAGAATTCAGCGCACAAGTGGCGCACGTGGCTGGCGCACAGTGTGTGCGTGCGAATCCCTGCGCCAGCCACGTGCGCTAATATCCATTTCCGCGCACAGCGTATTCATGGATTCTAGCCACCAAAACCAGCCGTGGCGCACAGTGGCGCAGCGACCCTGCAGCAGCGCCAGTTACGCCCCCAAGAACGCCTCTCGCGCAGGGAAAAGCCATCAATATACCCAAACCAGCGCAAAGGGCTGTGCTAACCCTGTACCAGCACGGCAAGCGGGCTACGTGTATCACTGGGGTGCGCGGGAAGTACCTCACGCGATTGGCCCCGTGCGAGCAGGGTACGTGTATTTCAGGGGTGCGCAGGAAGTTCCACACGCGATTTCCGCAGGGTACGTGTATCTCAGGGGTGCGCGGGAAGTGCCACACGCGATTTCAGCAGGGTACGTGTATTTCAGGGGTGCGCGGGAAATTCCACACGCGATTGGGCCTGTGCGAGCACGGTACGCGTATCTCAGGGGTGCGCGGAAAGTGCCACACGCGATTTCAGCAGGGTACGTGTATTTCAGGGGTGCGCGGGAAATTCCACACGCGATTGGGCCCGTGCGAGCACGGTACGCGTATCTCAGGTGTGCGCGGGAAGTGCCACACGTGATTGCAGCAGGGTACGTGTATTTCAGGGGTGCGCAGGAATTTCCACATGCGTTTTCATCATGGTACGCGTATTTTGGGGTGCGGGGGAAGTTTCACACGCGACATCAGCAGGGCACGTGTATTTCAGGGGTGCGCGGGAAGTTCCACACGCGATCTCATCAGGCTACGTGTATTTCGTGGTGCGGGGGAAGTTTCACACGCGACATCAGCAGGGTACGTGTATTCCAGGGGTGCGCGGGAAGTTCCACACGCGATTCCATCAGGGTACGTGTATTCCAGGGGTGCGCAGGAAGTTCCACACGCGATTGGGCCCGTGCAAGCAGGGTACGCGCATTTCAGGTGTGCGCGGGAAGTTCCACACGCGATTAAATCAGGGTACGTGTATTACAGGGGTGCGCGGGGAGCACCACACGTGAATTGCACATGTGGGTCCTCCCAGGTGTTCCTTCTACACCCTCCACGGCCCCTGCAGGTGGCTCACACCACAGGGGCCTACCCTGCACATGTCCTGCAGGCACACCATCCACCATGGCCATGACCCCCAGCCAACCCACATGTCAACTTGCACTACTGCCCACAAACGCATGTCCCCCTGCACCCCCAGCCACCAGTGGCACCCTCCACCAGGCCCCCACCCATGTCTCCCACCACCCCCACCCCCAGCCACCAGGGGCAGCCTCCACCAGGCCCCCACCCATGTCTCCCACCACCCCCACCCCCCAGCCACCAGGGGCACCCACCACCAGGCCCCCACCCATGTCTCCCAGCACCCCCACCCCCCAGCAGTGCAGGGGCAGCCTCCACCAGGCCCCCACCCATGTCTCCCACCACCCGCACCCCCCTGCCACCAGGGGCAGCCTCCACCAGGCCCCCACCCATGTCTCCCACAACCCCCACCCCCCAGCCACCAGGGGCAGCCTCCACCAGGCCCCCACCCATGTCTCCCATCACCCCCACCCCCCCAGCACTGTGGGGCACCCACCACCAGGCCCCCACCCATGTCTCCCAGCACCCCCACCCCCCAGCAGTGCAGGGGCAGCCTCCACCAGGCCCCCACCCATGTCTCCCACCACCCCCACCCCCCAGTCACCAGGGGCAGCCTCCACCAGGCACCCACCCATGTCTCCCACCACCCCCACCCCCAGCACTGTGGGGCACCCACCACCAGGCCCCACCCATGTCTCCCAGCACCCCCACCCCCCAGCAGTGCAGGGGCAGCCTCCACCAGGCCCCCACCTATGTCTCCCAGCACCCCCACCCCACAGTCACCAGGGGCAGCCTCCACCAGGCACCCACCCATGTCTCCCACCACCCCCACCCCCCAGCAGTGCAGGGGCAGCCTCCACCAGGCCCCCATCCATGTCTCCCAGCACCCCCACACCCCAGCAGTGCAGGGGCAGCCTCACACGATTGGCCCCGTGCGAGCAGGGTACGTGTATTTCAGGGGTGCGCAGGAAGTTCCACACGCGATTTCCGCAAGGTACGTGTATCTCAGGGGTGCGCGGGAAATGCCACACACGATTTCAGCAGGGTACATGTATTTCAGGGGTGCGCGGGAAATTCCACACGCGATTGGGCCCGTGCGAGCATGGTACGCGTATCTCAGGGGTGCGCGGAAAGTGCCACACGCGATTTCAGCAGGGTACGTGTATTTCAGGGGTGCGCGGGAAACTCCACACGCGATTGGGCCCGTGCGAGCACGGTACGCGTATCTCAGGGGTGCGCGGGAAGTGCGACACGCGATTGCAGCAGACTACGTGTATTTCAGGGGTGCGCGGGAATTTCCAAACGCGATTTCATCATGGTTCGTGTATTTTGGGGTGCGGGGGAAGTTTCACACGCGACATCAGCAGGGCATGTGTATTTCAGGGGTGCGCGGGAAGTTCCACACGCGATCTCATCAGGCTACGTGTATTTCGTGGTGCGGGGGAAGTTTCACACGCGACATCAGCAGGGTACGTGTATTCCAGGGGTGCGCGGGAAGTTCCACACGCGATTCCATCAGGGTACGTGTATTCCAGGGGTGCGCAGGAAGTTCCACACGTGATTGGGCCCGTGCGAGCAGGGTACGCGCATTTCAGGGGTGCGCGGGAAGTTCCACAGGCGATTCCATCAGGGTATGTGTATTACAGGGGTGCGCGGGGAGCACCACACGTGAATTGCACATGTGGGTCCTCCCAGGTGTTCCCTCTACACCCTCCACGGCCCCTGCAGGTGGCTCACACCACAGGGGCCTACCCTGCACATGTCCTGCAGGCACACCATCCACCATGGCCATGACCCCCAGCCAACCCACATGTCAACTTGCACTACTGCCCACCAACGCATGTCCCCCTGCACCCCCAGCCACCAGTGGCACCCTCCACCAGGCCCCCACCCATGTCTCCCACCACCGCCACCCCCCAGCCACCAGGGGCAGCCTTCACCAGGCCCCCACCCATGTCTCCCACCAACCCCACCCCCCAGCCACCAGGGGCACCCACCACCAGGCCCCCACCCATGTCTCCCAGCACCCCCACCCCCCAGCAGTGCAGGGGCAGCCTCCACCAGGCCCCCACCCATGTCTCCCACCACCCGCACCCCCCAGCCACCAGGGGCAGCCTCCACCAGGCCCCCACCCATGTCTCCCACCACCCCCACCCCCCAGCAGTGCAGAGGCAGCCTCCACCAGGCCCCCACCCATGTCTACCACAACCCCCACCCCCCAGCCACCAGGGGCAGCCTCCACCAGGCCCCCACCCATGTCTCCCACCACCCCCACCCCCCCAGCACTGTGGGGCACCCACCACCAGTCCCCCACCCATATCTCCCAGCACCCCCACCCCACAGCAGTGCAGGGGCAGCCTCCACCAGGCAACCACCCATGTCTCCCAGCACCCCCACCCACCAGCCACCAGGGGCAGCCTCCACCAGGCCCCCACCCATGTCTCCCACCACCCCCACCCCCCAGCAGTGCAGGGGCAGCCTCCACCAGACCCCCACCCATGTCTCCCACCACCCCCACCCCCCAGTCACCAGGGGCAGCCTCCACCAGGCACCCACCCATGTCTCCCACCACCCCCACCCCCCAGCACTGTGGGGCACCCACCACCAGGCCCCACCCATGTCTCCCAGCACCCCCACCCCCCAGCAGTTCAGGGGCAGCCTCCACCAGGCCCCCACCCATGTCTCCCAGCACCCCCACCCACCAGCCACCAGGGGCAGCCTCCACCAGGCCCCCACCCATGTCTCCCACCACCACCACCCCCCAGCAGTGCAGGGGCAGCCTCCACCAGGCCCCCACCCATGTCTCCCACCACCCCCATCCCCCAGTCACCAGGGTCAGCCTCCACCAGGCACCCACCCATGTCTCCCACCACCCCCACCCCCCCAGCACTGTGGGGCACCCACCACCAGGCCCCCACCCATGTCTCCCAGCACCACCACCCCCCAGCAGTGCAGGGGCAGCCTCCACCAGGCCCCCACCCATGTCTCCCACCACCCCCACCCCCCAGCAGTGCAGGGGCAGCCTCCACCAGGCCCCCACCCATGTCTACCACCACCCCCACCCCCCAGCCACCAGGGGCAGCCTCCAACAGGCCCCCACCCATGTCTCCCACCACCCCCACCCCCAGCACTGTGGGGCACCTGCCAGCAGGCCCCCACCCATGTCCAACTCATGTTCCCCACCACCCCCACCCCCCAGCAGTGCAGGGGCAGCCTCCACCAGGCCCCCACCCATGTCTCCCACCACCCCGACCCCCCAGCCACCAGGGGCACCCACCACCAGGCCCCCACCCATGTCTCCCACCACCCCAACCCCCAGCAGTGCAGGGGCAGCCTCCGCCAGGCCCCCACCCATGTCTCCCAGCACCCTCACCCCCCAGCAGTGCAGGGGCAGCCTCCACCAGGCCCCCACCCATGTATCCCAGCAACTCCACCCCCCAGCAGTGCAGGGGCAGCCTCCACCAGGCCCCCACCCATGTCTCCCACCACCCCCACCCCGCAGCCACCAGGGTCAGCCTCCACCAGGCCCCCACCCATGTCTCCCACCACCCCACGTCCCAGCAGTGCAGGGGCAGCCTCCACCAGGCCCCCACCCATGTCTCCCAGCACCCCCACCCCCCAGCAGTGCAGGGTCAGCCTCCACCAGGCCCCCACCCATGTCTCCCACCACCCCCACCCCCCAGCACTGTGTGGCACCTGCCAGCAGGCCCCCACCCATATCCAACTCATGTTCCCCACCCCCCAGCAGTGCAGGGGCAGCCTCCAGCAGGCCCCCACCCATGTCTCCCACCACCCCCACCCCCCAGCACTGTGGGGCACCTGCCAGCAGGCCCCCACCCATGTCCAACTCATGTTCCCCACCACCCCCACCCCCCCGCACTGTGGGGCACCTGCCAGCAGGCCCCCACCCATGTGCAACTCATGTTCCCCAGCCAACATGTCATCACAATCTAAATCCCTGGTCCCTATGGTCAGCCTCCAAATGCAAAACACCCACCCGAGTATTGCATCCACCCACTCATAATTTGCAATTACATCACAGAACACCAATTGCAAGTTCCGAAACAAACACATTTCCCTCACATACACCCAATGGGTGTCAGTGAATCTCAAAACACATATCATGAAATGCATGAAACCAATGAGATACCACACATTGAAGTTCACCAAAAAATATGTATTAAAGGAAACATAAATAGAATCAAAAATGAAGAAACAGAAATGTGAATGTAGAAAAATTAAAAGAAGCATGTCCGTGAAAAAAAGCAAAACCAAAAATAAAATTCCAAAGTAATGTTGTCCAAAGTCAATGTCCACAAAACAAAATCCAATGGGAAATAAAAAAGAAAGCCATTGCTCCATGGTTAAAATGTGAAAAAATAAATACAATCCAACAGTGAACTATGTACATGGGAACAAGCCAGGGTCTATTATCCCAACAAAAGAAAGGAAACCTATCTAACTACACTAACTAATAAAATAAACTATATACAAAAATGTGGCCAATGTCCGAAAGGTCCAAATAAAATCAAAACAAAAATGAAACCTTACACTACCTACATTACTAGGTACAAGGGCAGCGGGCTAGTTTCACGGCTCACTTGTGGATGTCCCGGGCCAGGGCATCATCGAACTCCTCCTCAATGTCCCGGAGGCGGTCCTCCTCCTTGGCCCCGAAGGTCAGCAGGGCTGTCGACGTGTCCACCTCCAAACCCCTGCGGATTGCCTCGAGGCACTCGGCCGCCTCAGGGCCCTCCGCATGGAGTCCTCCACCCTGACCATTGTGAGCCGTGCCCCTTCCGCCCGCTGCCGCTCCGCATCTATGGCGTGGCCCAACCGCTGCCACACGGAAGACACTCTCTGTCCTGGGTCCTCCTGCCCTCTGGCCGATGCCTGCCCCTCCGATGTTGAAGGCCCCGAGCCTACATGGCTCCCACCACGTTGCTGCTGCTGCTGTGCCTCTGCCCGTACACTGCCTTCTGCTGCCTGCACATCCTCCGCCGGCTATGGTGCAGTCGTAGATGTGGCCACCCCTGCTGGACGTCCGACTCCCGACTGTGGCAGGGATGCCTCCTCCACCAGCCTGGACGCACCGTCAGAGGCAGCTCCACAGGGCACCCAGGTGACTGATGGGTGGGAAGATGGCACGGAGGACGACTGGTGCGTAGGGGGTCCAGTTGAGGAGGGGGTCGTAGCAAGCCCCATCAGACGGAGGAATCCGGCCTGGGTGACCTGTCCCAGCAGGCTGACGTGGTCAACGAGCCATTCGAGATGACGTGCAGTCTCCTCATGAAAAGACTGCAGGTCACCTCGCATGGCCCGTTGACGCAACGCCACACCAGCCAGGACAGGCTCGACCCGGACCCGGATAGCCACGTCCGCAGGCAGAGGAAGGCCAGTTGATGTGAGCTCATCCCCTGCCTGAAAACGGGTCTGGACGTAGGCATCCCTGCTGGTGCAAGATGATGCAGGGACAGGATCAGGGACAGGATTGCACACAGGCACCTCCGTGGCGGCCTCTGCTGCCTCCTGTCCCTGGTCCTGCACTGCACCACTAGCACCAGTGGGATCCCCACCTCCAGACCCCGTCTCTGGTGCTTGCACGGCCTCCTCCTCCACCAAACCCCCCACCAACCTGGATGACTCTGTGCCATCTTCCCCTGTTGGGCCCTGTGGGGTCCCAGCTGCCCCTTCTGCTGCCGAGGAGTCCAACTCCAACCTCTGCCTCTTGGACCTCCCCCGGGCAGCTGCGGCCTGGGACGCGGCACCGGACTCCTCACTCCCCCACGAGATCACAACATGGGAGGGGAGCCAGGCCTTGCGTCTCCGGCTGGCGGTAGGATCCCCGCCGGTGTGCTCCACAGCACCTTCTCCGCCCTCTTCATCAGTTGACGCTGCAGACAGGGAGAAACAAAACACAGGCATCAGGGCACTGTACAATGGACACATACACACATGACAGTTGTACATGAGTGGCATTGGCAAACCTCAGACATGTCATCACAATCCCCAACACACATGTCATTTCAACTCGCACACATGAGCCATACCACATCCATATCGCAACTGCCAGCACCATCCATACACATACAACAGCATGAGCAGCCAAAGGTGAGCCAGACATCACATGCAACACAGGAAGTGCACCACACAAGTACACACACCACCACACTTGCATGCATGTGTACACCTCTGGCAAGTGTCGCAGTGTTCAGACGGGCATCCATGTCACATCTGCCAATCAGGCTTCCACATACCGCTGTCACATGCATCCATGTTCCATCACTGTTGCACCCTTGTCAAATACACACACATGCACATGTACACAGTGCTGATACATGCAGCTGAAAACAACATACATGCGTGACATCACGGACATGTCTACTTACATACACATTCATCCAAACATGTGTGCCCACACAACTGCATTTGGCGTGCAAGCCTACACACACAAGCACCATCCATGTATCACACATACCAGCCCTTGCATGTGTTAGCCCCACGGCCCTGTACACCCCCACCCATACTCGACCCCATACAAACAGATGTGCCACCTGCACACTACTGAATAATCACCACACGCACTGCTCACAATCAGGATGCATTTACACTCACCGCTCGACTCCAGACGGGTCTGCCTCTCAAGGACCTGGACGTGGAGCGCTGGGGATATGCGTTCCAGGGCCCTCATCTGTTCCTCCGACAAGTGGCCCCGGCGCCCCTTGGCACCCGCTGCCTTCAAGAGGTGCCGGGCCTTGTTCAGGGTCCTGGACCTGAAGTCCTCCCAGCGCTTCTTGACATGTTGTAAGTCGCGGACTGCCACCCCCTCCGCGTTGATGGCAGTCACGATGTCAGTCCAGATCCGAGTCCGTCCGTCCTTGTCGGCGCGGGAACTTCCGAAGAGGGCATCATACTGCCCCAGGACTTGCTCCACCAGGACACCAACTTCGGTGGCACTGAGGCTGGTGCCCCTCTGCCTCTCTGGCCGGGGGTTGTCCGTGGTCTCAGATGGTGTTTGCCCCGACATGACAACCCCAGAGGCAGGTGTGGGTGGGCAACTGGGTCCTGGGGCTGGGCTGTGGAGCGATGGAATCGCAGTCGGGATTCTTCGGTTCCAGCAGGGGTGGTCACAGCAACAGCACCCCTGGCTGATGTGCAGGCAGCAAATGGCAGGGCACGTGGGCAGCAGGCAGTCAGGCAGCAGCAGATGGCAGGTGGGAGCGTGCTCAGGGCTCTGGGGGGCAGTAGTTCGGCCTTCTGGGCAGGAGCGTGGTCTTCCGTGTGCTTACGCGTGGCCAGCTTGATACAGAGTGATTTGGCACGTGAAAAATCTGCACGTCAGCGTGTAATTCGAGGAAAGGCCCTTAGCGCGTAAGCGTGTCTGCACGCATACGCATTTTCATTGGACAGAAGGCCCCTCAAGCGCCCCTGTGACGTGACGCGTACAGACGTGCATGGGCATTTCAGCGTGCGTGGAAAACTGCACGTCCGCGTGAAATACGAGGAAAGGGCCCATGCGTGTAAGCGCGCGTGAAAAACTGCACGTCCACGTGCAATACGAGGAAAGGGCCCATGCGCGTAAGCGCGCCTGGAAAACTGCACGTCCGCGTGTAATACGAGGAAAGGGCCCATGCGCGTAAGTGACGTGACGCGCGCGTGCGTTTCCCTCAGCACAGGTCAAAGGTGAGCGGGCCCAGCAGTTCGCTGTACGTGCCTTTCATGGAGACCGACGTGTGTTGCTGCTTCCTGTTGTTTCGCGCGCCATCACAACTTCACAGCTATCAAGGACGTATCTCTTCTTTTGGCGGGGGTATTGGCTACGCATGTTTTTCTGCATCGCGCTAGTCAGACGGTGAGTCACACACGCTCTTTTTCCCACTGCGGGTGCCCCTGTGTATCGCACCCATTTTCGATGTCATAGTAGCCTGCGTGTCCCACGCGTACGCGTTATTCGTGTTACTGGGTGCCACCGCGTACTGCGGGAGGTTGAATCCACGCACGTAGGCTGCAGGGTTGCGTGCACTGTTTTACTGCAGTTTTGGGGTGCCTGAGCATTGCGTGACCCGCCACCACATCACCGGGGTCACATACAGCCTTGCAGGTGCAGGGGGGCTGTTAACATCTTGCTTCCCACCCCCTTCGCCCCAATTGCCCAGGTCAATTGTGGTGTACACCTCCCATTGGCACCACTCCATCTGTGCCAGCACTACTACATCTGTGCCATGGTTGGGAGGCCACCAAAGGTGAGGGGCGCCTCAGCTGGGCGTCCTCCTCGTGGCGGGCGTGGTCAGGGACGTGGCCGTGGTGACCAGGGAGTAGGGGGACTCCAGGGTGTCCAGGGCAGCCACAGAGGGGGAAGAGGCAGGGGTGCGCCACTTGAGCACAATGTTGTGCCATGTGTCGGTGCAGCAATGCCACCACCCCCTGTGGTTCCGGGGGATGCAGCTCCTGCATATGGCACTGGCACCCGTATGATCCGGCAGTCCGTTCCATCGACTGCCACGGGCCCAAGGGTAGTGGTAGCTGCAGGTGCAGCTGTGGACACCGCCACCCAGGCTCAGGGTCTGCCAGCACAGGCTGTGTTGGCACTTTAAGAGCCCTTGGTAGATCTCCAACAGGCCAGGGGGGAAACCATAGGGGCACGCCGGGCTGCTCAGACCAAGACACGTGTCCCTGGGGCAGTCATGTCATCTGCTGCCCTGAACAGCCGGGTGTTGGCAAGTGCAGGGGCAGATGCACCCAACAGCACCCCGGTTGTGAGTCTGCCAACCAGGACCGTTGCGGTCAATGACCCTGCCACAGCTGATGTTGCTGCGCAGGGTCCATTAGTGGGCACCCAGCTGCCACTAACACAAGTCATGCCTTTGGTCATCCCTCCACCTGCCACTCCCTTGGCTCAATCCACCGAACCCACTGGCCATACTGGTCAGGGCGGCATTAGCCAGCCAGGGTCTGCACCACAGTCCAAGAGGAGGAAGGTTGCACCTGCAGCACAGGCTGGGACCCCACACACAGCCACAACCTCCTGCATGTCGAGGAAGAAGCCTTTCTATAAGCAGGAACTGGACTTCCTCGTGGACTACGTGCGGGGCCACAGCCGTGACATGCTAGTGGGTGCCAATAGTCAGACTACGGCTGCCCAACGTGACACCCACTGGAAGCATGTTGCGGAACATGTCAGTTCATTCGGCCATGAGGTGCGCACGGTGCAGGAGTGCAAAAAGCGTTGGAATGACATCAAGCGCAGCACTAAGGCTAAGCGTGCCTCAAATTACAACTTGACTCTGGTGACTGGCGGTGGGCCTGCACCAGAGGAGGAAGAACTCACTCCGCATGAGGCTCTCGTTGCGGAGTTCATACCACCTGAATTGGTGGAAGGAGTGGGAGAGATGCTGGACTTTGATGCCCAGTCCAGTGAGTGTTGATGCGTGTTTGTTGAGGACGTGTGTGTTTCACTTGAGGGATGTGTTGTGCATGATTGCTGCTACATGTGACGTGTACATGGTTCTGATGTGTAAGTAATGCAATGCTACCGTCATGCATATCTCCTCTGCCTGCATGCGGGACTCCATGTGGGCATGCTCCCTTGCCCCTCCTCTGCCACTCTGCACCCCAGTTCCACCTTTGCACTGGTCTGCTTCAATCTTGCCAATGTGTAGTTTCTTGTTCATGTGTCCTGTGTAGATGCTAACTTCCAGCGTAGAAACTGCCAGACATATGCTGTGTGGTACAGCCTTAGTACTCGATGCAGGGTATCCCACTTGTACTGTGCATGGGTCAGAGGTCCCGCAGGGACATGAGTGCCCATTCATGCTCCATGTGCATTGCACGCATGCCCCTATGTGTCCTTGACTGGATGATCACTGTAATATGAGTCCTTGGTTAAATACATTGCCTGCCATCTCATCGGCCTCCCCATGTCAACTGTGGCTCAGTCCTGCGTTGCACACATGTTTAGGCTCTGACAATCTTTGTGGCTCACAGGCCTCAGCCTGTTCAATGGCCAATGACTCTGTCCAACTCTTGTTGTGTCTTCTTCACACGTGGGCGGCCTCCGGAGTTTTCATCATGTGTCCAGCCCACTGTCCCAGCATCATTTGCAGTGTTGTAATTTGAATCACATTAAGCTGTTGATGCCAGTCAACACTGCCTGTCAATACGCAGGTGTATGGTCAGCCTTTTGATACCATGCTAGGCATCCCTGCTTTGGGACTGGGGTGGAGGGGTGCTTGGCTTCTAGACATGGTACACATTGAATGCACAATGCACGTGATGTCTGAATTTGAAATTGCACTGCCTTCACATTTCCTGGCACTCACCATGGAGTGCTTGTACATGTAGGTAGTGAGTGGCGTACACATTTTCTGCACTGCATAGACCCACTTCCATGGAAACTGCCACCTTTCAACAGGTCTGATCACAGAAGCTATTCAAAGTAGACCCAGCATGCATGCCAGGTCATATGTTGTGTGTCACATGTCTGCCGGATGCCTTTGCTGTCGGTGTGTGTGTGTGTCGTGTGCTTCTGACATGTGTAATGACCTTTTTCTCTCTATTTTTCAGGTGATGACGCAATGGAGGCGGACGATGGTGTTGTCATGCCAGACACAGGGTTGGTAACACCACATCAACCCGGCACTAGTGGGGGTCGTGGGGTGGTAGGCCACGAAAACCCCCAAGTGCTGCAGTCCATCTTGTCTCTGGCTGCCTATGAGTCCAGCCTTGATGACGACTCTGACGTCCATGTTGAGTTGGATGAGCATCAAGTCCATGTGTCAGGGGTGAGTGATTCTGATGTGGATACTCCTCTGTCTGCGACACCTGCACTGAGGGATCAGACAGTCTTGGTTCCTCCGCCCGTGGTGGATCGGGACGCAGGGTCACCCTCCACACCAGTCACTGATGTGCCTGGGACATCACGTCGACGGGGGCATGTAGTCGTGCAGCCGCAGGTGGTGCCAACACAGCGAGGACCCCCGGTCCTTGGGTCCCGCCGGGATCAAGCCCGGCAACGCGGTCGCCGCGCACAACCGCTGTATACTGAGTGGGAGCAAGACATGACTGCCAATTCCGAACGGCAGGGGGCAGCAATGGAGAACATCGCTGAGAGCATGGAGCGTGTGGCCCAATCTGTGCTTCCCCCTGCTAGGCAGGTGCTTCTCCAGCAGCAGGCGGCACGGTCCACGGCCCGCTCGCTCAGGCTGGGCATGGCGGCCTCAGACAGGGCATGCCAGGCTGAAATGTCGTCTCTGCGTCAAGCAATTGCTGCTCACGCAGAGGCGCACATGGATGCCCTGAGGGAGGAGTATGCTTCCCTCAGATCCACTCTGGGTGTCCTTATGATGTCCCAGAGGCAGTAGGCAGAGGAGAGGTTTGCACAGCTTGAGCGTACCATCTCGGCTGAGCTACAGGCTTGCCGGGAGGTGCAGCGGTTGTCCAGCCAGGCCTTGCAGGAGGAACTCTGTGTTACAAGTGCTACCTTGCAAGAGGAAGCACGTGTATCACGTGAGGTTCTGCATGCAGACCTATGTCACATCGCCACACAGAACCAGGCTCACCCATCCGGCAGACTTGCTGCCGACGAGGGGCAAGCTGCGGCTAGGCGTGGCCAGGCTACTGTGCCATGTCCTCCTTTACAGGATGAGCCAGACTCGGACGACCATCTATCTCCCACATAGGTCGGGCTGTGCAGGCGTTGAGCCCATGGAGGATTTTTTTTTGGCCCAGCATCATCGCATGTGGATGTTGAGCAGCACCCTGTACCTCCCCCCTCCTGGGTGCCTCCCCTCCCCCCCGGGTCGTATGTGGCCATTTTTGATTTTTCTTTTAGTTTACTTAGTTAAGTTTCTGTTTGATAGTTAGTTTAAATAGGTAATGTAGGTTTTCCATTGTTAGTGTAATTAGTTAATAGTTGAGTTAGTTTAAAATTGCTAGTCTATTGTGCTTTCATGTGACAGTGTGGTGCTTTGTGGCTTTTGAAGGCATCCACTGTCTGTTCCAGCTGGGCCCTTCATGGTTGTCTTGTGTATGTGTTTGCTGCTTGGGGTCCTTGACTCACATATGCCACTCCTGCCTCCCTTATCCATGGGCTCGCAAGGATGGTTCGGTGTTCAGAATATTACACAAGGGCTTTGGACTGTCATATCTGTGGCATGTCTGGTGATGTGTGACTTGTGTTGACACCCCTAGTGGGGATGATTTAGGTGTCATTGTCCACTGTTCAGCTTTTCCTAGATGGGGTGTGTCATGATTAATGTGTACATTGATTGCTATGCATTGTGTAGTATGTTTCATATCTTTCCTGTACACATGCTTGTTGCAATTCATGCTGTAGATAGTGTTCCACACTTTGGAGGTGAAAGACGGACTGATGGTGTGATTTGTGATGTGACTCTCTGACATGGTCAAGTAATGAGATGCCTGATGAGACACACACAGATGACTTTGAAGCATTAATCATGTGTTTCATGCCCTTTCTGCAGGGGGATGAGCCTCCAGAGCACCTTTGCCAGCAGACATGGCCCATTGGGCGACAGAATTCTGGACCTGTTTGTTGTTGCCCACATGCACATGTGTGCACAAGCAGAGGCACAGTGATTGCAGACCCACATCCTAGAACTGCTGACATTTTCCAAGGAACTCCAGGCAAGGTGAGCATCACAGGGGGGCCACGACACAGCAAAGCTTGCACCAGGCGAGTTGCACATGCAGGCTTAGTCACAGCACTGAGGGTAAGCTTAGACGAATATTGGTGTTGAAGCACACAATGCAGCTCAGATGTGTTTGTGAACTGATGGCTGTTGATAGTAGGGTTGTCTGGGACACATGCAGGGGCAGTGGCACATACCCTCCGGTACACCAAGGTCCATTGAGGCACTTGTATCAACCATGTAGCCTTCCGAGACATGGAAAGGGGCAGCTCACAGGGACATACAGCAAGGGACATACTCGGGTGCAGTGCATGTCTTTTCCACGTACTTCATGATAAATGCACTGCCAACTTTTTTTCGGTCATGGTGGTACGCAACTTGCTCTGTAGTCATGGCTTGCTATATGGGTCTGTCTGCTTACCCAGGGAACATTGCATGTTGTGTGAATTGTGACACATTGGTGTTCCATTTGCCACGCACCCACCAGCGGCTGACTTACTGCATTGACTGTGTATGACCCGTCACAGGGGTGGTGTTATATATGGGTACGAAGCATCGACCACAGATTGTCTGTTTGTAGAGTAGTTTGTTGCTATGGGGCGTGTTTGGTGTTGTGTTTTTGTGTAATTGGCACGTACAGGTTGTTGACTGTGGCTCTCTTTGCCGCATTGCAGGGCTCCTGTAACCGGACCTGAGAGTGCGCAGGCAGGAGGCCAGCACTCAAAAACCAGAGCTAAGTGTCTTGTTGTTTTTCTTTCGAACTGCTCTGCATAGGCTTGCTGGGGAGTGTACTGATGCATGGATGTATGTGTGGTTCAATTTGGTATGTTTTCTCTCCCTAATCACCCGTGATCCTATGCAATTTTGAAACCTGTACCCTCTACCCGGTGTTCCTGCTTCCCGTACCTATCCAAGCAACGTTCCCTGACCCTCTTTCCCCACTGGGGTTGCGGATGCCTGTGTAAGCCCCGAACTTGCAGGCGCCAAAACCCTAGAGGGGGTGGTTGGTTCGTACCACTCCTGAGCCTGGACTACAGAAGGCCATGACAATGATGTCCAAGTTTGTTTGGATTGTGTATGTGTTCATGCAGGTTGTACATTTTCGTGCATTCCCTAGTTTCATGTGTCATTCCTCCTCCCCTCTCCTGCCACTCATTCCAGTCATCCAGTGTGTCAACACCTGTCCCGACTGCATATCCCTGAACCTTCTTCCCCACCAGGGTCTCAGGGGCCTGTGTGAGTTTGACCTTGCAGGCACCCGGGACATGGTGGGGGTGGTTGTTTCGTGACACTCCCGTGCCTGTACAGGGGACCTGTGACAGTACACATCCATTCATGGTGCATCATCCTATGTCATGTACCACACACGTCTCACATCCTGTCGTGACATTGTTTTGCTGTGCTACCTTGGTTGTTGCATCATTGTGGTAGTACTTGGCCTTTGTGAGGTACTGCTACGTCAAGTCATCTACTGGAGGGTGTTCGGGTTCGTTTTTATGCCTTGGATTTTGTGATTTTGGAAATGAGTGTGGATTCTGAGGGTTCAGGCATCTTTTTACACACAAGGTGGGAGATGGTGACGAAGGGTAAAGGTGATCCTGTGGCCAGGTGGAATTGAGGGTTGGGGGCTCCATGACCCAGGAGCAATTGTTCAGTGGGTCATGGTCATTTGTGAGGGAGGGGGGGGTTGTTGTTGATAGTTGCCTTGCCCTGCAGTGTGATGGGAACTCTGACATAGTAATGGTGGTATCCTATGTACATGTTGTGTTCTGCTGATCAATGCCTGTTCATGTGTTGTGTTTTCCTTTCAGGTGCGAGGGGATAGTTGTGGTTTGACATGCTGGGGTGTACACATGGTGGATTTTCACATGTGATGTGTAGGGAACACTGATGGTCACTTGAGTGCACATGCATATGTGGAGTGCATGTCCTTGCAGAACCATACACTTGCACTCTGATGCACTACATGTACTCCCACCCTTTCATATCCACGTGTACACTGTTTGCCTTCTGGTGCCCACTGTGTCCCGGCAGCACATGTTCTGTGACCGATTATGGATCCAGTACATGCCTAATTTGATGTTTGATGTGGTCTGTCACTTAGATGTGATGCTCAGGGTGTGCATCACACACAATGGCTGTTCACTGTGCTGTGCGCTGAGCAGTGTGATGCAGGAGTAGGACACTGCACACATGAGCTGCAGTGTTGATTTTGCAATGCATAATGTGCATGTAGACAGGCATTCATTGTTATGTTACATCTACGACTGTTGTAATGCATTTGGAAATGACTTATTTTGGGTGGGAGATTTTGTTGGTCTGTCATTTCATCTGATTCCAGGTTAGGCATCATTGTCCAATGCCACTGTACATTTAGGACATGGCAATGTGTAGCTTATCGTTACTGTGTTGGTGTATGGGTATTGCTTGCCATGTCATGTTGATGTTTGGGAGGGTTTGAGTGACATGACAGTGATGGCCATGGCCTGTTTTGCAGGTGTGTGTGATGCACACCTTGCATGTCCGGGTCATCCGCTTCTCAGAGCAACTAGCTGGGGGTAGATTTCTCTCCGCAGCAGGGCCCTACCCCTGGAACAGACTTCCTGCCTGACTTGAACTTGAGGGGAACCATCTCCAGTTCTGGAAGCACCTCAAGACCTTCCTCTTTGCTTCTGCTTACTGTCTGCCTCTCCCTTGCAGAATTCTTCACTGGAACTGCACAGGAGCTGCAACTGGGCCACTCTCACCGACCTCGGTCCCTGGCCCAGCCACTCTCCACTTGCACTGCCTCCCTGGCAACCCCTGCACTGCAGTACTGTCTCTCTATCCCTACAGCCCTCCCTTCCCAGCACTTGTCTGCACTTACCTTTGCAGTTGCCACCAGCCGACCTATGTATTATTTTTTGGGGCTACTTCCCCTGTACTGGACTCCCCCCCACCCTTCCCCTTGCACTTTTCCCTTCCCCCTACCCCTGCACTTGCACGATCTCAATGACACCTGGCCTAGTAATACTGTTGTCTGTCTTCCCTTGTTCCCCCCTCCCTGCCTCATTGCGCCTTGAAATACTTGTGTATGGCCCATATCATGTCAAATGTCATATGTGTGCCTTTTGGTCACACAGGGTAGCTTGTGTTTAAGTAGCTAGGGATGCAGACGATGTGGCAGTTCCATGGCAACTATCTCAGGGTGGTAGGGTTGTGACAGTTAACTGTCTCTTTGTCATCATCGATTGTCACCTGGTATGTGCCAGGCCTGTGTGCACTCCGCAGGGGTGGGAGTTTAGGTGAAAAATGTGGCCACAAGCTGGGTCCGGGCTTCCTCGCCACGTGCCCTGTCCCCTCCCATGCGCAGCGCCTGTGCCTGTGGTTGGGGATGTGGGGGCACCACCATGTCCACCGGGACGCCCTGCCGTGTTGCAACATTGTGCAGGACACATGCTGCCACAATGATCCTGCACACTACTAGTGGTGCATAGAGTAGTTGCCCACCATAGCGGTCAAGGGAGCGGAAACGTGACTTGAGCACTCCGAATGTGCGCTCCACTATGCCCCTGGTTGCAATATGGGTGGCGTTGTATCTTACCTGGGGTGGTGTGGTGGGGTTCCGGATTGGCGTCATCATGTGGTTGCTCAGAGGGTAGGCACTGTCCCCTGGGGAGGTGATAATAGTTGAGATCATTAGGGTTTGGATATTTGTCTGTGTGTGACTTGCATGCATGTGCAAGGGCATTTGTACTGACCTAGGAGCCATGTGTCGCCATGCAGCCCAGCTTCCAGGGCCCGGCTAAGGGCGGACATTCTGTATATGAAACTGTCATGGGTGGAGCCAGGGTAGTTTGCATAGACAGAGGTGATGATTCCCTTTGCATCACATACCACCTGTACATTGATGGAATGCCAGTGCTTGCGGTTTCGGTAGATGTGCTCAATGGCCCTAGGTGGACGTAGGGCCACATGGGTGCAATCTATGGCACCGAGCACTTTGGGGAAGTGTGCCACCCTGAAAAAATCCAGGACAACGGCCTGCCTTTCTGCGGGTGTTCTGGGCATGTATATGTGCCTGCGTACTGAGGGGCGCGCTGTCATGATTGCCAGTACCTGGTGTAGGCAGCGTGACTGCGTGGCCTGTGAGACCCTCCCCACTATGGCAGTGGTCCGCTGAAATGACCCAGTGGCCAAAAAATGCAGGACATTGAGCAGCTTCTCCAAGGGGCTCAATGCTTGGGAGCAAAGGGTGGGGGATGTGAGGTCATCTTCCCCCTCCCTGACCAGGTCTAGGATGATATGGGGTAGAAACCTAAACCTGCCGTAGACCTGGTCGTTAGGCATCCCAAAAAGGCTTGTCCGTGGTGCGAAAATGCGTGCCCTGGCTATTCTCCTCCTCCTGCGGTGTCTCACGATCAGTGCAGCGACAAATGGGGCATTCATCATAGCTGTATATACGCGTTTGTTGTTTGCGTGCACTTTTATGCTGTGCGCGGGGACGCCTCCCCCTGCCTTCGTGTGGGCGGACGCGTTGACGCCTGTGCACGTCTTTTGCCGTACGCGGGTTTCCCGTATTCGGATACGTGGTAAGACTGTAGGTCCGAGTGTCATCGCGTGTGATCGGAGGGGAGTGGGCGTACACGCGATTGGCCTGGGTACGTGTGTTTCGGGGTGCGCGGGAAGTTCCACATGCGATTAGCCTGGGTACGTGTGTTCCGGGGTGCTGGGAACTTTCACACGCGATTGGTGGAAATCCACGTGTGTTCTGTCATCACGTGCAATGAGGGAAACACCCGCGCGCGTCACGTCACAGACGTGCTCACGCGCTAAGGGCCTTTGGTCCAATGAAATCGCATATGCGTGCTGCCGTGCATACGGGCTAAGGGCCTTTCCTTGTATTACACGCGGACGTGCAGTTTTCCACGCGCGCTGAAATGCCCATGCACGTCTGTACGCGTCACGTCACAGGGGGGCTTGCGCTTGAGGGGCCTTCTGTCCAATGAAAATGCGTATGCGTGCAGACGCGCTTACGCGCTAAGGGCCTTTCCTCGAATTACACGCTGACGTGCAGATTTTTCACGTGCCAAATCACTCCGTATCAAGCTGGCCACGCGTAAGCACACGGAAGACCACGCTCCTGCCCAGAAGGCCGAACTACTGCCCCCCAGAGCCCCGAGCACGCTCCCACCTGCCATCTGCTGCTGCCTGACTGCCTGCTGCCCATGTGCCCTGCCATTTGCTGCCTGCACATCAGCCAGGGGTGCTGTTGCTGTGACCACCCCTGCTGGAACCGAAGACTCCCGACTGGGATTCCATCGCTCCACAGCCCAGCCCCAGGACCCAGTTGCCCACCCACTCCTGCCTCTGGGGTTGTCATGTCGGGGCAAACACCATCTGAGACCACTGACAATCCCCGGCCAGAGAGGCAGAGGGGCACCAGCTTCAGTGCCACCGAAGTTGGTGTCCTGGTGGAGCAAGTCCTGGGGCAGTATGATGCCCTCTTCGGAAGTTCCCGCGCCGACAAGGAAGGACAGACTCGGATCTGGACTGACATCGTGACTGCCATCAACGCGGAGGGGGTGGCAGTCTGCGACTTACAACATGTCAAGAAGCGCTGGGAGGACTTCAGGTCCAGGACCCTGAACAAGGCCCGGCGCCTCTTGAAGGCAGCGGATGCCAAGGGGCGCCGGGGCCACTTGTCGGAAGAACAGATGAGGGTCCTGGAACGCATATCCCCAGCGCTCCACGTCCAGGTCCTTGAGAGGCAGACCCATCTGGAGTCGAGCGGTGAGTGTACATGCATCCTGATTGTGAGCAATGCGTGTGGTGATTATTCAGTAGTGTGCAGGTTGCACATCTGTTTGTATGGGGTCGAGTATGGGTGGGGGTGTACAGGGCCGCGGGGCTAACACATGCGAGGGCTGGTATGTGTGAGACATGGATGGTGCTTGGGTGTGTAGGCTTGCATGCCAAATGCAGTTGTGTGGGCACACATGTTTGGATGAATGTGTATGTAAGTAGACATGTCCGTGATGTCACGCATGTATGTTGTTTTCGGCTGCATGTATCAGCACTGTGTACATGTGCATGTGTGTGTATTTGACAAGGGTGCAACAGTGATGCAACATGGATGCATGTGACAGCGGTATGTGGAAGCCTGATTGACAGATGTGACATGGATGCTCGTCTGAACACTGCGACACTTGGCAGAGGTGTACACATGCATGCAAGTGTGGTGGTGTGTGTACATGTGTGGTGCACTTCCTGTGTTGCATGTGATGTCTGGCTCACCTTTGGCTGCTCATGCTGTTGTATGTGTATGGATGGTGCTGGCAGTTGCGATATGGCTGTGGTATGGCTCATGTGTGCGAGTTGAAATGACATGTGTGTTGGGGATTGTGATGACATGTCTGAGGTTTGCCAATGCCACTCATGTACAACTGTCATGTGTGTATGTGTCCATTGTACAGTGCCCTGATGCCTGTGTTTTGTTTCTCCCTGTCTGCAGCGTCAACTGATGAAGAGGGCGGAGAAGGTGCTGTGGAGCACAGCGGCGGGGATCCCACCGCCAGCCGGAGACGGAATGCCCGGCTCCCCTCCCATGTTGTGATCTCGTCGGGGAGTGAGGAGTCCGGTGCAGCGTCCCAGGCCGCAGCTGCCGGGGGGAGGTCCAAGAGGTGGAGGTTGGAGTTGGACTCCTCGGCAGCAGAAGGGGCAGCTGGGACCCCACAGGGCCCAACAGGGGAAGATGGCACGGAGTCATCCAGGTTGGTGGGGGGTTTGGTGGAGGAGGAGGCCGTGCAAGCACCAGAGACGGGGTCTGGAGGTGGGGATCCCACTGGTGCTAGTGGTGCAGTGCAGGACCAGGGACAGGAGGCAGCACAGGCCGCCACGGAGGTGCCTGTGTGCAATCCTGTCCCTGATCCTGTCCCTGCATCATCTTGCACCAGCAGGGATGCCTACGTCCAGACCCGTTTTCAGGCAGGGGATGAGCTCACATCAACTGGCCTTGCTCTGCCTGCGGACGTGGCTATCCGGGTCCGGGTTGAGCCTGTCCTGGCTGGTGTGGCGTTGCGTCAACGGGCAATGCGAGGTGACCTGCAGTCTTTTCATGAGGAGACTGCACGTCATCTCGAATGGCTCGTTGACCACGTCAGCCTGCTGGGACAGGTCACCCAGGCCGGATTCCTCCGTCTGATGGGACTTGCTACGACCCCCTCCTCAACTGGACCCCCTACGCGCCAGTCGTCCTCCGTGCCATCTTCCCACCCATCAGTCACCTGGGTGCCCTGTGGAGCTGCCTCTGACGGTGCGGCCAGGCTGGTGGAGGAGGCATCCCTGCCACAGTCGGGAGTCGGACGTCCAGCAGGGGTGGCCACATCTACGACTGCACCCCAGCCGGCGGAGGATGTGCAGGCAGCAGGAGGCAGTGCACGGGCCGAGGCACAGCAGCAGCAGCAACGTGGTGGGAGCCATGAAGGCTCGGGCCTTCAACATCGGAGGGGCAAGCATCGGCCGGAGGGCAGGAGGACCCAGGACAGAGAGTGTCTTCCGTGTGGCAGCGGTTGGGCCACGCCATAGATGCGAAGCGGCAGCGGGCGGAAGAGGCACGGCTCACAATGGTCAGGGCGGAGAACTCCATGCGGAGGGCCCTGAGGCGGGCCGAGTGCCTCGAGGCAATCCGCAGGGGTTTGGAGGTGGACACGTCGACAGCCCTGCGGACCCTCGGGGCCATGGAGGAGGACCGCCTCCGGGACATTGAGGAGGAGTTCGATGATGCCCTGGCCCGGGACATCCACAAGTGAGCCGTGAAACTAGCCCGCTGCCCTTGTACATAGTTATGTAGGTAGTGTTAAGTTTCATTTTTGTTTTGATTTTATTTGGACCTTTCGGACATTGGCCACATTTTTGTATATAGTTTATTTTATTAGTTAGTGTAGTTAGATAGGTTTCCTTTCTTTTGTTGGGATAATGGACCCTGGCTTGTTCCCATGTACATAATTCACTGTTGGATTGTATTTATTTTTTCACATTTTAACCATGGAGCAATGGCTTTCTTTTTTATTTCCCATTGGATTTTGTTTTGTGGACATTGACTTTGGACAACATTACTTTGGAATTTTATTTGTGGTTTTGCTTTTTTTCACAGACATGCTTCTTTTAATTTTTCTACATTTACATTTCTGTTTCTTCATTTTTGATTCTATTTATGTTTCCTTTAATACATATTTTTTTTGGTGAACTTCAATGTGTGGTATCTCATTGGTTTCATGCATTTCGTGATATGTGTTTTGAGATTCACTGACACCCATTGGGTGAATGTGAGGGAAATGTGTTTGTTTCAGAACTTGCAATTGGTGTTCTGTGATGTAATTGCAAATTATGAGTGGGTGGATGCAATACTCGGGTGGGTGTTTTGCATTTGGAGGCTGACCATAGGGACAAGGGATCTAGATTGTGATGACATGTTGGCTGGGGAACATGAGTTGCACATGGGTGGGGGCCTGCTGGCAGGTGCCCCACAGTGCTGGGGGGTGGGGGTGGTGGGGAACATGAGTTGGACATGGGTGGGGGCCTGCTGGCAGGTGCCCCACAGTGCTGGGGGGTGGGGGTGGTGGGAGACATGGGTGGGGGCCTGCTGAAGGCTGCCCCTGCACTGCTGGGGGGTGGGGGTGGTGGGGAACATGAGTTGGACATGGGTGGACATGGGTGGGGGCCTGCTGGCAGGTGCCCCACAGTGCTGGGGGGTGGGGGTGGTGGGAGACATGGGTGGGGGCCTGGTGGAGGCTGCCCCTGCACTGCTGGAGGGTGGGGGTGGTGGGAGACATGGGTGGGGGCCTGGTGGAGGCTGCCCCTGCACTGCTGGGGGGTGGGGGTGGTGGGAGACATGGGTGGGGGCCTGGTGGAGGCTGCCCCTGGTGGCTGGGGGTGGGGGTGGTGGGAGACATGGGTGGGGGCCTGGTGGAGGCTGCCCCTGCACTGCTGGGGGGTGGGGGTGGTGGGAGACATGGGTGGGGGCCTGGTGGTGGGTGCCCCTGCACTGCTGGGGGGTGGGGGTGCTGGGAGACATGGATGGGGGCCTGGTGGAGGCTGCCCCTGCACTGCTGGGGGGTGGGGGTGGTGGGAGACATGGGTGGGGGCCTGGTAGAGGCTGCCCCTGCACTGCCGGGGGGTGGGGGTGGTGGGAGACATGGGTGGGGGCCTGGTGGAGGCTGCCCCTGGTGGCTGGGGGGTGGGGGTGGTGGGAGACATGGGTGGGGGCCGGGTGGAGGCTGCCCCTGCACTGCTGGGGGGTGGGGGTGGTGGGAGACATGGGTGGGGGCTAGGTGGTGGGTGCCCCTGCACTGCTGGGGGGTGGGGGTGCTGGGAGACATGGGTGGGGGCCTGGTGGAGGCTGCCCCTGCACTGCTGGGGGGTGGGGTGCTGGGAGACATGGGTGGGGGCCTGGTGGTGGGTGCCCCTGCACTGCTGGGGGGTGGGGGTGCTGGGAGACATGGGTGGGGGCCTGGTGGAGGCTGCCCCTGGTGGCTGGGGGGTGGGGGTGCTGGGAGACATGGGTGGGGACCTGGTGGTGAGTGCCCCCGGTGGCTGGGGGGTGGGGGTGGTGGGAGACATGGGTGGGGGCCTGGTGGAGGCTGCCCTTGGTGGCTGGGGGATGGGGGTGGTGGGAGACATGGGTGGGGGCCTGGTGGAGGCTGCCCCTGCACTGCAAGGGGGTGGGGGTGGTGGGAGACATGGGTGGTGGCCTGGTGGTGGGTGCCCCTGCACTGCTGGGGGGTGGGGGTGCTGGGAGACATGGGTGGGGGCCTGGTGGAGGCTGCCCCTGCACTGCTGGGGGGTGGGGGTGGTGGGAGACATGGGTGGGGGCCTGGTGGAGGCTGCCCCTGCACTGCTGGGGAGTGGAGGTGGTGGGAGATATGGGTGGGGGCCTGGTGGAGGCTGCTCCTGGTGGCTGGGGGGTGGGGGTGGTGGAAGACATGGGTGGGGGCCTGGTGGTGGGTGCCCCTGGTGGCTGGGGGTGGGGGTGGTGGAAGACATGGGTGGGGGCCTGGTGGAGGCTGCCCCTGGTGGCTGGGGGGTGGGGGTGGTGGGAGACATGGGTGGGGGCCTGGTGGAGGGTGCCCCTGCACTGCTGTGGGGTGGGGGTGCTGAGAGACATGGGTGGGGGCCTGGCGGAGGCTGCCCCTGCACTGCTGGGGGGTGGGGGTGGTGGGAGACATGGGTGGGGGCCTGGTGGAGGCTGCCCCTGGTGGCTGGGGGGTGGGGGTGCTGGGAGACATGGGTGGGGGCCTGGTGGTGGGTGCCCCTGGTGGCTGGCGGTGGGGGTGGTGGGAGACATGGGTGGGGGCCTGGTGGAGGCTGCCCCTGGTGGCTGGGGGGTGGGGGTGGTGGGAGAAATGGGTGGGGGCCTGGTGGAGGCTGCCCCTTCACTGCTGGGGGGTGGGGTTGGTGGGAGACATGGGTGGGGTCCTGGTGGAGGCTGCCCCTGGGGGGTGGGGTGGTGGGGAACATGAGTTGGACATGGGTGGGGGCCTGCTGGCAGGTGCCCCACAGTTCTGGGGGGTGGGGGTGGGGGTGGTGGGAGACATGGGTGGGGGCCTGGTGGAGGCTGCCCCTGGTGACTGGGGGGTGGGGGTGGTGGGAGACATGGGTGGGGGCCTGGTGGAGGCTGCCCCTGGTGGCTGGGGGGTGGGGGTGGTGGGGAACATGAGTTGGACATGGGTGGGGGCCTGCTGGCAGGTGCCCCACAGTGCTGGGGGGTGGGGGTGGTGGGAGACATGGGTGGGTGCCTGGTGGAGGGTGCCCCTGGTGGCTGGGGGTGCAGGGGGACATGCGTTGGTGGGCAGTAGTGCAATTTGACATGTGGGTTGGCTGGGGGGCATGGCCATGGTGGATGGGGTGCCTGCAGGACATGTGCACGGTAGGCCCCTGTAGTGTGAGCCATCTGCAGGGGCCGTGGGAGGTGCAGAGGGAACACCTGGGAGGACCCACACGTGCAATTCACGTGTGCTGCTCCCCGCGCACCCCTGTAATACACGTATTCTGATGAGATCGCGTGTGGAACTTCCCGCGCACCCCTGTAATATACGTACCCTGATGGAATTGCGTGTGGAACTTCCCACACACCCCTGGAATACACGTACCCTGCTGATGTTCCGTGGGATACTTCCCCCGCACCCTGAAATACACGTACCCTGATGAGATCGCGTGTGTAACTTCCCGCAAACCCCCGAAATACACGTACCCTGATGAGATTGCGTGTGTAACTACCCGCGCACCCCCGAAATACACGTACCCTGATGTGATCGCGTGTGTAACTTCCCGCGCACCCCCGAAATACACGTACCCCGCTCAATCGCGTGTGTAACTTCCTGTGCACCCCCGAAATACACGTACCCCGCTCAATCGCGTGTGTAACTTCCCGCGCACCCCCGAAATACACGTACCCCGCTCAATCTCGTGTGTAACTTCCCACGCACCCCCGAAATACACGTACCCCGCTCAATCACGTGTGTAACTTCCCGCGCACCCCCGAAATACATGTACCCCGCTCAATCGCGTGTGTAACTTCCCGCGCACCCCCGAAATACACGTACCCCGCTCAATCGCGTGTGTAACTTCCCGTGCATCCCCGAAATACACGTACCCCGCTCAATCACGTGTAACTTCCTGCGCACCCCCGATGTACACGTACCCCGCTCAATCGCATGTGTGACTTCCCGCGCACCCCCGAAATACACGTACCCCGCTCGATCGCGTGTGTTGCTTCCCGCGCACCCCCGCAATACACATGCCCCGCTCGCACAGGCCCAATTGCGGTATGTTGCCACTTTTGTGATGCGCTGGGACTCTACCGTCTGCCTTCGTGTGGCGGACGTGTTTCAGCTTGTGCGTGTCTTTGGCTGTGCGTGGCTTTGCCCTATTCGATTCCATGAATACGTGTGGTTCGAGTGCATGTGGGCGTTCCGTCTGCTTCCCTGCAGTACATCCCCAGTTACGCCCTTATTTTCGCGCGTTGTTCCCCATTCCGCGCGTTACACCCCGTGTCCCGCCCACTTTCTGGTGTATGCGCCGAGGTTGTGCGCTTTCACTGTGCGCGTCTTGCACGCCTTTCGGGATGTTGCAGTGACTTGTGCGCCATGCATGGGTTTGGCGCACATCCCAAGGTGAACACGCGCAGGGACTTCCATGAATCGCACGCGTGCGCGTGCACCTGTTTTTTTCCGCTTGCGCCTGCTTGCGCCTGCTTGCGCAAAGATTTTCGGCGCACGTTTGTTCAATGAATCGGCCCCCTAGTAACTATGTAATACTAATGCTTCTACGTAACAATGCAGATGGTACCAAAAACAACTGCAAGCTGACTGGATTCACACACGGTCAAGTGTCACTTGGTAAAAAACCTTCACAACAATAGGTATAATCTACCACGCAGGAGCCACAACCAATGCAGGTCACTACACTGCATATATTAAAAAGTAATGTGGATGGGTCGAATGTAATGATAGTACCATTACTCTGAAGCAGAGATTACCAGCAAATCTTACAAATGCTTATTTAATCACGATGGCCGAGGACAGCTGTGCACTCTACAAATGCAAATAAATAAATAAATAAATCTTCTTAAAGCCAACATTTAATAACTAATCTGTACTTCAACATTAACAAAAATGCAATTAAAAGACTATAAACAGTTAGAATACGGCAAAAGGTATCTAACTGCCCAAGATTGTATAACAACCACACAGATAAATTAATAGCACTGAATTGTAATAAGAAATACACAGTTAGAATACGCCAACAGGTATCTAACTCCTTCAAAAATCTGCAACCAGCCAACAGATAGAACATTAACCAGAGACAACAAGTGGACACTCAAAGGAAACAAAGAAATAGTTTGTAGCATAGCAAAAAAAGGTTGTTTTTTTAATCCGACAAGGATTTTTTTCCCCCAGACCCAATGATTTGAAAAACAAACACAGAAACTGAGCAAAATGAACAGGACACTGGTTTGTAAAGTAAATATGAGGGTAAAATAAAAGCTAAAATGTCTATTATGCAATGTAATAAGTCTTTATAAAATACATACACTAACATGCTCTTTTCTTTTATCACAGAAATTGCAAAAGAATATTTCCTCCAAGTACTAAAGTCATGTAAAAAATATATTGAATCTCAACAAATGAAACAGTAAGTATAATTTCAAACATTTCATACATATTCGAATCTATACGTGTGATCTATGGCTGTAATATGGTGCAGTGTTTGTGGCTAGGGCCTAGAGTCTTGGGTGTATAGCCTACGGCCTGCGGCCAGGCAACCAAGACTCTAGGTTCTAGCCACAACCACCGCAGCATATCAAACCCATGGTGGCTTATAACTTCACTGCTCATAGGATTGGTCTTGGGTGCATGGCCTCCGCACCACATCACACCCATGCTGACTTATAACTTCAGTACTTATAACTTCAGACTTGGGTGCATGGCCTTAGTCTCTAGGTCCTAGCCACAACCACCGCAGCATATCACACCCATTCTGGCTTTTAACATACGGCCTGCGGCCATGCACCCAAGACTCTAGGCCCTGGCCACAACCACCGCAGCATATCACACCCATGGTAGCTTATAAGTCATTAGCACACCCATAGAATGAAACATTTTAACTGCAGCATATACTTAATTTGCACCCAGGACTCTAGACCGTGCCCATACCTACCAGATAGATATTCGATTCTATGGGTGTGATGTATGGGTGTGATATGCTGCGGTGGTTGTGACCAGGGCCTAAAGTCTTGGGTATATGGCCTACGGCCTACAGCCTGCGGCCATGCACCCAAGACTCTAGGCCCTGGCCACAACCACCGCAGTACATCAGAACCATGGTGGCTTATAACTCATTGTCACACCCATAGAATGAAACATTTTAACTGCGGCATATACTCAATTTGCACCCAAGACTCTAGGCCCTTCCCACAGCCACCTCATAGATATTCGATTCTATGGGTGTGATGTATGGGTGTGATATGCTGCGGTGGTTGTGGCCAGGGCCTAGAGTCTTGGGTGCATGGCCTACGGTGGCTTATAAGTCATTAGTACACCCATAGAATGAAACATTTTAACTGCAGCATATACTCAATTGCAGTCTCAATTTACAATCTCTAGGTAATTATGAATAGTCTAGTATTAATTCTAGAATATTCATAATTACCTAGAGATTGTAAATGATCTAAAACTGTGTCCTAAAAGGATTTGTCCTATAGACCGATCTATTTACCAATGAGAGATATACATTTGCTGCTTATCTGTTTTTTAAGAATTATTGTATGTATGTGCTTTGTCTTTGTTAAAATCTATTCTATTTCTAGAGTGTGATGATGAATGTAATGAACTTTTCTCCATTTTATGAGACATTTTATACTGAAATTATTAAAATAAACATATTTTTGTGAAATACGCATGTAGTTCGTCGTAATAGGGTATAACTGTTGACCAAAACCTTTCTCCTACCTTTCTCCATAGTAACTACTTGTCTTTCCCAAAACCAAGGTAGGTATCCACTCCGTATAAGGAATGGATTTTGGGATCCCCCCATTAGTCTTATATACTCAATTGCACCCAGGACTCTAGGCCCTGCCCACACCTACCAGATAGATATTCGATTGTATGGGTGTGATGTATGGGTGTGATATGGTGCGGTGGTTGTGGCCAGGGCCTAGTGTCTTGGGTGTATGGCCTACGGCCTATGGCCTGCCGCCATGCACCAAAGTCTCTAGGCCCTTAGCACAATTCTGGAAAGACCCAGGAGGCCCTATGCTAGCCCAGTGGTGGGAAAGGTCTGGGAAGTGGTGGCTATGGAAACAATCACAGCATTGGTGAATAAGATTTACTGTGATTAAACCGAATCTGAAATGCTCAAAGTAGAAAAGAACCAAAGTCTTCTCTCCCCTGAACATTTCCGACTATCCCCTTGCCCCCCAACCCTTTACTTACCTCTGGGCAGCACACCAACTTGTGTGCTGCCGTCTCCAGCATCCCTGTGCGACGCCGGTTCCCTTCACGCTTGTGTATGGGAACCGGCGGCACAGGATCCGCTTTTATTTTTATTTTTTACATTATTGAGACGGGAGCGTGGACACCCCTGCAAACCCCCACTCACATTACAGTGAACAAGGGTGCGGGGGACACCCCAAGTCGCCCACTGCCCTTCTTCACTGTCATGCAAACGAATGGGAGACTTGGCCGAATTCGGTCAACTCTCCCATTCGTTTTTTTCTGGTCTTTTTGGGTCTTTCCAGTGAATAATGGGTTCCCAAAATATGAATGCACCTGTGCTCCATTCAGAAAGAAGTGAGTTAGTTCCTATCTAATTTCAGAAAGAAATTATCTGATTTCTTTCTGAAGTCGGACTAGTGAACGCACTCAGGACTGGAGCTGGAAGGGCACGCAGGAGCACTGTCTGGTGTCTGTGTATGTGCTCCAGGCTGCGGCAGCTGCAGTGGCTCAGTGTGAGGTGGGACACGGACACCCGTTTGCCATGTGGTGTGCCCCGGCTCAGCACCGTCCTTGTCCTGGCAGCGGACCTGCATGCCCATATTCTTCAATGATCAGATTAGACAGTGAACCAGCATTCCACCGCACTTCTTTGACATTAAGGGATGCCTACAGATTTATGGCATAGTAAATTAATTTAAATACGGGCTAAGCAGGCACAGATTGCAATTCTTCCTATATGACAAGGGGTTTGCACGTTTATGAACAAATGGGGCAACTCTTTGTAATCAAGGTATGCCTTCAGATTCATGGCATTTTCAGTTCTTTCAAATACGGGCGCAGCGAGCACGGTTTGCTTAATTCAACTTCACTGAAATCTCTTACCTACGTGGCAAGTGGCTTGCACTTGTATGAACAAATGACAAAACATGCATTTGCTTTACAGGATTTAGGGAACCTACCGCAGTATATCATTTATTTATTTATTTATTTGTAGGCATGTCACAGAATTATCATGTGTTATAATGAAACATACATTATGTTACAATGTTTTTCTTTTTACAATTAAAGACATCAGAGGCATGGAATCTTGTATATTTACAAACACAGTGATCTTATACTCTTCCTGAGTGACAGAACTATATAATGTGAGCTTATATAAGGCTCTCTGCCTGAATATCACCCTGCACCCATCTTACATATTGTATATTTAATGCACAATTGTCAGCACTCATACCTTGGTTAACTTATTATAAAGAGCATGCTAAATGCATAGTCAGAGCTACTGAAAGAAAGACCCATAGCAACCAATTACAATTTATAAATATTTTGACATGTCTACAACGTTATTTTTTAAATTATTTTGTTATTGCATATAGTGATGGAGACTTTTTTTTGTCTACTTCTTTTGCCTCGCGATCCTCCCCTTCGCCGACCCTTTACAATCGTTTTCATTTTATTTCATTATATATATATATATATATATATATATATATATATATATAACATTACATGGCCGCGGTAGCGGCCATGTAGTTATGGTTAAATTGGTGTTTCCATAGGAAGAGCACTTTTTGGGCGGCTTATAACTTCGCTCCCCCTGGACGAATCCTCACCGAGAAAGTATATGGTATATGGCCCACTCTGGATTTCTTTGCGAAGTTTGGTGAGGATTCGTCCAGGGGGGGAAAAGTTATAGGGGGGGTCCCAAAACTTTTTTTTTTCCCATAGACTGAATGGGAAAAAACTTTGCGCACGGTTACAGCCCGAACCACTGGACGGATTTACACCAAATTTGTGGCAGGAGCGGCGGCCTGGTCCCGAAAGCGTGCTTTTGCAAATTTGGTGTAAATCCATCCAGTAGTTTTTTAAAAAAATGACCAAAATGTAAGGCAAAAAAATTAGTGATATCTGTGTTCGCTTCGTGGACGGACTTCCCTGTTCGCTCTGCGGACAGCACCCCGATTGGCCCATGGCCTTGCGTCATGTCCGCGGACATGTGACGTGTTCGCTGATTGGACCGCGAGGGGCGTGGAGCGCGTCAGATTTTCTGTGGCACCCGCCATCTTGTATTCGCCGTTGACCGCGTACAGCGCGGTGAAACGTGGATAAAAAATTGTATTTAGTGCCCTGTGTTGGTGTGTAAGAGTGTTTGGGGAGGGTGGGGGAGTATGAGATAGGTTCAATGTTTTTTTTTTTATGTGCTAGACGTTTTTGTTGAGTTCGATTTGTCCGCGGAGAACACGGCTGTTCTGACATTTTGTAAATAAACTAAATGGTGGGGTGTTTAGAGGACAGAGTATGTGTCATTTTTGTTCGCAAGGAAGGTAAAAACGAGCTATGAAAACTCGCGGTGTACTTCATTGTTCGTAAATACACAAACTGGGGGTGTCCTCAGGACGCTGTCCGTATTGTAATCTGTCTAGTTGAATGTGTTCTAAGAACACGTGCGGTGTCCCGAAATGGTTGCAATTACACAAAATGGGGGTGTTCTGAGAACGTTGTTTGTATTGTTCGTTGTCAGGGTGAAAGTGTTTTAAGACCACTCCTTTTGTCCGCTAATAGTACAATTTCCTATGGGCGTCAACCAACTTTTTGTCCACTAAAGAAACGATAAAGCCGGCTGGTGTGTGCCGACATTATGTGATAATCCTATGACTGGCGCTATTGACCTGGCTGACTTGCTCTTGTGACACTAAATCATATCTCCCGCCCCTAAGCCTGATATTATCAAAGCATTCATATTCCCCGCCTCTCTCCGTGACGTTACAGGGTGCATCATCAAATGTGCCCAGTCCTCTCCAGTCCTTAGTGACTTTACACAGAACCCGGAAGACAACACATATTATGTCACAGCACAGCGTGCCACAATTCGGAATATGAAACAGTGATTTAAAAGCAAACAGCAAGATTGTAAATTTTGTAAAGTACATTTATTTGACATCAAATGTTTAGAGAATATTCAGCAATTTGCATTTGTCTTTGTTGTCGATCCGCAAAAGTTCATGTTGAGGCACGCAATGTTCCTTTGCGGTACAGAGGGTGTTAGATCAGCTTACAACTCAGTGCGCCACAATTCGGAATATGAAACTGTGGTTAAAAAGTAAACAGCAGGATTGTACATTTGGTAAAGTACATTTATTTCACATGAAATGTTTGGTGAATGTTCAGCGATTTGCTATTGTCTCTGCTGTCGATCAGCAAAAGTTTATTTGGAGCCACGCGTTGTTCCTTTGCGGTAGATAGGCTGTTGGTTTATGATAAACGCAGTAAATGGTCGCTCTGATAATCGGAAGGTTGCTCCAAAAACAAGCCATTAGACCACCCTATTTGTTGGCATGTTGTTTGTAGCCGCTAGTACTGCGTAAGGGCATATTGTCCTTGGCGATTGTCCCATAAAATTGTGAGGGTCATGAAGTTGCATATTTGGACCTGCACCTGGCAGTTGAAGACCCCATCCGCTGGAGTCTGTAAATCGTGACATAGGCAAAATGGGGCCACATACCTGTTTTAAAAAACATAAATTAGTCTCACCAGCGGATCTTCATTAAAAATCATCATTTTATTTATTAGGGCGTGAAACTATTTGCTATCGAAGATAGTGCAACGGAGTATGTTAATAATAAAATAATAATATTTTCCCATTCATATAGCGCTAAGAACCGTGAGGTATCTAAGCGGTGCTTATTATTAACCACGGTGTGTGGTGCTCATTTATCGATGACGGAAGGATGAAAGGCTGAGTTTGGCCTTGCCGGGATTCGAACTTGCGTTAGCAAGCTGTGCACGGGTGTCAAAACGAGCGTTGTACTCGCTGTGCCATTTGACAGGCTACAGTGAAGTGGCACAGCGAGTAGAGCGCTTGACTGCCTATAGACCGGTTAAATTATTTGTATTAACCCACCCTGTGTCGTCTGCCTTTTTCAGAGCCCTCTAAACAACAGAGGATCAATTCGGCGGTGATAGTGCGCGGTAGAAAACATTATGCCACTTTCAACGAACAAGTTCAACTTGAGCGGTCTTTAATGCTATGCTATTGTAATTATATTTGGTATAAAATAATCTAAAGGGTTACTTACAGTACAATTGCAATTTACATTGTCTACGAGTGGTGCAGTCCCAAAATACGACTTTGCATGTGCCAACGATCTTTCGCATAGTGATATAATATATAAAAATGGTCTTGTTTCATAAATTTCATCCTTATACTCTCTTACGCTTTAGCAACACTCCTTCAAGAGAAGTCTTTCATCACAATCTCTGTCTGTCAAGGTCAAAACACAATACAACCTTATAGTACGCTTCGTGAGCCTCTCCGGGGCCTGAGAAAAAAATGGAAGCAGCTGACCTTCACTGTGAACGAGCATAAATTCTTACTTTGCAACATTCTGTGTAAAGCCATGTGTAGAAGTTGGTTTTTGCACGCCATGTTTGTATATTTTTTGCGTGATATTAAAAAAAGTTTGTTTAAAGGACGTTATGGTTTTAAGTACAGCCGAAAGACCCCTGAAAATCGCAAGTTATGGTAAGCTATGAAAAGCTATCGTTAAGTTGCGCTACTAAAAAGCTATGAAATTCAGTAAAAAAAACTTTGTTAAAGGGACGTTATGGTTAAGTTGCGCTACTAAAAACATTTGTGATGTCATCTTTGATGTCCTGGGTGTTAGTGTTAGCAGTGCACGGTGGCGCGAGTTATGGTTGCTTATGTTACCATAACTGCTGAATTTCAGGGGTTTTTCGGTTTTACTTTGAACCATAACGTCCTTTTAACAAAGTTTTTTCACTGAATTTCATAGGTTTTTAGTAGCGCAACTTAACCATAACGTCCCTTTAACAAAGTTTTTTTTACTGATATATATATATATATATATATATATTTTGGGTAATCCATGGTTGGTCATGCTCATGCTCAAAAATTGCATGCACTATTATTGTTATTGTTGACATACTGTTGTATGACATATTTCACCCAAAATTTTAGTTTTTGCTGCATCTATTTTTTGATTGTTTATTATGTTGTACCTTTGATTCTTGTGATTTAGCAGGAGAATTGCCCAGTTTTGAAAAAGACCAGTGTTGGCCGAAACACGTGTCAACTCAAGGGCACACTTTAGAATAAAGGCATTTCATTGTATACACACCCTTCATGCATCACTGTTATATATTCTGAGACCAATTACACATTGATCTAAAGGGACTAGCATCACACTCAGGTACCCAACCCAACACTGTTCCCGTTCGGCACCTTCATTGTCAATGAGGGTGCCAAACGGGAGGTGTCCCTCTGCCTGGGGATTTGGGCTGGCGGCTGGGCACAATGATTCATTGTCCTCCAGGCAGTAGGTCACCTCCCATTTGGCACCCTCATTAACAAAGAGTGTGCCTAACCGGAAAAGATAGATGAATAGATAGATCCATTGAAGTAAGATTCTCAATAGTGGTTACAGATCGACAATCCCATGTGCAGAATGGGCCTGTATGTGCCATTATCAGTGATCATCACGATGGATGACTGCATAAGTGGATGGGGTGCGACACTCGTTGACTGGGCGGAACAGGGCAGGTTTTCAAGCACTGAAGCCACTCAGTCATCCAACTGGAGGGAGCATATGGGTCTATGACATCATAGAGCTTCCAGACATGGATGCTGAACAGAGGTGTCTTCAATTGAACCCACAACCAAGTGACAAGAGCTTACCAGAACAGACTGGGAGTCAGGAGTCACTCAAACAGGAGAAACTTTCAATGGAACTGGGGCCTGAGCAGAAGGACATCTTCACTCCCGGATGGCTCCATGAATCCCAGGACAGGACAACAATTCAGAGAATTCCATGAGTCAAATGTTTCCATATTCAGTGGAAAATTGTCGGGACTATCAAGTATTCACTCTTCTGACAGATGTGGTCTTCCTTGGTTCCATTTATTTTCCAAAGAGGAAAACTCACCCTTTTCCATAGACCTGTGCCCTGCAGCTGTGTTAAACGGTGTGGATGGGGCACCCTCTTTCTGACCTGTAGTGCAGAGGTTTTTTTATTGTACTGGGCGGGCAAGTTTTGGCATAATCCAGTCCACCAGAATTTGGAGTGGTTCAAGGTCCTTTGAACATTTTGAACTTTTCTGGATATTTGCCTAAGTGTAAGAATTTAGGGATCTGTGATAGAGGCATGCTGTTTCCATCCCCAATAGGCCACATAACATGTTCCACTGCCCTGTTGTCATCTGGCTGTACTGTGTTTGTGTTGGGCAAACTGTTTATCTTTCAGCAGTTAGGATTGTGGAAAGCCAGGAAAGAAAAGGAGTAATTGTAATTACATTTCATATTCATTTATTGTGTGTGTGTCTTATTTATTCTTTGTATTATATAGTATATATTTGTTTTTTTAGAGTTTTAAATGTATGCCAAGTAGGATGCCCCAAAATATGGGGCACAATTCTGCAGGTTTATCATGCAACGATGCCAATGCAATTCGAGATGGGTCCTCTATTTACATTGAGGTGGGCAAATATGCCTGATACAACTCAATGTTATTCCAGGATGCTAATACGTTTGGAATGCACCTTCGTAAACCAAAGTGAAGACATGGTATTCTCTTCCACACATTGTTTGATTTTTTTTTGTTTTTGATCTTCATAATGGGTTCCCAGTTGCACCACTCCCAGTACCCGACTCCACCCAAATAACAGTCTCTGCCACGTGGGAAGATTAAATACAATTAACGCAACCTGACCACCCCAATACCTCAGGGGGAACTATTCCCTCGTGGGGATGCGTATTCGCATTACATTAGTTCTCCCAGAAGGATCAGCTTTCGAGTTCTCACCAGAGACTACAACCGAGCACATCAGGGCCCAAGATAAAAGGAGTGTGAAGCAGCGGATCAGGTAAACATCCTCCGTATGATATGATGCCGAGCTTCAGTACTGGGCATGGGCCTTTGCCTGCAAGGGACCCATCTCATGAAACGGGTTCCACCACACTCTTCATTGCACAATGTTTGATGGCTCCAGAGCAAGAGAGAAGGCACTGAGCCAGCAGAAGGTGCAAGTTGTTCTCATGATCTTCTACAGGTGATCATCCCATATATCTCCACCTCTCCATGTATTTCTCTCCTTCATGAGACCTGAATCCACGTCTCTGCATCTATTTGCGCGTCTGTGCCTTTTTGTCTAAGTCTACAAGGTGACTGTTTGAACATGGTAATGGCTTCATTGAAAACAAACAGTCTTTTTGGACTTTTGTCAATTCAGAGCGTCAGCTAGCCAGATAATAAAGCTTTTTGAATGAAAATCAAATAGAAGAATCAGATGAACGGGTAAACTAGTGCATGCGTGTTGTTTGAGGGTATAATTAGACCCATGATAGTTCAGTGAAGTGTTTCAACACTGATGTTACTGCTCACTAACTAAGTGGAAGGGTACTCACACATTTTCTCTATAGAGAAGACACAGGGATATAGTTTAGCTGATCGCCTTCATTTTCTCATTTTATTGAACTCTCCACTTTTCCTACATGTCTCCTTCTGCCTTCTATTACAGGGACTAGATGTGGGAGGACTCCAGCATGCAGCACTATACAACATTGTGATTTTCATTTTTTGGGTTATGTTCTGTCTTTTTAACTTACTCTCTGTCTATCACGCGTCATGTTTTATTTTGTCTCTTCTCTTTACACTCCTTCCTCCCAAGCATTCCCCCTTTCTCTTTCTTATGACATCTCTTCTGAGTTCATTTCGATGTTCTCCCTCATTTACTCTTTACTGGAGCCCTCTGAAGGTCTGAAGCTTAACCCTTGAGTTAGGCTTTTAGAAGTGACTCTGAACCACTGCATTGGCATTTACTCTTGCATTGGCAATGTAAGGCAAGGGCATGTCTGCCCAATTAATCATGGTCATGTTGAAACAAAGGAATTCAGAAAAATAGTTCACCTGGTATATTGAGGTTATGCTAGGTTTCACTAATAAATGGTCCCAGTGGGATCTAATACAGCAACGGGTGGAGGTATTACTTCGGAATATGGATGGTATGGCCACGTTTCACAGGAAATGGCTGTTACTAGAGGAGCAGACAATGAGGCTCTGTTTTGGTGCTGAGGCTTGACGGCAGCTGTAAAAGATAACCGGGCAAGAGTGCAAGCTGTACTGTGCACTTAGGTGTGCACAAGTCCCCTCCATGTACGTTCCGTTTTTTGCACCTCCCTCCCCTTTGGACTTCCATCTGATAACAGAAGTATTGCATGTGTCCCTGCAATTGCTGTGGGCTGGACTACAAGCTTGCTCA
This sequence comes from Ambystoma mexicanum, assembly GCF_040938575.1. Taxonomy (NCBI): domain Eukaryota; kingdom Metazoa; phylum Chordata; class Amphibia; order Caudata; family Ambystomatidae; genus Ambystoma; species Ambystoma mexicanum. Next base: position 1,062,495,556 of record NC_090921.1, on the reverse strand, counting down.
GATAAAACAGGTGCAGTATAAAGCAAATAGTGAAAGGTTGCCCCAGATAGAAAAGGTTTAGCTGGGCCTCAGCAATAGAAGATCCCCTTAAATAGGCGAGTTCAAGCTCCAATGTTTAGAGAAGGCTCTCAATACCCAGGGTCTGGCTGCATTTCTTGCTGACCACACCTGGCAAGTAGTTCCAAAACGCACATTCTGTTGTCAGAATGTCACAGTCCACATATGGGGCCACAGGAAATGAAACTAAAGTACATGTGTGATTTGTTAGCTGGTGCAGTGGGCGTTACTTATACACAGCCAACGATGGCCACACAAGGAACATAGAGCAGGCATAGTCTGAAAAGCATCCACTCAACACTGTGGTGGTCACTGCACCACTTCTGCTGAAATGGCAGCACATACTGTCATCGTCAGACTCGAAGAATAAACTCAATGGTCCTGATTAGTGGAATATTTAGCCAACAAACACTGATTCAGAGTAGTCCAAAGTGTTTTTTTGCAGTCCTAAGTGCAAAGTGACTGCACCAGGGCAAAGTCAGTGCAAAGTCACTTTGCACTGCAAACATGCACATTGCACAGCCTTGTTAATCAGGATGCTTGTCTTTAAAGCACTGTAGAATCATCAACTTATGAAATGCATTGTGCAGTTTATCATATGTGTCTGACCTGGGTCTTGTACTTTTCACCTTGCAATGACCAATCCAGGGTGTGTCAAATGTGCATGCAATGAAAATACAGAATTTGACAAGTTCAATAAACAGTTGTCTTACCGTTATGTGACCCAACTTCAGTCTGCCAGGTATGCATGCAATGTAATGTATTGTTTAACATGTCATGTTTACCAAATATACATGTAAAAAGTATTGCAGAGCCCTTAACTTCATTGAGCTGCTCAAGGGATAGATAATCACATATGTAAACACTGCTCTCATCTCCGCTTCCTGTGTTCACTGTCGTTTCCGCCGGTTTGAATTTCTTGGGATATGTGAAACATTCTTTGGGGACCAGCAACTTAGCAGGATGACCTCACTCTGCCCATAATCTTGTTCACGAGCAATACATTGTTCTAGAGTTGACCTGCTTGTTCCCCTTAAAGACTGGAATTAATAGGCATGCGCACTTCTTTCGCCTTCCTGTTCTTCGTCGTGTGGCTCGCCCTCCGGTGTGCATCAGAGTTCAAAACACTCCCACCTTGTTCAGAAAATTGATTGGATGTTTCAAAAGGTTTTGAAAGTAACCCCTGGTGTGACAGAGATCGCATGAATGTCTGCTGGAGTCACCTTCTGACATAAATGCCTTGGCATGTGTACTGCAACTGGTAACACAGTCAGCCCCTTGACATTCTTATAGAGACATAGCTGTCACAGGAGCCACAGGTAGCCAAAACGGGGAGGTCATGCTTTACTCGCCTTCTCAGGCTGCGACATTCAGGGCCTAATTCTGAAGCAGATGCAAACATGGAAAAGTGTTGCTCATGGAGTAGCAACACTTTTCTTAAAAGCACCATATTTTGTTAAACTAAGAATGCGGCAGCTGGGCATCAAATGCTCGGGCTTTGTATGTGCCTAATGTATGGCCCGACAACGCCCCTAGAGAACAACATTAATTCAAGAAAGACACTAGCATCGCATCCGCCTTTGCAGAGCCTTTCTTTTGCATGTTAGAAAAAGGTGTTAAGAACGGCCCCTGTGAGGTGTAGTTTCTTCAAACTTTTTTACTTCAAAAGGCCTGTATAGCAACACCACTTTTTTAATTTTCTGACGGCTCGAGACTTTAATAAAAAAGAAAAGTGGCAGACTTTTTCAGAATCCTCACAGTGTCGCTGGTGCACACGTTGCTCTCACAATGAAAGATTGTATGAGCTTTTGCAGCTGGGAAGCAGAGCTGCTCCCCTCCAATCCTTCCACCCACCTCAGAATGATGGTGCTGGAAACTTGAGGGCAGAATGTCAGCTTTCCAATTAGGTTTTTGCCCCAGCTCGGAATCACGCCCCTACTCCATTCACTCTCCTTCATTCCCTTGGTAAGGCGAGTAGACTATTTTGCTGCATCCATATTGGATAGCCGCAATAGCATTTATATTGCACATTCAGTCAATATCATCCAGTGTCTACAATATGCATGGGATACTGGAGCCAGCCTGCTTCCATATCTTCAATGCTTCCTCAAATCAGACGATGTCTTGCACTAGTTTCCTGGATATAGTGGGATATGCATCACTGTGCTAAATCCTTACACGCACTATCTACTGCCCTAGTGGCAGATCATCTACCTTTCCCACCAGATATCGTCCATATGCTAATGACAACCTTCTGATTATTCCCTCATTTAAGAATGGTAGAACTGGTACAGAAGCTTCTCAGCTTCTATGCTTGATGCCAGTGTCCAGGCTGTTATTTATGTACAGCACACAGCTTCGACTTACATCCTTTTCTGAATGTGCAGTTGCTGCACAGCTCCAGACATTAACAGAGGGGCGTCTGGTTATTGCATGGATGGTGCCTGGGATGCAGATTGCACATGCATGGTGTCTAACTGCTATGAGGTCGGATTATAAGACTGCTCCAAACTGATGCAAGCCTGGCACTGTGGACAGATTGTTCTGCGAATGTTGTGAGAGCAGCAGAGTACAATGTGAGTGCCAGTGTTAGATTAGGGACTACAACGAGTTAGGTGTATCAACAGTTCCTGCATGGGATGGTGATGCAGGAATATTCTCTGCACGTGACAATATGCTTGCTTTCACTACTCTTGGGGTGATCAGTGTGGTCTTCTCCATATTGGATTTAATTGGAATTTCTGATGGTCAAGTACAGGATAGTTCTCAGAGATTGGTGAAACCAAGTGGAATTTGGTGCACTTGATATAAAGTTGTACCTGTGTTGCTTGTGTTATATGGGCCTGATGTAAAAAGTATTTTTCACTGGGGGTTTTACCATTCAAACGTGATTTGTGTAAATCAGGCCCTATGGGGGTCATTACGACCCAGGCGGTAAGTACGCCAACTTTACCACCATGGTGTAAACTACGTTTACACCATGGTGGATGGCGGATTTACCACCCCATTCCAAGGTGAGTGGGGCGGTAAATCCCCATTTCCCATTTTACCCTTCCCCATTCCCATTTTTGCCCCATAGGGCATAATGGGAGTGGGGAAGGCGCTAATTACGCCACCGTAAATTACGGTGGCGTAATTAGCACCAAGGCGGTTTAGCGCCATGGATTTTAACGGCTGCTAGAAGCAGCCGTTAAAATCGGAATCAGGCGTTAAGGGTTAACGACGGCGTTAACCCTTAACGCCTGAGTTGTAATGAGACCCTATGGGCCTCATTACGACCCAGGCGGTAAGTTACCGCCTGGGCCGTCACTTTACCACCATGGCGTAAACTACGTTTACGCCATGGTGGTTGGCGGACTTACCGCCCCATTCCGACCTTGGCGGGGCGGTAAGTCCCCAATCCCCATTTACCCTTCCCCATTCCCATTTTTGCCCCATAGGGCATAATGGGAGTGGGGAAGGCGTTAATTACGCCACCGTAAATTACGGTGGCGTAATTAACTCCATGGTCCCTTAGCGCCATGGATTTTAACACCCGCTAAAAGCGGGTGTTAAAAGCTCCATGGCGCTAAGGGACCTCGTAATTGGCGGTAAGGGGTCGGCGCAGCTAACGCTGGCGTAAACCCCTTACCGCCAGGGTCGTAATGAGGCTGTATGTCTTTTATGGGAGGGTAACTGTACAGAGAAGTGTATGTAGTTGAAATGCTGAATGCACAGGTCTACACGTGTGGTGAGTTAAACTATGCAGGGAGCGAATGGGTCATTGAAATGTAACTGCGCTGCTCAGTGTGTGAATGTGTGTGCAGGTGTGTGTGTGTATCTGTGTGGGTGTGGTGTCTGTCCGTGTGCGTGTGTGTCCGTGTGTGTGTGTGTGTGTGTCTCACAGGTATGCTCCTGCAAAGTGTATGTGTGGGGGTGGGTCATGGGAATATTTCTGCACAGGGAATTGTAGGTTATGTGCACATTAACTACCATCAATGTGTATGTGTCTTTGTACAATTAATTACACATGAACATATACAGATTAATTTCTTTATATATTCGGGTTTTTGTACACTGTTACTTGTTTTCACGTGGCCACTTCAACACACTTGTCTGCTAATGGAAGTTTCCAATTCATGGAGCTCTGTAATGCCGAAGGGAGCAGCAGGTATCTGTCAACAAGGAAGGCTGGAGACCACATTCAAATGAGAACCCCACTGGGACGTAAATGGCATAGGATGGTTTGAGTAACCTGTATTCTGCTTGCAACTGATTGGAGAACCCATACCACATGAGAAATAGTTGTGGGGTAATTTGCAATAACTCAATGGGATTGGAGTTTCCCCTTTCTCTTCCTTAGCCAATCTTTCGGCTTTTTGTATACGTGATCCATAATTTGGACAGATGTCATGCAGAGAACAATCTGCTATAGGTTTCAATTTGTAATTGATCGTCAAGAAGATATGGGTGAATTTGGTGAATTAGGACTTCTGCACAATTACCATTAATGAACATGTTGATTTTTGATCCCCTCTAAACTGTTGTTCATTAATGATTGATCCATGATTTCCATTAATGTGTTAATCATTAATGATGGGTATGTAATCATTTATGAATATGACGATCTATGAAAACACAATATTATTCTTCCTTTATGTTATAGGAAATATGATTGACCAACATTTCTATCTGATGAATTAAGAACATTTTCCATGCTGTTTTGTTCTCCCCTGTTCCCCTCCCTTGCCTTGTCGTGCTCTGAAACACTTGCGTACCAGCGCGATAGAAATAAAATATCAATATCAATGTTGTCATGTGTTCTCCCGGAAGATGATTGAGGCCCTCAGCTGAGGGGTTGGATGTCATTGTTCAGGAACACAGCACTAGTTTGCTCTCCTTCAATCTGCAGAAGAAATAGCCAATCAGCCAATTCTATTACAACCAGTCAACATTAGGCCTCCGTCTTGACATTGTCCACAAATCCTAACCAATCAAAAGTTCTCAGTCAAAATGTTACAAACCATGAAAGGTTTGCATTCATCACGCAAACTGACAATAGGGCTTTCAGTTCGCTCTCAGGAGAACACCTGACTGGACACAAATCCCATTGAAAAACACTTTGTACATCAGGAACAAAAGCCTCCACAGTTCCTGCTGAAATGTTAGTGAGCATAACATCACCTCATTAGCCAGGATTATTGGGAAATGGGCATAACATGTCTTTCTTTCTTTTTCTGCATTCTGGCACCGTTTTGAATCTTTCTGAATCTTCATGAAGTAAGGTCATAGGACCCGAGTGTGTCTATACTGGCATTTTACAACATGGAAACTACTGCATTTGAATGAAATGGGTTTGAGGGAGCAATGGTATCTCAGACAGCACTTTATAATCAATTTCATTTTTGTTTCTATGAAAAGGAAGAAATGGAAGGTGTCAATCATACACACGTGACTGAATTCATTCTCCTTGCAGTTACTGATCTCCTGGAGCTTAACGCAGTCCTTTTTGGGGTGATTTCAATATTCTACCTTATTACTCTTCTTGGCAATATCAGCATTGTGATGGTGGTGATAAAGGAATCTCAACTTCACAACCCCATGTACTTTTTACTTGCTAATCTCTCCTTCCTGGATATTTGCTTTTCCTCGGTCACGGTCCCCAAGATGTTGGCTAACCTTCTGCTTGAGAAGAGGTCCATCTCCTTTGGGGGCTGCATTGCACAGCTGCACTTCTTCCACTTCTTTGGCAGCACTGAGGCTATGCTGCTGGCCTCCATGTCCTACGACCGATATGTTGCAATCTGCCACCCGTTGAGGTATTATGAAATCATGAAGGAAAGTGTCTGCATATTGCTGTGCTCTGGATCCTGGTCTGTTGGATTCCTTTACTCTTTGTTCCACACTATATTAACAGCCAGGTTGCCGTTCTGTGCCTCCAATCGGGTCAGTCATTTCTACTGTGACATCAAGCCCCTTTTGAAGCTGGCTTGCACCGATACCTCAATGAGCGCCTGGTGACCATAATCACTGGCTTTTTGGCTGTCAGTACCTTTCTTCTGATCCTTTTTTCATATGTTTTCATCAGTTCCCATCTTCTGAAGATCAAATCCTCTGAAGGCCGACAGAAAGCCTTCTCCACATGCGCCTCACACCTGACCGTTGTCGTCTTCTATGTTGGGACGGCCATGTGCACCTATCTACGACCCACCACCAAGGATTCATTGGAACAAGAACGTATGGCTTCCATTTTGTTTACAGTTGTCACTCCCACCTTAAATCCATTTGTTTACACTCTCCGAAACAAAGAGGTCAAAGGAGCTCTGAGGAAAGTATTCTGTTGGAATGCATTTTAGAGCTTTTTTACTTCAGCACAAATCTTGCGATGACTAAGGGAACTTCAGTACATTGGTTGGAGCTGCCGATTAGCCATTACATTTATCGTATAGTGAATGAATGAAAGGTGACATAAACAGAGCACTTTGCTATTGGGCTGCATTTCCCACTATGGCGCCTCAAAACTTTCCATCACTCACCATCTTACGTTTTGATACTTTGAAAGCAATTAAATTAAATTTTTGAGCTATTCTTTTGTCAGTGTTAATCAGACAGTTGGATACTTGAATTTCATTTTCAGAATTCACGGGCCTTCCTTTCCTTCTTGCAGTCTTCACTGGATGGACTCTTTGGTACTCTAACCACATTTTCCCAGAATTCAGTGTCTGAGCTTCTTTCCTCTCACAGTCTTTTGTTGGACACTTGCTTTGACTACTGCTCCCACAATTAATTGTCTGATATTTAATTCTCTAATAGACCTTAGTGGACAGTTTTGTAGTTGAACGCCAATTCACAGAATCCTGTGCCCAAGCTTTCCTACTCTATCAGTCTTTATTTGACACTTTGGTACTTTGACTACAATTCCCAGAGGTCAGTGTCTCAGTTTCCCTTCTCTCAAGGTCGTTGATGGTCATTTTGCTACCTGAACAATTCCTAGAATTCAGTGTCCAAGTGGTAATTTCCACACTTTCTTTATTAGACATTTTGGTACTTTTACTAGATTATCCAAAATGCAGCGTCCGGCCGCCAGCAGGTTCTTGTACCGGCAGGGGCTCTATTTAGCCTGCCCTTGTCCTGCGTCTACTTCTTGTTCTGTATTAGGTCTTCTTATGGACTTCAAATGTAAGTGCCTTCACACAGCACATCTCTGATTTTTTCATATCAGTCACACCTCTCCAACTCTCATGGCTCTCGTTGTAGTCTCGTCAGTGTCCCTTACTCCCTGGATGGGGCTCTATCCTGGATTCTTTGCTGACTTAGCCCCAAAGTCCAGGTCTCGGAGCTCCTCAAACAACCTGGGTTCACTGGTATAGACTGCCACATGAGTGTAGTCCAAATAGAGTCAGAGCATGACCTGCTCACACCACTCCCTCAGCCCTCTCTCCTCCACTATTCACCAGCTTCTCCCCTCTTCCGTGTCACTTCCCCTGTTCACAATTCTCAAATTGTAACCCTTTAGTGCGCAGTCCCATGAACATTTCTCACTGGTCTCGTTGGTCTACTGGTTGTGTTCCTTCCTCATTCCCCTGTGATGGCAGTTTCTGACCACATGGGCTATGGAAGGTAGTATATATAAGGTATAAAAGCCCGGGTGACTATGTTCAATATTATTGCCATTTCTTTCTGAAGCTGTTTGGTGACATGTCAGCCTTCTTTGTTCTTGTAGATGTGTTTCTGCTTCCACCACGATTTCCATGCCACAGGTAAGCCCTCTTTTTAAGCAGATTTCTGTGGCACCTCATCACAAGTGGGCATCTCCTTAAATTTAGATCTGCTATTTGTGCCATTCCAACGTATGCATCTGCCTACTGGAGCGACCTTCACCTTGTATGGGCCATTGTGTTTCGTTATGTGCTTTTGCATGCTTCAATAATTGGGCTCCTATAAAACGTCATCTTATTTTATACAGCATGTGACTTACAAAGTGCCAACGTGCCTCACAAGCAGCGTGCACAATTTACCACAAGCAAATCTGCAATCCTGTCTAGTGGGTTTGCGAGATATAGAAAAATGTCCTTCTGGCCTGTAGCCTTGAATCTAGTTCTGCTGGCACGGGTGCTCATAGAAATTGTGCTGAGAAGTTCAATGGTACGAATAGAAAAATACTTTGCATCCACTGCATTTTTTGGCTGTGTAAAATTAATCGCTCGCATTTGAAGTTTTTGTCACGTTTTTTAAGCGAAATGTTTCAGAGACAATGTCTGCCCCACCTTAAACTCAGAGGCGTTGCTAGATGGGAGCTGGTGGGGCTCTAGCCCCTAGTCTTTTGGTTGTAGGCCCGGATAGAAACTCAGGGGCTACAGCCAAAAGGCTAGCGAGCCTCGAGTCCCGACATTAGCATAGCCCCAGATTTTTTTTTCTAGACCTAGCAACACCCCTGCATAAACTTCAACCAGTACTATTTTGTTTGTAAATGTAGGATACATCTTAATCTGAACCAAACTGAAAAAAAATCATGATTTCAAAAAGTCAGTCTTAATGTTAAGTGGCTACAGGTCTGTCAAATGAAGAACGTCCTAGATCCAAATATGTGCTTAGTCAATAAACACAATGATGTTGTATGTATATGACTGCATCTGTTTGTTTAGGAAATTGAATATTGTTGTGTTCAGGTCTCATAGGTACTGTGTGTCAAAGAGGTGTTTGTGTGTATGCTGGGGAAGCCTTGAACGTTTAGGAGGCTTTCTGGTTAGAATCGTGAGAAACAACAGGTAAAAAATCACACTGACCCATTGTGTAACCATAGCAGAAGGCTTCCCAGTTACAGCACAGTGTTGACACTATTTATTGACACTGTGGTGCAATAAGCTAGCTGCCTCACACTTGCCAATGCGCTAATAATGTCCAAACTGGACTACTGTAACACCCTATACTCAGATGCCAACAAATACATTTTAGACAAAATTCAAAGGTTACAAAACAACGCCCTTAGAGCAGCACTGAATATTCCTAACAGAGAGCACATTTCTAACTTCAGTTGTCCGCCGGCTAAAAATAAACGACAGGATTCTTCTTAAAATAGCATCACTCACCTCCAAGTGTCTAAACAATATAGCACCCCCATACCTCATAGAAAGAAAAAATAGGAAAACCTCACCACGACTAACTAGATCAGCCAATGCCCACCTTCTTGATATCCCGAGATTTAAACGAACCAAAGCGGACGGCTCTAGCTTCCCGGTCAAAGCAGACACATCCTGGAATGCACTTCCCCTAGACTTGAGAATTTAAAAACCTTACCGAACATTCAGACAAAACATGCTCTCCTGGCTACGAACAAATGACTATTAACACCTGATCATCACTGACCTAGTTCCCTATCACTGTAAGCCACTAACTCAGCAGTCGCACTTATGTCTTACCGTTCTCATTATTGCACCCATTGCAATTATTGTTACCAAGTCATGAAGTCCATGTATTCTGTGTCCGCGATTTGTACCTTTTGCACCTGGTTCCTTGGCACCGCTGCACTTCTGTAACATGCACGCAGTGACTAAGTTTGTCTCCACTGTATTTTGTTTATCTGTTGTAACTAAGATTGAAGTCTACTTATCCCTGTTGCGCCCAGCTACCTAAGGGTTCGGAGCGCATTACCAAATATATAAACAAACAAACAATGGACATCAAATCATGTGTGCGTGTGAGTGCAGGCCCATGCACAGCAAACACCACATCCTTACCCTGACAAATAAAACCTTCTACACAAAAAAGATCCCTGTTTCAGGGTCCACTATCAAGTGTTCAGTCTGCATTCCGAACATTTCAATGAGAATGATTGTAATTGCAAGAAAATAACCAAAATCATAGCAAACGTTTAGGAAATTATGAACTTATTCATAAACGAGTGGAGGCAGCAGAAGTGATGAACAGAAGGGTGGTGGATGTTTGGCATGTTGTGGTGGAAATGGTGGTGTGTTTAAGGAGGAAACCACCCGGATAATAACAGAGCCAAACATGTTGAGACACATCAAGGTGGTAGATCAGTGGACCAGAGTAGATGGAGGGAGTGACGTGAGGAAATTCAGGTGAGCGGGAGACAGGGAGGTGGATTCACTATAAGAGAGCCATGTATTGGTGAAAAATATGTCAAGACAACATGAAGAGGCGCAGCAGAGGACAAGAGAAAGTGGGTAGGGAGACTAAAAAGTAGTAAGTGGGCCGCAGAGCAGGGATGGGAGTTTGGCCATGAGAAAGGAGCATGGAAAGACACAGGGCGGGGCTAGGGGCACAGATAGTAAAAGGAGCAAGTGTTGCAGTGGAGGATGGGCCGGATTTCCAAATCAAGGATGCCACAATTTCGGGGGAAAATATTCCATCAAAAGATCAAGGCACAAGATAATACAAATACGATTTGGTAAATCCAGGGATTATCGTGACTAGGGATTTGTCAGAGAAGATGTTGAAGTATAACCTATTATCACTGATGCCCGTTAATACTTTGTCTTGGGAATGGGTGGTGCTAGTTGATGTGCACATAGTAGCTGACACAGCATCATTATAAATACTTGTCTCTTTATTCATGGTGATCTTCTCGTCTGCCTTGTCTACGTATCTATGTTGCCTTGGGCTCAAGGTTCTTCTCATTGATTGTCTTCAGGTATGTTGTCAGGTGCTGAGATCAACACTGGGGTGGCCTTCTATGACTTCTTGAACGGCAATGTGTTCATCTTGATTTCTAAAGGTCTCTTCCTTGCAGTGACCATGGTGCCATGATTGTTAGAGGCATGGGTATGAATGTCAGGCAAGGTTTGCTGCTGGCCCTCCTGTTCCCCACCAAAAAGCAATATCCCACCTAGACAGTCGATGCTGGTGCCTGTCAGCACATGCTTTCCTTGATGTGGCATTAGTTGTGCAGCTGAATGGTTGAACTGGCGTAGACAGGGTAGGGCCTGTAGCGGGCAAAGGCCACCCAAAATATGTAAATGCCCACTCTGCAGCACTGTGTGGGCATTTACAGATGTTAATGTCACTTCAGTGGGCCAACTACATTAGCTTCAAGCTCCACTTGTTAGACAGTCCTGGCCGCGCCTCCGCTAATAAGGACACCCCCATGGAGACGTGAAGCGTGGTGCAGTATTCTGGTAGTTTCTTGTAAAAAGAAGGTTCTGCACTTTAATGTTGTTTATGCGCTATGTGTAAAGCCTTAACAGCATTCATACATTTCTCTGCATCCTTGTTGAAACACTGGTTCATTGGCCCTCAGACTTTCTCTGGAAGGTTTGAAGACGTCTGTGGGTTTTTGAGAACCAATCCTGAAATGGACACGTCTTGCTGCAAGCCTCTTACTTCAAGTTAAAGCTAACTAGAGGGATTAAAGATAATTTGGGGTGCAAAAATGACTTTCAAAACACCTTCCCGGTTTCAGTATTACACCAAAATAGCTCAGGGGCTTAACAGAGCAGCTTCAAACGTATGTGTGCAACGCATAAATAATTGGCATGCATTTGGGCAGGTAGAATGCAGCATTTCAACCTTCTGAACTTTCTGTAGTGCGTGCAACTGATTTGGGGAAATAATTCTTGTTATTGCACTAAGAAACGATTTAAACTATATCAATATAATATCACCTTTACGTTTTGGCAAGACAGATTCACTTTGGCAAGACAGTTTAGTGGACTAACATGCCTGATATAGAAATGCGTTATAGGTTTCATGTCAGGAAGCAAGGACTGAAACCTTTAGCTGTTGAAGTAGATGAAATGAGCTCCAGTAATATGGGAAATAAGTCCTAATACGGTGACAAGAAACAATTCTCTTTGGGGTGTGTGCTATGCGAATGTAGCCCCTGCATTACATTTTCCAGATTATTACTGAGCTCGGTGTTAGGCAGAATCATATGCAGTACCCTTTGGGAACACCACACACAATTAAGACTACAAGTGCAAGTACAAATTCACCTTTGGTACAAGACTGTACTACACAGTAAAGTGGTAGTGATGGCTGAGCAGCCAGACCCGTCTCAAAGTAAAGTAAAGTGAGCAGTATCAGAAGTTACACAAAGGACAGCAATTGCGATGGTTCAAATAAAGACTGACTCAAGGTTTCTGAGTAAAAGAATATACATTTCTTTACACCTTCAGTTATAAAACAGGTCACTAAAATAAAGCAGCAGGAAATCACAATCTCAATACACTACACACCACCCAATGAATTCTGGAAAAGTTAAGCAATTTAAAAAGGGAGGGAAAGACTAGGTTATTTAAAATCAAGCAGCAGCAACAAGTAAGTAGGCAGGGCAATGTAGAAAAGGCTTACTACATCTAGGATTCAAATCAATAGGCCTGGGCCAATGTTAATGGTTCAGAGTCTTTGCAGAGGATCACACAGTTCAGAGTAGTTTGCGGTTAAGTCTTTGCCAAGAGTTCAAAACGAGGTTGGTTGGAAGAAAAGTTATTTAAGAGAGTAGAGAAGGAAAAGCCCTCGGATTAGCGAAAGCTTTCAAACACTTTCATCACGGTCGAACGGAACGAGCGACTGGAGTGTAACAGTACCTTAGGAGAGGAGAATGCTGTAGCTGAGGGAGAAGTTCCTGGCAGGTCCTGCAGGCTCATGGTTCTTGACACGACTGTCAGACTGACAAGAAGGAGGAAGACTGGAGGGTCCTGCACTGCCCAGCGAAGAAACCAGCAGCAGAGCAAAGCAACAAATAAAAGGTGCGCTCCTTAAAACCCAAACAGGGTCCGGTCCTCCTGGCTATCCGGTTCACTGCAGCGATGCACAGAAAATTAGACCAGGGGAGGGAGGCCTTGCTTGGTGTTTGGTGAACTGGTTGGTCCCACAGCTCAAGGGAAGAAGATTCCTTGCAGATCTTCTCTGTCGTGGAAGTTTAGGAGATTCGGACCCACAGCAGGGCTTCACTGGGAGGTACAGTAGTTGCAGTAGTCCTCTTCCTTCAGCTTCTCTTCGGTTTTCTCAATCCAGTGGCGACTCTGCTTTCCAAGTCCCAGAGACCAGCTTTTTATGCAGATTTCCCCCATTCACACAGCCTGGCTGTCAATCACACATCAGAGGGGGCTGCCCTAGCAGGACAGTCAGCTAGCCAATCAAACATGAGTGTGACTTGGGTCTCCAAGAAGACCCTGTGCAGCGGGCCTAAAACCCCTCCCTCACATCCTGTCCACCCAGACACTCAGCCACCTAAGGAGGGCTTCTGTGCAGAAGCCTGCCAAAGGACGGCGAACAAAGGAACCGAACCTGGTTTGGCGCGCAGAGTAAAACACGAGAAAGACCTTTACAAATAGAAATGGAGAATAAATCCAGCCGGAACCAAATAAAATTAAAAGGGGGTCCAGCATTTAAAGTTCAAGGCTACTAACATAGCCTAAAACAGTAACAAGGCTATCTTCATAGTCTGCGGTAGGAAACTGCCAACAGCCAAATCTTAAACAAAGGGGAACGAAATAATGTTCCATGAGAAACAGACAAAAGGGGATAACTATTAACCCTTTCCAGTACTCTATGGAAGATAGTTTGTACTGGGTTTGTGAATTTAAAAAGACTAATAAAGTCAATGGCAACTTTACATGTTCTGGGAGACAGTAGTCAGTCCCAGAAAATGGAGCTTAAAGTGGGAAGCCTGAAAAAGACAACCCTGTGTCACTGCTTTGAAGGTGCTGTGTAACACACAGTAAAAATATGATGCCTATGGAGTAGGTGAGACTCCACAGTCTATGAACACAAACATGTAAAACACACAGAAAAACACATGTAAGAGTGGGAAAAACGCTCACACTCTTACCAGGTGAGACAAATAAATCCTAGAAATCCAGCAAAGCTGCTGAGGGACTCAGTAGGTAAGGGAAATTAACTATTTTGGAGAATTCTCCCTAACACTCGATCCCCTCACCCCCAGACTAAGGGACAGGAGGATTTAATCCACTCCTGGATGAATCTCTTCACTCTAGTCGGTTATAAACATCCTAGAGAGATCATCAGCATTTTGGTGGTGACATCCTGACCTGTGCTCAATGTTGAAATCAAACCCTTGCAGGCAGATTGACCATCTTAGTATTTTTGGGTTCTCCCCTTTCATTTGCATTAACCACCTCAAGGGTTGGTGGTCTGTCTGAATCACAAAAGTAGATCCATACAAGTATAGTCTAAACTTATTCAGAGACCGCACAATAGCAAAGCATTAATGCTCTATGGTTGCCCACCTTGTTTCTGGTTCCTTCAGCTTCCTGCTGATGAAGCAAATGGGGTGCTCCCTGCCTTTCTCATCCAGTTGACTAAGGACTGCACCTATACCTGTATTGGATGCATCTGTCGGCACGATGAAGGGTTGGTGATAATCAGGAGCTCTTAGGAGTGGAGCTTGACAAAGGGCTTTCTTCAGGTTTTCAAAGGCTTGAGTGCACTCCTCATTCCATCTAACCTTTTTAGGACATTTTGGAGAGCAGATCACATTCAAGGGAGAAGCTATGGACCCATAGTTCTCTATGAAATTCCTGTAGTACCCAGTGAGACCTAGGAAGGCTCTCGCTTGGGTTTGAATAGTAGGGGTGGCCCAGTTTTGTACAGCTTGTACTTTACTAGGCAATGGCCTTATTTCACCTCCTCCTACCTCATGACCAAGGTAGACCACTTTGCTCTGACCAATTTGACCTTTACTTGCCTTTATGTTCAGAAGGGCCTGCTCAAGAGCCTGCAAAACATATCCTAAGTGATCAAGATGTTCTTTCCAAGTAGGGCTGAACATTGCAATGTCATCCAAGTATGCCACGCAGAAGTCCTCCATCCCATTCAGAACTTGATTGACCATCCTTTGGAATGTAGCAGGTTCATTCTCTAATCTAAAAGGCATAACCTTAAACTCGTAGAGGCCTGCTGGGGTTGAAAATGCATTTTTCTCCTTGGCATGGTCTGTCAGGGCTATTTGCCAATAGCCTGACGTCAGATCAAATGTACTGAGGTAATTGGCTGCACCAAGTTTATCCACCAGTTCATCTGTCCTTGGTGAATGATGGGCATCTGTCTTAGTGACTGCCTTTAGAGCTCTATAGTCCACACATAAACTCAACTCCTTGGATCCTGCCTTTGGTACTAGAACAACTGGACTAGACCAGGGACTTGTAGATGACTCTATAACCCCAAGATCAAGCATCTTGTTGACCTCTTCCTTTATGTGAGTTCTTACATGGTCTGACATTCTGTAACCTCTGCTTTTCACAGGCAGACAGTCACCAGTTAGAATTTCATGCTGGCCCCAAGGGGTCAAGCCTGGTGAAAGTGAAAACAGGGAGGCAAACTGATTTACCAGAAACTTGCACTCATCCTGTTGTTCAGATGTCAGATTAGAAGATAGATTAACTCCTTCTAACTTCTCATCTAAAGGTTGGTCTCTGAGTAAGTCAGGTAGAGGTTCACTCTCCTCCTCCTCTTGAGCTGAAGCTAGAAGCAAAGCTCCCACTTCTGGTCTCGAGACGCATGCCTTCAAACGGTTGGTGTGAAAGACTCTGGGAGCCTCCTTAGGTCTGCCTAAGTCCACCAGATAGTTCACCTCCTTGAAGGGTCCTATTAATTTGTCCTGCAAGCCCTCTGCCTTGTTGGCACCATAACTAGTACAAGCTGGTCTTGAGTGAACTCATCTACCACACAGGGATATCACTAAGGTTCACATTACCTCTAACAACGGGTATGTGTCCTTTCTGTTACCTAATAAACTTGTATCACACAAAACAGAATGGGGAACAATTGCTTTACTTAAGCCAATTCCTTTGTTATGCCATTAATGCAAACTAAAACCTTATCCTGCGGGGGGCAAAATATTCTAGCCCTGCATGGTGTTCCTAGCCCTAGCAAGCGCTGATGCATCGGCTACGCATTAGAACCAACAGGGAGCAAATCTCACCCTATGTTAATTTCCAGTGACACAAAACACACAATGCTTTTTTTCATCAATTTTTTCAATTTACTATCATACAAAATTTGGCCATAACAGATTATTATTTGCGGCCTGCACCTTTGGGTCAAATAGGCAGGTCACGTGGGACTCTACGTCGGGAAAAATTTAATTGCCCTCCGTGAGGTGTGCCTAGTTGGCCCAATCGTCAATTTTAAAACATTTTAAGAAAAACCACATCACACACCACTCTTGTAAGTGTGCAAGGGGAGCGTAACACATCTAAAACGAAAAGTCATAGAATCTATAGCATTGATTCTGACACAATTTTGTTCTAATAGAGCATCAGTCCACTTGTGTCACTCTAAGTGAGGTGACATCCATATGTTTGGTCGACCGGTTTCAATGATGTCTTTCGTGTATCATATTCTTCAGGACCCATTGTTTCTTCCATAGACCCAATCTGCAAACCCCATAGGGGTAAAGTTGCGACATGTTCTGTGGAACAAAATGAGAGAAAGTCAGTTTGACTTCTCTCATAAACAGGATATAGGTAGGGCATTTCTTGTTTATTCTCAAATATAACATAGAATCATTTATTTTCCAATGAGTTAAGCCAGTCAACTAGTGACATTAAAAAGAGGCTGTCTTCACCACACCCCACCACCATCAGATGTGTGACATCATATCCAGTGCTATAAAAGTCATACCTGTTTGTCTGTTGTATGTACAAACGCACGTTCACTTCCAACAATGGTCACACGTTTCTGAAACTTCTTATTTGAAAAAGCCACCAACCTTGGTGCTAGATCTAAAAACATAAGGTGTCTTCTATTACATAAGTTATTTACATGCTCACCGGATCATGGATACCCTTATCCAAGGTATACCATCCACATGTTTTGATAATGATTAAACAATGAGTACAATTGACTCACCACTCGTCAATCTCTTTTTTTAACCCTGTGCACCTCTTTCGGTGTAATGTTCTTATGAAGAATGCCTTTTGGGATGGTCCTGTAGATGGAAGAAGGACCCCCAGTCACATAGATGGTCCCGGACCATGTGGCGTTTTTTATATACATCACTTCATTCAATCTTATACACCTGCACCGTTGTTACATCCCCATGGTGCATCTGAAGCAATTAATGGGTTACTTCCCCACTATCAGCAGATATGCTGGTCCTCATTGATCGCACACCTTTCAACACCATAGAGCAGTGGTTAGTAACTATGGATGTGGAATCTTTATATACGAGTATACCGCAGTTGGAGACCATAGAAATGGTAAGAAGACATCTTTCACAGAAAGCCGATTTAGGGAGGGGCCAGATTGAATTCATTACGGCCCTGACAGAAATAGCATTAACCAAGAATTTCTTTCTGTATAATGAACAATTTTACCAACAAATTTCCGGGACAGCCATGGGGGCAACTTTTGCCCCCAGTTTGGCAAATCTCTATGTAAATCATTTTTAAAAAGAACATATTTACTCTGCCACAAATCCGTTTCTGAATAACATTAAACTGTGGCGGAGGTATATTGATGACATTTTCATCATCTTTGAGGGTAGTGAGACATCACTACACGAATTCCACCAATGGATTAATGAACAAAATGCATTCCTTAAGTTCACATTGGACTGCAGTAAATCAGAAACACATTTTCTGGATCTCCATGTGGTAGCAGAAGATGGGGGCTTGATCTCAAAGGTATATAAAAAATCCACTGATCGCAACGCACTACTTAGTTATGGAAGTTACCATCCACGTGCATTGCGAGACAACTTGCCATTTGGGCAATTCTTACGCTATAGGCGGACTTGCACTAAAATCGCTGATTATCACAAACAATCGGGAGAGTTGAAATCTCAACTCCTGTGGAGAGGGTACCCCAAGAAAATCGTTAAGGATACCCAAAAACGGGCCAGGAACATACCACGTGCCATTACTCTACAACAACATGTAAAAAGCACTCAAGGGACAACGATTACGGCAGTTTTAAGCTATTCCCCTATCTTTAACACCTTGAAAAGAGAAATTAAGAAACTATGGCCTATTCTGAACACTGGTAAATCAGAACTGGCGGTGCCTACCTTTGCGATAAAACGAAGAAGGAACATCAGGGATAGTCTGGTCCACACTGTGACTCAATCAAAGCACGCTACAAATAGGAACACACTTTGGGATGCACCTGCTGCGGCCGGACACACCCCGTGTGGAATGTGCAGTATGTGTAGCCAGACCGCAAGAAGTCTGTCCATTGACATAGGGTGGAAGACACCGTGGGTGCAGAGGCACCTAACAAATTGTAACAGCCGAGGGGTGATATACATGATCACTTGTCCGTGCAATTTGAAATATATTGGGATGACAACCCGCCCAATAAAAACGCGTTTGATTGAACACAAATCATGCATACGGACAAAGAAAATGACTGCTCCACTTGTTGCCCATTTTGACCTGGAACATCATACAGAGGAGGACTTTAAATGGACCATCCTTGAAAAAATAAGACCACCCTGCAGAGGAGGCAATTTTCATGAGATACTCCTCAAAAAAGAGCAACAGTGGATTTTCCGTCTGGATTTAGTGAGACATGGGCTAAATGAGGAAATCCAGTGGAATGCGTTAGCCTTGATAAAGTAAAGGGACCGTAAAGCCCCTCGATATCAAGATTAGGTCCCCCTCCCTCCCATGCGTCCCCAGTGTCTCCCATAGCCTAAATAAATTGTGCCAATATTGAAAAAATGATATGCGAGGGAGAGTAACTCGCCCAATCCATGATGGCCGCCACAGGATATCACTGTAGTCCCTCGGCGCATGTTTTTGCCCAATGCAAAATGGCCGCGGGAACACGCAAACTATCTCTGGACGTCCATTGGCTGGCGGCAGGTTGTGGGCTTTCTGTTTTGTTTACATAATACGCGGAGACGCTGAGTGGCGTTCTCCGCGAGGTAAACGAATCTGTGAATGCAGCAGGAGAGGCAGAGCAGCCCAGATGAAAATAGCCCGTAAATTCTTATCAAATGCGAGCGGCACATGCTTTATTTCCTAAGCGTACTTTTAACGCTAATGAGCATTTTTGAAAGGGCGGTTTTGCCAATACAATATCGTATAAGAGACCGTACACCTGGCGCCAAACGAGGTCCTTGCAATGATAGGCGGGATATTTTATCCACAATGCGGGTGCATCCCCTGACCCGGGTGGGGACTGATAGTGGGGAAGTAACCCATTAATTGCTTCAGATGCACCATGGGGATGTAACAACGGTGCAGGTGTATAAGATTGAATGAAGTGATGTATATAAAAAACGCCACATGGTCCGGGACCATCTATGTGACTGGGGGTCCTTCTTCCATCTACAGGACCATCCCAAAAGGCATTCTTCATAAGAACATTACACCGAAAGAGGTGCACAGGGTTAAAAAAAGAGATTGACGAGTGGTGAGTCAATTGTACTCATTGTTTAATCATTATCAAAACATGTGGATGGTATACCTTGGATAAGGGTATCCATGATCCGGTGAGCATGTAAATAACTTATGTAATAGAAGACACCTTATGTTTTTAGATCTAGCACCAAGGTTGGTGGCTTTTTCAAATAAGAAGTTTCAGAAACGTGTGACCATTGTTGGAAGTGAACGTGCGTTTGTACATACAACAGACAAACAGGTATGACTTTTATAGCACTGGATATGATGTCACACATCTGATGGTGGTGGGGTGTGGTGAAGACAGCCTCTTTTTAATGTCACTAGTTGACTGGCTTAACTCATTGGAAAATAAATGATTCTATGTTATATTTGAGAATAAACAAGAAATGCCCTACCTATATCCTGTTTATGAGAGAAGTCAAACTGACTTTCTCTCATTTTGTTCCACAGAACATGTCGCAACTTTACCCCTATGGGGTTTGCAGATTGGGTCTATGGAAGAAACAATGGGTCCTGAAGAATATGATACACGAAAGACATCATTGAAACCGGTCGACCAAACATATGGATGTCACCTCACTTAGAGTGACACAAGTGGACTGATGCTCTATTAGAACAAAATTGTGTCAGAATCAATGCTATAGATTCTATGACTTTTCGTTTTAGATGTGTTACGCTCCCCTTGCACACTTACAAGAGTGGTGTGTGATGTGGTTTTTCTTAAAATGTTTTAAAATTGACGATTGGGCCAACTAGGCACACCTCACGGAGGGCAATTAAATTTTTCCCGACGTAGAGTCCCACGTGACCTGCCTATTTGACCCAAAGGTGCAGGCCGCAAATAATAATCTGTTATGGCCAAATTTTGTATGATAGTAAATTGAAAAAATTGATGAAAAAAAGCATTGTGTGTTTTGTGTCACTGGAAATTAACATAGGGTGAGATTTGCTCCCTGTTGGTTCTAATGCGTAGCCGATGCATCAGCGCTTGCTAGGGCTAGGAACACCATGCAGGGCTAGAATATTTTGCCCCCCGCAGGATAAGGTTTTAGGTTGCATTAATGGCATAACAAAGGAATTGGCTTAAGTAAAGCAATTGTTCCCCATTCTGTCTTGAGTGAACTCAACCATATGTGCCTTCTGATCATGCCAATGTTTGACCATAGCCTGACCTTGTTCCAAGTTATCGCTAGCTTCTGCCATCACGTGTGACATTCTCCTCCGCAGACCTATCACATAGTTAGTCACTCTGACTGGCTTGGGTGAAGGAGCACTCTCCAACTCCTCCTTAATCAGGGCCAAAGGACCTCTGACTGGATGGCCATAAAGTAGTTCAAAAGGACTGAATCCAACTCCCTCCTGAGGGACTTCGCTATGAGCAAAGAGAAGGCATGGCAGTAGACGGTCCCACTTTCTTTTAAGGGGTTCTTCTAAAGCACCTATCATGCTCTTCATAGTATGATTAAAACTCTCTACCAGTCTATTTGTCTGTGTCTGTAGAGAACTTGTAAGTGACACCACAGTTTTTCCATATGGCTTGCATGTAGTTGGACATAAAATTGGATTCATTGTCGGATATCACTTCCTTAGGAAACCCTACTCTGGTAAAAATACCAAGTAGAGCCTTAGCCACAGCCTTAGCCATAACAGTCCTCATAGGTATTGCCTCAGGATATCTAGTAGCATGGTCTACTACAACCAGGATAAGCCTGTTTCCTGAAGATGTTGGTGGGTCAAGGGGACCAACAATGTGGATGTCCACCCTCTCAAAAGGAACTCCCACCACTGGGAGAGGCACCAATGGTGCCACATTCTTGGCTCCACTCTTGCTGGAGGTTTGGCAAGGGTGACAGCTCCTACAGAATTTGTCAACTTCTGAACCCATCTTAGGCCAGTAGAAGTACAAGAGAGCCTTTCCTAGGTCTTTTTAAAACTCAAATGACCAGCCAAACATATCTCATGGGCCAACTGTAGGAACTGGAGTCTGTTTTCTAGGGGCACAACACGTCTTTTGCAGTCCCCAGGGATAGACTCAGTCGGTTCACTGTAGAAGAGGCCATCTTCCCAGTGCAACCTATGCTTCCCAGATTCTTGCCCATCAAGCTGAGAAGCTGTCTGTTGTCGAAGAACTCCAAGTGTAGGACACTCTCTTTGTCCTCTGATGAAGTCTGCCCTGTGGGGTCTACCTTCTGACAGTAAAAACTGCAGCTCAGGGTGGTCAACAGGATCCAGATCTCCAACTAGAGTAATTTCTTCTTCCAGATCTGACTCTTCACAAGCTGGCTCAACCACACAGGGTTATATCTCACACTCAGCCTCAGCAGGTGGAGGAGTCACAGGTGTGACTTTGGACAATTTTGGGGATATCCTTGTTGGTAGCACAGGGATGTTATCTTCTTTCTTCTTGGAGGTCTTAGGTTTCCCCTTTGCCTCTTTCTTTCCTGAAATATCAGTGAGCAATTCCTGCTGGCTTGGGGTGATAGATTCCTCTATCAATTCCCCTGGAGAGCCTCTCAAGGTCTTCTCACTTGCAGGCCTAGTGCGCTCCTGTCTCCTCTTACTGAGAGGCTTGGGAGTACTGGACACAACTCCAAGAGTTTTCCGATAATTACCCAACAGGACTCTCCCAGGCACTTCACTCTGCACACTAACAGGTATCTTGACAGTCATGTCATTGCACTGGATGAGAGCTGGTAACTGGGGAAGCATTTGCACAAGGCCTCCAGCTAACTTGGTTAGGTGTGTGGGTGCCTTAGCAACATCTTCTACCTTGAAAAATGATTCATCAACCACAGTTATGCTGGCTCCAGTGTCTCTGATGGCAGGGGTCTCCTGGCCATTCACAAGAACACTATCTTTATAATGCTCTTTAGTATTATCTGGGATTGAATTATAGACATCTAAATTCTGTTGTTCCCACAAACCCAGGGGCACTAAAGAAACACTAGCTGAGACTCACATGGTTTCATCAGCTAGTAGGTGAAGGTTTCCACTTGCCATAGGTACTTCTTCCTCTGGGGAGAAGGCTAAGGAGACAGTGTGGACCCCTGAAGGTTTACCCTTACATCTGGGATCCCCTTTCACATGGTCAGTTGACACACAAACAAATATTTCCCAAATGTTTTGATGAATGGGGGCTTGTTATGGGTCCACATGGTGCACTAGCCTGATTTGGTTTCCCTTGTGGCTTACCCTTATTGTTTTGTTTATGGCCCTCTTTTGGATTGGACATATTCAAATTCTCCTTCTTATCTTTCTTTGGCTGCTTTCCCTCATTCTTCTGCTGAGGTGTCCCATAATCCTTGTGAGTAGCCCTGTTGGCAACCCACAAGTTAGCAGCCTTAGCTAACTTCTATGGATCTAACTCCTTAGAATCAGCCAAGTGCTGTCTGAACTCAGGCAAGCAGGCATCATAAATTGACTTCAACATAACAAATTTATCATACCTTCATAAATGTTTACTCTGTAACCCTTAACCCAACCATCTACGTTTTTCAAACATTCACATACCCAGGTAGCCCAAGGGGTACCATCATGCTTTTTGAGGGTCCTAAACCTCTTAATGCACTGAGAAGGGATCTTCCCAAATCTAGCAATTAAAGGTAGAGAAGAGCCAAGGAAGCAACCAATTCCCTGTAATGTCTTGAATCCCATGGTTATACTCAAACATTGCCAACCAATCCAAAATATCAAGCTTAGCCTCATACATACCCACAATTTCTTTAGGCATATGGGGTCTCTTTGGAGTGGAAGACCTAGAAGACTCTGGGAGAGAAGCATTTTCAATAGACAACTTTTTCATTTCTAAGGCATGGTTCATCTCCATTTCTCTGAGATTAAGTTCTTGATGCTTTTGTTCAGTTTGAGCATTACTACGTTTGAATTCCAATTCAAGCCTCATCGTCTCTAGAGCAATGAATTCAGGACTAAGTGTGGGACCTGATGGGGTCCCAGTGGACACAAGTTGAGGTGGTTGAGCAGTTAGAGGAGCAACTGGGCCTACATTGTGAGACACATCTGCCTCATCTAACTTATCCATAATAATTTACACATTATCATCCTCATTATTTTCCACATTTGCTGGAGGGTTAGGTATTTCAGACCCATTCTCCAGACTTTGTTTCTCTAACAACCTTTCAATTAATTCTGACTTGTTGCCTTTAACAGAGAGATTCCTTTCTCTACACAGACTTTTCAGATAATCAACAGTGTAACTAAGGAGGGCCTCTTGAC
This sequence comes from Ambystoma mexicanum, assembly GCF_040938575.1. Classification (NCBI taxonomy): domain Eukaryota; kingdom Metazoa; phylum Chordata; class Amphibia; order Caudata; family Ambystomatidae; genus Ambystoma; species Ambystoma mexicanum. The sequence continues at coordinate 1,062,471,950 of NC_090921.1, read as the reverse complement.
TGTCGCTTTCCATATCAGACATGATTAATATTGCTTTTTAGTGATGTTTCACCTTGTGGTTAGTTGAGCCAAGGTAATAGCAGCATTCTAAGTGTAATCACTATACTTTATCCTCACCACTGTACACCATTGTTAGGGAGAATCATATGCAGTACCTATTGGGAACACCACACACAATTAAGACTACAAGTGCAAGTACAAATTCGCCTTTGGCACAAGCCTGTATTACACAGTAAAGTGGTAGCGATGGCTGAGCAGCCATACTTATCTGAAGAGTAAAGTGAGCAGTATCAGAAGTTATACAAAGGACAGCAGTTGCTATGGTTCAAACAAACACTGACTCAAGGTTTCTGAGTAAAAGAATATACATTTATTTACACAATCAGTTATAAAACAGTTCACTAAAATAAAGCAGCAGAACATCACAATCTTAATACGCTACATACCACCCAATGAATTCTGGACAAGTTAAGCTCAAATGAAGTGTGAGCAAAATGGCACTCCAGCAATTTAAAAAGGGAGGGAAAGACAAGATTATTGAAAATCAAGCAGCACCAACAAGTAAGTAGGTAGGGCAATCTAGAAAAGGCTTACTACAACTAGGATTCAAATCAGTAGGCCTGGGCCAATGTTAATGCTTCAGAGTATTTGCAAAGGATCACACAGTTCAGAGTAGTTCACGGTTAAGTCTTTTAAAAAAATGTTTTATTAGTATTTATTGATACAGTTGATAAATCAACTTTTCAATATGAAATAAAAAAAACATAATACATACATAAAAATGTATAAAATAACAATTTTCATAATCTCTCAAGAAATTAAAATAAAATAAGCATTACTCAAAACCCATAAAAATAACACCTGATTATTTCCATCTTACTATCAACAGCAATTAATCACCACCATAATTATTATCATCTGTCAATCTCAAAGCTAATAAAAAATTCACAAGAGCAATTCTTACTTTAGTCAATCCAGTGTTGTAAACATATAACCAAAAAGTTTCAATCATAAGAAGTGAATAGGCTTCCAAGTGTGGTCTAAAGAAAGAAATTATGTTGTCTACAAGACACAGGCAAGTCACTATTAGGTGGCGTAGAGATTCAGGTGTCATCGGATCCTTGCAAAAACGACAAAAATGTTAGAAGGGATTAAACTCCATTTGGACAAAACCTCCCCGGTGTGCCAAACATTAAATCTGAATCTCATAAAAAGATCTCTATATTTTGCACCAGGGAATTTTAATAAACATGATTCAGATGTTCTCAGCTTTTTAGAATCAGTCCGATATACTTCTGCATGTTTGGTTTTTACACATTGCATGCGTGTGTTGATCCAATCCCATAGCAAGATTTTCTTTTTAGTCTTAATCGGAATGGTGATCAATAGTTCATCTGAAACACTAGTATTTTGCTAGAAATCTTGAACAATCTGCCACCATATTGCCATTACACAGTGATTTGTTGTCTTTTTATAAGTAGCCAAGATATATAGAATTGAGTTCTAAAGGCAAGTCATTATGCACTTGCGATACAAACTGACTGCATAACTTCCACATATACATTGCATAGAGCGAGGTTAGCCCCAGTTCATAGCGTAGTAAGCACATTGATACCGATTTGGGTAGTTTTAACAAGGATTTCCAAAAAGAACCTTCTAGCACTGTCCAGAATAACTCATCCTTCCAGTCCCTTGTTTCAGCACCATAAATTACTGTGGGAACTGCTTTTTGACAGTAAAAAATTAGCAGTGGTTTCATAGAAAACATTCCGTATTTATAGTTTAGTATCTTAATTTTAGATCTAATTTCTTTGTAATATGGGACATTCGAATCTAATGTGTTAAGGTTGAAGCCCAAGTATTTGTATTCGATAATGCTTTCAAGGGGCTGAGACTGCAAAGACCAATTTAGAAGAATTGCCTTTTTCTTCTGAATTGCTACAATCTGCATGACCTTCGATTTTGACAAATGTATAGTTAGTTCACTATTAGTTACGTATTTCCCTATAACATCCAATAGACCCTGCAAGCCCCTGGGTGTTTTTGCTAACAGCACTAGGTCGTCAGCATAAAACAACCAGGGGATTGCAATTGACCCAAGGCAAGGGGAGTCAGATGTTACCCCCCTGAACTTCGCTGCATCCGCTATAAAGTAATTAAATAACCAGGATGCCAAAAGGCATCCCTGCTTCAATCCTCTATAGGTATAGATACAGCGAGCCAGGGTACCACCCATGGATATCCTGACCTGGATCGAGGTATTAGTATGAAACTCTTGCATCCAGTACTGAAGATGTACAGGGCATGTACTGGATGCTAACATTTTGAGTAGTAATTGCCTAGACACAGAATCAAAGGCAGTTTCGAAGTCAATAAATGAGATAAATAAGGATTGTTTAATTTGCAGTGTGTATTTTTTGATGGCATGAATTACATGGAGATTAAATGACGTCCCTAGACCCGGACGAAGTCCCGACTGAAATGGATCGTTGGTGCCAGAGGTGCTTGTCGATTTATTAAATTCATCCAACACTGCATGGGCAAATAGCTTTCCGGGGACATCTAGCAATGCCACTAGCCTATAGTTTTGTGGATCTGTTTCATCCCCTTTTTTATAAATAGGGATGATGATCGACTTCTGCCACGAAAGCGGAGGTTTGAGAGTGTGTATGGTCTGGTCAAATATGGCACGTAATATAAAGGCCCATTGTTCTGGATGTTCCTTAAGCATGACATTCGAGAGCCCGTCAAGGCCAATAGCCCTTGAGGTGCTAAGTTTCTTGATGTAATGCAGTAGATCCTCTTCAGATACTTTTAATTGTGATATCACATTAAGGTTCGAAGCTGAAGGATAGTTAGCCCACGAATTACTAGCATATAATGAAGAGTAATACTGGGTCCAAACTTCCTCCGGTACAGCATTTATTTGTATGATAGATTGTGTGGGGACATATATAGTTTTTATTAACCCCCAAATGAATGCAGGACTCTTGGAAGCTATAGAGTGTAACATGATTCTGGCATCTTTCAGTCTCATGTGCGCTCTGTGTTGTTTCATCCAATTCTTATAACGATTATTTAACTTAGCAATTGCTCTTAGTCTTTCTGGGAGGACTAAAGTAGACATATTTCGTATTTCCTTTCTAAGTTTGGTCTTCTGCAATCTGACCTCTTTATCATTTACATGTCGATGTATTATTTTGTTAGATGGGCCAAAAAGATTGTTCTTTTTAAACAGTTGGACAATAGCTAAATAATTCCCATATTGAGATAATATGTTAGTTTCTAAAGTATCTTTCGGATATGATATAGCTTCCAGTAGATCTTTCAACATGGGTGGTGTCCATCTAAATCAATTCCTTCTTGAAGATAGAATCAGAGTACTATTATATGAGTCATTAGTTTCTCTCAGAATTGCACCAGACCATTGCCAATTCATAGCAAGAATGCTGTGCTCACTCGGTTTATGTTCAGTGATCTTCAGCATAGTTATTATGGAGAATAGATTGTTGTCCACAAACATATAATCAATCAACTATTTAGAGTTAGCTCTTCGCCAGGTATTCTTCACGGAAATATCGCTCTGGACTGCACCATGTTAAAGCCTCTATCTTTCATCAGTAAGGTCTATTGCTTAGTTAAGTCTTTGCCAAGAGTTCGAAACAAGATTCTTCGTAAGAAAAGTTATTTATAAGAGTAGAGAAGGACAAGCCCTCGGATTAGGGAAATATTTCAAACACTTTCACTGCGGTCGGACGGAAAGAACGACTGGATTTGAACAGTACCTTAGTAGAAGGAGAATGCTGTAGATGAGGCAGACGTTCCTGGCAGGTCCTGCAGGCTCACGGTTCCTGTGTCACGATCCATCCCCCTGACTCCCTCAAGTATAACAGCCCCCTGGCAGCAGTGGGGCTAAAGCTCCTCACACTAACATATTGTATACATGTAACTAATGTACAAGATGTATGGTGTCCATGTTTGTTTACAAATGCCAATAAACACATTTAAAAATAAATAAATAAGTTGGCCATTCCGGAAATAATAATGTGCGCCAGCTTTTCAGATGGGCCAACTACACGTTTGCTGCTAGGGTGTAGTATTGACCTCTTATCCTCCACCTTACCAGCAAAAAAACATCCAGTATTACTGGCCTGGTAATACCAGTGCAGGTAATACGGTTCAATGTCTTATTTTTGCTTTTTGTAGGTCGTCTAACCAAAAAGACTACGTCGCTTTCCCACACCCAACCACCTCTCACCCCGCACACCCACCCTCGTATGCCAGATTTGTGCGAAATCCTCCCTCTCTAAGCCCCCTCCCCTTAATCCTCACCCAAGACTCCTGCAAAACAAAACACACACACAGACGCACACATACACTTATCTATTCTCCCCGATGCTGCTTTCGGGTCCTGGTCAGCCTGTCAGCCCCTGCATGCACTTGTGTGCTGCAGGGGCGTGACATTGTGATTTATAAAGACCGCTCTGTGCAAGCACAGAGCGGTCTTTCTAAATCGGTCTTTGATATAATAATTTTTTTAAGACAATTATATCACTTAGGACTGGTAATACAGGTAAATCCCTGGGGATTTACTGGTGTTTCTACCACTTGGAATCTGCAGCTAATTCCGGCACACCAAGTGGTGGAAACTGTTGTACAGTTTGCCCGTATCCCGTCGGCAATACTGACGGGATACCGGCAAACTTTTAATCAGAGCCGTAGACTTACCTTGGGGTTCTGGGTACGCCACAGCAATTTCACCTCTGGGTTCTTCCCGCTCTTGAACACTTCCTTCACGGTTTGGGTTGATTTTCCCACATTCGATTTTATTGAAAGGTAACTGCTCGAAAACAAAATGCTTGCAGTTCACAACTAAACTTGTGCTACAGCGTTTCGTTTTCCCCCCATTTTGGCCCGCTCCCCTACAGTTGCATAATGCAGGGGACACCCACTCAGCCCTGGGCCATCCCTAACCCCCCCCTTTCCCTAAAGTGTATCTGTTGAGTCCAATCCCGCCACCCCCAAATCCCCATGTCCTTTTTAACTCACCCACCCCAGCCGCGCCTAACATTCACGCCGGCATATCCACCCACTCACACACATACACACACCCCCTCCCCAAAACCCCTCCTTACCTTCCGTACCACAGCCTCTTCCTGTCTCGGCATGTGCAGCCCCGACAGGTCGCAGTTCGATGAAAGTGCCAGGTCAGGGAATTGTTCACAACGAAATCGGACAACCCCTTCCTTCACCATGGAAAGGAGACAGACTGACAGAACAGATACTATCAGATGTATGTACTGTACTTGTCACTTGCCCATCATCAAACAATTCTGGAGGGAAACAGTCTTCTGAAACCGGATCATTAGCTAAATTGTTTTAATAAGTGCTGGGATAGTTGGAATCAGATGCACTGTTAGGTACATCAGAAGATGAAGAAACCATCATTTCCATATCAGTGTGGATCCTTTGACTTTGCTTCTCGCTTTTCTTTTTTGAGGTTTCCATACACTGTCTTCCCTTGCCTCATTCATTTTCATTATTCAGCACTATGGTATGTGAATTTGTCACCTTCTGACATGCTCGCTTGTATGCATGCACGCACTCCGAAAGTGATGGTTCTGAGTTTTCTGAGCTTTTTGAAGGAATGCATACCACCAGTTACCAATTTATCTTCAGTTGTCTGGGCATCCTTGTGCACCACTGATACACTGAAATTACACAGCTTAACACTCTCGCTTTGTTGATCTTCTTTGCTACTTGATTTAGGTACTAGCATACCCCCAAAGTACCTCATTGTGCTGTTTTCAGGGACTTGTGAACGCAGGATAGTACAGGGGTAACGTTCTGATCTTGATAGCAAGACCACGCAGAGCAACAGTGGTTTGAATCCTGGATCCGCGCTTTAAAACCAAACTCAGGTATTAATCAGATTATAAAAAAACAATAACATAAATACATAAGCCTGCACTTAGTGTTCAGTCTTATTCTTTGTTCTTTCGGTTCTTCACTTCACCTACTTGCTGTGATTATGTACCTTCCTTTTTTGGACCGTAATTCTAGGCATTCTGTCTCCATTATGACTTCTTTCGCTATGTTATTTTGTAGATCAAAATTGACCTTTTTTGGTCTGTGTTTTTTTTCTTTATTTGTGTCTTGTACTATGGTACCCTCCTTTTAGTCATAATTCTTAGTAGTGCCTACCCTAATGCACCAATGTGTACAACTCCAGATTGGATCTCCCAAGTACCAGGCTGGTCTTGATGGATTGATTTTGCTAGGGTTCTGTTGGGTGTTCTGAGTGCACTTCATTTTGTGATGCAGCAGGTGGACTGTTCTGCATGCTGCCGAATATTTTTCCAATTTGTTCGGTAAGCATTCTCACCTTTCCTTCCAAATATTGGTATTTCTGATCTTCTCTAGACTCATATCTATGAAATCAAGTCCTATATTGGTTGAATTGGTTGTGGGGTGGTCTGTTATAGTTCCCACAATTCTGCTCTGCAGTTTGTAGATCATTTGAATGCTCCAGCATGGTATCCAGTGATATAATCGCTGGAAAAAACATCAAGGGTGACTCAATACTTTTTTCATAAAGGCACTATCCAACACTTTCCCCAAATAATCTAGGACTGGAGATTGTTTATATAATTGCATCAGTACTAAAATATGTTGGGGCGGGTGTTTAGTGCCTTTAAAAACAATATTGAGTCACCCTTGATGTTTTTCCCAGCAATTACATCACATATAGCCCTCCGGCATATCTCTGTGGGATTACAATGAGATCCCAATATCCTCTGTGGGATATTGGAATCTGGCAACCATCTTTCATTTATTTTATTTATTAATAAAAATCACAGCGAAAGCAATGCATTTTTGGCACAAAAACGCTTATAGAATGTATTATTAATAACAGAGCGGAGGACATGTGGCTTTTACAATTGGGTTAGAGAATGTGACTTAAAGACCAGATGTTGTAGGGGAAGGTGGGTACATAAGCCAGGGACAAGGACTGGACAGAATGACATAGGAATGGGATGGTTGAGTGCTGACTTAAGGATTGAGGGGTGGCGGAAAAGTGCTGTAGAGTTTTCCGTGAAGGGTAGGGAAAGAGGAAAACAGGGTGAAGCAGTAACATAGAATGCTAGGAAACAGGTTCTTCAGCATGAAGGAGAGCTTTGAGGTTGGATTTAAATAGTGATAGAGAGGAAGAGCATTCCAGAGTAGTGGAGCAAGGAGAGAGAGAGTGCAAACCTTGACCCATGCTTGCACTTTAAATTGCAGGTAACTGGGATCTTGTGTTCTATCCTCCAGACTTGCTAGGTTATGGTCCCCTCCTTATCAACTCATGGAATTTCTTATAAGAACGTTCCAAGGGATAATCTGGTAGAGGGCCTTGATTATCCTGACAGAGTCCTCACGGTGAGGTTTAAGTGAGTATTGGGTGACACAATCGACACAAGCCATCTCGGATGGCCTTAGGCGCTTGTAGAACAGATTGGCTTCACCTGAAGCATTGCCAGCATTCAATATTCCTGCCACAGTAATCAGACAAGTTCTGGTATGCTGGGGAGCAGCCGACCACAGCTGCAGTGTTTGAATGCACTGGAACTAGGGGAAGCTCAAAGGCACAGACAATACAATCCTCTTCTACCACTCCAGGCCCATCATCTTCATTTGATTAGGAGACTACTATCCCAAAGGCTAAATTCACTTTTAAGAGGGGGGAATCATCCATCATTGTGAAAGGGACAATGCCAGCCACATACCCTCAGCCATGGGAGATGAGATCAGGGGTGCAGTGGGGTTCATAGGCATTGATTGAAGATGCATCTGGGTAGTATACAACACTTGAGGATAAGGGGCATTTACCTTCTGAGAGGCATAGAGCTGAGAAGGAACACAAATAAGTGTTCAGTCAAAGAGGGAGCATCAATGTACCTAGAGGAGCGAAGTCGATTAAGCACTGAGGCATGTGGGGACACCACAAAGCAAAGGAAAATATAAAGTAGAGACAGACCATTAAACCTATAGGAATAGTAAAAATATAAGAAAGGATTAACTCTCACGCTCATTTGTTTTTACATATTTGATGCAATGCATACTATTGTAGCCTAAAACTAGCACCCGCGGTGCTCATCGGTGCCTATGTAGTCATGGCCCTAGCATGGTCTATGCCTAAGACCGCCCAGCCACCTCTACTATATACGAAGAGCAGCAATTCTGGCCAACTGAATAACAATTTAGCCACCTTTGTCCACAGCAGCAACCAAAGGAACAACAGACTTAGAGATAGGACAAAATACTGCTTGATAAACCAAAACTATAAGCTAACACCAAACCTAGCCAATAACATAAACCTAACCAGCACTAGTGCCACCAACCCAGCCTATGAAATTAGTAATAATCACGAGACCCAGATCAAAAGAAATTATTCACGCAGACTCAAGCCCATACGTGGCCTAAATACAACCAAGCCTAAACCATCCAATGACACCACCAGCACTTATGCCCTACAAATTGAAGGTGCTCTAATTAATGGCAGATCTATTCCGGCACATGCCCTAGACATATCCAATCTCGTTACAACCAACGACCTGGACTTTATTGCTATTACAGCAATTTGGTTGCATCCTGCAGCAGGCCCAGCACTAGCTCTGGCCTTACCAGACGGCTATGCCATAATTAGAAAAGTCAGGACCATTACTAAAGGAGGAGGTAAAGCCTTCATCTCCAAATCCAACCTAAACATTAGAGAAATTCCCAACACTACTTTCCCCTCGGGATAACTCTTGTCTACCAAAATCACCATTTCGGCCACGTCCTCACTTAACCTACACCTCATCTACAGGCCTCCAGGTCCCGTCTCCTCATTCGAGGGTGACATCGCCACCTTGCTAACCACAGACACAAAACCTACCTCCAAAGTGATCGTCCTTCGAGACTTTAATGTAGGTCTTTACGACAACTCTGATGCTCAAGCATCCACACTAGCTAACACCATTGAATCACATGGCTTCACCTTACGATCCTCTGGCCCAACGCATGTCAAAGGTTGAACGATGATTGGCTCGCAGACCATAACTGTACTACGCATATCTCCAATAATGACCCTTGCTCTGGGTCAGACCATAATATTATACTATTCCAAATTAATACCAACTCATCCACCAACTCAGCTAAAAAGATAGCACTGACCACTCAAGTGCAAAATATGTGCAATATTACAGCAGAAAACATTCCCCCTCACATTTCACAGCTTACCTCACATGCAATAGAGCCATCAGACCCTATCTCTATGGTTTCTACTTATAACCAAGTGATGGAATCAGCACTAGATGCAGTGGCCCCAAGGGGTAATAGCAAAGCTAAACCGAAAGCGCACCTAAATCAGTGGTTCACCACTGAAATCAAAGACCTTCGTAATAAAAAAAGATGTGCAGAAAATAACTGGTGGAAAAACCCATCAGACACCGACAAATATCATTTCACCTCTTTAGCTTCTAACTATAAAAAGGGAATTCATCAGGCTAAAAGCAACACGTATACTCGGGGCAAAGTAAATGTTAACTCCAGCTCCAAAGAGCTTTTCTCAGTTCTAGGAGAACTGGAAGCTCCTTCTCAGACCCCGACCTGTGCATCAAAGACCAAGCCTGGTGTGAAAATATTCAAAAGGCTCTTTTTGACAAAATCACGACACTCCAGCTCAAAATCAATAATAAAAAATTAAAACTTAACTCAACTCAACAGCCTACCATCGAACCCACTCCGCCTAAACCATTCCCCAAGTTTGAATTTTCCACCATCACGACAGAGGAGACTATCAAAATCATAAAAGGTCTTAAGCTCTCTCTCTGCCAAGGTGACAAATGCCCTGCAACACTTATCAAAGATTGTGCGCATAACTTGGCACCCTTCATCACCTCACTTATAAATAACTCATTTACTTCTAACAAAGTGGCGGATAACGTTAAGGAAGCTTGGGTGATGCCGCTATTAAAAAAACCTACGCTATACCCAAATGTACCCACAAACTACCGGCCTATCATGACGGTACCATTTTTGCAAAAAATTCTGGACAGGGTAGCCTATGTACAGATTCAAAAATAACCGGAATCACATCACCTGTTGGGCCTTCGGCAATCTGGTTTCCGCCCAGTGGCACGGAAAAAGCCCTAGTAGACCTTGAAGCTCAAATGAACCAGTCAGGAATAGGGGCAACACAGCCATCTTCCTCCTCCTGGACCTCTCAGCAGCATTTGACCTTGTAAATCATAACATCCTATGCCGCCACCTAGCTAGTGATGCCCACTTCTCTAACAACGCCATAGCATGGATCAATTCATTCTTGTCAAATCGCACAATGAGAGTCTTCTCTGTGGTTGCAGCAGCTAAACCCACCACAGTCACCTGAGGAGTGCCTCAGGGCTCATGCATTTCACCCACCAAGTACAACGCATTTACTAAACCTCTCTTTGAAAAACTGAACAATTTGGGTGTCACATACACAAACTATGCTGACGACACCCAAATACTAATCCCTATTACAGGGGACTACACAGCCGACACAAATGTATAAATGCCATATATCTCACAATCCAAGCCTGGATGGCCCAGAATGAGCTTTGTCTCAATGATGATAAGACTGAGATCCTAATCATGGGCAGCCAAGCCAAACAAAATGTGTCCCCACTATACCAATCCTTCAACATCTCGACTCCTCACTTACCTTACCATGCCAAGACAATGCTATCACAGCGGCATGGGCATACACAGCTAAACTCATCACTGCCTGTAGACCATATCTTACAGAAGAGAACTGCATCACTCTGGCCAGAGCTCTAATTCTATTCAGGATCGATTATTGCAATGCCATCTTTACCGGCTCATCAACAAAAAATATCACAAAACTCCAAATCGTCCAGAACAACCCCATAAGAGCAACGCTTAATATTCCTAAATCAGACCATGGCCCTCATTACAACCCAGGCGTTAAGGGGTTAACGGTGCTGTAAAAGTTGGCGGCGCCGTTAAACCCTTAACGCCTGATTACGAGGTCCCTTGGCGGGTGGCACTTTAACGCCTGCTTTTAGCAGGCGTTAAAAAACCAACCTGCAAAGGGACCTAGGAGCTAATTACGGCACCGTAATTTACGGTGCCGTAATTAGCGCCTTCCCCAGTCCCATGAGCCCTATGGGGCAAAAATGGGAATGGGGAAGGGCCATGGCGGAATGGGGAATTACCGCCCCGCCAACCTCGGAATGGGGCGGGAATTCCCCATTCCGCCATGGCGGAGTCGGTAAGTTACCGGCATGGACCATGGTGCTGTTAGCACCATGGTCCAACACCTGGGTCGTAATGAGGGCCCATATCTCCACTGCCAGAAGAAACATTCATTGGCTACCAGTGAAGGACAAGGTTAAATTCAAAGTACTAACACTAGCCCACAAATGTCTCTCTAACTCTTCCCAACGTTATCTCTCTTGTCTAATAACAAAAAAACAAACAGCCAAGCCTATGCGCACTGCTTATCTCTGCCAATTAACAAAGCCTAGATTCAAAAGACAAAAAGCAGGTGGCGCAAGCTTCCCTGTTATGGCAGCCAACTATTGTAACGCCTTTCCTCTAGCTATAAGGCTATCTAGCCTCATGCACACCACCTGTTTATACCTGAGCAGATTCTACTCTAGCCCATGACCCCACAGCCACTGTAACTAAATTCTGAAGTATGCACTATATGTGATCAGCATAACCGGTAACCAAATTCTTAAGCTTGCTAAATATGTAACCAAGATCTTAAGCATGCCATGCCTGTAACCACAATCTTAAGCATGCACTATCTATGATCTGCATTACTTGTAACCATATTCTTAAGTTGACCAGCATGATAGTAACATAACTTGCCATGCACTATGTAACCACTTTGCTTAATCATGTACTATATGTAACCATATTCTTAAAGTGATGCACCCAGTTGCCGGCGGGTTAGGTGTGCAATACAAATGTAATAATAAATCAATATAAATTACACCTGATTGTTATAGATTTAGGTCTCAGACATGTAATCTAACACATATGCTTACTTCCTGTGCAAAACTTGCTATTAATTGTCAAAGCATAAATAATTAAACTGAACATTTTCTATCAACCAATATTAAATGTACACCTACATGTATTGGCTGTGAACTCCAGAGAACCCTCACTTAGCAGAGGAAGCTCAGTTAATGTCTGTGCTAAATACAGTTGTAATTAACACAATAAAGCAGGCTTGTAAAAATCCTGCAACATCCGTGATTAATCAGTGGTTAAAAAAGTATTAAAATTAGCACTGTTATTGGACACACTAATCTGCTTAAATATATTAAATTAGCTACTCACCCACCTTCCCATTCATAATTCATATGGTATAATTAATAATTTAGAGTTCTTTCCAATTTACAATGTATATATTTATTGCATTGTAACATAATTAAGATATTATACAGGGAGTCGACAGCAGAAATTAAACATACGTATGAAGGCAAATTATTTAAATACATTCAAGTCAAAATTCAATTTGTCCTTTACGCTATGAAAGAAAATCGCTCCAGTTTATAAGCATAACAATGATATACATATATGATGAAAGACTGGGCAACGTTCATATCACCATGTTCCCAGTTGGAACATACATAATTAGAGGGGGAAAGGGAAGTATGAGAGGATAGGCATTAAAAAAGACACACTCAGAGATTTCCAGGGATTAGAGAGTTTTATGAAGTGTGAATTTGTGAACCATACCAAACCCTAAGGAAAGGGCTGGGCAATTAATTGCAGAGGAGAATTTCAAAATGAAGAGTGACAGACAAAGACCAGTTTTTAGAGAGGATGTGATTTTGAGAGAAGGGAGACCAAACAGGATGAGATTTTGAAAATAAGCAAATATTCATGGAGTTTAACTAGAACAAGCATAAGAAAAACAGAAAGTTAATTTATCATGGGGAGATGAGCCAAACTAATTATCCTTGACAGGCAGGTGAATGGAGTCATCTTTTTAAGAGTGTGTATTTCAACAAAGGATTTAGGATTGAACCCACACTGATTAGAAAAATTATGTAAACAGAGGTGAGGCGAGGTGTATTGCTGGAAATGTGGATCAAAAGGGAAAGCTGAAAAGCACAGATCTCCAGATTTAGAGACCGAAGCAAAGGTAGAAGAGGAGGGAGAAATTGATTATGGGGAATAGAAGAGATCGGTGGAGAGGCCAAGCATGGGTCTAGAGTCCCATTTTGGGATTTAGACAAATATGCGAAGTCAGAAACTGATAGAGACAGTTTGAATGATGTATTGGGTGTACAGCAATGGGAGTCTTTTCACTGTGGATGATTGCGGGGCTGCGAAAAGTAATGAAGGCTTTATTTATGCAATTCTGTAAGCATACCTATGCATTGGGAACTGTGCGTGCTAACATGCAATCCTAACACTGAAACCCAATGCCCCTCGTCTACAAAAGCTTTGATTCAATTAGGCCTGTGTCCTAGCCTGGACCCCAATATTGTGGTATATTTAAGCCATTGCCCTTCCACACCCCAGCCAAACTGTGAGGTTGTCTTAAAAAGTATGTATGGTTAGAGGTTAGAATCACTTTATTGTGAAATTGAGTGCTGCGAAAAATGAAAACAGCAGCAATCCCACTGTACTTTATGTACTTAGTGATTGAAGCATACAACCTTTTTATCATAGACATGATTGTCAAATATAAAGATCTGTGGTCATTCTTATATTTCTTAAGTTCTGTTTAATTTTATGTCAAACAGTACACACCCCTCATAGGTATTGTCTGTCCCCTTCCACTTTAACATAGATGAATTTCAAAAGAGTACAGTAGGAGTGCACTACCAGTCTGTCCATCTTGGAATCATAATCTCATACCAGAAAATAATGTATCTGGTTATTTTAGGTTTTGAATGTGCTTTGCTCAGTTGTAAAAGTGGAAAAATATAATTACGACCATAATATATATTGAAATTGATCACAAGAAATGAACATGTACAATTTTAAAAAGAAGTAAATCGGAAATGTGAGAATAAGTAAATAATGTATTTTTTAATAGCTTCATTTGACAAGTATACACACAATTCTGTCAATCACAATATACTTGTATCTTGCAAAGCGTCATGCTTATTAATATTAAAGCCAATTATAGGTTTCTTGAGTGAGCACCAAAGTAATGTGTAATTTAACATGCTGACCACCTTAGGTGATAGTCCTGTTGCTGAAGTTCTCATTTAGCTTCTAACTATAAACACCCCCTCTTTCAAGATATCTGTTTTTATTAACACTGCTGTCAGTATTTGCTGGGGTGGAGAAAGAGAGAAGGGAGAGAGAGAGTACACCTCTGTAGCACAATCAAGAACACCTGAATAAAGGTATTGAAGGATAGAAATGGAAGAAAGAACCGTGGAGGTAAACATTTTTCCTACAGGACGATATGAGGGTGGGTACAATTTATGGGAAATGGTCTCCTGAAGTAAGTGGTGATGATCATGGCAAAGGAGAGAGGATACACATACGGGAGATTACTAAGGGAACTTACACTGCCATAGCCACGTGCCTGAAAATGAAACATCAACTCTGGGCCTACAGAGAACACTTGGGAAAGGAAAAGGATTATAGTATAGGTAAGAAAGGAAAGGATGAATGAGTAAAAATTGCATGGAATAAAGATATACCGATGGAGGAAAAGCAAATATCAAGATGGGCAGAAAGGGAGTGCAGGGTGCCAGCATCATCATGCATGATTAGAATGGTTAGGGGTGAGAGGAGTCACAATTAAGGTGAAATATGGAGTTTGAAGAAAAGTCATGAAAAGAAGTAGAATCTATGACAAATGTGCACCGGCGTGGTGCGTCAGAGTCAATCAGACATCTCAGAACTTAGATTGTACCACCTCATGCAAGCCTAAAATCTGATCCTTCCGTTGTCTGCTCTCTCCAACACCGTGGCCCTCTCCTCCCCCATATGCCTCATAAAACGTTTTTCACTTACCTGGATCATTCTCTGTCTTTCTGCTGCGATACACATCCAGGCATGTAGAATCATCACCATGGAAAAAGAACGACGGATCTTTCTTTTTTGAGAGAGCTTCTTTTTTACTTTACATGGCAACCATGTTTTTTTAAATCTTTGTGTAAAACTTGTTTGTGCATAGATCATATGTGCATGGAGTCCAGACAAGTTGAAAAATGAAGCATCATTTATTAGGTATTATCACCCTGGATGGTAGGACTAAGGTGCTAATGGTGATAACACCCATGTTGGTGGCCCATATAAACTGGTAAAACAGCTGCAAACCTTCAATAAACTCAGCCGACATGAACGTTAATAGCCTAATTAATAGGCCATATGACCAGAAAGGGAAATGGAATATACAGTGTTGTGTATGTTTTATAATGTATGGGGTGTTCCAGGAGTGTGATGAAGGAGTTGAAGGAGGCTGGGGGCTGCACGTCTGTAACTAACCACAATCAGATGGTGTGTGGCTACTTTATTTCACCTGGTGATGATCTGTGAACTGTGAGGCATCCACCGGCAGTGTGATTCCAGCGATTGGCCTCTGGGATCTCCAACGCACAGACGAGGAAATGGCTGAGGGGTCCAGTGCCCTATGCAGCAGTTTCAACTTGATGTCAATGTGTGGGGGGCACCGCAGACATTTTGGGCGCAGGGTTCGGATCAGAGAGGAGAGCGAGCAGCAGAGCACATCATACATGGTCAGCATGTTTTCCCAGGGTCAGTGAAGGTATCTATGGTGCAGGCCAACATATGGGGAAAGGGCATCTCTGGTGTCATAGTAATACAGGGCGTGTTGTAGAAAGTGAGCTATGAGAAGGTGGTTTGGACACATGAGTTTAAGGAAGGAAGAGCAGCCCCTCACGCATGGAGCGGCCCAGCCTCAGGGCAAAACATTTTCAAAAGAGAGAGACTGACAGGGTGCTAATAGGGAAGCGGTCAGAACATCACAGGGTCTTACTCATGCTGTGAACGGAAGGAGGGACAATTCTGTGGTAAGTGAGGAGGCCTTTCCTTAGTTTTGATAAAGTGAAGAAGGGCCATGAAATGTGTCCCCAGCCCTCCAATTTGTACGGGGTCACCAGGACCAGTGGAAAGAAAGTGGTATCAGTGGAAAAAGGAATTCCTGCACTATGTAAGGGCGGCGTGTGGAAGTGTATTTGCAGTTGACCGAAACATATCATTATTGATGCACTTTTTAGGGTATGCAGTAATAAAATTATGGCAAAAATGTCGCTTGTGCAAAAAATCAAGGCAAAAATGCTGTGGTTTGACCTGGTAAAGGTGTACCCCGTTATACCATTTAAGGGGAGCAGGGGTGTCCCCCGCTCCCCTAAATGGTATAATTCGTATGGAGGTTCCGGGGGTGTCCCCTGAATCCTTTACATGAATTGCAGTGGCAAAACCACAGCCTTTTTGCTATGATTTTTTGTGTAAACAGCAATTTTTGCTGCGATTTTAACACATGGAACCCTTTTTAGAGTATTAAGATCAGCAAATTGTCTAGATGTTTTCAGAGGGGCCAGACGGTATGAACACTGATAATATGAATGAATTAGAGATTGAATATCAATTTCAACCCAAAGATGAGCATAATTTGAGAATTATACAATTTTGGAGTTTGTACCAGGAGGCTAGTGAGGGTGTGGAAGAGTACATTATAGCGCTGCATCATTTGGCATTGATGTGAAGACTCTGGAATCAGAATTAGTAGTGAGTCGGAGTCTGGCAGAGTCTGAGGAGTTGCCTGTTGCCAGTAACTCTTCTGTGTCTACTGGAGGAGTGCCTTGCTGCTGGAGTGCCTTTGCTTCATAAACCAAATCTCCCCGCGGAGCGGGCGCAGAGTCTGGCAGAGTCTGAGGAGTTGCCTGTTGCCAGTAACTCTTCTGTGTCTACTGGAGGAGTGCCTTGCTGCTGGAGTGCCTTTGCCTCATAAACCAAATCTCCCCGCGGAGCGGGCGCGGAGTCTGGCAGAGTCTGAGGAGTTGCCTGTTGCCAGTAACTCTTCGGTGTCTACTGGAGGAGTGCCTTGCTGCTGGAGTGCCTTTGCTTCATAAACCAAATCTCCCCGTGGAGCGGGCGCGGAGTCTGGCAGAGTCTGAGGAGTCCGAGGAAGTCTGTGCAAACCTGGACTCCTCGTTACTCCCCCTCCCTCCCCTCCGCTCATCGCGGCGTGTTGTTGCTACTACCGCTGCTACTGTTTACGAGATGCGCATTACTGACAAACAAAAGACCTCCAGTTCAACGATGAAGACTCGTGCCCAAAGGAGGCAGGGGCTGAATTCACTGTGTCCAGAATCTGAGCGCTCTTGGCGCTCAGCAGAGTCTCCCGAGTCTCCCCGGCGGGCGGCCCCTGGGAACGCACCTGGCCCGGCCCTGGCTCCGACCTCGACCTCGGATGACACAGCCTTGAAGATGGACCGTCTAACCGAGCCGGCCGCACGGGACGCTCAAGTAAGTGCCGATGCGTCTCTCATTCATGGACTGTCTGTATCGGAGGGGGTTCCAGAACACGAAACAGTAGAAACAGTAGAAGAGCCAGCACTAGACCAACATGTGTTCCGAACCGCCCACTCCGCTTTATCTGTTTCTTCTGTCCCTCCCGTTCAGTCATTTTTGCCCGATCAACGTGCCGAGAGTAGTGTCGTGTCTGCTTCCCTGAAAGTCAATGCCAGTAATAACAAACCTCTCAAACACATTTTAAACATGGATGCGTCAGAAATGACAGGTCTTGGTTCCAGCTTGCTCCCCTCTGAAACATCAATAAGCAAATAAAGTAAATTGCGAACCTGTAACGACCTGATGTCAGCACAAACTCACTCTGACTGTAATGCCCAAGTCCCTAACTTGGATGTAATTGATCTGGACGCTACATGCATTACAAGAAACGATGAAATAAGCAGTGGTTTTTCCCGTCCAAGGTTCTATAGTGCTCTTGAAAAATTGATGCCATCACCAGTGAAGTCAATTAATATGTCTCATGATGAGACCAATCACAGCACATTCATTATGCACAAGGACGTGGGTGAACATGTGTCTGAGCCTAGTCCTGATCCTCGTTTGGAGGTGTTTAATCATCCCCTCTCTGCGAGAGCAGCCCTCGAAACGCCAACGAACCTGGAAAGCAAACATGACAACAACCGCAGAAATTCCTTGTACGTTGTCAACAAACTACTATCAGACCTCAAACAGATCAACAAAGGCAGTCACAACAACTTAACAACAAAAGCAAAACAAAACAGTGTTCCAGAAACAAGTGAGGACAGTCTTGACCTGCCTGTCACCTCAAACTTTAGCGCCTCAATCAAAAATAACAAACTGCAGTTTTCTCAGCCAAGTGGCTTGGCGAAAAGAAGAAGAGCAAACTCGAGCACTTCACCCAGCATTCAATGCTCACAGAGGAAGATTCCTAAAATGGGTGTTGCTGCTCCCAAACAGCCTCAAATTCACTCACTGAATGAATCGTGTCACGCCAGGGCAGGGTGTCCTGCTGATCACGATTGCTCTGAGTCCACGTCTGATTCATCGTCCTCTGATTCATCTCTAATGGAGCGTACATTTCCAAAGATCAGACGATTCCCTCTGGGCAGAAAGTGTCAAACAGGCCTCGACACTGAGGTTAATGGTAACGCGTGTCAAACCGCAAAAACGAAAGACCTTCAGTCCACCATTATATCCACAATGACGCTGTCCCTTGCGCCTTTTCTAAAAATGTACGAGCACTTAAACGAGAGCCTTAAAGACTTAACAACAGTAGTCTCTATCATGAACTCCAAGCTTGTGACTTTTGAAAATATGCACATGCAACACATGTATGCAGCCCTGAACACAAATAACAAGTCGGAGCTGGCTATGCGGTCCCTCATGGACAGTAATAAAAACGCCAATCTGGACAGGAAATTACTCGCAGAAGTGGCAAAACAAGCGCTCAACTTGTTCCAACAAAAGTCCGAGCAGAGCCCCCGAAAGAGGGGCTTGGTCGAAAGAGGGCCTGACAATCCCCATTGCCATGACCGACCTTCGCCTGGCTCTTCAAAACGCCTGTACAATGTTACACGAGATCTGCCCCTGGTCGTCAATGCTCCCAGTGACTCACTGAACTTAACGTTAAGACCCCAAGAATGTTCCAGCTCAATTCTCGATAAAAACATCGATGTCTTGTCGAACAAACCTGACAAACTCTTAACCAACTGTGCTCAAGATTCTTTAACACCAGTATTACCGAACCTCATGAACAAATCAGGGGCCCAAAATCCGGTCGAAAATCCAATTACAGCCGGATCGGACAAGCGAACTTCAACGGACTTCAACGATATTCTATTGGCGAGCCTAGCCCCAGGTAACTTGGCCCTCTTAGATCCCCAAATTGCTTCTACCTCTGCCTGAAGTCAACACACAGAACCAACAGACGTTGTGACAGATCCTAACCACATTGATGTGAGTGGCGACGTCACAGGAGTCTTCGACATATTTAAGCCCTCAAAGAACGTTCTGACAACTGGAGTGAACGCAAAGAATTTGAGAGGCAAGGGGGGACAAAAATCTAAAAATCTACCCTCAACAAAAATGAAATGAGGCAATGACTCAAGGAAGTTCCTGAGAAACATCAAAACTGTTAACGTAACTGTCAACAGAACAATCTTAAAAGAAAAAAGTGGAGAAACAAAAACTCAAACAATTGAAGCTACAACTGTGCCAGATCAACCTATCGGACCTAAAAACAACTCGTGTGATATATCCGAAGATCTGATGTACATGTCAGTATATGAGGACATCGTGATGGAGGGATCGGGTGGGGCTGATCAAGTCAACTCTTTGGCCGGAAGTTCCACCAAAGGAGCCAAGACCGCTGAAAACGCTCTCGTTCCCACTCCAACCAACCCTACAAATTTGCCACTGATGACTGCGGAGCCATCACCTTCACAACAGGCGGTAACTGTCTCTCCTGTCGCTAGGTCTCCATGTTGTGTCAACACGCTTGCAAGATCTCTTTATCAAAAATCCAACAGAACAGTAAGGCTGTGTGAAGTTTTTCTGCCACCGGCACTTGTATCAAATGGCCCGGTCTCTCAGAAGAAGAAGTTCATGACGTTGGACGAAAAACGCTGTAAGAGTTTGTCAATGGCAAGCAACTCAGTTGGTCAGTCTAAAGTCATCGGTATTCACACACCATTAGACAGCTGTAAGCAATTGCCACTGACTGGGTCTGCCGCCTCTGACCGTACTAATGATCATAATAAGGGCCTCAATGTCAACACCTCTTTGCAACCTAAAACCTGTGGGACCACCTCTTCAAGATCTATCACAGGGAAAAACGTATCAAACGGTCCAAAACAGGACATTCAAGCAAGGAAAGATTCTATGTTCTATCAAGTTCTTTTAGAACGTATTGATTCTGCAGATGACCTAATTCTTAATCACCATAATGTCCTGTGGCTATGCCACCTAGTACCCAGTCTTAGAGCTATTGAATCCGGAGACTTAAAAATCGTGGAATTTTTCAATGATACCAGAAATGACGCAGTCATTCTGCACCTACAGTCCAAAATCATAGTTGACACACTTCTTGAGGCTGGCCCGGTGCTGATGTCTCTGGGGTTCGAAATTTGTTTAGCACCGACACGTGATGCAGACAAGCCAATGAAAGATGTGCACAACATGCCAGTGGGCGATGAAAGTAATCAAACATACAAGATGGTGACGAGCGAACCTGCGAAACCGAATTCTTTTACATCTCTACAAAGCACCGACACTGCTGATCAAAAATTACCGTCTGAGAAAAGACCGTTTGACTGCATAAAGATAACAATTCAAGGAACTGATAGTACGTCATCTAATGCGGACTACGCCAAAGACCACACACCAGAGGTCGCAAACAAAAACGATTGGTCTTGGATCGCTGGCACCCTAAATAACGATCAGTCGTGTTAACGCCAAGCCCCTGCTCCATGCAAGAATTACAACCTGGGATCTTGGAACACTAGGGGCTTCAGTCACTTGTTCAACACTGATTGGTCTGCTGACTTGGACCTCATCTGTCTGCAGGAGATGTGGTTATGTGAAAATCCAATCCTGGAGGGCTTTGAAACTGCCCTCAACCCAGCCATTAGACAGTCGAAAGGAAGACCTATGGCTGGCCTCCTGGTGGCAGTCCGGAAAGACTCAGGCATTAGGATTACAAACTGTGACAACATTTCTCCTTTCATCCAGGTGGTAACGGTCAGTTTTGCAGGCGTAACGAATGCCCATGCCTCAAATCTCTGTATCATCAATCTTTATTGGAATCATGGGGCTACTGGAGCCAATCTTTTCATTGATGAAGTCACAACGGCAATTGATGACCTTATGGAAACAGGAAATCCATATGACCTGATTATTTGTGGTGACCTCAACACCGACTGTATTAGCCACTTAAAGCTAATTGACAACAAGAAAAGGATCAACAAATTGCAACAACGACTGACAACCAAGTGGTGTCAAGAAATGGATTTACGTGAGCTAATGATGCTGAACGGACAAACACAGGGAGATATTCCGGCGGCTCCTACTTGGAGAAGAGGTGACCAAAGCTCAACACTTGATTACATCCTGGTATCCGGAAAGATCCATATGAGAACCATCAGTCTCGTGATCAGAAAAATGACTTACAGCGACCACGACATGGTGATTCTAAAATTTTCTGCATATGCCAGCTGTACTCAAGATCTTTTTGCACATTGAGTCAGAACAGGAACTGGTCGTATTCGTTTAAACCTCGATTCTAGCGAGGTAGCTAGCATCTTGACGGTTTTTCAGTCTTCTAGAACACTGGAATACGATCATCTTCTGACTCTTTATCAGGAACAGAACAAATCTCTAAGAAGTACTGAATTCAAACGTAAACATAAATTTGACCTTGAGATTTCCCATAGGAAAAGACTTCTCCGTCAGCAACTGAGACAAACATGCAAATCACCATTCTTAGAACCAAGCATTACTTCACGCAAGCTAAAACAGGGCTATAAGAACTGGTTAAAATCTCATAGGGCCACCATGCTACAAAATGACGCAGAGCTCATGTTGGCAAAAATGGCGAGTTCTAACTCAGCCGACTATTGAAGACTTATAAACGACACCTTTGCACCACAATATGCCCTTCAAGCTAACTTGGTCCTAGAAATTGAGTGGCTAGCGTTCTATTCTGTTCTCTTCCAAAAGGACAAAATCACTACAGAATGGGAACCCCCAAACTTAAGACACTGGGAGCTTGTCTTTGAGTATGAAGACATCCTGCGAGTCATTAAGAATGTGCATGAATCGAGAGCACCTGGCCCTGATGGGCTCACAAACTTTCTGATCAAAAGACATCCAGAACAATGGTCAGAATTTTGCGAGCATTTGTTCAACAGGATTCTCAAGTGCTGTACGACCCCTAACTCATGGAAATCCGCTGTGATCATACCGATCTTTAAAAAAGGAGACCGCAGAAACCCCAAGAACTATAGACCAATTGCACTACTCGATGTATTAGGGAAAGTGTATGCTACCCTTCTCCAACAACAACTTTTGGAGTGGTCCACCAAAAGCAATCTCGTGGATCCGAGACAGACAGGCTTTGTCAAGGGAGTGGGCTGCTGCGTTAACCTCCTTCTGTTAAACCTACTGAAGATGGAAGCCCACCGCAAAAATTCTAAGATCTATCTACCCCTAATCGATCTATCTCAGGCGTTTGACAGTATAAACAGAGATCTATTATGGCGGAAAATGAGCAAATGGAATTGTCCACCTAGCTTGTTGGCTGCAATTCGTGAACTGCACACAAACACCTCCATTAGAGTTAGACTAGATCTTAAGGGCAATCTATCAGCCCCTATTGAAACATCTAGAGGAGTTAAACAAGGCTGCCCGCTAGCAGCGAGCATTTTCAACCTGTTTAAATCAGACATTAAAGAGGTCTTTGTTGGGCTACATACGTTTCCACCGAAAATACATGGCACGCATATTGATTACTTAGCCTATGCGGATGACATCATCCTGTTGGATTCCACACCAATAGGTCTGCAACGCAAACTTACTGCTGTGGAAAAATACTTAACAGAGAACGGCCTGAACATCAACAGGGGGAAATGTGAAATTATTGTCTTTGAAAAACTCCAAGGCACCAAAAAAAATGGCCAGAAATTCAAATGGTATTTGGACAAAGAACCCATCTGCCTTGTAAAAAACACCACCTACTTAGGGATGCGTATAAGTGCTAGCAGGAATGACACACCCTGGGTAGAATCCTCAAGGATGAAATGCCGTCAGCTGGCATGTCAGGCTTCCTTAATTGACAAAAAATTCGGGAAATTTTCCCTAAAACCTACGCTTAATTTCTTTCAGCAAAAAGTGGTTCCATCTCTGATCTATACTGGAGAAAATGTGTTTGGTTGTGGGAATGAAGTATGGAACTCGTTTGAGAACATCTTTTGGACCAAAGTCTTACACCTCCCTAAGGGGACTCCCACAGCTTGCGTAAGATACAAACTTGGCTACATCTCCATTCAGGCAAGGGTTACTTGGAACCTTTTAAGCCTTTTCAGGAAAACTTTATTAACAAACCAAGCGCCTCAAATCGCAATTCTTCACAACTTAGAGTCTGAACAACCTGACACAATCCTGTATCAATGGAATGAGTTGTGTCACGAGGTTCTGAAAGCACATAACATCAAGACTCAAATGCTGATTGAAAACCATGACTCTGCAAAACTGAAGTTATGGAGACTTGACTGGATCCAGACTTGCAACTTAAGATCGACATCAAGAACAGTGCAAGACTTCCCGACTGAGGCAAGAGCTTATGGCCATCTTCCGGGATACCTGTCCTGTTTTCCGGACCAGTGGTCGAGATCTCTTTACCTGAAATTCAGGCTCAACGCACTGCCAAATAAAGAGCGACTCTTTTTCTGGTCACAATCAACTGACTTAGATCTAATGTGTCGTTTTTGCAATACCACAAATGAAACCCTCAAACACCTGACAATGATATGCCCTGGGCTAGAACAAGAAAGAAACAGAATCTTTGGTCCAGTCACAAAGAGATTTCAGTTCGCATCCCGGGAGGACTGGTGGAAAGCCCTGTTCAACGGGTCGAACAGATCTGTGCTATATGCCCTGGTCTTCTTCCTCCAAGCCGTCAAAGACCGTTTATACACTAACTCGGCTATTCAATAGAGGTGAAAGTCTGTCCAGTGACCTAATGACGAATGTGGTGACTAACATGGAACAGGATGCAATAAGATGCACTTGTTTTGTTTGATGACTTGCCTTACGACGAAACTGTCGTCATTTGTATTCTCTTTTATATTTTTAAAGGTTTGAAATAAACCAATAAAAAAAATAAAAATAAAAATTAGTAGTGAAGATGATAGCAGATTTTGCCATAAATGTATTGCTCAAGTCCTGAAAGTTATTTGAGTCATATTAAGAGTCATATTAAGGGATGTAACAGACTTGATGCCCCCGGACATAAGCCGAGAGGGTACAATATTGACATGATAGAGCTGTTGGGATTCTTTTTGGTTTGGCTGGAATTCAAGGATAATAAAGCGGAAGGAAATGTGTATGTTCCTAAGAGAGGTCGACTTTGCTTGGATGGTGAGAGCACGAAAAACAGTTTATACAGTCGGACACCAATACAGATGCCCAGGTTCTCCATGTAGGACTGAGTGTTGGAATGATGGACTTGAAAAAGTACTGAACAATGTTTGTGAATGGTGTGGGGAAGATGAAAGGGATTTGACACCAAATTGTATCGAAGGAGGGTAGGGTGCCATTTGCAGAAAAATAACACCCCGTTCTGTTGGTCCTTCGTGATGTATAAAAGAGGAGCAGAGTAAGTTGTGTGGCATGGGAATAATAGAGAGAGTGAGAACTGGGGAATGTGTATCACCATTGGAGGCGGTAGAGAAACCAAGCAGGGGACTGTCTCTGTGAATGGACTTTAGAGAACTTAATTGTTCTTTGATTGTTGGGAGTCATCTGCTGCCTAGTATGTGCAAGATGTTGGAAATGATAGATAGCCCTATCTTCAGCGTACCATCAGGTGGAGTTAGAAGAGGAGTCGCACGAATTTACAGCATTTGTGACGCATGAGGGTATCTTTCATTTGCGCAGAATGTCATTCAGGTTAGTTTAGGCATCTTTCATTTTTCAAAAGATAATGGACAAATTTGTTTGATGGAATAAGATATCACCAACAAATCATTATCAAATCATTATAAGAGGCATTCATTGCTTTCAGGATGACATTTCTATTTGTGCAGAGTCATTGGAGGAACATGATCAGATTTTGAGAAGGGTGTTAGATATCTTGGAATCGCAGGGGCATGTCATTGAGGAAAGATAAGTGTGTTTATTGAAAGGAATCCATGGAGTATTTAGGCCATGAGATTGATGTGTAACGTGTGAGACCAAAAAGGGAGTGGGTGGATAGTATAAGGAAATTTGAGGTGCCACGTACAAAAGGAGGGTTGAGGTCATTTCTAGGGATGAAGGAGTTCTATCAACTGTTTGTAAAGAATGTTTCCAACAAAGTGAATGGAATGAGGAGGTTGGTGAGAAAGGATAAGGATTGTGTGTGGGATGAAAGATGCTAGAGAAAGTTTAACACTATCAAGGAAGAAATGAACTTGGCTCAGGTTTTGGAACAATTTGATATGGGTAGGAAATCAGTAATTACTGTTGATGCCAGTGACAAACGTATTGGGATGTGCTATCCCAACTAAGTAGTAAAGGTGAAGAAAAAGTGACTGTGCATGCGTCCAGTGTGTTGCGGAGAAACATAAGGAGATACTCTGTATTGGAGAAGCACGTGCTGTCATGCCACTGTGCGGTAGAAAAATGTAAAATAAAATGTGTGGAGTGCAGAGTTTGTTTTGAAAACAGATCATTGGCGGCTGAAAGAAATTTTTGAATCAAAAAGTCTTGATAAAGTGTCTGGGAGAGTAGTGTTAGGGAGAATTCTCATGAATTTGCTAATTTCCCTTACCTTTTGAGACCCCTAGCAACTTTGCTGGATTTCTAGGACTTAACTTTTTACCTGGAAAGAGTGTGAGCCTTTTTTCCCACTCTTTCATGTATTTTGATGTGAGTTTTACTTTTGTGTTCTTTGGATATGGAGTTTTAGACAACTCCATGGGCATCATCTTTTTCTTGTGTGTCACAGCACCCTCAGTGCAGTGGCACAGGGATGTCTTTCAAACTTCCCAAAGTTTAAATACCTACACTGGGACTGACTACTGTCTCCCAGTGAATGTAAAGTTAAATTGACTTTTCCAGTCTTTTAAAATAGCTAGTCCCAGCACACACTGCCTTACAGCAGAGTGCTGGAGTGGAGGGAATTCCTAGTATTCCCTATGCCTAGAAAACTCATGTAGCCCTCAAAAGCTACCCTTCCCTCTCAGATTGGGTGGTGGCAGTGGTATTACCATGATTTTCCTGAGCATGACCCGTTTAAACGCTCCGGTAGCTAAAATCAATGGAGCCATGTTTTTCAAGATGGTGTTTGAGCCCCCTCTGTAAAAACAGGTTCCAATCGACTTTTTTGCCATTTCTTTTTGGAAAGGTCCTTCTAGTGTTCATCTCTGTGTGCCAAACCAGGTTTGGTCCCTTTTTTTGTTTGCCTTTGGCAGGCTTCAGTACTGAAGACCGCCCCCCTCTGGTGCATGAGTATCTGGGGTGGACAGGATGTGTGAGGGAGGTGCCCAAAACTCCCTGTGCTTAGTCTCCTAGGAGACCTTAATGCACTCTGGCGTGATTGGCTGATTGACTGTCCGGCGAGGACAGCCACCCTGCTAGATGAGTGGCAGACAGGCTGGAATGAATGGGAGCAAACTGTTTAAAAGCAGGTCTCTGGGGCTCGGAGTCGACCACTGAAATGAAAGAAGCGAAGACGAGCTGAAGGAAGATGACTGCGGCAACTCCTGGACCGTTGGTTTGCCCGGTGAAGCCCTGCTGCAGGTCCGAATAGCCTGAAACTCCCTCCACAGAGAAGCCCCTTCAAGGACGACTTCTTCCCTTGAGCTGGTGGGAACAACCAACTCGCAAGCCACCTGGAAACCATTTCCATACTGGTCGAATATTCTTCAGAGTGCTGTTGAAAACCAGATGGTTAGTGAGAAGGATAGCCGTTTGTGCACTTTAAGGCACTCACACCGTAAACACACATTTTGCCAAGCTTGTGGATCCGTCCCCGTGCAGTGGAGGAACCTCCTGACGTCCTCCCTCTTGTCCATACGGCTGAAGCCCAGGAACAGCGAGATCTGCAGGAACTGGCAGGAACCATTGCCTCAGCTACAGCTTTTCTTAATTACAAAGGTACTGTGCAAACATGGTTGGGAAATCCTCTTTGCCGCTGTGAAAGTTCGTGAAACTTTCCCAACATTGGGGTCTTGTTCGCTCCTATTTCGACATATAACATTTGTTCGTGCATACTACTTCTAAGAACATTGGCAAAGACTTAACCGTTTACTACCCGAACTGTGCTATCCTATCCAAGACACTGATCCATTGACTTTGGCCCAGGTCTACTGAATTGAATTGCCTCTTGTAGTGAATTGAAACTATTTGCCCTGCCTGAGAAAGTATCTGTGTTGAATTCTTATAACCTGTGTCTTTTTACCCCTTTTTAAAGTTACTGAAGTGCCATTTTGCTCCCACTTCAGGGGAGCCTAACTTGTTCAGAAACATATTGGTTTGGTGCTGGAGTGTATTATAGTGTGATATTGAGCTGCGCATTACTAGTGGTATGTTTTCTAACTGAATGTGTAAATAAATTAATGTTGGTTTAGCAAGAAACCTTGAGTAAGTGTTTGTTTGAACCACTGTGATTGCAAGTCATTTGTGTAACACCTTGTACTGCTCACACCCCTCTTCAGAAAAGCCTGGCTGCTCAGCCCTGTTACCACAAACCTAAACTGTGTAGTACAGACTTATACCAAAGGTGAGATTGTGCTTACACCTGTAGTCTTAATTGTGTGTAGTGTTCCCAAAGGTTACTGCATGTAATTCTACCTAACAAGTAGCAAATTGGGTGGCGAGAATGCAGAGCCATCCATTTGCCATGGAAGTTATTCCAGGGAAGGGGAATATTATGTCAGATTGTTTGTATCATCTTGGTGGTAAAAATGAAGATAGGAAGGAGGAGATTACTGACCAAGTATTTTTAACTCACTATGCTGTTATTGGAAGCAGGAAGTGGGAAGTGGGAAGAAGGAATGGTGAGCGATAATGAAATGCCATATGCAATACGAGG
Source organism: Ambystoma mexicanum (assembly GCF_040938575.1). Classification (NCBI taxonomy): domain Eukaryota; kingdom Metazoa; phylum Chordata; class Amphibia; order Caudata; family Ambystomatidae; genus Ambystoma; species Ambystoma mexicanum. Next base: position 1,062,443,626 of record NC_090921.1, on the reverse strand, counting down.
AGTAGCGTTTGGTTGTTCACAGAAATGGAGGTTGGAGGGTGAGGAGAGAGCACTAAGTATGGAAGGAGGATTGTTCTATAGGTGGGAAAGAGTGGTTGTTCCCAAATTGCTGAGGGAAAGGTTGATTGATAATACCTGTGAGGGCCACATTGGTGAGTCAAGGACAAAACCGGTATTGAAGGAGGATTACTGGTGGCCAGGCTTCGATAGAGCAATCAAAAAGAGATTGGAACAGTGCATTGAGTGTGAGAAGGCAGCGGAGGGAGTGAAGGTGATTTCCCAACCACTGATTAAGGAGGATGTCCAAAGAGGGGTGTGGGATGAGATCGCCATGGATATTTTAGGCCTGGTGGATGTCGGGTGTGGGCAAGGAAAGTTTATAGTGGTAGTGGCGGACATGTTATCAAGATGGGTGAAATTCAAAATAGTAAGAGAGGAAAACGCGGGCATGGTGATTAATTTCTTGGAGGAGATAATTGTAAGGGAAGGATATTCAGGGTGTGTGCTGACAGAAAGTGGAACGCAATTTGTGGGAAAGGTTATAAATATGTTTGTGGAGCAGTGCGGAATTGAACATAAGAGAATGGCCTTATACCATCCTCAGTGTAACAGGATGGTGGAAAGGGTCAACAGGTGCATTATGGATTCAATTTGGTGAGCGGGCATGTGGCAAAAGCAGGAAGGAGTATGTGTGAGAGAGACAATTTATTCTCTAAGGATGTCTCTGCATGCATTGATAGGAGTGAGTCTATTCAAGCTGATGAGGGGAAGGAAAGGAAATACAAAGATGTGCCTTTGCTGGCTGGGAAGGGGGAGAACATTGCAGGTATGTGTCAAGGATGTGACGAGTATGGCTGTTTGAAGGACAGAGGAGCATATAATGAGTGCAAATGAGAAGGGAGACAGGGGAAGTACTGCAGTATGTTTTGGTGATTGGGTGAGAATAAAGAAGGAGTTGTGAGGAGGAAGGGTGAACTATTGTATAGCGAACCCATGCAGGTGGAAAAAGGTAATGAGGCATACTGTGCAGATTTGAGGTGTACAACGATGGAATCCGGGAAGGGTGGTTAAGAGTGCCAGAGTAGTGTTATATCTTAGAAGGGAGATGGCTGAATGACTAGAGAAGAACATGGAATATGGAGTGCTATGTATGCATTATAATGTACAGGGTTTTCCAGGAGAGGACAGTTGGTTGGGTATGTTGAAGGAGTTGAAAGAGGCTGGAAGGCTGGGGACTTCATGATGTAATTTACCAGAATAAATAGACTTTGGCATAAGCAGATGGTGTGTGGCTGCCTTATTTCAGGCCCATTGATGTTGCTAGATGAGAATAATAATATATGTTGGTCCAGAATGTTTAGGAGTGAGTGTGAGAAAAAGCAGGAGAAAGTACACAGGAGAGTTGCCTGGTTAACTGAGTTACAGGTAGAGACCCACTTTTAGACGAGTCAGAGCTATTGATTAAAGCAGTGAAGAATCAAAGTGGATTCATGGCAGAGAAATTTAGTGTTGATTTGGATATTGACAATGCGGGTAGAACAGTGTAGAGTCTGGGGATTGGTAGGGTTGCCAAGAGCAGTAGGATTGAAACAAAGAACAGGAATATGTAGTATGAATTACATGAAAAATGCCCGACAACAGACAAATGAAAATGAATGTTTTGTGAGATAACTAAAAAGACAATGGTGGGTGGAAACTTACAAGTAGTACATACATGTTTAGCAGAGAAAATAGTCAATAACCAAGACGTCTGGCTGGGCATAGGACTTAGACAGGCATGGTTAACATTAGGTAATCAAGGAAAGCTGAAAAGAAGTCCTGGAAAGGAAGAGCTTCTGCAATGGGTAACCTGAAATGGGACCTGGTGGGTGATAAGATCAGTGTTTTGACAGTAAAAAGAGGTGGTGTGAGTGAAGTAGCACTGTCATGCTGGTCACTAAAAGCAGGATCAAAGCTGCCATGGAAAACAACAGGAACCACGTTGCAGTTGGATGAAAGGTTGTAGGCAGCGTGCCCCCTATTGTTTCATTGAGATGGTTGTATCAGGCATACTACATGTTTAAAAAGAAATCTTTTTAAAATTCTGGACTTTGTTTGTGCAGCATTAGATAAAGACTTTAACCTTGGCATGATTGTAAGGGAGTTGGAAAGTGGACTGTTGATTCTCCAGGTGAAAAAGTGGTATTCATGCTATACTACCGTCAACAAACCCTATGGATGTTTATTGAATTAATCAGTTCTTAGTTGTTTATTCTGGAAACACATCTCAGGGCCTGGGGTTGGATGCACCAACAAATCCAATATTTTGTGGCCAGTACTGGTCCATCATGCCTATGATACTGCTTAGTGGTAGTGGTGTTTTGCTATGAAGTGAAAACTTCACAAATGGCCTGGCAACTTGTGGCGCCCTTGAAGGTTCTGAATGTGCTACGAAGGCCACCATACAACATTACTATATATTAACTTCTTCATCGATTGTTTCACCTCCTTGTTTCTTAAAGCATATATTATTGGGTTCAAAGTTGGGGTGACAACAGTAAACAAAATGGCAGTCATCCTGTCTTGATCCATTGAATCCTTGGTGGATGGGCGTAGGTATGTGCAGATGGCAGTACCAAAGTAGAAAAGGACGACAGTCAAGTGTGAGACACATGTGGAGAAGGCTTTCTGCCTGCTCTCAGAAGATTTTATCTTCATCAGGTGGGAGCCAATATATACATAGGACACTAAAATCATAAACAATGCACTGGGTGCAAAAAATCCAGCAATTATCGACACCAGCATCTCATTAATGTAAGTGTCAGTGCAAGCCAGCTTCAAAAGGGGCTTGATGTCACAGAAGAAATGACTGACCTGATTGGAGGCACAGAACGGCAACCTGGCTGTTAAAATGGTGTGGGGCAAGGAGTACAAGAAGCCAACAGACCAGGAGCTGGAAGTCAACCAGATGCAGGTGCTGGCATTCATTATAGTCACATACCTCAAAGGGTGGCAGATTGCAACATATCGGTCAATAGACATGGACGTGAGCAACATAGCCTCTGTGCATCCCAAGAGGTGGAAAAAGTGCAGCTGTGCAATGCAGCCCTCAAAGGAGATGGTCTTCTTCTCCACCATAAAGTCGCACAACATCTTGGGGACTGTGACTGATGAAATGCAGAAATCAAGGAAGGAGAGGTTAGCAAGTAAGTAGTACATGGGGGTATGAAGATTGGGTTCAGTGATCACAACTGTCACTATGATACTATTAGCCATGATATTAAGAATGTAGAAAGCCAAGGCAAAAACAAAGAGAACGACCTGGAGATATGGCATTTCTGTAAATCCAAGCAGAACGAATTCAGTCACATGTGTCTGATTGCCATCTTCCATTTCACCCTAGTTAAAATGAAAACATGAAATTGTTAATGATAATCATTGTGTCTTTAAAATTATATTTGTATTTAAGGGCATTGCTGCATAGGCTTATGATCACTGAGAAACTGAGAGGGGTTATTTGACACAGATGCAGGTTTACTGCACTAGAAATTTGGCAGAAGTTTCAGGAAAACCAAATATATGTTAAGTTGTTATCCTAGGAAGGGTGTGTAGTTCACTCACACCTAGCCAAAGAAACCCCTGTGTGGTATCTTGCAAATCCCCTTTATGTCCTCTCCCATCCCCTTAACCCGGGAGTCTGCAACCTTTGGCTACCCAGAGGTTCTGTACTACAACTCCCATGAGCCCTTATCAGCATAGTCAACGGTGAGGGATTATAGAAGAGCCTCCGGTTGCGGACCTTCCTAAAGGTAAAAGTGCTATTGGGTGGGTCATTGTCGTTAGTGGGCAAATGAGGTTGCATTTGGCATTTGATGACGCCATAATGCGGCAGTGCTTGATAATGTAAGGCTTCATTGAGCATATCAGGAAATTACATGGTTTTTTGAGGCTGCACATTGTATCTGATACCATTGAATTGGGGTTGTTTTATTGTGACTGAAACGGTCGCAGCGGAAATGACCGCCTGGGAAATGTACGCAATACAAAAATGTTTGTACATTTCCCATGCGGACATCCATTTTAAAACAACCCCAAATCCATACAATCACACAGCCCCACCCACACCCCCAACACACCTCCACCCTCAACACGTCCCAACTCACCCTAACCCCCTACTTACCTTTCATTCCGACGTGCTGTATCCCTGCAGCGTGGTTCTCTTTCACTTCCGTGATCCGGAAACCAGCACCACAGGGTCCTTTTTTTTTTTTTTTTACTTTTCGTCGGGTCAGATCCATCGGTGTCCCCTGCAACCACTGCTTACTATTTCTCTACAGGTTCTGCCCCCGACACATCATGACACACCGATGGCATATCAGGGCATCACACTATTCAATATGTTGGTCGCTAAAGGAGCCTTCTGCCTGCGTTAATAGGTATTCTATGCATATTCGTGTTATACATTATTAGTACAACTTGCAGAGTCAAATGGTACATGGCGTTGTTCTGGGGATGTCATTCAGCACATTACGTCACTTTCATTAGCCCTTGCATTTTGATGTATCGACGTTCTTGGCCTTCAATGGTATATTTTAGAATTATAGTTATCTCCATCATCCCAATTGCTGTTGAATGCATTTATTTGTTATTTATTTTGCAATTCTTTTTTTATTAGTAATATGTAATCATCTTTGTACTACTCCATTAAGTAGATCACATCATGTGTTTGTGAGCAGGTTGTTCTTATAGATGTTGTGCAAGTGTTTTTGCATGTAATCTATAGAATTTTTATATATTTTACCAGCAATGGCAAACTAGATAGCATAGAAAAACAGGATAATTGAGTCACGAAAACCTAATGAAGAGAGAGATGGTTTAGATAGCTGTATGGAAACTAATTACCAGAGTAAAACAGTAGAATGTCAGTTAAAGAACCAATAGACTTTTAATCTAGTGTACACTCAGGAAACACATTTATCATTCAAAGACCACATATTTTGGAAATGCAGCTGCTGCATAGTCACTTCCTACTTTATCTAAACATGCTGTAATCTTAGCCCTTAATATCTGGGTTCCAATTACAAAATGTGATATGGTTGATTTTGGGTGATGGGCAAAGTTTGAACTTGTATTAACAAAGTGCCAGTGCTTGCATTCGTTAGCCAGCATTTCAACATAGCAGGTGAACAGGTTAAAGAATGAACATCTTGGCGTAAAAGTATAGATATCAAGATGACTTGGCAGGCCATGAATCAGCTGCTTCCGGACATTTGTCACATTGTTGGTTGGAGGTTTGGCCAACCTAAAGAGAAAGAACATACCCGCCAAATGTATTCAGACATTCAACTTAAACGTCTATCCTGAGATATTATAAAAGCTTCTGACATGAACATGTATCCTATGATTGCATCTCACCACTTTGCCATAAGATGTACTGTCAATATTGACAGAAAATCCACTGATTACTTTGGGACCTACAGAAGATTTGCTGATGACAAGAGAGCAAATACCATTCAATTAGCAATCAGTGAATAATATAATCTCAAAGATGGTGCATCCATCCCAGACTTAATAGGGGAGGTACTGGAGGTATTTACTAGAGGATGCCCTCCAGGTTCAGGTGACAATGTTGGCAATTGTTTTCATCTATTGTTTTCTGTATTTGCTCATGTTCATAACACTTTTGGACATTGCCCAGGAAACCATTTATTCCCTCCCCTATCCACCACATTTTCGTGTACTTTAATGAACATTATGTGTAGAACTAGTATATTCAACATTGTGCCTTGACAAAGCACTTTGTATACGCGTGAAAGTCAGCAAAGTTCATCCACAAAGTGTTCATTTCTAATGAACTAAACAGACAATATAATTTAGGCCAAGGGCTGCCACCACAGAAACCGACACAGCGCTGTGCTCGTTTCTCCTTGTTTGTAAATTACTTGTGTAGGGCTGGTGGTTGGGGATGAGGGCAATTACACCCTTTCATCCTTCTCACTGGTTCAAGAGGCAACATTCTTTGGGAATTAATTGACCTTCTGGCAACATTTTAAAAAAAGACTCAGAAATGTGTGCAGCAGGATGGTGGCCCCTCTCTTTCTCCACTAAAATGATTGAGTCCATTATCATCAAAATGAACAGATCTTGTGCTCCTGTACCCATTGGCTTGCACCATTGTATTGAAATATGATCCTGGTATATGGAGCAATGTACTGTTCAAGCTGTTTACTAGTGTTTGTCGAGATCGCTGTATTCCTGACTCGTGGAAGAATGCTATTCTTATTCCGGTGTTTAAATCAGGTAATAGATCTCTTCCTGAAAATTATTGACTGTTGTCAATCTTAGATTCTACCGGGAAAGTTTTTTCAGCCATTGTTCTAGAACATTTAAATGCCTGGGCCCACACTAACCATCTACTTCATCCTTTGCAAACCGGTTTCCGATGTGGTACTAGTACTACCCACAATATTCGTGTTCTAGATGCCATAACTAATTATGCCAAATCAAGTATTGGGGTGTCTGTATATGTAATTTTTGACGATTTTAGGTCAGCGTTTGACCGAAACAAATTGTGGGATATTTTACTGAAACTAGCCTGCCCTAGTTGGCTGATTGATATACTTGTTAATCTTCATGATAACAACACTGTGCAAATTCGTTTAGATAATGAGGGCAGCATGACACAGCCTATTAATGTGAATAGAGGAGTCAAACAAGGCTGTCTTCTGGCCGCCCTCTTATTCAACCTCTGTTTAGCAGACCTTATCAGATGCCTTGCTACCAAAGCCAAAAGTCCAGTGAAATTTGAATAAGCGTTAATATCAGCTATGCTTTACCAGATGATTTGGTGATTATTGATCACACTATAACCGGGACGAAGGCTATGCTGGAAGAACTTGACTGTTTTGTAAAAGAACATGGCCTAACAAATAATTTGCAAAAAACTCAGGCAATGCTGTTTTCCCGTAAGAAAGTAAACAGAGTGAAAATAGAAGTTTCTTGGGGTATTGTGGAATACACTGAGGAATTCAAATATTTAGGTGTTCTTTTTAATTGCAAAACTGGATACAAGGATCTTATTGAGAACAAACTTAGGAGGGCCAAACAACTTACTATGATGGTGCATAAGAAGTTTTTTAAAGAATATGCTGGTTATTCATTAAAAGGTATTCTTATATTATATCGTCAATGGATTATTCCGACTCTGATTTACAGGTTAGGAGCCATATCCATATCCGACCTTTCTTTCCTCGATAGGATTGAAGATTTATTTTGGCGTACCATATTGAGAGTACCTCGTTCGTGCCCCATCCAATATATTAGAGTGGAACTCGGTTTACAATCTTTGAGTTCCACTGTGCGACAACAACGTGGCCTCCTTAATTTGAAAGCAATGTGTCACCCTGAGAGTGACTTGCTACAAATTATTGGAACCAATGTGGCTAAACTAAATATATCTTCTTCTAGGAGCAAATATTTATCTAGTTGCTGTAAATACTTTGAAGAATTACAGTGGGAGGCAAAAATGAACCAATGTGGATTCTTTCCTGCTATTAAAAAAGCGTTTAAAGCCAAAGCAAAAAGAGTCGATTGGGAAATGACTTTTATTTGAATGTATGAATTGAAACATTTTAATATATTGAATGGATTGTACATAGTATTAGAAGCCTCAAAGATACTTAATACTTTGTCCTGACCCTCTGGTAAGAAATGTTAGACTTTTAATGCGCACCAACCAACTTCCGGTGAAGTCTCCCTTTGGTGCTCAGTGGAAGATTCCCAAAACAGAGAGATAGTGTCGAATGTGTCTGGACATAGACGAATGTGAGACTGTTAGACATGTTTTGACTTCATAATTGGTGTTATGTACATGGGAGTTCTATGCATTTTGTTGTCTTGTCTTAACAAAATAAGAGATGTCATCTTGTGTGGGTCTGTGAGAAACAACTACACTATAAATGCAGACGGCAAAAGGGTCAGTATTGCTGTGCTACTGCACAAGGATTTTCTACCAGTGGTGGGGTGCCATTCTAATTTTCAAACTGCAAATAAAAGTCCACCAAAACAGCAGAACCTTCTTTTGGTTTGTGTTGATTTTAACATGCCCCAAGCCCACAGCCAGATAGAACTCCCAGGATGCCATTGGATAAGAACCCTTCAAAACTATTAACACTGTCAATGTTTTGCTAGAATTTTGCTGTTTCTTCCACACTTTCATTGTGTTCCGCTACTGACCTGCCAATTCCTTCCAGGCTCCTCGCTGGGCCTTCGCGGGGTCACTTGAAACACTTGTGCATAGGCGCATTATAAATGCCATATCATATCATATCATATCATATCTTCACTTGCTGTCCTTTGTACTGGACAGTTGTGTGCTGCAATCATTGCACAGATGCTAGCATTGTGCCACCTTGTCTTCATGTCTTATGTGGCAGGGTAAGTGTTGTCAATGCTTTCACCGGATCCTTTATGCAGACCCATGTTTGACATTTGACCGCCTCTGATACTTTCTGGGACCTTTCTTCACACGCCTTATCAATCCGCTGTCACTTCCTCTGCAAGGATCTCAAGCCCTTATACAGGTAAACCTTTCCTACATATCACCTGCTTCACCACTGGCTCTCCTGCTCTTTCAGGGCTGTCAGTGCTACATGGGTTGATGTCTCTTGCCCTTTTTGTTTGGCCAACTGCACTCTCCAGCACCCTGAGATCCTCAGCACCCTACGCAGCAGGGCACGGTAGGGCGCTCCTGGATTGCCTCTGTTACCTCCAAAACTTGCACTTAGATTTCAACTGTCGAGTGATGGATGATGTCTTCAGTGGAGAGTGAGTGATACCTCACCTTTATTGAAAGTTTGCAGCCTGGTGCTTTTGCACTCCAAATAATTGTGTCTCTCAATTCAGTCATGATTATGTTTGATACCTGCCACTTTGCGATTTATATTTTTCAAGAATGTCTAACTTTGCAATGCAAACAGGCTGGTTGGTGCATCTGGCCCAAATTTTATTTTTAAAGATTGTTTGAAAATAATAGCATTCTTTCCTTTTAATATGTTGATGACTAACTCTGAGCAGATTTGCTTTTAGGCGAGAAACATTTCTGAAGCTGCCGCTGAAGTAATTTTTGTTAGAGAAATATTTGTAAAATAATTGTTTTTATTACGCCAACCCTTTTTCAGACATAAACTGGTGAATCTAAGGAGGTATGGTAGGAGTAATTACTACTGGATTTCATTAGATTGCTATTTGTTCATTATTGGACGTTCAGTCCATTGATGAATAAATTGCCAGTGGTGTTATTAAGATGAACGATCCGATAAAATGTAAAGAAAAAAGCGAAGACAGATTAGAAGCAGCAGGCATTTCTAAGTGTACTGGGGTGTGGGGGGAGTTTTACACAGTGATCAAACACCAGCACTGAAATTCCAAGCATCACTGCCTGGGGAAATACTAAGGAAGTTAGGGTTTTGGCATCAAGTTTGGTCATCCTCCAGGAGAGACAGAGGAATGTTGCGCAACTTTGCGGGAACCACCATCTCCCATTGTCCATTCTCATTAAGTGTCAAAGGGTGTAGATCATAAGCTCATGTCTGGGCTATCTCGATGCATAGGGAAAGTTATCCTCAAAGCATCTGATGTGTCGGCACACTGGGATGTAGAATTCCAAAGGAGACCTCTAACGCGAGTTGGAGACTGGGCTTCAAGGTGCCGTTTCGAAAGGGTCGTTGGCTGCACATAAAGTCCTCATGCATTCACATATGATGAAGTAGCAAAATGTGTCATGAAGTTCCACCCATTAGATACGACTTCTAATGCTTACAGCAGAAGCATGGAGATGCAAAGATCCACTCATAAAATATCAAACACATACCTTGTACGGTCTCCATATAGCTCTGTATGTTTGCAGGGACTAGTGTTCCACCAGGGTGCAATGTGAGCCGATGACATGGGACAATTTTGTAATGGTTTTCACTGAGCTACATCCAGGTACAATATCAATAATCACAACCTTGAGACATAGCAGTATCTTGCGATGCTTCTTTCCTCTTCAGAAGTTTAGCCTTTTTATAGTTCTGAAAGGTTAATTATCTGGGCTGTGAACATGTTTGACTCATTAGCAAATCTGTCAACATTAACATTGTAATGACATCAGGGACTCGTTTACTTTCCTGGTGGGAATAACGTGGTGATATTAACAGTATGAGAACCTTAGAGCAGCGAAGGCCATGGGGAGTGGAAGGACTGGGAATACATTGCAAGTAATGACAATCTTCTACAGTTTCCTCAATGTGACAAGAACTGATTATACCATTACATTTGCATTTGGATATTTTTGCGAAGTATTTGGTTGATGGCAGATTTGCAGCCATTTCACATGTCTGTCCATGTTTTTCTCTTCTCAGGACACTGCCAAGAAGTATGGATCAGTTTGGCCGCTGCCTCAGTAAAGAACGTCAAGGGCCCCATTTAGAGTATGGAGGTATTTCCTTCGGCAAATACCACCAACATCAAGTGATGTTTCAATGGTAAGCATGCAGGAACTGGAAAAGTATGGGTTAAAGTCATGCAGACATTTAGTTTAGTAATTCCCCATTTTGGAGTTCCCATTGGAATACATGGGAGATGTATATTGCTGCATGCAGTCATAAATTAAACTCTAACTTTGGTGGTGCAGTGCTAATTGCAAGTCTGAACTCCTGAAACTTGTTGTTTTCTTTAGTGAATGTGGAGCGTCCATCTGAGAAAGCCACCATGATGCCAATAGTCAACAACCACCAAGGTGACCGCCAAAGAGGCCAGCCTAGGGAAAAATCATGAAGGGGGAAACCCTTCCAGATTTGGTGAGGAGATGGAGCCGGGCTAGTCACATAGGCACCAGGGTTGGTCAAGCAAATGTCAGTGAAGGCATTTCCAGACCAGGTCCAATAATAAGGTGAGGATCCAATGGGGAGAAGGTTAAATACAGAAAGAATAGGCAGGTCAAAGGAAGGCAGGTTCACACAAGGACAGGAAAGAGACAACAGGGCAGGAGTATGACAAAGGAAGAATAATTTAGAAACAGAATCCTGCAGCATACATGCGATTAATAAGGTGGGTATTCCTGGAGTCTGGCCCATCTTTTAGGCCTTTAAAGGCTGTCGTGTCCCTGCTACTTCTGACCTGGAGTGGAAATTCACCAATTCCAAAGAGGTGGCTCTGAGGTATGGCTACTGCTATCTTGAAGGAGGCTTTGAGACAGCCGTTCCTGCAACGATGGAATGAAACCACAGTGAAGCAATGCCAGAGTGGCTAGAAGGCATTGACACAATGGCGCCAGGAGAGCAGGTAAGGTGTAAAAGCATGTCCCCTCCAAACGCAGGAACCACTGGGTTTCCTGGGATCTCAAGGAAATAACGTTCTGATTAGGCTGAGGCCATCTATATAAGAACCAGATTCCCATGATATATTGCAAGGATCCTAAACTTCCCAATCCACAAGATACTGTAACCAGTCTCTAGGAAATGTAGAATTGCAAATTCCTTTGACAACATATTCAGAGTGACCATCGTACAAAACAGGAGGTGGAGTAAAAGGTTCTGGGGTGACCCTAGAAGAGCTTCAAAAGAGAAACATGAAAAAACAGATAAATCTGATGCCAAGTGCAGCGGTACCGAAGTGGAAGTCACCCACATTGATCTGTGTCTTGATAATAAAGGTCCCAAACTACCTAGAAGCAAACATAGAGGGCACCAAAACGCCTATGCAAAGGCTTGGAGGCAAACCACACCTTATCTTTGGCTTTGAATGGAGGGGGTCTTGTTGCTTCCGATCTGCTTCTAGCTTCATTCGTTCTTGCATTACTTTGAGACTAGCGGCTGCAAGTTCGTGAGCTTCATGGATGTTTCAAAGATGAACATCCAAAGAGGTTACTTTGGAGTCTGAACATTGGTTAAAAAGACCATTGAGTTAATGTGATAGAACTCGGTAGTGGGTAACAGTTCTTCCCAGTTATCATAGGAGGATGAAGCAAAACAGTGGACATAAGGCTTGAGCGACTGATTCAGATGCTTGGTGTACCGTCTGACTTGTGTACGGGTTCTGTGGCGTGCGCTGTGGAAAATAGACCTGCTCCCCTGCTACTGCAAAAACATTCTTACAAATTGAATGACAGTGTTGAAAGTTCTAAGCATTGCAGTATAATATTAATCCTTAACAAAGTCATTCATCCACTTCCAAAGCAGGAAGTAGAGAGAGGGTAGCTGTGTGGCATTTCGTGTTTTAACAGCAAAAAAAGACATTGGGCCTCATTAGGACCCTGGCGGTAAGGGGTTTGCGCCAGCGTTAGCTGCGCCGACCCCTTACCGCCAACTACGAGTTCCCAGAGCGCCATGGTCACTTTTCCGCCTGCTTTTTGCGGGCGTAAAAATCCATGGCGCTATGGGACCTCGGTGTTAATTACGCCACCGTAGTGTACGGTGGCGTAATTAACTCCTTCCCCACTCCCATTGAGCCCTATGGGGCCGAAATGGGAATGGGGAAGGGTAAATGGGTCAATGGGGACTTACCGCCCCGCCGACCTCGGAATGGGGCGGTAAGTCCGCCATCCGCCATGGCGTAAAGGGACTTTGCGCCATGGCGGAAAAGTCCGCCGATGGCGGAAAAAATCCGCCAGGGTCGTAATGAGGGCCATTGCATGAACTTAAAATTCACCATTTAACCGATATAACATAATACATAAAAGACTATGGCCTCACAACGAGTTGGGTGGTAGCATTTAAATTTGGCAGTAACGGGGGGCGCTGTTGTGTGCATGCGTAATGGCTGCCTGAACTCCAGAGCTCCGATCCGAAACAAATCCTTATCTACAATAATGCTGTTTCGGGGTCACCCACAAACTGGAAATATAGATGGATCGTTCATCTTAATAACACCACTTCGTCCGAAGGTCTAGAGAACACCAACAGTAAATCTGGTTTGAAACCGTGAGACGGCGGCAGAGATACCTCGTTGGCAAAATCTGCCGTGAACGAGGGGGTGCGCGGACTGTCCACGGGAACCGTGCAGTAACTACCTGAGACCGTTGGGGGAGTCTGGCTGCAGGCCGTGAGTGGGAGAAGCTGCTGACTGGCAATAGATGCCAACTCCACTGCGCTGGTCGTTGCACAGTGGGAGCAGTGGTTTAAACCCCCAACAAACAGAGCTGGGCACAAACAGGAGCTCCTCAAAGTGACTGACCACGTTGGACGGCAGCACCATTGGGGGTAGCGTGGTTGAGGCACCTGCTGAGCCATCCCGCGACCCCACGACCGATCTAACCCATTCGCCTGCCTGAACGGCAAAGCAAATTGTGGCCAAAACTCCACATTGGGCGGCTGTGCTGCACCACGGTACTTGGAGAGTTCAGCGGACACAGGCTACCCGCGACCCAGCGGAAAAGAGAGGAAGCGGCCAGCCCATAGAGGGGAACTCACCGGCTCTTGACCACATGATCCGGTGGTGAATTCCCTTGGCCTGAAGGTAGGGGGGGCTGGGTGAGTGTGAAACTGCCTCAGTTTACGGGCCCATTAGAATGGAATGCTGAGACCAGACACCTGAAGTGGTCTGCCCAAGCTCCATCCCCTCGGCTCCTCTGACGGCAAACGCAGGGCAACATCCGCATGGGGGGAACACTCTCCCATGATTACAGTTAAGTTAACAAGGAACGCATCCTGGATGGCAGCGGGGAGGGGCGTCATCCGAAGTCAGCCAGATCACCTGCCACACACTGTGCTGAGGATCCTCCAGTGCCGTGCTATGGTGACACTACCCTCTGACAGGGATCTACTTTGTTCCGCAATGCTGGATGCTAACCATCACAGTGTATACATTTAAAAGCCACTGAATCACAAGAAATGAGGAAATAAAATAAAAATGAGGTGGTAGGGAGACACCAAGAAATCCTACCCTGTACTCTAGCTGGCTGCCCATAGCGGTAAACGGTGCAGCGCCGCTCAAGATATAGCTAGAAGATTGGCCCATTACCATATCCTGTAATCCGCGGCATCAAGGGCACAATTGACCACACGAACATTAGGACACTTATGTTAAACGTTATGGTGGAGGTGAGCGGAGGTGGGGGACACAGAGACTGCTGCGAAACTGGAATACAACAGTATCTCCCATGACTGATAATACTAAGGAGTGAGATAATCACCACACTGCAACATCACTGTGCGCGTACATACCCCAGAAGCATCAATCCGTTGATTGCATAACGTGGGAGAACACAGTCCATTCTGTAGCACAGATCACAGTGCATGTACAGATACGAATCACGCCAAGCTCAATACACCTCTGACCTCTCTACAATTGACGATTGGGGGAGACTCTGGGTGCTTACTGAACAAACTTTTGGTGATATTGAACCTCGCAATTCAGGTCCCTATATAAATCTACATCCTGTACACTGTTGCCTTAACAACAGTACCACGCATTAGAGAATCCTATAAGACTGGAAGTATTGACTGAGCCATTATGTTGGGTGAGAACCGACCATCCCTCGCTTTGTAGTGTGAACACATAGCCATCCTATGAACCTGGTTGAACATACCCACCAATAATTGGGGTGTGTGGAAGTCCCACTACATAAAGTTCCTATGCCAGGAGGCCAGAGCAGCAGCTAGTGAACCATACGGTGGGCTGAAACTCGGACATACCAGCAATCATACCTGTGCTGCCCCACCTCATCCCATTTTACAATACGGGGCAAGAAGTACTGATGTATAGAGGAGATGACGAAGGCCGCAGGCACAAAAAAGAAAGGGCAAATGGACTTGTTCACAAGCTCTCAGACACAGGGTTGCATAGCAGCGACATCGAAAGCTGCAGACACCCACACTGAGACACTAGACAACGCCAGAGAGGACTGCCTGATGTTCCACCATACAAAATCATTTCCTAGCTATGAACATCAAATTGGATGATATAGTGGCAACCATTGGCTCACTTAAAGCGAGAGTGGACAAAGAAAGTGCCCGCATTACGGAAGCAAATGGCAGAATCAGCTCAAATGAAGACACAATCACCCAGCATGGGTGGGACATTGGTCAACTAAAGGGGGACCTGTCCAAGATGCAAAATAAATGAGAGGATCTGGAATCAAGATCCAGGAGAAAAAACATCCAGATAGTTCTAGTCTCGGAATCCTTCTGCAAAGGCCCGATCGGAGGGACATGTGGAATCTATTCTGAAATCCCTCTTCAACACGGGGTCCTTCTCTGAACATTTCCTGGTTGAAAGGGCCCACCGCACTCTGGCCCCGGTGCCCAGAAAAGGAACACCGCCCGCATGATAATCACTCGCCTCCTTAACTACAGGGACAGAGCTGGCTAGAGAAAGAGGAATGCTGCATTATGAGGAGAACAATATACCCATATATCCTGACTTTGCTGCAGGCATTCAAGCACAGAGGAAGTCATATGAACCACTCAAGCGACTACTCCCAACACGCCAGGTTCCTTATGCCCTGATGTTCACTGCCAAAATGAGAATCCAACACAGGGAAAGAGTGCATTTCTTCAAAACTCCTTCTGCAGCTATGGCCTACATTGGGTCCTCCATTCCTCTTCTTCCTAGAGGATGTGGGGTGATCAAAACATGAGACCCCAACCTGACAAGGAAACGCACGATCTGGCAGACTGAATGATGTGAATGTTTATATCCTGTTAGACAATATAAGGAATTAAGGCTTAAATCCATATACTAAGGACACACCAGTCACGAGGTTCAAAAGCAAAACATGTTTTTATAGTACACATTTGGCCAAGCAGATCTCAACACCTCACGATGTGTGCATGCAGACACTGTGAGAGGAGAGAGAGAGAGCATCAGAAAAGCTTCAACATTTATACTGGTCAATTCACAAAATCAAAGCATTGTCCAGCCCCTTACACGTAATTCTCAAGCTAGGGTTCACAAATCATATACGTAGCTTGTTCGCCTAAACATTGCACATTCCTGACCGTCGTTTCCAAGATGATTTACTGTCTGGGACTGAGGCACATCTGCATATCAAAGAATATCTTGTTCTCTCACAAGGTGACATTCTACTAACAAACGTTATCTTGTTGCTGCTTTCTTGGGCTAAGGTCACACAGTTCTAAAACTGAGAAAATACCAGCTTCCGCGGAGGAGCACATACAGCCTCATATAATTCTAATTTTACTGCCCTCTCAATAGCACTAACAATACTGTATGGGACCTGGTTTACTGATTAGTCGTGCTCATGCACAGCTTCAAGGTTCTACGATACAGGACAAACAATATATTACAGACGCTTCACATATCCACATATGTAAGCATTTCAGAGTTCAAATCTCGGCTACCTTATCACGTTTAGGCCTAGGACACAGAATATTGTGCGAAGCAGAGGAGAGAGAGAGAGAGAGACAGCAACAAGGCAGATAAAACCAAATGGTTTCTTAGTTGCCACTTTCAGATTCAACTATTCACAATACTACAGTGTGATACGAGTGTGCTTCAGACCAACATATTATCAGACGGTATTGTAGCAAACGGTTTCACAAACCCACCTTTTGGCCTTAAGCCAAGAGCATCACCCAAATACAGCATCCTCATCAGACCATGTGTCGTCAGTAGAATATTCTGAATCACTGACATCATAAACATTGATACACATGAATACCTTAATGACTGCATCCTGCATTGTAAAAGCATTGCTGGCATCTTGAGGCCTAGATTTGTGTTTCAACTTTGCCGCACCGATTGCTTGCACACAACTGCCCCCTAACATGGAGCAGATGGCTGGTAGAAACTAGATGCAACAACAACAAAATAATATAATATTAAGTATTATAGCTAAGAAAGTGAATATCTTCCATCCCTATGATCGCAACAAATCCCAGAGCCAGACGCTGAGATTCCAGTTACCTTCGGGAATGTGTATTTCTGTATTGAGGACATGTAACCTTTTTACTGCTTCGAATACTGTGAGGGAGGAATCAGGTACGAAAATGCAACATGCAGATCCCACAAATTTGCAAACACCACCACGATCAGCCAGGATGATGTCAAGCACCATTCTGTTTTGAAGTGCCACCAATCTGATAGCTTTTGTTTTCTAATGTCATATGGTACAGGATATTAGTGGTTTTGTTAATAGTTTTCTCTAAAACTCTGGATAGTCTCCTAATGTTCTGCGAGTCTATTATCTGCCTCCAGAAAGGTACAAAGGATTTGGCTATGTCACCGAAAACCTGCCAGGCCGTGTCACCTTCGTCATCCCATCGGGGATGAGATTTGGATATTTCAGCAGTAGTGGCACGATATACACCAGGAAGGAGTATCCTCAAATAACATGTACCTCCCCAATCCCTTGGTAACCATGGATATGCTTCATCTCTGAATTCAAAATAAACATGACCTCCTATGTACAGTGGCTTCTCCTCATGCTCCAGTATTGCAGTATTCATGCATTTATCAAATGTACCCATTGGTCGAGAGCCCTTCTTCCACATCGCCAATGGGACAGAATGCGGACTGTGGTTGATGGTGTAAGAAGGAGGCATGGCATCCTTATTACCTACTGGAGCTATCTTGAAAGTGATCATGGATTGATAAGGTCTGGAGAGTCTATCAATAGGTCTAGTTGAAGCAACATTCATCTTACTTCTATTGGCAAATACAGAGCAACCCAAAGGTGTCAGCACTAGTCTTTCAAATTCCCAGAAATGGTGTCATTCCATCTACCAAAAAATAGTGTTCTAAACGAGGCGTAACATGCAGTGCTAAGAGGTAAAGGATGTGTATACCAACCCAGCCCTCTTTCCCCATGCTGAGGTAAGTTTGAACATACTGAGTGGAAGGAGGGGGCCTTTTGCCCCCCCATTCCTACACTTCCTGGGTAGGCCCAGGTGCGGCTGCTCTGGGTTCAGGGCCCCGGCTCTGGAGCACTCATACGAGAATACCCATAGGAACTGCGACCTCCCTAGTTACAACATAAAACCAGAGTTGAACGAGACTCCATTTTGTAAGCTACCGACTCCATTTTGTAATGGCAGGATAGTGTGAAATTCCAATGCAGGCCTGCAGCTCTCACAGCCAGGCACATACAGCGAGCAAGCTACTCTCCCCACCTCCTTCCCTTTGCCGTCTCTGCAGTTGTTCAGTTCCCATGAGAGACTAGCTGCGAGAATGCAACAAACTTTACACTGTATCTCCTGTCTTCCGTCTTACTTCATTGACCCAGATACAGCCCTAAGCAGGGGCCAGTACAAAAGCTATCTGTCTCTATAAACCTGCCCCCAGACCCAACAGACCCTGGCCATAAAGGACACCATCCCTATATTCCTTAAAACAGGGTCGACAAATAGAAATGACCCTCGAGTCTGATTGTTCGCGCCTTTATTAAGAAAGAGCCAACGTGCCTTTTTGATTGCAAGATAATATAAAACCATTAATGGTGCAATAAGCATAATAGCAAACAATATATCATATATGTGTGATCATAAGTTCTCATGTTAAAACTCAATTATGAAAGTGTAATATATATATATATTAACATATGGTATAACGCTGCTCAATAGAAATAGATTGCAACAACAAAATGCATAACCAGCATAATACTGCACACACCAGCACTGAGCTACCTCATTTTCATAAGTTCAAATGTAAATATATGTACGACATTGTGGAAACGTAATACAGCAACCAATCACTCTCACCAAATTACAACATGTGTTAAGGCCGTATGCACAGACCTTGAGCTATGAACTGTTTTAATGAAGAATGAACACTAATTCAAGTACACGTTTAATTTCTCGATGAGTTTTTGTTACAACGAGAATATTTAGCTAGCTAGAAAATATAGTATATTCTAAATCAGTATAACCTGAATGTAATATAGTAAGCCACATATAAAGGCCTGTATGTAAGCTGTATTTCTGAAGGCCCTGGTTCTTTGTGCAACACAGAACTATACCGCAAAGAGGTTTCTATTCTTCTCTACCCCTCATGGTGTCAAGGTAGATTAGCAGAGATTTAATGATGTTTGAACCACTGACCATTAAACCCCCACAATGAAATGTATGCCCATGATGGTATGTGCCTCATGTGATCTATTTTTTATAGTCGTACATTAAGAGCCCTCTTTTCTTGTTTATCAGATGGACATCCCAGATCACACAGTGACCTTAAGAGCTAGCCATTAAGAGCTAGCTGTTCAGACATTACATTCTGAACTGTCTGAACAGATCAAGCGCTGCATTTAATGGATGAATCTTAACTTCGGCCCAATGATAAATTAACCTGTGTTTGAACCAACATTTTCATAGGTGTTTAAGGCACAAGTCTTTGAGATTGCTGGACAAGCAGATTATGGTAGTGAATGAATGTGAATGTTTGGCCACAAGGACAAATGTCAAATGGTTATTTAACAAAGAAACAACATCACAAGTTGCCGTTCCCACATTGCAGTTCGATGAGCCCAGCTGACCGATTGACCCAAGACGCGTCATCGCCACACCACGTGTTCCCAAACAACCAAGCGCCTCCAACCCTATGGCACCTATAGGTGTTCACATGTAGCCCCCTACTGACCAATCCCAACTGTTCATGTGCCCCTTAGGCCTTCCCTTTGCTTGATGACAAATTTTATGTATAAAAGTAAATGTAACATGTTTTCTGCAGAGCACTCTCGGCGTGAGCAGAGTAGATTCTGCTTGCCCTATTTAGATAAAGCCTTTTCTTAACACTAGCACTTGGTCTTGGTCTCATTCCCTCCAGGGATGTGTCCTGATTGACTCTATTGAGTGATTTGACTGTATTTTTGGGGGCCTCACACCTTCATTGGTGACCCAGACGCGATAGCGTTCTTCCCGTCCTTCTGGCACAAGACGTCACCCTCTTTATGACCCGGAGTGCGCTCCCTCAAGAGCTACCCGCCAACGGCAACCGGTACACCTAGACGTGTGCACGCAATAGGGCAAAAGGGTATGGGATCCCCCTTTACAAAACCCACCATACCAGGGTGTGGTCTTTGAGCGAGGAGCGGCGCACTGACCGGTCGGGTCCAGTGGGTCTGAGATCAAGACGGACATGTGAGTGTCAAGTGCGGGTGATATTAAAAGGAGGGTGGGAGTCAGAAGGGTTTTGAGACAAATGGTATCATTTGGGATGAACAGGTGCAGAGATTTGTAGCATAGACGGGGAACCTGGGGGGTTCGGGTCTTTGCTATGTATTTCATTCTACTTTTATCTATCACATATGGCCATTAGGACGGTAACAGAGAACAAGGTGAAAAGAGGTCAAAGGGATTGGGGGGTGGAAGGCAGCGCCGCATAGTGCTATCTCGACTAGTACAGGATAAGTGGATATGGGAAAACTGAGGTAAAAGAAGAAAACGTAGGGGTCTCAAAGGAAGACCCGAGTAGTAGTTAGAAATGCTTTTTCCGACTTTATCTTATCTACTTCTTCCTCTCTCTCCCTCTTGGGTGGACTGGGGCGAAGTAGTGGGAGAGAACTGTTTCAGGGAAGTGCAATTGAGCAGGGGTAGAAGGGGCACTAGGGAAGGCGAAGTACAATTTATGGTGTCTATGTTTTCCCTTGCAAGTGAAAGCATTGTCTGTTGTTGATGAACATTAATGAAATTGACCTGACATTTGTAAAGATAAAGCCCGATAAAGCGGCACTAGATATGGTTGCCACCTGTCTGTTTATTAAACACAAAGGGAAACAGTTGCAAAACAGGAAGGAAATATTGGACCTGTGGCGGCTGTTCGAGGAAGTGCCCCCAGAGAAAAGTGGTGAGTGTAGCACGTCTCCCCTGACAACAACTGGCAAATGAGAATAAGGTAGAGATCACACATGTATACCTTTTATTGACAAAACCAGTGCCCACAGAAGGATATAGTGATCCTGTGTACATAGCACAGCCCACATTCTAGATATGCTTACCCCGTTGGATGACGCTTGAATACTGTGGGGAGGGGGACTTTAAACAGTCCTGGACACCACCCTTGACATATCTTCTAGTGCTCATCGGGTGTTTACCAGGTCAGCCACTACGTTACACCAGATACTGACACAGCTGTCATTAATTGATGCCTTCAGCTATCCTAAAAGACCCCAATGTAACGGAATCTCTCCACATGGAAATTGAAGAATTCTTTACGAACAATGAGGGGTCCGTCAGTCACTATGCAACACTTTGGGAGACCTTTAAGGTCTGGGTGAGGGGGGTCCTCATGTCCAAGACCACAGGGCTCTTGAAATCTGCCAGACTGGAGCTGACAAGGGTGGAATCACAGCTACGGAACTGGAACTCCAATATAGTGAAACACATGAAAAAAAAACCTCTTGCTGACATTAACAGATTAATGAATGATTTTCACAAGCTGGCTGCCAGGGAAATACAATACATGGTCACCCCCATGAGGGCACGCAGGTGTGAGGAGGGTAATAAGGCTGCACGGTCCCTGTCTAACATTATAAAAGCTGAATGGCAGCATCGCCTTATTGCAAGTATCCACGCGAAAGACGGCAGGGTGATCACGAAGGAAGAAGGAATTAATCAAGAATTCACAAAATTCTGTACAGAGCTATACTCAAATCGTGGTACAAAATTAATTCTAGAAACAAATGATTATCTTGAGGCATTGAATCTCCCAAAACTGCCCCTGGAAGCCAAGTAGAACCTTGAACAACCAATCACCTGTGAGGAAATAATAGAAACATTTAAGTCTCTAAAATCGGGATAGGCCCCAGGTTCAGACGGCCTATGTGAAGAGCTGTATAAGGAATACCGTGCTGAACTGGCCCCTGCGCTGTTAAAAGTGTGAGAGGACGCAATGAACCGGAATATCCTTCCAGAATCCATGCGGGAGGCCGTAATAACCATACTGCTGAAGCCTAGATGTCCACCCCATGACATGTCCTCATATAGACCCCTATCGTTAATTAACTCTGACACGAAAATCTTTGCGAAAGTCCTGGCTACCAGGCTCCTGCCCCATATGCCTTCCCTAGTACACCCTGATCAGTGAGGATTTGTACCGACTCAATCTACTGCTTTAAATCTCTGCAGATTATTTGGGGTCATGGCACAGATCGATCTTGAAGCGAGGGCTGCTGTGATCTCCCTAGATGCCAAAAAAAGGCTTTTGATTCCGTTTCCTGGGAATATTTGTTCGCAGTGCTTAAATCTTTCGGAATGGGCCCTTACTTTATTAAATGTGTTCGGCTGTTATACGCTGTCTAAATTATTTTTACTGGGAAGGGGCACTAGACAGGGCTGCCCTGTTTTCCCCTACTCTGTTTGCTCTAACAATCAAACCAATGGTGGCATTTATACGACAGAACCACAGAAATATCATTATATGTGGACAAAACACTTTTGTAAATGCGAGACCCCGAGGCAAACCTGGGCCCCATCATATCTGACATGCACAAATTTGCTAAGTACTCGGGATATAGGGCCTCATTAAGACCCGGGCGGTAAGTACCAGTCATTACCGGCATGGCGCAATTACCGTGTCCGTGCTGGCAATAGACCGCTAAAAGCGGCCCATTACGAGTTTGCGGGTACAAGCTTTGCGCCATGCCGGTAATGACCTCACCGCCATGCCGTAAAAGTCCAAAAAATCCCCCTTTCCGGCACCGTCTGTAGTGGAAATAGCTCCTCCGGCATCCAAGCCGTCGGCATTAGCGGTGACCACTGATAGCGGAAACCGCTATTATCGGTGAATGCAAATAAGCGGAACCGGTAGTAGCGTCATCGCACAGGTATGGGAAAGAGCACGGCGGCCATCTTTAAAGACACAATCCATTGCCATCCACCACAACCAGGAGCCATCTGACCCACAGAACTCCAACACACCTCCACCACTACCTGTTGCAATTTACGATGCCAAAAGCAGTGAGAAAAATGGGAGATCGCCTGTGCAAGGAGCGCTTCTCCAGAGAGGAGCTCACCATGTTAGCGGAGACACCGCAGGAACATGCAGATGTGGTGTTCTGAAATGACATGTCCCGTCCAGCACTGCAGCGCAAAAAGCAGATTTGGGCAGAGGTCGCACAGAGAGTCAGTGCCGTTGGCACCACACCCCGCACACCCAAACAATGCGGTGATGAGGACTCCAGGGAGAAAGATGCCACACCACAGAAGAAGGCCAGGGCCGAGGAGGGAGAACACCGCCCCTCAACCTCAAGGGACAGAGGCCGACCTGCACCACCTCGGAGGCCATGAAAACCACAGAGGCCACAGCACCAATGTGCACCACGGCCCCCACAAAAAACACCAACACCAGCCACCATCACCCATGAGGAATTGGAAGAGGGCACACCATCGGCTGCCAGCAGCACAGTCGGTGAGACAGCTGCCACAGCAGCCATATCGGACGACGAGGGCGACGTACAGCTGCATGGTGCAACACCCGCCACAGGCCCCCTGCACTCACCCCAACTATCCCCATGCAGCGTGGTGGAGGGCAGCATGCATGGGCTGTCACCTGGAGATTCATGGCCGGCAAGTTTCAGCCCCACGCCAACTGTGCCTGATGACCAAATCATGGTGGAAACGCCTCACACTTCCACCCCAGTGACAACCACCCAAGAGGGGATCATGGCTATACAGAGGCAGCATATAACCGAATGTACCCATGCAAGGGATGACATCAGGGATTGTGCTGCATCCATAAAATCAGCCATCGAGTCCACCTCAAAGGACATTTGAGCGGGACTTGCAGAAGTGCGCCATGTCCTCTTGGAAATGGTGGCAGCAATGCGGAACATGCATCCACCACAGTTGCCAGGACAATCTGGACCATCATCAAATGCCAGCTCTACTAGGACCAGCCCTGTGCGTCGGTCTGGCAGGAACCTGCACAGATCGGACAGGGGGGCACCTGGTCCTGGAAGAGGGGGAGGACAGTAGGCACAGCCTTGCATACTGGTGCCATGTGGATTACTGGTGCGCGCTACTGCACACCATGTGTTGGGAAGTCAAGGGATGAGGGGGAGAGGGTGTGTGGGGGAGTTGAGGGGGGAAGGCAGAGAGGGTGTGTGGGGGAGTTGAGAGGGGAGGGGGAGAGGGTGTGTGGGGGAGTTGAGGGGGGAGAGGGTGTGTGGGGGAGTTGAAGGGGAGGGGGGAGAGGGGGTGTGGGGAGTTGAGGGGGAGGGGGAGAGGGTGTGTGGGGGAGTTGAGAGGGGAGGGGGTAAGGGTGTGTGGGGGAGTTGAAGAGGGAGGGGGAGAGGGTGTGTGCGGTGGAGGGCTTGTTCACTTTGTCATGGTTCTTTAATACACATTTTGGTGACTCATGATTCACATGTGTGGACATTGCTTATTGCGTACGTGTGCTTTATTGGTGAACAGTCTACAGTGTCCATGTCCCTGACACACCCAGTGCCCCGAGTGCCACATCCATGTCACACTCCACGTTCATGGGTACTAGAAACATTGGTTGATCAGAGTCTGATGCATGGCACGTCCCTCCTGTGCATCGCTGCCTCCCTGAGGTGCTGCCCCATCCCCACCCTCCTCATCCTCATTGTCAAGTGGTTGCAGTTCTGCATCAGGGGGCAGGGGCACATTCCATCTGATGCACATATTGTGTAGCATGATACATTCCATGACGATTTTGGCCACCTTCTCATGGCGGTACAGGAGTGCCCCACCAGACCTGCTGAGGCAGCAAAACCGTGCCTTCAAGAGGCCAAATGTCTGCTCAATCACCACACCGCTACGTGTATGTGCACGATTGTAGTCCTCCTCGTGCCTGTTCTGTGGGTTCCGGACTGGGGTAAGGAGCCACCTCTTTAAGGGATAGCCTGCATCACCTGCATGTGGGCAACAATGTATGAGTGTAAGTCATCACATCATATGTGACCTTGATCAATGACACCATAGCATACATTGATTTCCTGATTGCAGCCA
This sequence comes from Ambystoma mexicanum, assembly GCF_040938575.1. Taxonomy (NCBI): domain Eukaryota; kingdom Metazoa; phylum Chordata; class Amphibia; order Caudata; family Ambystomatidae; genus Ambystoma; species Ambystoma mexicanum. The sequence goes on along the minus strand of NC_090921.1, from coordinate 1,062,418,739 downwards.
CATTCCCATGCATGAATGGAGACACACGATGTGACTGCTATGTATGTATTCCTCTTATGGACTGGTGTGCATGCCATCGACTAGTGGGCGCAGCGGGGTCCAGTTCCTTGTGAGTTCTCATGCACTGTGTTAGTCCACGCCGGTTGTTTCCATGATCTGGCTGATGTCCAGTAATTTGTATGCTTTCATCCTGGCACCGTTGATGTCAGCCTCATAATGATGTCACTATGCAAAACAAATAGTGAAATGCACTTTTGTTGCACCTCTCTTTTAGTGTAGTGGTGCATTGATGTAATCGGCCCTCATGTGACTCCTATGTACGCAGTAATGGGGGACTGTCCTTTCAGTTGATTGTTACGCTCACCTGGCTCCCACAGGGGCGTCGGCCGGACCCAGACAGCTGCGGTCTCCACCCACGTGATGCGTAGTGCAGCGATGACTGACTGGATCTGCCCTCCTAATCTTGTCTGCTTAACCCAAATATTCTCCTGCAAGTGGAGAGATGGATTTAGCCACTTGTGGATTCAAGAGAAGGCACCCCCACAGTCCTCCCCAACTAATCACCTCCAAAATGCCCCCACAGCAATCTCACCTTATATTCTTGAAAGATGAGCTCTCCATCCTGCGTGGATTTGCAGGGGCGCGTCGATTCCAGTTACTTCCCTGGTTTGAAGGCTCAGGAGAGTTCCGGAGAGTATTGGCGCTGAAGTTCCTGGTGAGGACGAGTAAGTATTAAGTTCATAGAGTTCAATATGTCCGATGTTCACTCTTGTTCCCCCCTTCCTTTCTTGTCTTGCAGCTGGCTTGTGAAAAGATGCTCTTGTGGCAGCTGGTGGCGCTCAGGTAAGAATCTGTATTACCCGGCGCTGTCCGGTAAATGTTGCATGTGGAAAAAGTGTTGTTTTGTCTCTTTTTACAGATGCGGCACGTGAAAATATGGAGAGTCACAAAAGGATGACTCTGGTGGTAAATCAGGTAAGTCTATGGTGGTAAGAATTATATTTGTTGGTTCCCTCGGCTCACCTTGTGGTTTTCTTTTGTCTCCTAGGTGCCGAAGTTCGGCGCAGAAATGATGGAGGCAGCGCCGACCCGAAGGATGCTGTGAAGACTGGTGAGTATGGCGCGGCGCTGCAGCTGGAGGTGCGGCGCGTGCAGAAATGATGTTCTCTACAGGTCCGGAGACGAGATGGATACAGAATCAGGTGTGGAATAGAAATAAGTTTGTTTTCTAACCTTGTCCCTTTCTTTCCTCTTTGTTTTAGGAGCTCCGGATTCGAGGCGGGCGTGGCAGAAGACTGGATGCAGGCTGCAGGCACGGTGAGCGTTACGCTGCTGGATGCAGAATAACGCGAAGCGTGTGTTGCTGGTCAGGCGTGGTTTAAATAGCCTCAAAAGTAGTCCCAGGTAAGAAGTCCCTAGAACCACACCCGAGTAAAAAATAGTCCCTGTAGAAAAATAGTCCCTTTCAGACTTCATGTTGGATTGTAGTCATTTGCAGCCTGGTCTGCCTGAGGTAAGTAATAACTAAGGCGCCAGGACTGATTTCTACTATGAGCCTGTCAACTAAGGCGCCAGGACTGAACCCAGATAGCCCCTAGCTGGGGCTGCTGAAGTTTTACTAAATGTCTAGATGCCTGCTCCCGGGGCTGATGGGCTTGGTCCGGATGCCTGGGGGTAGGCATCATGACAGCACCCCCCCCCCAAGGCCCCTCCTAAAGTTGTTCTTCCCCTGGGCCCTGGTTTGTCTGGGAAGTTCCGATGGAATCTTTTCCACAACTGAGGTGCATGGACGTGGTCACTAGGTTCCCATGACCTTTCTTGTGGTCCATAGCCCTTCCGATCGATTAAACAAAAAAGTTTTGATTTAACCATCTTGGAGTCCAGGATATTTTTTACCTCGAATTCAGGTTCTCCATCTATCAAGATGGGGTCGGGTGGTTTGGTTTATCTTGTTCCTGGTTGAACTGGTTTTAAAAGTGAAACATGAAAGACAGGATGAATGCGCATATTAGAGGGTAATTCCAATTTGACGGCTACCGGGCTGATAATGGCCTTAATAGTGTAAGGTCACAAATATCTAGGGTTAAAAGTCTGAGTTCCCTTCAAAGGTATGTGTTTTGTAGGCAGCCAAACTTGATCCCCAATCTGGTATTGTGGAGTTTCACTTCTATGTTGATCAGCATTTTTCTAATATTTCTCTTTTGCTTGTTTCAAATGTTCTGTTGCCTCTTTAAAGGCTTGTGTAATAGTAGAATGCAAATGACTACCTGCAGGCATTTCTAAATACTGAGGCGAATCTAGTTCTGAGGTTCGAGGGTGATGTCCATATATGGTATAAAAGGGGCTTTGTCCGGTTCCTGAATGTACAGAGTTATTGTATGCATACTCGGAAATCCATAAAATATCTTTCCAATTACTTTCGGTCTGGTGTAGCATGCAGCGTGGGTACTGTTCAAGGGTCTGGTTGGTCCTCTCCGTCTGACCATCGGTCTGGGGATGGTGACTGGTTGATAACCTCACGTCGATTTGTGCCAGTTGACAACATTTCTTCCAAAAATGTGAAATGAATTGACTACCTCGGTCAGAGACCAATACGGAAGGAAATCCGTGTATTCGAACAATGTTTTCGAGGAACTCCTTGGACAGAATTGAAGCAGACGGTAATCCCTTTAGAGGAATGAAGTGGGCCATCTTGGAAAAAAGATCCACAATAACTAGAATGGTGTTAAATCCATTACATGGAGGTAGACCTGTAATAAAGTCTAACAATAAGGGTTGCCATGGTGTAGGTGGAATATCCAAAGGTTGTAAGAGGCCAGCTGTTTTTTTCTTCTGACTTTTGTTTTGGGCGCAAATGCCACAAGACATTACAAATGACTTTACGTCTTTTCGCCAGGTGGGCCACCAGAATTGTCTCTTAATTTTAGCTTCAGTTTTTGCGATACCTGGGTGTCCTTCCATCAGGGTGTCATGATAATTGGAGATGACTAGTTCTTGTAGTTCCTTGTGTGGTAGAAACATTGATGACTGAGTAGTCCGAGCCTTTCTTCACTCAGTCCTGCAGGGCTGTTGGATCGAAGAGTTGTTGGATCTTTACTTGAATATCCTCTAGTGTCTGTAGAGTGGTTATGCCAAGAATTCTTTGTTCTGAAATTATAGGCACCGGTTCCGGGTTTGCATATGCTTCTCCCATCCCTATTCGGGATAAGGCATCTGCCTTGCCATTTTTACAACCTGGTCGATAAGTGATCACGAAATCGAACTCGGCAAAGAACAATGCCCATCGAAGTTGACGCGATGATTGGGCCTTGGCTGTTTTTAAATACTGCAAGTTCCGGTGATCAGTGATTACCGTAATGGTATGCCTGGCACCGAGAAGATAATGCCGCCAAGCCTTGAAGGCAGATTTGATGGCTAATAATTCTTAATTGGTAAACGCATAGTTTAACTCGGGTGCCGAGAATTTTCTGGACCAAAATGCTACTGGGTGAAGTTGACCGGTTTCAGGATCCTTCTGGGACAGGACTGCTCCCATGGCTAAACTGGATGCATCAGTTTCAACTATGTATGGAAGTTCGGGGCGTGGATGCTTTAAGACAGGTGCAGACGTGAATTTCGCTTTCAGCTCTTGGAAGGCCTTTTCAGCTTCTTCGGTCCACAAGAAGCATTTGTTTTTTCGCAAAAGTGCTGTGATAGGGTGTACAACATTTGAGAAATCCGGAATGCATCTGCTTAGAAATGAGCGAATCCGAGCATGCTTTGTACCCCTTCAACTGAACTGGGTGATGGCCACTTGAGGATTGCATCCACCTTTCGAGAGTCCATTCGGACTCCTTTTGGAGTCAGGATAAATCCAAGGAATTCAACTTCCGTAGATAAAAAATGCATTTTTCCAATTTTGCATATAACTTGTGCTGGCGTGGTTTCTCAAGGACTGCACGAACGTGCTTCACATGGTCTGATTCTGAAGAGGAGTACACTAGAATATCGTCTATGTATACAAGAACACAGACTTCAATGAGTTCACGAAGGACATCGTTCATAAAATACTGGAAGGCTGCTGGTGCATTGCACAACCCGAAGGGCATCACCTGGTATTCGAATAACCCGTACTTAAAGCGAAAAGCAGTCTTCCATTCGTCGCCTTTCTTTACACGTACCAGATGATATGCCCCTCGGAGATCTAATTTAGTGTAGATGCAAGCGTCCTTTACTTGGTCTAGTAATTCGGGGATCAGAGGCAATGGGTATCGGTTCTTAACCGTGATCTGATTTAATGCGCGGTAGTCTATGCACGTTCTGAGGTCGCCTTCCTTTTTAGGCACGAAGAACAAAGCTGAAGATGCAGGGGACTTGGATGGACGAATGAAGCCGTTAGCAAGGTATTGGTCCAAGTATTGTCATAGGTGAAGGTTTTCGGGTTCCGTAAGGGCGTAGATCCTACTACATGGAGGTTGTGCACCGGGTATGAGATCGATTTGACAATCGTATGATCTATGAGGTGGTATGGTGTTTGCCTGTTCCTTTTGGAAAACATCCTGGAATTCTTGATATTCCTGAGGTAACTTCACGACTGGAGTAGCGACTGTGGGCAGGCCTTGGTTCAAGGGTTTTTTCGGGTAACAAGTATGTGCACAATCCGGGAAGGCTATTCTCTTCTCTCGCCAATCAATACAAGGATTATGTGTTTCCAACCAAGGTATCCCCAGTATTATTTGGAACTGCGGGGCTTTTATTAAATCAAACACAATAGTCTCTCGATGCCCATCCTGACCCAATAGTGTCATCTCTGCGGTGGAATGAGTTACAGGCCCAGAGGCAATTTCAGTTAATCGACTGTGGTGATGACATCCGAAGTGGTCTTTTATGCAGAGAGATAGATTCATCCTAGAAGCCAACTCGTGGTCCACATAGTTTCCTATGGCCCCGCTATCAATGTATGCCCTCACTGCATGCATACGTGATGGCTGCCTTGGATATATAAGGACCATTGGTATGATGAAGTGCGAGGTCTGAGTATCCTTCTTCAAGCTCGGCAAGCGGACCTCTACGCTTGTCGGGCATGGTCGTTTCCCGAATCAGGCTCTGTTTGATTTTTATCAGCAACTCCGACTACTCTTTTAGATGTTTTTATAGGGCAATCCAGTAGAAAATGTCCTGAGGCCCCACAGTACAGACATAATTGCATCTGCCGTCCCTTGACCCCCCCCCGATCTGCATCGGTTCTGATACATCTGTTCCTTTGAGGGTAACATTGGGTTTAACCAATACCCGATTCTCGAACTTAGCTCGATCAGCCTTTCTATTCTGAAGTCGGTGGTCTAACTGGACCACTAAGTCTATATATTCTGCACAATCCTGAGGTGGCTTCACAACTTGGGCCAAAACGTCTTTGAGTTCACCCCGAAGTCCACGATGAAATAATGTAATTTGTTTTACCTCTGGCCATCCGGTTTCCACCACTAACCTAATGAAAGTGGCAATATAGGTTAGTAGATCCTGGTTACCTTGTCGTAATGATAAAAGTTCGTTATCCAGGGCCCGTCCCTGTGAATGTCTGGCAAATAGTCTTTCCATGCTCAATTGAAAACCTTGAAAATCCCGAAGAAGAGGGTCATCCTGGTTAACTAATGGAATAGACCAATCCGCTGCGCTGCCACTAAGATATGATAGTACAAAGGCTGCTTTGGTTTGGTCGTTCGGAAAAGCTCCAGGTCTGCATAAAAAGTGCAAGCGGCATTAGTTCATAAACACGCCAAACTTTTTTTGGGTCACCAGCAAAACGTTCGGGTGTAGCTAAAGGAATGCTCCCTGGTAGAACCACTTGCACAGGATTGCTCGATGAAACAGAAGTTGGATTCCCCCCGAATCCAGGTAATGGTGTTTGCCCAGCTTGGTTTTTCAGTAATTGTCTAGCAAGATCATCAGTGCGCTCCTTTGACACAATCAGTTCTCTCCTGAGGGCATTAGTCTCTTGGCGCGCGGAGTGCATTTCTGCCCTAAGTTCCCCTAACAATAGGGCTAGTTGGTCGGTTTCTGAGGTTTCCATAACGCCCGGGTGGGTATTTGTAGATAGGCTTTGCGTTCTGTTACGCTCACCTGGCTCCCACAGGGGCGTCGGTCGGACCTGGACAGCTGCGGTCTCCACCCACGTGATGCGTAGTGCAGCGATGACTGACTGGATCTGCCCCCCTAATCTTGTCTGCTTAACCCGTAGAAATATTCTCCTGCAAGTGGAGAGATGGATTTAGCCACTTATGGATTCAAGTGATGGCATCCCCACAGTCCTCCCCAACTAATCACCTCCAAAATGCCCTCACAGCAATCTCACCTTATATTCTTGAAAGATGAGCTCTCCATCCTGCGTGGATTTGCAGGGGCGCGTCGATTCCAGTTACTTCCCTGGTTTGAAGGCTCAGAAGAGTTCCGGAGAGTATTGACTCTGAGGTTCCTGTTGAGGACCAGTAAGTATTAAGTTCATAGAGTTCAATATGTCTGATATTCACTCTTGTTCCCCCCTTCCTTTCTTGTCTTGCAGCTGACTCGTGAAAAGATGCTCTTGTGGCAGCTGGTGCCGCTCAGGTAAGAATCTGTATTACCCGGCGCTGTCGGGTAAATGTTGCACGTGGAAAACGTGTTGTTTTGTCTCTCTTTACAGATGCGGCACGTGAAAATATGGAGAGTCACAAAAGGATGCCTCTGGTGGTAAATCAGGTAAGCCTATGGTGGTAAGAATTGGTTCCCTCGGCTCACCTTGTGGTTTTCTTTTGTCTCCTAGGTGCCGAAGTTCGGCGAAGAAATGATGGAGGCAGCGCCGACCCGAAGGATGCTGTGAAGACTGGTGAGTATGGCGCGGCGCTGCAGCTGGAGGAGCGGCGCGTGCAGAAATGATGTTCTTTACAGGTCCGGAGACGAGATGGACCCAGAATCAGGTGTGGAATAGAAATAAGTTTGTTTTCTAACCTTGTCCCTTTCTTTCCTCTTTGTTTTAGGAGCTCGGGATTCGAGGCGGGCGTGGCAGAAGACTGGATGCAGGCTGCAGGCAAGGTGAGCGTTACGCTACTGGATGAAGAATAACGCAAAGCGTGTGTTGCTGGTCGGGCGTGGTTTAAATAGCCTCAAAAGTAGTCCCAGGTAAGAAGTCCCTAGAACCACACCCGAGTAAAAAATAGTCGCTGTAGAAAAATAGTCCCTTTGAGGCTTCATGTTGGATTGGAGTCATTTGCAGCATGGTCTGCCTGAGGTAAGTAATGACTATGAGCCTGGCACCTAAGGACTGATTTCTACTATGAGCCTGGCACCTAAGGCGCCAATACTGAACCCAGATAGCCCCTACCCGGGGCTGCTGAGGTTTTACTAAATGTCTAGATGCCTGCTCCCGGGGCTGATGGGCTTCGTCCGGATGCCTGGGGGTGGGCATCATGACGTTGATGGTATTTGGTGCTGTGTATTGGCCATAGTAATTGCTTGTAGTTGCATTGTGTTGAGTGGGATACGGTCTGATTAGGTACAGTGCACATGTGGATGGCTATGGAATGGTTGTGACACTGCATCATTTACATGTTAGGGCACTTTCATCTTTCATTATATGGTCAGGTGTCTGGTCCAGTCTGGGCTGCTTTGGGATATGAGCATGTTCCATTCTCTCAGGCACTCGCAGCCAGGTGAAGAATGCAACCCCCCCCCCCTTCTCAGCCAGGTGAAGTATGCATCTCTACCCCAATCACCTACCCACATCACATTTCCATGGGCCTAACATGCGACTCACCGAAAAGCCAGGATCCCTGCCCTGCATGTCACTCCATGTAGCGTGGTATAATCGAGTTCTGCAGGACCATTGAATCATGGGTTGATCCGGGGTATCTGGCACAGCAATGTGTGATGATCTTGTTTGAGTCACATACCATTTGCACGTTGATTGAGTGGTATAGTTTACGGTTGCGGTACGCTACCTCCATGGCATGTGGGACCACCAATTCCACATGGGTGCAGTCGATGGCGCCAATGCAACCAGGGATGCCAGCCAGTGAATGGAAACCAACTTTGGTGTTTGAGATCTCCTGGGCAGACCCTGGTAAGTAAATGTGGTTGCCTGTGTGCTTCAGGAGGGCATCAAGCACTTGGTTCAGCGTACGTGAGAATAATGGTTGTGATATGCCATTCATGTGCCCCACTGTGTGCTGGTAGGTGCCTGTGGCCAGGAGGTGGAGCACAGACACTATCTTCAGTAGGGCTGGGATGGCGGTGCGTGAGTCAATCAGGCTGAAAATGTCATCATGTATCATATCCACAATGGTGGTGATGGTGTCCCGGTCCAGACGGTACAGGGTGTGGATCTGCTCAGGGGTTAGGTTGAATGGACTGGCTCAGATGCAAGGGATTGGGGGCTGCCTGCGTGGTGGCACTGGATGCACTGGTGGGGCATGCTGGCCCTGCCTCGCCCTCTTTCTCCTCCTGCATCTCTTCTGTGCTGCCAGTTGTTGTTGTTGTTGTTGATGTTGTTGTTGTAGTTGTTGTTGTTGTTGTTGTTGAGGCAGTTCCACAGCAATCATATCCTCCAGCATTGCTAGTAGTATTAGAATCACTGTGGAGTGTTACTGGGTGTGGGGTGTGCTCCTTTTGTGCTGGCCCAGTCTGTATTGCCTCCACCTGTGCTGATTGAGTGCACCTGTGGCAGTTGGGAACACTGCACATGGCCGTTTACGGGTGGTCTGCGATGCCGGAATTAGCTCCATGGTGGTAAGGTACTTTTCGGGCTTCAGTAGGGTGTTGTTTGCATCTCCGCCTAACTTGTGATGTTCCCCTGTTTGCTCCATGCCGGTATTTGCGCCATGGATGGTCGCATGCCCGCGCTCCTGGCGCTATTAATGGCACTGTTAATTACGGTGCCGCTAATAGCGTATAATCATGTCCTAATCGGCCGTAGCAGTAAGCGATGCTGGTAATCCTTTATCGGCATTGTTGATCACTTACCGGCCGGGTCATAATGAGGCCCATAGAGTTAATAACGCCAAGTCCGAAATATTCCCGCTAACCTCAGACACATTGTGCCCAGCGAACACTTGTGGACTTAAATGGTTGGCGCTACACATTCGATACCTGGGCATAATGGTATCCAAGGATAGGCTGACACTGCATAAAGAGAATTATGAACACCTCTTACAGTCACTCACCATTAAATTAGAGATATGGGCTAGGCTTCCCATCTCCTTGTATGGCCGGATAGATATCATGAAAGTGGTGGTCCTTCCCAAGCTCCAATATCTCTTTGGTAATATTCCCATTTGGCCAGGTAGGGCTTTCGTTGTGCGGCTCCGATCCATGGCCACTTTGTTCATATGGAATGGAGGAGTGGCTAGGATATGATATGATATGATATGGTATTTGTAACACGCCTATACACAAGTGTTTCAAGGCGCGACGAGGCAGGGAGGGGAACAAAAGGAAGACAGACAACGATCCTACTAGGCCAGGTGTCATTCAGATTGCGCAAGTGCATGGGTAGAGGGGAAGGGAAAAGTGCAAGGGGAAAGGGAGAGGGGAAAGTGCAGTACAGGGGTAGTAGAATAACAAGATAAATAATAAGGGCCAGCTGGTGGCAAGTGCAATGTAAGTGCAGACAAGTGCTGGGAAGGGGGGCTGTAGGGATACAGAGACAGTCCCGCAGTGCAGAGGTTGCCAGGTAGTCAGTGCAAGCGGAGAGTGGCTGGGCCAAGGACCGAGATCTGTGAGAGTGGCCCAGTTGCAGATTCAGTGCAATTTCAGTTAGGAAATTAGCAGGGGAGAGGGGGAGAGAAAGCAGAAGCAAAGAGGAAGGTTTTGAGGTGCTTCCGGAACCGGAGATGGTTCTCCTCAAGTTTCAGGGAGGCAGGAAGGCTGTTCCAAAGGGAGGCCCCTGTCGCGGAGAGAGATCTATCCCCAACTCGTTGCTTGGAGAAGCGGCTGACGCTGAGGGAGTTGGAGGCGGATGAGCGAAGAGCTCGAGAAGGAAGATATTTAGGAAGAGAGAGTTGAAGTTATTTTGGCCCCAGAAGGCCTTGTGTACAATGCAGAGGGTTTTGAACTTAATCCTCGCAGCCACTGGGAGCCAGTGTAGAGATTTCAGTCCTGGAGAGATACGGTCCCTGGGCTTGAGGCCAAGGACAAGTCTCGCAGTCCTGTTCTGGATGAGTTGCAGAGAGCGCGTCTTCCCTCTCAAGTGCCTCCTCCTCCACCTGAACATCTCTATGTTTGCTGTACAGTCGTGTGCATAGTCTCCTACCTGCAGGACATCTGCCAGGAATGTTGCTGGGTTGACAATTCTGCATCTCACTATATTCAGTCCTGCATTTGATAGTATCATCTCATACCCTGATACTCTTTGTGTAGTCAGTGTGCTTTTTGGCATCTGCAGTATCGCAAAGAGGGCGTGCTCCACGTAAAGAGTGGTGGTGCACCCTATGGTTATTGCTGCTGATTTCTCCACTGCAAATGCGGCAGCTGCCTAAGCTTATTCGCACAGATAGTGTCCTCTCATAACTGGGTCCAGTTGCCCACTGTAGTAAGCTATTGGCTTGTGGCCCATGCTTGTCCTTTGTGTCTGTACTGCCTTCATCACTACACTGTGAGTGTGAGAAAACAGGAAATAATCCTTTTTGTAGTCCGGGAACCCCTGCACTGGTGCAGTGCTTATTGCTTCCTTTAGTTCCACAAATTCCTCAGTCAACTCAGAGGTTCATGTCAGTGTCTTGTTTCCTTTCTGTGCTTCTTTCAGAGCGCTCGATAGTGGCCTTGTGTATGTACTGTAGTCAAAGGCCCTCGCTCTGCAGTAGTTGCGTAATGCTAAGAACTGTTGCATTTCCCTCACTGGCATGGGCTTATGTGTCTTGCGTATTGCCTCTGCTCTCTCTCGAGGGTGATCTGTCGGTCATTTTGGGATATGTATAGTACCTCCTTCTGTCAGTACTGTAGCTTGGCCTTGTCCGCCTTGTACCCTTTGTCAGCTAACACAGTCACCATGTGTAGTGAGTCCTTTTTACACTGGTCTTTCTGTTGTGCTGCAGATCAAAATGTCATCTACATATTGCAAAATTGTGCTCTCCATCTGTATGTTGCTTAAGTGCATCTGTATCAGTCTATTAAAGATAGATGGTGACTCGCAGTACCCTTGTGGTAAACGAGTATGTTTCCACTTCTGATTTCTATACATAAAGCTAGTCCTTTGAGTCTGGGTGTAGTGGTACTGAGAAGAATGCATTCTTCAAGTCAATGACAATGAACCAGGCAGCTTCTTCCGGAATGTTGCAGCAAATCGTTGATGGGTTTGCAACTAAGGGATATTCTGCTTCTACAGTATGGTTAAGAAGTCTTAAATCCTGTATGAAATGCCATGACCCCCCCTTTGCCTTGCGCTCTGGGTACACCACAGTGTTGCATGGGGGTTCTGATGGTACAAGGATGCCTCTCTCAATTAGGGCTGTGATTGTTTCATAAATGCCCTCATCTGCCTCTTTGGTTAGGGGATACTGCTTCACTCTTGGTAATATTGCCCCTGGCTTCAGTTTGATTTTCACTCCCCTCATGATCTTTCTGTGACCCACGTCATAAAGACTTGTGGTCAATAGGGTGCTGGGTACCTTGGCCATAACTTCCTCCCAAAATGAAGATGTCGCCTCCAGTGCCATTGCCAGTCTCTGTGGTATTTCCCTGTAGTGTATTTGTAACCAATAGGTCACACTCATTTCGAACACCATCTCTATTTCTAGTCTTTCTTCCTTGTAAAGGTCATCATCTGTCACTGTGGTCAACCTGCACCCTTCTGCCACTGCAATCACTGCTCCCCATGCCCGTCCGGTGTCATCCAACCCATACCCTGCAATCCAGTCCTCTCTTGCAAACACTGCATCTATCTCTCTTGGCACTATGGTTCCCTCTTCCTCGTCCATTGGTAGCTCAGGCCTGAATAGGTACTCGTTTGGAATTTGCCACATCTTCTCTGCAATTCCTGGAAGCCATGCAATGGCAATGTCATTTATGATATGATATGGCATTTATAATGTGCCTTTACACAAGTATTTCAAGGCATGACAAGGCAAGGGAGGGGGAAAAGAGGGAAGCCAGACAACGATCCTACTAGGTCAGGTGTCTTTCAGATTGCGCAAGTGCTGGAACATCTCTGTGTCCACTGGCAACCTCTCTGCACCTTGCTTGCACAATAGGCTTGAACAATCTATTTTATATTGAAGTATGTGTATTCCTGGTTTGGAGCACACTATCCCCTTGTCTGTGAATGAGATGGTAATGTTTAGTCTGCTCATAATGTCTCGTCCCAGTATGTTTACAAGTGTCTGTCGTTAGTTAAGGAAAGCCAGTGATAGATTGTGATCTCCTATAGAAAGTGAGCTATTGTCTGTAAAAGGAACCACTTCCCGCGCCCCAGAGAATCCTTGAGTGTTCATGGGATTGCTGGACAATGTAAATGCTACTTCCCTGATGCAGGACATATTCGGCCCTGTGTCAACAAAGTAGGAACATCTGTTGTCACCTATCGCCACCCCTATGCGAGGTTTCTACGCAGGGTTGGGTGTGATCGACAGGATGGGACACATCAAGTCTGTCCTTGGGCTGTCCTATAGAGGATTCAGGGACATCCCATTCCCAGTAAAGGGGTTGTTGCCCACCATGTTACCTCCTCCCAATTGTCTGACAGGTACTGCCGCCACTGTTTCCACGTATGCTGGTGTGTCATTGTTCTGTATCTTTGCTAACTGCTGTGTATTCCCTCAAATCTGTGGAGCTTGTAAATATTGTGGTACCAGTGCTGGCATCTGTGGTGCTTGCATTTGCACTTGTGGGGTTTGTACTTGTGCCTGTGGCATCTGTTGATATGTGCCCTGCAAATTGTCCTTATTGTGGCTGATCCTGTGCATAGTAATCGTCCTGGTCCCATTTGTAGGGCTGATGGCCCTGCTCTCCTCAATTCTGCTGCATCCCCCTGTACCTACACACTCTTGAAATGTTTCCTGACTGCCCACACGTCCAGCACTGGGGTGGCTCCCTCCCTTGCCCTGGCAAGCCCCCCGAAAACCCCCCTGGGGTCTGCTGCATCTGTTGCCCTTAGCCCCGAAACCCCCTGGGAAGCCCCCTTGGTTGTGATGCATCTGTGGTCCAAAGCCACGCCCTCTCTGTTGACCCCCCTTCCTTGGGACCCTGGCTCTGGGCTATCCCACCCCATGAACCCTCCCCCCATGGGCAGTGCGAACTGCTGTGACTGTGGCTGCTGCTGCGGCTGCTGAGCTTGTGGGGTGGGGCTGGGTATGACTGCCTCCTCCATTGCATACGTCAATAGTTTTTTTCTGTACTAGTTTTGCTTCATCTATCTTCCAGTCTTCTGCCTTCTTCTTGATCGTCTCCTGTCATAGCTAACAATGATGAACTATTGTGAGCTGTATTTCTGGCCATCCTTTCACCTCCATCCCTACCAGTTTCCTTAACCTTTTCTGGGCAGTCTCTGGTAGCCCCTGTACTAGTATGTGATATAATATTGCTACTGTTTTGTCCCAAGGCTCTCGAGCTCGAGTTTCAAGGCACCAAAGCTCTTGAATCTCCTGAATGTACAGCACATGGTATTCGTCTTCCCTCATTTTCCGTGACTTAAGCGCCTCAATGTCTGATGTGTCTGGGTATTGTGCCATTAGTGCTTGCCCTACTCTGCAGTTTGCAAATAATGTGTCATCACCCCTGGGAACCCTGCCCTTTTTCATACATCATCAGCTGCATCTCATAAGATGGACACTAATAGTTCCTTCATGTCACTCATGGCTAACCTATGTCCCGCTGTCATTTTCTCCATCTCATATATCCATTTCCCAGCCCCTGCACTCAATGATGGTAACCTACACGTCACTTTCTCCTTGTCTGTATGCTTACATGGTACATACTGAGGTTGCACCCCTCCTCTCTCTAATAAGGGCATCTGTGTGGACGCCACCTCCTCCTCATGTGTCTTTGTAATCAATCTAACCTTTTGGTTACCCTCTCTCGCTCTCGATGCCTGCACATACATCTATTGTCTCTGGTATGGGTACTCTCCTGCTGTTGTCGTAGCTCCTCGGAAACTGTTCCCTTGAACAAGCCATTGCTGTCTCCCCTTTCCTTCGTCCTGTCCTGGGAGGTCTCTAAGCCTGTCGACATAGGTAGTGGTGTCATGTACTGTGTGCAAGTCATTCGCCCGCTGTGTCTGCTCCTCTGAGCTATCCCCTCCTTCTCCTCCTGTGTGCGTACTAAACTTCCATGACACCCGCTTGTCTGACCCCGTCCCCATTGACTGTGATTGGAACTGCTCTCCGTTCTCATCCCCACATTACCTGTCTGTGATGTCAAGTCTGTGTTAGATTTTGTTCTGATGTCGATGTCCCTTTAATCGTGCCTGCTTCCTCCTCTCCAAGCCCCTATGCCTGCTCCTTCCCTCGCTACTGTGCCCTGGCCTCGTGATCTTGTGCTGTATGGTTCTGTCAGTCTGTCCTCCTTGAGTCTGTTGTCTCCTCTGTCTAAAGCTCCCTGTGTCTTTACTGCCCTTATTGCTCGCTCGTCCTTCTCACTGCATGCTTGCACTCTTGCACTCTTGCCAGTATATCCAGCTGTAACTTCCTCTGTTCCCACTCAGCTAACTTGCATTTGTCCCGCTGTGCTCCTTCTCTTGCCCTTCGATCTCTTCCCCTTCCCTTGTCCTTTTATCCTGCTGCTCTTGCTCTGCTCTCTTCCTTTCCCGAGGTCTCTTTTGATCCTCTCCTCTCGTTCCCTCTCCATGTGCTCCTTCTTCTCTTCCCTTCTTCGTTCCCTATCTTCCTTCTCCAATCCATCCGCTCTTTTCCTCTCCCTGTCCTCTCTCTCTCTCTCTCTCTCTGTCTCTCTCTCTCTCTCTCTCTCTCTCTCTCGTTTCTCCTCCCATTCTGTCTCCCTCCTATCCTCCTCATCCATTATCTCTGCCAGTCTGCTGCCTCACTGCTTCTCTTCAGCACCTCCATGGCCATAGTCACCCCTTCTGCCTCTCCATCTGTTTTCCCTTGCAGTTTCAGGATTATGTGTCTGCGTCATTGGATGCTACGCTTGGGGAAACATGGGGGGATGTGGAAGGATGAGTCCCTGGCTTCTTCATCTCCTGCTGGCTCAGCATCCACTGACGCCTCACGGCATCCCCTTCACCCTCCTGAAACATGTGCCACAACTCAACTCAACTCAAATTATGGCCACGCGTTTTGTTAGTTTCTTCCCCTTATAAGCACCCTGTATGTGTGTTAGTAGTGATTGCTGCATGTCTTTGAAGGAACTTCCACAAGGTGGCCACGGTTTAGTTAATTTTGCCTCTGTACCTTTGGACCATTCTATGCTACACTTGCAAATCTTTTCTCTGTAAGGCGGGAGTGTCTTACACAAGTGCTGAAGTGGCGTGTCCCCCACACATTTCCCCTGATGTAGCTTCATTATATTTACATGACCTCAAGTCGAGGGTTTCAATAGTCCGCTGTTTAGGGAAAAGGTACAATATAATAACAATACTTTCTATTTTCTGTGAGCCTCTCTTGCTCTGCAACTTATCAGGGGTGCTCCACGCACCACCCCTCCTTTACAATCGCTGTCTCCTCAGGAACACTCACAATCTTGCACATGCGCCTTCCGTGCACCACCGCTGGTTCACCTCACCTACCAATCCCAAGTACTAGATCCTCGCCTTTCCAAGCTCTCGGTGTCCTATGTGCAAACCTTTCGGTGTCGTCACCAAGCTATTGACCTAGGTAGTGCAAAGAAATCAAATACTGCGCGCACACTGAAATAGCCCGTTATTCCCAAACCACACAAGAACTCCACAGCTGTCTTCCTGCATCCAGGCGGATTATACCAATATTATCTTGTGATCGATCTGCACCCGCTTCGTCGCCTACAGTCTGAAACGTCTGACTCCAGGACACTTAACCAGTCAACTCACCTTCCGCAATCTAGGCCAGCTCCCTTGCTAACCCTTCCGGGGAAACCGTCATCTATGACTCAAGATAAAATGCCAAACCCACAGGAATATCAATAATTACATATCTTTTGTCATCCGTGGCCTTGAGTCAATAGTCTAGGTTATTGACCAGAACCTTTTACCTCTAAAACTGAATGTTCCCTAAACATAGAAGAAGGACCAATACCTCCGCTCCTATCTTACCAACTTTGACAATGCTAGACAATACTTTGACAATACTCTACAATACTCAACAGTACTCCACAATACTCAATACCCTCTCTCACACCCACAGTGCCTGTTAAACTGGGTCAATACTTACACTCCGTGGTCTGATGGTGCTGCTCGGCTACCGACTCCTCATCAAGGTGATCACCTCCCTGTCCTGGTCTGCCTGGACTACTTGCTGATTTCAGGCAGGATGATTTCCAAGGGGCTCCTGATGGCCTTTACTTGGGCACTCGTTTTCCCGTCTACTCAAAATATGCACGCGTGCTGCAGCCTCTCAGGTCTGTCGGTGAAGGAGACGACTTGGTGCCGGGCTGGCGCAGCCAACCATCACCTCCACTACCAACTTGTTGGGGAGGACCCACAGGTATGCCAGAGAGACACTGGAAGTCCGCAGACTTGGAGGGCCCAACTCCCCCCGCCCCAGGATACACGGAGGTCTCAGTCAATGTCAAGTTCGAACAGTGGTTTATTACAGGCAAAACAAACAGGGATCAGCACAGAAAATCCATGCACATCTCACTCTTCCTTGGCTCGCAGGCTGGTTTTACTACCCCATGGCATCAGTATGACATCACAACCTGGCACTTCTCCAGAAAACCTTTTGGGCCAAATGATTGGGTATTGAGTATTCTACCACCTATTGTGGACATTATAGATGCTATTCTACTGGCCCTCACATGTCAGGTGGCTGGCCTGGTCTATCTCTGAGTCACTAACTATAACATTGGTGCAGTGTGGTGGACTTACCATTGGTTCTTGCCCGTTGCTATCCACATCTAGGGTACTAAACTGTGATTGGCTAGAGCTGACGTCCACAGGCCTGGGATCTGCAAAGATTCTCAGCTCACTATGTACCTCTTCAGGAAAATAAGAATGACTAACTGTCTGCATTGTAACTGTGTGGACCACCTTTGCTTATGAGAGTGCTCTCCTGATCGGCGCAACCTTTGTTGCATATTTTTGCATACTTTTCGCTGTCTGTGTCTGGGGGCCTGGAGCCTGGAGCCGGCTCTCCTTTCCCACAGCTGATCTCTGTCCATTGTCTGCTTCGGCCATTTCACGTGTTCAGAGACCACAAATTTGAGCTGTGCAGCTCTGAATTATGAGGATGTATTAGGCCTTTCTGCAGCTGGTCCCGTTGTCGTCTGTGGATTGGAATGTCATGAGTTATTTGCATGTAAGCATCTGCAAGCTTTGCTCAGGAAATCTTGTCTCTTGCCATTTCTGCGTTGCTGCATTTGGCTAATGGCAAAAATAATAAAAGCAAATGGAGTATGTATATGTATCTGTCCTCTAACTAGAGAACTGTATGCTCGTGTTCTTCATGTATTCGAGTGTGTGTTTGTATCCCGAAGTGCGGATGGCACGTGTGCTTCATGTCTAAGGCTGCTATGTCGTGGTGTCTCTAATGACATAGGCACCATGGCCCCTTGATGCTTAGTCCAGGCTGTCAATAGTATTGTCCCTGATCATGGCCTGTGGCTCTTCATCCACACAGGGATAGGTGTACACCACCGCTTGTCAGTATGGCTGGCTGAGTGGATACCTCTTGACATACTTGTCAATAACGGGTCCATTGGGAATTTGTCCAAAATAGAATGGGTGATTGTGGTATTTTTTGGCCTTCTGCCTCGTCAGGAATTTGGTAGGAGGGGCTGGGGATGGTAGACTTCCCCATCCCATTTCAAAAGTTAAAGGGCTGAGGCAGCCTTGCTGAGATACAAACATATGACTGTACATTTCACAGCGATGTCTTTGGCTAATGCTTAACAGACTGTAGAATCTTACTTATCTCCTTTAACTACCCGGTGTACAAGTACGTGCAACCTTTAATCGAACGTGAAACAAAGGGGTTTCATACAACCATTCAGTTAATATTTTGGTAGCAATACTGAACCCTCAGGCTATACTCCATAGAATGAATTTGGGCAGCCTCAGATTATAAAAAAGAACACAGATAAAATATATAGAAATAAATATTGCAGTAATAGGTTATTTTAAAAATGTAAACTTGAATTCACTGGCAAAGATCACACAAATATACTTTAGCAAAACTAGATATTAGAAGACAAAGAAACGTAAATGGGTGCTAATACCTCATTGAGCTTAATACCTTAAAATTATGTTGAATTCACTTTAACAATAACCAACAATTAGGGTGTATGGTTGATCAGCATGCATTGATCAAAAGAGAATGACACTAGCCCTAGGTCATAAAAAAATTAAATATTTAAACATGTATTGACCATTTGTGCTGCACACTAACTTTTTTAAATAAAAGAAACCAATGTACTCTGTTTTTACCCTTTGCTAGTACTTTTAACACATAATTAAACAGCGCACAACACTTTTTTTGGTACAAGTTCTTCTTTACTAGGTTGCCACAAACACGTGTTTTTTCAACCTATACAGATAGGTCTTCTTCAGGCTTTTGTACCATTGAAACAATCCAATTTTTAACATTAATACCAAAGATATTAATTTCAGAAACATAAAGTATTCCATATTATACATCACCACCAATTTAGAAATTGGAATCCATATGAGCAGGTACATCTATAAAGATATAGAGAAAAATAATTTTAAAAAACTATACTTATTGCAGCAAGTGGATGAATTATAATTCCTAGCCTAGGTTACAGGGGGCAGGGAGAAAACATACAAAAGGCTGATGTTACATTTAATTGTCAGCATCACACAATATAAACACAATGGGCATTTGTTATGCCATTCCGAATTTGGTCACAATACTTAAGCAAGTGTCTGCTTCCACCACCATGGCCACATGCGTCTACCACAAAGACAACAACCAACAGTCTTTATTTCATATAACCTTAATGTGTCTAAAGAAAAAGTGCATTACTGGTATTGGTTGCTTGTTCAGCCTACAGTAAATGGTTCAATTTTAAGGTAAATCATTCAATGGATGATATAATTACAGTTATGATGGTCCAAAAGAATCCCAATCGTTTTCTCTTCAGTATACTAATTAGTTTTGAAAATCCTGATTGGCATCATCTCCTGTTTATTAGACAGCACAATGTCCTACCCATAACAGGTTGTGTCCCAATTTCAAGAGGTGCTCAATGTAAGCTAAATACCTTAATTTTATAATCCAAATCTCATGCTCTTCGTCCACTCGCTCTGATGAATAGTTCCATATGTACTTGTTTTCACTTATACCGTCTTCAAGTTGAATGTTACCTGAAGCAATGTGCTTTGGAGTACATGTTTTGAGGGGCAATGCTTTGGGGGAAGGGATCTATTTTTGGGGGTGTCCCTGAGGCACTATCCTTGGGGGTCATTTTTACTTGGGGTCATGTTTTATATGCTTCTCATTGGAAGCTAAACTCTTTTTACAATTTCTACTCCAACATTTTACTATGAGTCGTCATTGTGTATCCTCTCTTATAAGGCACACTAGTGTAGAGATGGAGCCAAGTACCCCTATCCAAAGCTCCTCCCTTATGCCGCCTGTATGTTGGGAGCCAGAATGTGAAACATGTGCAGTACCAGTGAGAATCCCTATGCCGAAGAGAATCCAGGAAGTAAGGGCAGAGCGCAGATGCAGGCAGATTTCGATAGAGGCTGTTACAGTAATGGAGCTTAGAGAGAACCAGGGATATGGAGAAAGTGAGCTTCTGGGGGAAGGAGAGGAAAGGAAGAATACCTCTGAGGAGATGCAGCTGGTAGTGGGACTTCTTAGAGACGTCAGATATGTGAGGAGAGAAGGAGAGTGTGAAGTTGAAGATGACCCCAAGGTTTTTTGCCTTGCAGGTAGGAGCAGGAAGAGGGCCAAGAGAGGCCAGCCAGAGAGCTGCAGGGAAGGAGGGAGTGGGTGTGCCGATGAGTAGAATCTCAGTCTTGCTGACATTAAGGCAGAGGTCATTGGCGGCACACCATTCCTGGATAGCAGACAGACAGTCATAGATGAGGGAGGGAGAGGAGGAGGCTGAGGGTAGCCTGAAAATGAGCTGGGTATCATCTGCATAGCATTGAAAGTTGGGGCAGAGAGCGGCGATGTGGTGGGCAAGGAGCGCCAGACACTTGTTGAACAACCAGGAAGAGAGGTTAGATCCCTGGGGGACACCACAGGTAGAGAAAAAGATGTCAGAGAGGAAGCACCCCAGTTGGACGAAATGGATGAAATGGGAAAGGATGGTCGAGCCATATAATACGGGGGGCATTGCAGCACCAGACTTTGAACTATGTTACCTGGTGGCGCAGGCTAAATTTGCTAAGCTCACGTATGACCTGTCAGATACTGCACCGCACATCCAGATAGAAAGATATGCCGCCTCCCAACCGATCTCCACTCCCTCCTATTCAGCACACATCATAGAGACCCATGCCGTTTCGACCCGTTCATTTCTACGGTCCACGCCTGGACCAGGATATAAAAAAACTACAGATATGACCCAGATGCCTCACTGTGCAATGTCCCTGGCATCCCCTCATTCGATGAAACTCTGCAGAAAACATGAGACCCAAATAGAGAGATTAAAATTTGTGAAATGTTCCGAAATGGGAAATATGTGACACTGGACGACTTCATCAATACAGTTGGGGGAGGGCAGCTCAGGTCACTCCAATACCATCGTATGAGAGCAGCATTCAGCTCTAGATGGCCGCTGTTCCCCAATGAATTTTCTTCTCATGTATGTTTTCGGGCCATGACATCTGGGACCAAAGCCTGAATATCCACACTCTATGCTATAATACAAACGCATTCCCCATCCTCGAATAATGTCAGGGCAACATGGGAGGAGGATATGGGGGTAACAATCATGGAAAAGAAGTGATCTAAAATATTGCCAATCAACCAATGCCGTGTCATTGAACGCTGGCCATCACCTGATCCAATTTAAGATCCTGAATAAATTACACTATACACCGGCCAAGATGGCCAAATTCACTGTGAACTGTTCCGGGGACTGTGAAAAATGTGGAGAACCTCTGGCAATTGACATTTGTTAATGAATGTGAGGAACAGTATGTGAAGACATTGCCGAAGACAAGTGCCCCGAAGACATTTGGGCTCCATTTAGGATGTATTTGTGTGACATGATATCCGACGATGAAGTTCTCCTGGGCCTACACCATGAGTATATAAATCCAGACCATGTTAAAATACTGGAAATGCCTTTCTTTGTTGTGTTTCAATGAAGGGCGCTGTAAGTGGCTGACATGACCATCAATAAATAAAGTTTAAAAAAATAAAATCTGGCAGTAACAGTATTAGCGCTGCCAATACCGCTCCACTGGATCACGACTGCAATTCAGCTGGAGCTATTCCAGTCGGGCGCTATTACAGCCAGCTATAATAGTGTCGGCTGTAATAGCTCCAACAACCTAACACACTATCACAGACCTATCAGAAGTACAGTATCGACACTCCTAGCACCGGAAAACCAACTCTAATAGTGCTGAAAAATACCCTGGCCAAATGCTGGAGGTAGAAGAACATGGGTGAGAGTAACAAAACCACAGGTGTAACCAATGCACACAAGAGGCTTACAAAAGACTCACCCAGGCTCCACACACCCTTCCCAACACCATGTAACCATTAGGAGCAGGGAGGGGAGACCAATAAAGGCACATGTGCAAACAATGCACACAGGTAGCCTACAAAAGACCCACCAAGGACACACACACCCTCCCCAACACCATGTTGCCATTATGAGCTGGGACCCTTGACATGGACCTCTAAATGCTGTGCCAGGAGCTACAGGGGTCTGACAACCAGCCCAGGGCACAGGGAGCACGAGGGGGAGGGGGTGATGATGAGGAGGAGTTGTCAACACCCTGGGCCCTGACTGATTGTCAGGTGGTATCCGAGTACAGGCTGGACAGGGCTACAATCACTAAGTTGCTGGACACAATCCAAGGTGGTATTGGTAGCAGGATTTCCATCAGCACTGCTGTGCCGCCACTCATGCAGCTGGTGTCATTCCTACAATACCTTGCGACGGGCAGCTTCCAGCACACAGTTTCCATGATGCATGGCATGGTCCAGTCCACATTCAGTGCCATCCTGGGCCAGGTGCTGGATGCATTGCTGCACCATGTGAACAAGCACATTGAATTGGCCACCACCCAGGCACAGATTAATGAACTCAAGGTACAGTTCTTTGGCATTGCCCAACTGCCGAACGTGATTGCAACCCTAGACTGCACACATGCTGCACTGGTTGAACTCTTGGACCATAAGGCAGCCTACAGGAATCAGTAGCATTTCCATTCATTGAACGTGACGATGACCTGTAGCCCAGACATGACCATCAGCCACTACTGCGCTCGCTACCCTGGATCCAACCATGACTCCATGGTGCTGCGCAGCAGCACACTTACAACCTACATGGAAAGGCGCAGAGCCCAGCGCACATTGATAGTGGGTGAGTACAAACCCTGCCTGAAAGGCATGTCAAAGTACAACAAATGTAGAGGGGGCAGAGCCACATGAAGACTTACATGCCACCAGGAGCCACAGCCAGCACCATCACAGCACCAGTACCATATACGTGTGGCACACAAGGACACCTGCACACAGCCACCACACCTGCACCCACAAAAGGTGATGGGCACACACGTCTCAAAACACCATTACACATTGGACCACAACAACCATAATGCACCTTGTCTGTGTTGCCCTTCTGCTTTCCACCCTGAGATACAAGAGTAACCTCACCCAGGGCACCCTACAGGAATGCAAAGTGGGAGAAATACAATACCCATCCACAAAACCACTGCAGATGATCAGGATCAAACACGAACATCAACATCCCTGAGAGAGTGACCCAAGAATGCACATTTAAATGCAGGTGAAACAAAACAAAACTAGCTACACCATCCACTGAGACAGCCACAACCAAATACAGATCAACAATGTCCCTGAAAAGGCAGTCATGAAGGGAGACTCATCCTGAAGGCATGGGTGCACCACTATGCCAATCCAACCCAGGGAGCGTTGTATGTAGAAAGTGGGCTACATGGGACATGGCACACATTGCCGAGCAAACACGTGGAACATGAATACACCATATTCAAAGGATAAGTGGTTAAATGACAGTACTTGTTGAGTGTCCAACACAATTCTATACAGGTAGGTCATCCTCCATCGGTGCAAGTCCAGTAATCCCATGTGCAGGCAAATGTAATCTGCCACAGGACAGCCCATTCAATCACACAGGGTGCATGTACAGGTCAGATGATGTATTTCCTGAAAGATGATGGATGTATACCAATCAGCCATTCACATTGCATGTCCCTGCTGCACACAAAGATGACCACAGTGCATAGTGTATTGATGCTTATTCCTTGTACACCCAGTGAAGTAACCTAGGCCTCATGTACACATTTAATCCCATGCAGGTGATTCAAGATACCTGCAGCTCACCTGGCTGATGACCTCTGTGTGGAATCCACAAACTCCGGCAGAGCTGCCATATAACAATGCCCACAGTAGGACCCGCATATGTGTAGAAAGGACATTTGGTTTGTTGAAGGCACGGTTCTGGTGCCTGGACCGTATTGGAGGGGCACAGATGTATGCGCCAGAAAAGGTTGCAAGATTGTACTCACTTGTGCCATGCTGCACAACACCTGCTGCTGCCGTAGGAATGTGCCACTAACCCCTGATGCTGACAGGCAACACCCAGGGAATGGGAATGGTGATGACCATGTGCCCATTGCTGGTTTCGAATGCACACAGGGATGGGGTGAGGGAGGGGAGGTTGGGCAGACAGGAGTTGATTGAGGATTTCTTCTGATTTGGTTGATGGGCACATGTCACGAAGAGCATTTGCAAAATAAATTACACTTGTACACAATCATGAATGTCCTGTCATGTTTGAACGAGCTTTAATTAAAGTTGAACCAATTCCCCAGCACACATAGCCCCTTCCCTCACCAACTCCCCAGCACACATACCCCCCTCCAGCTTCTCAGCACACATACCTCCGTGCCCCCACCAACTCCCCGGCACATATACCCCCCTCCCTTCACCAATTCCCCAGCACACATACCCCCTCCCCACCAACTCCCCAGCACACATACCCCTCTGCCCCCACCAACCCCCTAGCACACATATCCCCCTCCCCCCACCAACTCCCCAACACACATACCCCCCTACCCCCACCAACTCCCCAGCACACATACCCCTCTCCCCCTCAGGCCAACAGTGCATTGTCCATCTAACATGGATGTTGTTGCTTTCCACGTGTTCTGCCTTTAGATGAGCACTGTTGTAAATGCTACAGTGACGGATGCCCGGGTGATCCCTGTAGGGAGCCCTCTGTGGGGGTAGTTGAGGTGGATGGCACTGAGACAGCCAACTGTAGCTGCTGGCGGAGGAGATTAATTGCCTCACACATCTGTTCTGCATGCAGAGATTGCACCTCACATAGTTCACGTACTCGTAGCCAAACCCTGTGAGTGCTGCAGTGCATCCCTCTACAACCTTACGTGTGCTACCATTGTTGCATGCCATGGTTTTGGCAGCCCCCCTAATTGCACTGCTAATGGCCTTGATGTGGCAGTTGTGTTTGCTGGCCATGCCCTCTATCCTCATCTGGCGTGCCTCCATCACATCCAAGCGTGCCATGACTGCATTTGCCGGACCTGTTGCTGTGTCCCATGCAGGGCTGCTGTGCCTGGCAGGTCTATGCAGGGCAGTGGGGCAGCTGTGCCTGGCAGGTCTACGCGGGGTAGTGGGGCTGCTGTTGCTTGTGGCACTGGGCTGTCTGGTGGGGCTTCCGTGGATGGAGGGGCTACCAGCAGGTGACCGATATAAGGGTGAATCCTCATCCACCACTGGTGTGTGTGCGTGGTGGCGGTGTGCACAGACATGTGGACTGTGGCTGGGACTCTCCACATGCTCAGGGGTCCTTTCGGGTGTGTCCATTTTCTGCACTGGACTGTGTATAGGCTATGACTGGTACAGCATGCTGCTCTTCGCAGGATGAGGTACCCTCCTCTGGGGTGGTTGCACTCATGGCAACTTCAACATCCTGTGAGCCCCCGGTGGCTTGGGATGGGCTTGTTGAGGCAGCACTCAGGGCTTGTGGGCGCCGCGGTGGTGAGCCCCTGGTGGCTTGTGGGTGCCAAGGTGGTGAGCCCCTGGTGGCTTGTGGGTGCCAAGGTGGTGAGCTGCTGGTGGCTTTGGGGCACCGAGGTGGTGTACCCTTGGTGCGGTGGGGTGGGTCCTCCACTTTGGCGTATCCTGCCAGGCCCTTTGCACGGTGGTGGTGCTGGTGGAGGTGTGTCTGGGCTTGCCTCATCGTCATCCATGTTGCACTCGGATGATGCCTGCGTGCCTGTAGGGGACATATGATATGGCATGAGGACAGTGCACCTCAAATTATTTTCATTCATTTCAAGGCTTACAGGGGTCGGGGGATTGTACAGGACAGTTTCAATCATGCTTGGCCTTGACCTGTTTAGTACTCACAATGTTGGTATTACTGGGTCATACTATGTGGAGGGGGACACAATTCGGCATTGTTGGGATAGCTTTTTCATGCATATGATGCAAATGCACAGCTGGCATGCTGTAGTCAGTGAGGAGGGGGTCATACTACACACACCCGTCTGATGTTGCTGTGGCCCTGGCATGCATATGTGTGCCATGGTGCTTACATGTGTCCATTGGTTGCCCTAGTCACAGCTCTGGTTCCCTGGGGTTGCCTAGGTGCACTGGTACAAGGGTACAGTCATTGGTGGCTGTGGTCAATCACATGCACTGCATTCACTCACAGTGCCCGGCTGTCGGACATTCAAACTGGGGATGGAGTGGTGGCCTATTTACAATGCAATTTGCAAGGGGGGTAACTCTCCGCCAGACTCCTGGGTGCCGGTGCCTGCCTCCGCTCCTCCCACTCCCTCAATGGATGGCATGTCAATGAGGGTGTTGCACTGCTCCTCCCATGGGGCCAGCTCCGGTGGTGGCGGTGGTCCTCCACTAATCGCCATAGTCTCATTCCTGTGCTGTGCCAGGAGGCCCCGGACACACACCCACAGGTCGTTGAATCGCTTGCAGCAGTCCTCTCCATCCCTGGAGAGACGGCCCACCGCAGTGACCTTCTGGCTGATGTCTGCCCAGATGTGATTACGCAGCTGTGAGCCTGTCGCTTTTTGTTGGGGACCACAGAGTTCATACTGGGGGGAAATGACCTCCTTCACCAGTATTGTCAGTTCTGAGTCAGAGAACGTAGGTTTGCGCACCCTGTCCACGGCAGACTTACCCCTCACCCACTCCTGAGAAATTCTTTGTTGTTTGTTGGAGTGGATGCCTTCCATGGACTCCAATTTTGGGTGGATTCTGATTTCCAAAATGGCTGCCGCTTTGTTTCCCGTTCCGGCGGTGATGCATTTCCCGCGGCGCTAATAGCACAAGATACCAGCGGAAATGCAATGAGTGCTAATTTTTTGGGTTTTCAGCCACTATTATCGCTGGACGCTATAAGCGTTAACGCCAGGCCATGTGCCCGCCAACTCATGTTGGGGCGTTGTTTGCGCCACAACTCACGTTGTTAACTCCAATACCGCTCGCCAGTATATGAGCCCGGATACCCCCAACTTGTGATGAGGCCCTAAGTCCACAACTTGTGTCTAAACGTATTGCAGGGGGTAGATCAGCGTACAATTGTGACAGACTTGCCTCAGGAGATTGTTTCAACCCAGGACTTCAAACAATGGAAAATATACCCCCAGCCCGGGTGACCCACAAGTTCCCTGGAAATGCCAAAAAAGTATTTTGATCACTATGCAGTGGCTGTCTGTGGACCACATTATGGGGAAGTACGGATGAAGTCCCTACTAGTGCATTGTTTTGGCACAGCTGGACAAAATAAATTCAATACTTAACTGCAGAAGAGGCAGCCAGTATCCAGTAATGTTAACAAATAGAAAATAAAAAATTCAATTTTAACCGAACAAAAAACAATGAAAACATACTGAATAAAACAAAAATATATGTGAGGTAAGGGGTTAAATCTGATGAGGAGAGGGCTGGGTTAATGTTTTAAACATGGGGAAACAGGTGGCTTTCGGGGGGCGCTCCCACAAGGAAATAAATCTGAGAAATTGATATATGTTGATTTTTTTTGTTTTGATAAATTGTCATTATTTATTTTTTCATTTGTTAAAATCACATAGATCTGAGGCAGCCAATCTCAATGAGTACAAAATGTGCATTGCAAAGCTCAATAGCCATAGAAATGCAAGATAAGCATCATATTGGGGAGGTACACATTTGAAAAGAGGACACAAACTCGAAGGGAATCATTTGAAGCTTTAACCACAGCACTGAGGGTCTTGGCCAGGACTTGATATTTTGGCCAGGCAGCTGATGAACGATTGAGGGATCAATTCATGCTGGAATGCAGGGAAGGCAAGATAAGGTAACAGCTTTGGTGGAAAGGAGACCCACCCCTTCATCGGGTTTTGCATATTGCAAAAGAGGTTGACCATGCCAATAAATGCTGAGAAGAAAGTCCAGCAGATTAAACTACCTAATGGGAAGAGCACAAATGAGGCAACAGATGTGACTGCCACTATTTATGGAGGTAGACGTGCCAATTAAGCGAAAGGGAGCAATGTCACCAAAACAAGTACTGTCCCTAGATCATGCCCTTCCAGGTCGGCAAGTTCGCAGAAGAGATGCTATCGATGTGATATGATCGGCCATTTCAGCAACAGCCCTTGCTGCCCAGCACTTTAAGTAAGTTGTTTGAAATGCAGGGAAAAGGACATCTGACTAAGTGTTGCAGGTTAGGGAATATCGACATGGTCGATGAATTGTATGAACAATCAGAGGAAGTGGTCTTTGCAGTTGGTGGTGTAGAAGAGGAGGAACTGGATGGCCCAAGAGAGATAGTGAGTATCAATGGGTGCCAAGGAAAGATGATGATTGACTCCAGAGTGAAATATAGTCTTCTTCCCAAAGTAATCTTCAAAAAACATGTTCCAATAAACAGTTAATGGAAGTGGATATGAAGCCACTGACATATGGCGCAAAGATAGATATCATAGGCTGTAATTAAATCAGGGGACTAATTCTCCTCTGCACAAAGCACTCCAAAATAGTTAATTGATCAATAGCCAAAATGATTATAAGTTTCTGTGTTGCTGCTGCATGGACCATAGAAAAAAGACTCATAGTCCCCTAGCAAGCCTGACACAAAAAAGGAAAATAATCAGTCTGTCCAATGTGCATGACATTCAAAGAATTATACAGAGGAAAATCTTATTATTTATGTTATTGTGTTATGGGAGATTAAATGTAACCACTCATTAACATACATTTTACACCATGTATATTTTTCCAATCCAAATATTTAATCCAATATGATGATGTTCTTGGACTTGTCAATGCGTGTTTCGACCTTATAGCACACAGGTCTTCTTCAGGGCTGATGCATCACCATCATCAATGCAAATTGGTACATATCAATATGTTATTGTCATACATTACACCACTGTGAATACATTGACCAAAATGCAGATTACATCATATTATACAGTGGTTCAATACCAACCAGATAATGTACCAGCAATGAGTTACAAAGTCGGGGGAAAAAAATACAAACATACGTGTAATCAGATTGTCATATTAATAAAATCATATCATGCTGCGTTAAGATTCCACCAATGTGCATAGTCACCT
This sequence comes from Ambystoma mexicanum, assembly GCF_040938575.1. Taxonomy (NCBI): domain Eukaryota; kingdom Metazoa; phylum Chordata; class Amphibia; order Caudata; family Ambystomatidae; genus Ambystoma; species Ambystoma mexicanum. The sequence continues at coordinate 1,062,389,862 of NC_090921.1, read as the reverse complement.
AATCTCTTAAATTATGAAAAACCAATGCCCAACAATTGTGCATTCATGTGTCCACCACCAAATGGAACTTGTGTACTACCGACCTACCTTAAATTCTAGCCTAAAATGTAACACGTTTATATATTCTGAGTATATTTACAGACCAAGAATCAAACTCTGGAAAATTTTTATTGATGATGTAATTCTAATTCGGCATGGTAACCAGTTATGCCTTATTGAATTTGTGAACTATCTGAGTGGCAATGATACAGGTATTGAATTCATGTGTATCAGTAGCTTGACTCAGATTGAGTTTTTGGATACTACACTGTATCTGAGAGCCAATTGAATTATGTGTAAGACTTACAGGAATGCCACTGACGTTAACTCTGTGTTGTTGGCAACCAGTTGCCACAAATCAAGTGTCATTAATAAACAGGAGAATATATGAGAGCCCGGAGAAACTGCAGAAAAAACTCTACATTTAGGGAAGAATGTGCTATTTTAGATATCAGATTCACACACAGGCGCTATCAAGAGGAAGTTCTAGCTAAAGCTAGGGATAAGAGTTCCAAGATGAATAGACTAGATTTGCTCAAACCTAGGTTCAGAAATAAAGCAGACTCATTTCAGAAAGCGAGATTGGTAACTCACTATTCGGTGGACAGTAGTAGAGTGCATAGCATCATTTGCAAACATTGGAAATTACTCACTTTGGATTCTGATTTTGTTTTATTGTTTTTTAGCTGAAATGTATCAACTTTACAATATTTTTAAACATAAAAGAAAAAAAATAAAGGCTAAAAACAAACAATTATGTACAAATACAATTCATTATGTCAGCATAGAGTTTAAAAAAAGAAACATTAAAAGTCATGTATCATATTGTCAGAGATATCCTCTTCCGAGTCTCTCAACACAATTAGATCCCCCTCTTCCTCACCTGATACTTCTGTTGAGGATGAGTGTTTCTTATCCATCTTTCTTCATACAGCCTTCTTCTTTTGGAAGAGATACAGCCTTTCACGGAAGGAGCCACTATGTCGCTGTACGAAACACAGCAGACAAAGGGCCCCAGCCTGAAAACGCCTGGGAAAGAGAAAAAAGCCAAAGGCTAAAAAAACTCTTTTGGAAATGGTCTTGCAGCGTGGTAAGTAGATAAGCAGCGTTGACCGAGAGTTGGAGAAAGGTCCCGTTAAATCAGTGGAACCGTAATAGGTAAATAAGCAGTCCAAGTATCCAATTTGCCCTCCAACCGGTAGGTGAATTACGGAGGGCAGCAACAGCAAGATCTTTGCTCGGAAGAACGAGCACAAGTGTGAGTTGTGAGTATCCACAAGCAAACCAAGCGGCGTGAGCAGAACACCACATAGCCAGAGCGTAAGGATAAGAGGAGATCAGTAAGTAAACAGAATGGAAAAGATACAGAAGAGAAAATGGAGGAGGATGGAAACCACCGACAGAGCATATCGGAACAAGGAAAACCAACAGGACGAAAAGGAGAAAGGAAGGTAATGAGGCAGAAAGACTGCACCGGTAGCTGCAGCCAAGAAAAGAAAGCAAAGAGAAGACCCAGTCTCAGTAAACAGAGTGGAAATCAAAGACAGGCAAAGCTGGAAAGAAGTAAGAATTGCACAGTTAGCATGAACCAAAGGGAAGGGAAAAGCAAGGAAGAATGGCAGCGGAAAGGCTGCAAGAGGAAACTAGCGTCTGACTCGAAAGCAAAGGCACTGGTAGGGTTTCAACGCCAGGAAGGCAAGGAGAGGCGGAAGAACGAGCACAAGTGTGAGTTGTGAGTGTCCACAAGCAAACCAAGCGGCGTGAGCAGAACACCACTTAGCCAGAGCGTAAGGATAAGAGGAGATCAGTAAGTAAACAGAATGGAAAAGATACAGAAGAGAAAATGGAGGAGGATGGAAACCACCAACAGAGCATATCGGAACAAGGAAAACCAACAGGACGAAAAGGAGAAAGGAAGGTAATGAGGCAGAAAGACTGCACGGGTAGCTGCAGCCAAGAAAAGAAAGCAAAGAGAAGACCCAGTCTCAGTAAACAGAGTGGAAATCAAAGACAGGCAAAGCTGGAAAGAAGTAAGAATTGCACAGTTAGCATGAACCAAAGGGAAGGGAAAAGCATGGAAGAATGGCAGCGGAAAGGCTGCAAGAGGAAACTAGCGTCTGACCCAAAAGCAAAGGCACTGGTAGGGTTTCAACGCCAGGAAGGCAAGGAGAGGCGGGGCTGAAAAGGGAAGCAAAAGTCAAGAGCCTAAAGTCTAGAATGCAGCAGGAAGAAACGTAAGAAACATGATGGGGCACATCAATGGTGGCGGTACTTCCAGGCATGCCACAAGCGCCAAGAGGGCTGGCGCGTGACACATATATCTTCATTCATTACTTAATCGCTTAACTGAAAGGGAAGTTCTTATTCTTCGTCCAACTTCAAGTCTTTTAAAAATCTAATTGTAGCAAGTCTCAGTGTTGTAAACCTTCCACACATAATCATCAACCACAATCTATCCGACGTTAGATCTCTAAATTCTCTTGTAGCAAGTTTTAGATGTAATGTGCTCTTAATGCTTAAGGAGCTACATTCCGAGAGAAAATGTTGCAAGGTCTCAGGTTCAGTTTTAATTTGGCAAAAGCAACAGAAGTTTTTACACAAAGGAATGATTTTTCGCTTGGCCAAAACCGCCCTGGTGGGTCATAGATTGAATCTGACTCTCAAAAATTCAGATCTATGGTTCAACGAGGGAGATTTAATCGAATATGACTCAGCAATGCTATATTTTTTATGCTCTAAGATATTGCCATCAAAATCACAGTAAGTTAAACACTTCTCCCTTGTTCTGATTCAATCCCATTGGAATAACTTTTTTTTAACTCTACAAGGATTCGACATTCTGATTTAATGAATTATATTGAGGACATACCTTTGATTGTGTATACACCAAAGCACCCACTCTTAAAAAGTCCATCTTTTTTGCAACTAACATTAAAAAAAATGATTTTGTGGTTGCATCCGAATTGCAATGGTTTCCTTAAATGTGGACATTGTACTATGTGTCAGTATACAAATGAATATCCAACTATGAAGTTTAACATCAAAGAGGAGGTGAGGATTCCAAAATGGATTAATTGTAGGACTAAATATGTGATCTATGCTATGATCTGTCTGTGTGGATTGGTTTACATTGGGAGTACAATCCGGGAATTAAGGTTTAGAGTCATAGAACATATTCACATACTGCAGAAAGAAGATGTTAGGTTACCACTAGCCATGCATTGGAAAGAACATCATCAAATGGATAACAAAGCAGGGATTAGATATGTCAGATTGAGAACTTTACCTAGTGGCCCAAGAGGGGGAGACAGACAAAAAGAGCTTCGGAGATTGGAGGCAAGAAGGATTTATAAACACAGACATTGTTGAAAGGTTTGCACTTGACCATCATATGGGGGTTTTCCTTTAACTAATACAGGTTGTCTACTATTCTTTATAATGAGGTGTCCTGTATCCTCATGATACTTCATTGTGTCTAAATGATGTTTACTATAATAGTATGTATTTGAAATCTGTTTGGTTGTTGTGCAGAGAATTGTTCATTTTGAGCATTGAGTTGTCCTGTTAATTGAATAACATGCACGGTCAATAGTTCTACTTAGAATATGTGGTTAGGACAACCAATACACAGGTGATTGCCCATTTATGTGTCCACCTAAACAACAAATATATGTTAAGGCTAGGTGACAGTTTGTATCTACTTATAACTAGAACATTTAGGATACTGGGGCTATAGGTGTACAATATAGAGGGCATATCTGTTTAACAAAATAGAAGAACTCTTTTAAAGCGTGTCAGGTCTTTTAGCAATAAGCTATTTATTTGAAGATTTTGAGCTCGGTTGAAAAACTACACTTAGGCGGCATGTGAGTCTGCATACGGGATGCTCAAGTACAGTTCAAACAGTTGTTGGTGTTGCTACAATGGCAGCAACCATCAATGGAATAAATAGGTGAATGTTGAGGTCGACGCGTGCCAACATTTTAGCGTTTTCACATTTATACAAATCATGTTCTAATCAGAACGCATGATGTCGGACACTCTCGCCTGGCGCCATGGTAATGGTACAAACAATGAGCTGATAGATGGCTCGATTGCGCCACGTAGTTTTCAGCATCCTATTCAGAATGCATGACGTTGGATGCTGCTGTTTGGCACCATGGTAACACTACAAAAAAGGGATGGTGTGTTTGCGCAAAGCAGAATTCTGTTCATATATATGAGGTTGCATGTGAGGGGCTAACAGGAGCAAAATATAGGTAAGGAGGATCATTATGGACTAGTGGTTGGAAATTTTGAGTAGTGAGTAGAATGGTGTTTCGTGCAATAATGGAATGTGAGCAATTTGGTTAAGCCGGGTAAAAATGGAAATTCTGAACGGGGAGCGTTTTGTGTATACTTGTTGGGGCAAACCTTATTGTATCATCGGGAGGCAAAGCGGGTCTCATCGTGTTTCTGACATTTTGTCTCGCACGAGGAGGTGTTAGCGTGTAACCTTACATTCATTGGTTACAGGAATATCACAGGTGGGAAGCTTCAGCAGAATTAGGAAAACCTTATATTTTTCAACAATAACCTCCACACAAGAGGTAAGAACATAATAGGTAATCATGTGTTAAATGCAGTAAGCAGGTGGAGGGAGCATGTTGTGTATAGTTTAACATACAAGTGGGAGATGACACGTCACCTGGGCGAAAATGAATACCCAATTGATGCAGGTATACCTTTGTTGTCACTTTCTCCTTTTCTATATAGGTTATGCATTGGGTAGTAATTTGAGAAGAAAGACCTAATTACATTGGAAAGAGTTCAGTGGCTTTGGAAGTTGTGTATATTTAATAATGAGCCTAGGTAAGATCAATGGATAATTGTACTTTTAAAAGGGGTCAATTGAGGATAATGGAGGGGATGAGACATTTCCAACTTAAAATCCATGGGCTGAATGGGACTTTTTTTTATAAAACTCATTACATTTTAGGCTACCATAGAATTTGAGGTTGCTCGGTAGCACACAAGTTCCATTTGGTGGTGGACACATGAATTCACAATTGCTGGGCATTGATTTTTCATAATTTAAGAGATCAGATGGCTATGAACATTGTTGGAATCTTTATGCAGCAATATATGACTTTATTAATATGACAATCTGCTTACACACGTTGATATTTTTTTATTTTTATGTTTCCCCTGACTGTGTAACTCATTGCTGGTACATTATCTGGTTGGTATTGAACAACTCTTCCATATGATGTAATATGCATTTTGGTTAATTTATTCACATTGGTGTAATCTAATGACAATAAGGTATTGAAATGTATCTATATGCATTGATGAATGTGATGTATCAGCCCTGAAGAAGACCTTTGTGTTGCAAGGTCGAAACAACTGTTGGCAAGGCCAAGGACATCATCCTATTGGATTAAATATTTGGATTGGAAAAATATCAATGGTTTAAAAGGTTTGTTAATGAGTGTTTAGATTCAATCTCCCATAACACAATATCACATACATAATATAATAATAAGATTTTCCTCAGTATAATTTTTTGAATGTCATGCGCATTGGACAGACTCATTAGTTTCCTTTTTTGTGTCAGGATTTCATAGACTGGTTTGAAGTGAATGTGGAATTCAAAGGCAGAAGAGCCACAGGCAAAGTGTATGTTAGGAAAAAAAGATTCCGTACCACTTTTGAGTTGGTTACAGCAAAAGAAATAGAAAATTAAGTTGAATCCCAATGAAGCGGAATGTGTATTACAAATCGATGCTGAGGAACTGCGGACCAGTTTGTTTTATGAGAAGATTGGATGTCTAAAGGGGTTTATGCATAAGATTTTACAAGCGGAGAATGCCAGGTCGGTGGTACAGAAGATGTGAAGTGTTCCTTTAGCCATAAGACAGGAGGTGAAGAAATAATGAAATAAAATGGAAAAAGGTGACATAATAGAAACAGTATAATCCTCCCAATGGCTGTCCTCTTGGTTGTAGTTCAAAAACCAAACGGGAAGTTGAGACTATGTGTGGATCTTTATGCTTAGAACTGGTGTATTATACCTGATTGTCATCCACTTCACAATATTATGGAGACTATTTCGACAATGAAAGGTGCCAGAGTGTTTTCATCTCTGGATCTCACATCAGCATATCCCCAGATTAAACTTCATCAAGACTCTAAACAGCTAACAACCTTTATTACACTAGAGCGTCTATTCCCATTTGTGCATATGCTTTCTGGTCTGGTATCTGCTGCCTCAGTATTTCAAAGGATAATGCATGAGATTTTCAAGAATGTGGCAAGTGTAATCGGCTTCCAGGATGACATTCTGGGGTTTGGTCCAGACCAACGGATACATGATAAAAGGCTTGATCAGCTGATGAGACTACTAATGGAAAGTGGGCTGAAATTCAGCAAGGACAAGTGCAAATTTAATCAAACAAGAATAGAATATTTGAGTCACCCAGTAACAGCTGATGGGGTGAGCATGAAGGAGAAGCTGACCAACAATATCAAAGATGTAGTGGAGCTGAAGAAAAAGGAGAGCCTGCGCTAATTTCTGTGTATGGCCAAATGCTATTCAAGGTTTATCCCCGACTTTGCCAATAAGACAGTTAACATTAGACTATTGTTAAAAAACCATTCGCTGTATGGATGGAATGCAGAGTGTGCTAAAGATTTTAAGTCCATCAAAGCTCCTTTGGTATCTGCCCATTTTCTTATGGATTTCAAACTCAACCCGAAGTCCATACTCTCCACAGACGCCAGCAGTACAGGTTTAGGTGCAGTGTCATCTCAGGAATACAGGTTTGGGTGCAGTGTCCTCTCAGGTGGAGGGAGACAAGGAATATGTCATTGCATTTGTTTCACATCTTCCTTAGGGAGCTGATGTCAACTACTCCACAATTGGAAGAGAGTTGCTTGCTATCAAGTGGTCAATGGAGAAGTTCAGAACGTGTTTGTGGGTAAGCAAGCTCTGATCAGAAACCTATGAAGAAGACATTACAGAAGAAGGGACTGGATGGTGTTTCATACAGGATAAGAAGATGGGCCGTGACCCTGCAAGAGTACCAATTCGAAGTTGAACATGTGCCAGGAAAAAGGAATATTCTGGCTGATTGTTTATTCCACATGGGTGTAGATGATGTTGCGGGGGGGAGGAAGTTGAAGACTTTGAAGAAAAAGATTGTGTTTTGTATGTTGAGCATAACATGGTGACGAAGGAAGAGTGGGAAGCTGGTATGGAAGAAGATGAGATTATGAGTGAAAACTGAGTTGGAGCGTGGTTGAATACTAAAAAAGACATGTTGAGGGGTACCAATTTGGCGGAAATTAAAAAATCAGGGTGTGGGGGGCATGACTAAGTATTATCGATTTACAAGAATCAGTGTTTGTATGTGCACCATATAGGTTCTGTAACGATCAAATCAGTTGAATTATTTCAGGTGCTAAGAGGCAAGTAGCCCCATTTGTAATAGGAATTGGGCTGAGCGGGGAAACTGAAACTGCCGATGGCGCCGTTAAACCCTTAACGCCTGGGTTGGAATGAGGGCCTATGACTTTTTATGTGTCACACTGAACGATTGATGAGTTATCATTGGGCTCAGCCCAATTCCTATTACAAATACACATGTTGACTACTGCATACTCTGAGAAGTTTTTTAATATTAATGCATAATAGTAAGTTTCTGATGAATTGCTTAGGGATTCTTTCATTATCCTGTAGGAGTGCTTATAGAGACTACATGCTGGCACACAACAGGTCTTGTTTTTGCGTACCAATTTGGAGGACCTATGTTTGGTTCTAGAAGAACTGCATGTGTCAGGAGAATATGTCATGCGAGGCGACAGGGTAATACCCACGAGTGGGATGAGGAAGAGAATTGTTGAAATTGTGCATGAAGGGCATCAAGGCATCACTAAAACCAAACAAGTAGTACAAGCAGAGTTCTGGTGGCCTGGTTGTGATCTTGAGTTGGAGAGAGTGGTGAGAAATGGTGTTGCATGTGAGGCGGAAGAACGAGCACAAGTGTGAGTTGTGAGTGTCCACAAGCAAACCAAGCGGCGTGAGCAGAACACCACATAGCCAGAGCGTAAGGATAAGAGGAGATCAGTAAGTAAACAGAATGGAAAAGATACAGAAGAGAAAATGGAGGAGGATGGAAACCACCGACAGAGCATATCGGTACAAGGAAAACCAACAGGACGAAAAGGAGAAAGGAAGGTAATGAGGCAGAAAGACTGCACGGGTAGCTGCAGCCAAGAAAAGAAAGCAAAGAGAAGACCCAGTCTCAGTAAACAGAGTGGAAATCAAAGACAGGCAAAGCTGGAAAGAAGTAAGAATTGCACAGTTAGCATGAACCAAAGGGAAGGGAAAAGCAGGGAAGAATGGCAGCGGAAAGGCTGCAAGAGGAAACTAGCGTCTGACCCGAAAGCAAAGTCACTGGTTGGGTTTCAACGCCAGGAAGGCAAGGAGAGGCGGGGCTAAAAAGGGAAGCAAAAGTCAAGAGCCTAAAGGCTAGAATGCAGCAGGAAGAAACGTAAGAAACGTGATGGGTCACATCAATGGCGGCGGTACTTCCAGGCATGCCACAAGCGCCAAGAGGGCTGGCGCGTGACACATATACCTTCATTCATTACTTAATCGCTTAACTGAAAGGGAAGTTCTTATTCTTCATCCAACTTCAAGTCTTTTAAAAATCTAATTGTAGCAAGTCTAAGTTTTGTAAACCTTCCACACATAATCATCAGCCACAATCTATCTGATGTTAGATCTCTAAATTCTCTTGTAGCAAGTTTTAGATGTAATGTGCTCTTAATGCTTAAGGAGCTACATTCCGAGAGAAAATGTTGCAAGGTCTCAGGTTCAGTTTTAATTTGGCAAAAGCGACAGAAATTTTTACACAAAGGAATGATTTTTTTCGCTTGGCCTAAACCGCCCTGATGCGTCATAGATTGAATCTGACTCTCAAAAATTCAGATCTATGGTTCAACGAGGGAGATTTAATCGAATATGACTCAGCAATGCTATATGTTTTATGCTGAAAGATATTGCCATCAAAGTCACAGTAAGTTAAACACTTCTCCCTTGTTCTGATCCAATCCCATTGGAATAACTTTTTTTAACTCTACAAGGATTCGACATTCTGATTTAATGAATTATATTGAGGACATACCTTTGATTGTGTATACACCAAAGCACCCACTCTTAAAAAGTCCATCTTTTTTGCAACTAACATTAAAAAAAATGATTTTGTGGTTGCATCCGAATTGCAATGGTTTCCTTAAATGTGCACATTGTACTATGTGTCATTATACATATGAATATCCAACTATAAGGTTTAACATCAAAGAGGAGGTGAAGATTCGAAAATGGATTAATTGTAGGACTAAATATGTGGTCTATGCTATGATCTGTCTGTGTGGATTGGTTTACATTGGGAGTACAATCCGGGAATTAAGGTTTAGAGTCATAGAACATATTCACATACTGCAGAAAGAAGATATTAGGTTACCACTAGCCATGCATTGGAAAGAGCATCATCAAATGGATAACAAAGCAGGGATTAGATATGTCAGATTGAGAACTTTACCTAGTGGCCCAAGAGGGGGAGACAGACAAAAAGAGCTTCGGAGATTGGAGGCAAGAATGATTTATAAACACAGACATTGTTGAAAGGTTTGCACTTGACCATCATATGGGGGTTTTCCTTTAACTAATACAGGTTGTCTTATGAGGTGTCCTGTATCCTCGTGATTCTTCATTGTGTCTAAATGATGTTTACTATAATCGTATGTATTTGAAAGCTGTTTGGTTGTTGTCCAGAGAATTGTTCATTTTGAACATTGAGTTGTCCTGTCAATTGAATAACATGCACGGTCAATAGTTCTAATTAGAATATGTGGTTAGGTCAACCAATACACAGGTGATTGCCCATTTATGTGTCCACCTAAACAACAAATATATGTTAAGGGTAGGTGACAGTTTGTATCTACTTATAACTAGAACACTTAGGATACTGGGGCTATAGGTGTACAATATAGAGGGCATATCTGTTTAACAAAAGAGAAGAACTCTTTTAAAGCGTGTCAGGTCTTTTAGCAATAAGCAATTTATTTGAAGATTTTGAGCTGGGTTGAAAAACTACACTTAGGCGGCATGTGAGTCTGCATACGGGATTCTCAAGTACAGTTCAAACAGTTGTTGGTATTGCTACAATGGCAGCAGCCATCAATGGAATAAATAAGTGAATGTTGAGGTCGACGCGTGCCAACATTTTAGCGTTTTCACATTTGTACAAATCATGTTCTAATCAGAACGCATGATGTCGGACACTCTCGCCTGGCGCCATGGTAATGGTACAAATAATGAGCTGATAGATGGCTCGATTGCGCCACGTAGTTTTCAGCATCCTATTCAGAATGCATGACGTTGGATGCTGCTGTTTGGCACCATGGTAACACTACAAAAAAGGGATGGTGTGTTTGCACAAAGCAGAATTCTGTTCATATATATGAGGTTGCATGTGAGGGGCTAACAGGAGCAAAATATAGGTAAGGAGGATCATTATGGAATAGTGGTTGGAAATTTTGAGTAGTGAGTAGAATGGTGTTTCGTGCAATAATGGAATGTGAGCAATTTGATTAAACCGGGTAAAAAATGGAAATTCTGAACGGGGAGTTTTTTGTGTATACTTGTTGGGGCAAACCTTATTGTATCATCGGGAGGCAAAGCGGGTCTCATCGTGTTTCTGACATTTTGTCTCGCACGAGGAGGTGTTAGCGTGTAACCTTACATTCATTGGTTACAGGAATATCACAGGTGGGAAGCTTCAGCAGAATTAGGAAAGCCTTATATTTTTCAACAATAACCTCCACACAAGAGGTAAGAACATAATAGGTAATCATGTGTTAAATGCAGTAAGCAGATAGAGGGAGCATGTTGTGTATAGTTTAACACACAAGTGGGAGATGACACGTCACCTGGGCGCAAATGAATACCCAATTGATGCAGGTATACATTTGTTGTCACTTTCTCCTTTTCTATATAGGTTATGCATTCGGTAGTAATTTGAGAAGAAAGACCTAATTACATTGGAAAGAGTTCAGTGGCTTTGGAAGTTGTGTATATTTAATAATGAGCCTAGGTAAGATCAACGGATAATTGTTATTTTAAAATGGGTCAATTGAGGATTATGGAGGGGATGAGACATTTCCAACTTAAAATCCATGGGTTGAATGGGACTGTTTTTATAAAACTCATTACATTTTAGGCTACCATAGAATTTGAGGTTGCTCAAGTTCCATTTGGTGGTGGACACATGAATTCACAATTGCTGGGCATTGATTTTTCATAATTTAAGAGATCAGACGGCTATGCACATTGGTGGAATCTTAATGCAGCAATATTTGACTTTATTAATATGACAATATGCTTACACACGTTGGTATTTTTTATTTTTATGTTTCCCCTGACTGTGTAACTCATTGCTGGTACATTATCTGGTTGGTATTGAACAACTCTTCCATATGATGTAATATGCATTTTGGTTAATTTATTTACATTGGTGTAATGTAATGACAATAAGGTATTGAAATGTATCTATTTGCATTGATGAATGTGATGTATCAGCCCTGAAGAAGACCTTTGTGTTACAAGGTCGAAACATGTGTTGGCAAGGCCAAGAACATCATCCTATTGGATTAAATATTTGGATTGGAAAAATATCAATGGTTTAAAATGTGTGTTAATGAGTGTTTAGATTCAATCTCCCATAACACAATATCACATATATAATACAATAATAAGATTTTCCTCAGTATAATTTTTTGAATGTCATGCGCATTGGACAGACTCATTAGTTTCCTTTTTTGTGTCAGGATTTCATAGACTGGTTTGAAGTGAATGTGGAATTCAAAGGCAGAAGAGTCACAGGCAAAGTGTATGTTAGGAAAAAAAGATTCCGTACCACTTTTGAGTTGTTTACAGCAAAAGAAATAGAAAATTAAGTTGAATCCCAACGAAGCGGAATGTGTATTACAAATCGATGCTGAGGAACTGCGGACCAGTTTGTTTTATGAGAAGATTGGATGTCTAAAGGAGTTTATGCATAAGATTTTACAAGTGGAGAATGCCAGGTCGGTGGTACAGAAGGTGTGAAGTGTTCCTTTAGCCATAAGACAGGAGGTGAAGAAATAATTAAATAAAATGGAAGAAGGTGACATAATAGAAAGAATATAATCCTCCAAATGGCTGTCCTCTTGGTTGTAGTCCAAAAACCAAACGGGAAGTTGAGACTATGTTATGCTTAGAACAGGTGTATTTTACCTGATTGTCATCCACTTCACAATATTATGGAGACTATTACGACAATGAAAGGTGCCAGAGTGTTTTCATCTCTGGATCTCACATTAGCATATCCCCAGATTAAACTTCATCAAGACTCTAAACAGCTAACAGCCTTTATTAAACTAGAGCGTCTATTCCCATTTGTGCATATGCTTTCTGGTCTGGTATCTGCTGCCTCAGTATTTCAAAGGATAATGCATGAGATTTTCAAGAATGTGGCAAGTGTAATCGGCTTTCAGGATGACATTCTGGGGTTTGGTCCAGACCAACGGATACATGATCAAAGGCTAGATCAGCTGATGAGACTACTAATGGAAAGTGGGCTGACATTCAGCAAGGACAAGTGCAAATTTAATCAAACAAGAATAGAATATTTGAGTCACCCAGTAACAGCTGATGGGGTGAGCATGAAGGAGAAGCTGACCAACAATATCAAAGATGCAGTGGAGCTGAAGAAAAAGGAGAGCCTGCGCTAATTTCTGTGTATGGCCAAATGCTATTCAAGGTTTATCCCCGACTTTGCCAATAAGACAGTGAACATTAGACTATTGTTAAAAAAACATTCCCTGTATGGATGGAATGCAGAGTGTGCTAAAGATTTTAAGTCCATCAAAGCTCCTTTGGTATCTGCCCATTTTCTTATGGATTTCAAACTCAACCGGAAGTCCATACTCTCCACAGACGCCAGCAGTACAGGTTTAGGTGCAGTGTCATCTCAGGAATACAGGTTTGGGTGCAGTGTCCTCTCATGTGGAGGGAGACAAGGGATATGTCATTGTATTTGCTTCACGTCTTCCTTAGGGAGCTGATGTCAACTACTCCACAATTGGAAAAGAGTTGCTTGCTATCAAGTGGTCAATGGAGAAGTTCAGAACGTTTTTGTGGGTAAGCAAGCTCTGATCAGAAGCCTATGAAGAAGACATTACAGAAGAAGGGACTGGATGGTGTTTCATACAGGATAAGAAGATGGGCCGTGACCCTGCAAGAGTACCAATTTGAAGTTGAACATGTGCCAGGAAAAAGGAACATTCTGGCTGATTGTTTATTCCACATGGGTGTAGATGATGTTGCGGGGGGGAGGAAGTTGAAGACTTTGAAGAAAAAGATTGTGTTTTGTATGTTGCGCAGAACATGGTGACGAAGGAAGAGTGGGAAGCTGGTATGGAAGAAGATGAGATTATGAGTGAAAACTGAGTTGGAGCGTGGTTGAATACTAAAAAAGACATGTTGAGGGGTACCAATTTGGCGGAAATTAAAAAATCAGGGTGTGGGGGGCACGACTAAGTATTATCGATTTACAAGAATCAGTGTTTGTATGTGCACCATATAGGTTCTGTAACGATCAAATCAGTTGAATTATTTCAGGTGCTAAGAGGCAAGTAGCCCCATTTGTAATAGGAATTGGGCTGAGCGGGGAAACTGACAAGGACTCAGAGGTTCCTAAATTACTGTGAGAACTTGGCCAATCCTGCCCTCCGGTGACGTTGCCCTAGGAGCACTGAGGTTTATCACTACAACATTGCAGATGTATCTGCTGCCTCACACGTTAATGGTTAACTTTGCTTTGTCACCTTAGGACTTCAATCGACTCACTTTGGGAGCATTCCCACCGCGATTCGAGGTACTATATTGAATTGGACTGATTACACACAGGAACTATATGCTCCAAGGCCCTGAAGAAGTTTCTTAGGATAATGCGAAACGGGTTGGCAGAACTCTAAACAGAACACCTATGAGTGGAGCCTATCAGGATGTTTTATTGCTGAATATTGCAATCACTGTTTGTAACAGTGAACATTTGTGTGAAGAGATATAACGCAATTGAATATTGTATCACTAGAATTTTAGTGTTCTCTCTTTGGAATCATGTTATTTGGAATTATGTTGATCTAAATTTTGAGAATTCCTATTTGTTGCTTTATGACATTTGTTTTCGAATTATGTGTTTGAGAAAAACAACATTGAGACTGTGGCCCTCATTCCAACCCAGGTGGTAAGTTCCCTACTTAACTCTGTTTACACCATGTTGGATGGCGGATTTACCGCCCCATTCCAAGGTGAGTGGGGCAGTGAATCCCCAATCCCCATTTACCCTTCCCCATTCCCATTTTTGCCCCATAGGGCATAATGGGAGTGGGGAAGGCGCTAATTACGGCACCGTAAATTACGGTGCCATAGTTAGCGCCAAGGACGCTTAGCGCCTTGGTACTTAACGCCTGCTAAAAGCAGGCGTTAAGGTGGAAATCAGGCGTTAAGGGTTATCGGCGCCCACGGCGCCGTTAAACCCTTAACGCCTGGGTAGGAATGAGGGCCTATGACTTTTTATGTGTCACACTGAACGATTGATGAGTTATCATTGGGCTCAGCCCAATTCCTATTACAAATACACATGTTGACTACTGCATACTCTGAGAAGTTTTTTAATATTAATGCATAATAGTAAGTTTCTGATGAATTGCTTAGGGATTCTTTCCATATCCTGTAGGAGTGCTTATAGAGGCTACATGCTGGCACACAACAGGTCTTGTTTTTGCGTACCAATTTGGAGGACCTATGTTTGGTTCTAGAAGAACTGCATGTGTCAGGAGAATATGTCATGCGAGGCGACAGGGTAATACCCACGAGTGGGATGAGGAAGAGAATTGTTGAAATTGTGCATGAAGGGCATCAAGGCATCACTAAAACCAAACAAGTAGTACAAGCAGAGTTCTGGTGGCCTGGTTGTGATCTTGAGTTGGAGAGAGTGGTGAGAAATGGTGTTGCATGTGTTTCGAGTGAACAGAATTTGGTGTCCATGGAAAGCAATATGATTTTGGTCCATGTGCCAGAAATGCCTTGGGTAAGAGTAGGAATGGACATTGTTGGACCCATTCATGGTAGGGGTGCCATCAAATTTTACATCATTTTAGTGAATATCCTTTCTAAATGGGTGGAAGTGAAGATTACACATTCCATAATGATGAGGGATGAAATTGGTGTTATGGAGGATGTGTTTAAGCGTGAGGGTTATCCATGTGAGTTACTGACCGACAATGGAGTTCAATTCAAGTCAAAGGAGATGTGTGATTATGTGGTTGAACATAGAATACAGCATAAATGTACCACTATTTATCATCCCCAAGCTAGAGGGGAAGCACAGTGCTTTAACAAGGTAATCAAAGAATGCATCAGATGGGCATGGTTCAGTGGTGAAGACTGGGAGGAGGTTGTTTTGAGCAGGATGTTAGCACACATGTGTTTCCCTCATAACATTAAAGGTACCTCTCCTTTTGAGGTGTGCAGAAGCAGGAAACCCAATTATAAATTGTGTCCCCCATGGATGAGAAGGGTGCAGTAGATGTGGGAGAGCGTGTAGCAGGCAAGATCGCTTGTGGAAGAGAAAAAAATGCAAATAAGCGATGGTATGATGTGAGGAAATTGGTTAAGGCAGGGAAAGTGAAAGAAGGGGATTTGGTCAGGATTAAATTGTCTGATCCTTAGAGGCAGTGATGCATGTGGGGGTCCCAACCACGTAAGGTTGAGAGTGTGTTTCACAACTCAGTGAGGATGGAAGATGGCAGAGTGTGAAATATGAACAGGGTCATGTGAGTTGATAAGGGAGGTGCTGAATTGGAAAGAGGTGGAGGCGAACGAATGAGAGTGTGTGGATTGTGTCGTGCCTGTCTGAAACTTTCAGGTCTACGAAGACACAAGTGAGATTTCAATATTTTCTGTTATGTTAATAGAAGGGAGACTGGTGCATGGGTTCTGTGACATTCGGTGTGGAAGCTTGGGAAATGCAGAGAACTGGAATGTGGAGGAGAGTGACGGTTGAGGGAGAAGGTGGTGCTTGGAGATGACAGATGCTGAGCATATGTTGGTGAGCAAACAGCATACTTAACAAACATTCAGAAACTGATATCTTGCCTGTGTCCTGTTACTTCACTTGTTTTGTGCATTTGTTTGAGGATTACATCCTGTGTGTGGCCCATTTAAATCCTTAGTTTGCAAGCGTTGTGCCTACAAGAGAGAGGTATATTGAGTACCCTGATCCAAAACCATTTTTTCAGGCAGACCGGGAAAACGCTGGTAAATGTTGCATAGAAATACTTCAGCCATTTGTTTTGCAGTGGGTTACTTGGGAAGTGATGAAAATAAAATGGGGCAATTTAGTGCAATGGTTCACTGTTACTATGAGAGAAATACATTCATTTCATGAAGGTAGGTCTGCAATGAAATCTGTTGAATGACTTGCCACAGAGTGTTTGTTTGTTTTTTATTCATAGTGCGCACCACACCCTGGGGTATCTAGGTGCATTACAAGGATATGCAATTGCTTGGTTACAAGGTACGTACATGTATGCAAAAAATATATACAAGGAAGTCTTAAATGAAATGACATACAGGTAGTTTATTGGTCAGAAGCAAAATAATACATATATACTGTGGTGTATACAGCGTACAATACAAATGCACAATGTGCTAAAATGTCACATTTGTAAGTAGTTCAAGACAGGTATGAGTGTTCCGCAGGGAGGCAGGTGAGGCTAGTGGGGTTCATCATTGGTCCTAATCCAGTTTTTCATATCGTTCTTAAATTTATGGAAGGGTTGGTCAGCTCTACAAGGGATGTGGGTAGTGTATTGCACAATTGTGCAGCCAGGGCTGGAAAGGTACTGTTGCCTGCTTTTTTAAGTTTGTATCTGGGTACTTGAAGACATCCTGTGTTGGAGGACCTCGTTAGTCTGGCATGAGAACTTGTCCATAAGGTATTGTGGGGCTGGTTGAGTAGTTGAGTGGTTGAGTTAAGAAGCAGTTCAAATTTGCTGTACAGACAGTCACCCTTAATGGCATATTCTACCATGTGCTTAGAGATTTCGGAATCCCAGAAGTACCTGTCATTTAGATAACTCTTGTTGAACACGCCTTGATGCCCAGACAAAGGGCTGTCATGACAAAGATGCAAAATGTTTAACATTAGAGTTATGTTTGCAATGAACAGTTCTGTCTTGGTAAAACAGCAGATTCACCCCTTCTGCAAAGAGGAAAGAGAAAAAAGCCAAAGGCTAAAAAAAACTCTTTTGGAAATGGTCCTGCAGCGTGGTAAGTAGATAAGCAGTGTTGACCGGGAGTTGGAGAAAGGTCCCGTTGAATCAGTGGAACCGTAATAGGTAAATAAGCAGTCCAAGTATCCAATTTGCCCTCCAAGGGGTAAGTGAATTACAGAGGGCAGCATCAGCAAGATCTGTGCTCGGAAGAACGAGCACAAGTGTGAGTTGTGAGTGTCCACAAGCAAACCAAGCGGCGTGAGCAGAACACCACATAGCCAGAGCGTAAGGATAAGAGGAGATCAGTAAGTAAACAGAATGGAAAAGATACAGAAGAGAAAATGGAGGAGGATGGAAACCACCGACAGAGTCTATTGGAACAAGGAAAACCAACAGGACGAAAAGGAGAAAGGAAAGTAATGAGGCAGAAAGACTGCACGGGTAGCTGCAGCCAAGAAAAGAAAGCAAAGAGAAGACCCAGTCTCAGTAAACGGAGTAGAAATCAAAGACAGGCAAAGCTGGAAAGAAGTAAGAATTGCACAGCTAGCACGAACCAAAGGGAAGGGAAAAGCAGGGAAGAATGGCAGCGGAAAGGCTGCAAGAGGAAACTAGCGTCTGACCCTAAAGCAAAGGCACTTGTAGGGTTTCAACGCCAGGAAGGCAAGGAGAGGCGGGGCTAAAAAGGGAAGCAACAGTCAAGAGCCTAAAGGCTAGAATGCAGCAGGAAGAAACGTAAGAAACGTGATGGGTCACATCAATGGCGGCGGTACTTCCAGGCATGCCACAAGCGCCATGAGGGCTGGCGCGTGACACATATACCTTCATTCATTACTTAATCGCTTAACTGAAAGGGAAGATCTTATTCTTCATCCAACTTCAAGTCTTTTAAAAATCTAATTGTAGCAAGTCTAAGTTTTGTAAACCTTCCACACATAATCATCAACCACAATCTATCTGATGTTAGATCTCTAAATTCTCTTGTAGCAAGTTTTAGATGTAATGTGCTCTTAATGCTTAAGGAGCTACATTCCGAGAGAAAATGTTGCAAGGTCTCAGGTTCAGTTTTAATTTGGCAAAAGCGACAGAAGTTTTTACACAAAGGAATGATTTTTCGCTTGGCCTAAACCGCCCTGATGCGTCATAGATTGAATCTGACTCTCAAAAATTCAGATCTATGGTTCAACGAGGGAGATTTAATCGAATATGACTCAGCAATGCTATATGTTTTATGCTGAAAGATATTGCCATCAAAGTCACAGTAAGTTAAACACTTCTCCCTTGTTCTGATCCAATCCCATTGGAATAACTTTTTTTAACTCTACAAGGATTCGACATTCTGATTTAATGAATTATATTGAGGACATACCTTTGATTGTGTATACACCAAAGCACCCACTCTTAAAAAGTCCATCTTTTTTGCAACTAACATTAAAAAAAATGATTTTGTGGTTGCATCCGAATTGCAATGGTTTCCTTAAATGTGCACATTGTACTATGTGTCATTATACATATGAATATCCAACTATAAGGTTTAACATCAAAGAGGAGGTGAAGATTCGAAAATGGATTCATTGTAGGACTAAATATGTGGTCTATGCTATGATCTGTCTGTGTGGATTGGTTTACATTGGGAGTACAATCCGGGAATTAAGGTTTAGAGTCATAGAACATATTCACATACTGCAGAAAGAAGATATTAGGTTACCACTAGCCATGCATTGGAAAGAGCATCATCAAATGGATAACAAAGCAGGGATTAGATATGTCAGATTGAGAACTTTACCTAGTGGCCCAAGAGGGGGAGACAGACAAAAAGAGCTTCGGAGATTGGAGGCAAGAATGATTTATAAACACAGACATTGTTGAAAGGTTTGCACTTGACCATCATATGGGGGTTTTCCTTTAACTAATACAGGTTGTCTACTATTCTTTATAATGAGGTGTCCTGTATCCTCGTGATTCTTCATTGTGTCTAAATGATGTTTACTATAATCGTATGTATTTGAAAGCTGTTTGGTTGTTGTGCAGAGAATTGTTCATTTTGAACATTGAGTTGTCCTGTCAATTGAATAACATGCACGGTCAATAGTTCTAATTAGAATATGTGGTTAGGTCAACCAATACACAGGTGATTGCCCATTTATGTGTCCACCTAAACAACAAATATATGTTAAGGCTAGGTGACAGTTTGTATCTACTTATAACTAGAACATTTGGGATACTGGGGTTATAGGTGTACAATATAGAGGGCATATCTGTTTAACAAAAGAGAAGAACTCTTTTAAAGCATGTCAGGTCTTTTAGCAATAAGCAATTTATTTGAAGATTTTGAGCTGGGTTGAAAAACTACACTTAGGCGGCATGTGAGTCTGCATACGGGATTCTCAAGTACAGTTCAAACAGTTGTTGGTATTGCTACAATGGCAGCAGCCATCAATGGAATAAATAAGTGAATGTTGAGGTCGACGCGTGCCAACATTTTAGCGTTTTCACATTTGTACAAATCATGTTCTAATCAGAACGCATGATGTCGGACACTCTCGCCTGGCGCATGGTAATGGTACAAACAATGAGCTGATAGATGGCTCGATTGCGCCACGTAGTTTTCAGCATCCTATTCAGAATGCATGACGTTGGATGCTGCTGTTTGGCACCATGGTAACACTACAAAAAAGGGATGGTGTGTTTGCACAAAGCAGAATTCTGTTCATATATATGAGGTTGCATGTGAGGGGCTAACAGGAGCAAAATATAGGTAAGGAGGATCATTATGGAATAGTGGTTGGAAATCTTGAGTAGTAAGTAGAATGGTGTTTCGTGCAATAATGGAATGTGAGCAATTTGGTTAAGCCGGGTAAAAAATGGAAATTCTGAACGGGGAGCGTTTTGTGTATACTTGTTGGGGCAAACCTTATTGTATCATCGGGAGGCAAAGCGGGTCTCATCGTGTTTCTGACATTTTGTCTCGCAGAAGGAGGTGTTAGCGTGTAACCTTACATTCATTGGTTACAGGAATATCACAGGTGGGAAGCTTCAGCAGAATTAGGAAAGCCTTATATTTTTCAACAATAACCTCCACACAAGAGCTAAGAACATAATAGGTAAGCAGGTGGAGGGAGCATGTTGTGTATAGTTTAACACAGAAGTGGGAGATGACACGTCACCTGGGTGCAAATGAATACCCAATTGATGCAGGTATACCTTTGTTGTCACTTTCTCCTTTTCTATATAGGTTATGCATTTGGTAGTAATTTGTGAAGAAAGACCTAATTACATTGGAATGAGTTCAGTGGCTTTGGAAGTTGTGTATATTTAATAATGAGCCTAGGTAAGATCAACGGATAATTGTTTTTTTAAAATGGGTCAATTGAGGATTATGGAGGGGATGAGACATTTCCAACTTAAAATCCATGGGTTGAATGGGACTTTTTTTTATAAAACTCATTACATTTTAGGCTACCATAGAATTTGAGGTTGTTCAAGTTCCATTTGGTGGTGGACACATGAATTCACAATTGCTGGGCATTGATTTTTCATAATTTAAGAGATCAGACGGCTATGCACATTGGTGGAATCTTAATGCAGCAATATATGACTTTATTAATATGACAATCTGCTTACGCACGTTGGTATTTTTTATTTTTATGTTTCCCCTGACTGTGTAACTCATTGCTGGTACATTATCTGGTTGGTATTGAACAACTCTTCCATATGATGTAATATGCATTTTGGTTAATGTATTTACATTGGTGTAATGTAATGACAATAAGGTATTGAAATGTATATATTTGCATTGATGAATGTGATGTATCAGCCCTGAAGAAGACCTTTGTGTTACAAGGTCGAAACACGTGTTGGCAAGGCCAAGAACATCATCCTATTGGATTAAATATTTGGATTGGAAAAATATCAATGGTTTAAAATGTGTGTTAATGAGTGTTTAGATTCAATCTCCCATAACACAATATCACATATATAATACAATAATAAGATTTTCCTCAGTATATTTTTTTGAATGTCATGCGCATTGGACAGACTCATTAGTTTCCTTTTTTGTGTCAGGATTTCATAGACTGGTTTGAAGTTAATGTGGAATTCAAAGGCAGAAGGGCCACAGGCAAAGTGTATGTTAGGAAAAAAAGATTCCGTACCACTTTTGAGTTGGTTACAGCAAAAGAAATAGAAAATTAAGTTGAATCCCAACGAAGCGGAATGTGTATTACAAATCGATGCTGAGTAACTGCGGACCAGTTTGTTTTATGAGAAGATTGGATGTATAAAGGGGTTTATGCATAAGATTTTACAAGTGGAGGATGCCAGGTCGGTGCTACAGAAGGTGTGAAGTGTTCCTTTAGCCATAAAACAGGAGGTGAAGAAATAATTAAATAAAATGGAAGAAGGTGACATAATAGAAAGAATATAATCCTCCCAATGGCTGTCCTCTTGGTTGTAGTCCAAAAACAAAACGGGAAGTTGAGACTATGTGTGGATCTTTATGCTTAGAACAGGTGTATTTTACCTGATTGTCATCCACTTCACAATATTATGGAGACTATTTCGACAATGAAAGGTGCCAGAATGTTTTCATCTCTGGATCTCACATCAGCATATCCCCAGATTAAACTTCATCAAGACTCTAAACAGCTAACAGCCTTTATTACGCCAGAGCGCCTATTCCCATTTGTGCATATGCTTTCTGGTCTGGTATCTGCTGCCTCAGTATTTCAAAGGATAATGCATGAGATTTTCAAGAATGTGGCAAGTGTAATCGGCTTCCAGGATGACATTCTGGGGAGTGCTGTCACGATGCCCGCTCCCGGGGAGCCGGCTCAGGCCCTGTATCCCCGAAAGCGGACATCAAGTCCCCGGGGAAGGTCCCAGCAACCCCTTATAGGGGCCCTTTGGACAGCGTCCTGGCGCCTATGGCGCCAGGCTCATAGAAAATGTCAGTCCTGGCGCCATAGGCGCCAGGCTCATTATGAAAGTGTTTGGGTGCACTTACCTGATGCAGACCATGCTGCAGAACCCCGGCCTCCTTGAGGCCTGAAAGGAATTACTTTACCTGTGGGACTCATTTACCACCCGGGCGTGGTTGGGGAAGGATACATACCTGATTGGAGGAAGGACACATTCTAGGAACTTCTTCCAAGGCTATTTAAACCACACCCGATCAGCCACACGTGCTTCGCGTTGTTCTGCATCTAGCAGCTGGACGCTCACCGTGTCTGCTCCTGCATCTTGACTTCTGCCACACCTGCCAGCATCCTGAATCACCTGCAAAGGAAGGGAACAAGAGAACAGAAGAAGGAAAAGGCCTCACCTGCTAAATCTGCATCCCAGAGACATTTCACCGACAATCCTGAAAAGGAAGACATTTATTTTTAAAAGCACATCGCATCGATCGCTGCAGCGTCGCATTCTACTCACCTATACAGGGCGCCTCCATGTTCAGCAGCGACCATCCGGATTCACAGTCGCGCCCCCGCGCCTAGGGAGAAAAAGACAAGAACAAAGGTGAGAGAAAGAAGGGAAAAGGGAAGCTAAAACTCCATGTCAAGACTTACCTGTTGGGTCATTCCCTTTTCATTTCGAGTCTGCGCCGCATCCAGGCATTTTCGGACCTCGGCCCCTAAGGGGAAAAAGACATCAGCGTTAATGAGTGAATGAAAAGACATTACCAAAACACTCATTAAAGACTTACCTGATTTCCACAAGGATTTCACCGCTCACCTCGGGTCGGTGCCTGTTGTCCGGCATTCCGTACCCCGGCCCCTATGGGGAAAAAGACACTAGCATTAGCACATTAATGCATGGACACAAGGGGAATCACTTATAGAAAAACTTACCTGGAAGCCAAGCAAGTTTGGTTCTCACCCATCCGAAAATCCAGTGATGTAACTGGATACCAACGCGCCCCTGCATCAGAAGCTCGTCCTTCCAGACCCTAAGAAGGATACTTCTGCGAGTCAAACAAGCCAGATCTGGGGCCCGGTCCAGTCCGTCTTCCGAACCCTGCGCATCACCTTAGACGAGGTCACAGCAGCGCGAACCAGGCCAGCGCCCCCGTGGGAGTCAGGTGAGCGTTACAGAACGCAAAGCCTTCCTACAAATTCCCACCCAGGCGCTATGGAAACTTCTGAGACTGATCAGTTGGCCCAATTACTGGTGGAATTACGGGCCGAAGTACATGCCGCTCGTCAAGAGACTAATGCCCTCAAGAGGGAATTAATAATATCAAAGGAAAGAACTGATGACCTGGCCAGACAGCTTTTGCAAGGTCAAGCTGGACAAACTCCTCTACCCTGTTCCGGAGGAAACCCCGCTCCTGTGGTTCCCAGTAACCCTGTGCAGATTAATCTCCCTGGAAACATGCCGCTGGACCCACCTGAACGCTTTGCTGGGGACCCCAAATGATTCGCCGTATTCATGAATCAGTGTCGTTTGCACTTCCTATGCAGACCTGGGGCCTTCCCTAATGATCAGACCAAAGTAGTCTTTGTATTGTCATATCTCAGCGGCTGCGCTGCCAATTGGTCAGTTCCACTGGTTACTCAAGATGACCCGATTCTCCGTGATTTTCAAGGATTTCAAGCAAGCATGGAAAGGTTATTTGCTCGACACTCTCAGGGGCAGGCTCTGGATGACGAACTTCTATCCCTGCGACAGGGAAATCAGGACCTCCTATCCTGTATTGCAACTTTTAATAGACTAATTGTGGAAACGGGATGGCCAGAGGATAAAAGAGTCACGTTATTTTATCGAGGTCTACGCAGAGAACTTAAAGATGTCTTGGCCCAAGTTGTAAATCCGCCCCAAGAATGCACAGAATATATAGACTTAGTGGTCCAATTGGATCACAGACTTCAAAACAGAAAAACAGATCGGTCCAGGTTTGAGACCCGGGTGTTGGTCAAGACCCACGCTAACCCCAAGGGAGTTGATGTCTCTGAGCCTATGCAAATTGGAGCGGTTAAAGAACCCTTAACTCAAAAGGAACGTGAAAGGAGGCGGCAGTTAAAATTATTTCTTTATTGTGGGAACTCTGGACACTTTCTACGAGATTGCCTGACAAAACCACCCCGAAAAGCGGTAGGAGCCGCTGATAAAAACCATGAAGACTCTGTTTCGGGAAACGACTCAGCCCGACAAGCGTAGGGGTCCGCTTGCCGAGCTTGAAAACTAACTCTCAGACCTCGCATTTCATTGTGCCAATGGTTCTCGTAGATCCAGAAAAGCCTAAGCGGTTGCATGCAATAAATGCATACATCGATAGTGGGGCTATTGGAAACTATGTGGATCGTGAATTGGCCTCTAGGATTAACCTCCCTCTCCGTCCTAAAACCAGCAAAGATGTCATCACCACAGTCGATGGAACTGAAATTGCCTCTGGACCGGTAACACATTCCACTACTGGGGTGACTCTTATTGGTCCTGACGGCCATCGGGAGGCAGTTGTGTTTGATGTAATCAAGGCTCCACAGTTTCAGGTTATTCTTGGAATTCCTTGGTTAGAGACACATAATCCTCGAATTGATTGGCGAGCTAAGAGAATAACCTTCCTGGATTGTGCACAACCATGCTACCCAGAAAACCTGAAGATTAATCTAGCATCTGTAACCTCTGCCTCCATGCAATTACCTCCGGAATACCAGGACTTTCAGGACGTCTTCCAAAAGGAACAGGCCAACACGTTACCTCCTCACCGATCGTACGATTGCCAAATCGATCTGGTGCCCGGTGCACAACCCCCTTGTAGCAGGATTTATGCCCTTACCGAACCTGAGAACCTGCATTTGAGACAATATTTGGATCAATACCTCGCCAATGGTTTTATTCGCCCATCAAAGTCCCCGGCATCCTCGGCTTTGTTCTTCGTGCCTAAAAAAGAAGGCGACCTTAGAACTTGTATCAATTACCGTGCATTGAACCAGATAACGGTTAAAAACCGTTATCCTCTGCCTCTGATTCCTGAAGTCCTTGACCAGGTGAAGGACGCTTGCATATACACCAAGTTAGATCTCCGGGGGTCATATCATCTGGTGCGAGTAAAAGAAGGCGACGAATGGAAAACAGCCTTCCGTACAAAATATGGATTATTTCAATACCAGGTAATGCCTTTCGGGTTGTGCAATGCGCCTGCTGCCTTCCAATTCTTCATGAATGATGTCCTTCGGGAACTCATCGATGTTTGTGTTGTCGTCTATATCGATGACATTCTAGTGTATTCCTCTTCGGAAACTGATCACAGAAAACACGTTAGGGCAGTTCAGGAAAAGCTGCGCCAACACAAACTATTTGCTAAACTGGAGAAATGTGTTTTCCATACCACAAAAGTTGAATTTCTCGGTTTCATCCTGACACCCAAAGGAGTCCGAATGGACTGAAGAAAAGTGGATGCCATCCTCAAATGGCCATCACCTAGCTCTGTAAAAGGGGTTCAAAGCATGCTCGGCTTTGCCAATTTCTATCGCAGGTTTATCCCGGAATTTTCACGCATAGTACAACCCATTACTGCACTCTTGAGGAAAAATAAACGTTTTGAATGGTCTGAAGAAGCCGAGCAGGCCTTCCAGGATTTAAAAGCTAAGTTTACCTCTGCACCTATATTGAAACACCCAAGTCCAGATCTCCCGTATGTCGTCGAAACTGACGCATCTAGCCTAGCCATGGGAGCAGTTCTGTCTCAAAGAGATCCTGAAACCAACCAACTGTATCCCGTAGCATTTTGGTCCAGAAAATTCTCGGCACCAGAGATTAATTACGCAATCACTGACAAAGAACTGTTAGCCATAAAGTCTGCTTTTAAAGCCTGGCGGCATTACCTGCTTGGCGCTCGACATACCATCACGGTGATCACTGATCACCGGAATTTACAGTATTTGAAAACCGCCAAGGCTCAGTCATCACGGCAGCTCCGATGGGCTTTGTTTTTCGCTGAATTTGATTTCGTGATTACCTATCGACCTGGCTGCAAGAACGGCAAAGCAGACGTCTTATCCCAAAATGGAATGGGAGAATCTGATACAAACTCAGAACCAGTACCCATAATTCCCGAACAAAGAATTCTAGGCATGACTTCGTTACAGACGCTTGAAGACATTCAAGTCAGAGTGAAACAACTCCTGGACCCTACAGTCCTACAGGATTGGATACAAAAGGGATGAGACTTTACCATAGATAATGGTTTACCTTATTACCAAGGACGCTTATTCCTGCCGCACAAGGATTTACACAAACTAGTTATTTCAGGTTATCATGATACATTAATAGAGGGACACCCCGGTATTGCCAAGACAATGGAAAAGGTGAAACGACAATTCTGGTGGCCCTCTTGGCGAAAAGATGTTAAATCTTTTGTGATGTCCTGTGGTGTTTGCGCCCAAAATAAAGGTCAAAAGAAAAGACCAGCCGGTCTCCTTCAACCTCTAGACATACCGCCAGCACTCTGGCACACCCTATCAATGGATTTTATTACGGACTTGCCTCCTTGTTCGGGATACAATACCATTCTGGTAATTGTGGATTTGTTTTACAAAATGGCCCACTTCATTCCTTTGAAAGGTTTGCCTTCAGCTTCTGTCCTAGCCGAAGAATTCCTCGAAAATATTGTTCGGCTACATGGATTCCTATCTATACTAATCTCGGACCGGGGAAGCCAATTCATTTCCCACTTCTGGCGCAAATGTTGTCAAATGGCACAAATCGACGTAAGATTATCGACCAGTCACCACCCTCAGACCGATGGTCAGACCGAGAGGACAAATCAGACCCTTGAGCAGTACTTACTGTGTATGTTACAGCAATCTGAAAGCCATTCTTTGGATAGCCGAATACGCATATAATAATTCGGTACACTCTGGAACTGGCCATAGTGCTTTTTATACCTTGTTTGGACATGACCCTCGAACCTCAAACCTCGACTCACCTCAGAATCTCGGAGTGCCCGCAGTAGAACATCTGCATTCTACCATTACCCGAGCCTTCAAAGAGGCAACCACGCATTTACAACAAGCCAAGAGAAAATACGAGGAGAATGCTAACCTACATCGGAGTGAAGCACCTCCGTATCAGATTGGGGATCAAGTGTGGTTAGCTACCAGATATTTACCGCTCAAAGGGCCTCAAACTTTTAACCCAAAATATCTGGGACCTTATTCTATTACGGCAATAATTAACCCAATAGCGGTTAAAATTGATTTACCAGCTAATATGCGAATTCAGCCTGTTTTTCATGTGTCACTTCTGAAACCAGTGGTCCCCGGAACCCGACTACTCAAACCTCCAGAACCTATTCAAATAGATGGGGAACCCAAATTCGAAGTGAAGAACATTTTAGATTCAAAAATGTTTAGGTCAAAGCTTTTCTACCTAATTGATTGGAAGGGGTACGGACCTCAGGAGAGGTCGTGGGAACCCAGTGACCATGTGCGTGCACCTCGATTAGTCAGGAAATTCCACAGACTCTTCCCAAACAAACCAAAACCCCTGGAGGGAACAACCTTGGGAGGGGCCTTGGGGGGGAGTGCTGTCACGATGCCCGCTCCCGGGGAGCCGGCTCAGGCCCTGTGTCCCCAAAAGCGGACATCAAGTCCCCGGGGAAACCATTATAGGGGCCCTTTGGACAGCGTCCTGGCGCCTATGGCGCCAGGCTCATAGAAAATGTCAGTCCTGGCGCCAGTGTTTGGGTGCACTTACCTGATGCAGACCATGCTGCAGAACCCCGGCCCCCTTGAGGCCTGAAAGGAACTACTTTACCTGTGGGACTCATTTACCACCCGGGCGTGGTTGGGGAAGGATACATACCTGATTGCAGGAAGGACACATTCTAGGAACTTCTTCCAAGGCTATTTAAACCACACCCGATCAGCCACACGTGCTTCGCGTTGTTCTGCATCTAGCAGCTGGACGGTCACCGTGTCTGCTCCTACATCTTGACTTCTGCCACACCTGCCAGCATCCTGAATCACCTGCAAAGGAAGGGAACAAGAGAACAGAAGAAGGAAAAGGCCTCACCTGCTAAATCTGCATCCCAGAGACATTTCGCCGACAATCCTGAAAAGGAAGACTATGACAGAAATACATTCATTTGATGAAGGTAGGTCTGCAACGAAATCTGTTTAATGATTTGCCACAGAGTTTGTTTTATTTATAATGCGCACCACACCCTGGGGTATCTAGGTGCATTACAAGGATATGCAATTGCTTGGTTACAAGGTACGTACACGTATGCAAAAAATATATACAAGGAAGTCGTAAATGAAATGACATAGAGGTAGTTGATTGGTCAGAAGCAAAATAATAAATATATACTGTGGTGTATACAGCGTACAATACAAATGCACAACGTGCTAAAATGTCACATTTGTAAGTAGTTCAAGACAGGTATGAGTGTTCCACAGGGAGGCAGGTGAGGCTAGTGGGGTTCATCATTGGTCATAATCCAGTTTTTCATATCGTTCTTAAATTTATGGAAGGGTTGGTCAGCTCTACTAAGGGATGTGGGTAGTGCATTCCCCAATTGTGCAGCCAGGGCTGGAAAGGTACTGTTGCCTGCTTTTTTAAGTTTGTATCTGGGTACTTGAAGACATCCTGTGTTGGAGGACCTCGTTAGTCTGGCATGAGAACTTGTCCATAAGGTATTGTGGGGCTGGTTGAGTAGTTGAGTGGTTGAGTTAAGAAGCAGTTCAAATTTTCTGTACAGTCACCCTTAATGGCATATTCTACCATGTGCTTAGAGATTTCGGAATCCCAGAAGTACCTGTCATTTAGATATCTCGTGTTGAACACGCCCTGATGCCCAGCCACAGGGCTGTCATGACAAAGATGCAAAATGTTTAACATTAGAGTTATGTTTGCAATGAACAGTTCTGTCTTGGTAAAACAGCAGATTCACCCCTTCTGCAATGGTTATACAACTGTGCCTTTTCTGTAACTAAATGCCGTGAAGACGCTTTGAAGATTAGAGGGCTCTCACTACGATAAGAGGACACAGATCAATGATCAGATGTTTGTGTTTTATGTATTCTGGAGGAAATGATGAATGAACATTCGAGACACATGTCAACTCCCAATAACAGATGGCACCAATCAAAGAAGGCTTGCTTCCTGGCCAACAACTCCTTATCTGCCACTGAGAAGTTCTGTTCATCAGAGGTCAGTTTCCTTGACAATTAGGACACATGGTGTTCATGGACATCTTCAGCTTCCTGCTTTAGCATGGCTCCAACAGCGCCATCTGAGGCATACGATTCAACTATAACACTTTGAGTTGTGTCAGGGTGCCGGAAAAACGTTTGGGTTACAAACTGAGCTTTAAGGAAAAAGAAATCCTGTAAAAAGGATTACTTCCGCAGAGTTTATGAATTGAATTGAATGGATATTTTATTTATATCGCAGTTGTACACAAGAGTTTCAGAGTGCGACAAGGCAAGGGAGGGGAAACAGGGGAGAACAAAACAACGATCTCACTAGGCCCAGTGACATTGAGAACGTGCACGTGCATGGGAAAGGGAAAAGGGAAAAAGTGCATGGAAGGGGTGAAGTGCAAAGTGCGGAGCAGAGGAGAAACAGATAAATAATAATACATAAATAAAATAAATAAATAATAAAGGCAATGAACAGTGGTAGTGCAGCCAGCAAGTGGCAAGTGCTAGGTTTGACAGACCGGGTATGTCTAATAAGTGCAGAAGAAAAGGAAGGGGGTGGGGGACTGTATGGGTACAGATACAGACCCCAGTGCAAGGGGTGGCCCGTAGGCAGTGCAGGAGGGTGGCAGGGTGAGCAAGTACTGGGCACGGAGGACAGAGGGTGGCCAGGTGCAAAGTGCCTAGAGAGAAACAGATCAGCAGGGGAGAAGGGGGGCAGAGGCAGAAGCAAAGAGGAAGGTCTTGAGGTGTTTATGGAACCAGAGATGGTTCTCCTATGAGTGACTGGAGCAGTTATTCTCTGAAACTGAGGCACAAACTTCCAGTAAAACATTGACAGTCACAGAAAGCATGGCACGTCTTTGATGCCTTTCAGTTCTGGCCAAGATGTAATTGCAGATATCTTCCTAGGATCCATGGAGATGCTGTACGGTGATAAGATGTATCCCAGATAAGAGATGGTGGTCTGGTCAAAAGCACATTTTCAGGTTTAGTAGACAGGCAGTGTGTCCTCAATCGAAAAAGTGCTTTGTGTACATGGCCAGTGTGTTCTAGGGCAGATGGTAAGTAGACAAAGATGTCGACTAAGTATACTATAACAGAATGGAAAAGTAAATGACTGAATATGAGGTCCATACACCACTGAAAAATAGAAGGAGAATTAGTTAGGCAAAAAGGTAGTACCTAGTACTGAAAGTGCCCATAGGGAGTACAAAAGGCGATCTTCCATTCACCCCCATCCTTTATGTGCATTACATGCTAAATGCAGCAAAGGTGTAATTTGGTAAATACTAGTCCATCCCTTAGGGCCTCCAGGATTTTGGAAATCAATGGTAACATGTATTTATTTGTAGTGGGGATGCAGTTTGGTCCACGGTAGTCCAAGAATGGTTTAGGTTCGGTTGTGTATTTCTTTTTGGTTCAAAGAACACCCACGCCCTAACAGGGGACTTTGATGCAGTGATAAGCTTGTTCTGTATTCTAATCTGCAGATATTCTCAAAAGTCTCTCTTCTCAGGCTCTAACAGAATAAACATGCAGCAAAAGGTCTCCACTGCGGCAGGCGTGATATTGAGCGGGGATCCTGATAATAATGAAAGAAAGGACTTCTGGTGCCAAGCAATTTTCATGTGCATTTGTGCTGCGTTTTCAATTAGTGGCCCCAAAATTAGAGGTTGCTCCTTAATCCCTTCAATGGGAATAGCTGTCTCCTAAAGAAGAGGATGTGAACAAAGAAGTGATGAACATAGGCTACCCCACCCTTTCACACGTGGGTAGGTGGATCAAAGCTTGGGTAAGTACTGAAGTAGACTACTCAACAGTTGCAGTATCAAAAACACATACTTTGGAATATATATCATACATTTAACATATGAACTATCAACAATCACTAATACATCAGCCGCCACTGGAGACATATGCCCTGTATCTAAGTGGGGTTAGTGACAGTGTGACAAAAGTTCCACTATAAATGTTGACACATTGTGTTTCTGGCTTGAGAGGGAAGCCTGTGTCTTGCATCACTTCAAGGTATAACACAGTCTTCCCTCTCTAGCCAGAAATACTGTGTCGACATGTGTTTCTAGCTAGAGAGGGAGTGACCCTCAGGCCCATGAAATAGGTTTTTTAGTACAGCCGTCTCCAGTGGCTGATGGATCCGGAAGACCTCATCTGCAACATTCCTAGGGCAGCCCTGCCTTGGCAGCCCTCGGCTAAGGGCTAAGGGCCACACGGCAAAGGGCAGCTCCCGAATAAGCAGCTACACTGCGTGGTTGCCCGTGTTCACCTGGGACGCGTAACACAGACAACCTATAGCGACGGATAAGGAAAGTGTGGTCTGGGCGGGAAGAACAGCCATTACTGCATTGCAGTAATGTGTTAAGTAATCATATTTTGCATTTAGCCTGATTGTGTACGGTAGTCCTATTTTGTGTTTAGCCCAATTGTGTAAGGTAGACATACTCGTCATTTAGCCTAATTGGGTAAGGTAGCCATACCTTGTGTTTAGCCTAATTGCATAAGGAAGCCACATTTTGCATTTAGCCCAATTGTGTAAGGTAGCCATATTCTGCATTTTAGCCCAACTGCATTTGTCTGCCATATTTTTCATTTAGTCAAACTGTATAAGGAAGCCATAATTTGCATTGAGCCTAATTATGTAAAGTAGCCATACCTTGCATTTAGTGTACTTTTGTAAGGTAGCCATATTTTGCATTTGACTAATTGTGTAAGGGCTACCTTGTGTTTAACCCAACTGCATTAGTCAGCAATATTTTGCATTTAGCCAAATTGTGTAAGGTAGTCATACCTTGCGTTTCACCCAACTGCATTAGTCAGCCATATGTTGCATGTAGCCAAAATGTGTAAGGTAGCCATACCTTGCGTTTCACCCAACTGCATTAGTCAGCCATATGTTGCATTTAGCCAAATTGTGTAAGGTAGCCATACTTTGGGCCTCATTCTAAGTATGACGGTCCGGTAACAACGGTGCCGGTAAGCCTACCAGCACCGGTGTTACCGTACCAGTATAGTACGACTCTGCGGGTGTAGACCTGGCGGCCGGAACGGCACCCGCCCGCAGAGTTTCACAGAAGCACCGGCACCGTTATTAACGGTGCCGGTGCTTCCGTGCTCCCCATTCTCATTGAGTCCTATGGGACTCCAATGGGAATGGTACTTTACAATTACCAGCGCCTGACTTCTCAGACCGCCGGGGCTGTAATGCCCTGTGTTTCCAGCAAGCCAGGCACTGGTAAAATTTGCAAGTCCGGCAGCAACCTACTGGTTTTACCGACACAGTTACCGCCGGACTTGTGATGAGGCCCATTGTGTTTAGCCAATTGCATTAGTTTGCAACATTTTGCATTTAGACAAATTGTGTAAGTTAGCCATATTTTGCATTTAGCCTAATTGTCAAGATAGCCATACCTTGTGTTTAGCCTAATTGTATCAGGCAATTATATTTTGCACTTAGCTCAATTGTGTAAGGTAGCCATATTCTGCATTTAGCCTAATTGTGTAAGGTAGTGTGAGGGGTCAGAAATATGAGGTGGCGTTTCTTAACAAATGCCATTTTATTATATTTAAAGGTTGGATGAACGCCTCACTATCCTTACCCTGACGAGGATTTCCCAGGCTAAAATAAACTAAAAGAAACACTCTAACAGAAGTATATATGTCCCTCACACTGTTAAATACAACAGATGAACAAGGAAATATATGGCAATTCAAAACAATAATGATTGAGTTCACAATGTAACCACAGTCATTCTTCATAACCTTGATGAACTCTCCTTCCCCAGTTTTAAACCTGACTCTGCCTCACAATTTACGAAAAGAACTCAAGGATATACTGGTTTGCAACAAAGTTCCAACACAGTACGATGTAACTTCAATTTGTCAACAGAAAGTTCTAACACAGAAGAAATAAAGCTCTTCCTCTTCCTTGATCAGGTTCTCAGTTCATAAATAGCAACAATGAATGTCTTGGTCAGAATGATTTGCCACAATTGATAACTTCTAAAGAAATATAGATTCTTTGCAACAGCTTCACATAGCTCGTCCTTTAGCACCACGAACAACATAAATGGTCTCTGTCAGAACCATCTCATAGCAATTCCTCAACTTCCACCTGGTCTACTTCCATGCCAGGCCCGGTTCTTCAAAGATTTGCCATCCAGAAATACTCCCCTGCCCAAACAGCATTTCACAACAAAAAGTACTTTTGTGGTTAAGATCAACGGACAAGAGGTACACAACAGCTTCACAGTATTCAACAAATTTCAGCTATAAATCTTTCAACAACATCTCAGGGAAAACAAGATTCACATTGGCACCTTTTAATACTCCTCTGCAAATGATGCTCCTCTCCTTCTGGATATCTCTTCTTAAGAAACTGGCTCTTGGCCCTCTATTTCCTGCTAATTTTCGCCCCATTTCTCTCTTGCCATTTTTTATGAAGCTGCTTGAATCCCTGGTGTCCTCACTATTGGTGCAGTTCTGTGAGTCTACGTCTCTTCTCGATGTTGGTCAGTCTGGTTTTAGACCTGGCCAGGGTACCAAGACTGTTCTGGTCTCAGTGCTTGATGACCTGACACTCATTACGGACCAGTGTGGAGCGGCAGCACTGATCTCGTTTGATCATTCAGCCACATTTATTACTGTCGTTCACGCCGTCCTGATCAGTCGTCTGTGAGATGCTGATATGTCTGGTTCGGTTGCCTCCGGGTTCTGCTCTTTTCTCTCCGACCGCTCCCAGTGGCTGCTGCTTCAACCTTTTTTTCTGTGGTCGCTGCTCTGGTGTGTGGGGTTCCTCAAGGCTTGGCCTTATATCCCACACTCTTTAATATCCACATTCAACCTCTGATCGCTCTGATCCACTCCCTCAGCTTTCGATGCTACTCATATGTTGATGATACTCAGATTCTGGTTCAGCTGGATCTTCTTCATCAAGCCATGCCGCTAAGCAGAGAGATTGCTTATCAGCCGTGGGATGCTGGACTGAGCAAAAACTGGCTTACAATTAATGGAGATAAGATCGAGTTTATGGTTGTGGGTGCTTCCACTGTCCTGTTTCCCTGGTCTCTGTCCTTCTGGCCTTCTTTTTTTGGCTCCTTTCCAGTTGCGGTTCCGACAGTCAAGACTGTAGGCCTTAAGCTATCTGCCTCTCTCTCCATGGCTTCTCGGGTTAGTTCGGTTTGTCGGGCTGGTCATTTTCAATTGAAAATACTCTTGAAGGTCCTGCAATTTATTTGCTTCCATCTAGGGGCCCCGGCATCTCTGCTCTAGTCCTCAGCAGGATGTATTATTATAACTCCCTATATTTGGCTCAACCGGATCACTTGTTATGCCGTCTGCAGGTTCTTCAAAACTCTGCCATCCATCTTGCCACTGGTACTCACTATCAGGAGCATATTTTTCCAGTTCTTAAGTCGCTTCACTGGTTACCAGTGGCAAAGCATGTGCATTTTAAATCTCTATGCTTGGTGCACAGGGCCTTCTATGCTGCAGGCCCAGAGTACCTGCAGTCAAAATGTCGGCCTTTGTTTTTTTTTGGTCAAAGCTGCTATTCTGTGGAATGCCCTTCCAGGAGCCCTTTGCGCTGTGTTCGTACACTTAGAATTTATGAAGGCTTTGAAAACTCTACTCTTTTAGCCTTATTTTTCTCTTCGATTCCTGTGTTCTCAGTCATAACGCAAGGTTGCCTTTTTGGTTTTGGTTGCACTGCACTTCGGTACAAAAAATCATAACAACAGAAGGGCAGCCTTTTTGCCACTTTTGTTTCCCCACTTCACCAGAAACCAAAGTCTGACAGGGATATGGTCTCTTTCTGCTTAAACCCTGATTTTGGCAATGTATTTTTACCCCAGCTTTTAGCATATGTTGTACTAAGTATGAGCAACAAGTTTCACAGTTTATAGACCTTGTATTAGCCCCTTTCTCCTGTTGGTAATATTTGCCAGATTATATTTGCCTTAGTCTTAGTCTCTTTTGGTTTGGGCAATGTTTGCAGATATTAACTTTCAACAATGTTGCCCCCTCGAGTTGCTAGATTTCCCACAGAATCACACTTTTAAAGTTTTAGTCATTTGGATTTGTTATATTAGGGTGTTGCTGCTTTTCTCTAGTTCGGTTTTCACAATGAACTTGGGAATCACTTTCATTCATACGTGAGTGCTGCTTCTGCTGCTTTGCAATAGTTCAGTATTCAAAATGAACGTAGCACTCACTTTCACTCATACACAAGTGCTGCTTATGCTGTTTTGCAATACGTTGGTATTTAAAATAATTCTCTCTTTTATGTGAGCATTGCTCACATGCTGATTGCCTGCTTCTGACACAAGAGTGGGAAATGAGCGCTACGGGGTCACTACTTGCTTGTGAACTTACCAGATAAGACGTGCGCCTCCATTCTCCACACTGCTTGCAGGACTTCTGTTGCTGTGGCTCCTCGCGACCCAGCAAACTGCTTCTGTTATTCTGTCTTCACCCATGCCACTCACAATTGGAGCTCCTCTTGCTGGCCAGCCACCGGATACAGTCTTGAGGCCCTCAGGTGCACGTCAGCCACCTTAGACAGCCTCCTGCATGCTTCCCGCTGCACAGCCTCTGCAGCACAGGTCATCAGAGTGTAAGCTTTTCTCCTGCAAACTTCCCTCTGAGCAACCTCTGCACTTCAGATTTTTGTAGACACAGACCCTCTCAGGTCCTGCAGCTGATATGTGCCATGCAGTGATCCCGGTGTCTTCTCTCTTCTCCCGCTTTTGCCTGGGCTGACAGCACGAGCCACGTGTTTCTGCTGCTTGCTTCCTCTGCTCTGTAAAAACTCTTCTTCTCCTATGGCCTGCACCTGAGGGGGGCTTTTAATCCTCTGTGTCTCCCTCTGGAGTGGGCCACCTGCATTAATGAGCTGACTACTCCTGCAGCCTTGTACCTTTTCATCCCTCTTCTTTTTTTTGTTATTAAGTACATTTGGTTAACATTAGTCACCTTTTACACTATTAAAACAACCATAATGAATACAATATCACAAAATCAAGTAGCGCTGATACTTATTTTCCACTGTACACTAAAAAACATCAAAATGTTCCATGGTATTAAGGCATTTTCCCAGTACAGAATCATGTGTTCTAAAATTAATCAACTATACAATTCTTAAAAATAAAGTGACCCTTTTTTTACCACCATTTGCCAAATATTGTATGCCGCCGTAACAATCACTAATGACTCAGCAATGAAAATCGTACTCCAGAATTATTGGTCCAACATACGGAATTCAAATTTATTGTAAACTTTATCGCTCGTATTTTCTAAAACAGGTAGAATGTAGAGACGGACCGATAAAAGGAATGTGACAAGCGCAGGAAGGCAGAGCTTTATAAGGAAAGATATTGGGTGATCTATGAGGAAACCTTGGTGTCAATATATCTCATACCTATGGACTTTCGACAAATGGTTCAATACTAGGGTCATGTCGTGGGATCTAGACTTCTTCTCTATTTTAGTCAAGTTGAAGTCCAGCCACGAATCAGGCAGACCAATTTCAAAAAGATGGCACTTCACCATCTCCTCCAGTTCCCTAAACCATACGCTTTTGGAGTGTATGGTGGCCCGACTTAATAAAGTATCTTCTCCAAAGCAACCATAGTATATTTTGGGCCAGAATTTGTAGGCTGAAATTTTCCAAATTGATAGGAGAGAGGGCAATCCTAATTCAAGTCTTATCGCTTCCACCGGAACCCTCCCAGGTAGGCTAAGTAACGACCACAGGATTTTTGCTCCCAGCCTTGGTAGCCAGGCAACCACCTTTTCTGGAAATATTTCCAGGGCGTATAATATGCCCGGCACAATTGAGGTCCTATAGTCGATCATTTTTGCCTTGATGGAATGACCCCCATAGGCGTCAATGATCCTTGTGATTGACAATCACTTCTCCCAGGCCTTGTACGTTATCCCATCAGCCAGGTATCAGGAAGAAATGGTTGCTGTAATACAAAAAACAATCTATTTGTATTCAGCAATATGCTCTAATTTGACCCCACCCAAGTTCCAAACGAATGAGGGGGAACCATAAGCACCTTTACCACAGTTCATGGTTTAATTTTTATGGCATTTGGACTAAGTCCGTGTTCATCTGCAAAGACATGAAGAGCATTTAAAGAGCGCGGAAGGACGACCACTGTGCGGTCTAAGATAACAGTGTCATCTGCTTACATCAGGCAGGAGATGAATTCCCTGCCATAGAGTAACGGATGGCTATTAACCACATTCAGTGCAAGGGCTAACTCAGATATATAGAGATTAAAAAGCAGGGGTGCAAGAGGGCGGCCCTGCTTTAACCCTCTGTTCTGACCCTAACATGTTTGTCATTGTATAATGATTTGATGAAAAATAAGAGTGACAAATCTATACCTCAGCATGCCAGATGTTCCCAGAGTTTGGATCTAAACACACTGTCAGAAGTGGCAGAATAATCTACAGAACACAAGTATAGCACAGTACCACAGTACCAGGATAACACTGTATATCTGAGATTAGGTTTAAGAGGTCCCAGATTGAATGAGTGGTCCTGCAGCCCTTTCTAAATCCCGTCTGCTGAACTTTCAGCAGACCCTTGTCCACCACCCAGGAGGACAAAAGGTTCAATAATGTATTCACGAATATTTTGAAACTACAGTCCAACATGGCTAGAAGCCTATAGTTTAGAGGCTGATCACGAGGGCCTTTCTTGTGGATCGGTATCAAAATTGAGTCTTTTCCAAGAGTGAGGAATACTCCCGGTTTCACATATCTGCAAAAATAAAAGTTGGAGCAGTGGAGCCCAGAACTGAGGCTACGAATAAGGTGCCAAAATGTGTTGGTGTTATGCGTCCTGATCAGGCGGTTTATACATTTCCAGCCGGCAGTATTCACCGAAAATGTGTAATCCTGCAACCATGTCTTATTTCTCGACCTGGCAGCTATTATGATTTTTGTTTTTCCCTCCATCATAGTGCGAGACTTCTCTTGGTTCTCTGCACCACCGCATTTAGCTCTTTTTTCTTTTTGTCTATTCCATGATCGTATCTGACTCCAGGTTTACCCATGTGTTTACGCTTAACAAAGTGTCTGTGGTCGGGGGAGGAGGGGGGTGGAATAAAATGTGCATCCTCCCGAGATCCCAGTTACACTTCCTCAAAATGTCCTCCCCATTGAAACCACAGCACCCCATAGCAACGTTGAATTTGTGTATGTTGACTATCACAACCTGTTCCCCTGGATATTAACTGCAGGATTAACACTCAGAAAGTCACCAGTTTTGCCTGGGGGCCCCAGACACTTCATGGACAGCATTACATGGTCACTAGCGGTCGTGAACATTGTCTCAAACTCAGGACTGTAGCTAGCAATTAGAGAGTCGGTAAAAATTAATTATAGACTATTAGACCACGTCATCTGTGATTCTCCATCTTTCACAGTCAGGGGTTAAATCAAACTCTGCTCAGACCCCCCATTCCTTCGCCCTTATCTCCACCAATACCTTCTTTCCACCCCCTCACATTTATCGCTTGGATCTGAGCACAGTCAACATTAAAATCTCTCACCAAGATAATGCCACCCTTAGAAAATTGAATAAGCCATTTTCTAAAAGTCTCAGACACCACTTCCATTAACTCTGCAGTGGTGTCGCCACCTGGAGGGTCATAAAGGGTTGACACCACGGTGGCCTCCTGGCCAAACCATGCTTTTTTAATATAGGCAGACAGAAAGTTTCCATTAGGTATAGAAGGAGCACATTCTCAGATGTTATATACCGATTTGGTTCCAGTGCATCGTCAGCCCCTCGGTCGACCCCTTAGTGGTTTCAAGGACAGGCAAAATAGTAGATTGTAGTCGTCCAAGTCAAAACATGTACTCAACCATATCTCCTGCAAACAAAACCACTGGGCCCTCATTAAGGCGGCAAAAGACTCTGGGTTATTAAGAAACTAGCTGTGACCCCTGGAATTCCAAGACAGCAGGCACAGGGAACCAGTCTTCTTCAAAGGAGTTGGTCAGCGTGTCTGCTGTATTACCTCAGAACACTGTCCGTGTTGCCTCTGCAAAGCTTGTTTTTTTAGATTCAGCCTAAGCCCTGATGAGGGCTTTGAACACTGAGAATGAGCACTGTCTGAAACATTTTGAATGGTAGGATGGAATACTAAAATCTCAAATCCCAGTTCGAGCAATGGCTTAGCTTTTTTACATACACGCTCCACTACTATGGGTAAGACAAATGTTGGCAGTGCCCAAATAACAGAGCTCTCGACGGAAGGCAGGTCCGTTTTTTAATGTCCTTAGAATAAATGGTGCAGAGATCCGGATGAGATGTAACAGTTCCCATTACCAGGTACGATTCAGAAAAGGGCTCAGAAGAGGGCTCAGAGATGTAGGGCTTAATTCAATAAACGTAATGTGCAAAAGGTCTGTGCAGCAATCAGAATCAGATTTGAGCCCCAGAATGTCCTCGATATTGGGCCTCAATGCTTCAACCCATGATAACCAGGTGTCTATCTCAGGGACCACCTAGGCTGCCATTGATGAACTAGTGGCAGATGGCGTTACTTCCAAGATTGAGCACGATTCGTACCCATAAGTGGGCCCTAAAATTCCCTTATCTGGTGCTTGTAGGCAATTACAGGTGGAGGTTGGAAGGGAATGGAAGGATCATCCCTGGGAGCTCTAGCCAGTGTGGGGGAAGGGAGGCGATGGTCTCTGTATTTAGAGAAGAGGCCGGGGCAAAAGGAAGGAAAGGAGGTAAGGCCAACGGATGAACAAGGCCAGACACAGACTCTAGTTTCAAAGAGGACACCACTAATCGATTTTGTACTTCGGGCTCCAGAGTAGGTTGTCCAAGCCACCCATCCAAGGCTCCCTGGAGACAGACCTATCAGGCTGTGCCATCACCCATAGTCTTAGACACAGTTTTGGCCAGCAACGATGAGGTGTATATTTGGCAATCCCCAATGCTTGCGCTGCTTGGCCTTCGGAGGAAGGCTCGGGGAACTGTTAGAAGAGAAAGTTCTACACATTTTGACTACACTCTCTGAGTCAACCACAACGTGGGCTGTTTCTTGCAGCAGATCCTGCCTGAGAGGCGATGACATTGCCTGTAGGCGACCCAGTCCTACAGCCCTATATCATATTTCTCCCTCCATATTAAGACCTGCAGGTGAGTTAACATCGTTTAAGGGGAGTTGCTCTGCCTGCTGAATGTCAGGAGGGACAGAGTCCCTGCTTGCCAGCAGAATTATATCAACCACTTTAGCTACAACCTCGTTCAAAGCTACCTGCTCCCCCACCATATTAGTACATAATAAGAAAAGTGCATCGATCTTTGATTCCAAGGCCCCCAATAGAGATTCAATGAGGGTTCTTGGATTATCTGAATCATTAAGGGGCGTTGCACCAGCCGCTGCTGCTTCCTCCTCATAGTCACTTTCACTGGTGAGTGATTCTGAAGTGGTTAATAACTTCTCCAAGTCAGGGTTATGAGATATATTTGAGCTCAACTTATTATCATGTATGAAATCTACAGGAGCCAAATAATTCCTTTGAATAATGTGGCAAAGCTTTAGAAGGGAGCCGTTATTGTCATTAGATATGATGGAGTCCAAGATGAACTCGCCCCCTTTTTCAGAGAAAGATTCAAAAACAGAAGCTCCTTTTGCCTGCGTTTTGACAGCCACAGCTTTTTCAAAGTAAGTCTTTATTTTAGGCTGAGAAAAGTCTGTGGTATGTATTGCTTCCATTTTGTTTTTTTAATGCTGGGGGGTGGATTTGACATGAATTTTTTATTGTGTGGGCATTTTCCCATTTGACAGCAGTCACTGTTTAGGCTGACAGAGCAAGATTCTTTTGGTTGTATTGAAAAAGGATGAATGGCTGTGTGAGTGAATATAAAGTCATGCAGTGAGGGGAACGAAGATAGAGGAGAAAAAGGTTCTGCGGCACAGTGTAGGTGTCAGGCCCTAAACTGCCAGCTCTGACCCCCCCCCAGGACCCAAAAGCCTTGCTGTTCCTCAGCTGCAATGTTCCGCTTACGATCTTCCAATACAATTTACCACCGCTTTGCCAGGATACCCGTTGACTTTGCCGATCATAGAGTACACCGTCTTCGGGGCTCCCTGCCCTAAAGCAGCAAACACCAAACACTCAGGCCCCGCTGACTATTTGGCCTGCAGTCACTCGAGGAGTGCTCACTTTGTTCAAGCAGCAGACTGTCAGTGCTCGGTCACCCGCACAGTCCACCAATGTGCTTCCCAATATTATATCTATGTTACTGCCACCTCGAGTTCAAAGGCTACTTAGCCTGCAGTCACTCGAGGGTCCCACTCCAGGAAGCAGTCTGTTAGCACTCGTCAGTCCGCACAGTTCACCAATGCACTTCCCAAATGCACTTCTCAAAATTCTGTCACTTATATTACTGCAGCCTTGAGCTCAACAGCTGCAATCTTCTCCCCCATGACCTACACCCAGTCACGGGTTGCGTGGATTTTTAATCTCCATGATATGCAACCATAAAGTTCCAACTTCGAGAGCCAAAACAAACAGTACGCACTATTGCAATCGTTTAACACGATATCAAGATACAATTAGTGTTTCTGCAGATAAGAACTCACTTTCAAATCACGTCTGCCTACTGCCGTGCTCCGCCCACCAAACACCAAACACTCAGGTATACAGTAGTGTTAATAATGAAAAATAAATAACAAATTACATTTATAACGAAACATAAATAACTAAAAATACCAAATGTTTTAAATAAAATATGTGTGGGGGTGGGGTAAAGGGTTACATCTTGTGTGGGGAGATTGGGGAATGAGGGTTTTTTGTTGTTATTTTTTTGTTGTTATTTTTTTGTTATTATAAATGAATGTGTTATTAATTATTAGTTTATACGATATGGAACCAGCACTGCACTCTCTGCCACGCTCAGCTGCTTCCTTGTGCATTTGAAGTAGCGTGATGCATGATTGTAGTGGCAATGAAAGACAGAGTCCACAATATTTGCTCCAGCTCCAACA
This sequence comes from Ambystoma mexicanum, assembly GCF_040938575.1. Lineage (NCBI taxonomy): Eukaryota > Metazoa > Chordata > Amphibia > Caudata > Ambystomatidae > Ambystoma > Ambystoma mexicanum. Next base: position 1,062,347,264 of record NC_090921.1, on the reverse strand, counting down.
AGCAACATTAATAGTTTTAGACAGAGTGACCTAACACTCACTGTACAATCCTTCTTCTTTGTCCTAGTACTTGGGGAATTATGGGACTTGAAGTCCCTAATGGAAAATGTGTTTTTTTAGTTTCTGTTGTTTGACTTTTAATCCCCAGTTTGTTCCTTATATTATTCTTTAAAGGAATATCAGAAGGATTAGACATTAGCCTTGATTGAAAAGGGAGTAGCAATTATTTTAAGCCTTTGTTTTTCACAAGTTTCCTTTCATTGTCCCTTTGGGTGTAAGAGATGTCTTCAGCTTTACAGGTCTTCCAAAATTTATAAGGGTTCTGATTTCTCCCAAGGCATAGGAGTTTGTGTTTTTTTTTCACCCCTATTTATATGTTTACCTGGCAGAACAGCAGGATGATTATTACAAGCCATTGCATACTTTGGCATTGCGGAGCCATCCTCCATAGAGGAAAACAAATACCTCGTCTCATCCCACGGATTCCTCTCATTCCGCGGGGCCTTTTCTCCTCCCAGGTGATCCTCCCGCAGAACATCACCCCTAAGGTCACGATCGGAAAGCGTCTGCCTTTCCCTGGCCACCTGGGAGGAGACTTTAGGGAGGGAATTAGTGAGGAGTCTGTAGGATTCATCACTGTAGCCTGTAACGGAAAAGGTTCTGTTGCCTTTGAAGAAACGTTGTTCAAAAGGGGGTTGGGAAACTACAATCCCCATGGTCCTTTGCGTGGCAGTTGGCTGGGAAAGCAGGTGCAGCCAACTGCTATTTAGGACGTCCCTGGCCCGTGCTGCCTGCTGGTGATTGATGGCGTGACACATGCCAGAGGAAGCAGAGTGCTCAGTCGGACCATGTGAAGATTAAGCATGCGGAGCAAGGGGCTGGCGGTGATTCATTAATTTCCGGGCCCAGCGGTGAACCGCTACAGCTCGTTCTGAAGAGCGGAGTTGCACACAGCAGGACGCCATACAACGCAGGATATTTCCTGCCTGGGGAGGCGCCGGTGAGCTCCCCCAGGCCTCAGATAAGTGCTCACTTGAATGGCATTGTGTTAGTGACTATGTGTTCCAAACTGAGCTAGTTTTGGGACGCTTTGTGAAGTTTGCTATGAACTTTGCCCAGCAATGCAATACGATTGGGAAACTCACATGATTGTTTGTGCTCCAAGTACATATACACGTGTTAACGCAACACAGGTGTTTCTGTGACTTAGAAAGACATTTGGCAGGGTGCAAGCAAGGGGCAATGCATATCGTGAAGTAATCATGTTCATAGTCCTGTTATATGTGATCAGTGAGTTCAGGTGCCATTTGAGCAACGCTGAGGCACGCATTTGAAAGGCATTACTAATTAAGAAGTATGAGCCGCTAGGATTCAAGAGTACACAAGTGTTCAGTGTTATATTACATCCATGCTTTATATGCTTATGTTTGTGGCTATCTCTAGGACATTCGCAAATATAGTGGTGTGAGTCAGTATACTAATTAAGAAGGATACAAGCCTAGTATGCTTTTTGTTCTTGTTTGTATGTTCTCCACTTCCCCTTTCCCTTACCCTAAACACCCCCTCCCTATTCAGAACCCCTCCCTAACCCTCTCCCCCCCTTCGGCTGCCTCGGGGTACCTGTGTTTCTACAATCAGGAGCCTGTGTCAACCAACGTGGGAGGGGTAAATTAATTTGGCTTCTGTGGCTAGGAAGAAGTTGTGTATACTCCAGGGGTGTGACACCATACCTTGCGTTCAGCCCAACTGCATTAGTCAACCATATTTTGCATTAGCCAAATTGTGTAAGGTAGTCATATTTTGCATTTAGCCCAATTGGGTAAGTTAACATACCTTGTGTTTAGCCCAACTGCATTATTCAGCCATATTTTGTGTAGGGCAGCCGTGTTTTGAATTTAGGCTGATTGTGTGAGGTAGCCATGTTTTGCATTCGGCCAAATTGTGTAAGGTACCCATATTTTGCATTTAGTCTAATTGTGTAAGGTAGCCATATTCATCATGTAGTCTAATTGTGTACAGTAGCTGTGTCTTTCATTTAGTCTGACTGTGTAAGGTAGCTATACTTTGCATTTAGCTTAATAAAGTGAGTTGGCCTCAGTTTCAATTTTCCTAACCATGTCAAGCTGCAACAGTTGACATTTAAACTAACGGTATAAGGAGCCCACAGTTTGCACCTGGCCTAATCAGGTAAAGTGTCCACATCTCACAACTGGCCCTGCACAGTAGGGTCACCTACCTCACATCTTGCCCAATTGTATAGGCTGTCAATGTGCCCTCTGCCATGCTCTGGGGTGGACCTGTGTGGCATTCATATTGTGTAGGGCCCTGCTTGCTGCCATATTCAGAGATAAGCATTTTGACATAGTCACATTCTGCTAGACTCTACTTCCTACTGCAGATTTAGGTAATATATTATACACAATTTGGGGACAACCTGCTTGAGATTATACAAACTGGGATAGCAACTGTGCGGTATCTTGCTCCCGGCTGCACTCAGGGGTAGGTTCGCTGCCCTCCCACCGGCCCTACCTCACTAGGACCTCACCACTTCTCCTACACAGTACAGACAGTAACATTCTCCTTGATGCCCTACATACCCATGGTGTATGCCCGTGAAAGCCCCCAACCCTAACCATGCCCCACTCTCAATTTGCCAAAACTAACTGCAGCCACTACAAAGAAACTGCCACAACATAAAGGGACCAGAAAAACCATAACCACGGAGGAACCAACAAGTCCGACAAAATCCACTAACATTACAGGAACACTAATGCCTCTGTGATCCAATAACATATACACCAAAGACCCAACCAAAGGAAGCAAGAAAAAAAGAATAGGAAAGAAGGAAAACAAAAATAAACCATAGAAAAAACCTCACATCGACAACTAACGCTCTTGAAGCAAACCCACAAGAGCCTGCAAATAAAGAGAAACCTTAAGACTCAGACAGGAAGGAAGTAGAAACTGTGAACCACAACAACAAATCCAGGTTCTGAATGGACAACCTAAGGAGCAACACAGGGAGTACCGCAAATCAACAAGTACCACCACTGAAACAAAACCAAAGAATACACTACAATAAAATATAAAACCTCAGATTCACATGAAGGCATTTACAAATGTGAAATACTCCAAAACATCCAAGTATTCAAAGGAAAAACCACTAGAAGAGAAAGAAGCACAGAATATGCCACGCCACAGGAGAGGACAACCTGTCAGAAACCATTGAAAAAGGCAAAGCGAAATGTAATCACACCAGGATACTACGTCAGAAAACATTTACAACGAAATGGAAAGCACACCCACATGCCCGACTGAAATAAGAGCCACCACAAAAATCAGACAAAAATCAGTCTACCTAACACCTCATCTGTCAACAGACCAACCGCCAGAACAGCAACCAATAATCAGAAACATTACAGACATCAGCAGGATATAGGGACTTCAAAAGGAAAGGCAAGAAATACACAGAAGGAAAACAACAAGAAATGACTCCTCCACTCTGTACGTTACAAAAATCCATCGGCACCATCAACCTGAAACAGAAGAGGATCCAGAAGAAGACATGAACTCAAAACAAAACCTAACTACTTAAAGGCATGGTCCAGTAAAAATTTTTATTGTCCCTACGGGTCGGCCATGTTTTTTTAAGCCTAAGTGGCTCGATTTTAGAAAACTTTCCTATGGAACTTACCCGAGTTTTCGTCCATTAAACGCATGCGAAAACAGGCACCAGGGAGCCGCCATTTTGTGATAATCCTATCACTTGCCTCATCGCCCTGGCTGACCTGCTTCTGCGGCACTAAATCAATCCCCCCTCCCTGAGCCTGTCATCAGCAGACTCGTACCGCCCATTTCCCAACGCCAAAGCACGTCTTGTGTCAGCAATCGCTGCACCTCAGCTAATGACGTGTCGCCATGGAAATGGCAGGACGCCTCTTTCCTCAATAAGTATAAACAGACCGTTTCCTAACACACAGCAGCAGATTTTCGATTCCATTCCTCTCTCTGTGTTACTTTGAGTATTCTGTGACTCGTTTCTGTGCTCTGGTCAGCTACCTTCGCCGCTTGTAGCCTGTGTGAACACCTGTACCATCTCGGTAAATTATTTTACTTTGTTTACCACACAATGGCTACAATAATTCCCTACATATACGAGCCTGAGTATACCGAGGAGGAACTACTGGAAAGGGAAGCACGCGAAAACGATGGGGATTCGGACGGCAGTTGGGAGGACGATTCAACAGATGAAGAGCCTGGGTTTAGTCGCATGGACGGCGTCTCCACCTGGTGCACATGCAATCGGTGCGAGCTAATGCCAACCGAGGATGAGAACTGCTGCTGCCGAGAAAACTCGGGATGCCTGGCCTACATTTCGGAAGGCGAGCCACGACCGCAATGCATCACCGAGCTGCCAGACTTCAGGGCAGCCTGCCTCACACGGGCTGTGTTGAGAATAATGATGGTGCTTATGCACGAACTTCGCGCAACTGTTCGTCCTCGTAATCCGAGTAACCAGTAAGTATACTCTGCTTGTCATGCCACTCCTATTTCATGTTCTTCTACTATATCCAAAATTATATATTCATATCATAGTAACGCATAAAAGTCGTTCAATAGTGTGCATTGTCTATATAGCATTTGTCCGTGCAGAATGCCATTAGTTACAAGAATTGTCATTGACAACAAATGTTTATTAAACTTATCTTGGTCATTTAAAAACAGTTTGTTTCATTCCTTTTCACAGGTGGTACAGGCTGGTGGCCTATCGTTCCTTTACACGGTGGCTCCACGGGAGGCTTGGACACCGCGTTCGAAGAGTGATACCCGCCTGTGCCGTTCGTGCCATAAGAGAAACGTTCCCGAGTGACAGCGGTCAGTACAGGGGATTTTCTGTCGCTGTGCTGCAACCTGACCTGTATAATCTTTAAAGTCTTGTATTTTTGTGTCATGAAAATAAGATACAAAATAAAACACCACATATATTTTAACAACGGTTGTTTCGATTTTTTAAATGAATCAAGTGTGTCTCCATTCAAGGATGGACATCAGACATCTGTGCTCCGAATGGGTGAAGGTCTGGTCGCTGTGAAGCAGGGTGGTCACTATCTATCTAAGCTAACATAACATATTCTCGATAATGCATACACTAAATAACACTTGTTATAAGTCAAGTAGGTTATGTCTCTATAAAAGTCACACATATATCTATACTAACAATTACCATTGGATTATACAGGCCTTAGGTTAAGGGTCTTGACCACTATAATACACCGGTTGAAGTGTGGGTCTGTGCTCACAAGAATCTCTGGTATGTGGCATTTGTTATTGATAAGCAACGATAAACTATCAAAGGCAGTTCGCACCCGTGGATGAGCGCTGGCATGTGGGGCTGTCTGGGGCGCGAACGGCCAAGGTGCCAAACTACATGTACACTTCAAAAGGTATCCCACGCCAAGGGGCCATCGGTCACATGACCTCCTCAGACCCCGTGTCTCCAGCCAGGCCTCCCCTTGAAGCAGGCCGCCCCCCTGCAATCCACATAAGTGTGTCTCCATTCAGCAGTCTTCCTGTGCCTTATCTGCAAGCCCCAGGCCCCTCCATCCCACCCACCCTCTATCAAAGGCGGTTCGCACCCGGGGATGAGCGCTGTCAGGGGCGCGAAAGGCCAAGGTGCCAAACTACATGTATACTTCAAAAGGTATCCCACGCCAAGGGGCCATCGATCACATGGCCTCCTCAGACCCCGTGTCTCCAGCCAGGCCTCCCCTTGAAGCAGGCCGCCCCCCTGCAATCCAAATAAGTGTGTCTCCATTCAGCAGTCTTCCTGTGCCTTATCTGGACGCCCCAGGCCCATCCATCCCACCCCCTCTATCAAAGGCGGTTCGCACCCGGGGATGAGCGCTGGCTTGGGGGGCTGTCACAGGCGCAAACAGCCAAGGTGCCAAACAGCATGTACACTTCAAAAGGTATCCCAGGGGCCATCGGTCACATGGCCTCCTCAGACCCTGTGTCTCCAGCCAGGCGTCCCCTTGAAGCAGGCCGCCCCCCTAAGACCACGACATGCGTATGTCATTCATTCACAAACACACCCCTGTTTCTAATACTTTATAAACCACTTGATATGTCTCATGAGAACATCTTTGTGCTTTGCAAGTCAACTCCTGAACATGCTACCTTGCAACCACTGAGATCTAAGTTAATCTGTTTGTCGTCATGCTATCCGTGAACTTCTGTGACCGCTTAGAGCAAACCCATCAGTGTGCTACCTGTGGCCACCCACCTATTCTTCTGCAACATACTGCTCTGCTTGCTGAATCCAACTGTTTGTTGGTCAAGGTAAGGCCATTTATCGTAGTCATATTTCGCAGATTTTTAAATTTCTATCTATTTGCGAGTAGAGTACACAATAGTGCTATGTTCATTGGTCTAATTGCTATTGATTTGATTTTCTATTGCTATGCTATCAATAGATCTATTTATTTTCATCTTTGTCTATTGTCATCGAATTGCATCCTTCGGGGGTCCAGTCTATAATGTAAGCATGTTTCCTTCTCGTGCAAGACAGAACATCCAAGGGACGAGTCACATGTTCAGATTTCAGTCACATCAATTATACATTTCTGCAACTTATGCAAATACTAAGCCGCACATAATGAACTGGTATAGTGCCTGCGACCAAAACAAACCTTGCATTGATCATTGTATGATTAATTTACTTTTGTATCAAATCTTTATTCATGAAGATTGTATAATAATGTTGATATTTACTTTTCAGATTTATCAACAATGCCTGCCTGTTCGATTAGCGGTTGCCCTTCGAAGACCCATGCGAAATCTGAAGGCACTACAATGCATGTATTCCCAAAAACTGTTGATCAAATAAGAGAATGGGTCAGACATTGCGGATATCCACTGGATGAGCTGAAAAGTAGAGTCCAACAAGTCTTACAGGACAAGAGGGGTGATCGATACCGCATCTGCAGCTGGCATCCATCCCACCCCCCTCTATCAAAGGCGGTTCGCACCCGGGGATGAGCGCTGGCTTGGGGGGCTGTCACGGGCGCAAACAGCCAAGGTGCCAAACAGCATGTACACTTCAAAAGGTATCCCACGCCCAGGGGCCATCGGTCACATGGCCTCCTCAGACCCCGTGTCTCCAGCCAGGCGTCCCCTTGAAGCAGGCCGCCCCCCTAAGACCACAACATACGTACGTCATTCATTCACAAACACACCCCTGTTTCTAATACTTTATAAACCACTTGATATGTCTCATGAGAACATCTTTGTGCTTTGCAAGTCAACTCCTGAACGTGCTATCTTGCAACCACTGAGATCTAAGTTATTCTGTTTGTCGTCGTGCTATCCGTGAACTTCTGTGACCGCTTAGAGCAAACCCATCAGTGTGCTACCTGTGGCCACCCACCTATTCTTCTGCAATATACTGCTCTGCTTGCTGAATCCAACTGTTTGTTGGTCAAGGTAAGGCCATTTATCCTAGTCATATTTCGCAGATTTTTAAATTTCTATCTATTTGCGAGTAGAGTACACAATAGTGCTATGTTCATTGGTCTCATTGCTATTGACTTGATTTTCTATTGCTATGCTATCAATAGATCTATTTATTTTCATCTTTGTCTATTGTCATCGAATTGCATCCTTCGGGGGTCCAGTCTATAATGTAAGCATGTTTCCTTCTCGTGCAAGACAGAACATCCAAGGGACGAGTCACATGTTCAGATTTCAGTCACATCAATTATACATTTCTGCAACTTATGCAAATACTAAGCCGCACATAATGAACTGGTATAGTTCCTGCGACCAAAACAAACCTTGCATTGATCATTGTATGATTAATTTACTTTTGTATCAAATCTTTATTCATGAAGATTGTATAATAATGTTGATATTTACTTTTCAGATTTATCAACAATGCCTGCCTGTTCGATTAGCGGTTGCCCTTCGAAGACCCATGCAAAATCTGAAGGCACTACAATGCATGTATTCCCGAAAACTGTTGATCGAATAAGAGAATGGGTCAGACATTGCGGATATCCACTGGATGACCTGGAAAGTAGAGTCCAACAAGTCTTACAGGACAAGAGGGGTGATCGATATCGCATCTGCAGCTGGCACTTTTCCTTGGACATGTACACCACATCTTGGGTAACAAAGAAGAATAAACGGCGAACGACACGGAAATTGCTCGCAAACGCTATTCCCACTCTATTCGTCCACATTCCGCCACTGGTGAGTCAAGTGTCCGGATTTAGCTTTCGGCCTTGCAGTAATGTGTAGGTAGCTGAATGGATTAATTGATATTGTAGGTGTTCTATCCCTTGTAATAATTTCGATATTGACATGAGTGTAGAGCTTTTTGAATAATGACATTTATCAATATATTCTTTTTCCATTTCATAACCCACAAACGAAATGTATATATATCGGAACAGGGAACTGTGCTGTATTGAGCATTTCTCAAGTATTCTGTCGCCTTACATGGCTATTTTTAATATTGGCATTTCATTATTAATCATTAATTTACCTTTACAACTTCTTCACTATCCCTTGAATCTGAAGCAAGAACATTCTACATCCTTGACGTGGTCGCAGTTATCAACCACTTCTAGCGCGTATCAGGTAATCTTACTAGGCTAATCCGTTACAGACTTGTTTTATGCATGTCAAGTAATAGTTTTATTCTATCGTGTAATTATTTTACCGAATGTTTGGTTAGTGCTTTCCAATTGATATACACCTTAGTTACCGTCCACTGGTGTTTGTTTTCAGTTATAATTAGTGTTATCCATACTGATGCAAGTACTGTCTTTCAGGGAGATGCTGAAGCGTCCGCCACATCTACAACATTTCTAGATGTTCTTCACCAGCAGGAGGTATGGATACTGACAGCTCCATCGAGCGTCATCATCAGAGCTGGAATTCGTGTCGTTTGATTGTTCTACACAATGTTTCATTCGTGGTTAGCCGTTGATATGTACCTGTGCTGTCGACCCCAGGTGTGTGTTATGTTTTCACTATTGTAAACCTCACTAATGCAAGTACTCTGTTTCAGGCAGTTGATGGAGCGTCAACCCCTGCACTTGATGCAGAGCCTGACATTCAAGTAATTCCAGGGAAAATGGAAGCGGGACCATGCGTATACGAATCGGCGCAACAGCTTTCGGAAGTGCGCACTACATTTGCAACATCCATAGATATTCATCAGCAGCACGAGGTATGGATACTGACAGCTCCATCATGTGTGATCATATAACGTGATTCCATTTGCTATACTTTCTTCCCTATTAACGCAAGTGCTGTGTTCCAGGGAGATGACGGAGCTTCCGCTACAATCACAACATCCCATTTAGATGATGCAGATGTAAATAAATTGGAGAAATAACTCGATGAAATGTGATCATATTTAGATTTTCCTTGATTCTTTTAGACAATGCATCATTTGTGGTTATCTCTTTATATGTACCTTTGCATTCGACCCCAAGTGTGTGTTATGTTTCCAATATTGAAAACCATACTAATGCAAGTACTGTGTTTCAGGGAGACGACGGAGCTTCCACTACAATCACAACATCCCATTTTGATGATGCAGATGTAAAGGAATCGGAGAAATAACTCAATGAAATCTGCATATTTATATTTTCCTTGATTGTTTTAGACAATGCATCATTTGTGGTTATCTCTTTATATGTACCTGTGCCGTCGACCCCAAGTGTGTGTTATGTTTCCAATATTGAAAATCATACTAATGCAAGTACTGTGTTTCAGGGAGATGCTGATGCCTCCTCTCCAATACAACCATTCATGGCAGTCCATGCAGAGCCAGAGGTATGGATACTGACAGTTCCATCGAAATAGATCATACAGGACGAATACTTGTCGTTTCATTGTTGCACACAATGTTTAAATCGTGTTTGGCTATTGAGATGTACCTGTATGTTCGTCCTCACGTGTGTTTTATGCTAACAATATTTTGATACATAGTAATGAAAGTACTATGTTTCAGGGAGACGATGGAGCCTCATTCCGTGGTGCAGAAAATATAGTCGTTGCAGCGCAAGAGGAAGGGAGGACATGCGGAAACGAATCGGAGCTACAGCGTGTAGATGTTGAAGGTCGAGTCAAAAAAGTTGCAAAGAAAAAAAACCAAAAAAGGTTAGTTACAAACCGTTCATAACTTTAAAAAAATGTTTGTGCTGGGGACTATTTTATGTTTTTTTCCAGTCAATTGGACTACACTTTATTTTGTGTTTAAACTGAACATCTCTTTTCCAATCTCTCCTCTAGTTACCCGTGGGTGTCAGAACTATACATATACAGACAGTGAAGCGAATGAGAGATGTTGCTTGCCAGACCATGTACACTATGGAGGAACTATTAATTGAGGCGAGGTGTGTTCAGGTTCGAGATGCTCATGTCCAATGACCAAAACATGAATTAACTGTGTTTGGAGAATACAGCAAAGTTGCATTGGACCATTGCTACAGTGCGACCGCACCACCACAAGAAGATGATATTGACTGTATTGAAGATAGCTCTGAAGTAGTTGCAGATCAATTCACACAATCTACACCCGCCAAAAAATTGCCACCCAAAAACATGTCGACATTGTTGTGTTCTCCCATCAATGTTGAAGTAGCAGATGTCGAAATGACACAGAATGAACCAGCTGCAGCATCCATAGACGCATCAGAACTTGATAGCAGTGATATTACTTTCCAATGTGTTGAAATCTCCGCAACGTCACAGGCCGAAACAACGTTGAAGCAGGATGACAGTCTAATGAAAGAGAGCAAATACATTGTATTCGACAGTTGTTTGATGGAAATTATAAGTATGTTAAAATGTGGGCATTCGGTTAGAGGGAAAGTATGTGGGAAGCCATTGATTAATGTAACTCGTCAAATAAAAGGCAGTAATGTCAAAATAAATGTCGCCTGTCGATTAAATCATAGGTTCTCATGGTCTGCACAAACAATGCTGGGGAAAATGCCAGCAGGCAATCTACTGTGTGCAGCTGCATCACTTTTTAGTGGCTCCAGTTTTAGAAAGTTAGAGGCTTTCTTTCAGTTTGTGGGACTCCATTTCCTTTCTAAATCGCTGTACTACATATACCATCGTGATTATCTGTTTCCGGCCATTAGTGATGCATGGAAAATTGAACAATTGTCTCTAGCAAGTACATTCAAAGGGAAACGTTTCAGGCTAGCCGGTGATGGACAGTGCGACAGCCCTGGATTTTCTGCCAAGTACTGCACCTACCACTTTCAGGACATGGATAGTAAGAACATTGTGAGTTTGGTGGTCGTGCAAGTAACACAATGTACATCCTCAGTGGCCATGGAGAAACTAGGATTTATAAAATCAGTGGAATATCTACAATCAAGGGGAATGCACATCGACCTCATAGCCACGGACAGACACGTTTCAATTGCCAAGACAATGAGAGAGCAGTTCCCGCTTATTATTCAACAATTTGACGTATGGCATCTTGCTAAATCAATCAGTAAGAAAATCACGGCTGCAGGAAAAAAAAAAGGTTTTGAAAGTATTTTGCAGTGGTCCCAGTCTATCACCAACCATCTTTGGTGGAGCTCAAAAACTTGTGAAGGGTCAGTGGAAATACTACTTGAAAAATGGCGGTCACTGATGTACCACTGTACCAACGTTCACCGCTGCTCAGAAAACCTACATTTTCACCAATGTGAACATGACCCTTTGTCCCCAGAGGAGGCAAGGAAGAAGAAGTGGTTGATTCCATCTTCAGCGACACACAAAGCCATTGAGAAGATTGTTTTCGACAAAACTCTATCAAGAGATTTGAGAGGACTGACAGAATTCTGTCACACAGGAGATTTGGAGGTGTTCCACAATATATGCCTAAAGTACAGGCCAAAGCACTTGCATTTTAGCTTTCGGGGTATGAAACATCGCACTCTACTAGCGGTCTTGGCACATAACAGCAATGTCGGACGTGAACAATCTAGGACTAGGGGTAAAGTAAGGATTCCTCGCTACACAAAGGTGTTTTCAAAACGAAGTAAGCAATGGGTGATCAAACCAGTCTATGATGAAATGCAGTTCGACTTTGTGAAAGGCCTTATTGTTGCTGTGTTAGAGAAGCACAGATATGGAATTTTGGATGTTTCTGTGCAGAGCAGTGATCCTTGCAAGCAAATAGTTTCTGATCAGCCGTAATATATAAAATATTTGTTTTGTTTTCATAACAGGTATTTGATCCCGTTCTGCTACTGTCATCGGTTTGAGACACCGGCAGACGGATTCTTCAATAGACACCTGCAGCTTCGTGTGAACAACTGGAGCACGTTAACCATATTATGGGATGATCGACAAGGGCCCACATGCCCTTATGCTGTGCTAGTGGCTAGAAGCAACATATCAACCTTTACGCTGGCCTAGTGCCTACTTGATGGAACAGCCTTGCGGTTCAACATGCGACAAAAGTGCCTCTTTGAACGAAAACCAACACCCGGTGTACCATAAAGGAACAGCGCGTGACTGAATATAAACTTAGACGGATTTGCGGATACAGATAAAAGAAAATAAATGGCTTTCGGAGTTCATATGGCAATTGCTGAATATTCTCTAAACATTTAATGTCAAATAAATGTACTTTACCAAATGTACCGTGTTGCTGTTTGATTTTAAAGTACAGTTTCATATTCCGAATTGTGGCGTGCTGTGTTGTGAGATGGTCTGTGTTGGTTTCCGGGTTCTGTGTGGAGTCGCGTAGAAGACGACTGGACGCGTTTGCCTACGCAGCACAGTAACGTCATGGAGAGAGGCGGGGAATATGAATGTTTTGATAATGTCAGGCTCAGGGGCGGGGGAATTGATTTAGTGCCACAGAAGCAGGTCAGCCAGGGCGATGCGGCAAGTGATAGGATTATCACAAAATGGCGGCTCCCTGGTGCCTGTTTTCACGTGCGTTTAATGGACGAAAACTCGGGTAAGGTCCATAGGAAAGTTTTCTAAAATCGAGCCACTTAGGCTTAAAAAAACATGGCCGACCCGTAGGGACAATAACATTTTTTACTGGACCATGCCTTTAATGATGAAACAGACCCAACAGAACACAACCTGCACCCTGATAACAACAAAGACCGCCACCAACAAGACCACCCGAAGATGCAAGCAAGGACAATACAGGACATGATAAAGAAAGAAATACACTGCAACCTAATCATTGGCAGATCTATGTCCAAACACACAACAGAGATCTATGATCTACTTTACGATGGGGGGATAGACCTCCTGTTTGTCACAGAAACCTGGCCTGCTCAAAACTACTAAGTCATATTGCACGGATACCTGTAAAGTGCATGCAGGCAAACAGAAAAAGAAAAAGAGTAGGAGGACTCACTGTGGTATACAAAGATCATCTAAAAATAAGAAATGCTGTTACGCTGAACATCTAGAACTGCTAATCCCTCATCCGACACCTGGCCTCAGACTTGCAAACAAACTTCAGATTTACACACGTTTATAGACCCCTGACCTACGCAAACTTCATAGACACTTTTGTGATAGCTGTCACTAACATGGTCATTAAACATGATCACCTGATCATTCACTCCGATTTCAACACATGGTTCGAAGAAGATAATGCAAACTCACTGAAAATATTAACTAAACAGCTTGAGACAATGCAACTATGGACAATGGTGAATGGCGCTACGCACAGAGCAGGCCACACTCTAGATGTAATTTTCGCCAATACAATTCTGCTGACAACAGTGCTACCAATTCAAATACTGTGGAGCCACCACCTCATTGTACCCTTTGTCGTCCAAATACCATCAAAAGCATCCAACAAACCCCAAAATTACGCCTCGATCTGGAAAATAAACTCGAGAACTTTCAAAATCAGTGCCCTAGAGGAAAAACTAAAATCCTTGAAGCAATCGATCACCACCCTGAACACAACTGACATAGATGAAAAAAAGATTGTTTTTCCCCACATGGTGGGGCATGAAACTACATGGTTCTTGCGCCACCGCAAAGCAATGAAAAAAAAATGGAAACTAGAAAAAGAATGGATAAAAAACTACAACCAAGGCAAAAGAATAACATTTCAAAGACAGATCCGGTCATATAAAGCAGAAATTCTCAAAGCAAAAAAGAAATACTACAACAAATGGTTTGCGAAGGCCAACATAACTCAGAAAGAATGTTTTAACACCATAAACGGGTGCAGTACCAACATATAACGTATCATACAAAGTAGACCGACCCATCCGACCGTTCACCTCAACCAACCAATCCCCGTCCCACAACCATGCTGAAACTCCTCCTCCTTCCCCAAATATCAAGAGAAAAATTCATCAGTCTGCTGAACAATAGAAACAATGCAGGGTCGCCAGCTGACCCCTGTCCACCAGGCAATCTACAAATCGATCTTTGCACAGGTAAAACCATCAGGATACTACCTAAACCTCTTCAACTGTAACCTTCAATGGGAAAAGTACCCTGAGCCTTCAAATCAACGTATATCAAACCACTTCTCAAAGATAGGATGGGCGATTTGTAAGACCTGTTAAACTACAGACCTATTTCAAACATTCCATACCCAGCAAAATGTTTACGAACAAATAATGGAACACATTTGGAAAAAAAAAGCTACTGGATTAAGCACAAGTAGGCTTCAGACCCATGAGAGGAACGGAGATGGCACTACTTTCTATATGATATGACCTGAAGACCAATGCAGACTTCAACACAAACTTACCACTGATACTACTAAAAAAGAAACACGTTCAAAATAAAGTGCATGACAGACAGAGCAATCTACGGCCAGGGAGTGGAAATCATACAAAAGAAAATCATCATCTACAGACCAGCAGGACTACTTAGATCCAGCAACAACATCTGCCCAGACTTGAAACTCTAAACAAGAAAAAAACGTGGAGGATCAGCCTTCTCTTGCATAGCCATAAAACTCTGGAACTCCCCCCTGAAAGAAACTACAGAAATCTAAAATTCATAAAACTTCAGCACCGAAAAAGATGAAACACCTGAACAGCAGGAGACGAGAAGGGTATCGCACTTTGATGGAATGTTGAGGGAGGGAAATGTGTCTCGAGTGGATGTACTGTTAGGGGCGGGAGATGTATCACACTTAGATGGAACGCTGGGGGTGAGAAATGTGTGATAGTAAGAGGGATTGGTGGGGGCAGAAACTGTGCTGCACTAGGATTGAATACTGGGACAGAAATTAGTATTACCTGGAAGATTTGCTGGGGAAGTTAAATGCATCGCACTAGAATGAACGGTTGAGGTGGGAAATGTATCACATTTTTACAGAATGTCAGATGTAAGAAACGTATTGCCACTAACTAACCGTAATAAAAAACTCACTCACTCTTCTGCATGTGCACCCTCAAACTTCAACCATATCTCTACTGCGCCACTAGCCATATGCACTTCACTACAACTGACATGAAGACAAACCATACAAAATCACCCCTCAACACCACATGACGGATACCAACCAAAAATGCACCATTGCTCAGTGACGGGTTTCTCTGATTGAAGTTGCCAACAGCACAGTAAAGCTTTCTTTCTCTTCTCCCTCTCAGCCCCACTAACAGACCCCGCAACCCTCGTTCCATTGCAAATCTGCCAGTGCACCAAGAGACCATGCAAGTGACGACAGTGAGTGGTACAAGACCTATTAACATTAACATTATACAAAATTCTAGACACAACTTGTGCCACCGCTTACGAGACTGTTCAACAACTTTTTGATGACTGGTAGCATAACTTCAATGGCGAGTTCCACCCTTATCCTCCTTCCCAAACCAGAGAAAGACCTCAAAGTATGATGAACGTAATGACCTATAGCCATCTTGAATTACGACACACACATCTATTCAAAGGTTCTGGCTCCCTGGCTCCCTAACCTGATTGGTCTAGACCAGTCAGGATTTATTTTAGAGCACCAAACACATGATAATATCCACAGGATGATCAGTGCAGTGGATTTGTGCAACAAAAGGAAGCTATCATTGGCCCTGCTGTCACTCGATGTGGGTAAAGCCTTTGACAGCATAAGGTAGTCATACTTACCAGAAGTCATAACCTCTTTTGGGTTTGGGTTTAACCTTGTTAAGCTGATCTTTGCAAACTTTAACTGCCCTCATACATCCATCACAATGAATCAAAAATGGTCTGAACCTATCCCCATTTCTTGGGGCATGTGTTAAGGCTGTCACACTTTGAAAGAAATCCGCTTCAGTTTGTAAACCTAACAATGATTTACATATAAGATGCAAGACTGTCTGATGTTCCTGTAACTGTATTCCTGGTTGGGGAGTACGTAATTTGAGGGGCAAAGGGAAGTATGAGAGGATAGCCATCAAATAAAGTACACTGAGTGATTCCCAAGGATTTGAGAGTATTAAGAAGTGTGAATTGAAGAACTATACAATACCCTCAGGAAAAGGGCTGGACCATTGATGGCAGATGATAGTTTAAAAATAGACAGCGACAAAGAGGTCTTCATAGAATCAGCCTTATATCGAGGGGACGCCAAACAGCACAACATTTTGAAATTAAGCAAATATGTATAGAGCTAAACTAGAAAGAGCAAAAGCAGAAAGATAATGTATTGAGGGTAGATGAGCCAAGCTAAGACTCCTTGACAGGCAAGCGAATGGAGTGAAGTTTTTAAGAGAGTGTATTTCAGCAAAGTATTTAGGATTGCACCTATGCAGATTAGAAACATTATGTAAACAGAGGCGAGGTGTATTACTAGAAATGTGGGCAAAAGGGAAAGTCAAGGGTCAGGATGAGCTGCAAAGCACACATATCTAGATTTAGAAACTGAAGCAAAGGATGAAAAGGAGGGAAAACTGCTAATGGGAAATAGAAGAGATAGGTAGAGAGGCCAAGGGAGTGTGTAAGGGACACATTTTGGGATTCAAGCAATATGGGAAGTCAGAAACTGAGAGAGTCGGTTTGAATAATTAATTGGATGTATGGCCATGAGAAATCTATTCACTGTGGAAGATTGCATGGCCGCAAGAAGTAGTTAAGGCCGTATGTATGCAATTCTTTAAGGGCACCTGTGCATTGGGGACTTGGCGTGCTAAAACGCCATCCTTACCCTGAAGCAAGATTCCCCCATTTTACAAAGCTTTGGCTCAATTAGGCCTGTGTCCTAGCCTGGACTTCAATAGTGTGATAGATTTAAGCCATTTGCCCCCTCACAGACAAACTACGAGGCTATTTTAAACAGTATATATGGTTCATGGTTAGAATCATTTTAATGTTAAACTGAGTTTTTATTTAAAAATTCAATGAGCAACAAGCCCATTATACTTTAAGTGATTCAAACATGCAACCCTTTTATCACATACATGCTTGTCAAATAGAAAGACCTGTAGTCAATCCTATGTTCCTTAACTGTTGTTTAATTGTATGCAAAGCAGTCAGCAACCCCCATTGGTGTTATTTATCCCATTCCGATTTATAATAGGGGTATTTGAAAAGAGTACAGCAGGAGTGTACTAATTACCATTCTGTTCATCTTAGAATGATAACCTATTTTGAATGTGCTTTGCTCAGTAAGAATAATTGAGCGTTTCCATTATGATTACAACATACACTGGAAGTGATCATTTGAAATTAAAATGTACAATTTTAAAAAGGAACAAGTTTGAAATGTGAGAATAATTAAGTAATTTAATTTTATAATAGCTTAATTTGACAAGAATACACACCATGTTGTTAATCAAAATATCTTTGTATCGTGCAAAATGTCACGCTCATATTAAAACCAAGTATCTGTTTCTTCTGTGAGCACCAAAATAGTTTATTTTTACTTGCTGACCACCTCAGACAGAGGATGGCTCTCTTGCTGAAGTTGTCATTCAACTTCTAAACATAAAAAACGCTCCTTCAAAATATCTGCTTTTATTTGTGCTACTGTCAATATTTGCTTGGCTGTAGAAATAGAGCAGAGAGAGAGAGTGTAAACCTTTTTAGCTTAATGAAGAACACCTGAAGAAAAGGCTATACAGTTGTTTTGCTGGCAGTTTTTTTTTCCGATGAGTTTCTTAATATCAAATATTAATCGAAACAACTCATGGCAAAATTAAAGGGGGGTGGGTAAGGGAATCAAAGAGGTAGGGGTGTTAGAGGTACGGATTATATAATAGGGAAAAAGCTGGCCAAATATGCCCAAATATAAAGAAGTTAAAAATAAATCAGTTATTTCGATGGACAATATTCATAAACAAACGAATCGAGAAAGAAAATGGTGGCAAAAGAACATAGAACCGAATAGAAATGAAAGAAAGAACAGTGGAGGAAACATGTTTACAACATACCGTGAGGGTGGGACCATTCTATGGGAAATGGGCTCACCAAATTCAGAGAAAAGTAGGGACACATGTGATGATCATGGCAGAGGAGAGAGGATGATTATCTGGGAGATCACTAAGGGAACTGACAGTGCCCTAGCAAGGCGTCTGAAAATAAAACATCAACTCTGGGCCTGTAGAGAGCACTTGGGAAAGAAAAAGGATCCTTTGATAGATATGGGGAAAGATGAATGTGTAAAATAGAGATGAAAACTAAAATTGCTAGGAATAAGAATGAACAGATGGGAGGAAAGGCAAATATCAAGATGGGTGCATAGGGAGTGCATTGTACCGCATCACCATGCATAATCAGAATGGTTAGGGGTGAAAAGAGACCAAATAAAGGTGAAATATGGAGTTTGAATAAATGCCATATAAAGAAGTAGAATCTATGAAAGATGTGTAGCGCCATGGTGCGCCATAGCCAATCAGACATCTCAGAATGCAGATTGTATCATCAGATGCAAGCCTACACAGTGATCTTTCCATTGGCTGCTACAACCTGGCCACCTTCCTTCCCCATTTGCATCCTAACATTGTTTAACTTACCTGGATCATTATCTTCCTTACTGCTGTGACGCTCCTCCTTGCATTTGGAACCATCACCATCAACACATTTATATATATATATATATAGGAGGAACAATGCTCTTTTGATCACAAAAGAATGTACACTAGATAAGAAATCAATTGACTGGAAGTGGTGAGCTTCTTGCAATGGGGTGAATTTGAGGGACATTTTGGCCAGGTTGTGGAGGGATGTAAATGGAACAGTCACAAGGGACAATACATAAGTGGACATACGTAGATTAAGGACAACGAACATTGGACATTTTTAAGTGCAGGTCGGTGGTATGGCCAGCTGTGCTCGGGATGTGTCCATGATGGGTGAGGTGCTAGAGTGGAGGCAGAGGAAGTGAGGGACAGGAGCCAGGTTAGATGCAAGGGAAAAATGTTAGCTAGAAGGCAGATGAGAGGTATGGTAAGAGAGTAACTTGAAAGTGAGGAGGTAGGCTTTTAGTTTGGTTTTGAACAAATCCGTGTGGACTGTTTCTTGGATGTCAGGGGGAAGAGAATTCCATGCAAGTGTAGCAAGAAGAATGAAATAGCAAAGGCAAGAAGATGCACACGGAGGGAGAGGAGCCAGAAGGGTTGTCGAGAAGGCAGTGCAGAGATTATGAGAAGGCTTGTAGAGTTGGAATGAGGAAAATAGGTACAGTGGTGAATAACTGTGGATTAAGAAACAGGAAAGGAAATTTAAATATGGCCCTGATTTGCATTATCAGACATCCAGCTTGTTGATGGTGCAATAAAGTAGATGTGAAATGAGGGAGTTCAATCCGAGTCCTGGTAGCAAAGTTAAGGATTTTGTCGAGAGGACAGAAACATACTTGGGGAGACCAAAGAGGAAGCTGGTGCAGTAATCCACTTTAGAGAAGACAAGAGTGGTTAAGAGATGCTTGGCTGTGTTGAAGGGAAGGAGGTGTCTGCTTTTCCAAATATTTAGGAGGTTGAGGTGAGCTGCTGTTCCAGTTTTGGAGATGAAAGTAGAGAAGATGTGAGATGACATCGAGATTTCTAGCCGAGCAAGAGTAGGGGGGGTGCCAGGTTGGAACTGAATAGCTAGAGGAAGAGATGAGAGAGAGTCTCTGGCGGGGCAAGAAGAGCACCTCTGTTTTGGTAGAGTTTAACATCCGAGGGTGCAAAGCAATCCAATAAGTAATGGCAGAGAGACAATTTTGATAGAGAGATCAGAAGAGAGTTCAGGAAAAGAGAAGAATATTTGGGTGTCGTCAGCAAAGAGTTGGTATGAGAACTCAAAGGAGGAGATTTGTGCCCCAAGAGCAGATGTGTGAAATAGAAAAACAGATCGTTCAGTTTAGAAAGAACTTCATCTTTACTTTACATGACACCCATGTTTTTAAAATCTTTTAAAATCTTTTTTAAAACATATTTGCACCAATCGAGTTGATTACAAATGAAGCATTACTTAGGTATTATCACACTGGATGGTAGGACTAGGGTTCTAAAGGTGATAACACCCATGTTGGTGGGCCGTGTTGCCTGTTAACACTGCTGCAAATCTCCAATAAAGTCAGAGGGCATAGCAATGAATAGTCTGTATGGCCCATTGGTGTGGCTAGATGAGAATAATATGTTGTTGTACAGAATGTTTAGGAGTGAGTGTATGAAAAAGCTGGGGAACGTACACAGGAGAGTTGCCTGGTTAGCCAAGTTACAGGTAAATACACTTTAAGATTAGTCAGAGCTATTGATGAAAGCAGTGAATAATCAAAGTGGAATCATGGCAGAGTAATTTAGTTTTGCTCTGTATATAGACATTGCGGATAGAACAGTGTAGAGTCTGGGGTTTGGTATTGGAGAGGTTTTCAGATTCAGCAGGAGTGAAATGAAGGACAGGAAGTTTGAATGACAAAGATAAATGCATGATAAGTACAGATACAGGAAAACAAATGTTTGTGAGATAACTAATAAGACAATGGCGGGATGAATCATCCGGGTTGGATACAAAGTTTAGCAGAGAAAATAGCCAAAAACCGAGACTCTTGGCTAGCACCTAGTCAGGCACGACTTACATTATGCAGTCAAGGAAAGCTGAAAAGAAGTCCCGGAAAGGAAGAACTTCACAATGGGTAGACTAATGTGTTACCTTGTGGGCAAGATGTTCAGTGCCTGACCATAAAGCAGTGTTCTGGCGGGAGGGCCGTAGCAACTCCATGCTGTTCACTAACGGCAGGATCAGAGCTGGCATGGAGGAGGCAGGAATCTGATTCTGGTTGGATGAAAGTATTAGGGAGTCTGTCCGTTATTGCTTCATTGAGATGTATTAATTTCAGATTGTATGAGGCATAATTCATGTTGAAAAAGGCTTTTATTTTAATATCTGCACATCATTCAATATCAGGTAAAACCTTTGCATGCCTGTAAGGTAGTTGGAAGGTGGCACTGCTTATTTTGCGGTTGAAAAAGTTGTGTTCATGCTATATACTTTCTAATTAAATAAACATACATTGTTGTTTTAATCAGTTCTTAGTTTGTTCAGGATACACATGGCGAGACTTGGAGTTGGACGCCACAACTAATCCAATGTTTTGTGGCCAGTGCTGTGTCCATCATGCCTATGACACTGCTTAGTGGTAGTAGTGTTTTCCTATGAAGTGCAAACTTCACAAATGACTTGACAGCTTTGGAGCACCCCTTAAGGTACTGAATGCGTTATGAAGGCCACCATACAGCACTACGATAAAATAATTTCTTCATTGATTGTTTCACCTCCTTGTTTCTTAAAGCATATATTATTGGGTTCAAAGTAGGTGTGACAACGGTGAACAAAATGGCAGCCATCCTGTCCTTATACATTGAATCGTTGGTGACTGGGCCTAGGTATGTACAGATGGCAGTACCAAAGAAGAAAAGGACGACAGTCAAGTGTGAGACACATGTGGAGAAGGCTTTCTGCCTGCTCTCAGAGGATTTTATCTTCATCAGGTGGGAGCCAATATATACGTAGGACACTAAGATCATACCAAATGTGCTAAGTGAAAAGAATCCAGTGATTATCAACACCAGGCTCTCATTAATGTAAGTGTCACTGCAAGCCAACTTCATAAGGGGTTTGATGTCACAGAAGAAATGACTGATCCGATTGGAGGCACAGAACGGCAACTTGGCTGTTAAAATGGTGTGGGGCAAGGAGTACAAGAAGCCAACAGACCAGGAGCTGGAGGTCAACCAGAAGCAGGCACCGTCATTCATGATAGTCACATATCTCAATGGGAGGCAGATTGCAACATATCGGTCAATAGACATGGACATAAGCAACATACACTCTGTGCAGCCCAAGAAGTGGAAAAGGTGCATCTGTGCAATGCAGCCCCCGAAGGAGATGGTCTTCTTCTCCACCATAAAGTTGGACAACATTTTGGGGACTGTGACAGATGAAATGCAGAAATCAAGGAAGGCGAGGTTAGCAAGTAAGTAGTACATTGGGGTATGAAGAAGGGGTTCAGTGATCACAACTGTCATGATGAGGCTATTAGCTGTGATATTAAGAAGGTAGAAAGCAAAGCCAAAAACAAAGAAAACGACCTGGAGATATGGACTATCTGTAAGTCCAAGCAGAACGAATTCAGTCACTCGTGTCTGATTGCCTTCTTCCATTTCACCCTAGTTAAAATGAAAACATGAAATTGTTAATGATATTTATTGTATCTTTAATATTATATTTGTAAATAAGAGCATTGATTCATATGCTTGTGATAACCGAGAAAGTGAAAGGGGTTATTTTGCACAGATGCAGGCATACTACACTAGACCACTTCCAGATGTTTCATGAAAACCAGATATATGTTAAGTTGTTATCCTAGGAAGGGTATGTAGTTCTTTAAAACAACACCGTATTGGCCATCAAAGCATGTAAAACCAGAGGCTCGGGAAGCAATCATATGGGAATAGTCACACATTTAAAAAAGCAAAGATAATGGATATATACAAACCAAGAACTTTAGCACAAGGCTTGGAGCAAGAGTTGTGTTTTTCTACTCACATAACATAGGAAGGACTGGAAGTATTTGTTTTTTTTAGAGGCCAGCAGTTTCAGTGAAGGACTCCTCTAAGAGGCACATCTATCATCTCTGTAGTTCTTGTTGAAAGTGTGGGGGGCTAATACCTTGACTCTGCCTTGTTTTCTGTGATGGTTCCATTGATGGTAAGCTAGGATGGTGATATGATGCCATCGTACCAGAAGCATAGGGTTTCACTTTTGAAGTGTCTCAAAATGAAGTTCTGGAATATGGATCTTATCAGTTGTGTGGAGTGTGTAGGGGTGGTCACTAATATTGGGCCATGTGAGTTAAATAGATTGAATTATTTTGTTTTGGGAGAGAATATGTATACAGCTTCAGTTTATGAAAGAAGTCAATTTGGGGTTCAAAGAAAGGTCTCAATAAGAGATGGCACCAGATTTAGAACGTTCTGGACTTTAATCGACTATGGCTTCCATGAGTGAAATCAGATTGAGGCAATACAATCCAGAGGCATTATCCAAAAACGTTGGTTTGCTTTTGTTGGTGCTGGAATATAGGCAGTTCTAGCTCCAGCCAGACAAAAGTTCTTGGAAACATGATGAGAATGCACCTTAGGCTTCATGGCCTTTCAGTAAAGTCAAATTAATCAGACTGAATAGTATTCAACTAATAATTCAGGTTAATGTCTTTGAATTGCTCCTTCTTTTTTATATTTTGGAAGGGAATAATACCTCCCTATTGTCACTTTGGAGGGAGGTCATATCAGCATCATTGTTTAGAAAATGTGGGCAAGTAGTGTGTGTACAGCAGGTTTTTCTGTTGAAATTGTGGAGAATCCATAGGGCTCACATATAATTTTGAATGGGAACAAAATGGATTTCAATTGTACGATGGGGTGAATTATCCCAGCTTTAAATAATATGGCTCAAGATTTAAGACACTTCATTGATGTGCTACTTGTCAGTACATAATCAGAATTGACTGGAAATAAAATACAACCAGAATAGGTATATTCTCAACAGGGTGGTGCCACTCTGAGCAGATTACTTTCAAAATATATCTAAGTGCGCCATGAATAATCCTGGGAGCTTTCAATAACATCAGGAAGTTGCCAGGGCTATGATGTTGGGTTGCCACACAAATATACTGTAGTGCTATCAAATCTGACAAAAATGTGTCTCAATGTGCCATCCTGTGTTTTTCCACATTGCCATGCCAATTTGCACATTGTCACACCAGCGCCAGATATGCCTAGTTAGGAACATGTACAATACAATTACCAAAACAGCTTCACATTACCTGATGAAACCTGGGGTGTCAGTTTCAACAGTGCCTTTCTTGTTGTACCCCAGTTAAACACCTTATCATGGCAGGTTTTACCAGTGCGATGGCTGTTTCACACTTCATCAATTAGGCATATTGCGATGCAGCTGTGAACAGAAAATAACCACACGTTTCACATTGTACTAGAAAATCTCCATGTTAGATTTGCATTACGACAACATATTTGTCATTCGGTTTCACAGTGCAATGCTGTCTTCACAGAGCTGCAGTGAAGCATTCAGTGACTGTCACTTTCATTTTTCAGAGAAAATTACTGTTTCCGTTTTAGATTGCCAGAAGATCCATATGACAGTTTCAAAATGGACCCTTAAAATGATTATTTCAGTATCATCCAATTGTTCCCAGAAAGAATTTTGCCATTGCAGTTTTGTATTGCCACCAGAAAATGTTCCCATGCCAGTTTCACATTGCCCTCACAAATGTGTCATGGCAGTTTTGCATTAGCCCAGGCTAAAGACACATGCTGCTTATGATCTGTCCACAGTGACATTGACCACAATTGTCTTCCCACAAGTAAGTTTCTTGGCATAGAACATTGGTTTATTTGTGGTTTTTGGGAAAATCAGGGGGGTACAAGTCTGAACTGCTTGAATTAGAGACTCCAAAATGAATATGGCATAGGTTATTATACTTCACTCTGTGTATCTGGGAGCAGCAAAATGGCATTGCTACCAAGTACCTTCATTATATGATGACGTTGGAAAAGGTTGTCGTATCTCCCATGCTATAATCATTACATCATTGGTCGATGGATTCAGACTTCAGAACTGTGCTGTGGTTAGAGGACGCAAAGAGGATTACTTAGACAAAATGGACTTGAAATATTGAGCCTCTACATTTCAATAAAGGCAACACTCTATGGACATACTGGCTTAACGAGACATGACAAATTTACAGATTTAAGTCATTGTTATAGTTCTTGGTCGTTTGACAAAGCAAGCCATATTATAGATGCCACTCTAGACATGCAATCTTCTCGATCACTTGTTCTGACTTTGAACGTTAGTTCTGCATTAAAAATGAACCCGCCCACTGTCAAAATAGAAGAAGATGGAGTATATTGACTGTTTATGGATCATGATAGAAATGCCCCTCTTTTCCTAATCCATTTCTTTAATTTAACAATTATTTTCAGATGTGAAAAGTGAGATTGTTTTATAAGGTGAATAACTTGTTAAAAGACAAACATTTTTCCAATTACCCAACAACGTCCTTAGATTCATACTAGAGTCTGGGTTGTGGCAGAGCATAGGGTGTCCACAGAAACTCACACAAGCAGACATAAGCAAAAGCTGAAAGACTTGAGGGACTCAGTAACAACTATTAAGACTAACACTGATTAATAGCAAATAACAAGTGTGCAAGCATAATTTAAAGTTCTTTGGTATCGCTGAGGAGCTGGTATTTTCAGAGTCCAAAATATCTATATGTATAAAAGTGAACATTTGTTTATTTGTGGTGGGATTTGAGGTGAAGCATTGTTCCTTATACAATTCCACACCGTTTCACCAATCTGCACCAAATTGTGCATAGTTTCCTGTTAGGGCCCTCTGGACATTACTGGCTACATGACATTTGGACAGCCCTCCCCTTTACACGGATGTCAGCAAAAGTCAAAATGTGTTTGTGGGTTTGTGGCGAAGCATTGTTCATTATGCAATTGCACAACATTTCACCAATCTGCACCAAATTGTGCATAGTTGCCTGTTAGGACACTCTGCACATTATTGGCTACATGGTATTTGGATACCCAACCCCTTCCCCCGGAATTCTGCAAAAGTCAACATTTGTTTGTGGGTTTGTGGCTTGGCAAGAAACACTGTTTGACAAATCTGCACCACAATTCTGCATATTTACCTTTTAGGACCCTTTGAACATTACTGGCTGCATGACATTTGGACACCCCACCCCATTCCCCGTATTTCAGCACAAGCCAACATGTGTTTGTGGGCTTCTAGATTTGTGGCTTTGCGAAGCATTGTTCCGTATACGATTCCACACCGTTTCACCAATCTGCACCAGATTTTGCATAGTTACCTGTTAGGACCCTCTGACATTACTGGCCACATGACATTTGGACACCCCACCCCGTTCCCTGAATTTCAGCACAAGTCAAAATATGTTTGTGGATTGGCAAAGCATTGTTCCTTATACAATTCCACACTGTTTCACCAATCTGTACCAAATTTGGCATAGTTACCTGTTAGGACCCTCTGACATTACTGGCTACATGACATTTGGACTCCCCACCCCGTTCCCCGAATTTCAGCACAATTCAAAATATGTTTGTGGGTTTGTGGATTAGCAAAGTGTTGTTCCTTATACAATTCCACACCGTTTCACCAATCTGTACCAAATTTGGCATAGTTACCTGTTAGGACCCTCTGACATTACTGGCTACATGACATTTGGACACCCCACCCCGTTCCCTGAATTTCAGCACAAGTCAAAATATGTTTGTGAATTGGCAAAGCATTCTTCCTTATACAATTCCACACTGTTTCACCAATCTAGAACAGATGTTGATATGATATGATGTAACAATCATTGTTTCCTGCTAGGACCCTACAGACATTACTAGCTACATGACATTTGGACACCTCACCCCTTTCTGTGGATTTCAGCACCTTCACACATAAGACGGTTGCCTGAAATCGGAGAAACATCAATGTAGTTGTAGAAGGACCGGTCCCGACACGAGAAACAAAACACGAGGTCCCGGCCCAAGGATGTACAGTTTCCAAGATATTTGCACTGCAATGCACCACAACAAAGTGCACAACACCTGGGTGAGGCAACAGGTGTGGAGAGAGCACAGAATGACTCAGTATTCAGCAGCACACCAACTGTCACCTCCGCCCCAAGGTATGCTCTAGTGTATGTCAGAAAGGCACACACACGCTCCCATTCCCAGTGTAGTTTACTTCAGGGTGCAAAGCATATCAAGCGATAAGCGAATCGAAACATTGACCTACGGAATCAATGTTATCATATCTGTCTACAGTACCCGTTCAGAGATAGAGTACTTGTGCTAGTACCTTATAAAATCAATACAGGAATGGGACCATCCAATGAAATTCGCAGAGTGCTCGGCATCTCAAATCATTGACACAACAAGGTAAGAACCGAACACCCAATCATTGCTTACTTTGCAACCTTTAGCTCACAAATTACTAATGACTCTTTGTCATTCTCACAAACCAGGTGAATGCAAGTGTCTGCAGATAACCCTGATATTGTATTTTATGTTCCATAACTTTGCTAATGTTGGATAAAATATCCATCACGCACACAAAACAAACACGACAATAAAAATGAATATGCAGCACAGCAAACCCTAAAACCTAGCAGTTCGGGCTGGACTGCCCCTTTTGGGGTAGGACCAAGCCTGATTTGCATATGGTTTTTCCCCTTCTGTAATGGCTTGGCAGGCTGAAAAACGATGGTCTGGAGGGTTGCCCAGAGTTTTGCCAGTGGTTATGATTTATTCAAAACCTTCCAGCCATCACCTTTCTGTTTTGCTAAAGTCACCCCGAGTGGGACGGGTATGCCCAGACGTGGGTCCCGAGTCTGCCGGGCCTAGAGACCCAAGCTACTCCTCACTGATGACGCCCAACAAGGCTGAAACATGTCTGGGGATGCTTGTGGTCTCGTGCAGAAGGGATGTGACCTAGCAGTTCGGGCTGGACTGCCCCTTTTGGGGTAGGACCAAGCCTGATTTGCATATGGTTTTTCCCCTTCTGTAATGGCTTGGCAGGCTGAAAAACGATGGTCTGGAGGGTTGCCCAGAGTTTTGCCAGTGGTTATGATTTATTCAAAACCTTCCAGCCATCACCTTTCTGTTTTGCTAAAGTCACCCTGAGTGGGACGGGTATGCCCAGACGTGGGTCCCGAGTCTGCCGGGCCTAGAGACCCAAGCTACTCCTCACTGATGACGCCCAACAAGGCTGAAACATGTCTGGGGATGCTTGTGGTCTCGTGCAGAAGGGATGTGACCTAGCAGTTCGGGCTGGACTGCCCCTTTTGGGGTAGGACCAAGCCTGATTTGCATATGGTTTTTCCCCTTCTGTAATGGCTTGGCAGGCTGAAAAACGATGGTCTGGAGGGTTGCCCAGAGTTTTGCCAGTGGTTATGATTTATTCAAAACCTTCCAGCCATCACCTTTCTGTTTTGCTAAAGTCACCCCGAGTGGGACGGGTATGCCCAGACGTGGGTCCCGAGTCTGCCGGGCCTAGAGACCCAAGCTACTCCTCACTGATGACGCCCAACAAGGCTGAAACATGTCTGGGGATGCTTGTGGTCTCGTGCAGAAGGGATGTGACCTAGCAGTTCGGGCTGGACTGCCCCTTTTGGGGTAGGACCAAGCCTGATTTGCATATGGTTTTTCCCCTTCTGTAATGGCTTGGCAGGCTGAAAAACGATGGTCTGGAGGGTTGCCCAGAGTTTTGCCAGTGGTTATGATTTATTCAAAACCTTCCAGCCATCACCTTTCTGTTTTGCTAAAGTCACCCCGAGTGGGACGGGTATGCCCAGACGTGGGTCCCGAGTCTGCCGGGCCTAGAGACCCAAGCTACTCCTCACTGATGACGCCCAACAAGGCTGAAACATGTCTGGGGATGCTTGTGGTCTCGTGCAGAAGGGATGTGACCTAGCAGTTCGGGCTGGACTGCCCCTTTTGGGGTAGGACCAAGCCTGATTTGCATATGGTTTTTCCCCTTCTGTAATGGCTTGGCAGGCTGAAAAACGATGGTCTGGAGGGTTGCCCAGAGTTTTGCCAGTGGTTATGATTTATTCAAAACCTTCCAGCCATCACCTTTCTGTTTTGCACATGTTGCCTAGACAGTATTAGATTACCATTGCTATAAAACACTTTTGCCCAATTTAAACGTAAAAGTCACAAGTTAAAATCATACAGAAACTACTAACTGGCGGGTGCATGTAAAAACATGCCATCTTAATGAAAAATAGCCATTGACAATAACACTCATTCTAGCTCCATTAGTCTGCCCCTAGCTTTTAAGGCATTCAAGAGAAAGGTCCCAGTCCATAAACATCAAGCCTTTTCAGGATCACTGCAGCTGGAGCTATATAAGGATATTTTTAGTAGAAGCAGCAATGCTTACTTACATTTAGAAAGCAACTGCATGAACCAGAAAGTGGCCACTATATTCTTTAATGCTGACAATCACCCCAACATGATCAACATAGAGATAAAGATTAGCCAGCCCACCTGGCCATCACTGTTTTTAAGGTCGTACCATCCAAACACTGCTTTTCTAATGTAATTCTGTGCTTTGCTAACATTTCAGGCGGGCCAAGGGGGAATTGTGCATTCCAATCAAACGATTGTAATTGGCAAACATAGGCTTAATTATTTTTTTTGCCCATCTGTGTCATTTAGGTCTGGAATAAAGGACGTTTATAATATGACATCTGATGTTAAGGTTATATTAGTTGGACTGAGGAGAGCCAGAGGCACTCACCCTGACAGACCATATTTTCTCCACAGGTTTACACTCCTTAGTAAAATAAGATCTTTGAGAAAAGGAACGTTGGTTTCATTGTGTACAATCAGGCTGTTAACAGGTTTGCAAACACCTAGTAATCGTTTTAAAATCACATTTGTATGTAACCTGTGGCAAACCAGAAGAAGGACTCGGACTACATTGGGTCTGTCCCTACCACTACGATGGAAGGAAGTTCCCTACCTTCTAATACAAAACTAAGTGTGCTCGTCAAAGTCCAAAATAAGCAATCCTCAGTCCAAATCCTAGGTGACTAAATGGCCCTACCGCTTTTTTAAATTCTAACTAAAAAGAAAGGCAAGGCTTTATCAACAGCCTTGTGTGAGCTTCTGCCTGGCCCAACACGTAGATTACTTATTTTCAGTTTCAAAGGTCCTTGAAAACATAGCGACACAGTTCCCAGTACTTTTGGTAATTAAAATGACAAATCTTCTGTATTGTATTCTCTTCCCCCTTGGAAAAGAAGAATTCTTCTTAAATTACTTTCTCAAATTATAACAAGTGTTCAAATCCCCCCAGGATCACTTTGAACACAATTTTGTGCATCACACCTGCATGGTACGGGCACTCCCAAAATCCTGTGGCTCTTTGACAGGTGTATTACTTCTCAATATATTTAATAAATGTAGGGCAGCTGCCCACTCAGGCATAGCAGGTTATTGTCACCTAATTGGCTTTGCCAGCCTGGTTGCAGAGTGTTCATATTCCTTTTGATCTGTTTCACGTAGGATACATGTTCATTTGATTTTATCAGTTACTCGTACATTTGTCAGAATTCCCAGCCTTGGTATAAAGCACATGTATCCTTTTCACTCTGTTTTACATAAAGCGTGTGCCTGCTACTTTTATTCAGGCTCACACACTGTTGTTGGTTTCTCCAGCCTAGATATACAGTGTTTGTATCTCTTCCACTCCTTTGTATCCGGGTTGTGCAACTGTTCCATTCTCTCGGGCTCTCATACTGTTGTTGGTTTCTCAAGCCTTGATATACATCGTTTGCATCTCTTTTACTCCCTGTTATCTAGGTCCTATGCCTGTTGCATGATCTCAGGCTCTCGTACCTTTTTCGGGTTTGGCATTCTCATAAAACAAAGTTTATATCCCTCTCAGGCATTCTCACTTTAGGAGTGTTCACTTCCTTCTTTGTATTCGTCTCAGTAGCAAAGACACTTGCAGTGTGGAGCTCAGGGGTTTCCGAGCTCCTTTCCTTCATCCGGTATCAGCATCGGTTGCAGGGCACCTGGCCCACCACTGTTATCCAGTGATCCTGCCACCATTGAGGACAGTTGTTTGCCCAACTCCATTCCTCTCCTGACCGGAGGCTCTCTCTTGATCAGCATGCCCGTCTGTCATCCTCCAGCTAGACGGTCTTGCTCTTCCCATGCCACCACTTGTTCTGCGGCTTGGCATAGCTCCACCCCTCCAAGATGTCATCTCTGCCGAGATTAGCATCTGGAAGCGGTTGAGCTCCTTCTTCTGTGGGAGTCTCTCAGCCATTCACAGTCCGTTCTGTTCTTATACAAGTCATCAGTATCAACAGAAATGTGTCCATTTTCGTTGATTATGACATTCAGATGATGTAAAAACAAAGATGTGATAGCTGGAAGGTTTAAAATTAATCTTAAACTGCTGGCAATTACTCTGGGCAACCCTCCAGATCATCGTTCTTCGCTAGCCAAGCCATTACTGAAAGGGGAAAAGACCATATGAAAATCAGGCTTGATCCCACCCTCATAGGGGCTGTCCAGCCCGAACTGCTATGCCAGATCCCTTCTGCACAAGACTCCCAGCACACGCAGACATATTTCGGCCTCATTGGACATCATGTGTGAGGAGTAGTTTGGGTCTCTCGGCCCTGCAGTCACGGAACCAGCTCTGGACATACCCTTCCCACTCTGGGTGACAAAGCAAAAACAAAGGGTTTAGGTGTACTTGATCAACATTTTTTGACCTTTCCAATTTGACCGAATTTATTTTGCTCATTATTTTTCTCTAAAATGTGGGAGGAGATTCCCCACCCTGTTTCCCCATCTTAACCTAGTCCCTTACTCCACCATATATATATATATATATATATATATATATATATATATATATATATATATATATATTCAGTGAAATACTTTGTTAAAGGGACGTTATGGTTAAGTTGCGCTACTAAAAAGCTATGAAATTCAGTAAAAAAAACTTTGTTAAAGGGACGTTATGGTTAAGTTGCGCTACTAAAAACCTATGAAATTCAGTGAAAAAACTTTGTTAAAGGGACGTTATCGTTTAAAGTAAAACCGAAAAACCCCTGAAATTCGGCAGTTATGGTAAGGTAAGCAACCATAACTTACTTATAACCATACTATATTCGTAGACTTATCCTTCAAGTATGTTCTTAGAATAATTCCCTTATGGTCCAGTCATATCATATGAAACATATACATAGGAGAAGTCACAACCTTGAAAGACAGCAATCCTTTTTGTGCATTAAAATTATCAGTAGATTTATCAGCACTTTCTGATACTTTCGATGTTTTTTTATTACTGTACTTTCCCTGTATATGCTCATATTTTTATATGTTGTACTCAAACTATTTTCCTTAGGGTCCAGACACATCATGTGATATATATAGATAGGGTAGGTAACAGCTTTGAAACAGAGCAATCATTTCTCTCCATAAAGGTAATCAGTTAGGTTATGAACACTTTCTGCTACTATTGCTGTTTCTTTTTCCTACTTCAATTCCCTTGTATATATTCAGATTTGTATGTGGTTTTTATGTATGTGGCAATTATGTAGTAAGTGGGTTTTATTACCTACTTATCACAAGTTTCACTGTATGCAAAACTCTAATATGAAAACAGTTATCATTTCAATATTCAACATGGCAAGCTTATGAATATTGCACCTCCATCATGTATGCTGCACACAATGCCTATGTTTCTACATGAGTACCTTAGTATACTGGATTGAAGTTAATAATAGAATGCTATTTATATCAATGCATAGCTTAATGCACTGATTAGCACTTGATATTTATTCCAATAATCTTTGACACTTTTTTTATTAACATTACACTAAGAATCCCTTGTACAGACTTTTCATGAAAGGTAAATGCACATGTGATGTCATCAGTGATTTCATCAATTACATTTGTGATGTTATCTTTGATGTCCTGGGTGTTAGTGTTACCATTGCACGGGCGGCGCGAGTTATGGTTGCTTATCTTACCATAACTGCCGAATTTCAGGGGTTTTTCGGTTTTACTTTGAACCATAACGTCCCTTTAACAAAGTTAATTCACTGAATTTCATAGGTTTTTAGTAGCCCAACTTAACCATAACGTCCCTTTAACTACGTTTTTTCACTGAATTTCATAGGTTTTTAGTAGCGCAACTTAAACATAACGTCCCTTTAACAAAGTTTTTTCACTGAATTTCATAGGTTTTTAGTAGCAAAACTTAACCATAATAACCCTGACTTCAAAACATTTAACATAGAACATACTAACCCCCTCGTAGTTTATTTTCATGTCCGCGGACTACCGCCATGTCCGCGGACATATCGAAAATCTGAGCGTGGTGAATGTAAATTTAAATATTGTGCCCCATTTCCCCTTTGAAGTTGGTTTTGAAAAGAGCAGTTTTTTTTTTACAGATGCTTGACAGACACCTGTTATTTTGTATTTTTTTTCTTGTTTTTTTTCTTACTTTACTCCTAAAATCTTTACATAACCTTCTCCAAAGCAACCCTTACATTCCAAAATAGAAAGGCATTTCCCGTAAAAGATAAAGAAATGCCATCTTCTTTAAAATTAACAGCATTACTGGCATCAATATTCTCGTTGTTACAGAAGAACATACCAGCTCTAAGCATGAAGGCACATATGCCTCGGTTGATGACACACCTAGCAATGTTTTGCCGAGGACAAAAAACTGAACTATTGTCCCATATTGCCTTAGGTAGTAATCCAGAAAAAATTACTTTCGCATTTGGAAGGATCTTCATTACGGCTTGAACCAAGCGTTCCAAATCAGCCAACAAAGTAGGGGCACTGACGTTGCCCAAATGGAAAGCACCATAGTGCAAAACTACCACATGCGGACTGTTCATCGTGGCCATATCCTCACAAACTTGTACAGTTCCCTGTACATTGCAATCAGGCACAGTGCTCCACACCACCTCCACTCCTTTCACATCAAAGTTCTTTGCAACATGCCTGCATTGAGAGTACTGCTGTAAACCATGCACAAACATATCTCCGAGCACCAACAAACTGACTTTCTCCACTTCTGCCATCTTCACCACACACAGTCTCTTTCAACACAAATCCACAACCTCGACATCTGATTGGCTGATCCGTACAGTCTTCTTTCCATGTTGGATTTCCTGGAAAAACCCGGATGTAGCACGTCCTGTCCACGAACAGCCGCGCTGTCCGCGGACGGCGTCCACTTTACTCTCTCTGCCATTCCCTCATTGCATACAGCTAAGCAATCACACAATACGAATAACGTCCTCAGAACACCCCCATTTTGTGAATTTTCGAACATTTCAGGACAATTATCATTTCATTATTCAACATATTAACATTACAAATATTATACTTTCATCTTGTACTCTGCACACAATGCTATGTTTCTCCATTAGTAGCTCAGTATACTAGATAGAATCCCATAATACAATGCTATCTATATCAATGCATCGTTCAAAGCACTAATAACGGTATGATATTTATTGCAATATCCTAGACACTTTTTTCGCAACATTATAATAAAAATCCCTAGTACACAAATTCCATGAAAAGTACATACACATGTGATGTCATCAGTGATTTCATCAATGACATTTGCGATGTCATCTTTGATGTCCTGGGTGTTAGTCTTAGCAGTGCACGGTGGTGGCGCAAGTTATTTTTCATAGCTTACCATAACTTGCGATTTTCAGGGGTCTTTTGGCTGTACGTAGAACCATAACGTCCCTTAAACAAACTTTGTTTAATATCACGCAAACAATATACAAACATGGCGTGCAAAAACCAACTTCTCACAGATGGCTTTACACAGAATGTTACAAAGTAAGAATTTATGCTCGTTCACAGTGAAGGTCAGCTGCTTCCATTTTTTTCTCGGGCCCCGAAGAGGAGATTGTGATGAAAGACTTCTCTTGAAGGAGTGTTGCTAAAACGTAAGAGAAGATAAGGATGAAATTTATGAAACAAAACCACTTTTATATATTATATCACTATGCGAAAGATCGTTGGCACACGCAGAGTCGTATTTTGGGACTGCACCACTCGTAGACAATGGAAATTGCAATTGTACTGTAAGTACCCCTTTAGATTATTTTATACCAAATATAATTAAAATAGCGTAGCATTAAAGACCGCTCAAGTTGAACTTGTTCGTTGAAAGTGGCATAATGTTTTCTACTGTGCACTATCACCGCCAAATTGATCCCCTGTTGTTTAGAGGGCTCTGAAAAAGGCAGACGACACAGGGTGGGTTAATAGAAATAATGTAACTGGTCTATAGGCGGTCAAGCACTCTACTCGCTGTGCAACTTCACTGTAGCCTGTCAAATGGCACAACGAGTACAACGCTCGCTTTGACATCCGTGCACAGCTTGCTAATGCAAGTTCAAATCCCGGCAAGGCCAAACTCAGCCTTTCATCCTTCCGTGGTCGATAAATGAGCACCACACACCGTGGTTAATAATAAGCACCGCTTAGATACCTCACGGTTCTTAGCGCTATATGAATGGTAAAATATTATTATTTTATTATTAACATACTCCGTTCCACTATCTTCGATAGCAAATAGTTTCACGCCCTAATAAATAAAATGATGATTTTTAATGAAGATCGGCTGGTGAGACTAATTTATGTTTTTTAAAACAGGTATGTGGCCCCATTTTGCCTATGTCACGATTTACAGACTCCAGCGGATGGGGTCTTCAACTGCCAGGTGCAGGTCCAAATATGCAACTTCATGACCCTCACCGTTTTATGGGACAATCACCAAGGACCAACATGCCCTTACGCAGTACTAGTGGCTACAAACAACATACCAACCAATAGGGTGGTCTAATGGCTCGTTTTTGGAGCAACCTTCCGATTATCAGAGCGACCATTTACTGCTTTTATCATAAACCAACAGCCTATCTACCGCAAAGGAACAACGCGTGGCTCCAAATAAACTTTTGCTGATCGACAGCAGAGACAATAGCAAATCGCTGAATATTCACTAAACATTTCATGTGAAATAAATGTACTTTACCAAATGTACAATCCTGCTGTTTACTTTTAAACCACAGTTTCATATTCCGAATTGTGGCGCACTGTAAGATGATCTAACACCCTCTGTACCGCAAAGGAACATCGCGTGCCTCAACATGAACTTTTGCAGATCGACAACAAAGACAAATGCAAATTGCTGAATATTCTCTAAACATTTCATGTCAAATAAATGTACTTTACAACATTTACAATCTTGCTGTTTGCTTTTAAATCACTGTTTCATATTCCGAATTGTGGCGCGCTGTGTTGTGACATAATATGTGTTGTCTTCCGGGTTCTGTGTAAAGTCACTTAGGACTGGAGAGGACTGGGCGCGTTTGATGATGCACCCTGTAACGTCACGGAGAGAGGCGGGGAATATGATTGCTTTGATAATATCAGGCTTAGGGGCGGGAGATATGATTTAGTGTCGCAAAAGCAAGTCAGCCAGGTCAATAGCGCCAGTCATAGGATTATCACATAATGTCGGCGCACACCAGCCAGATTTATCGTTTCTTTAGTGGACAAAAAGTCGGTTGACGCCCATAGGAAATTGTACTATTAGCGGACAAAAGGAGTGGTCTTTAAACACTTTCACCCTGACAACGAACAATACAAACAACGTTCTCAGAACACCCCCATTTTGTGTAATTGCAACCATTTCGGGACACCGCGAGTGTTCTTAGAACACATTCAACTAGACAGATTACAATACGGACAGCGTCCTGAGGACACAGTTTGTGTATTTGCCAACAATTAAGTACACCACGAGTGTTCATAGCTCATTTTTTCCTTCCTTGCGAACAAAAATGACACATACTCCGTCCTCTAAACAGCCCACCATTTAGTTTATTTACAAAATGTCAGAACAGCCGTGTTCTCCGCGGACAAATCGGACGCAACAAAAAAGTCTAGCACATAAAAAAAAAACATTGAACCTATCTCATACTCCCCCACCCTCCCCAAACACTCTTACACACCAACACAGGGCACA
The DNA here is from genome assembly GCF_040938575.1 of Ambystoma mexicanum. Classification (NCBI taxonomy): domain Eukaryota; kingdom Metazoa; phylum Chordata; class Amphibia; order Caudata; family Ambystomatidae; genus Ambystoma; species Ambystoma mexicanum. Next base: position 1,062,310,184 of record NC_090921.1, on the reverse strand, counting down.
AAATACAATTTTTTATCCACGTTTCACCGCGCTGTATGCGGTCGACGGCGAATACAAGATGGCGGGCGCCACAGAAAATCTGACGTGCTCCATGCCGCTCGCCGTCCAATCAGCGAACACATCACATGTCCGCGGACATGACGCAAGGCCATGGGCCAATCAGGTTGCTGTCCGCGGAGCGAACAGGGAAGTCCGTCCGCGAAGCAAACACAGATATCACTCATTTTTTTGCCTTACATTTTGGTCATTTTTAAAAACACTACTGGACGGATTTACACCAAATTTGCAAAAGCATGCTTTCGGGACCAGGCCACCGCTCCTGCCGAAAATTTGGTATAAATCCGTCCAGCGGTTCGGGCTGTAGCCGTGCGCAAAGTTTTTTCCCATTCAGTCTATGGGAAAAAAAAAAGTTTTGGGACCCCCCCTATAACTTTTCCCTCCCTGGACAAATCCTCACCAAACTTTGCAAAAAACTTCAGAGTGGGCCATATACCTTTTTTGCAAAGTTTGGTGAGGATTCGTCCAGGGGGAGCGAAGTTATAAGCCACCCAAAAAGTGCTCTTCCTATGGAAACACCAACTTAACCATAACTACATAACTACCGTGGCCATGTAATATATATATATATATATATATATATATATATATATATATATATACATTACATGGCCATATGTATGCTTTAAGGTGGGAACCCGCAAAGGGACCTTGTAATCAGGCGCTAAGGGATTAATGAGGCCCCTTGACTGTTACTGAGCAAAACCATGTGGCCTAGATATGTCAGTAAAGGAAAATCAGTGATGTCATCAATGACATTTGTGATGTCATCTTTGATGTCCTGGGTGTTAGTGTTAGCAGTGCACGCTGGCGCGAGTTATGGTTGCTTATCTTACCATAACTGCCGAATTTCAGGGGTTTTTTCGGTTTTACTTTGAACCATAACGTCCCTTTAACTAAGTTTTTTCACTGAATATATATATATACATATATATTTTTTTTATTCAATTTCACCGAAATTCTCACAAAAAATGATCCCAAAATGCAGTCAAATTTAAAAGGTTAATTCTTTTGGGGATCAAGTATGCTAATACCAAAACAAAGAGGTGATAGACGGTTTGGAATTAATCTTAAACCTCTAGCAATTTCCCTGGGCAACCCCCCAGAACATTTGTTCAGCATTACCTAAAGCTAAGAGAGTACAAGCAGACTATAACCAACCAAGAGATGTCTTGGTTGGTTATAGTCATCATTGGAGATAATAAAGTCTTTCCAACACACATATAGACAGAAAGGGTGTTAAGGACTCAGAATTCCTTACCGGAATGGGAGTCCTTGTCCCCAAGAGGAGAGTCACTTCCAGTGAGGTCCCACTTGCCAGACACTTAGATTGCTCACCTCCATAGCCTTAAAGGGGGTGGCTGCCCTCTGGGGAGAAGGGACACATTAGTAACAAACCCCTAAATGCTGTTAGCCTGATGGTGCCACACCCTGCAACCATAGAGAACTTGTATTAATGCTTTCACTCTATTGATGTTAAAGCTCATATGAATTACTTATGCCGCAGCCTTCCACTAAAAGCAAAGCTTGCAGTCATAGTTTGCAGGAATATACAAAACAGCTTTCTTAACCTAGGACGTTCAGCAGTAGTTAATTGCAAAGCAGACTCCCAGGTAATCAAAGCGTCATAAGGTACCGGAAGTGTTTGACCCCATACTTTAAAGCTCACACCTGGGCTTCTCTGTTGGTGAATTAACATAAGTTTTGAATCACCAACATTTTTGACAAGTCCAGGTTAGCATAAGAGAGTTCAAATGTAGTTGGTATTCGGGAGAATACAGCTTTAGCTTTAGCAAGAACCACAGCATCATCTATAAACGAGAGACGAGGGGTATGCCGAGTACCAAAGTTGGGAATGTCCTGCCTCACCTTTTGAAGATAAATGTCTATTTTGCTAATGTCTAAATGATCAATCTAAACTCTTAGTAATGCAAAACAGTCTTGTATATTGCCCTGTTATGCCAATCCTGACTAATTTCTTATTATTACTATGCAATGCTATAAGGCAGTTCAGTAAGTCATTGGGAATCTCTGTGTAGTGCAAGATTTTCCAGAGTGTATTATGATAGTACCATGTTAAATGCGGTCCTGGGACTTAAGAACATCTCTTTTCTGATAATTTTACATTTGAAAATTAAGTGATGTTCAATAAGGATTGGTCAGTAGTATGGACGCAGATGGCAACCAAGTTGGCAAGGAAAAAGTATCTTACATTGCTGCACCCAGGCCAATAATCTGGCATGAAAATTTCTTTGAAACATCTTTGCATGGGTGTCTGACAAATATATAGATCTGTAGCACATTGGAAATGACCTCAGGACTTTCTTGAATATGAGGATGATTTCTTGTTTCCTCTGGGTCAGAATATCAAGGTTAGATTTAATTGTGTTGAAACTTACTGTCAATAATGCACATCATATGAATAGGCCATGTTTGGCCAGAACTGGTTTAATGCAGTAGGGCTGGGGCCATTGCCATTGGATAGCTTTTAAATTGCTGTTAAAAACCTCTCCCATAGATAACTCTGGGAGCTGAGCACTGGCTTTTTGTCTGTCATTAAAAGAAAAGGGAATAGTTTCTTACCTGTAACTCCATTTCTCCAGCATTGGTATCTTTCATGGATTCACATGCTTAGAATATTCCCCGTCGTCAGGCTGGGAATCCCCGGTACATTATATAGACCCTTTCCCGTAGGAAAACTTTTTCGACGCTATGCGTCCTATCCACCTCGTTTTGTATCATGCGTGCCCGCGCCGTCAGGACGTCATGATATAAATACAGGCTCCGCCCCGCGCTCCCTCAGATTTCGGCCCCCAAAGTAGTGGGGGAAACGGTTTGCATGTTCAGGGGAGGCAGGAGGGCGCATGTGAATCCATGAAAGATACCAATGCTGGAGAAATGGAGTTACAGGTAAGAAACTATTCCCTTCTCCAGCATTGGATCTTTCATGGATTCACATGCTTAGAATAGATTACATAGCAGTACCACCCCCAAAGAGGAGGCGTGCATGCAAACCCATATACTTTGTTCTCAAAGCCCGTTCCCTATGATCATGTATACATCAGTAATCGTTAACATAGGAAAACGAACCACATACAGTCATAAATTCCATAGGATGCAACCCCTCAGCCGGGGCTTACCTTATTGGAATAGGTGTCGAAGCACCGCCTGTCCCATCCGGGTATCTTCGGCATGTTGCTGCGACAGGCAGTAATGGCGGGTAAAGGTGTGTGTAGCCACCCAGGTAGCCGCCATGCAAATGTCCCCCAGAGGGACTCCGGCCCACAGTGCCGTCGACGATGCCGCTGCTCTAGTTGAGTGAGCTCTTGGCCGTCGTAGAAGAGGCTTCCCTGCCCTGGAATGGCAGTACGAAATGGTAGATGACACCCATCTTGACAGTCCTTGCTTCGAAATGGCTTTTCCTTTAGCACCCAAACCATAGGCCACGAACAGCTGTCTCGTTTCTCTGAACGGTTGCGTACGGTGGAGATAAAACTTAAGAGCCCTTTTTACATCCAATGTGTGTAGCATGCGCTCCGCTCCCGAGCATGGCTCCGGAAAAAACGTAGGCAACACAATAGAGGAGTGTTTATGGAACATCGACGGAACTTTTGGTATAAACTGCGGGTTAGTGGCAAGGACTACCTTGTTCTTGAAAAATCATAAGTATGGTGGGTCCACCATTAGAGCCTGAACTTCTGAAATACGTCGTGCTGAAGTGATGGCCACCAGGAAGGCTTGTGTATAGGCGCGTTACAAATACCATATCATATCATATCATAAGGCCAATTTCCACGACAGAAACTTTAGAGACGATGATGACATTGGCTCAAAAGGAGGCTTCATAAGAGACGTTAAGACCAGATTGAGACTCCACTCCGGCGGAAATTTCTTCTCTGGAGGAAAACTCCGAAAAAGGCCTTTAAGGAAGTGCTTAATCAGGCGGTCGCTGAACAAAGGTGCCGAGTGGCGTCGACGAGTAAACCTAGAAATGGCTGCAAGGTGTACTTTTATTGAAGATACCGACAGGCCCTTTTGAGCTAAGAGCAGCAAGTATGGAAGGAGCTGTTCTGGCTTAATCGATTGCGGGGTCAAACCTGGTTGATCCTCACACTATTGACAGAAACTTTTCCATTTGTACGCGTATGAGGCGTTTGTGGAAGGTGCTCTTGCTGCTTGTAGGATACGCCGACAGTCCTCCGGAATCGTTAGCCGACCAAATTCGGCGAAGTCAGGAGCCAGGCCGTCAACTGGAGGCTGTCCGGGTCGTGATGCCAAACAACACCGTCCTGTCGGGACAGAAGGTCGGGGGTCTTCTTGAATCTCATCGGTTCCGCCGCCGCTAAGCATAGCAGGTCTGAAAACCACACCTGTCTGGCCCAGTATGGGGCCACCAGAATTACACGACATGGGTACCTGAGGATCCATTGCAACGTCCTCCGGACCAGGGGAAATGGAGGGAATGCGTACATGAATTTGTTTGTCCATGGAAAGGAGAACGCATCCCCCAGAGAGCCCTGCTGAGGCCATCTGCTTGCGTACTGATGGCATTTTTTGTTGTTCTTCGTTGCAAACAGGTCTATGGACGGGTGTCCCCAATTCTTGAATACTTGTTGTAGTTGTTGGTCGTTCAGTACCCATTCGTGAACTTCGTTCATTTCTCTGCTGAGGGCATCGGCTTCCACGTTTCTCAGGCCTGGTAGGTGGAACGCCAAGATTTGCATGTTGTGTTGTAGGACCCAATGCCAGATTTTCTGTGCCTCCGTCGATAGGGACCTGGAACGTGTCCCTCCTTGTTTCCTCAAGTAGAACATCGTAGTGGTGTTGTCCGTCATGACACGCACCACCGAGTCCCTCAGTTGAGGAAGAAAAGATTTTAGAGCCCATCGCACTGCTCTCAGTTCTAGCAGGTTGATATGCAGGGAGGACTCCTGCAAGGACCACTGGCCTTGTACCTGTAACATATCCAGATGAGCTCCCCATCCGCTCAGCGATGCATCCGTCACCACCGTCTTTTGGAACTCTGGTTCCAGTAGAGGCATCCCTTTCGTTAGATGAGTAGACACTCTCCACCAGCCGAGTGCTTGAACTAGTTGTTCGTCGACGACCAGTCTGTCGGACCAGCGACCTCGGCTCTGCGCCCAACGGTCCGCTAGAAATTCCTGGCAAGGTCTCATAAACAGACGGCAGTTGTTTATCAGCGGAATGCAGGACGACATGGTCCCTAGCAGGGACATGTACTTGCGCACTGAGACCTTGGTACCGCCTCTCCATTCCGACGCCTTGTTTTGAAGTTTCTGAATTCTTTCGCTGGATGGTCTCACCAGGCTTGTGTGTGTATGAAACTCCGCTCCTAGGAAGACCAAGGTCCTCGAAGGCTCTACGGAGGACTTGTTGAAGTTTATTGCGAAGCCCAGTTCCTGTAAGAGGGACATTGTGGCTCGTAGACTGTCTCGTGTTTGTTCCTTGGATGAACCTCTGACCAGCCAGTCGTCTAGATATGGATAGACATGATGACCATCCTTCCTTAAATGGGCCGCTATAGGGGCCAAGCACTTGGTGAACGTCCGGGGGGAGGACTTGAGCCCGAACGGGAGGACCTTGAACTGAAAATGCTTTCTCCCGACGACGAATCTTAAATACCTCCTGTGTCGTGGGCGTATTGGAATGTGAAAATAAGCATCTTGAAGGTCTAGTGATGATAGATAATCCATGGGTTGCACCGACCTGATAACCTCTTGGAGCTTTAGCATTTTGAATTTTAGGCTCTTTAGCCACTTGTTGAGTACCCTCAGGTCGAGAATGGGCCTCCATTTGCCGTTTGGCTTTTTTACAACAAAGAACCTGGAATAAACTCCTTGTCCTTCCTGTGCTACAGGAACTCTCTCTACCGCCCCTTTTTGCAACATAAGCGCCGCCTCTTGTCGTAGGATTCGGAGGTGGGGCTGTGTCGAGAATAAAGGAGGAAGACACGGAGGCTTGTCTTTGAATTGCAGCGCATGACCCATGCGAATCGTGTCTAGGACCCATCAATCTGTGGTGATGCATTTCCATCGGTCGAAGTGATGAGAGACTCGACCCCCCAGGACGTTCCGAAGGCCGTCATTGGTTGCTGGTTTGCTTGGTCTTCGTTGACGACGGACCTGAGCCTCGCCGTCTGGAGGCTTGATAATCCCTACTTCTACGTGCCGACTGGGACGCTCGTCTGAACCCTTGTGAAGAGTAAGAGGGCCTGTTGAATCCACGGTCCCTCGAGGCTCCAAAGCGGGAGTTTCCAGAAGCACCCCTGAAGGGGCGAAAAGAACGAAAATTTCTACCCGTTTGAAGGGCGCCGAGGGACCTAGCAGTATCCGTGTCTTCTTTCATCCCTTTCAGCGCTTCATCAACCTTTTCGCCAAACAGGTGTTCCCCTTCGCATGGCATGTCAAGGACTTTGTACTGGACTTCAGGACGGAAAGTAGTACATTTGAGCCACGCTTGCCGACGAAGCACTACTACATGGTTGATTTGTTTGAACCCAGATTCTGCTAGGTCAACTGCGATATTGATAGCGTGGTTCGAGGCCTCTTCGCCATCCCGCACCAGTAACATAGCTGCTTTCCGGTGTTCGTCTGGCAGGTGTTCTAGGATAGGGGCTAGTTTGTGCCACATTTCCCTATCATATCGTGACACGATCGCTAAGGAATTGGCTGCTCTTACTGTCGTCGCTCCGACCGAGAGCACCTTCTTTCCAAAGGCATCCTGTCTCCTAGCCTCGCTTTCAGGTGGCGTTGAACATTTTTGCTGGACCCTGGCCTTCCTAGCCGCTGCCGCCGACACCACCGAGTCAGACAGAGGCTGTGATGTTAGACATTTTGGAGTGGACTCCGGAGCTTTAAACTTTTTCTCGATCCGTCCCTTGATGGCTGGCTCCGAAAACGGATGGCGCATCGTCTTGAGACCTTCTTGCCACACGTGGTCCAGGATTGGGATGGCAAATACCGATTTTCTCCTTTGACCCATATGGTCAAAAAGGAAACAGTCTTTCTTCTGCTCCTCAGGAATCAAGCCGAATTCGGAACAAGCTTTCCCCATCATTGCATGGAAGGCTCCCACATCATCCGGGGGAGATGGCTGTGACTGGTTCCTCGTAGACTCTACCTCTACATCCGAATTCCATGTTGGGTCCTTCGAAGGTGACAGGGAGATGTCTGACCCTGAGTCACCCAGTATAGAATCGGACTCCGACAACTCACCCTCCTCCTGTGCTCGAGGACAATCTTTTACTGCCTGGGAGCCGATGGGTGTTTCGTCGTCGATCGAGCCGTACAAGTTTGCTCGTCGACGGAAGGTACAGACAAAAGTGACGATGACGTCCCGGGTTGAGGGAACTGCGTATCCAGCCGCTGCAGGAGCTTCTGAAGAGTATTAAGCACATCCAGAGACAAAACCGTCTGGGGGGTCAATAACGTGGACGATATCGGTACCATACCCCCGCTCGCACTCGTCGCCGTCGTCGTCGACGTGGAAGGCCGTAAGCCTAAATCCGATGGCTGCAGAACCAGATCACCTTCTCCTTCCACCGAGCCGGCCGTGTCTGGCTGCAGTAAGACCTCCGGGGGGATCGGGTCATAAACCTCGGGCAGCCAAGCCATGGACTGAGTCTCCGTCGACGGGGGAATCCCCACCGCTGCTGCTTGAACGGTAATAGGCATCGTCAATGACACTGAGGTCGACGAGCAAGTCGTCGTCATCGTCGAGCCCTTAGACTTTGTCGTCGATTTTGATGCCGACTTCCCGGCTGAGGCTTCCCGACTCATGGAAGACCTGGGACGGTCCCCTGAGGAGGATTTTGACAGCGCTAGCCTCTCCGTCTTAGATGATGAGGAGGAGGAGGACTTTTTATGTGATGAGGAAGATCCATCCTGTTTCCTCTTATGCTTGTCCTCAGAGCGCATTTCAGCTGGCCGTACCTTCTTCGATGGAGGTTCCGACTTACTCCTGGAGGCCGTGGAGCCAACTTCCGAAGCCGGGTAGGCCCCTGCTCCGTCATTAAGCCAGTCGACCAGCCTTCTTTTTCGGTCCTTAAGGGTTTTTTGGGAGAAACCCTGACAAATTTCACATGTATCCGCCGAGTGGTGCGGGTGGAGACAGTAGATACAGTCCATGTGGCCATCTCCTTCATAAACCTTCCTGAGGCCACAGGTTGCACACGGGCGAAATAACGCTTTTCCGGACATAATTCTCCAGAATTTGAACTTCGCCGAAGCGAAACAGACAAAACAACCTAGTTTTCACTAGTAGTAAAACACGAGGATCCCACTACTTTGAAAGACGGTTGAAATCCGAGGGAGCGCGGGGGCGGAGCCTGTATTTATATCATGACGTCCTGACGGCGCGGGCACGCATGATACAAAACGAGGTGGATAGGACGCATAGCGTCGAAAAAGTTTTCCTACGGGAAAGGGTCTATATAATGTACCGGGGATTCCCAGCCTGACGACGGGGAATATTCTAAGCATGTGAATCCATGAAAGATCCAATGCTGGAGAAGGGTTGTTCGCGAGTATCTTAGGGTCACTAGAATAAAGATATAGATGAGCAAAATGTTCAATACAATTTGATCACTTGGATGCCCAAAGCAAGGGGTTCACTATCAAAAGCCCCCTGGCTTGCCTGAAACCATTTTGGTTTCCTTAAAGGGCAGATTCAAGTAAATGTTCACATGCAGTGAGGTCAACTGCCTACACGATTTATTTGCATTCCGTACAGTAGGCCTGTAAGTGGGGATTTCTCTTTTTTGTAAAACTATTTTGTATTTGGACTGCCTGAATAATTTATCAAACCAGCCTGCTTTCCCCCACCTGTTGTCTTGCCATTTTCAGAACTATCCAATAGGAAGATTTTAGAACATCCCACCCCTGCTATGTGAACAAGTGATTGAATTCATAGCTAGCCAGACCATTGATGGGGCTAGCAGTCTCACATAACATTATCTCAATATCTTGTAGGCTTGATGACATGTTTGAGGAGTGAGCAAGCTCAGGAACTGACATGTTCCACTTGATACATCTATAGTTATAAAAGTGAACATTTGTGGGTGGCTGGGTTTGTGACAAATGGTTGTTCCTTATACAATTCAACACGGTTTCACCAATCTGCACCACATTTTACAAAGTTACCTGTTGCTACTGTAAGGGACGCATGGTATCACAAGTATGAAACTGCACAATAGTTACACAATTCAAATCCTTTATTAGATGCTTGGGGTTTGGAGAAACTCCTACTTTGCGCTATAGATATGACGGGAGTAGTCTCTATCATCAAATAATAAAGAAAACAGTATCCTAGTCAGTCTGTGTCAAATCAAAATGGCCATTACTAACAAAACCTAATGCCTGCCCTATCTCTCATCCAAACAGTGTGTGAAGGGGAATATGCATGCAAAGGAAAATCAGATTTATAAAATAAGGGATCAAACTGGCTGAGTCAGCTCTCCTCCCCATGTTGGATAGTATGGAGAAAGGTGGCCCTCATGGACAGGATGACACACTCTGGCTCAGGTTCTCAAAACAAAGGCAGTTCAATACGTGGATCGAGGCCTGCCTGGCCTTCCATGTTAAAGTAACTTATTCCAACATTCATTTAACGGTTCAACAAAAAGTTCACGTAGGTCTCCCTCCGTGGGGCTCGAACCACTCAATCAACAAGTACCTGATTCAATGCATATCTCCCTCAGCGGGCTTGGACCCCACAATCACAACACTTGCAGGGGTTTCCTTCCCCAAGCTTAATTCACATTCATTAGGGGTTCACTTCCCCTAACTTATCACACTTCCAGTTTCCATCAGTCGGGCTCATACCTTTTTCAGATGTCAATGACTTTCGAATGTGAGAGACCTTTACCATAGACCTCCGCAGGACCATTTCAAATTTCTCTTCAATTCCCACTCTTAGGTTATTTACCCCAGTGTCTCTTTGTCTTGGTAGTTGAGTACCATACGCACAAAAGTTCAAAGAAATCTTTCTCTTCAAGCATTCACCTTTTCAATTACCCTTTTGTTGGGGTTAATCTTGGCCCTTGGCCATTACGCATTTCAGAGTTTGTTCACTTTACTGCTTTATAACAAAACATTTCACATTTCGCAGAGACTTTTGAGTGGGCTACTTCCTTTCGCCGGACCACCTCCCTTGCGACCTCTCTGGTCTCCCTTGCAACCACTACAAAAAAATACAAAAAAAATACATATTTTTATTTTTTTTATTTTTTTATTATTGCAAGTCCTGGGGCTATGGCCAGCACCATGTGGCTCTTTTAGTTTGGGAGTGGCTGGCATTCTTTTTCAGGCCCCTTTAAAAAAGAAGAAAAATAAGAACAGGAGTGCCATAAGTCTAACACTTTCAGCACTGACCCTAAATAAGAAAGAATAGGAATACCAAATAATGTCTTTCTGGAATTCTATACAATAATTGCTGGACTCATTAAAAGTTTATTTCAGGCACACTTCAGGGGGTGAGTCACTGATTTAGTCTTTTCTTAAACGCCTCAACTCAGCCTTTCATCCTTCTGAGGTCGATAAATGAGTACCAATACAGGTTGGGTGATATTTGGTGTATATTTTTTCTATATAAAGCGCTTAAGCATAAGTGCTATATAACACATCATTATCATTTGGTCATGGACGTCTGCTTGCATTCACAGTAATTTGGTAATATGGGCCTGTACACACTGATCTTAACGATACATATGGCGATCTATTCTTGTTTGAAATGTACATCACATTATAGTGATATCGTAAGCATAGTTTTCGTAGTGTACAATGCTATGTGATGCCACTTCCTGTTTTGTCAACGGGTGAAAGGTCGTGTTCCATAGCTTGCAGCGATATCACTTCAGGGTGGGGTCAAATTACATCACTTCCTGTGATGTCAGCAGGGGGTCAAGGGTCGTGTGATGTCACTTCCGCTACCCCTGGCATTTTGGTGAAATGACGTCCCTGCTGCTCCGTCTCCTGTTCTACATTGCTCAGAGTGTGTCTCTATGGTGCGCCTTTTATCCGTGTAAGGAGAGCTAATGGGTATTAGATGTGTGGGATTAAAGTCAAGTGCCTGACTTTGATTGACCCAATTAGCGCGACATGTTTAATGAAATATGTAAGTGTTAGCCTCTTTACTCTTAGTCACCCTCTTACTCGGCCCACTGTTTGTGTAGAAAGGGGGAGAGTTGGGATGTTGGAGGATCCTATAAAATAGGATGGGGCATGTTTACGGAAAAGGGGGAATATCACGTCTCACCATCGGCTGCCTCACCCTCACTCCCATGGTCTGGATCCAAAGGCGATGGCTCTGCCCTAGCCACCTGAGAGAGAGAACCCCGGGGACTAGTAAGTGAGACACCCTTTGGTCTCTCACAGGACCCTCCCAAGATTACTGGCTAGATGACATTTGGACATCCCACCCCTTTCCCCAGATTTCAGCAAAACTCTGAATTTGTTTGTGGGTTTGTAGCTTAGCAAAGAGTTGTTCCTTATACAATTCCACATCGCTTCACCAATCTGCACAAAAATATGCATAGTTATCTGTTGGGACCCTCCAAACATTGCCAGCTACATGAAATTTGGACACCCCACCCCTTTCCCTGGATTCCAGCAAAACTCTAAATATGTTTGTGGGGTTATGGCTTGGTGAAGCATTGATGCTTATACAATTCAATACTGCTTCACCAATATGCACCACATTTTGCATAGTTATCGGTTAGGACCCTGCGGACATGACTGGCTACATAACATTTGGACACCCCACAACTTTCCCTGGATTTCAGTACCTTCACGGTTGCCTGACATCAGCGAAACATCAATGTGGTTGTAGGAGGACCGGTCCTCAACCTTACAATGCATGGTTTCTGGGGCATTTGGACCACAATACACTGCAGAAAACTGTACCATGCCAGGGTGAGGCAACAAGTGGGGAGAGGGCACATTAGCTCCCAGTGTGCAGCAGCACGTCAACTCTCGCCTCCCCCAACGTCTGCTACGGGGTATGTCAGCCATCCACACACACCCATCCCAGTGCAGTTTACTTCAGAGTGCAAGGCACATCAAGCAATAAGCGAATCGGAACAGCGACCTACAGGATCATTGATTTTTAACTATCGATGAGAGTGCTGTCTGTCCACAGAACCTGTTTGGAGAACAGGTGCTTTTTGCAAGTTTCTTATGAATTCTGATCTCATGGGTCATCAGAGTGCTAATCAGTGGCATAGAAAGGACTTAGGAAGACTTGGAATGAATCCCCAATATCTAACAAAGCTACCAGGGGATTATGATGACTATCTGCACATTTATTAATCTTGAAGTTGATTACCTTGTTCCAAGACCCTTTGCACCATCCACAAGGCTGTCTGGGGCCTGGGACCATGCTATCCGCAGCTCCCTCTCACTAAATACTTCCCTTCCATATCCATTTGATCTTCTTCCCACAACTCTCTGCTGATCAAACGTTTCTCCAAGCAGAGTCCGAGGTGCAGATTCCTCTCCTCATCTGGCTCCCTTCTCAGGAACAGTCTCCCTCTCTCCCTCCGTATTGAACCGTAACACCTCAAGTTCTGCAAACAACTGAAGACTTTTCTCCTCATCCTTCCCTCTCTCCCGCCCGTGGTAACCCTCACCACTGTCACTGAGACTGGCGATCTGGTCCCTCAAGAGTCCAATAGGGTTCTGGCCATCTGCTGCCCATGAACTTACGTGTTGCCTTCCTGCCCAAAAGGCACCTCTGGCACTTCTCCCACTGGGCGACGGTACTAGCCTTCCCACCCCCACACCGCCTTTTCTTTTGCACTGCACTTGCACGTTCCGAATGTCACAAGGCCTAGTAGGACCGATGTTCATTTTATTATTTATTCATTGTAGTTTCCATTGTTTATTTATTCCCTTGTTCCCTTCCCTTTGTGCCTTGTGGTGCTTTGAAACACTGTCATGTTGTATAGGCACCTTATAAATATGCAATAAATAAAATAAATAAATAAAATATGATTTCAGGTTTATTAGACCATAGTCTATTAACATGTCAGACCGAGATGGATTAAAAGAAGGTGAGCCCGGTGATCTGAACTTCGTTTTAAAGTTTGTAGACCATGCTTACACATAAGATATAAAAGCAAATGGACATCTCTGACACGTTGTTTATATGTGGTGGTCAAAGCTTGATCTGGTTGCCCCCATCCCTCACCATTTAAGAGATATTCTTTGATGTTTAGAGGTGGATGACCCAATTTTGCATGGAAGTCGCCCAGAAAACAGATGCACGGGGTTGCCCAGTTTGAAGATTATAACGTCATGTAAAGTGTCTAGGAAAATGTTCAATAGGGACAAGTTTTCGGTGGACATGCAAAGGCCTATGCCCCATCCCTTGTATACTGAGCTATAGAGTTGACAATTAGTAAATCGCATGAATCTCAATGTTTTCAGTAGGCACATAGGGCATTATCATTGACACGTAATTGTGTACAGTTCCACATTACCTCGAAGATAGCCAAAGGCAGAGCCCCAGGATAAGTAGGATATCTGATATCAGCAGAGTCGCTGATGAATGAAGATGGGTTTTAAAGCAGTAATTAAAAATGTTCTATCATTGATGCAGAAGCAAACTATTGCTGTAGGGGCCTTATAAACTGGACTGCACACACTAACCACCAGCAAATGAACATGAGGAGAAGGAGATCTTAATGACCACTTTAACTGTGCACTTTTTCTATTTAAGGTTTTCGTTTAGATTTACTGTTCATATCCTTATTTATAATTTTAGCCATTTGTTCTTCTTTTCCTTATTTTTCCTTTTTATTTCCATTGGTCGGATCGACATCAGCATCTGGGGTTCTCGTGAGTTCAGAGACAGCAACAAGTTTGGGAGGCCTCTACGGGTGGTAAGTGGGGTGGTTTAATGCAAAGGTGGGATCTGATGGGGGAAACAGAGGTAAGTAATCTAGAAGTAAGTCTGTAAATTGTCAAAACATAGAAAAAAATGAAGCGTAGTTCCGCGTGCGTCCAAGATGGCCACCTAGCTTTTAGGCTCTGCCGATCTTCACCACACAGCTGCAGTTTAATTATCCTCTGAAGAGCAAAATACAACTTAGTCAGCCAGCACCTCAACCAGAGGCGTCCGCCACCACAACGGCTTAATTTTGAGGGGACTGGAACACTCGATCTGGCGCTGGCCATTGCCAGCCTTGTCCCGCTGCTGGTGGGGTTGCGGATCCTGCATTGGGGGCTGCCAGCTGCCCTGTCGAGCGTCAGGTGTCTGCAGAGCCCTGATGCTAGCATTGGATGACTCCTGTTGACCCACCTTCATTGTTGGTCCTCTGCCACTGACCCCTGGCTGCTGGCTTCTCTCCTGCATGACTGCTGCCTCGTGGATCTGGAACCTGCGTGGTTCGCTTTGCCGGCTTGGGGGAAGTCCCAGCCGGGTCCCCTCTGCTCCACCTTCGGTTTGTCGCTGGCTACACGAATTGTGATTGACCCTCATCTACTATGTGGCCGCTGTTCTGTCTGCGCTTGGGCTCCTTTGGTGGGACCTGCACTGAGGTGGAATAGACTTACAATGAGTGACACACCTCCTGCTGCCTTGTATGTCCGGCTCCCGGGGCCTTGGCGGCCCATTTCACCCTGCTGCTCCACCGGCCGGACTCCTGACTTGCCTCAGGGCCCTCCTGCAGCGTGTGCTGCAAATGCCTGGCCGGCACGGTCCATGGGTGATCAGAGGCCCGGTTTCAGTGCTCTGACCTCCTTTGCGCCCACACTTTCTCAGGAGTGGTGGATCCGCTCGCTGGAGTGGTCCACAGGTGAGCCTTGCTGCCACTGTTGGGCTGCCCCTGCCTTCCTTCTTGCCTCACAAGTGTGGTATACTAGCTCCTTTGGGGGCCTGTCACTGGATAGCCCCCAGGTGAGGTGTGCTCCAGCTCCTTGGACTTGCCTGCAGCCTGCTGGGTTGTGTGCTCCCCAGCTTTTTGGCTGCTGGATGCCCCAGGCCTCTACATTTTATGGCCGCACTGTATTGAGACTGACACATGTGGTGTGTGGCACTCCTTTCTCTGCTGCTGTGGACCTGGGCGTGTTGTTTGTTGTTGCCGTGCCCCCCCTGTCTGCCCTGTCTGCCCTGCTGCCTGGGGGGCGGGGGTGTGTGGCCATTGCTAGGGTTGTAATTTGCCTGAGTTATGCTGCCTGCTTCTCTCAGAGAAGGCCTGTTCCTGACCCAATATGCCCAGTCTGTAAATCCTGCTCCAGTTCATTGGACACTGACGGCTATTACCACTGATTGACTGCCGATGGGGTGGCCTGGCGACAGTGTGCCGGGATACCCTTTATCCATACCTCCTGTAGTGCCCATGTCCGAGACCTTCCGATCCCTCATATTGAGCCGGTATCACTGCCCCTTGTGAGGCCACGCTGCACGGCCCTATGGTATACAACCGCTCTATTTTGCTCAACAGTGTGAAATTTGGTCTTCCTGCTCACTGCTGGCACACCCATTCCACTGACTGCAATTGCTGTGCCGGATCCGGGGCTCTCTCTGAGGACCTCTGGTAGAAGTTGATATATTCAACATCTTGACCCTCAAACCTGTTGTCCTTCTGTCCCCTGCCGCTGATCTCGACTTACCTGAACTACCCATCCCTTATCAGAGCCTGGGGCGAAGCCATGACAAAGGGAGTGGGCAAGAAGCAAAGCTCTTTAAACATGTTCACCAGGCCGACCCCTAAGGAACAGGAGGCGGCGGGTGAGGCAAAGCCTGACACCTCCCACCCCCCTGCTGAGGAGCCATCTTAATTACAATGAATGATGGACTCTATGTGGGAGGGGTTCACCCACCTCAATACCAAATTGGACGATATGAGTGGTACGATCAGCACCATAAAGGCTCGTATGGAGAAGACCGATACCCACGTCACTGAGGTTGAGATCAGGGTTAGGCTGGCGGAAGATGACATTAAGGGTCTTAGATCTGATTTCACCACACTCACCAGGCCGGTACAGATTGTAAGCAAGAAAAAGGAGCACCTGGAATCCAGATTGCGGCAAACCAAAATACGCATGATAGGGGTCCCTGAGGGCAACATTGCTGGCCCCATGGAAGACTTTGTTGAGCGCACCCTTCTTTCCTTGCTCGGCGGCCCTAAAGTCTTACCCCAGTTTGCTATTGAACGGGCACACCGCTCACTCTCTGCTAAACCAAAACCAGGCACCCCCCTCTCCCTATCATTGCCAGAGTCCTCAATTTACAGGTAAGGGACGTGCTGACCCTGACGGCCAGAGCCAAGGGTGAACTCCTGCTAGGATTCAATAGGATTCATCTTTATCCTGACTTCTCAATGGCTGTGCAACAGGAATGGAAGTCATTCATGACATTGAAGAAGAGACTTTGTGACCTTTGTGTCAAATATGATATGTTATTCCCCACCAAGCTTAGAGTCGAACACTCAGACAGGGTATACTTCTTCACGATACCTGATGAAGCAATGAAATTCTTGGACCAACACTTCCAGGGTTGCCTATGGCTGTCTCCACGACCTGCACTTGGGGCGCTAACGTAGGTTTTCACTGCATCCGGACTGATGCTGACCCGCAGCACTAGTCACCTTGATCTCTCCTGCTACAGTTTCAATTGTAAACGTCTTTGCTCTTATGCTCGCTATCTCTATTCTGCAGCATCGCCGACCAATCTGCATGAAGCAAACAGCCCCCTTGTGCTGAGTTGCAAATGTTGTTTTCTATGTTATGGGGTATTCACCAGTCTGTTGGGGAGAGGGGTGGGGGTAAAGGGAGGGGCGGCGGGGTATGTTCAATTTAAAATGCTCAACATGTGTCAGTGGGCTATCGGATGCTTATGGCTTCTAGTGTTCATTTCAGAAATGTGGTTTCTATTGGCCTGCTCCGGGCCCAAGGTTTTCTCCTTACTATGTTTAGATGGCAACTGACACTCTGAGGTGCATGAGTGGAAATATTAGGGGCCTGGGTAATCATATCAAGATGTAAAAGCTCCAACTCTATGCTGAATAACATAAGGCCCTATTCCTCTTCCTCCAGGAGACTCATACTCTAGCCCCGGGTTGCACAAGATTAGCCAGAATCTGGGGCACACAGTGCTTTTTTACACAATACTCCACCCAGAGCCGTGGGATTGTGATCCTCATCCACAAGTCATTAGATTATGTCCCGGTGGCTATCCATGTGGACTGTTTGGGGTGCTATGTGCTAACTCATGGGAGACTGTCTGGTCTGGAAGTTGTGTTGCTTAATATTTTTTGGTCCTTATGTCGATGATCCCGACTTTTACACTGGCATAGCTGATCTATTGGCTGGGTACCTCCTGGTTCCTATTCTATGGGGTGGGGACTTTAACACTATCACCGACACCGACCTAGATAGGCCTGGAAATAGAGCACGGCAGCCGACCCGAGCCGCCCGGACTATACTCGAGAGGCAGGCTGGTTGGCATGGAGGACATTTGGAGGCTTCTGCATGCACAATTCCGTGGGTACACTTTCTACTCTTCTGTCCACGATTTACACTCCAGAATTGATTGTTAGCTTGTCTCTGGGACATTAATAAATTGGATGGTGGACTCAGATATACTCCCCAGGGCGTATTCAGACTGTTGCCCTATCACCCTTCCCTTGGCCTGGGGTGCCGAGCGGGCTCCCGGACGCCTCTGGAGGCTCAAACCACAGGCACTATTAGACCCTGTATTTAGGTCCAAGATCGGGGAGTGCATGAGCGACTATTTCACAATAAATACTGGTACGGTAGACTCGCAGGCTATGCTAGGGGAGGCCATTAAGGCGTATATCCATGGAATGGCTATTGCCAAGGAGTCAGGGATCCTCTGGGCATTCCGCTGAAATATCCATAAGAGTGAGACTCACCTCAAGCAACTTGAAATACTCTATGCGAGTCACACAGACCCCTCGGTGAAGTAAAGGAGGCACTAGATAACATTAAAGAACACGCAGAGAGAGAGAGCGTAAGTTTCTTGACAATCCGGGGATTGCAAGCCACTATGTGGAGGGTGAGCGAACTAGCATGCTCCTGGCAAGGGTGGTGCGACAGGAGAGCAGGTGAAATCATATTCTACTGATAGAGGACTCCTCGGGTCCCTAATCCATACTGACATTGAGATAAACAAAGTCTTCTGCTCTTTTTACACAACACTCTATGACTGTAGAAAGGAAGCCGCAAACCAAGATAGATTAATTTCTGGATGGGCTCCCAATGTCCGTGCTATCGGAGGAGACCAGGGGTGCCCTGGATGTCCAGATTGGCACGCAGAAAATTCTACAAGCCATCAAATATCTACCTTTGGGTAAGGCCCCCGGCCCAGACGGCTTAACCTGGATTCTTTAAATATGTTCTGGGGCCCCGTCTGTTAGCTTTATGGGATGATTCTTGTGCTGCGGTGGTGCTTGCCCCGACACTTAGGGAGGCTGTCATCACTGTGCTCCTCAAGCCTTATATGTCTGCTAGATACTGCAGCTCATACCGTCCCTTGTCGCTCATCAACAGGAACATTAACATTTTTGTGAAGATAGTGGCCCGCCGACTCGCTCCATACATGACCCACCTAGTACACTGTTGAATCCAGCTTCGTTCCAGGCTTCTCTACCGCTCTTAATCATAGGCGCTTGTTCAACACCCTGGTGCTGACACGGAAGCCGCTGTGCTTGATGTACATACAGCTTTTCATACAGTGTCCTGGTGCTTCCTCTGAGCAGTGCTTTAAAAGGGCAACTTCGGGCCCGCTTCATCTCATGGGTCCGGATGCTTTATGCGTCACCGGTGGACAGGGTTTCTACCAATGGCCGGCTCTCCCAATCATTTCACATCTGCAGGGGCACCAGAAAGGGCTCACTGCTTCCTCCACTTATTTTTGCCATTGTTATTGAACCCCTGGCTGGTTTGATGCGGAAAAAACATGCGTGTAAAGGGGCGTGGTTATCAGTTCCCCCCAAAATTATCTCATTGTATGCAGATGATGCTCTGCTCTACATTAAGAACCCAGATAAGAACCTCGCCACCATTATGCAACACATCCTTCACTTTGGATGTTTGTCCGGGCGCAGGGTTAACTGCGCCAAGTCAGACCTATTCCCTCTCACAGAAGCCACTAGATTCTCCTGGGCTCCCAGCGGAATTGTTACCAGGAGGCAAATCACGGTATATGATCGGAACTTCAGATCCTATTTGTAACAACTTAGTCCAAAGCTGTCCACCTGGACCAAATTACCCATAACACTCGCTGGCAGGGTTTCACTCTTTAAAATGATAATTCTGCCGCACCAATTCTTAAATGTCCCGATATGGCCTGGTGCTTCAATGTTCTCCAAACTTAGATCCATGATCAATGAGTTCCTGTGGCATTCAGGGGCGGTGAGACTCAAATGTTCCACATTAGCAAGACCCTACAAGCAGAGCGGGCTAGCCGCCCTCGATCTTGAGAAATACCGGCTAGCGGGACAGGCACAATATGTGGCATAGTGGTTTAGCGACAGCCCTCCTCCCATGATGGAATTGAGCGGCATGCAGTGGGGTGCAGAGATCTTCGTTCCTTGATACTTCAACTGCTGTTGAGGGATCCAGGGATAACTAAACCAGTCACCACAACCACGCTGGCCTGGGACAAAATAGGAAAGCTGATCAACAATCCTCAGCCATTTCACAGGGACCTTCCGATATGGAACTTTTATCCAGGGCTTCGTAAAATAAGCAAGAATACTGCTGATAGGTGGGCTACTGTGGGGTACTCTACAATAGGTGATATGTTTCAGATGGGCTCCCTTATTTCTTGGTCTGACCTTCCTAGTCGGTGGGTGAACGCTCCTCCAGGTGGCTTCAGTACAATGGGTTCCGCCGAGCATTTAAGAAACTGTAGAGGGAGTTCCCCCGCAATGCCACAGGATGAACCACTACTTGCATTAATCGCTGGTGCGGTTGTGCCGACTCAGGTTTGTCTTCGTTGTATAGACTGCTTCAGGCCTGGATCAATAAACCACTCATCAAGCTTCGTGAGGCATGAGGTAGAGATTTGGAGACTGCTATGACTGATGATTCTTGGGAAGCTATGTGTAGGCGTACCTGCAAAGTTCCCTCAATGCCAGGTTCCGTCTCATTGTTGCATAGGTTTCACTACACCCATGCCAGGTTGCATACCATATTGCACAATTATTCCTCCTGCTACACCAGGTGCTACAAAGATGATTCAGGCTACCTCCACATGGTCTGGTCCTGCCCCGGAATAGCTGGGTATTGGGAAGGGGTTTGTTCTACTGTATCCATGATGCTTGATTGTACTATTGACCCGAACCCAATGAACTGCTTGTTCCATGAATTCTCATCACTTGATGGAACCTTTCAACAAACTAGCTAGCCTTTGCATGGTTCTCGCTGTGCACTGCATTCTACTGCTGTGGCCTACTAGCCCCCCTGTATCCCAATGGCTCCAAGATGTCACCTGGGCATCTGAGGTGGAGGAATGCTAGATCTCCTTGCAGCCAGTCTCCTGTGCCCCACTGGACATTTGGCCCCCTTTCAGAACTTATCTCCATGGCCTAGCTGCTGATGGCGTTGGTGACACTGCCCCTTGTCTCCACCTTAACTCCTAGCTAATGCAGATGAATGGGAGTCCCTCACATAGAATCACCTCCTACCAGGAAATGCTTTTTACACTGTAATGTAAGGTACAGGACCTCGGTCCTATATCTATGTCAAGCCAATGTGGTCAATGTTATACTCTGCATTTGGTTGTCTATGTTGCCTTGTCAATCACTTAATAAATAAAGCTTTAAAAAAATGAAAAAGAAAGAAACGAGATTAAAAATTTAATTATTTGCACTGTCTGTATGAGGTGTGAGAAACCTGAGGATATTCTGACTCCTACTCCCCTTGGATCCTCATCTCAGGTGGCCATGGAAAGGCCATCGCTTTTGGATCCTGACCCTGGGGGTGGGAAGCGAGGGAGTATCACCTGGGTGGAAGATCCTTGAGGATTGGGGGTGGGGTGCCCACATGATAAACATGGTATCCCCCTTTCCCTATGGAAGACCAACCTAACCCTCCCCCGGCTTTAATGTGCTATTGTAGAACCTCTCCCCTCATTTCACCGAATTCAACCTTTGATAGTACTGTGACGAGGAAGAAGCGACTAAGATTAATGAACACCAAACCTTCCTTTTACCACCCTAGTACTGGGAAGTAGAAGATGCCTGCACAGTGCCTGCAAGGTCAGGCATGTCCATCAAATCATAGTCAGGCAGATCCAATGGCCAATCCACACCTGCAACCTGTTAAATGGTTGCAGGTGTATAAAGGCAGACCCATGCAACAAGCAGAGAGAACAACAACAGGGAGACCAGCATGGAATCCGTGTCTTGAGTCAGCTGTTGAGGGAAATGTGGAGGACGACGCCGGCCAACATCCCAGACAGCTTGTGGAGCCCAACACAAGTGGGCAGTGCAGTTGCCACATGTCTGGGAGTCTCTGTATTGGAAAGCAAGCAACTGGAGCTGCGAGCGAGTAAGAAGAGTGAGGACGCTGTCCTCGTCCATGCAGAACCATTGGAATTGCTGGTGTGGAGAAGACATCACCCGGCATGCGAGTAGGGCTTGCGAAGAAGCAGGCAGAAGTGGGAGCCACCAGAAAGGAACGCCGGGGACCGGCGGGTGTCAGAGGAAGACATTTACAAGCCGGAGAGCTCCTAGTGGGCCACAGGTAAAGTTACACCGAACCAAATGCAAACTTGAATTTAATCTGAACTATGCTTATTGAATACCAAACCAAAAACAATTTTGACTTTAAAATGAACTATGTATATTGAATACCGAACCAAATACAAACTGAAATTTAAACTGAGTTGTGCATATTGAACACCAAACCCAATACAAACTTGAATTTAAGCTTAACTATGCATATTGAATACAGACGTGAATACAAACTTGAAACTGAGTTGAATCCTCCATATTGAGTATGAAATTGAATGAAAATTAACAACCAAGCTTGATTACGCATATTGACTATCAAACTGAACAGTACCTTAAAATTAAGCTTTCTGAACACTAAAGGGGAATACAACTTTATGGGCAAAGCAAGGAACTGAGGAAAGCTACAACAGGAAAGTGCCCAAGTGAAAAAAACCTATGAAAAAGAGCACAAGTGTAAAAGATTGTGACAGAAAGGTGGGGCAGGAATCAGACCAGCATAAAGTTACATAAATGGATACAGTGCAGCAAGGCCCAAGTCTGGCAAGAGGTGTGTAACACGTTATGGCAAGGCCAAGAGGCGAACTAGGAGAAGCCTGGAGAGTTTAAAACAGCAATAAAGCCAAGAGGCTGATAAAGAGAAACTAAGTGAATGTCAATCTGTGAAGAGGACAGGTACAGAAGAACCTGTGAAAACTGATAAGCCTAGGGGTCCTGGTTGTGCGACCTATGATTGGGTGAACTGAATGGTCTTTCAACTGTGCCTAGACCAGTGAGCCCTAAATTGTGAAAACCAAAGACATTGTAAAATACAACCAAGGAGAAGCACTGCAAGCAAACTGGTAATGCATTCAGAAAGAGGGTCAGGTGGACCAAGAGTTGTGTTGTACTTTAATACACAAATACTAGGGGCCTCATTACAACTCAGGCGGTAAGGGTTTTACTGCGGCGTAAACAGCGCCGACCCTTACCGCCTGAGTACGAGGTCCCTTAGCGCCATGGAGGTTTTAACACCTGCTTTTAGCAGGTGTTAAAATCCATGGCGCTAAGGGACCATGGAGTTAATTACGCCACCGTAATTTACGGTGGCGTAATTAACGCCTTCCCCACTCCCATTATGCCCTATGGGGCAAAATGGGAATGGGGAAGGGAAAATGGGAAAATGGGGATTTACCGCCCCGCCAAGGTTGGAATGGGGCGGTAAGTCCGCCTACCACCATGGCGTAAACGTAGTTTACGCCATGGTGGTAAAGTCACGGCCCAGGCGGTAACTTACCGCCTGGGTCGTAATGAGGCCCAAGGTGTTAAAGGATTTGGGGAAGAGAACCCTGATACCTGAGGAGCTGCAAGTGCTGTCTTGAGGACAGAGCCTCAAGACCTGTTTCTTTTGAACTGTGGTGCTTGGAACTTGGGGAAGGGAACCCCAAGGATTGTGGGGAACTGTATTACCTTGGACTGGAGAAAAGTAATCGTAAGACTTGTGTGCAACTGTTTTGAACTTGGGGAAGGGGAGCTGAAGGAGAAGCTAGAGCTGGAAGAAGCTCAGAACTCTGTGCCGATCACTATTTCTTTGGTTATTGACATCCCTACGCATTGTTTAGCTTTAGTTGTGAGGGCAAGTATAGAGATTGGACACATACAGACTTTTAAGATGAACTCTTTGACTCAGACTTTCCTTAGTTCAGGTAGGGAAATCCCACCTTAGCAGAGGACAAGTTAGGCCCTCTACCATCCTATCATTTACTTTAATAAATCAGAATCTTTTAAACTTTAGAAACTGTTGTCTGTGTCTTGCTTCATGATGACTTCACAGAGGGTAGAGGTGTGTTTCTACCCATGGAGACGATATGCAGCAAAATCACCTTCAAGTCTGGCTGCGTCATCTATAATGCAGTCACCCTCAAGTCACTCAGCTACCTCGCAGAGAAACTCAGCATCTCCAGTACACATCACACCACCAGAATCCAGGAGACGTGCAAACTTGAAATTTGCTTCTGCATAAAGGAATGGACTAGAAACCAATCCTTCTCTCCCTATGTCCCAAGACTATGGAATCAATCTCCAATCCATCAGCATCAGACTCGCCCCACCACTCCTACAATTCAGAAAAGAACTCAAGACTCACCTCTTCGAGGAGTCTCTCACCCTCAACACCTAGTCCATAGTGTTGCCCGTTGCTCCACATGACACACTAGACACTGCCTGCCCCTTTCGTCCCCGCCACCCGCTAAAGCTATACAGATCCTCTGTGCCCCTTTCCCTGCTGTATACCTGTTCTGTTGTCACTGCTGAAAAGATCCACATGTATCTGTATTGTTGTATTCCTTTATAAAGCGCACCATTGCAATTCAAAGCTAGGTCCGTGGTCAATAAGTACATCAATAATAATAATAATAATAATAATAATAATAATAATAATAATTACCTGGGCTGCTGCGTTCTTGCAGTCGTACCTTTGTCCCAGTAATGCTGAATACACTTGGATTGCTTTAAACGTACAAGGAGACAACGTTTTAACATTCCAATTTTCGTTTATTGGCGAAAAGTGTCTTTTCATTTATTTGAATGTTTTACTAGAAGGCACTAGTGTTAGCGTATACACTGAACACTTGCCACCTGACTGTCAAAAATAAACTGGACTGAAGTGATCTAATTCACTAGAACATCTCCTTCACCAATACCAAACAAAAATTGCACTGGCTGTGCAGAGGAAATCTGGATGCACACATTCAGACGCCATATTTCATGCTTTTTGCAAATTTTCTTCAAATAGAGGGCACTGCTGTACTTTTTAATGTGCATCCCAAATTCATAACAATGGATGACAGGGTCATTTCCCACTCTTATATGCATTTATCTTTAAATTGGGCAGCAAAGCTGAAACCCGCTTCTGCCCCCACATGAATTTCTGTCCACAAAACAGGGATACATTTTTTTTTTTTTATGTTGACATTTCAAAATGAGAAAACTCGTGCGAACCCCTCATTTTGAAAAGAGTTCAAAACACACAGAGGATACTGAGAATCTGTAATTCGTTAATGTCAAGACCGTGCTCCTAACACTAATGTATGGAAGGTGCCTGGCCAGAGCATACTTCACACTGAAGACCACCGCCTCCCACCCCTGGTAACTTAATCCTCGCAGCCACTGGGAGCCAGTGTAGCGATTTCAGTCCTGGAGAGATACGGTCCCTGGGCTTGAGGCCAAGGACAAGTCTTGCAGTCCTGTTCTGGATGAGTTGCAGAGGGTGGAGAGTAGAGGCAGGCAGATTTAGATAGAGGCTGTTACATTAGTCCAACTTCGAGAGAACCAGGGCTCTGGAGACAGTGAGCTTCTGGGGGAAGGAGAGGAAAGGAAGGATACCTCTGAGGAGGTGCAGCTGGTAGTGTGACTTCTTAGAAACGTCAGAAATGTGAGGAGAGAAGGAGAGTGTGGAGTCGAAGATTACCCTGAGGTTTTTTGCCTTGCAGGTAGGAGCAGGAAGAGGGGCAAGAGAGGCCGGCCAGAGAGCTGCACGGGTATGGCAGTGCATGGGTATGTAAGGCTATCTACATCAAATGAGGGATGTTACTGTCATATGAGGCAGTACCTAGAAGCACTGATACCTGGACATATGTAAATGTACATAGCAGTTTATGGAAGAACATGACTTCCTTCCCCCCTTCCAATCCCCTCCATCCCTCCCCCCTCTTTCCCTCCTTTTAAGTACATTTTTCTACACTATCACTGTTTTGTTTCATGATTGTAAATATGCTTCTTTCATTATTGTACCTTGTTGTTATACTGTAAAGCGCTTTGGATTAAAGCACTATATAAACTTAATAAACATGAACATACACATATATGGGGCTGTGCATTTTGGCAGCCCCAGGGCATGTGAGACTGCATTAAGCATTAGATGACAATTCGCAGTGCTTTAAGTGGGCCGGGCCTGCCTCCAGAAAGTGGGTCCCGCACAGCATTGGCCAGGACACATTATCCCGCCACAGCCACGACAGGAGATGCGCCTGCCATTATGTCAGGCAAGCTGACAGAAGTGCCAGCCAGCCACAGCGACGCTGAGGCTGGTGGCACTTCTTTCAGTCAGTGTAACTTCCTCTGATGACCCCCTCATCAGGGTCATCAGAGGAAGTTACTGTCCCTTTGTTTGCCCTCCCCAGGTCACTGACACTCGCAAACCCCTGGGCCCCATGATCTAATATGCAGATTAAATCACGGAGCCCGCGGGTTCGCAGAGGGTGAAAGACGCCTCGGGCTCAGTGATCTCTGCTCAGAGCAGATAGATCACAGAGCCCGAGGCGTCTATCTCCGTCGACAAAGCTTTCTAAAAGATGCCTTGAACTATGTACGTTTCAAGCCATCTTTTATAAACGTAGAAATATTTCTATGCTTATAAAAGACGGCTTGAAATGTGCACAATTCAAGGCATCTATTATAAAGCTTTGTCCATCCTCGCGCTTTATAAAAGATGCCTTGAATTGTTTACGTGTCAAGCCATCTTTTAGAAACATAGAAACATATTACAAATATCTATGTTTATAAAAGGTGGCTTGAAAAGTACACAATCCATAGTAAGGTAAGCACACAAGTGTGTGTAACTTAGTATGGTTTGTTCCCTGTGTCTATGATTCCGTGGCAGGGTGTGTCCCTGACATACCATGACTGCACCCATGGCATAGCAGAGCGACACACTATGCAATACGTTATTGGTAGCTAAAAGGGCTTTTTGGCTGCTTTAGTATATACGAAATACGTTTTTTACAATATTGGTGCGAATTTTACGAATACGTTTTTTTACAATATTGGTGCCACTAACGTTGACTTCATGAGGGTCAAAGGTCACATGATATTGATTCTGATGATGTCATTGGGACGTCGATTCACTTGAATTTTGATGAAGGAACGTTCTTGCCACTCAATGGTATTTTGCAATTATAGTTATCTCCATCCTCTCAATTGCTGTTGAATATATTTATATGCGTTTGTTCTCAGGTTGTTCTTATACATTCTGTTTTTGTATGTATATTGTTCTTATCTTCCTTTATTGGCATTTCGATGATGACAGATAACATCTATAGCTTGTTGATTTATTTGACAAGCAAATGCAAACTAAAGAGGCTAAACAACGAATAATCGAGTCACAGAATCCTAATCAAGACAGAGGTAGTTTAAATATGTTCATGGAAAATAATTAGCAGAGATAAACAGAGATCAGAATGTTAATTGCATAAACAATACACGTTCAATCTGGTGCTCCTTCAGGAGACGCTTTTGTCATTCAAGGATTATACATTGTGCTCATATTGGGCAAATTCAGCTGTTGCACAGTCACTTCCTACATCAGCTAAACATACAGCAAACTAAGCCCTTAATAACTGTGTCCCAATTACTAAATCCAATATGGATGATCTTGGACGATGAGTAAAAATGATATCAGAGTTGCTACAGTTTATGCACCAAACAGAAATAGCTCATGTTTTTTTGTTTATCCAGTTCAAACTTGTATTGACAAATAAGCAGTGATTGTGTTTATTAGCTAGGAATGTCAACATAGCACGTGGCCTGGTTAAAGAATGAACATCCAGGGCTAAAAGTACTGATACCAAGAAGTGTTGGCAGGCCATGAGTCAGTTGAAGCTGGACGTTTATCACTTTGATGGTTGGAGGTTTGATTCTCCTAGAGAAAAGGAATATACGCATCAAATGTACTCACATATTGATCTTAAACTTCCTGAGTTATTGTAACAGTTTCTGACATAAACATTCATCCTATGATTATGTCTCACCATTTTGCCATTAAATGTACTGTCAATATTGACAGGGCACCTACAGACGATTTGCTGATGCCTACACAGTGAATATTACTGAAGCAGCAATCAATTAATTTATAATCACAAATTAAGGAGCATCCATCCCATACACAATAAGGGGAGTACCTGAATACCTGAAGTATTTACTAGAGGATGCCCTCCAAGTTTAAGCAACTCTGTTGATTTTTTGTTTCCCGAAGGGCCCAGTTTTATCAAAGTATTTCCCCGACAGGCCACTTTCACAGAACGGCGGCCTGTCGGGGAACACTGCATGAGCAGGAAGCATCTTCTGCCACGACAGCTGGAGAGGTAAGGAGGTGAATTGGGGAGAGGGGAATGTGTCTGTGTATGTATTTATGTATGTGTGTGGGATGTGTGTAAATATTTAATGAGTTTTGAACGCGGGAGGAGGGAAACAACACAGAAGCTTTTTTAGTCTGTTTTTTCTGTATTTGTCCATGTTCATAACAATTAAGCAATTAACCCAGAAGGGCAGCAGCATTGCTGGTTCAGACCCGATACTGCCCCCATCCAGAGGGGTTTAATATTATTAGCATCCTGGAATGCTTTTCTGGGATGCTGATAGCTGTTTTTGTTAGGTTGAAAAAACAGTGTGGTTGCTATATCTCAACATAAAAGAAAAACTATTAAACAAGATGGCTGCTACACTTAGTCCCTTCTCCCTTTCCATAGAGGCCATTGCCAAGATGGGAACGCGTTACGAACACTTAGTATTCCCGGTGGCAGCGAGGGATGAGAAAGCTAAAGGTAAACTGTGTGGGAGGGCAAGTAAGGTGGATGGGTTGAGGGAGGTGGAAATTGGTGCTCGAAGGAAGGGCAGGCATGGGAGCACTTGCCTTCAAACCTAGCAGGGAAGATGGTGCCTCCAGCTTCTGAGGAGGCCCGGAACACATACTTTACCATGAGATAAAGCCCCTGTTCCGAACGTCCTGTAAGAGGTAGTGCTGACTACCTTCAAGCACTAAATGCTGAACAGCAGTCCCTAAAGCCCTCTCCTACATCCAATGAAATGCCAAATAATGATTATCTGTTGTATAACCTACTCCACAACCTGAAAAATATATATCCTGAGCCCTTTCACATTTCACATTTCACTCACTTTTTTATTCTAGACTGGGATGAAAAGAGGTTCTAGAGATAATATATTGATACTGAAACCAGACCAACACAATGGTAGTAGTAAGGGAAAGGACTCAGAGTGGTAACGATAGTAGAGCCACCAATGTGGTGGTTTCATATAGTGGCTTTACTAGAAGAATGTAGCATATAAGAACTATAATAACTCTATTATACCTATAACTCTATACAGTGCTATTTGCTAATATTATAGAGCGAGTGAGCTGTCGTTATGGTGGGATAATGACCCATCCATAAGCATAACATGGGGCAAAGCCGACGGTCAAAAGGGTCAAAAAGGCCATAAGTTAGAGAAGAGTCACTATCCCAGCAATAATTACCCACCCTTACACATACTAATAATAGCAATAGAGGTTTTGTAGTTAGGGGTGTAAAGTTGAAAATGCCATTTAATAGGGGCTAAAATAAACACTCAAACTGTGTTGACAAATTGCATGTGCTTTTATTTTGTAATATTTTAAAAATAAGTTTGTCTTGATTGGTTTAGCATTTTAATTGCTTGGTGAACTGGAAAAGTTTTAACATCAGCATGCATTATTAGGTATACTGTAAAAAAAACTAAATTGTTTCTCTGTGAGAAAGTGAAAGCACTTCACTCTTTTTAGATTGCTCTTTGGTACATCAAATTGTAACTTGCAGTGAAAAAATGATACTCTCAGAGAGGGAGTTTCCTTATGAAAAGAAATTGCGCCTGGAAATTGCATTGCGGTTTCTCTTACCTGTAGTTATTGACTATACTCTGGACATTCTGATTGCCTGTGAGGCTGTCATTATTGAGTTCCATGTGCAAATAGGTGTTATCCTTCTTGTTTATAAGTTACCTGTGTTGGCCAGCTGGTTGGGGATGGGTGGCCCAATTGCATGAGCATGAAGTTTGAAGGTGATCTTCCTGGATTTACACTCGCTCTTCACTCTATTATGCCTTCTCACTGGTTCAGGAGGCAACATTCTTTGAGAACTAAGTGACCTGGAAAAACTCAAAAAAATATCATTCAGAAATGTGTGCAGCAGGATGGTGGAATAATTGCTGTTTTGTACATGGGAGTTCAATACATTTTGTTGTCTTAACAAAATAATAGATTTCCTCTTGTGTGGGTGAGAGAAACAACTACTCTATAAATGCAGAGGAAAATTGCATGGTAAAAAGGTTAGTGAATGCAATGTTACTGTGCAAAGACTCTCTACTAGTGGGTGTGCCACTCTAATGTTCAACCTACAAAGAAAAGTCCTCGACCATTTACAAAATAATTGGTAGTTTGATTTGTCGACACTACCATTGTACTTACCGCTAATTAACGTCTGACTGACTTTCAGAAGCCTCTTTTTGTTAGCTGTGACTTTACATTTGACACAAACCCAGTGCCATATAGAACTGCCAGCAGGATATTGAATAGGAAGATTAAACACTGGCAACACTGCCACAGTTTTGCTAGAGTGTTGCTGTTTCTTTCACAGCCTCCATGCGTTCTGCTGCTGGAGTGTCAATTCCAGCCAATCCCTCAATGGCCTCTGGAAACACCATGATCTGCACAAGCTCTTCACTGGGCTTTAGTGGGGTCACTTGGTTGGTTCCACTTGTCCTTCATGGTGGACAATTGTGTGCTGCAATCTTTGCACAGAGGCTGACATTGTGCCACCTTGACTTCATGTCTTAGGTGGTACTGTAAGCAATGCTTTCACAAGATCCTCTTTGAAGTCCCCTATTTGACATTTGACGTACTTAGACACTTTCTGGGCCCTTTTTTCACACACCTAATTGATCCGCTGTCACTTCCTCCACAAGGCTCTCAAGCCCCTATGCAGGTGAATCTTTCTTACATATCATCTGCTTAACCAATGCCATTGACTCTCCTGCTCTTTCAGGGCTTGCACTGCTGCGTGGGTTCATGTCTCCTGCCCTTTTTGTTTGGCCAGCTGCACTCTCCAGCACCCTTAGCTCATCAGCACCCTAGGCAGCAGGGCACGCTAGGGTTCTGCTTGTTTACCCGGTGTTCTTAGTTTGCAACTGTCAGTGATGGATGATGTCTTCAGAGGAGAATGGGTGATATCTCACCTTTATTGAAAGTTTGAAGCCTGTTGTTTTGGCACTCCAAATGTTTGAGTATCTCAATTCAGTCATGATGATGTTTGATACCTGCCACTTTGCGATTTACGATTTTTAAGAATTTGTAACTTTGCAATGCAAACAGACTGGTTGGTACCTCTGGCCCAAATTTTATTTTTCTAGAGTGTTTTAAAAATAGAATTCTTTCATTTCACGTATTATTGCCTAACTCTGAGCACGTGCTATCCAATTTTACTTTTAGGTGAGAAACATCACTGAAAATGCTGCTAAAATTCTGATACTCCTCTTTCTTTTTTCGTTGTAGGGGAAAATAAGTGTCCTTCCTTTTTCGTCCATTCTGCAAATTCCCTGTAGCTTTTGAATAATGCAGCAAACACACCAGTGCGTGTCTGATGCTTAATTTCATTATCCACAGAGCTATATTTCGGCATTTAGTATATGTATTTGCATGTATACTTTGCGACTGACGTTTTATATTTTATAAAGAGTTTTTTTAACGAAACTAATTTTTACAACAGAAATATTTGTAAAACATGTTTTAAATATATCAATCCCTTTTTACATATTCTCAACCGAAAGCTGTTGCATCTAAGGAGTTATGGCAGGAGCAATTATCACTGGATTTAATTAGTTTGTAAGATTGGTGTTTTCTAATTATTTGATGTTCACTCCATTATTGAATTAATTGCCAGTGCTGTTACTGAGTTTAATGATGCAATAAATGTAAGGAAAAAAGCAAAGGCGGATTGGAAGCAGTGTGCCTTCCTCAAATTGCTCAAGGGGAGTTTTACACAGAGGATAAACACCTGCACTGAAAATACCAGCAGCACCACCCAGGGAAATACTAAGGAAATTGGGATTTCAGCATCAATTGTGGCCATCCTCTAGGTGAGGAGGAGACACAGGAATGTCGGCCAGCTTACTTCCAGTCTTTAAAAGGAGCACCCAAATGTGTTCATTAATGTATGCTTTGGGGTGAACACCTTCTCTCATTGGCCATTCTCAGTATGTGTCAAAGGATCTAGATCACAAGCTCATGTCTCGGCTATCTCTATCCATAGGAAAGGTTATCCTTACAGCATCTGATGTGCAGGCACACTGGGGAGTGAAATGCCAAAGGAGATCGCAAAAGCGAGGGGGAGACTGGGCTTCAAGGTGCAGCTTAGAAAAGGTCTTCGGTTGCACATAAAGTCCTCATGCATTCACAATTGATTAAGTAGCAAAATGTGTCCTGAAGTTCCACCCATTAGATAAGCCTTCTAAGGCTTACAGAAGAAGCGTGGAAATGGATAGATCCACTAATTAATATTAAACACATACCTTGTGCGGTTTCCATATAGCTCTGTAAGTTTGCAGGGATTAGTGTTCCACAAGTGTGCAATGTGAGCCGATGACATGGGACAATTTTTCTATGGTTTAGCTTGAGATACATCCAGGTACAATAACAATAATCACAACCGAGAGAAATGCCCAGTTTCTTGCAATGCTTCTTTCTTCTTCAGAGATGGGAGCCTTGATATAGTTTTGAAACGTTAAACAGATGTGCTGTGAACATATTTCACTCATTAGAAAATATGTCAACATTAACATTATAATGACTTCAGGGAAAAGATTGCTTTCCTGGTGGGAATAACATGGTGATAACAATAGGTTGATAACCTTCAGAGAAACCGAAGGCCATGGAGAGTGTAAGGACTGGGAAAACTTTGCAAGCAATTACAATCTTCTAAAGTTTTTAGAATGTGACAAGAACTGATTATGCTATTAAATTTTTATTTGTTTATTTTTGTAAAGGATTTGGCTGATGGCAAATTTGCAGCTACTTCACATGTCTGCCCATGTTCTTCTTTTCTCGTGCCACATCCAATAAGTCAGAGTCAGTTTGGCCACCCCCCCCCCCCTCAGTAAAGAATCCCAAGGGCCTCTGTTTTGCTTTTCTAAAAAGTGCACGGATATAGTGCTTATTTTTCTCCGCATTACACTAAATAAAAAAACTTGTACATTTGAAAGGCAATTATATACACAAAGCACATTCTCGGTTAGATCATAACATGCCTCTTTATGGCTGTTTTATTCTCAATCAGCATACATAACAAGTTAAATTCAATAAAGAATGATTAGTAAATGGTTTAAGTATACCTCACCATTGAGGTCATTGCAGAACACTTCCTCATCTTAATCAGCATCACTTATAAGCAGTGGTCGAAGTGTACGTAAAGAAGTAGTGAAACTATGTTCCCTACTGGCCTGCACCTCTCCCCACATACCCCATCACCAGGCCCCTCCCACACACAATACAAACACCAAAACACATGCTCCTGATGTTTAGGCAAACGCTCAGTGCAGTGAACTGAATGTGCAAGTTTCAACTTCTTCATATACTTTTATTTTAAAACTAAATTATTCTGGAACGGTCTCTTTTTAAAATAAAAGTATAGGAACTGTAACCCTTAATTAAAAGAAGTACAATAGCACCACTCCCACCCGCTCCCGCCCACTTCGACCGCTGCTTATAAACTCTGAAAACAGGCCAGGCACAAGAGATTCTCCCTGCAACAGGAATTGAAACCCGTGCATCCATGCTTCCCTCTTGAAGCTTTTCTGTCTGACTGTCCTCGGGGCTCGACATTTTAAACATTACACAAATGCATAATGGTATTTTCTAAAACTCTCTGGCATTCCCAGTTCCCATGGATCATCAGCTGAATGACCCATGGTCACTTGAAGAGGAAACTATTCCCTTTCTCATGGGAGTGCGAAAAACAGCATAACTTTCCTTCGGTTTATCAGGCGCCAGTAAACACCTTCCTTCAAAATAGTCCTTGAAGCAATGGAGAATAATATAAGCAGTGAGCGTTGCTGAAAAACATGTTTGCCAGTGAAGCAGTGTTGAGACTTCCATTAAATGCAGATCTCACTGAGGAAGAAAAATGTCCATTGCTGCTCTGGGCTCACCCACAATGCATTTCATACAGGCTCCATGTTTATAGTAAATAAAAACATTACATTTCAAAAGCATTACATTCCACTCTTGGACATTTGATTTCCGTAACTCAGTGGAACAAAAGTCGGCCTCTGAAGCCGACAACATAACTAAACCACAAATACACTGATTAAAACAACAAGAAAACATTAAAATCATAACAATGATATAAATACAAGCAAAAACATAATGTACAATTCCACCAATATCTGGAATCCAATGAAACAACCAATCCCACCAATTCCCACCAGTGTGATAAGATGTCACTTGCTTTGTTAAATCCTTCACATTTTGGATGGGGTTTTGCACAGACTGGGGATGGTCACTCAAATTAAAACAGCACATTCCTTGAAATGCTTTACAACCTAAATTATGTTTCAATAACAAGTAATGAATAGCAACTCTATTCTGCAACTCTGCTTTTCTCATGGCTCTGTTATATAGAAGCAATTCTTCAGAGGTATGATTCAATCCTTTCTCTACTAAACATGCTAAAAAACGATTGTCGTATATCCACATTCTCCACTAAAGAGTCATTTTGTATTAAAATGTGTCTCAAATTTGAGGCAGGTGTTAGTACCGCTACCAGACATGTTGTTAGTAGATCCATTGCGTTATGAATATCGGTCAAACAAAAGTATGAGGTATTTAATACCTTCCGTGCAAGGTATGCACAGATGTTCTCCGTTTGTGCATTAATTGATGAATATATTTGCTGTTCTGCTTGTGCTTGGTTTATCCTCAATGATTTGTGAATCCGGTTCTTCGTGCCTGCTGGGGCTGGTATGTCGGAGTCGTCCATAACCGACCCATGAACATCATTTTTCAGCATCATCACACTCACATTGGTTGGCTGCCCAAATATGACATCTTGTACTTGCAGTGTGTCATTTGACCCTTCCAAAAGGAGTCAATTTAGTGGCAGAATTACACCAGCCAGGTACAGAATCTGTAAAGCAAACCAGAATAGACATATCAGTGTTGATAATCATTCTCTTAAATAACATTTGTCTGTGGGTACATAGTCCCATTTCTCTCTGCCAGGTTCCATCACTAAAACTACTTGTTCCTTGCATGAAGCTATGATATCTGTGGGTACAGGAGGGCCACTTGGTTCTCCTTCTCTCCTTTCACCTGCACAGTCTGAGGGTACATCAAAAGGTAAGTGAAAGGTGCTTTTTGCTGTACCTATATATATAAAAAAACAATTTAGTGCTGGGAGACACTGACACTTCAAGGCAGACTTTGGAGGCCAGTGGTCTCTGGCATGCACAGAAGTACTGCTTCGTAGGGACAGCTGCCTCAGAGTGCTATTGTTAGTACAGGGTCAAAAGGGCCCTTATAGAGCCACATTCAAATCAGAGTACAAAAGTAGGGACCTGTGGTACAGTCATTGCACGGGGCACAGAGAGCCAGTGTCGGGTCAAAGCTGTATTGACACAGAGGGCTTGAGTTGCGGTATGGTCGTCAGGGACAGGTGATAAATGGCAGACGTCGGTCCAATGACCAGGAGGGAAGTGGAGGCAAGGGAGGTTATTGAAGAATATTTGAAGAAAAAGAAAGGAATGTGTATATGTAAGGACGCTAGGCGACTTAGTTGATGAATTACTATACAACACAGAGAAGAAATAGTATTGTAAAAACAAGATTCATGTTTTGTTAACATGCATGTGAAAAATGTATAAAAAAGTGAAAGGGGAGAGAGACGATATTGAACTGCAGAATAACCTACTATGTGACATGAGGGACTCATGTACATCAGACAAATAGCAAATACTCATTGTATTCAGATGTCCTCCACGATCGTCCTTAAAGAACAAGAGTGTGAGGACATTAGACAGCAGCTGAATGTTTGCAAAGAGGAACTGGAATTACACAAGAATGCATTTGATGTTTAAAGGCAGCAGCACCCAGACAAGGAGGATTGGGCTTGTCCAGTTTTGCCCATAAAGGCAGCACCATCA
Source organism: Ambystoma mexicanum (assembly GCF_040938575.1). Taxonomy (NCBI): domain Eukaryota; kingdom Metazoa; phylum Chordata; class Amphibia; order Caudata; family Ambystomatidae; genus Ambystoma; species Ambystoma mexicanum. The sequence continues at coordinate 1,062,274,426 of NC_090921.1, read as the reverse complement.
GAGGAATATACCAGCGCACTATCATATAACAAGATGGTAAAAAATGCCCGAGTGACACTGACGACAGTTTAGGGAGATTCACTAAAAACGGAAATGGATGGTAAACCAACTGTAGATTCATTAAAACGTGAACTAGATTTGGACAATGTAAAATATAACAGTGTAACAAAAGCAATGTGAGATAGAAGAAACAATACAATGGAAAAATAGGATGTCATTCACCAAATTGCACAAAAAGACAGGGAGGTGGTGATAAGGCAGGAGATAGATTTGGAGGAGGTAGCGACACATGGGAAAAGAGAGCAACCACAAGGTAAACCCCAGATATAATACAAATGGTAGTACTCTTGAAAGAGATGCAATGGTACAGAAGGGCATTACCAATGGAACTATTTACAGCCTTAAACACTACGTATAAAACATTAGATGTACACAGACTGAACCGTGCACAGGTTATTATGATACTGAAGGCGGTATGCAACTCTTCCAGGTTGATCATCCCTGTATTCTCTGATGTTGATGACAAAGGGCCTTATCATGAGTTGGGCGGTATCCCAGCGATAATACTGCCAGGATACCACCTAACACTAATGGCGCTACTGCAATTTGTGCCAGATCACGAGATGCGGGGGTGGTAAATCACCATTCCCCAATGGGCCCATAGACCCAATGGGGTCCAGGACGGCAATTACTGCTGATGGTAATGAACTGGGGTTATCGACCCAGCCCTTTAAGATGAGGTAGCAATACTTTGAGATGGATGGGGATGCAGAAGTTACTGAAACTTCAATAATCAGACTAACTCAGGAAGTTGGCAAATCAAAGCTGTGTTATTTTCATTTGTCTAAAACAGGGAGTTACAACGAACATTGACACTTCTTTTGATCTTCTCGCTCAACATATTTAATAAAAAAGCATGTTCTATAGCAAAAACTTGTCATTGCTGACATCATCCTACGTGGCAAACTATAAAAACTTATTGGAGAAACTGACAGGATTAGAGGGAACATCTAGGTATACATTCCATGCTTGTCTAAGAGAGTGATAGGGTCTCTAACATCAGATGTGGCAACTAATACAGGTGACTATGAATGTCATGAAATACATGAATGACGCCCCGTTGGTTACAAAAACTATAGGGCTCTTTTCTACGTGGCCCTCTATAATTGGTTGGCACCCTTACATCCGACAGTACTTTTCCACATACGCCAGAAGCACGCAGGCTGGCATCCAGGTGCTGGTGGGTTGGTCTTGACCATAGCTTCCCACCAATTAGCATGTCATCTATCATCACCTCTTGCGGTCTACACGTCAATTAAGGCTTTGAACTTGGCCTTGGAAATGTTCCTTGCTCTGGAGAATATGAGGGAGTATAGCATACTCTGTCTCCTTGCGTTGGCGTACACGTCACGATTATCGTTTTTCACCCATCCACGTGACTGAAGACCATGTTTTGGAGCTCTGGTGCCTTTAAAATACTATTATTTAATGAATCTCTGACGTCTTCAATGTCCTCATGCCCCTCCTCTGACCAGAGGTTGTTCTTTCACATGGTTGTAGCTACTGTCTGATTATTCCAGCCAAGAGTGGCCTTGGCTTCTTGGGGCTGGTCCAGCCTTGCCCTTCTTTGATTCACCTCTGTAATTAAATTGCTTTTCAGCTGCAACACACCGGAAAAGCCTTCCTTTATCTGGTCCAGCTCTGCTAAAATGCATAGTGACATCGTCCATAGTTTACTTACTCCTATATACATATGTCTGGTGCACACCACAATCTATTCACTACATCGCTAGTCTCTAGAATACTTTGTTGCATTTCTTTGCATCTGTACACATGTAAAATAACTTGATATCTTCATCGTCTCTGTAACATAAACATCTTCATTTTGATCCCGAAATATTAATTAGCTTCGATACTTTCATAATGCCTATAGAATGTCTATGTTCTCTTGTCTTAGCATCTCGTCTGGGTGCATCAGTCTTGCTTCGTGTGATGTCACCAATCTTCCCTTTTGCTCATTTTTCCCACCTCTTCTGGGATTTCATTCAAATGGCCATCATATTGTCATGTATGCAGGTATGGTTTTCTCAATGGGAACCTTGCTTCCAGGATTCTCCTTGGTATTGGTATCTTTACTGGCACTGCTTGTATTTCACATTCTGGTTCCCAGCATATAGGCAACATGGGAGCAATGCTTCAGGTGGGGGTACTTGGCTCCTTCTCTACACTCCCCCCTCTGGGCGATTCATCTACCACTCTCCCATCATCTGTCACATCTAGACAGCCTTTTCTGAAGAAATTCTTCTTTGGGACCCATATTTTTATTATTCCTTTCAGGCATTCAGCTGATTTCACATGCTCATCCAAGTCATAAGCATGCACTGTCCACTTGGACTGCAGTAGGTCCACTTTCCCACATACTTCTTGGTTCTTTGGATACAGGAATTTAATTCCCTCAGGTGCATGGATACTGTCCTTCACATAGTCTCTATTTTCATCATCTGTCAGCTCTTTAGTTTTCCATCCTGATTCAACATCAATCTTAATCTTTATTCCTATAGCTTTCTTTGCAGTCTTCTTGCATTGTAAAATAGCCAGTCTGATTAGACAGAATCCAAGCAACTGCATCACTATCAGGGCTCCAAGGAATTCGTACATGCCTGCCATCCATTGTGGAACCCACGAAAAGAGTGACCCAAACCAACTGTCATCAGCAATATCTTCCACTTCGTCTACCATCTGGACATGTAGCTTCGTCAGCATCTCTATGACCGCTGTCAAGGTGCCATTCTCGTCATCATGAGAAGGTCTGGACATGCAACATGATTCTCCAATTTTGGCACAAACACCTCTATCCATGGCTGTAATCATGTCCAGGACATATCTATTCTGAAGAGTCATTAGTCGTATGGCTCTCAGCTCTCCCTTGATAGCATTGAATCCCTTTATGGTATTCTTAATAGTCTGCAACAACTCCCACCTGGTTATCTGTAACCACTTGGTATTTGCTGCCGTCTGGATCCTGGGCATGAAGATTATTGTGAATATCGATGACTGAACAATGCACATTCATAAGGGATAGAATCAAAAGCTTCTATTGACTTGTCTGAGAAATAGTTCTCTCTGTTCATTCGATTTATCAGCTCCACAGATCTCTTTTTCCTCAGATGAGCATCTGCCTTTGGAAAGTCACCAATGTTCAAGTCACCTTTAGGAATCACCAATGCTGGAACATGAAGGTTCACTATAGAACACCATCCTCCCCATTCTTTGGTCAGCTTCTTGTAAGCTCTGGATACACAAGCCCAGTAGTGATCCATTATCACTGCTGTCCCAATGATCATCCCTTGTACGTCAAAGATTCAACCACAATTCTGGTTCTCTCCAACTTTTCTTGTGCCATTGTTTCTGAAACACAGCTTTGTATTTTCCAAAGGTACTATCTGCAAAGGCCCTCCTTTGTCTTCGACCCATGTCAGTAGTTTAGCAAGTTTTGGCCATAAAGGTGTGCATCTATTCTGTACCATGTCAATGGTTAGCTGGTAGAAGCCAATGACTACACACGCTCTGCAGATGACCACATCTACCTCCCATCCATCTGGTGAAAGTACTACTCCCCAAATATGCACCTCACCTCTATTCTTCCATCTTTGAATTTCTTCTGTAGATTTTCCTGGACTCTAAAGTTTTCTGTTTACTTCTCATCTGATTCCAGCACCTTTTACTCCATGCTGTTAGTATCTTATCACATAATTTGTGGTATGCGTTCTTAGTCTTGTCTTTGTATCTTGGACATAGTCATCTTCCTCTGGATTCGTCCATTCAGTTGCCCATTTTAGATAGGCTGTTCATCCCATGAACTGACCTCTTGTTCAGCGGAGTGCAATGCGTGATAGACAATGTGCAGTCTAGATGTCTATTTCAATAGTTATGAAAATCTTAGACTTCCCTATACTATAAAGGAGGAGTGCACATACATGGCATTCCTCCTTTTAGGTACTCCTTCTAACTTCTTTCATATGCTGATACCACTGTTGTTTCCCAAATGTGCTTACTATCCGGGTAATCATTTAGCTCATGATCGTCCTCTCTAGTACTACTCGTAGGTCTCCCTCTTGCCTCATGAGCTTTCTTAATCATATCACAAGGTATTTCTGCAAAATTCCTTCCCTAAGGGAATCATAGAAACATTTGTCAGTGAACTTGGTGTTTTTACATGTGCTACTTGTTTAGGAACTCTTACATAAGCTCTCCTCTTTTGCCTTTCCTTAAGAATCCGTATCTGGCGCTCAGCAACAATGTCCCAAAGATTCTTTCCTGCATAGGGATGTCTAGTGACACTTGCCACAGAGTCAGGAACCTTTACATAAGTTACTAGAGTAGATACTATCACATAAGGTCTTGGTTTTCTTGTAGTTGCCACATCTGTACCCTCCTGCTGTATAGGAAGATACACAGGGACCCTTGCTTTATTTGGGTCCCCATAATAAACATTAGTACCTGGCGAGAGTCAAGCAGAATGCAACACACATTCTGATTGGCTCTCGCCGGGTCGTTACCCGGCCAAGAATCCCTCCATTCCAGCCTCCTTGTCCATGGTAGGGGGTGTGGCAGCCCCTCAGCCAATAAGGAAGCTCGAAGCGGGGCCATCCCCGTTCCGAGACTCCCCACGGCTGAGAGGCTGCCTTCGCCCCCTGCCGGGGACACAGGTAAGTTGTTTTCTTTTCCCCTCCCCTTTCCTCCCTCCTCCCTGCCCTCCCCACCCCACTTACCTTCTTGCTCCTTTGTCCCCGGTGGGGGATGATGGCAGCCTCCAGGCGTGTGGAGACTCGGAGAGGGGCCATCCCTTCTCCGCGCCTCCACATGGCTGGAGGCTTCCATCGTCCCCCGCCGGGGATGCAGGGACATTTATTTTTCTTTTTTTTCCCCTCCCTCGCTTCCGCCCTCCCAACCCCACTTAACTTCTTCTTTGTTTTCGGGAGCGGACGCTGTTAGGCAGAATTATATGCAGTACCCTTTGTGAACACCAGACACCTTTAGGACTACAAGTGACAGTACAAATTCACCTTTGGTACAAGTCTGTACTACAGAGTAAAGTGATAGCGATGGCTGAGCAGCCAGACTTATCTCAACAGTAAAGTGAGCAGTATCAATAGTTACACAAAGGACAGCAGTTACTGTGATTCAAACAAACACTGACTCAAGGTTCCTGAGTAAAAAAATATACATTTATTTACACATCACTTGTAAAACAATTCAGTAAAGTAAAGCAGTAGAAAAATCACATTCTTAATATACTATACACCACCCAATAGATTCTGGACAAGTTAAGCTCAAAATGAAGTCTGAGCAAAATGGCACTCCAGCAATTTAAAAGGGAGGGAAAGACAAGGTTAGACAAAAGTTGAGCAGCACCAACAAGTAAGTAAGCCGGGCAATCTAGAAAAGGCAACTACGGTGAGGAAATCAAATCAAGAGGCCTGGGCCAAAGTCAATGGACCAAAGTCTTTGCAGAGCATCACACGGTTCAGAGTAGATTGCGGTTAAGTCTTTGCCAAGAGTTCAGAATGAAGTTGGTCAGACGAAAAGTTACTTGCAGTTGGTCCCACCAGCTCAAGGGGAGAAGTTTCCTTGCAGATCTTCCCTGTCGTCGAAGTTTGGAGATTCGGACCTGCAGCATGCCTTCACAGGGAGGTTCAGTCGTAGTAGAGGTCTTCTTCTGTCAGCTTCTCTTTGGTTCTCTCAATCCAGTGGCAACTCTGCCTTCTCAGTCCCAGAGACTTGCTTTTTATGCAGTTTTCCCCCATTCACACAGCACTGGCTGTCAATAACACAGCAGGGTGGCTGTCCCGGCAGGACAGTCACCACAGTCACCACAGACAATCATACAGAGTGCAACATGGGTCTCCAAGGAGACCCTGTGCAGGGAGTCTCAAACCCCGCCCTCACATCCTGTCCCCCTCAGACATTCAGGCACCTAAGGAGGGCTTCTGTGCAGGAGCCCGCCAAAGTACGGCGAACAAAGGAATCAAACCTGGTTTGGCACGTAGAGTAAAACACGAGAAAGACCTTTACAAAAAGAAATGGTGAATAAACCCAGCCGGAAACAAATAAAGTAAATGGGGTCCAGCGGATTTAGGTTTAAGGCTACTAACTTAACCTAAAACAGTACCAAGGCTATTTAAATAGACTGCGGTAGGAAAAATAGGGTAGATACCACTGCCACCAGCCAACTCTTAAAGAAAGGGCAACAAAATAATGTTCCATGAGAAACAGACAAAAAGGGATAACTATTAACCCTTTCCAGAACTCTATGTAAGATAGTTTGTAATGGGTCTGTGAATTTAAAAAGACTAATAAAGTCAATGTCAACTTTACATGTTCTGGGAGACAGTAGTCAGTCCCAGAAAATGGAGTTTAAAGTGGTAAGTCTGAAAAAGACAACCGTGTGTCACTGCACTAAAGGTGCTGTGTAAGACACAGTAAAAAGATGATGCCTATGGAGTAGGTGAGGCTCCACAGTCTATGAACACAAAAATATTAAACACACACAGCAAAACACATGTAAGAGTGGGAAAATGGCTCACACTCTTACCAGGTGAAAATAATTAATCGTAGAAATCCAGAAAAGTTGATTAGGGACTCAGTAGGTAAGGGAAATTTGCCTTTCTGGAGAACTCTCCCTAACAGATGCGCTGGAAACACTTCTGTTCCCAGCGTGTCCGCTCCCGATGGCCGCAATGGAAAGAGAAAACAGACTCGGTTTTCCCTTTCCCAGCGGTCATTTTCTTGGTCTTTTTTTTGTGTTTTGCTTTTAGTGCCCCGGTCACGCAAATCTTGCAGGCCTGGGTACTAAAAGCAATATGACCCTCATGGCGGGGCATTTCCGCCACTCGGGTCATATTGTTTAAGTATGTACTGTAAGTGAGAGAAGAATCACACCATAATGAAAAAGATGCAGGTATAAATGATGTACCAGTGGGCCCACATGACGCAGCAATAGCTACTTGCTCGTCGTGGTGACATCTCTTTGTTAGCCACGTTATCATTACCGTCAATGTTGCCCATTCTCAATCTTTGTTAAGGAAGGAAAAACCAAACTTTATTCGGGCTCCATCATAAAATACTCTGGCAGCATCTGGATCTTCTCCAGCAGCTCTTCAAGCAGCTGGCTGATTGCAGGAGGATTGACCGGATTCCTGATGAACAAAAAGGAGTCATCCTTTTGCCAAACGAAATGAGGATGTGTTTCCAGTAAATAATAGAAATCCAAGGATAATAAGTTCTGAATGTCTTCCCTGGAAAGCCTCATTCAGGATGTTCCCCATATTCTCTCAGAAAATAGACTTACTAGCTCTATGATGTCACGTAGAAAATGATTAATTGCCACAATATTCATTGGATCTCTCAGGAAAGTACAAACATCAGTTTGCCTTCCAACAAGATGAGGTAATTCTTCAATCAGAAAATGAAAAACCATTCCAACTAGTCTAATAGCATTGTCCTCAGATAGGGGCATTTGTGTTTTCCAAACTATACTCAGGAAGCTGGAGAACGTGCTCTATTATGGCTGAAAGCAATCTCTTCAGGATTGGACCATTTTTAGGATCCTGCAGGAACAGGTGAATGCTAACAGTTCTCCCCACAAGCACAGGGTATGCAGGAAGAATGAAGAGAAAAACAGTGAGAACGATCCGATGAACATGACCATCAGGCACTACCATGGGTGCCTCCAAAGAGAAACTCTGTGAGAAAGGAATCGGGGAACTCTGCGCTCTTCCAGCTGTCGAAAATGAATTCCAGATCTGGCATCTTTTCCTTCTCGATCAAGACTTAGATGAGCCTCAGTCCAATGTTAGCAAGCTCCTGCGGCTCAAGAACAAATAGCTTATTCTTTCACTCCTTGTTTAGCAATTTCAAAGAGTGTCCCGAAAAAACCACTGTCCAATGTACTCTTTATCTGTCTATTGGACAGTCTCTGCGTCCTTCTTCCTCGTCATCAATCTAGTCTGCACGTGCTGAACTTCTTCTCTGATGCTTGCTTCCGACTGGGATGTGGGTGAGGGGTACTATCCGGCATAGACTTTGACATTTCCAGGGGATATCCACGCTCGTCGTCCCAAGAGTTTTACTGCTGATGGTGTGACATCTTACACAACTAAGGGGCCATGAAAACGCGGTTCATGCCACTTGCAAACAAAGTTCCTGATCAACACCTGATCTCCCGGAAAGATCTTAGGCAGTAATAGTTCAGTTTGTCTGGTTGCTGTATGGTCTTCATCTGTGTTGTGAGCCCGACACCCTGTCTGCTTGAGTTGTTCTGAAATGACAGAGATACTTGCACTCATACATGTTAAGTAGGCATGTAACTCATTTCCTAACACTTCTGCTGTCATCTGGGCATCACTTCTGGTTTACGATGGAAGAGTGAGTCCTCATGCGCCTCCCTGTCACTATTTCATGGGGCGTAAGATCATGGTCAGAACCTTGCTGATTCCTCAATGCATATAATGCAGGGGCAGGCAATGTAACCATCCTTTTTTCAATCTAAGATTCAATTTCGCTATCCTTTCCTTAAGCAGAGCATTGAGTTTCACGCATATCAAATTGGCCTGCAGGTGATAAGCAGAAGAGAACTTGTAATTTATACTAACGAACAAGCTAATTTGCTCAAAAACTTTGTTTACAAAATGTGGGCCATTATCTGATCTCAATACTTCACATATTTCCCATCTAGGAAATACTTCTCGTACTAAAAATGTCACTGTGCAGGTGGAATCTGGATGTGTACAAGGACCAGCTTCAATCCACCTTGCAAAGGGACATACTACCACTATCATGTATCTGTATCCATTAAAGACCTGCAGCATATCAATGTAGTCGATGTGCAAAATGCTGAAAAGGACCATTAGGCCGCTGGATAACTCCTCTAACTGTTTGCAGCGTGTGCCGAGCAGTAAAATGTTGACATACGATACACTTTACTACCTAAAATGCAACGTGTTCTAGCAGGTTCGGTACAAACCAGTCCACCGCAATAGCTGCTGCAAGGCTTTCTCTAGTGACATGAACAGGGTAGTGTAGCTGTTTAAATGCCACCCTTAATAAGGCTACAGGCATCACGGTTACCAGTGCTTTCCTGTTGCCACAATGCTTCGAAAGGGGTTAAAGAACACCTTCTCCATGTCCACAGATCTTTCTCATCCTGTGGTGCTTCCCCTTGAATCTCCATCAATTGAGTTTTAGACAAACTGTTAAAACTGTCATTCACACTCATCATCACCACCACCATTTTTTCATTCACATCAGGAGTATCAAAGCTCATTATGTCTACTGAGCATGCAACTCCTTTTGCTTCTTCGTCTGCAGCTTGATTTCCACGTGAGATAAAATCTGCTCTGTTAGTATGAGCTGCTACTGGGAGCTGTAGTGCTCTAATAAGTCTGTCCAATAAGGCGGCATGTTGCACTGGGGTGCCGTCCGCTGGAGGTAGCCCCTCCTTTTCCAACACGCTAGCCCTGCATGTACCGTTGACGTCACATAGGCGGAGGCACTATACACCATTACTTCCTGGTCTGTGTTTTTCTTGAGTGAGACAATTGTGCCACTAATTCTGCAGCCTGTGCTGAAAAGTGAGACGTAGTCGTGCACTTATCAATACTTCAAACTGCCCATTGGACCTGGCTTTTACCACAGTGGTACCTGTATATCTTTGCCCATAATTTCTATCTATTTCCAAAGAACCGTCAATAAAGATCCTTTCCCCAGGTGCAAAAGCATTTTCCTTCACTCTCGGGATTTCATCATAGAATTCCTGATAATTCGAGCAATCATGTGCATGCTCGTCTTCTGCCAGTGGTCCTGCTACAAAAATGGCAGGATTCACTATTTTAACTATTTTAATCCCTCAATTCGATATGACCACCTCCTAGGCAGAAGCCCTTTCAGACGTCCCATTAGGTTTTTCCAAAGTAGCAAATAAAGCATGTTCAACAAATAATGTCATGGAACACCACATTACTATGCTGCCAGCTTTCTCAATGGTGAACGTGGCATCTGCCAAAGATTGTTCGCAACGGAAGTGACCCCTCATTACTGGGTCTAGAATCCCACTGTAATATGTTAGAGGCTTGTACCCGAACATGGCTCTCTGCATGAGTACTGCTGTCATGACTTTGCCATTTGTGTGCAAAAACAAAAATAATTCCTCAGCATAATTGGGACTCCCTAGGACTGGAGTTGTGCAAATTGCCATTTTCAATTCATCTAACCCTTCCTCCATTTCCTCAGTCCAGACAATCTTTTCCTGGTTTGCATGTGCCTTTTTCAGAGCCTGTAACAAGGGCCTTACATATGAACTATAATCGAATACCCATGCTCTAACATAATTGCATAGTCCCATAAATCGTTGCATGTGCTTTATTATGTGTGGCTTTGCCGTTTTCAAAATGGCCTCAGCCCTTTCAGGTTTAACTTTCTTTCCTTCATGTGAGATTAACTGCTCTATGTATAACACCTCTTCTTGGCAATACTGCAGTTTCTCCTTGTCTACTTTATATCCTCTCTCTGCTAGGATAATCATTAGCTGAACTGAGTCTTGTCTGCACTCTTCCTCTGATGTGCTGCAGACTAAATTGTCATCCACGTATTGCAACACAACACTTGACAAATAAATATTGCTTAAATCCATCTGCAGGACTCTATTGAAAATTGATGGGGACTCAAAGTACCCCTAGGGTAATCTGTGCTAATTCTGTTTCAACATAAATGACATCAGATCTTGAGAATCTTTATGCAATGGGATTGAGAAAAATTCATTTTTCAAGTCAATCACAGTGAAATATCACACCTCAACAAGGATACTACACAAGATTGTTGCTGTATTAGGAACTAGAGGGAACTCAGCCTCTACAATCAGATTAATTGGGTGCATGTCCTGAATTAAATGCCATGACCCTCCCCCCATTATATTTTTTAATCGGATAAACTGTGGTATTGCATGGTGACACTGACGTCACTGATATGATATGATATGGCATTTATAACGCGCCTATACACAAGTGTTTCAAGGCGCGATGAGGCAGGGGAGGGAAAACAGTGGAAAGACAGACAAACGATCCTACGAGGCCAGGTGTCATTCAAATCGCGCAAGTGCAAGGGTAGGGAGAAAGGGAAAAGTGCCATGGGGAAGGGAGAGGGGGAAGTGCAGTACATGGGATAGAAGAATAAATACGATAGGTAAAAGTGGCCTGATGGTGGCAAGTGCAAGGTACAGCAGACAAGTGCTGGTGGGGGGGACTGTAGGGATACAGAAAATCAGTCCTTAAGTGCGGGGGTTTCCAGGGAGGCAGGGCAGGAGTGCAAAAGGTGGGACCTGGCCTCTAGGTCAGAAAGGGTGGCCACGTAACTAGTGCAGATTCGGCAGGGGATTTCAGCAGGGGAGAGAGGCAGAGAAAGCAAAGAGGAAGGTCTTGAGGTGTTTACGGTACCGGAGATGGTTCTCCTCAAGTTTCAGGGAGGCAGGAAGGCTGTTCCAGAGGGATGCCCCTGCCAAAGAGAGCGATCAACCACCAACTTGTTGCTTGGAGAAGCAGCTGACCCTGAGGGAGTTGGAGGCAGATGAGCGAAGAGCCCGAGAAGGAAGGTATTTAGGAAGAAAGAATTGAGGGTAATGTGGCCCCAGGCCCCAGTAGGTCTTGTGGATAATGCAGAGGGTTTTGAACTTAATCCTTGCAGCCACTGGGAGCCACTGGGAGCCAGTGCAGAGATTTCAGTCCTGGAGAGATACGATCCCTGGGATTGAGGCCAAGGACAAGTCTCTCAGTCCTGTTTTGGATAAGTTGCAGAGGGCGGAGAGTAGAGGCAGGCAGTTTTAGATAGAGGCTGTTGCAATAGTCCATCCTAGAGAGAACCAGGGCTCTGGAGACGATGAGCTTCTGGGGGAAGGAGAGAAGAGGAAGAATACCTCTGAGGAGGTGCAGCTGGTAGTGTGACTTCTTAGAGACGTTGGAGATGTGAGGAGAGAAGGAGAGTGTGGAGTCGAAGATGACCCAAGGTTTTTAGCCTTGCAGGTGGGAGCAGGAAGAGGGCCAAGAGAGGCCGGCCAGAGAGCTGCAGGGAAGGAGGGAGAGGGTGTGCTGATGAGTAGAATCTCTGTCTTACTGGCATTAAGGCAGAGGTCATTGGTGGCACACCACTCCTGGATAGCAGACAGGCAGTCAGAGATGAGGGAAGGAGAGGAGGAGGCCAAGGGTAGCCTGAAAATGATCTGGGTATCATCCGCATAGCACTGAAAATTGGGGCAGAGAGCGGCGATGCAGTGGGCAAGATGCCTTGATCCATCATGGTGGATATCGTCTTAAAAATACCCTTGTCTGCCTCGCCAAACATGCTCGAGGCAGAATTGCTTCTGGGTTCAGTTTAATCTTGACTTCTCCAGCCCCTATTAATAGTCCTACGTCATAAGGGCCTGTGGTCCATAATGAAGCTGGCACTTTCGCCTTGTCTTCATCAAAACATTCAGTACGCTGCCGTACTAACATCATTTTCTGCGTCTTATTGTCCTAATCCAATAAGTGATACTCATTTCAAATCCTACTTCGTCATCTGACGGGTGGTCTCTAAACATATCCTCATCAGTGATGTCAGTCAACCTGTAACCCTCTCCAATGGTAATCACTGTGCTCCATGTCCTGCCATCAATATCAACTCCTCCAAGCATAGCTAATTCTCCTCGCACTGTAGCTGCTTGTAATTCTAAGCGAAAAACGTGTCCCCCCCTATTCATCCATCGGTATCCACGGCCTGAATAAAAGCTCATCAGGTATTCTCATAGCCTTACCCACTAAACCAGGTAGTCATGTTAACAAAATGCGTACCCAATAGTTAAAGACCTCTGGTTCTAACGGTACCCCTTGTATGGCCATTCGCCCTGTAAATGCCATGATAAATTCATTTATGTTTAAATAATGCATTCCTGGTGTTGAACACACTATGCCTTCATCAGCAAACAAAATCGTCATGTTTAACTTTTTCATTCAGTCTCAACCCAATATGTTAACTGGTGTCTGCCTTGAATACAACAATGGCACAGACATATCACATTCTAGAGACTGCCAATCTCTCAGGGAAAGGAAATCTACTTGTAGCTCCTGTGAATCCTTGAGCATTCATGGCATTTCCAGATAATGTAATTTTCCCCTCTCTTATGCATAAGCGTGTTGCACCCGTGTCTACCAAAAAAGAAAAAGATTTGCCTCCTATAGTGACGTCAACCCTCAGTTCCTCTTGAGGATTGGGAGTCACAGATAGCACGGAACACATCAAGTCACCCAGTGAGCTATTCTATTGTTGGTACATGCTTATTCCTGTGCCCGTGAAAGGATTCCCTCCCTCAACGGTGACACCCCCTATCCTAGGAGTCATTAACTGTCCCGTCTTTGGGCCCTGCTGTTTTTGCATGGGTGCGTGCTGTGACTGCCCTTGTGGCGGATTCACTGGTGTCTGCTCTGGTTGCAAAGCTTGTTGCATTCTCAGTGATTGTGCTTGCTGCACTTTCTGATTTTGGGAAAACCTGTCCCTACTTTGTTGGCTTTATGCAGGCGGATAAACGGTCCCCCCTCTTGAGAATTGCCCACTATGCACAAACTCTTGACTCCCACATGTTCATGCTAAGTACCCTGTCATTCCACATGTCCAACATACAGGAGGAGGTCTCCTAATTTGCCCTCCCTGCATGCCTTGGTTGTCATTCTGCATGTCTTGAAACCCATTCTGATTATTCTGGAAATGTCCCTGATTATTCTGGAAGCCTCCTTGATTATTCTGGAAACCTCTTCCTCGAAAACCTCCCCTACTTCTTGGTACGTATCCATTATTACCTTGTCTTTGGTTATTCACCTGTGGCACAGCTGATGCTTGCTGCGATCCTGGCCCTTCCCCACTAGTCAACATTGGCCCTTCTATGGCGTATTTTGACACTTTCTTCTGCACTAACTTTGCTTCTTCAACTTTCCTAACATCACCTTTCCTTTCATTTTTATCCTGCATCAATCTGCAATATTGTGCAACGGTCAGCTGTATTTCTGACCATAGTTTTGCCTCAATACCCACCATTTTCTTGAGCTGTTTCTGCACTTGGTCTGGCAGCCCTTGATATAATATATGGTAGAATACAGGTATATATTTCCCCCAGGGTTTCCTCGTTTCCAAACTCCATTCTCCTGAAAATTCTGAATGTAAACAAGAGGATCCTCTTGCATTTTTCGTGCCATTATAGCTCTCATATCTGACTTATCTGGATATTGCACTCTAAGCGCTTTCCAGAGTGCCGCTCTACAGTTATTAAACGGTTCTCCGACTTGAGCAGTGTTCTGTGCGGTAACACTCCCGTATCCAGCTCTCGACCAAATGTTGTCAGCTCTCTCCCCAAGCATAGCGACAAGACGACCTTAAATGTCTCCTATAGCTAACATGTTTCCTCCTGTCATTTTCCTTAATGTATGTATCCATTTCCCAGCACAGGAAGTTAAACCTGGAAGTTTAAACCTTATATTATCCTTATCCATCTGTGGCCATGGTATGTACTGCGGTCTGGCTCCTACCTTCTCTAACAAAGGAAACTGTGAGATCCCAAAATCGCATTCATCCCCCATCGTCTGTCTGTCGATAGCAGGGACAATGGTTCCGCACCACCTTTTTCCGGTAGCGACATTAGCTTGCTACTCTCCCCTCTTACACTGGGATCCCCCTTTGGTCGATCTAGCCGCGCCAGAGGTTCTGACACTTGAGATTTTTGGTAGGTCTAGATCTGACCATCTTACTTCTCTGTCCGTCAGCGAATACTCCTCAGGACCACATGCACTAGCGCCCTCCTCCCCACGGAATGTTTCTCTGTCCACGTCTGACATATCCTGTCCCCAACTTGTGTGACTTCCCTCCTTCTCGTCTCTATTCAGAGTTAGCCTATCCAAAGCTCTATGCTCAAGATTGTACAAGCTTCTCTCCTTGCCTTGCGACTGCGTACTTTCAAGTTGATCGTTTTTGCCCTTTCCTTTGGGTTCTTTCTTGGTCCTTATCTCATGATACACCTTATCGATTTTGTCTCCTATGCTTCTCATATCAAACCCATCCTCTAGATTTGTTCTAGATGCATTAGATGTAACTGCCATTGGCTCATGTGGCTGGTCTCCAGGTGCTGGTGGTTTGGTCTTGACCATAGCTTCCCACCAATTAACATGTCATCTATCATCACCTCTTGTGGTCTGCACGCCAATTAAGGCTTTGAGCTTGGCCTTGGAAATGTTCCTTGCTCTGGAGAATACGAGGGAGTATAGCATACTATGTCTCGTTGTGTTGGCGTAGCACATCACAATTATCTGTTTTCATCCACCCACATGACCGAAGACCATGTTTTGGAGCTCTAGTACATTTAAAATACTATTATTTAATTAATCTCTGACGTCTTCAATGTCCTCATGCTCCTCCTCTGACCAGGGGTTTGCTCTTTCACACGGTTGTAGCTACTGTCTGATCATTCTGGCCCAGAATGGCCTTGGCTTTTTGGGGCTGGTCCAGCCTCACCCTTCTTTGATTCACCTCTGTAATTCAATTGCTTTTCAGCTGCGATACACTGGAAAAACCTTCCTTTTTCTTGTTTAGCTCTCCTAAAATCCATAGTGGAATTGTTCATAGTTCACTCACTCCAATATATATATATATGTTTCGTGCACGCCGCAATCTATTCACTACATAGCTAGCCTCAAGAATACTTTGTCTGCTTGTGTTTCTTTGCATCTATACCCATGTAAAATAACTTGATATCTTTATCATCTCTGTAACATAAACATCTTCATTTCAATCCCGAAATATTGTTTATCTTTGATACTTTCTTAATGCCTATAGAATGTCTATGTTCTCTTATCTCAGCATCTCTTCTGGGCGCGTCAGTCTTGCTTCGTGTGACATCACCAATCTTCCCTTTTGCTCATTTTTCCCACCTCTTCTGGGATTTCATTCAAATGGCCATCATATTGTGGGGTGTGCAGGTATGGTTTTCTCAATGGGAACCTTGCTTCCAGGATTCTCCTTGGTATTGGTATCTTTACTGGCACTGCCCGCATTTCACATTCTGGTTCCCAGCATATAGGCAACATGGGAGCGATGCTTGAGGTGGGATACTTGGCTCCTTCTCTGCGGTAGGAGCACCAAAAATGCCCCAAAACAGCCAACAAATTGTCATTTGTACCTACAATGACATTTTCCACCCAACTCCTGATTTGGCCAGCCCTTAAATGCAGTGGTAATACTGTTACCGCTGCATTTAAGGGGTCAGGCCATACTCGTGATGAAGCCCAAAGGCTTGGTGACAGATGTGGCTAAGGGAGCAGGCACTAGATGACGGTTACGGATAGAACCCATAATGACATTAATGAAGAAACATCGCAGAATACTGGCGGTACCCAGGGACGTCATTTCACCAAAATGCCAGGGGTAGCGGAAGTGACATCACGCGACCCTTGACTCCTGATGACATCACAGGAAGTGATGTAATTTGACCCCATCCCGAAGTGATATCGTGGGATGTGATGGAACGTGACCTTTTCCCCGTTGACAAAACAAGAAGTGCTGTCACATGGCATTATACACTACAAAAAATATGGTTACGATATCGCTATAATGTGATGTACATTTCATACAAGAATGGATCGCCATATGTATCGTTAAGATCAGTGTATATAGGCCCATAGTACTAAATTATTGTGAATGCAAGCAGACGTCCACGACCAAATGATAATCATATGTTATTATATAGCACTAACGCTTAAGCGCTTTATATAGAAAAAATATACACCCAATATCACCCAACCTGTGTTGGTACTCATCTATCGACCTCAGAAGGATTAAAGGCTGAGTTGAGGTGTTTAAGAACAGACTAAATCAGTGACTCACCCCCTGAAGTATGCCTGAAATAAACCTTTAATGAGTCTAGCAATTATTGTATAGAATTCCAGAAAGACACATTATTTGGTATTCCTAATCTTTCTTATTTAGGGTCAGTGCTGAAAGTGTTAGACTTGTGTCACTCCTTTTCTTCTTTTTCTTCTTTTTTTTAACGGGCTTTAACAAGAAAGCCAGCCACACCAGAACTAAAGAGCCACATAGTGCTGTCCACAGCCCATGAGCTTACATTACAAAAAAAAAAAAAAAACGTTTTTTTTTCTATTTTTTTCTAGAGGTCGCAAGGGTGACCACAGAGGTCTGAAGGGAGACCTCAGAGGTCGCAGCTGCGACCTCTGGCGACCCCCAAATGACATCCCTGGTGGTCCCAATGTTAATGCAAGTGATAATAATAGGAAGGGATCAGAGCCCATCCGATATCACAGACATGATCTTGCAAACACTCATGAGGGACGCGGGGGAGAAGTAAAAGGTGACGATATGGTAACTATTGCCTGATGATATTACAAGGGTGATGGAAGGGAAAGTGGATATGGAAGAAAAGCTGAAGACTATGCAGGGGTGGGCATATATTTTTAGTGCAGCAGATGACGCATGGTTGGCAGTAAGTAAGGTAATACCAGTGAGAGAATGCGAGGACTGGGCACAGGGTATATACATGGAGGAACAGGGATGGGAGACACTGACACCAATGAGGAATGTCACATATGATGCAGAGAGGTACAGTGAGGATGCTATGTACTTTCGGAGGCTGGGGACGAGGTAGAGGTATGGTGGGAAAGGTGTTGTACGATCAGGAAAACAGGAGCAAAACTGTATCATAATGCAGACGGGAAGATTCAGCCCTAGGTCACATATTGGGAGCAGCAACAGGAACTAAATGACATAAAGGAAAGGGCCCAAAAGTTAAGAGAACAGGTAGCCAACACTCGGACCACACCGGTGGCAGCTGTCATAGGAACCACCGAATTCTAGGACAGGTATAAACCAGAAGGGTTAGAGGCCACAGCGATACCCCTAAACCAAGATAGATGGGGTTGCATGATGGCAAAAGGCTCTTTCTCCGCTGGTGAACGAGCCACACTGCAACCATACTAGTGGACAATGGGGCAGCACTAACTCTGACAAAAGCAATATTAGCCGGAACAGAACACCTAAGGATGGCAAAAATGCAAGGACTAGGGGGACCCACATTAACATCCCTGATAGAAAACATAGCCATTACACTAAATGACATATATCTGGGCCGAAAACCATGTGGTACGGGGGGGGAGGGCATCTTGGGAATTGGCATTTTGCTGAAAAGAGGAGAAGTGATCTATCTGGTGAACCAATGTCTTCTTCAAGGGACAGCTGCTGAGAACAAGGCCAGGGAGACCGGGAAGCCGAGACACTAACAACCTGAAAGTTGAGGCAGGAGAAAGTATGGCGAGGGAGCAGTGTCTCCATGAACCGGGAGAGAAGGGAGCCAAGGTGCGGCCTAATCCCTTTACTTTGTGCGCCAGTAAACTGCGTGTTTCCTCCCCGGGGCAGCAAGGCCGCCTGGGAGTGTCTGATAGTACCAATGACAGTAGTGACAGCAACTACGAATAGTGACACACATATTTTAACACATACAAATGGTGCCCTAATGGAGTGTGAGGAGAGATTTCCGGGCATATGGGCACATCATAGGCTAGATTCTGGGAGGGCAAATGGCAGTGTGGTATTGAAACTAACTAGTATACCACGGTATATAAAACCATATGGGATACCCCATGAAGCAACAGAACAAATAAGGGACAAACTAGTGCCCTACTAAAGAAAGGGTCAATAAAGGATTATACAGAATGCGTACCATTTGTGCCGCCGGTATGGACAGTGAGGAAACCGGGCAGTTCATTCCGCTTGATGATTTATTGCTGTGTGATTAACCAGCATCATTATCATGACCACAATTGGTGGCATCATTTCCAGAAATGATGTCAAAAATACAGCCAGGGGTGCAAGTGTTTAGTGTCCTTGTGTCGTGTTCTACTCCCACCCACCGCATGACAACTCACGTGAACTAACAGCATTTACGGGAGAATGTGTGGTGTATGTATGGAATGTATTGCTCCAGGGGCTCAGAGACAGCCCCACCATCTTCCACACGGCAATGAAGCGCATACTGCAGGACATCACGTGTCCAAAGAATGTTATAAACTATGTAGATGATGTACTAATGTACTATTATGCAGCCAAACAGAGCTACAACACAAGGAACACATAGGAAAAAGCTAGCAGCACTACAAGAAGGGGGCTCAAATTAAACGGTAACAAAGCACACATTTTCCAGGCAGAAGTAAGATTGCTGGAGGTTACCATATCTGGAAAAGGAAAAAGTATATGTAGTGGCAGACTACAATTGATCATTTAACTGCCCCTTCCAAAAGACCACACAACATTACATAGGGCAATAGGCATTTTAGGATTTTCAAGGAATTGTGCGCCTCTGTTTGCAGAACACACCATGCTTCTATATAAATTATTACAAGCAGACAGGTTCGAGTGGACAGAGGAACATTCTGACGTGTTTTAAAAATTGAAAGATTTATTGAATGGGGCACCGCATTGGTAAGCCGAACCCTGACATGCCACTTTACATATGAAAAGTATTTTTTGTTGGATACCTGGTGGTATTGGCGCTGAATAAGAATATTGACACTTGTTACAGTGGTGCGTCCATGTTTGGGAAATAAATAACTTCTGGAAACAGTGGTGCTCGTAATCTTGGTTTTTATTCGGCAAAGGGTACGCCAGGATCTTGAAATCAAGGATTTTGCCATTTGCATGAAAACAAGTCAACACATGTTTCGACCAATGGGTCTTTATCAAGGCCGATTGGTTTAATGCTGTATATGGTCCTTTAATATTATTATTATTATTATTTATTCAGATTTGTAGAGCGCACGTCAACCCAGGGGCATCGTGGTGCTTGTTACAGACATATCTTAGTTGCATATCCAAGCATAATACATTATTCACAGGAGCAAAAAAATATGACATTTGTACAAATTTACAGTGCAGTATATTTACATAGGTTAGCGATTGTCACATATTATTGTGCAAGGAAAGAGGTTTTTAGTTTCCTACGAAAAATCGGGAGTGAGTTCTCGGCTCTAATGTCTGCAGGTAGAGTGTTCCAGGACTTCGCAGCAATGTAGGGGAAGCTTAGGCCACCGGCTTTGGCTTTTTTGATGCGTGGGATGTGGAGTAAGTTGGTGTATTGCGTCCTGGTGGGACGTGAGGAAGAGGGTTTGGAGATGGTCTCTGATAGGTAGGGCGGGGCGGAAAGCGAGAGGCATTTGTGTGTGAGGGTGAGGATTTTGAGTGTGATCCGCTCTTTGACCGGGAGCCATTGGGCTGAGCGTGTGGCCTGGGAGATATGCTCTCTTCTTGGGATGCTCAGAGCAGCCTGGAGAGCATTGTTCTGTGTGACTTGTAGTCCGTTTAGGTTTTTTGCCGATGTGCCTGCTGGGAGGGCATTGCAGTAGTCCAGTTTGGCTCCAATGGTTGCTCTGGCTATTGAGAGGCAGTTAGTTTTTGAGAGGTATGGCTTGATGGCGTTTATGAGTTTGGTGGTATGCGCAGATGAGGAAGTGATTGCGCTGACTTGTCTGGTCATTGATAGTGAGGAGTCTAGGTATACTCCCAGAGTCTTGACAGCTGTGGATACGGGGATGATAGAGTTGTCAATGGAGAAGTTGGCGTATAGTTTGTCCAGTTTGTCTAGGGTGCTCTGTTGACCTAGTATCATGATTTCAGTCTTGTCTCCATTAAGGCAGAGGCCATTAACTGCTATCCATGCCTGGATGAATGAGTAGATTGTGTGGAATGCCTTGGCGTCTTCGTGGTATGATCCTGAGAGAGGTAGAAGTACTTGTGTGTCGTCCGCATAGTTCGTGTACGTGATACCATGTGAGTCGAGTTTGTCGAAGAGAGGCTTAGTGAACAAGTTGTAAAGTATGGGTGCAGTGCAGGGTCCTTGAGGGACCCCGCAATGGATTGTAGTGGGTGTGGCATTGGCAGTATCCGAGAAGACTTTCATGGCTCTTCCTTCGAGGAATGAGGTGACCCAGAGAGCTGATTCTTTAAAGAAATTGGCTGAGTATGTTAAGTGAGGGTCTTGTGATCAACCAGATCGAAAGTGGCTTATAGATCTAGGAGGAGCAGTAGGGCTGGCTTGCCCTTATCCATTATTTGGGTGATCTTACTCTTCAGATCCACCAGGGCTGTTTCGGTGCCGTGTCCTTTCTGCAAGCCTGATTGCCTGGTCCCAAGGATGGAGTGGGTTTCCAGGAAGTGTTGGATTTGACAGTGTGCGGCTTTGTCCAGTAATTTTAAGAGGAATGGCACTGTAGTTATCGGTCTGTAATTGTTGGGTTGTAGGGGGTCGAGGGTATTTTTTTTTAGGAGGGGTCGGACCCAGGCCTCTTTGAGGCTCGCTGGGATAATGCCTGATTTAAAGGGCGCATTGATGAATGCCATAAAGAGTGGCAAAAAGCTGTCTGCGCAGTCTTTGATGAGCATTGGGGGGCATATATCGCCTTTACAAGAAGAGGGTTTGAGATTGTTTAGTAAGTTGATGACTTCTGGTTCAGTGACGTCCCTGAAAGAGAAGTCAGGTATGGTGGGCTTAGACAAGGCGGGTGTGGAGTTGGTAGGCTTAGTTCCTGTCTGCTGAGGTAATGCTTTGCAATGGTCTTTGATTTTCTTTTGAAGAAGGTCAATTTTGTGTAGCATGGCAGCTTGGATACTAGCACACCAGGCTTCATCTTTGATTATTTCATCAGGTATATTGGGGGGGAAGATGAGCTCGTAAAAAATGGCGAAGATTTCTTTAGAGTGTGATTTGGCATTGGAGATACGTGTGTTGAAGGCGTTGGCTTTGGCAGCGGTGATGATTGTTTTGTATTGGTGGGAGATTAAGTTGAATTTGTTTTTGGCATTGCTGCAGGGGTTGGTTTGCCAGTTTTTTAGTGCTGCTTTTTTGTGGGAGCGCATTGAGTGCAGTTTTTCAGTGAACCAGGAGTTGGTGTGTAGTGATTTCTTTTCTTTTTTCCATTCGAGTGGTGCTATTTCATTAATGGCTTTAGTGATGACATATTTGTAGATGTCTGCTAGAATATTGGGGTCATTAGCGAATGGGGGTGCTAGTTCGGGGGTGTTGAGGTAGGGGTGCAGGTAATTCTCTTTAAGCTTTTTAGAGCTTCTGACTTGTGCAGCGATAGCAGGGGTCAGAGTTTTGTGGTTTTTGGTGATAGAAACAGAGAATTTGATGCAGTTGTGGTTGGTCCAGGGCAGTGAGGTGTTGGAAGTGATAGTCGAGAGGCAATTATGGTCCATGATCCAATCTAGAATGCAGCCTTTGGAGTGAGTTGGACTTTCTACTTTCTGGGTGAAGCCTAGATCACTAGGTTCCTTGGTGAGGGAGACCGCAGGTTTGTCTTTAGTATCATTGAATCCCAGATTGAGGTCTCCTAATAGAAGTGTTTTAGTGGAGGTTTTGATATTATTGCTGAGAATTTGGATGATGTTTTCCAGAGAGTCTAGGGTGAGGCCTGGGGGACGGTATAGTAAGTGAATATTGATGGTGCTGTTAGGTGACAGTGTGAGTTTGGTTGATAAGAGGTCAGAGTTGCTGGTCGAGGAGTGACTGACAGGTCGGAGTTGGAGGTTCTCCTTGTAGATGAAGGCTACTCCGCCTCCTATTCGTTCAGGTCTGTCTTGTCTGAGTATGGTGAAGCCTGGTGGTAGTGCAAGTGCAACAGCGGGGCCTGACACTTCATGTAACCATGTTTCTGTGATGGCTAATAGGTTGATGTTATTGTTGGTTATGAGGTCATGAATATCTGATGCGTGAGCTGAGGTAGCGGACATTGAGGAGGGCACATTTGATGTGAGGTGTGTGTAGTTTGAGGAGGTGTGGGTGGTGGATGTGTCTGATATGTTATGTTTGGTGTCAATGTGGGGTATGGTTTGGTTAGTGAGTGGTTGTTTGTAGGTATGTGGATGTTCAGTGCGAGGGATGTGTTTGGAAGTGGTGCAGGAGCTCAATCTATGGTTTCTGTGTTCTATGAGAGGGGGTTGTGTGCTGAATTCTGCAGTCAGTGTGTGAGCTCTAAGTCTATCCAGTCTATGCATTATTGTGATGCAGGGTGCAGTGGGTGTGTCTGTGAGAGGTGCATGTGTTTGTGAGGTATCTGGGGCAGTGGGTAGCGTGGGATTGGGGAAGGGGCTTTGTGGTGTGGGTGTGAGGAGGTGGAGTGTGGTGTAAAGTTGGAGAGCAGCAAGTGTTGCAAGGAGAACGAGCAACGTAGTAGTGGCAGCGGCGAGCTTGCAGGGGGCCAAGGGCATGATTGTATGCTGGGAGGGCTGGGGGTAGTGGTGAGCACAGTCAAATTGGGTTGGGTGGCACTGGCTAGTGGTAGGCAGGAACAGATTAGTTCAGAGTGGGCTGTAGTGCATCCTAAGGTACACAAAAAATGTCAATGTGGCCTGCGAACAGTAAGAGGCACAGTCAAGAAGGCAAATGTGGCCAGTGAGTGACTATAAGGTACAATCAAGATGGCAAATGTGGCCTATGAGGGTTCACCTAAAATTAAAATTCATTAGGGTGAAATAGGCTAAGATGCATGTGCAACCACGTAGGCTTAATTATAGCAGCAGAGTTTCACCTAGGTTTAAAAATCAATTTGGGCTAAAAATGCAACTTGCAAGTAGATAGGCACAATTATAGCATCAGGGTTCACCTAGATTCAAAATCACAATTTAGGCTAAAAATACAATGTGCAAACAGGTAGGAGCAATTATAGCAGCAGGGTTCACCTAGATTCAAAATCACAATTTAGGCTAAAAATATAGTGTGCAAACAGGTAGGAGCAATTATAGCAGCAGGGGTTCACCTACATGCCAAAATTCACAGTATAGGTTAGAATGCACTGTGCACTGTGCAGACAGGTAGGAGCAATTTCAATAGGGTCACTTTGTGGTTTACCTCGGTTCAGTTTCCTGGTGTAGGCTGTGGGAGTGATTGGTACAGTGCAATGGGCAATAGCAGACTGTAACAACAATAGGCATTCTATTCTATCAGGCTAGAGTGCCGGGGATTATGGCAGGCAATTGAGGAAGGGGCCCACAAAGTTTGGCATTGACTCTAGGTGACAGGGTAACACAGAGTCTTCTCAATAAGGATCCCTGTGCAGGGAGCACTGGCAACAGAAGATTACAGAACACGGTTACTTCAAAGCAGTTTGGTGTGAAGTAGACAAGGGTGGCTACAGATGATGACACCAGAGCATACGAGTGCCGGAGGTAGAAGTGGCAAGCTGTAGCTGTTGAAATTAAGCGTCACTGTAGTCGTTATGTTGCTCATAGATGATTGTTAAATGCATGGGTTCAGTGATTATCAGAGGCAATGAGGATCGAATATGTAGTGCTTACCAGGTCATTTACGAGTGCATTCATAGCTCCTTGGATAATGCACATGGATCAGCCGGGAATCGGGAAGAACCAGGAGCAGCAGGGGTTCCGGCCTTGGCCTCTGGTCACTCTCTGGACAGGCTCTAGACAGGTACAAGCCTTTGTGCCTGCCTTCGTGCTAGATGACGGCGTGCGCCTAACGGCGCATGATTGGTGGAGAAGAAGGCAGTCTGGGCCAATCCGACCTCAGGATAGAGGCCGGTAGGGGTATTGGGCAGGGGCACACACCTATGTGAAAGAGGTGGGCATCTTGGCAAGTGGACAGCCTCGTGACCCTTGATGGCGGCGATTGGACAATCCAACGGGACAGGATGCAAGAAATGGTACAAATGCTTTTAAGAGTGTTGTTTTCGGGCAGATACCATTTATGCAATAATTAGCATGGAATTCGTTGCGGTCGTCCGTGCTGCGGCCAGCTGGTGATTCTGCTGCAGCAAATAGCCTGCAGGCTTACCTTGCTGCCGAGGGGTGGTGAGATTGATGATGCACTGCTCTGGCAGTGATTGAGGGGAGCTCCTGCTCCTTCGGGAACTAAAGTGCTGGTTAGCGTCTGTGGGGCCCAGAGGGCCTCTGCGTATACTTCAGGCTTACAGTGATCGGTAAAGTGTACGCAGAGGCCTCCTGGGCAGATTGGGAGAAGGTGCAGGTGGATCTAGGTCACCTGGCCTAAGCCCTAACCACCTGGCACCTTCCAGGTTGCTGCTCTCTTTCCCCACTTAGCAAGCCCTGCCCACCTGGTGCCTTCCTGATTGCAGCTCTTTTTCCCTACTTAAGGAGCCTTCCAGCCTCTTTTCCTTTGCAGATGGGGAGCAGGTGCAAGTGGATCTAGGTCACCTGGCCTAAGCCCCACCCACCTGGCACCTTCCGGGTTGCCGCTCTTTTCCCCACTTACCAAGCCCTCCAGCCTCTTTTCCTTTGCAGATAGGAAGTAGGTGCAAGTGGATCTAGGTCACCTGGCCTAAGCCCCGCCCACATGGCCTCTTCCAGGTTGCTGCTCTTTTTCCCCACTTAGCAAGCCCTGCCCACCCGGTGCCTTCCTGGTGGCAGCTCTTTTTCCCTACTTAAGGAGCCCTCCAGCCTTTTTTCCTTTGCAGATGGGGAGCAGGTGCAAGTGGATCTAGGTCACCTGGTCCAAGCCCCGCCCACGTGGTGCCTTCTAGGTTTGCCCTCTTTTTCCCCACTTCGCAAGTCCCACCCACCTGGTGCCTTCCTGGTTGCCGCTCTTTTTCTCTACTTAAGGAGCCCTCCAGCTTCTTTTCCTTTGCAGATGGAGAGTAGGTACAAGTGGATCTAGGTCACATGGCCTAAGCCCCGCCCACCTGGTGACTCCCAGGTTGCCGCTTTTTTCCCCATTAAGCAAACCCTGGCCACCTGGTGCCTTCCTGGTTGCCACTCTTTTTCCCTACTTAAGGAGCCCTCCAGACTCTTTTCCTTTGCAGATGGGCAGCAGGTGCAAGTGGATTTTAGGTCACCTGGCCTAAGCCCCACCCACCTAGTGCCTTCCAGGTTGCCACTCTTTTTCCCTACATCAGGAGCCCTCAAACCTCTTTTCCTATGCAGATGGGGAGCAGGTGCAAGTGGATCTAGGTCACCTGGCCTAAGCACCACCCACCTTCTTAGCCCTGTCTCTTCCTTCCTTCTCTTAACTCTTAGATCAAGGGCGTCTCTTGCTCGGGCGTCGGAAGCGAAGGGCTGATGAAGAAAAAGGCAGTTCTTGTTTTGACCTGTTCGGGCCAGGAGGACCCAGAGCCCAAACCCCTGCTCAGACAGCAGGTAAGCATGCACCAACATGTGTTTACTCTCTCTGTCCCCACAGGCGATCCCCACCCCCTCTTACCCCCTGTGATGTTCCCTTGTGCCCCCCTCCCTTCTCGCACACAGGTGTTGCCTGTTTACCTTGATTCGTCTACCCTCTGCTTTCCCCCCTCCAGCCTACCTCTACAGGAGTCTGTCCTGATACATTCTGGTTTCACCATCACCGTCTTGTGGCCAATGCTGGATTTGACTTTTATGGACTTCATTGATTCACGGTTAGTCACCCTTTCTCAACTCTCATGCTGGGCTTCCTTTGCATCTTGTACTCATGGTGGCCCTGAATCATGCTGTTCCCATCTTCATCTTGTATCCTGGCTTGCAACATTATGTGTTACTACTGACCTCTGCAATT
This sequence comes from Ambystoma mexicanum, assembly GCF_040938575.1. Taxonomy (NCBI): domain Eukaryota; kingdom Metazoa; phylum Chordata; class Amphibia; order Caudata; family Ambystomatidae; genus Ambystoma; species Ambystoma mexicanum. The sequence continues at coordinate 1,062,247,797 of NC_090921.1, read as the reverse complement.
GTATTTGCTCTACCCTCTTGCTCCTGCACTCTTTTTGACTGCTTACTCTCTGTTCTCTCCTAGTCTCCCTTTCTCCCTTTTCCTATCTTCTCCCCTCCTCCTCTTACTTTTTTCTATGCACTTACTCTATCAAAATGGTCCCTGGACATAGTATGATTGCAACCTCATCTGTCCCCTCCCCTCTCCCCTTACTTGTTTTTTTTACCACCCCCTCCCGACCCTCCAGTACTAACTGAAATGTTGTGAGGCCTAGTATGTTAGACGCTTGTTTTGTTCCTCCCCTCCCTTTCTTTACCCCTCTCCCTCGCCTTTTATTTTTCTCCAGCTCTACCAGCTATGTCATCAGGCCTAGTATGGTAGTCACCTGTCTGTCAATTTCCTTCCCACTCTCCCCCTCACTTCCTTATCTATGCCTTAGCTCTTGCACTATCTGAAATGTTGTCAGGCCGAGTACGATAGTTAATTTCACTTCCTTACTGTTCATGGCCTGTAAGGAATCATTTTATTCTCCCTTGTTCCCTCCCTTGCCTTGAAGCGCTTTGAAACACATTATGTATCGGCGCTATATAAATAGACTATCATATCATATCAAGGATAGGGAAGTGGATTGTACTATTTATCACAATTTCACATTTTGAGGAAGTAGAGGACAAATATATACCGGTGGAAGGTATATGACTAGATGAACCACATGAATGTAGGGCGGAGACGGTGAACACCCTCCATGACATATTTAGGGCATGCTCACCTGACAAAGATATTGATGGCCCACCTTTTACAGCGATGGTAGCTCAACCTATGTGAACAATAAGTTGCACTCATACTCGGCTGTAGTATGTAGAGAGAACGATCAGTGGCAGTATGACTCAATGGCGTTTGAAGGAAAAAGCGCACAGTACGGCAAGCTGCAAGCAGTCATGCTGGCACTTAAATGGATGCAGAAAATTCCACCTGAGGTCTCAACTACAGTAGTAGTGCACTCAGAATATGTGTTCAAAGGGTTTGCCACACATACAATGGTAGAGAGACCAGTACGATAGGGAAATGGGCAGAAGGCAACAACTGAGCAGACACTGTTGCAAAACAGGCAATCAAGGAATACTCACCCATACCGGTGCTCACAATGGCATCTCTGGAAGGGGAGGATCGGTTCTTAACACCCCCGCCCGAGTAATGCTAGGAAGACAAATAATGGCCCCCACCATCCCCTCAGGAGATGGGAAGAGAGGGTGATGAGGAATGGCATATGGCTGGGGTGCCTGGGGAAATGAAAATAAAACTAAGAAAAGGCTGGACGAGGAAACACGGGGGAAGAGAAAGGCTTCTGGCAGAATTACAAGAAGAAGATGAACTGCTGGTGCAATAAATAAACACAAAGAAACTGTATGACTTCATCTAAGAAAAGAAGAAAATATGGTGATATAAATCACGTGGACAATAGGTGATAATGCTGCCTAACAAACTAAAGAAAGACGTACTCCACTGGGCCCATGGCTATTGGACACATGAAAGAGGGGATAATGGATACCAAGTGTACTCCGGAGACCTCCAGTCGGCCCATAGAGCTGAAGTTTGCTCTGAAGTACTTTAAGACGAGATAGCTGCACCCTTGAGATGGACGGGGGTGCAGATTTATTACTCCAACACCAATCAATAAGGACAACTCAATGATATGGCAAATGGAGTACAAAAAACGGGGAGTCATGGAAATCAGCAGTGATGCGATCGTCCTTCTTGCTTCAACTCCAACGAACTTCATACAAGTGGTAACATTTATATTCAAAACTCGTCATTATCGACATGTAACACTCAAAAGTTAACATGCAATTCTATTGGTTAGGAAAAGGTAACTTTAATATAGGTACTATATCTGTATATGGTAACAGAGTGAGGGGATTGGGTAAACACTGTCAGGTGGGCGTCTAAGCCATTCCTTCAAATATGACTACTGTAGACGTAACTAAAAGTATGACGTCCCATTGGTTCTACTAACTATAGGACCATAGATTATTTGGTCCATTGTGATTGGATTGGCACCAACCCCATGCATACATTTCCATTTTGCTTAGTAGCACACAGAACGCTCAGCCAGGTGCTAGGGTGCCCCTCAGCTACCCGGCCTTCCTTCAATTAAGGTTACAATCATTTATCGCTTCAGCAACTATGTGCCAATTATTTTACTGTGGTTGGCCACAAAACTGCATCTTCTGTCTGAAAAAGTTCTGATATCTCTGCCTGGGAGGATGCCAAGCGTAGCTGTGAACCCTTGCTCCTTCTCACTCGGCTGGTCACGTGATACCCACACCGTTTATTTTTGTCTTGTTTCTCTCAATTTGTGTATTTGATTCTTATTTAGCTCAGCCACCTGCCTATGCTTCCTTATCTTAACCTTTCAGAGACAGGATATTCTGTTCTTACGCTTCAATTAGATGTAGCTACTGTTCGTTCCTTCTATTAGTATGACCTTGGCTCTCCTGGCACGAGTTGCATCTGCCAAGTTTCGATTCAGCCGTCTCTTCTCGTTTTGCTAGAATATGAATCTCTGCTCATTCGGCCTTTAGTAACCTGGGTTGATTCTTCTTTTCGTGCAAAGTGGAATCGCACTTATAATATTGTGCTTCGTTTGAGGTAGATTATGTAATTATGTATAATGGCGCTTGCCGCGCTATTCTCCTACTTAACATAGCAAGCTGTCCTGTATTCTTAGCCTTCTTGCGATTCTAAGCATATGTACAGGTGTCAACTGATCGACGTTATTCATTTTTCTTACAGCTTAACTCTCTTATGTTTCGATAGCTTTCTATCACTTTATCCTCACAATCTCTTTTTCTCAGGGCGTTTGTCTCATTCTTGGTTCATCATTTGTTCTATCTGTGAGTCCGTCCGAGTCCTCGTGACTTCACCATTCGTCTTCCATTAAGACCTTTTTGGTTTCTTCCGGACGGTACTTAGGCAATCTTCATTTTGTCTCATATGCTGGTAGGGTTTTCTTAATGGATACCTTACTGTCCATGGTTTTCTGGGTAATGGTACTTCAATAGGAGTTGTTCTTCTGATAGGAAATGGGCAGAGCCCTACTGCGGCTCTCTGCTGGTTTATTTGCTCATCATACGTCACATATTTTGGTTTGAACATTTCTGGTACTTCAAAATGGGCGACTGGAGTGCAGGCTTTATTTGGGACCTCCTCTACACAGCGCATACATCAATGGCCTGGTGGCCCATGGTCCAGGAGGACTGGAGGACACATGACTCTAATTGTGTAACATGTTGGAAGAGAGATCGAAGATGGAAAAAGAAAATGGGTCTGCTACAACATGTACCGTGCAGCAGAGAACCATGGCAACATATCCATTTAGATTATATAGGGCCATTGACAAGGACATCAAAAGGACACAGATACATCTGGCTGATAATTGACACGTTCAGTAGATGGCCAGAGGCATTTCCTACACGGAACTGTTCAGCAAAGACAACAGTTGATATATTACTGAAGGATATAATAGCAATGGTGGTCATTTCTCAGCTGAACTAACAAGACACTATATGACAAACTACAGATTGGGCCGAGGTTCCATTTTCCATCATTCCATCACCCTGAATCAGCCGGTATGGTAGAGAGACTCAACTCTAAAATAATGGATGAAGAAGGCTCACAATGGGACACTTAATTACCATTTGTGCTGCATGGATTACGATCCAAAAAACATGCAGCCACCAGGTACTCACCCTACGAAGTCCTTGCATGAATTGGGGACGAGCACTAAGATGTTATTGCTGCCACTGTCTGTGGGGACACCCAAGGATTGTGAAGTGTTAGATGCAGAGTACGTATCATCATTAGTGACTAGATTACAGAGCATTCGTAGGATGACACAAGAAGCACAGAAACAAACTGATATTGACACGCAAAGAAACAACAAATTCAGAAAGGAGTGCGAAAACATAACTATAGTGGAAAGGGCCATACGTCGTGACAGATAATATTAATGACTTGGTATACAGCATTGACCAGTGGGACAGTAAGGGCCTGGTCATGAGACAGCTCAGCAAACTGAAAATAGTGAAAAAGGATGGGAATACACAGAGGTAGGAGAAAAGGACATAGGCATAATGAATGGGGTGAAAAGGGGAAGAAGAGTGAGGAGGGAAACATGTATTGTTGGGGTATCTTGATAACATTGTGTGCTTTCATTTTCCAGATGTGCCAGCGCTTATGGCCACTCTTTTTTTAAAAAAATAATTTTTTAAAAAAATGTTTTGGTTTACAATTCAAACCTTTCATCTTGTCAGCATATTTTACACATCTCTTTCTACTCGAAGTCCTTTTATCACTAGTCTCATGTTTTAACCTTCTTTACTATTGCTTTCCTTTGTTTCACTTTTGCTTCACTGACCGTGGGCTGCTTTATCCAATTTGACTGTTATCCATGATGATATTCCAAAAGGATATCAGAGCAAATATCATTTTTTTCTCATTTCCTGCAATCAGTGTTGCCCAGCGATCTTCAGGTGTTAAAGAAGTTTGGTTCTTCATAAACCATCCGCTGGAAATATGTCTTTTTTCATTTAAAGCAGGACTTATCATGACAATGTGGTGTAGGATCTCAGTTGCCGTTCTGTCCTTGCAAAATCGACAGTACTTTTTAGATTCAGGAATGTGTTTCCTTGCTGCCATTATTTCTTGTGTTGGTAGGATGTTTAGCCATAGTCTCAAAAACATGTCTCTTATTTTAGATGATGGGAAGGTCTTCAGATACATTGGCAGTTTATTAATGGATCTGGTATCTAGTATGCATGGTATATAATGTCGATAATTAGCTTTGGTTTGGTTTGTATGTATCCAATCATTCTCTTTGAATTTTATCTTCGCTTTTTGTGGTCTTTCTATCATCGTTTCCCGGGAGATGCCTTGCTCCTCTCTTTTTCCTTCGATCGCTCTTTTCCAAAGTTCCAGTGCTTGTTCGTTGTGGCCAGCTTTTTGGGTTCTAAATATTTCAAGTGGTGGGACGTATGATTGACTCATGATTTTCCAGTAAAGATCGAATTGTTTCCACAGCACCATGGATTCCAGTGATTGAAGGGCGATTTCAGCTCGGATGCGATATATATGAAGCGATGTAGGTAGGTTTAGTACTTTCTTCCAAAACCTTCCCTCTAGCAGTGACCAGATGGAATTATCAATATTTTTCATTGTCTCAGCTCCATATGTTAAAATTGACGTTACTTTTTGCTTGTAGAATGTTACAACTGGAGTCAAAGAGAATTTTTCATATTTTCGGTGTAGTATTTTAGCCTGACATTCTAATGATAGAGCTTTGTCTTTTAGATGTTGTGTCCATTCCTTCTCTGTGGGAGATTGTGATATCAATACCCCCAGATATTTTGTCTTCTTTATTTGCTCTATTTTTTCTTTCCGTATATGGAAGGAAATCGACGGACCATTCTTTTTGGTTGGTTTCATTAGAGGCATGATTTTAATTTTCGGAAGGTTTATTTCTAGCTGGTTGGTTGCCATATATTCTTCTAATTTCTGTAGCGCAATCTGTAATCCTCTGGGAGTTTTCCCCAGTATTAAGATGTTATCCGCATACAAGATGCATGGTAGTGTTGTATTATTTATTTTCGGCGGATTCCTTAGCGGGGTGTATATGTTTTCTTCAAGGTCTGCCATGTATAGATGGAAAAGGGTTGCAGCTAATGGGCAGCCTTGTTTCAGGCCGTTCTATGTCTTGATGTAATCCGTAAGTGTTCCGTCTTTGCACATTCTAATTCTTATACTGGTGTTGTCATACAGAAGTTTGATGGGTTCAATGATGTTAATCGGGCACTTCCAGGATTCTAATTTTTCCCATAGGGAGTTTCTATTTACTGAGTCGAAGGCTAATTTTAAGTCTACGAATGCAGCATATGTCTTTGTTCTTGTTCTTATGGCTTCATGTTTCAGCAGGTTCAAAAGGGACAGATTGACGTTGGTACCTATCGTTTTGACGAACCCTGTTTGTCTAGTTGCGTATTTCCTTTCTTTTGATGCCCAGTGGTTCAGATTCCCTAGTAAGAGTTTCACAAAGATCTTCCCTAGTGGGTCCAGCAATGCCAGGGGTCGGTAATTTCTTGGTTCCTTTGTTGAGCCCTGCTTGAAAATTGGTATTATTGTGGCTTGTCTCCCTGTATTTGGAATCATCTTTATCTTCTGTATCATCTTAAATATGCTCTCGCATATTGATCCCCATGCCTCTGGGTTTTGTTTAATTATCATATTTGATAGGCCGTCTGGCCCAGGCACTCTGGAGATGTTTAGGGATCGTATTGCTTTCTGTATATCTGTCATGATGCCTACCTCCGGAGCACCAGGCCAGGCCCAGCACCCCCGGGAGCAGGCATCACGCCCCCGGGTAAAAGCCCAGCAGCCCTTTATAGGAGCCCTTTGGACTCTGTCCTGGCGCCGTTGGCGCCAGGCTCATGTTGGGCATCAGTCCTGGCGCCATAGGCGCCAGGCTCATAAGGGGAAGTGTTTGGTGCACTTACCTGAAGCAGACCATGCTGCATGAAGAACCAAGCCAAAGGAGGCTTAGGAGGGACTATTTTTCTGAAGGAACTATTTTGTTACTTGGGTGGGGCTGTGGAAGAATACTCACCTGGAACTTCTTCCAAAGCTATTTAAGCCACGCCCAGACAGCCACACGTGCTTCGCGTTGTTCTGCATCCCAGCAGCTGAACGCTCACCGTGTCTCCCAAGGTTGTTCCCTCCGGGGGTGTTGGCTTGTTCGGAAATCTCCGGTGGAACCTTTGTATTAATCGAGGTGCGTGAACATGGTTACTAGGCTCCCACGATTTCTCCTGAGGTCCATATCCCTTCCAGTCAACAAGAAGAGTTTTGACTTTAACACCTTGGAGTCTAAAATGTCTTTAACTTCGAATTCTAATTCCCCTTCTATTTGAACTGGGTCTGGAGGCTTGGACAGTCAGGTCCCTGGTTGCACTGGCTTCAAAAGTGATGCATGAAAAACTGGATGAATATGCATGTTGGACGGTAAATCCAGTTTAAAGGCCACGGGATTGATTATAGCCTTGATGGGATAAGGTCCTATGAATCTGGGATTGAAGGTTCGCGGGCCCTTGAGGGGTAAATGTTTCATTGCTAGCCATACCTGGTATCCTACTTGGTAAGGAGGAGTTTTACTTCGGTGCAAATCAGCGTTTTCTTTATACTTTTTCTTGGCTTGCTGTAAATGAGTTGCAGCTTCTTTGAAGGCTCGGGTTATTGTGGAATGCAGATGATTTACTGCGGGCATTTCCAGGGTCAGAGGTGGATCTAGGTCAGAGGTCCGAGGATGGTGACCATACAAAGTATAAAAAGGAGTTTGTCCGGTTCCAGAATGCACTGAATTGTTGTATGCATATTCTGCGATCCAAAGGATGTCTTTACAATTTAACTCGGATTGGTATAACATGCACCGAAGATATTGCTTGAGAGTCTGATTGGTTCTCTCGGTTTGTCCGTCGGTCTGGGGGTGGTGGCTGGTGGATAACCGCACATCTATTTGTGCTAGTTGGCAACACCTCTTCCAAAAATGGGAGATAAATTGACTTCCACGATCCGAGACTAATATGGAAGGGAAACCATGTATGCGAACTATATTCTCCAGAAATTCCTTGGCCAAGGTGGAAGCTGAAGGCAAACCTTTTAAAGGGATAAAGTGGGCCATTTTGGAGAATAGATCCACAATTACAAGGATAGTGTTATAACCAGCACAAGGAGACAGGTCAGTTATAAAGTCCATTGACAAGGTGTGCCATGGTGCCGGTGGAATATCCAAGGGTTGAAGTAGGCCGGCTGGCCTTTTCTTTTGACCCTTGTTTTGGGCGCAAATTCCGCAAGACAATACAAAAGACTTTATGTCTTTTCTCCAAGAAGGCCACCAGAAGTGGCATTTGATTTTTTCCTCCGTTTTAGCGATACCAGGGTGTCCTTCCATTAATGATTCATGATGATGGGCAATAACAAGTTCTTGCAATTCTTTACATGGCAGAAACAACCGCTCCTGGAAGTAGGGTAAATCATCCTTAACGGTGTAATGAGGACCCTTTTGACTCCATTCCAGTAAGGCTGAAGAGTCTAGAAGTTGTTTTACTTGCGTTTGGATGTCCTCAATAGTTTGCAATGAAGTTAGGCCTAAGATTCTTTGTTCAGGTATGATTGGCATAGGTTCTAATCTTGAATTGGGTTCTTCCATGCCAATCCGGGATAAGGCGTCCGCTTTACCATTCTTGCAGCCAGGGCGATAGATAATTACAAAATCTAATTCCGCAAAGAATAGAGCCCATCGGAGTTGTCGTGAAGATTGAGCTTTGGCCTGGGAAATACTGTAAATTTCTGTGGTCCGTAATTACGGTGATGGTGTGTCTTGCCCCGAGAAGGTAGTGACGCCAAGCCTTGAAAGCAGATTTAATAGCCAGTAACTCTTTGTCAGTAATTGCGTAGTTGATTTCAGGAGGAGAAAATTTCCTGGACCAAAAGGCCACAGGGTGTAGTTGGTTAGTTTCTGGGTCTCTTTGCGACAGGACAGCTCCCATGGCCGTACTGGATGCGTCAGTTTCCACAATGTAAGGGAGATCTGGGTGTGGATGCTTCAATACAGGTGCAGAGGTGAATTTGGTTTTCAGGTCCTGAAAGGCTTGTTCGGCCTCAAGAGTCCATTCAAAGCGTTTGTTTTTCTTTAGGAGAGCTGTGATGGGTTGGACTGTTCGGGAAAATTCCGGGATGAATCTTCGATAGAAATTGGCGAAGCCGAGCATGCTCTGAACTCCCTTCACCGAGCTAGGAGATGGCCATTTGAGGATGGCGTCCACCTTTCGCGAGTCCATTCGGACTCCTTGAGGTGTTAGGATGAATCCGAGAAACTCAACTTCTGTGGTATAAAAAACGCATTTTTCGAGCTTTGCAAATAGTATGTGCTGGCACAATTTCTCAAGAACTGCCCTAACATGTTTTCTGTGATCGGATTCTGAAGAAGAGTACACCAGGATGTCATCAATATAAACAATGACACAGACATCGATAAGTTCCCGAAGAACATCATTCATAAAGTACTGAAAGGCGGAAGGTGCATTGCACAACCCGAAGGGCATCACCTGATATTCGAAGAGCCCAAATTTGGTGCGGAATGCAGTCTTCCATTCGTCGCCTTCTTTTATACGCACCAGGTGATAAGCTCCTCGGAGATCTAACTTGGTGTACACACAAGAGTCTTTCACCTGGTCGATAAGCTCAGGGATCAGGGGCAGAGGATAACGATTCTTAATCGTTATTTGATTTAGGGCACGATAGTCTATACATGTTCTAAGGTCGCCCTCTTTTTTCGGCACGAAGAACAGAGCTGAGGAGACAGGAGACTTGGACGGGCGAATAAAGCCATTGGCTAGGTACTGATCTAAATACTGACGCAAATGCAGGTTCTCAGGTTCCGTAAGAGCATAAATCTTACTACAAGGTACTTGAGCATTGGGTACCAGATCGATTTGGCAATCATAAGACCGATGGGGAGGTAACGTGTTAGCCTGTTCCTTCTGAAAAACGTCTTGGAATTCTTGGTATTCTGACGGTAGCTGTACAGGGGTGGAAGTTGCTGAGGCTAGACCCATAGCTGGATTTCTTGGATAACAAGTTGGTTCACAATCAGGAAAACTTATCTTCTTTGCTCGCCAGTCAATTCTGGGATTATGTGTTTCTAACCAAGGAATTCCAAGAATTACTTGAAATTGTGGGGCCTTGATCACATCAAACACGATTGCTTCCAGATGTCCATCCTGACCCACCAGTGTCATTTCAACAGTGGAATGCGTTACAGGCCCTGAGGCTATTTCGGTTCCATCTACTGTAGTAATGACATCTTGGGTTACTTTCGGGCGGAGAGGGAGCTTAATCCTGGAAGCCAATTCACGGTCTGTGTAATTTCCAATAGCTCCACTGTCGATGTATGGTTTTATAGCATGCAACTGCTGAGGCTGTTTTGGGTCCACGAGCACCATTGGCATGACAAAATGCGAGGTCAAAGAGTTTGTTTTCAAGCTCGGCAAGCGGACCCCTACGCTTGTCGGGCTAGGTCGTTTCCCGAATCAGGTGTCAATAAATCGTTATCAGTGGCTCCAACCACCTTCTTAGGTGGTTTAACCGGACAATTTCGAAGAAAGTGACCGGAAGTCCCGCAATACAGACAAAGTTGCATTTGCCGCCTTCTCTCTCGTTCCTTCTGCGTTAATGGTCCTTTAACACCGCTGATTTGCATAGATTCGGATACGTCGGTACTCTTGGAGTTAGCGTGGGTTTTGATCGCTACTCGGGTTTCGTACTTGAACTGATCTGCTTTTCTATTTTGAAGTCTGTGATCAAGTTGAACCACCAAGTCTATGTAGTCTGCGCAGACCTGGGGTGGATCTACTATCTGAGCTAGAACATCCTTAAGCTCTCCGCGCAGGTCTCGATGAAACAATGTGATCCTTTTGTTTTCTGGCCATCCAGTTTCCACAACCAGTCTATTAAAGGTGGCAACATAGGACAGGAGATCCTGATTACCTTGTCGTAAGGATAGCAGTTCGTTATCAAGGGCCTCTCCTTGAGATTGTCGAGCAAACAATCTTTCCATGCTGGCCTGGAAACCCTGAAAATTCTGGAGAATGGGATCATCCTGATTTACCAATGGAATAGACCAATCGGCAGCACTGCCACTGAGGTACGATAGTATAAAGGCTACCTTGGTCTGGTCGTTAGGGAAGGCCCCGGGTCTGCATAGAAAGTGTAAACGACATTGGTTCATAAAGACGGCATATTTCTTGGGATCCCTCGCAAAACGTTCAGGCGGGGCTAAAGGCATGTGTCCAGGTAGATTGATTTGTACCGGGTTATTCAAACCCATTGATGTGGAAGTACCTCCGGAATTAGGTAAAGGAGTGTGCCCTGCCTGGGCCTGCAATAACCTTTTGGCCAGGTCATCTGTTCTTTCCTTGGATAGGATCAGTTCTCTTTTGAGACCGTTAGTCTCCTGGCGGGCTGAGTGCACTTCTGCCCGTAATTCCCCCAAAAGCTGGGCCAGCTGATCTGTCTCGGAAGTCTCCATAGCGCCCGGTTGGGAAATTGTGGGTAGGCTTTGTGTTCTGTCACGCTCACCTGATTCCCACGGAGGCGCAGGTCTGGCTTCGAGTGCTGATGCTTCTTCAATGGTGAAGCGCAGGACTCTGAAGATGGACAGGAAGGGCCCCTCTACTCTGGCTTCTCTGGCTCGCAGGAATATTCCCCTGTGCGTGAAAAGGGAGTATTACCTACTGTCGGAATAATGTTCAAGCCTCCCGCTCCCTTCCAACCCTCCACGATACCCTTCCATGATTCCCCGTGAAGTCTCCCCTTAGGGTCTGGAAGGATGAGTTCTCCATCCTGCTTCTGATGCAGGGGTGCGTTAAAACCCAGTTACTTCACTGGATTGAGGTTTGATGGGAGTTCAAATAAGCTTGACTATTCGGGTAAGGCGCTGTAAGAGTTCTGTTGCAAGTTCACAAGTTCAAGCTTAATAATAAGGTTCATTGTCTTATTGCAGCAAGCGCTAACGCTTATGTCTTTTTCCCCTTAGGGGCCGGGGTTCGGAATGCCGGAGATATGGCGCCGACCCAAAGTGAAACGTGCAGTTCCAGTAAATGACAGGTAAGTTCTGGATGAGCGTTCGGGTAATGTCTTTGCATTCGCTCATTCAATGTCTTTGTCTTTTTTCCCCATAGGGGCCGGGGTCCGGAATGCCAGGAAGCGGCAGGACCCGAAATGAAATGGGAATGACCCAACAGGTAAGTCTTAGAAGAAAACTGAGCTTTTCCTATTCCCTTCCTTCTCTCACCTTGTGCTCTTGTCTTTTTCTCTCTAGGCTCTGGGAAGTGGCTGCGGATCCGGATGATCACTGTTGAAGATGGAGGTGCCCAGGAAAGGTGAGTGAAATGCAGCGCTGCAGCGATCGAAGCGAAATGCTTTTAAAAAATGATGTCTTCCCTTTCAGGATCGTCGGTGTGATGTCTCTGTGATGCAGCTTTAGCAGGTAAGGTCTTCTTTCTCTCCAATTCTCTCTTATCTCCCTTTGCAGGTGACCCAGGATGCTGACAGGCGTGGCTGAAGTCCAGATGCAGGAGCTGACACGGTGAGCGTCCAGCTGCGAGGAGCAGAACAACGCGAAGCGTGAGTTGCTGATCGGGCGTGGTTTAAATAGCTTTGGAAGAAGTTCCAGGTATGTATCCTTCCACCGATCAGGTATGTATCCTTCCCCGACCACACCCAGGTGGAAAGTAGTCCCACAGGTAAAGTAGTTCCATTCAGTCCTCAAGAGGGCCTGGATGTAGCAGCATGGTCTGCATCAGGTAAGTGCACATTAAAACACTTGAACACATGTCTAGCTTTATGAGCCTGGTGCCTAAGGCGCCAGGACAGGGGTCCAACATGAGCCTGGCGCCTAAGGCGCCAGGACTGTGTCCAAAGGGCCCCAGCTTGGGCCCGCTGGCACTTCCCTGGGGGAATGATGCCTGCCTCTGGGGTTGCTGGGTCGGACCTGGCTCCTTGGAGGTAGGCATCATGACAGGTGAGTGTTACAATATCTTCCGACTCCCATTCCAATTGCCATGTTGTATTTTTCACTTTCTGAATGTTTTCCTTGGAAGGTTGGCATTTTCCATAGAGCTCTGTGAAGTATACTGTCCAACTCGCCTCCGGTACATCAGTGATCATTGTATCTTGGGATTGGCCATGTAGTAAAGGCCATAGTTCTCATGTGTTTCTATTCATCTGAGTTTGCAGAATTTTCTCTGCATCTTTATGCATGATTGAGTTTCTGTAATTCCTCATCCAGTTTTTGTATTCTTGTTTTGCCAATTTCATTTATTTAATTTTATTACTTATGTTTTGTTTTGTTATCAATTTTATCTTCAACCTCAGTTCCTTTTTTGTTGTTATTATTTTCTGATTATAGGCATCAGGGTGTTTTTTTGTTGTTTGTTCCTGGTTTGCTCTATTCTGGCATCTGAATGGTTGTGGTAGCCATTCATAGATGATTCTTTGTGCGTCGTCTAATGTTGATTTTTTCATTATGTTTGGCAGTTTTCCTATAATTATTTATCCAATCCTTAGTCTGTTTCCACCGTTGTTTATCTCCATTTGTGGTAGTTCTTTTTTTTCATTTGTTTGTTTCGTGGTGTTCCATGCCCTTATCATTATATGGTCACTATTTTCAGATTTGATGTTTTGAATATCACACAGTTCGTCGTGTATGCCTTTGGTTGTGTAGATGAAATCAATTATGGCTGTTGTGTTCGCTCTTGCCCAGGTTTCCATCAATCTTCCTGTGGTTATGTCATAGCAGTCTGCCCTTTTCATGCTTCTACATGCTACTTCTTTGATCCAGCTTTTAGCACGGGGCAGAAGATTTCATTCATCAATTTCCTTGCCTTTGTTGGCAGATATATGGATATTTAGATCTCCACATATTATAAATTCTATCTCTTTGTGTTTTTCTTTGGCTTGGTCGATTGCCGAGAATACAGCATCTATGAACTTCTCTTCTGTAATGCCTATTGGGTTCCAATACACGTTCATTAAACCCCATGTTGCTCTATCCTGGTGTTTTTCTTTATCGGTGCTGTCTCTAGGTTGTCACTTTTGCATTTAATTATCGTTATTTGGGACCATGGGTTCAAATTTACAGAATGAAACATGTCTATAATTCGACCGTTTTTAATCATAGTTAGTAGACCGACTGAGGGGTGACCTTTTTTCTTTTGTATTGCAGGGTTCATTATCACAGTGTATCCGTTGCATATTGGTTGTTCTGTTAGCCATGAATCCTGTAAACAAATTATATCAGCAGTTTGGAGTATCTGGTTTGTTGTGCCGAATAAGTGATTGGGCCTCATTACGAGTTCGGAGGTAGCCATGAAGCTACTAGCTCCATGGCTGCCTCCATACCGGGCTCCTTTTCCGTGTTCCTGCAATGGGGACTTACCGGGTCATTCCGACATAGGAGGACCCGGTAAGTCCTCCTTGCAGGAACCATTCCCCATTCCCATTTGAGCCCCCATAGGGCTCAATGGAAATGGGGATGGAGGTAACAACGGGCACATTATAAGTGTCCCGTTTTTACCTCCCTCTTCCCTTCGCGGGACCCGGAAAGGACGCCTGGTTTTACCAGGCGTCCGATCCGGGTCCCGCGAAGGGAAGCTTGTAATCAGCCTTGACAGAATGAAGGGGGCCGGTCCCGTACCAGCCCCCTTCATTCCATCAGCACAAGCCTCGTAATGAGGCCCATTATGTCCCCGGGTATTCCATGAGCACAGCGTAGTGATGGAAGTATTCTCTTTGTTTGGTTGTTATCTTCTTTGCTTGTGTTTTTCTTCATCCTCTGAGGTTGTATCATCCATTTGTCTCCATATTTCGTACTTCATGTATAATTTGTGCCGGTTTTGGAATCTCTTGCCTCCATTAGCATCTTTCTCACTCGTACCTCTTGTTTTATCATACTCAGATGAATTACTCTGTTGATCGCTGGCATTGTTGTATGTGTTTTCTTTGTGGTTAGAATTCCTCCGCTTCGGCATCGTCATTTGATTCTTCATTTCTATGTTTGATGTTTCTTCAGACATGGTTTGTTCAAATCCTAGCTGTTGGACTATCGTTTTGTTGTCCATCATTCTGTCCGTTGTTTTTTCTGTCGTGTATTCAATCCATACTTGATCCATTATTGGCTCTTCACAAAATTATATGGTGTGTATGTCTTTTGTAGTTATATCTTTCATATTTGGAATCACCTGTATCAATCGCAGCACTTTAGTGCGATTCATTATCAAGATGTCATTTTTTGTTACTATTAGTAGTTTTATTCTTAGGTCCTTTTTTTGTATATTTTGTGGGAGCACAAAGATCCGCAATTTTATTGTATTTTCTAGCAGACCATTGGTTGCATTATTCTGATCCTTATTTTTTACTTGGCTCGCTGTTGGCAATATCTCCTCGTTCAAGTTTTTTGCTAGCATGTCTTTTTTTTGTTTTCTTCTGGTGTTTGCACTTGGTCATCTTCCCAGTCTACTTTTGATATCTCGTCAAGTGTCAGCTCCATCCTTGAGCTCTCTTGAGAGTTGTCTTCCTCGTATTGATCCAGGACAATCATGGAAGCCTCATTTATTTCTATTTGTGCTTCTTCTGCTTGGTCTCTCGCATCTTCCATATATGTTGATAGATCGATCAACTCTTCCATTGTTCCCTCTTCACTATAGCAGCCTGATGTTTCTATGTTCTAATTTGGTTTAATTGTACTGCTGTGGTGATTTTCGGTTAGTCCATTTTTTTTTATCTCGTTTGGCTGAATCTGCTTTTGAGGGATTGTCAAGTTTCTTAGAAAGGCGCGTGATCTTCTTTGTCATTTGATTCTGGGGGTTATTCCTTTTCTAATAGGTTCTTTAATTTCTGGTGTCTTGTTTCCTTTGGAGAAGATCGCATAAGTTTCTGGATATTTCAAGTTTAATTTATTGTTTTCTTTTGTCTTATTACTTTCCTCTTTTTCTCTCAACACTGAGTTGTCATTCTTTATTGCCACAGGGAGTTCTTCACTCAGATCAATCAGGTTCACTTCATTGTTGTGTATCTTGTTTCTTTCTTCCTCTTTCCCGTTTGTCTTTGTTGTTTCACTTTTGTCTTCTATTCTCTTCTGTTGTATTGAGTCTTTTTGTCTATTGTGATTTGATGAGTGTACCTGCATTGTTTTTTTTTTATTGTTTGATGTCATGATTGTGATCAGGGCATGTGTCAGATCTGTATTTTTAGCCCTGTCACTACGAGCTATATCAAATAATCTTGTTTGCCACATGTGGCTAACTTGTGCTTCCTTCTCCAATCGTTCCTGTGTTTTATTCATACATATTTCAAGACAGCTTTGTTTTGAATGTATTAAAGCAAGTAGAGTTGATTGGTCTTTTATCGACTCTATTAGGGCTTCTTGTAGTTTCATGTAAGGTATCAGTGATTGTGATGTAGTTGTTATCAGCATGTTTTGCAGGTATAACATTGACATCGGTATGGATGCTATCTCTTGATTGTGTGAAGTTTCGCATCTGCATTTATTGTGTGAAATCTCTTCACCTTGGAACAACTTTTCAATGTATTCGGCTTGTGGTGCTGGCATGTTGTGCTGGTTTCTATTACTACTTTTATTGTTTTGCTCGTTCAACCTTGACTCTTTTTCTGTCTGACAATCTAGAGTTTGATAATCGCTTGTATCTTTTGGTGCAGGGGGGAGTGTATTCCCAAATACTTCTCTTCTTTTTTTGTGGTTTCTCATTAGGTTTTCGATTTCTGTTATGTCTAGCGACAATCTTGCAGTCTTTGGGTTTGTCAGTGTGTTCTTTCTTTTCACCGGTTGTTTGTTTGTTTTGTTTGTTTGTTTGTTTGTTTATTTATTTGGTAATGCGCACCAAACCCTTAGGTAGCCAGGCGCAACAGAACACATAAAATCTTATAGCTTAGTTACAGTACGTGGCACAAATAAGTACAACAGGTGCATAAATACATAAAATACAAAGCATAGCCTTTGTGAGTCAAGGAAACACTGACATGTATATCTATATACACACATACAACCATACACATATACAGCAGCATATATCTGTAGTACATACATATATAACAATATAGATAACCATACGTGCACAATTGCCCATAGTACATTGTGATTCAGCAGAAGCAAAGGCCATGTAAGGGCCGGGAGTGGTAGAGGTGATGTAGATCAAGTTAGGTGTCGTTGGTGAGCAGCCATTTGAGTACCTTACGTCTACATTTAGGGTAGGGTTGTTCTAGTCTAAGGTCAAGTGGTAACTTATTCCATCATTGTGCAGCTTTAACAGAGAAGCTGGTTCCTCCCGCTGTCGATCATTTGAACCTAGGAATCTCCATCATGAATGTGTTGGCAGATCTCGTACGGCGGGTAGCTGTTCTTCTAGTGATATTTTCCACTAAGTATGGAGGTGCTAGGTTGTTCAGACATTTCGAGGTGAGGGAAGCTGTTTTGAGGAGGATTCGGTCCGTTATTTTCAGCCAATTAACCTCTTTCCTGAATTTGGTAATATGCTCTCTATGGGGGATATCCAGCGCTGCCCTCAGGGCGTTATTCTGCAATCTTTGAATTTTATCTGTGATATATTTGTTAGCTCCTGAGTACAGGGCATTGCAATAATCTAATCTCGACTTGATAAGAGCATTGGCTAGTGTGATACAGCTAGCACTAGAGAGGTACGGTCTGCATGCTCTGATTAGTTTGCAAGTGTAGGTTGTGGATGAGCCGAGGGAGTTGACTTGCTTTTTGAGTGTGAGAGAGGAGTCCAAGTAGAATCCTAGAGTTTTAACCACAGACATCACCTTAATAGAGTTGTTATCAATGTTGAAAGATGTGTAGTTTGGGCTAAGTTTTTGGATGTTGGCTTCAGAACCTAGGATTAGTATCTCTGTTTTATCGTCATTCAGGCAGAGGCCATGGGACGCCATCCATGCCTGAATGAGGGTGTAAATCTTGTTCACCAATCTTGTTGTGAATATCTACGGCTTTCATATAATGCTTGTCATTTCTTTTGGGCTTTTGTAGCTCTTTCTTGCTGAGTTAGCGCTTTATGCTCTTTTGGTGTCACATCTAGTGGCGTCTTGCTAGTTTTTTTTATCATCTTTGTCCATGAAAGGAACGTTCCATTCATAATGGTTATTGGGTGAAAGAAAGGTCGCACTATTTTCCGTTTTTAGTGTTGTCTCACTCGGCATTGTTCCATCTGTAGTGCATTTGTTCAGCAATTCATTTGGGTCTGTTGTAATGTTGTTTCTTGTTTTGATAGCTTCTTCGCTGCTATCGTATTGAACAGGTGTGGTTTGTTCTGTTTCTATCTCGTTACTTTCTTCGTGTTTGTTCGTGGGCAAGTTTTTCTTTTGCACCGTCTTCTGTTTATTTTCTGAGGATTGGGGCATGTCCTCTTTTGTTGTAAGGCTTATGTCATCATTAGAGTCAAACTCTTCTTTGCTTCTCATTTTGTTTTTTCTTTCCTGTTTCGGGGTACTCTGCTTCTGCGACTTCTGCTCTATTTCTGTGGTTGGATGATTATATTCAATCGTGTATAAGGCTTGTGTTGTTGATGGCCATCTTTCGCTATCTTTTGTTATTTCTCTGTTGCGTGGAGTACATGCATGCGCCATTTTTGTTTCAATCTCTTTTCTTTCTTTTATTGTGGGGCCTTCTTTTTTATTATTCGTTTCTACATCCTCTTTTATATTTTTTCTGTGTGTATTTGTTGGATTCGTCTCAGGAGTCTCCATCGTTTTTTTCCAGAGCCTCGTCTGTGGCGGGGTCAATTCTGTGTTTCTCTCATGCTTTGTTGTGCTTGTCATTGCCTTCTGCTTTCTGGTGTCTGTGGTGACTTGGTAGGTGGGCAGTAATGTTCCACCTCTCTCCTTGTCTTGGCTATCCTCCAGACAATGGGGCCCACGTCGCATACAGGGTTCACTGCTCCCCTTGGCTCTGCCTCCAGCAACAGCGTTCCCCTTGTATGGCAAATGCTCCACTGAGCAGAAATTGCTGGAAGTCTCGGAGCAGCTCGCCTACCTTACTCGAAATCCCCAGGTCTCAAAGCCCCCAGACACAGATGGTTGTGTTTCTTTCCTTTTAATAAAGGTGGCGTGAGTTCAAATATTGAATAATCAGAGAGGTCACCGTTTACCTGCTTCAATATGTCCCTTCAATGCTCCCGTTTTGGAGCACTTTATATGCTGGTGGATCAAAGGCTAATAGCCCGCAGTCTCCATCAGCGTGATGCAAATTTCCTCGTAGTACTGTGTTTTCTCGAAAACTCTATCAGATCAGGTCAGATAGGTGTACCCCTGGCTGTGTAGGGCAGTCTTCCAGCGTTAACGTGTAAATCTTTTTCTTTAACGATTAATCAGTGTGTAGGTGTATCAAAGGCAAAATGCCCACAGTCTCCACCTATGTTCTCGAGGAATAAATTAACACAGTCTTAGGCCATGTGTTGGGCTAGCTAAGCCTTCTGAAGGAGCTAGTGGGTATTGTCGCTGGTGTTTTTTTTGGATCTTGGAATTTGATGATCTCTAACCTCACGAGTCGCGTCTTCTCATGTCTCAATGTGCTGTGGAGGAAGTTTTCGCTTTGATGGCTGCAGGGCAGGGTCTTTGTATGGAGTTTTGTAGCCTGTCACTTTCAGCCTCTTTCTTTTCCCCTTTTTTCCCCCTGCCGGTGTCGGGAGGATGCTGTCTTTTGTGGGGTGCTTCCAGCTACAAGCACCCAGCAAAGCAGCAAACAGTGAAACAGTCAGCGCAGAAGTAATACACCCTTTACTTGTGCGGGCTTAACGCTGCTAGGGTGTCGGTCTATGGCTTTTCAGTTCTGCTTCCTGAAGGGGGCGGAGCCACGCAGATCAAGATCCTTAAGGGGGCAGTGCAGTGCAGTGTCTATGCCAAAATCAGTAGTATCAGTATCCTCACTCACTCAAGAGTATGAAGTTCACAGTGCACAGTGCACACAGCTCCTTGCCTCAAAAGAGCCTCAAAAGAGCCGAATCTGCTTTCAGGAAATAAGCTGCCAGTGCAGTAGAGATGCAGCAACAGTGAAGCAGTCACCACAGAAGTAGTACACCCTTTACTTGCACGGCCACTCTTTTCACTGGATGGCTTTGGCGGAATGGCCTATGAATGCCTTCATCAACGTAATGCAAGCAGTGGCCAACGCATTCAACATCTCAAATGGTTGGTTATGTTTATAGTTCCATACACACTCACAGCAAGGAACACCATTGGTGGCAGAACCATTTACAATGGAAACATGAGTGTGATAAGTGCGGGCAAGGAACAGAAGGGATGAAGTGGCAAAGGCAGTACCCTCCTTCACATTTCAAGCATCACATACTGCCCTCTTCTGCATTAAGTCTGGGGAGGGAAACTGGAAGGAGCATGTCCACCTGATTATGCGGTCAGAACATACAATGTACAATGACAATTACAATAAATAAAACAAGCTACATCTACAGATTCAAAAGGGTAATATGTACCTGTTATGATTTCATAGCATGTAAGGAATTAAATGCAACTAGGTATGACATGCACAGGGAAATGTTGGATGCAAGAGGATACAGAGAATATCCAGATAACTCTCAGTTCTCTGACCCACTTTCTAATAATGAAACAAACTACTTCATGTGACTGGCAGTATACACAGGATTAATGTGGCACAAATTCAATGGACATAATTATAAGGTACACCTTTATACACGAGAGGATTTCTGGCTCTGTGGGGGGAGGGTTTATAAAAAATTGCCCAGCAATTTGGAAGGTATTTGCTCAGTGGGACACTTAGGCCCGGATGTAACTATAAAGGGACTAAGTACAAGGATGCACCGGGCAACAAAGGAAAGGGAGTGACAACGCACTAGTAATTAACAGCACAGGCTTTCATCAATTTATAAGAATATGCCTGCCCTTACTAGGGATATACGAGCTGGAAAGAGAAATCATAAACATAACAGCATCATTGGAGATCTTCAGAAAATGCAACGACAAATGCACTAGGGCACATGCAAGGGGAAATACAAAGCATAGGTGCAACTACAATGCAAAACAGAATGGCTCTGTATTTATTACTAGCTCACAAGGGTGGAGTATGTGCAACTTTTAATAGCTCCTGCTGCGTATACTTAGAGTATGATGGCTTTATAACTAAGAACATCCTACTGGACAAGCAAGAATATTCCACCAGGTAGCGATAGATTGCAGTGGGGCTGTTGATAGGTGGCCATGGTTGACAGTCTGCTCAGGCGTTTGGTTCCTGCTTTCATTATATGCCAGCTTTTCTACTTCTGGTCTACCGTGTGGTTATTTTGGTGTGTTAAAGTGTGGAGGGCGTTGCTGTCATTGGGGAGAAGGACTGACACTGTAACAAGTGGTGCCGAAACCCGAGAATTAACCAGGCACTTTTAATAGTAGTTAACACTGTAGGGGGATCCCCTATTTTGACCATGGATCATTTTACAGGTGTGACAATCAATTGGGCTGTCCGGTCTATTACATGCATAGGCAGTATTTGGTCTCCACTGTTCATTAACATGACGCTGATTTCTCCTTGATAGTCAGCATCTATTACTCCTCCCCATACTTAGATGCCCTTCAATGCTAATCCAGATCCAGGGACAATCAATCACATATGTTCTGGTGGAATCTGTACTCCAATACCAGTCTCAAAGACTATTATACCTCTGGGTCCTAATCTGATTTCTTTGTGAGCATGCAAGTCTACTCCTGCAGATTCTGGAGTTGTGGGGTAAGGAGCTAAAGCGCTATGCGTAACCTCCCAATAAACTAAAGTTTATGTAGCTGAATTAGTTTGCATCTAAACTGCAGGTGTTAAGAAGCGAGTCAAAGGTGACTCATTCTCAGCCGAAGGCCTGTTATTCAGTATCTGCACAGCATCAAACACATAATCACGCCAGCCTACCAAACTGCCATTTCCTGATTGGCACTATTGTTCTTTCAACAAAGAATTAGTTCTCTCAATCAAACCCGCCGCTTCGGGGTGATATGGTACATGGTAAATCCCCTCAATATTTTTCTTTTGACAGTACTCCTGAATCAATTTGCCTTTGAAATGTGTGCCATTGTCAATCTGAACTTGAAGGGCACACTGTAATGTAATATGATTTGATCTAATAACTTAGTAGTGTTCAATCGTGTGACCCTCTTGCATGGCAACATCATAAAAATATCCTGAAAAGGTATCCACAATGGTACAGGCATATTGGCAACCTTTACTGATTGGCAGAGATCTGATATAATCGATCTGCCAGATATGACCTGGTAACTTGCCTCTTTGCAAAGTGCCCTGGATAATATGAGAGATGGATCATGTTGATGTTGACACAATGCAGATTATTGTTTCATTATGTGCAAATACTGTTACTTTGTTTCTTTGACCATTACTTTGCAACAATGTGAATATGATGTAATATTTACTTCACAAAGCAATACTAACACACTCTTGATTCATACATTGTGACGTGGTTTAGTTCTATGTAAAGAATCACATTATCCATATTCTGTTCATTTACTGTATTATGAATATAATATGGTTCTGCTGAATAAAAGCAACATGTTTTGAGCACGTAAGCAATGGCTCAGGGTATATATTTGGAATTTATATCCAGAATAAAATAACCCTTTCATTATGATACTCAGCTTACTTTTGAAGCACTATTAGAAAATAACACACTGATACAGCAGAGTAGAACACTCTAAGCGAGACTAGAGTGAAAAACATTTCTATGTGGCTGGAGCCCCCCTTTTTGATACCATTCTGTTCTAGCTCTACCTCCTGCCACAGAACTAGGGCTATCCCTTCAGTTACCAAGATGTTGACACACAGAACATTGCAAAATGATTGTTTTCACTAGCTCTGACAGGATATTAATCCCTTGAGATTGTGCCCACCTGCAAGTAGCTTTTTCTCCCATATTTCCAACTTTCTGGTGAGCTCACTTGGCCAAACCCTCCAAATCGCCCTCCTCAGCCTCTGCATCCACAGATGAAATCTTGGTGTGTTCATCTGCAACAGAATTGAACCAACATTCTAATGAGTCAGTAGTACAGTGCACATTCACACGATACACTGTTACCTCACTTTGTGATAGAATTTCCTAGATATCTTGCCACAGTTCCTTTCCCCACAATTCTTTTGAATTAATTTCCCACCCATTGTATTGCCATGCGTCATGATGCCTACCCCCGGGCATCAGGACCAAGGCCCTCAGCTCCGGGAGCAGGCATCCAGACATTTGTTTAAAGCTCAACAGCCCCGGCTAGGGGCTGTCTGGGTTCAGTCCTGGCGCCTTAGGTGCCAGGCTCATCATAGAAATCAGTCCTGGCGCCATAGGCGCCAGGCTCATAGACTTTACTTACCTGATGCAGACCATGCTGCAAAAGAGTCCAAGCCTACATGAGGCCTGGATGGGACTGTTTTGTTACAGGGACTATTTTTTACTCGGGCGTGGCTCCAGGGAACTTCTTACCTGGAACTACTTTGGAGGCTATTTAAACCACACCCGAACAGCAGCACATGCTTCGCGTTATTCTGCATCCAGCAGCGTGACGCTCACCGTGCCTGCAGCCAGCATCCAGTCTTCTGCCAGGCCCGCGTGCCTGCAGCCAGCATGCAGTCTTCTGCCACGCCCGCCTCGAATCCGGAGCTCCTAGAATGAAGAAGAAGAAAAGGACAAGGTTAGAAAACAAACTTATTTCAAATTCCTCACCTAATTCCGGAACCATTTTGTCTCCGGACCTGGAAAGTACATCACTCCTGCATGCGTTGCTTCGCCAGCTCCAGCACGGCGCCATACTCACCAGTTCTCACAGCATCTTTCGATCCAGCACTGTCTCCATCATTTCTTCGACGTAATCCGGCACCTAGGGGACACAAGAAAAAACAAGGTGAGCCAAGGGAATCAACAAATACAACCTCTTACCACCATAGACTTACCTGATTTACCACCGGCGGTATTATTCCATAACTCTCCACATTTTCCTATGCCACATCTGTAAAGAGGGAGAAAAACAACATGTTAACGCATGCAATAGTTACCGGACAGGGTTGGGTAACACAGACTCTTACCTGAACGCCAGCAGCAGCTACGAGACCTTCTTCTCACGAACTCAGTTGCAATTTAAGGAAGGAAGGGGACAAGAGTGAACATCGGGCACATTGAGCTCTTTGAACTTGATACTTACCAATCCCGCCAGGGACTTCAGAGTAAATACTTACCGGAACTCTCCCAACGCCTTCAAACCAGTGAAGTAACTGGTATCTAAGCACCCCTGCAAGACACGCAGGATGGAGAGCTCATCTTTTACGAACATAAGATGAGGTTACTAAGGGGATATCGGAGGTGATTAGTGGGGGAGAGCGAGAACAGTTGGGAGGCCATCACTAAAACCCACAGGTGGTTAATCCCTGTCTCCACTTGCAGGAAAATACTTCTTCGGGTCCAGCAGCCAAGACTAGGCGGGCCAGTCCAGACAGTCATCTCTGCACTACGCATCACGTTGAAGGAGACCACAGCTGTCCGGGTCCGATCGACACCCATGTGGGGTCCAGGTGACCGTAACACCATGTCGGAAGCCACACAGCTAGCCCATTGGCCACTGACCATGAATCTGTGTACAAATGACATTGACCAGGTGTTTCTTGTTTCAAAGCTTTATATATTACATAGAGTTCTGCAAGCTGACTGCTCTTCCCTTTACCTGATGTTGTTAAGTTCTTTTTTGTCTTGGGATTATATGACACAGCTTTCCAGTAGTGCTCAGTTCCTATGTAGCGAGCAGAGCCATCAATAAACCAGGCATGTCTGTCTTCTCTACTGTCAAAACCCTATAAGGTACTCACCATTTCACTGGAGATTCAAGCACTTCGATTACTTCCTGTGGTAATCTACAGGTGGTATATTAGCCACCTGTTCATGTAGTTTAACAACCCCACCCTTTCCTTATTTTGCTCTGTCTTAAATGTATCATTTCCATTTGATCATAGTGGCTTCTTGGGCGTGACCTATCCTGTGTGTCTTAGGAGAGCTCAACACACACTGCATAATTGGGATTTCGGGTCTGATCAGTACATCATGAACCACTGTCAATAGTTATGTATCAATAAGAGCCCAATAGTATGCTAGCAATTGCTTCTCAAATGGAGTGTACTTATCAACAGCCTCAGGTAATTTGTGACTCCAAAATCCCAAGGGAACTCGCTTATTGTCTTGCTTGTACCACAGACTCCAGTTAGCAAAATATTTTGTACAGATACATTCATTTCCACTTCTCCTGACTCCAAAGGTCACAAATTGACCGCTCAAACACTCTCTGCTGCTCCTCGCTCCACTAAAATTCATATTTCTTTTTTGTCACTTTGTAGATTGGGGCCAAGATTTGCCCTAAATGTGGTATATGCTCTATCCAAAATCCAAACCGCCCTATGAACTGCTGAGCCTGTTTCTTGTTCCGTGAAGTGGTAAATGTAACTATCTTTTGTCTGGCTTTTGGCACTATCTCGGTCCCCGTTATGCCACTGAATTCCCAAGAATACTACCGTCCAAACTGGCCCCTGAATCTTGTTAGGGTCAATTTCCCAGCCTTCCTTCTTCAGGCCATCAATGATTGCTTGCCACAGAGTTTGCACAATGTTCTCATCCTTGCCCTGAACCAGAATATCATCAATGTAATGTGAGATTTGCATGCCAAGCTTAAATGGTATTTTGTCTAAGTGTTCTGGGTTGGACTATGCAAGTACCCCATAGGCAATCTTGTGAAATTGTACTGATGCCCACCCCAGGAAAATGAAAACTGCTCCTGGCAATCGTTGGCAATTGGCACAGAGAAGCATGCATTTGCACATCTAGCACAGCTTACCAGGTTCCCTCAAACCTCTGTATGTTATCAATCAAAGTGACAGTATCTGGCACTGCAGGAACTAAAGGGGGAGTGTATTTTTTAACTTCATAGTCATTCTCCAGCTTCCATCCCCTTTTTTCACAGGCCAGACCCGATTGTTCCAAGCAGTAGAGACTGGGCTTAACAGTCCTGCCTCTACACTTTTAATGGTATCTGAAATGTCCTTATGTCCCCCGGGAATTCAGTATTACTTCATAGACACATGCTTTGCAGCCAAAGGAACGTGCACCAGAGGGGTTTTCAATTTGACCACAATCACTGAACTACAAGTCAATGCATTCACTCCAAACTGATAGGTTTATCCTACTGGTCCTAGAGTTAACCCATCCAGAATGTCAAATCCAATGATATATTCATGGAATCGGGACAATCAATACTTGAAATTTCTATTTTTTCAAATTGCCTATCTTCATTTCCACTCTTGTCTGTACTGCTGGTGTCTCTTTTCCTCCCAGCCCAGTAATGGTAAAGTGCTGAACTTTAAATCTTGAAGGATTTCCATGAATCAGTGACGCCTGTGACGCGGTATCAATCAAAGCTTCCAAAATATCTTAACATCAACATGAGGTTGTCTGTCAACTTTTCTACCAGCTGAACCTGCCAGGACTTGGCCATAATTCTAGTCAAATTTAGCACAAGTGTACCCAGACTCAGCCTCTAATATTTCATTCACTGTTTTTCTTAACTCAGCATATGTTGGCTGATACTGGGAAGGGATCCCCAAGGACCCTTCTCCCTGCTGCTCCTCAGGAGGCGCTGAAGGTGAAGTGTCTCCTCTCTGTTTGGACACCACCTGTCTCTTGACTTGTTTATAGCACTCTTTCCCAGAAAACCCTCTCTTTTTGTACAACTCAAACATCTCCCATGGCACACCATCTTTCAACTATGCCTGAAACATGTCCTTTCTTCACACCTGGGAATCTCAACTATCTTGTCTCCTGCCTTCTTTTCTTCTCTTACTGCGCCCCTCTCTCTCTCGTGGTTTGTCCTTGCCTTTGTCCCATTCACCCAGATCTGGCAATTGTAGAATAGCATCTACCACTTCATCAGTTGACTTTCCAGTCATGCCCACCAGCAAAGTCATAATGACACTCTTATATGCGGGCAGGGCAGTTCTGATAACCATATTTCTCGTTGGCACTGACAGAGGCACCACCCCCATGTGTACTGGTTCATCTACGTGAACTGCTTCCTTCATAGAATGTTCTCTGATTTTTCGGACTGCATCCTTTAAAGTATATCACTTTTTCTCTTCAGTGGGCCAATCCGTGGTAACAGACTATTTGCGGTTACACCCCTGAGCTGCTAGGTGCAACAAAAATACCTCAGAGGCCTGACAATTCACATTGTGTTGAGACCCAGCCTGCAATACCTCCTGTATATTGGTGTCAGTAGATAGAGACAGAAGCATGGGGAATCTGTGCAATTTATTAACAGGGCCCCAGCACGTCCATCATGCATGCGCACCATACCAGGTGAGTAAGGATTCCCCTGACTTTTGTCTCAATCGAGTAATAATTTCACCCACTTCCTGCTGTGTGTAACCATCCAGTGTGGTCAAATCCAGAACACCCCCACCTGGATTGTGTGGGTGTGGGCCTGCCCTACATCTAGTCACTGGGTTAGCAGTAACAGTCTTCCCATCCTGTTTCAGTGTAGACTCTGCCTTGAATTGAGGACTATGAGCTGATTCACTTGAATCCCAAATATCGCCATCCCAAAAATCCGGATGCCAATTTCATCCAGCAGTGACAATCACAGCTGCCACTTCTATTTGTTTAGATTGATTCTCTGCTTCCTATACTTATATTTGTCAAACCTGACAGCTGTTCTTTCAACCACCTCTTGATATGTAAAGGCCTTGTCATGCCAGATTTCTAACTGCAATTGCTGCATCAGAGAAATGTGTTTCTCAGCAGCCACTTCTTTCTCTAAACACAACACATCTTCTTGTAATTGCACATATCTCTGATGCATTTTCCTGTAAGCATGCAGGAGAACCCACCCCACCTTCCTTGCGCTGTAAATTCCAATCCCTTCTGCACTGACATCTGATGTAAACAAGAAACGCTCTCACCGGGCTCTGCACGGTCAAAGTCTCATCCTATGGATCATTTAACCCAGTACTGCCCCACTCTATAGCTAATTTATCATACAGACCTTTAGTCCAGCCACGAATAATAATATCACAAGAATCTCTGCCAGCGGAAGAACCCTTATCTCGCTTCTTAAACAAGGAATGTACATTTACAGCAATTTGCAGCTATCTATGTATGATGAATAATTCACCACGGTCTGAATAAAGCCACGATAAGCAATCGCACACAAAATGTTTATCAACCCAGTCAAGCTCTCACTTAAAAAAAAAACACAATAAATCTCCCCTTTCAACGCACAAGCACATATTCTTGGATGCCAGGGATTTTACAGCACAAGGCAGCCAATGTTCGCGACACCAATTGTTTTGCTTTTCCAAAATGTGCACAGATATAGTGCTTATTTTTCACCTGAGTACACTAAATGAAAAAACCTTGTAACTTGACACACAAAGCACATACTCAGATTTTAACATGTCTCTTTATGGCCATGTTATTCTCAATCAGCATACATAACAAGATAAATTCAATAAAGAATGATTAGTAAATGGTTTAAGTATACTACACCATTCAGGACATTGAAGAACACCTCCTCGTCATAGCCAGCATCACTTATAAGCTCCAAAGACAGTGCAGGCACAAGATATTATCCCTGTAATGGGAATGGAAAGCCATCCGTCCACCTTTCCTGATGTTTTACTGTCTGACTGTGCCCGGGGCTCGACATTTTAAACATTACAGAAATGTTTAATGACATTTTCCAGAACTCTCTGGCTTTCCACCTGTTCCCAGTTCTCATGGATCATCGGCCGAAAGACCCATGGTCACTTGAAGAGGAAACTATTCCCTTTCTCATGGGAGTGCGAAAAACAGCATAACTTTCCTTTGGCTCTTGCAATGTTTATCAGGCTCCAGCCAGCACCTTTCTTCAAAACAGTCCTTGAAGCAATGGAGAATAATATAAGCAGTGAGCCTTGCTGAAAAACATGTTTGCCAGTGAAGCAGTGTTGAGACTTCCATTAAATGCAGAGCTCACTGAGGAAGAAAAATGTCCATTGCTGCTCTGGGCTCACACATAATGCATTTCATACAGGCTCCATGTTTATAGTAAATAAAAACATTACATTTCAAAAGCAGTACAGCCTCATTTGGAGTTTTGAGGTATTTTCTTGGCAAATAACACTAAACTTAAGCACTGTTACCACAGTAAGCATGCAGTAACTGCATGTTCTTCATAAGTTAACGCCATGCAGACCCTTCGTTTAGTCACTCCACATTTAAGAGTCCATTGGACTCTGAGCGCGTTGCATTTTTCTGCATGCAGTCATAAATTAAACTCTAACATTGGTGGTGCAGTGCCAGTTGCACACCTTACCTGCTGAAACCTGCTATTTTCTTAGGTAAATATGGAGAATTCATCTGAGAAAGTCACCCTGGTGGCGATAGTCAACAACCACCAAAGTGACCCCTCAAGAAGGCACACACCCTAGTGAAAAACCCTGAAGGGAAAACCCTTCCATATGTGGTGAGGTAATGGAGTCAGGTTGGTCGCACCAGCACCAGTGGTTGGTCAAGCAGATGTTAGCGCAGGCAGTTTCAGACCAGGTGCAGTAATAAAATAAGGATCCAATGGAGAAAAGGAAAAGCAGAAGGAATAGGCTGATCAAAGGAAGGAAGGTTCATAAGAGCAGGGGGATGAGGCAACAGGGCAGAAGTGTGACAAAGGAAGAGGAATGTGGAAAATGGAATACCGCGGCATACACCCGCTTAATATGGTTTGTCTTTCTACAGTCCAGCCTACATTTTATGCCAGTAAAGATGGTCAAGCCCCTACCATGTCTGTCCCGGAAATTCACCATGTAGAAAGAGGTGGACCACGGGTATGGTGGCTGTCATCTCAGAGGAGGCATTCAGGCAGCTACTCCTGCAACAATATAATTAACCACAGTGAAGCACTGCCAGAGCTGCTGGAAGCCCCATAGTCCACTGACCAGCCAATGACAGCAGTAGATCAGGTAATGTGTAACAGTATGCCCCCTCCAAAAGGGTTGAACTCTCTGATCGGGGGGGAGGGGTCACACACAGAGGAGGCAAATTCCCCTATTCTATTGCAAGGATCCTAACCTTCCCAATCCACAAGATATTGTAAGCAGCCTTTGCGAATCTAAAATTGAAAATTCCCTTACCAGCATATTCAGAGTGAATATTGTACAAAATAGGAGGTGGAGGAATAGGTTGTGGGGCATTTATTCTGGTATAGACAGGATTCAAGTGAGAACCATGAAAAAACAGATACATCAAATGCCAAGTAGGGGGTAACCGAAGATGGATGGCAATCAACTTGATCTGTTTCTTGATAAGGAAGAGACCAAAGTACCTAGAAGCTAATTTATAGGGCATCAAATGACGGTGGTAAATATTTGGAGGCCAAACACACCTTTGCTCAGGCCTTGAAAGGATGGTAGTCTTGTCTCTTACAATCTGCTGGTATCTTAATTCGGTCTTGAATTACTTCGAGTTTGGGGGTGGCAATTTCCTGAGCTTCATGGATGTTTCAAAGATGCGCATCCAAAGAGGGTACCTTGGAGTCTGAGCATGAAGTGATACATACAGATCCCAGGGCGAGTCCTGTATATGCAAAAAAGGACTTAACTTGGTCAAAAAGTGCATGGAGGTAATGTGATGGAACTTGGCAGAGGGTAACATTTCTTCCCAGTTATCCTGGGTGGCCGAAGAAAAACAGTGGACATACTGCTTGAGCGACTGATTCAGATGCTTGGTCTGCCCGTTTGTTTGAAGATGACATCCTGAGGATGGGCCTTTTCAATTTTTAGTCTGCGACAGAGTTGGATCCACAAGAGAGATGTGTATTGAGTACATTGATCTGAAATAATATTTTCAGGCAGTCTCAGAATAAAACGGAAAATGTTTCATAGTAATACCTCAGTCATTTCCTTCACAGTTGCTAATTTTGGAAGTGCAGAAAAGTGTTCCTATTTAGTTCAATAGTCCACTGTTACCTTGAAAGTAGTACTTCCATTTGATGGAGGTAGATCTGCAATTAAATCAGTTGAATGCCTTGCCACAGAATGGTTGGATTAGGAAGCCGTTCAAGGTGCTGTACAGACAGTGACAGGGATTATTGGACTGAGCACATGTATTGTATTGTATTGTATTGTATATATTATTATAAAGCGCTTTATACCAAAGCGCTGTACAGTTACAACAACAGGGTACATTTAACATAACAAAAATTGTAACAACAGAAGCAAATTACAAACATTAATCAGTCACCAAAAACAGAATGTAGAGCAATTATTCAGAAGATATAATGACATATTCTACCATGTCCTTAGAGATTTCCAATCCCCTGAATTACCTGTCAATTGAATACCTCCTGATGCCCACCATGGGGTTATCATGACAAAGTTGCAGAGACCGTAATTGTAGCATTCTGTTCAGAATAAAGAGTCTGTCTTGGTAAAAAAGTAGATTCCCCATTTATACAACAGGGCCTTTTCTGGATCGAGATGCAGTGGAGACTGGGGGCTCTCAGTAAGAGAAGAGGACACAGATCCAATGATCAGATATTTGGTTTTATGTATTCACATGAAAAAGGGTGAAGAGTGTCTGATATGGTGTTTCTACCCCAGGAATGTAGGTTGTCCACAACCTATATTGCAAGACGTATGTCCACCTGGCTTGGCAGCTGTCTCTATCACTGAGAAGTTCCATTCATAAGGGATCAGTTTCCTTAACAATTAGGCCACTGGGCGTTCCTAGCCATCTTCAGCTTCCTGCTTTAGTATGGCCCAAATAGCACAGCCTGAGGCATCCTATTCAACTATAAATGGTTGAGTTATGTCAGGGTATCAGAAAATTGTGGAGGATACAAACTGAGTTTTAAGGAAACAGAAAATCCATAAAAAGGGTTTCTTCCGACAGAGTACATTAGTGATTGGAACAGCTATTCTCAAAAACTGAGACATGAATTTCCTGTAAAAATGTAACAGTCCCAGAAAGCGTGGTATGTCTTTGATGCTTCTTTTCTTAGTATCCATCGAGAAGTAGTCTGGCGATAGAATATATCCGAGATAAGAGATGGCGGTCATGTTCAAAGTGCGTTTTTCAGGTTTAGCAAACAGGTGGTGTGCCCTCAGTTGAGAATGAACTTTGTGAAAGTAAATTGCCAGATATGAGGTCCATACACTGTTGAAAAATAGCAGGAGCATTAGTTAGGCCAAAAGGCATTACCCGGTTGTCAAAGTGCCCAAGGTGGTCTTCCATTCACCCCTTGCATTATGTGTTTTAAATGGAAACCCCAGAAAGGTCGAGTTTGATAAATATGTTTGCACCCGTTAGGGCCTCCAGGATATCTGGAATCAATGGTGATTGGTATTTATCCTTAGTGGTGATGTAGTTAAGACCAAGGTAATCAGTGCATGGTTTAAGTTGGTGTTTTTTTGGAACAAAGAAAGATGCTGCTGCAGCAGGTTACTTTACTCGGTTGATAAGCCTGATCTTTATGCCAGTCTATAGATATTCTAGTAACTCTCTCTTCTCAGTCTCTGACAGAAAAACATGCAGCAAAAGGTTTCAACTACACAACGTGGTTTTGAGTGGAACATTTTTATAATATCACAAGAAAAGACTTCTTGTTGCCCATCGATATTCATGTGCATGGGTGCTGTGTTTTCTGTTACTGAACCCAAATGTAGAGGTTCCCCTTCAATGATAATAGCTGTCTCTTTCAGAAGAGGGGACATCAACACGCAAATAGTCCACTATTGACTGACTAAGTTGCCAGCAGCCCCGGAATCCACCAGGGCAGGAATTAGGATGGGGTAAAATTATCCAAAGCAAGCTTCATTTGTACAACCAAGAGGCTCACCAGTGAGGTACGGGTCTCCAATGCTTTTTGAGGATATTTCTTAGTGGGGCAACAAGTATCTTCTATTCCAATCATTGTTCCCCCTGCAACTGAGATGGATAGCTTCCTGATCTTCTTCTAGAATCAAGGGGCCAATCATTAATGATATGACCCTTTAAACCACAATACATTCAGAGGCCTAGCTGTCTGCAACAAGTTCTCTCCTCCAGAATCATAGGTCCCCTGGAGGTTCCCAACTGCATGGAGTCTTCTCAAGTAGGGGTCTTGAGTGGGCATGCAGGGTGCTATATCTGGAACGCTTCTTCTCCACCCACTTTGCTTGTAGCCTTAAAGTAAGTTGAAGAAACATTGCAACTAATTTCCAAAAGCTTGCTAGTCTGGAAACGTGAGTCAATTCATCCTTGAGGACACCATGCAATTCTTGCCGAAATAAAGAGAAACCTGCATCATCCTGTCATCTGGTTTCTTCTACTAGTTATTTAAAGTGGGTTATATAATCCGGGAGAATAGAGCCACCCTTCTGGCAGTCCAACAAGCATTTCTGGCTGAATATATGAGTTTGGAACTTCCGAATATAGAACAGAAATACTGACCAAAGTCTACATAGTGGTCCAAAAATGTGCTAGCCACCAGTACCATTGGGGTAGGCAATGCCAAGGTGCTCACTTACTAATCAGGTAGCCCACCCTAGCTTTATCCATAGTTAAATGAGCAGGCCTCAACATCAATGGGACCAAACACGCATTCAGGAACTCGTTAATCCTTTTTGTATTCCTTGAGTATGTCCCACACGACAGTTCTTCAAGTGGATGTTGAAGGGCTACAGTGTACAAGGCTGTGATCCTCTGCCAAAAGACCACATTCTCTTGGTGAAGCACCTGAATTTTAGCAGTGCACACCTCTCTTCCCTGTATTGCCAACCTTCTGCATGGCGCCAATGAACGTTTGATCCTGGTCCATTTTGCTCCTAGCATGATTTCATAGGTGCCTTGTTGTGCTAATTGCAGGTCCTACCTCCTGAAACTTGTCCTTTTCTTTGGTGAATATATGGCATCCCTCTGAGAGAGCCACCGTAATGATGCCGGTTCCATGTGTTAATATTGCCACAAAAATGTTGCCATACAAGAATGGTAATGTTTTTTGGCTGTGATAATACCCGATGGAACATGCGGGGGACACCCCTCTAACCCCTGCTCCCATTTAAACCTAATATTAACCCCATCAATAATATTTCCTAGGCCGTTTTCCGATGGCTATATATGGTGATATTATTGATGGGAATAATATTACGTGATACCTCCCAGCCTAGGGAAAAAACCCAAATCGGCAAATCCTTCCAGAAGCAGTGAGGAGATGGTGTCCAGCTGGTCACAAGGGAGTCAGTAGCTGTTCAAGTAGATGTCAGTAGAGGCTGTTCCCGATCATGCGCAGTAATAAGGTAAGGACCCAATGGAGAAACAGGGAAATGCAGCAGGAATAGGAAGGACGAAGGAAAGCAGATTGACAAAGAAAGGGCAGAGACAACAGAGCAGTAGAGCGACAAAGGAAGGTGAATTAAGCAATAGTACCCAGTCACATAAATAGCTGTACATAGATGCATTAAAGATTTAATACGTGTAGGGGTTTACATAACAAATATATATGTTGACTTCTAACAATGTTGTGTTGCACTACTATAACTTCATAAGTTTTCAGTAAACTGAAACAAAAATTACCTTGTATGAAGCCTGTAGGACTTTTTTTTTATGCAGGGCTGGATAGTTAACAATGTGGCGAGAAATTGATTTTTTCAGCAATCAGAAGGTTACCCTCTATAAAGGTATAATTAGATCCCCAACCCCATAATACAACGTTCCGCTTTAGTATTTTAAAAAGACATTCCAAAGGAGCATTACAAATGAAGCCTACTTGATTGATGAAATCCTCACATTCAATCATGCAACTAGATAGTGTATAACATGCATCAATCAGACCAAGGAACTTGATCTATTCCAGCAAAGCATCCTCCTCAGTTAACCTAATTCTCATATGTACTTTGATTCTTCTCAAAGTGGCTCAGGTGTATAATGACAATGATATGAAACTCAATTTCACTATTTGGTAGAAGGCCTTGATTATCCTGGCAGAGTCCTCATAGTGAGGTATAAGCGAGTATTGTGTGACCCGATCTGCAGGACATTCTCCAAGCCATCTGTGATATCCTTAGGCCATTGCAGGAAACATTCCTGATCCTCCCCCAGTAAACAGGGCAGTTATGAAATGATGGGCTATAGCCCATCACAGCTGCAGGGATTGAATGAACTGGAACTAGGGGAATATCAGAGGCACCGAAGAGTCAAAACTCTTCAACCCTTCAGGCCCATCCTCATCATTTAATAAGTATACTACTATCCCAAAGGCTAATTTCACTTTTGAGAGGTTGAAAGCATAAAAAATAAAATTGAACATTTTGTTTCAACCAATATTAAATGTACACCTTCATTGATTGGCTGAGAACGTCTCCAGAGAACCCTGTGACCCCCTTTAGCAGAGGAACTACATTTATTTTTGTGCTAAATACATTTGTAATTAATTGCAAAATAGAAATGAATCACAGAGTCTTGTAGGTGCGCTCCAAAAAAAAAAAACTTTTTAATTTTCGTTATTAATATTGACAAAATTTCAATGTCCTATACTCTGTGTTTAATTGATACAGAATATTCCCACTTTTTCTTTTTTGTTCACTTTTCTTCCAAGCAAATTTATTAAAGATTTTTAATATAATGATTTTTTCCCAACATTTCCATTGGACACTTAATTCCTTATAGTCTGTGCGGTATGCACTAAATTGTCCTTTGTTTGTTGTATTTTGCCTCTTCCTTTGAGTATAGTTAATGCAATACGCACTAAAATACCCTTCGTTAACACGTGTTTCTCCGTCCTCTCAGACGGTTCATCAGGAGGGTTATAATGAGTTTTTGTGATAATTAACTCCGGGGGTCTGCAGGTCGCTCGGTGCTCTTCTCTGGGCTCTACGGGTGGGGGGAGTACGTGTTCTGCTTAAGTGTGGCACAATTTTTGAGTGGCAGACCATCTCTTTTCTGTGTCTAACCAAGGAGGTAGGGGATTGGTTCCTCCAACAAGTGCCACACAAGATGCGACACGGCTGAAAAGCCTAAAATAATTGAACCTAGGTCGCCAACAGAAGAGGTTGTACCAACATAGATCCTGACAGAACAATTTGTAATAACAATGTTAAACTACTGATATGATATATGATATGATATGATATGGCATTTGTAACGCGCCTATACACAAGTGTTTTAAGGTGTGACGAGGCAGGGGGGGAACAAGGGGAGACAGACAACGATCCTACTAGGCCAGGTGTCATTCAGATTGCGCAAGTGCAAGGGTAGCGGGGAAGGGAAAAGTGCATGGGGACAGGGAGAGGGGAAAGTGCAGTACAGGGTTATTAGCATACAGCATACAGGATAAATAACAAGGGCCAGCTGGTGGCAAGTGCGAGGTAAGTGGAGACAAGTGCTGGGAAGGGGGGCTGTAGGGATACAGACACAGTCCCGCAGTGCAGGGGTTGCCGGGGAGGCAGTGCAGGGGAGAGTGGCTGGGCCAAGGACCGAGAACGGTGAGTGACCCAGTTGCAGATTGCAGATTCAGTGCAGTTTCAGTAGTATTAGCCAGGGAGAGGGGGAGAGAAAGCAGAGGCAAAGAGGAAGGTTTTGAGGTGCTTCCGGAACCCGGAGATGGTTCTCCTCAAGTTTCAGGGAGGCATGAAGGCTGTTCCAGAGGGAGGCCCCTGCAGCGGAGAGAGATCTGCCCCCAACTCGTTTTTGGAGAAGTGGCTGACCCTGAGGGAGTTGGAGGCGGATGAGCGAAGAGCTCGAGAAGGAAGATATTTATGAAGAGAGAGTTGAAGGTATTTTGGGCCAAGGCCCCAGACAGCCTTATGGACAATGCAGAGGGTTTTGAACTTGATCCTCGCAGTCACTGGGAGCCAGTGTAGTGATTTCAGTCCTGGAGAGATACGGTCCCATTAAGGAATTGCAGGATTTGCAACCAAAAGGGGGCAGAACTATTTCCCCTACGGCCCTGAATAAAATCAGGTACCTAGGGATTTCTAACAATAATTATGTACCAATATTGTACTATACTGGTATATTATACGTTTCTATGATTAATGCAAGGACGCCTATAAAAAATACTGTTGTAATAAATGTCCTTATCATCTCTATGAACCTGGACTTTTTTTATAATGGAGTCCTGGTTCAATGACACCTGTGCCACTCATTTGTATCTCCTGGTGCTGGAGAATTTTCAAATTAAGTGGGAAAATAGAGAGCGGGCGAGGGGAGGAGGAGTGGCCATTATTGCTCGATCCTCCTGGGAGCTGCTGAATTTTCAAGTTTTAACTTGGGATACACAGTCTCAATTTATAAGCTGCACAATACATATATCTCACAACTGTTCCTTTCACTTGGTGTTGTGTTATAGACCCATAGGCCAAATAAGCTCTTTTTTTTACTAGGGCTTGATAGCTATCTGGGAGTAGAAGACCTAAATGACCAAAATATAATTGTTTTGGGGGATTTCAATATCTAGATAATCCAGAATACCTGCAGTTTAAGTATATCATGTCTTCTCATGATTTTTCCCTAATGACTGAATCTGTATCCCCTGTGGGGGGGTCACTGTCTGGACATAGTAATGCTGAGAGGGAAGACAGTATACCACCACGAGAACATACCAGTCACATGGTCGGATCACTTTGTGGTAAAATGTGCCACCCCGAAGGAGTTAAAACGACACAGAAAAACCACAAACTACAGTACCTGGCTAACGCGTAGTAAAAGAAAAATGGGTACCATTAGTGGCGCTGATCTATTGAAAGTTTTTATGCCTGCTCAACCGATTGAGGGTGCTTTGAATTATACACAAACCTCATGACCTGTCTATTAACTAATTGTGATAAGTTCTCTCCCATTACTTGTACCAATAAACCTAGTGGTAGTAATAACCAGTGGTTTAACAATTCACTGAGGATGCAGAAAAAAGAATATTGTTGCAAGTAAAAGTTATGGTTAAAAACCAGATCTCCTGCAGACCTCTTGGAGGCCAAAGTAGCCTTAATAAAGTATAAAGAGGGCATTGTGTAGCTAAAGCAGATTGTCTCAAAAAACCAAATAGATCTTGTCCTCAACAGACCAAAGTCCCTATTTGCAATCGTAAAAAGTGATATGTGCCCCTCATGTACAATTCTCCGTCTCACTCCTTCTCTATCCTTGGCTAACAAATGTAATATTTTCTTCACAGAAAAGATTGATCGGATCAGGACTAACATAGATTTAGAAACCTCGCCAGGATAAATTATTGATCTGAATACCAACATGAGGTCTAAGGCAGATCAGACATGTTCAAGGTTTGAATTTAAAACTGTGGAATTAGAGATGATTACTAATCTTATGTCCAAACTAAAACCCACCAACCATAACTATGACCAGATCCCTGCATATCTGGTCAGAAGACAAGTTGCAGCCTTAAGTGCACCCGTGTTGGCTATTGTAAATGCGTCTTTAACACAGGGTTGTATTCCAACAGAATTAAAAAAGTCCTACCCTTGTTAAAGAAAAACACATTGGATCATACAGTACATTCCAATTATTGCTTGGTTGCAGGCTTATCCTGGTTATGCAAGATTCTTGAGAAGCTCGTTATGATACAATTATACTATTTTCTGGAGGACCAGGACATTTTGGATTTGTATCAATCTGGTTTTAGACCAGGTCATGGGACCAAGACAGCACGTTTGTCAGTTTGGGATGACATTCTAAAGGCAGCCGATGAGGGAGAAATCAGCATGCTAGCCATGCTGGACCTCTCAACTGCCTTTGATACAGTAGACTTTGTCATCCTT
Organism: Ambystoma mexicanum; assembly: GCF_040938575.1. NCBI lineage: Eukaryota > Metazoa > Chordata > Amphibia > Caudata > Ambystomatidae > Ambystoma > Ambystoma mexicanum. The sequence goes on along the minus strand of NC_090921.1, from coordinate 1,062,209,357 downwards.
ATCTCAAGACTCTCTGCAATGGCTCAGGTCTCTAATGTATCATTGCAATCGCTCACTTCTCTTTTAAATAACCGATCTCAGCAGGTTAAACGGGGTACTTTTATTTCTGATTCTCTAGCAGTTAAATATGGAGTCCCCCAGGGTTCTTCATTGTCACTGCTGCTTTTTAACATTTATATCCGCCAACTGCTCAATATTTTTGCAGAATCTGGATGACTCTATCACTCCTATGCTGATGATACGCAGATATATGTGCGACTAAATGAAACTATGGAAGCTACACAAAGAATGCTTGCATGTGCCAGTCAAATTAAGAGCTGGATGGTTGCCAACAAGCTCCAGCTCAGCCCAAACAAAACAGAGGTCATTTTGTTTGGTCCCAAGACAAAACTGGCAAAAACTCTATCATACTTGCCCTGTCCAGAGTTATTTGAGGTTTATACATCATTTGCTACAAAAGTAAAAAACCTTGGATATATCTGGCAGGCAAACCTAAGCTGCAATGTGCAGGTCAATGACAAAGTGAAATCTGTATATTACCGATTCGTAAAACACTTGTTACTATTGATTTCACCCAAAGATCATCCCTTGGTTGTCGGTGCCATGGTTAATTCCAGGCTCTACTATTGTAATGCTCTTATTATGGGAGCTCAAAAGAAGCAAATCCAGCATTTGAAGGTTGCACAGAATTCAGCCATTAGGCTGATTTTCTCATTGCCACACCGCTCACACATTTCTCATCCTTCGAGGAACCTTCACTGGTTGCCCATACAACAGAAGGTGTTGTTTAAGACCTGAACTCCTTAATACTGAGTCCTTGTTGGACTTCAGGAAAAATTTGAAAGTGTATCTTTCTAACTAAAATATTAGACAATGCTGGCTTTCTAGTTCTGTGTTGTTACTACATCTGCGCCCAGATGCAATCTATTTTGCCCAGTTCCCCTGTGGATATGCGCTCTACAAATGTTAAATACATACAAATACACACTTGAAAGAAGTTTAATCTGGCAAAATATATTAAACTGGCTAGTCAACCACTTTCTCACTCATAATTCATAGGTTTTCATGAATAATTAAGAGATACTTTCAATTTAGAATGTATACATGTATTGCATTGTAACATAATTACAATGTGAAACAGGAAGTAGACAGCAGAAATTAAACCAAGATACAAAGTCAAATTAATTAAATACATTAAAATCAAAATGTAATATGGCCATTACCCTATGAAAGAAAACCTCTCCAGTGTATTGTATTTATGTATTTTATTTATTTTAAATAAAGGAATGAACATTGCTCATTTGATTACAAAATAGTGTACAATAGATAAGAAATCAGATTTGATGGGCAGCAGTGAGCTTCAGTCAAAGGGGTGAGTTTTAGTGACATTTGAGCAGATTGTGGAGGGCCGTAAATGGAACATTCAACGAGGACAATACATGGGTGAACCTACATAGATTAAGAACAACCAACATTAGCCATTTTTAGGTGCAGGTAGGTGAAACGGCCAGCTGTGTGGAGTTATTGTGTCCCTGATGGATGAAGTGCTAGAGTGCAAACATAGAAAGTGAAGGGCAGAGGCAGGTTAGAGGCGAGGGAAACATGTTAGCTAGAAGGCAGATGAGAGGTAGGTTAAAAGGGTAACTCAGAGGCAAAGAGGTAGGGTTTTAGTTTGGTTCAGAACCATTTGAACTGTGTCTCGGATGTCCGGGTGAAACAAATTCCATGAAAGTAGAGCAAGAATAGGGAAAGAGCAGAAGAGAGTGTAAGCAAAGGGAGCTTGATGTGCCACAACTGTAGTCAAGTATTAAGAGCGCAGGTTACGAGAAGGCTTGAAGAGTTGGATAAAGGAGGATAGATACAGAGGTGCGTCACTGTGGATAGATTTGTGAACCAGAAGAAGTTAAAATCTTACACTATTTTGCATCGTCAGCAATCCAGCCTGGTGACGGTACAAGGAAGTAGGTGTGAATTGAGGGCGTTCAAAGAGAGTCCTGGTAGGGTAGCAAGGTAAATGATCTTGTTGAGAGGACAGAAAGCATAGTTGGGTGGCAGAAAGAGAATACTGGCACTGTAGTCCAGTTTGGAGAAGACAAACGTGGTCATCAATCGAGGGTTACCATGAGCTGCGAAGAATAGAACTCTAGATTTATAGACTGAAGCAAAGGTAGAAAAGAAGGGAGAAACTGATTTTGGGAAATAGAAATGATAGATGGACAAGCCAAAGAAGGGTGTTAGGAACAAATTTTGGGATTCTAACAATATGAAAAGTCAGAAACTGAGAGAGTCAGTCTGAATGATTTATTGGGTGTACAGCCATAGGAAATATATACATTGTGAAAAATTGCGTGGCTGCAAGAAGTATGAAACCCATATCTATGCAGTTCCTTAAGGATGATTCTGCATTGGGTACGGGGCATGCTAACAAGCCATCCTTTCCCTGAAACGTGATTCCCCTTCTCTTCTAAAGTTATGGATCTAGTGGGCCTGTGTCCTAGCATGGATGTCAAAAGTGTGATGGATTTAAGCCATTTCCCACTCACATCTATATTATGAGGCTGTTTTAAACAGTATATATGGTTCATGGTTAGAATTGCTAAAATGTTAAATTGAGTGTTATGAAAATTAAATGAGCACCAAGCCCATTGTTCATTATGTACTTATTGATTCAAGCATACAACCCTTTTATCACAGACATGCTTATTTAGATCTGGTTCTTTCTTATGTTCCTTAACTGCTGTTTAATTGTATGCAAAGCTGGCAGCAACCCTCACTGGTGTTATTTGTCCCTCTTCCTCTTCATCATAGGGGTATTTCAAAAGAGTACACAAAGAGTACAATAGGGGTGTACTACGATTCTGTCTATCTTGGAATTATAACCTGCCACCTTACATTAATATGTGTGCTTATTTTAGATTATTTTAGGTTTTCAATGTGCTTTGCTCAATAAGAAAAGTGAGGCATCATCATTACGACTACAATATATACTGGAAGTGATCATTAGAAAGTAACATGTACAATTTTAAAAAGCAGAATGTTTGAAATGTGAGGATAATTAAATAATGTAACTTTTTATTCGCTCAATTCGGCAAGAATACACAAAATTTGGACGATCAAAATATGCTTGTGTTTTGGAAAGCATCATGCTCCGATTAAAATCAATTATCTGTTTCTTCTGTGAGCACCAAAGTAATGTTTAATTTACTTGCTGACCACCTTAGGGGATGGCTCTGTTGCTGAAGTTCTAATTGAACCTCTAACCATAACACACCTTCTTCAAGATATTTGTTTTTATTTTCACTGCTGCCAGTCAATTCTGGGGTGGAGAGAGAGGGCACAGGGAGAGAGTGGTAGATCAGCTGATATGCCTGTTTAAAGCTAGTTTATAGTACACCTCTTTAACATAATGAAGAACTCCTGAATAATGGCATTGATGGATACAAATGGAGCAAAGAACAGTGGAGTAAAACATTTTCCCAACATAACGACATGAGGTTGGGGCCATTTTATAGGGAATTATCCACTAAAGTAAGAGAAAGGGAGGAACACAGGTGATGATCCTGGCAGAGGAGAAAGGATAAATATTTGATAGATCACTAAGGGAATTGAAACTGCCATAGCAACGGGCCTGAAAATAAAACATCAAGTTGGGAAAGATAAAGAATCGTATGAACAATAAAGGGAAGAATTAATGTGTAAAATGGGGATGAAAACTAAAATTGCAAGGAATAAGAATTAACAGATGGGAGGAAAGTACAATTTCAAGATGGGCAGAAAGGGAGAGCAGGGTGCCAGCATCAGCATGCATGATCAGAATGATTAGGGGCGAAATGTAGAGTTTGAAGAAAAGTCTTGGAAAAAAGTAGAATCAATGGAAAATGTGCACTGGTGTGGTGTTTCATAGCCAATCATAAATCTTAGAATGCAGTTAGTATCATCAATACAAGCCTACACGCTGATCTTTCCATTGGCTGCTCTCTCCAACAACCTGTTCCTCTCCTCCCCCTTTGCCTCATAAAGCTTTTTTCACTTACCTGATCATTCTCTGTCTTCCTGCTGTGACCTTCCTCTATGGATGTGGAGCAATTACTACGCAAATAGAAAAACAAATCTTTCAGTTTTTAAAGAGCTTCTTTTTTTACTTTATATGACACCTATGTTTTTTAAAATCTTTTTTTAAATGTGTTTGTGCATCGATGATGTTGTGCTTGGTGATAAAATAAGTTGATCTAAAATGAAGCTTTGGTAGGATATTATCACCATGGATGGTCGGACTAGGGTGCTAATGGCGATAATAACAATGTTGGGCCATATCGACTGGTAACGTGGCTGCAAATCCCCTCAGAAGGCATGGGCATTAATGGCATCTATGGCCCATCGATGTGAATAGATTAGAATGACAATATGTTGTTGGACCACAAAGTTTAGAAGTGAGTGTGAGAAAAAGCAAGAGAAAGAGCACAGGAAAGTGGCCTGGTCAGCCACGTTACAGATAAAGACCCACATTCAGATGAGTCAGAGCTATTGACGAAAGCAGTGTAGAATCAAAATGGATTCATTGACATTGCAGGTGGAACAGTGTAGAGTCTGGGAATTGGTGAGGTTGTCAGGTGCGGCAGAAGTGAAATGAAGTACAGGAAGGAAGCGCAAATGACATGAAAAATGACAACAGAAGTAGGAAAACAAATGTTTTGTGAGATTACTAAAATGACAACGATGAATGGATCTTCTAGGCAGAGAAAATAGTGAACACCCCAGAATGCTGGGGATAAGACATCATCAGGCACGGCTTACATTAAGTAGTCAAGGGAAGCAGAAAGGAAATCCTGGGAAGGAAGAGCTTTTGCAATGGCGAGACTAAAGTGAGACCTTGTGGGAAACATGATCAGTGCCTGACCATTTAGCAGTATTGGGGTGTGGGGGACACGAGTGAAGTAGCAACTCCATGCTGTTCACTAACAGCAGGTTCAGAGCTCGTATGTAGGAGGCAGGAATATGATTCCGGGTGGATGAAAGGATGCAGGGAGTCTGTCCCCTATTGCTTCATTGAGAAGTATTTATTTCAGATTGTATCAGATTGTATCAGGCATGAAACTCTGTTCAGTATCAGGTAAAATCGTGGCATGCCTGTAAGGGAGTTGAAAGGTGGCTCTGTTTATCCTCCAGTTGAAACCATAAGGTAGTGAATGTGTTATGAAAGCCACCATACAGCATTACCATGAATTAACTTCTCCATCAAATTGTTTCACCTCATTGTTTCTTAAAGCATATATTATTGGGTTCAAAGTAGGGGTGACGACAGCAAACAAAATGGCAGCCATCCTGTCTTGAGCATTGAATTCTTGGCGGATTGGTGTTGGTATATACAGATGGCAGTACCAAAGTATAAAAGGACCACAGTCAAGTGTGAGACGCATGTGGAGAAGGTGAGACACATGTGGAGAAGGCTTTCTGCCTGCTCTAAGAGCATTTTATCTACATCAGGTGGGAGCCAATATATACGTAGCACAAGAAGATCTTAAACAAGGTGCTGAGACCAAAATCCCAGCCTCAAAAGGGGCTTGATGTCAGAGAAGAAATCACTGACCCGATTGGAGGCACAGAACAGAAACGTTGCTGTTAATATGGGGTGGGACAAGGAGTACAAGAAGCCAACAGACCAGGAGCTGGAAGTCAACCAGATGCAGCACCATAATTCATTATAGTCACATATCTCAACAGGTGGCAGATTGCAACATATCGATCAATGGACATGGACGTAAGCAGCATAGCCTCTGTGCAGCCCAAGAGGTGATAAAAGTGAGGCTGTGCAATGCAGCCCCCGAAGGAGATGATCTTCTTCTCCACCATGAAGTTGCACAGCATCTCGGGGACTGTGACAGATGAAATGCAGAAATCAAGCAAGGAGAGGTTAACAAGTCAGTAGTACATACAGGTGTGAAGATTGGGTTCAGGGATGACAACTGGCATAATGATGTTGTTAGCTGTGATATTAAGAAGTTGGAAAGCTAAGGCAAAAACAAAGAAAACGACCTGGGGATATGGAACTGTGAAAAAGCCTGGCAGAATGAATTCTGTCATATGTGTCTGGTTGCCTTCTTCCATTTCACCCTAGTTAAAATGAAAACATGAAATTGTTCATGATATTCATTGTGTCTTTAATATTATAATTGTAAATAAGAATATTGTTGCATAAGCTTGTGATCACTGAGAAACTGAGAGGGGTTATTTGGCACATATGCTGGCATACTGCACTAGACCTCTGCCAGATGTTTCAGGAAAAGCAGATATATGTTATGTTGTTATTCTAGGAAGGGTGTGTAGTTCTCTAAAATCCCACCCGTATTGTGCCGTCAAAGCATGTAAATCCAGAGCCTTAGGGAAGCGAGAATATGAGTGTAGTCTCATCTTACAAAAAGCAGAGAATGGATGTATACAATGCACGAATTTTAGCACAAGCCTTGGAGCAATAATGGTGTTTCTCTACTCACATAACATCGGAAAGGTCTGGAGGTTATTGTTTTTAGAGGCCAGCAGTTTCAGTGAAGGACATCTCTAACAGGCACCTCTATCATCTCTCTAGTTTCCGTTGAAGTTGTGGGGGGCTAATATCTTGACTGAGCCTTAAACAACATTGGGAATTTGTTCTATGGAGATTCCATAGATGGTAGATAAGGCTGGGGATATGATGAAATCATACCAAAAGCATAGGGTTTCACTTCGATGTGTTTCAAAATGAAGAGCCTGCTTAATGCCTGAAGAGAGGGACTAATGTGACAGAAAGGCCAAGGAGCCTCCAGACTGGACGTTCTGGAATATGGGCCTTATCAATTTTGTTGCGCGCCTTCTTAGCGTGTAGGGGCGGTCACTAAAATTGGGTCATGCAAGTTAAGAAGATTGAGTTATTTTGTTTTTGGGAGAGCATAGATATACAGCTGTAGTTCATGAAATACGTCAATTTGGGTTTTAAAGGGAGGTCTCAATAAGAGATGACACCAGATTTAGAACTTTCTGGATTTTAGTCGACTACAACTTCCAGGAGTAAAATCAGACTGTGACCATAACATTCTGGGGCATTACTGAAAAACTTTGATTTGCTTTTATTGGTGTTTGAGTATAGACAGTTCTATCTGCAGCGAGCTAAAACGTCTGGGAAACATGAAGGGAATGCACCTTAGGCCTCATGGCCTTTCAGTAAAGTAAGGTTGATTGGAGTCTAAATAGTATACAACTAATAATTTAGGTTAATGTCTTTGAATTGCTCCTCTTGTTTGCTATTTCGGAAGGGAATAACGCCTCCCTATTGTAACTTTGGAGGGAGGTCATCCCACCATGGTTGTTAAGAAAATGTGGCCAAATAGTGCGCTCTACAGCAAATGTTTCCACTGAAATTTTGCAGAATCCTTGGGGGTCACATGCAATTTTGAATGGGAACCAAATGAATGTACAATGTCTTGTTCCATATCACTGAGGCAGTGGCTGGAACAGTGGTGTTCATTTCCAGAAAGGACATTGCATAGTTTCAAATTGTATGATGGGGGAGAAATATGTCAGCTTTAAATACTATGGCACAAGATATAAATCACTTCATTGATGTGGTGCTTGTCAGTACATAATCAGATTTGACAGAAATTAAATCTAACCAGAATTGGTATAATATACCAAGGTTTTACCACTACCGGGCAGGTTACTTTCAAAATATGTCTAAGTGCTCCGCAAATAATCCTGGGAGCTTCCAACAATATCAGGAATTGCTCAAATATTCACGGCTGGGGCCAAGGCTAGGATCGAGGGGTGCCACAGAAATATACCGTAGTTATATGTAATATGATACAGATGTGCCTCAATGTACCATCCTGTGGCTTTTCCCATTGGCATGCCAATGCAAACCTGATCACAACAGCGCCAGATTTGCCTATTTAGGAACATGTACAAGAAAATTGGCATAGCCCCCTGTACCATGAGGTGAGGCTCTCCTAATTGGGCACCCATACCAATGTCGTTTTAACCACCTAACTGTAACTGCACACTTGAGGTAGCCCCACGTACCATGAGGTCAGGCTTTGCCAGTTAGTATATACACACCAATCTCACACATAACCATATGCGTATTATTGCACTAATGTGCCATGCGCTATCTGTAACTAGCGCCCAGATGCCTCATGTCTTGCTGCACGGAAATAAATGCAATAAATAAATAATGTGCCGTCCTGCGTCTTTCCACATTGCCATGCCAATTTACATATTGTCACGCCATTGCCAGATTTGCATATTTAGGAACATTTACAAGGAAACATTACCTGATGAAAACTGTATGTCAGTTTCAACAGTGCCTTTCTCATTGTTCTCCAGTTAAACAACTTATCATGGCAGGTTTACCAGTGCCCTGGTAGTTTCACACTTCATCAATTAGGCATATTGCCATGCAGCTGCCAACAGAAAATAACCACACGTTTCACATTGCACCAGAATATGTCGATGTTGGACTTACATTATCTCCACGGAATTGCTATTCGGTTTCACAGTTTTCACAGTGCAATGGTGTCTTCACACAGCTGCAGTGAAGCATTCAGTCAGTTCCTTTCATTTTTCAGAGAAAATTACTGTTTCAGTATCAAATTGCCACCAGAAAATCGCTATGACTGTTTCACAATGGACCCATAACATGATTATTTCAGTACCATCGCATTGTCCCAAGAAAAGATCTTGCCATTGTAATTTTGCATTGCCACCAGAAAATGACCCATGCCAGTTTCGCATTGCCCTGAGACATGGGTCATGGCAGTTTTGCTTTACCCATGCTAAAGACACATGCTTCTTATGATCTGTCCACAGTGAAATGGAGCACAATTGTATTCCCACAAGTAAGTCACTTGGCATAGAACAGTTTTTTATTTATGGTTATTTGGCAAATCACGGGTGGGGGGACAAGTCAGCAATGCTTGAGTTAGAGACTTCAAAATGCATATAGCATAGGCTTTTATACTTCACTTTGTTTATCTGGGAGCAGTAAAATGACCCTGCTACCAGGTACCTTCGTTATATAATGACTTTGGAATAGGGTGTCATATCTCCCATGCTAGAACCATTATGTCATTGGTCCATGGATTCAGACTTCAGAACTGTGCTGCGGTTAGAGGAAGAAAGAGGATTGCTTAGAGCAGATGGTCCAGAAAGAAACAGCCTTTTATATTTAAATAAAGGCACCACTATCTGTAAATTCTGGCTTAACGAGTGATGCCAACGTTTCAGACATAAATCATTGTTATTGGTCTTGGTCGTGGAACAAAGTAAGACATATTACAGATGCCACTCTAGACCTGCAGTCTTCTCGATCACTTGATCTGACTGTGAACGTTAGTTCTGCATTAAATATGAACCCTCCTACCTTTAAAAAAGATGAACAAGGAATATATTCCCTGTTCATGGATCATGATAAAAATACCCCTATTTTCCTAATCCAATTCTTTAATTTAACAAATATTTTCAGATGTGTAATTTTGTGGGGTTTGGATTAAAAAAAAAACAAATGAAGAGTAAAAGTGTTTTCTAAGGTGAATAACGTATTAAAAGACAAACATAATTTCGCAGATTACCCAACAACTTGCTGAGATTCATAGTAAGGTTTGGCTTAAAGCAGAACATATGGTGTCGACAGAAACTCACATAAGCAGACATAAACAAAAGCTGAAAGGCTTGAGGGACTCCGTAACAAGACTAATAATGATGATTTGCAAAAAAAACAAGTGTGCAAGCATAATTTAAAGTTATTTGTTGTATTTATTTTTTGTTTTTTTAGCTGCGATTACAACTTTTCAACAAATTCTTTTAATACAATGGTAACAACTAAAATTTCACAAAAGATCATCTCAAACGGTAACTTAAAATCACATATAAATAGCAATTTCTTAGAAACATCAAAATAACATGATTTAAATCTACAAATTTGTAGCACTTTCACTAAGCAGCTACATTACAGTTCCAATTTCAAGGCATGTAAAAATTCACTAATGGCAATGTACCGACTGTTCTTAGAATGACAAAGTATAGCTAACCAACGCCTCTCATCATCCAAGGCTCCAAGATACTAAGAATGTTTTGAGAAATGAACTTTCCCAAGCTCGATTAAAGCACAGTTCTTAAATGTTCAAGGGTTTCACTACAGTTAGGTTCTTGAAAGAATCTACAAAAGTTCATAAGATATGTTGGCTACCAAAAACATATGATGATAAAGCTTTCAGCATAACATCTTGGGTGGTAGAGATTAGACATTTTCTAAATAGGGCACAGAGACGCCACTGGTAGTGAGCATGACGCAACACTAGGACCAGGTCATATCTAAGCCACCGACCAGAGACACAGGATGGTAAATTTAGAATTTTTATCAAAAATTTTGCTTCCAATTGATTTAGCCACTTGATTTATAGAGGTGCTCTGGTTTCTAAGCCATAAAGTATGCAGGGCACCGCTTTCTGATTCCAATACAAAAGTACAGGTTTAACCGAGATTTGTACTGAATAATTCTCAACTGTGATATGGCTGTGCCGAGTTTTCGTTCCACGCTCTCCATGTGTCCTCTTGCTACCCATATACACATAATTGGGAACCGCTTCAAGATTTACCTTGGCAATAGACCAGCATAACTTGCCTCTTGAGGCCCTTTTAGGACGATAGGCAATTATTTGTAATTTAGATGTGTTCATTTCAAATTTTCAATTGATTTCTACTTATGTATGACTCCAAGTCATTCAATACCATCTCGAGACCCACAGGGGTTTTGACCACCGAAACCATGTCATCTGCATGAATTAAAACATTAATGCTACGTCCTTTCCATTTAGGAGAATCAGATGAGGTGGTGTCCAATGTATGACCAATATCATAAATGAAAAAGTTAAAAAGGTCTGAAGCCAGGAGACATCCCTGCTTCAGCCCTCGGGAAGTGCGAATAACCCGAGACAAAGCTCCTTGCATTGAAAGCCGAATCTGTACCGAGGTGTCTGAGTGGAGAGCATAGATGACATCAATTAAATAGCCTTGACGCCCCTCACTTTTAAGTTTATTGAACAGTAACACTCTCGAGACTGAATCAAAGATTTAAAGTTATTTGCTATTGCTGAGGGGCTGGAACTCAAAGGAGTCCAAAATATACCTTATAAAATCGATATAGGAATGGGACAGTCCAATGAAATTTACAAAGCACTTGCATCCTTAGTAATTGACAAAAAAAGGGGAGACCCATTCATCCAATAATTGCTTACTTTGCAACACTGAGTTCAAAATGTGCTCATGACTCTTTGCCGCTCTCACAAACCAGGTAAATTCAGGTGCATGAAGATAACACTGATGTTGTATTTCCTAAAACATGTTGCCTTGACAGCCTTAGATTGCAAATGCTAAAAAACACTTTTGTCCAATTTCAAAATAATAGTACCAAGTTTTTCTTTTTTTCTTTTATAATTTAGTTATGTTTAGTTTGTTAACAAACTTTTACAAGAAATTTAGAAGTTGTTAGTTTGTATGCTTTTAGCACATATATCTGATCATGTAAACATTTTTATACATGCAATTTCTATCAACACTTTGCATAATATATCAATACAAACATTTCTTAGAATCATGCGAAATCGCATCAATGAATTTGTTCAGCAACTTGTATTTGTCTAAGAAATATGCTGACCACATTTCTGCAGATATAGACGAAGTTAAACTATCCTCCGGCTTTAAGAATATACTTCTCAACGAAACCCATATAAATCTTCTATTATTGCGACACAAATCAAAAATGACTTTTTGGTTGTCCACAATATGGTGGTTTTATTTAATGATACATCATCTGTTCCTATCTACATTACAGATCGATTTTTCCCTTTGTAAACAAGCTGTAATAGGTAAGTGAAGTGCCTTAAGATCACACAGCAATCTTTTTTTGCGCTGTTTTAGATCTCGCACCTCTGGGTTAAAGGGGTGTGCACAGCGAGACCAAGTAGTTGCTTGCTCTTCCGTAGGTTTTGCCAGCATGCAATTAATTATTCAAATTAATTATTCAATTGTTGCTATCTTCATTTTGTTGAAGGCTTAAAATGTTGGTAGATACGCAATCATTCAAAGTAAGCTCTTTATTGATCATAAAGATCAGCTTTGTTGCATAAGAAATAGCTCCAACGGAGCAATAAACTAGGTTGGTCAATCACTGGTAGTTGTAAACCAAGAGCTGTTCGAAGCAGAGAGCAAACCATTTCGACAGAAGTGGAAATAATTGAGTGAAGTCGCAAAGAAGTCGATGCATGCATTTTTAGTGCCACTGTGCCATGCATACTGCAATGCTTGATGGTCAAAGGCTAGAAAGTATATGCACCATTGTGCTAAAAGGTCCACCCACTGGTGGCCTCTGCTGTTAGCTATAGAGTCAAATGCACATACCAAGTTATTTCCCGAGGATACAACTGAATGGAGACAGCATGCATTAAAGTCACCACCCATAAGAATCTTACAGTCAGGGTTGTTAATTAGGGTGTCTTAAAAAATCGTGTTTAGCTGAAAGATTTGATCGAGCGATTTCCTGGCCGGGTTCCAATATAGAAAAATGATTAAAAGTGAAGCATTGGTTCCCCCAGACAGCAATCGATCTATGGCAAGTATGTCCTCTAGTTCTGTTACCACTTTTGAGGAAGTATCCATGCCATTATCGACTAATATAGACAGTCCCCCGTAAGGTCTTCCCACCGTACCAATTTTAGCATTAACAGAGTAGTTTGTAAATCCATTCACATGTAATTTTTGTAATTTTTCCAACTTCCAACTTCACGGTTTTCTGACACAAAATAATGGATACTTGGTCATTGAAAAAAGAAGAGTTTAACCATGAGTTCAAGTTAGTAAATCCGCAGCACTGCAAGTTCATGTTGGCTACGTTGGTGGGATGGAGTTATTAGCTGCCTTGATGCTATTTACCAAAGGCATAAGCAAAGGCCAGTCTTTGATGGCCGAAGATAGGGATGCAAGCTGTGCTATGACGGTTTCATTAGAGGGAATCGCTGGTGAGTTAGCTGAAACAGATTCCGCCACCCAGGGGAGTTGCTAGGTCTGGAAAAGACCCGGGGCTACGCTGATGTCGGAACTGCTGGGACTGGGGGCTAGCTAGTCTTTTGGCTGTAGCTCCTGAGATTCTATCCGGGGCTACAACCAAAAGATCAGGGGCTATAGCCCCCTTAGCCCACCCCTAGCAACGCCCCTGCCGCCACCCCTTTGATTTCTTTATGCTCAGTCTCAAGGACATTGGGCCTCATTACACGGTAGGCGGTAAGGGTTTACCGGCACCGGTATTTTACGGTACCGGTAAATCCTTACCACCTTACTACGCGGTCCATTTGCGGGTTGGGGTATTTAACGCCTGCTTTTTGCAGGCGTTAAAAACCAACCCACAAAGGGACCCAGGGAGCTAATTACGGTACCGCAATATGCGGTACCGTAATTAGCGCCTTCCCCATTCCCATTATGCCCTATGAGGCAAAAATGGGAATGGGGAAGGGCAATGGTGGAAGGGGGAATTACCGCCCCGCCAACCTTGGAATGGGGCGGTAATTCCCCTTTCCACCAAGGCGGTGCCCGTATTTTACCAGAATGAACCATGGCGCCATGGTTCTCCGCCTACCGTGTAATGAGGGCCATTGACTGCAGCTTCTTTAGAGTTAAATAAATGCGGAGTCAGGCCTAGGGTAATGAAATCTAGTCTATGCTTCCTTATCATTTTGGTAATAATTGCTGTTTGGAACTGGCAAATCATCCAAGTATTATTAATTTGGGTAAGAGTTACCCAATCGATATCCTTGGAGGTTAGAGTTCTCAACGCAGGGATATTATTTTTTTATTTTAATAATTTTTTTTTATTAAGGTATGTAATATACAATCATATAGTCATAACTTCATAAGCATAATGCAGTGAAACTTTTACATGAGAATAGATGAAACAATGGTAAAGTGGAAGTGTTCCAGTAGAGCAATTAATTAAATACACTGTGTGCAATGTGAAATTGAGCATATAAGGAACAAATTGTCAATATAATTAAAAACTTACACATAAGAACTATAGCACAGTGTTGTGCACAACTTAGTATGGAACAAATTCTGCATTATGATGTCTAAGTGGGGGGGGAGGACAAACATAAGACTGACATATGACGAACACGACATATGGAGGGAGGGGGGAGAAAGTGAGGTGGTAGGTATTGATGAAGAGAGGCACATTGGTATATAATGCAGTAAATATTCAGTCAAGTGTCCAGATTAGTATTCGCATATAATAATCTTGGGAACATCAAAGGAGTGTGAGAGATTTGGAGAAGTCACATTCCATGCGTGGTTACATTAAAATGGTTCAGAAATCGAGTAAAAAATGACCACTTAGCATTAAACTTAGGTATAGAGTTAAGATTGTTTGCCATGCACATTTCCATCTTTTGCGTGAGACATATGTTATTCCACCAGCTTCTTATACATAAGGAATGAGAGTCTTTCCAATTGGCAGTTATACTCTTCATAGCCAAACAAATAAAGAGATCATAGAGCCTGGAAGCATCATATGGCAAGTGGGTGGTAACTGCCAGGCTACCTAAAACAATATTCATAAATGAAAGTGGTATATCGGTGAAGAAAATAGAGGTAAGGTATTTCCATATTTGTTGCCAAAACTTAAGGGTATGGGGACATGAGAAGAACATGTGCTCATACGATGCAGGGGTAGCTCCACAAGTCCAACAATTGTCATTGTCATTAATATTGGATAGAAATAATTTGGCTGGTGTAATGAAAGCTCTATGTATAAAGAAGAAAAAATGTTGGGAGTTATTTGCTGATGTTGAAATATATTTGATTCTAGAGAAGAGCTTAGTCCATGTGTAATCGTCTAAAACATAGCCAAAGTCGTCTTCCCATTTGTGGCGTATCGAGCACAACTTCAGGGATGATATAAGGATGTTGTAGAATTTTGAAGCCTTTGTGTCAGTGGGCATAGTAAGATGTAGCAATCTTGAGGCATCAGGAGTCAGAATATCATTGGAGGAGCTGTGGAGAGCGTCAAAGCAAGAATTAACTAATTCATTATAGAAGTTGTAATCTGTGTTGGGGATTGAGAATTGATTTTTAAGCTGCTGAAAGGAAAGGATAGATGATTTATTTATGATTTGTTGTATAAATCTAATACCCTTTTTCTTCCAGGATTTTCTATTTAGGGTTTTATTCTTAATCAGTATCTTATTGTTATGCCATAGGTAAGGAGAAAGGCAGAAACATAAACAGGGCGCAGCGGTTATAGCACTAGATGCTGAAAAAGCCTTTGACCGAGTCAGCTGGGACTTCATGTTCCAATCCCTCCGCTGGCACGGATGCAGTGACAAGTTCATTTCTCTAGTCAGTTTACTTTACTCATCCCCAAAATCTTCAATATGTATTAATGGTCTTACCTCCCCATTTTTTTCCCTCAGCAGAGGTACTAGACAAGGTTGCCCCCTCTCACCTATTCTATACATCCTCTCCTTAGAACCGTTAATAGAACTAATCAGATCCAATAACAATATTCCAGGTATAGCAAGTGGCACATCCCACATTAAAATAGCTGCTTACGCTGATGACATCCTTATTCTCATCAAAAACCCCAAAACACACCTCCCATATTTACTTGAAGTACTATCCCAATTTAGCTCAGTTTCAGGGTACAAACTTAACAAAGATAAGTCAGAAATTATGCCCCTCAATCCCTACTGCTTTAAATATGACATAGACCCCTTTGGTTTTAAATGGTGCAGCTCCTCTATTAAATACCTAGGCCTTAGATTTGCTCCTACCATCCAAGACACCATTAAACAGAACACACAATCATTACTAGATAGACTTAAGGAATTAACATCCAGATGGCCCCCCCTATATCTGTCCTGGTGGGGCCGACTAGATACGATCAAGATGATGTTATCACCAATAATTCTATATTATCTACAACTCTTATGTGTTCCGATATCTCCTTCCTTTTATAAATCAATTTACTCTATCCTACTAAATTTCCTATGGGGGGAGGGCAAAAGCAAAAGAATAGCCTTAACCAAATTGAAGGCACCATATGACAAAGGAGGTGTCAGGTTTCCTGATTTCAAAGCATACCACACTGCCTTTCTTTTGAAGCAAGCTAGATATTGGTTTGCCTGCCCCATAACGTCAGACATTGCCACATGGTGTACCATAGAGAAACTGTTAATGTATCCTGTAGAAATCACCGATCTCATTTATATATTTAAGCACTCCTCGCTGGCTATATCAGAACCCATTAGAGCCACAATATCAGCCCTCCAACTCTTTTTATTTACGCAGGGATATTATTGAATGATTGTGCCTACCAATAATAGAGGCATCGCTCAACCAACCAATAATATTATTAGTAGCAGAAGTAAAATCAATAACTAGGTAAGCAGCTGCCTGTTTATGCTCCTCTGCTCCTTCCTTAGCAGGCACAGGTTGATCTGTAGTTCCAATGGCCTTATCTGTTAAGGGCACAATGTGGTGATGGGCACTCACAGTAGGTCATGGAGCAGGATGTAAACACGACTTTCCGATATCAACAGCATTTGGGATATTAGAAGTGACAGGCTCCAAGGCATTACACGTTATAGCAAGGTGCATAATTCCCACATTAGTGGTTGCAGAATTGGTGTCCTTTTTGGTGCTCTTAATGAGCCGGTAGAAAGTTGTCAGTTGAGTCTGTTTAGTGGCTACCAATGCTACAGCCAGAGGAGGAGGGAGCCTTGAGGTAGCACTCTGACCAACATTTTTTAACCCTGAAGCGCCCGCTTCTACAGTGGGTCCTGCTTCGGTAGGAACCTTTATTTCTTTTTTGTTTTATTTGTATTTTTAAAAAATTATTTTTATCATTTGTGTTGTCAGAATTAGGTAACCCCTCCTTCAATTCAAGCGCCATTTTACTTTCTTCATCTAATTGGTTCAAGTCCAACACCCTTCATTTGACAGGTTGCACAGATCTTTAATGTGCAAGTTGGGTTTCCTTGATTTAGGAAGCCCTTCTTTCAAGTGCTCTCGTTCACATCCTTTTTTCTCTACGTGACATGTAGGGGCCGATTCATGGAACAAACGTGCGCCGAAAATCTTCGCGCAAGCAGGCGCAAGCGAAAAAAAAAGCGTGCGATTCATGGAAGCACAAGTCACTGCAACATCCCGAAAGGCGTGCGCGACGCGCACAGTGAAAGCGCACAACCTCGACGGATACACCAGAAAGTGGGCGGGAAACTGGGCGTAACGCGCGGAATGGGGAACAACGCGCGAAAATAAGGGCGTAACTGGGGATGTACTGCAGGGAGCAGACGGAACGCCCACACGCACTCGAACCACACGTATTCATGGAATCGAATAGGGCAAAGCCACGCACAGCCAAAGACACGCACAAGCTGAAACACGTCCGCCACACGAAGGCAGGCGGTAGAGTCCCAGCGCATCACAAAAGTGGCAACATACAGCAATTGGGCCTGTGCGAGCGGGGTACGTGTATTTCGGGGGCGCGCGGGAAGTTACACACGCGATTGAGCGGGGTACGTGTATTTCGGGGGTGCGCGGGAATTTACACACGCGATTGAGCGGGGTACGTGTATTTCGGGGGGGTGCAGGAAGTTACACACGCGATTGAGCGGGGTACGTGTATTTCGGGGGCGCGTGGGAAGTTACACACGCGATTGAGCGGGGTACGTGTATTTCGGGGGTGCGCGGGAAGTTACACACGCGATTGAGCAGGGTACGTGTATTTCGGGGGCACGCGGGAAGTTACACACGCGATTGAGCGGGGTAGGTGTATTTCGGGAGTTTGCGGGAAGTCACACACGCGATCTCATCAGGGTACGTGTATTTCGGGGTGCGGGGGAAGTATCACACGCAACATCAGCAGGGTACGTGTATTTCAGGGGTGCGCAGGAAGTTCCACACGCAATCTCATCAGGGTACGTGTATTACAGGGGTGCGCCGGGAGCAGCACACGTGAATTGCACGTGTGGGTCCTCCCAGGTGTTCCCTCTACACCCTCCACGGCCCCTGCAGGTGGCTCACACCACAGGGGCCTACCCAGCACATGTCCTGCAGGCACCCCATCCACCATGGCCATGCCCACCAGCCAACCCACATGTCAACTTGCACTACTGCCCACTACTGCCCACCAACGCATGTCCCCCTGCACCCCCAGCCACCAGGGGCACCCACCACCAGGCCCCCACCCATGTCTCCCACCACCCCACCCCCCAGCAGTGCAGGGGCAGCCTCCACCAGGCCCCCACCCATGTCTCCCAGCACCCCCACCCCCCCAGTCACCAGGGGCAGCCTCCACCAGGCCCCCACCCATGTCTCCAAGCACCCCCACCCCCCAGCCACCAGGGGCAGCCTCCACCAGGCCCCCACCCATGTCTCCCACCACCCCCCCCAGCAGTGCAGGGGCAGCCTCCACCAGGCCCCCACCCATGTCTCCCAGCACCCCCAACCCCCAGCCACCAGGGGCAGCCTCCACCAGGCCCCCACCCATGTCTCCCACCACCCCCACCCCCCAGCAGTGCAGGGGCAGCCTCCACCAGGCCCCCACCCATGTCTCCCAGCACCCCCACCCCCCAGCCACCAGGGGCAGCCTCCACCAGGCCCCCACCCATGTCTCCCAGCACCCCCACCCCCCAGCCACCAGGGGCAGCCTCCACCAGGCCCCACCCATGTCTCCCAGCACCCCCACCCCCCAGCCACCAGGGGCAGCCTCCACCAGGCCCCCACCCATGTCTCCCACCACCCCCACCCCCCCAGTCACCAGGGGCAGCCTCCACCAGGCCCCCACCCATGTCTCCCAGCACCCCCACCCCCCAGCCACCAGGGTCAGCCTCCACCAGGCCCCCACCCATGTCTCCCAGCACCCACACCCCCCAGCCACCAGGGGCAGCCTTCACCAGGCCCCCACCCATGTCTCCCACCACCCCCACCCCCCAGCAGTGCAGGGGCAGCCTCCACCAGGCCCCCACCCATATCTCCCACCCCCCCACCCCCCAGTCACCAGGGGCAGCCTCCACCAGGCCCCCACCCATGTCTCCCAGCACCCCACCCCCCAGCCACCAGGGGCAGCCTCCACCAGGCCCCCACCCATGTCTCCCACCACCCCCACCCCCCCAGCACTGTGGGGCACCCACCACCAGGCCCCCCACCCATGTCTCTCAGCACCCCCACCCCCCAGCAGTGCAGGGGCAGCCTCCACCAGGCCCCCACCCATGTCCAACTCATGTCATCCCGGCACCCCCGCCCCCCAGCCACCAGGGGCAGCCTCCACCAGGCCCCCACCCATGTCTCCCAGCACCCCCACCCCCCAGCCACCAGGGGCAGCCTCCACCAGGCCCCCACCCATGACTCCCACCACCCCCACCACCCCGCAGTGCAGGGGCAGCCTACACCAGGCCCCCACCCGTATCTCCCAGCACCCCCACCCCCCAGCCACCAGGGGCAGCCTCCACCAGGCCCCCACCCATGTCTCCCAGCACCCACACCCCCCAGCAGTGCAGGGGCAGCCTCCACCAGGCCCCCACCCATGTCTCCCAGCACCCCCACCCCCCAGCCACCAGGGGCAGCCTCCACCAGGCCCCCACCCATGTCTCCCACCACCCCCACCCCCCCAGTCACCAGGGGCAGCCTCCACCAGGCCCCCACCCATGTCTCCCAGCACCCCCACCCCCCAGCCACCAGGGGCAGCCTCCACCAGGCCCCCTCCCATGTCTCCCACCACCCCCACCCCCCAGCAGTGCAGGGGCAGCCTCCACCAGGCCCCACCCATGTCTCCCACCACCCCCACCCCCCCAGTCATCAGGGGCAGCCTACACCAGGCCCCCACCCATGTCTCCCAGCACCCCCACCCCCCAGCCACCAGGGGCAGCCTCCACCAGGCCCCCACCCATGTCTCCCAGCACCCCCACCCCCCAGCCACCAGGGGCACCCACCACCAGGCCCCCAACCATGTCTCCCAGCACCCCCACCCCCCCAGTCACCAGGGGCAGCCTCCACCAGGCCCCCACCCATGTCTCCCAGCACCCCCACCCCCCAGCCACCAGGGGCAGCCTCCACCAGGCCCCAACCCATGTCTCCCACCACCCCCATCCCCCCAGCCACCAGGGGCAGCCTCCACCAGGCCCCCACCCATGTCTCCCACCACCCCCACCCCCCCAGTCACCAGGGTCAGCCTCCACCAGGCCCCCACCCATGTCCAACTCATGTTCCCCACCACCCCCACCCCCCAGCACTGTGGGGCACCTGCCAGCAGGCCCCCACCCATGTCCAACTCATGTTCCCCACCACCCCCACCCCCCAGCACTGTGGGGCACCTGCCAGCAGGCCCCCACCCATGTCCAACTCATGTTCCCCACCACCCACACCCCCCAGCACTGTGGGGCACCTGCCAGCAGGCCCCCACCCATGTCTCCCACCACCCCCACCCCCCCAGTCACCAGGGGCAGCCTCCACCAGGCCCCCACCCATGTCTCCCAGCACCCCCACCCCCCAGCCACCAGGGGCAGCCTCCACCAGGCCCCCACCCATGTCTCCCACCACCCCCACCCCCCCCAGCCACCAGGGGCAGCCTCCACCAGGCCCCCACCCATGTCTCCCACCACCCCCACCCCCCCAGTCACCAGGGGCAGCCTCCACCAGCCCCCCCATGTCTCCCAGCACCCCCACCCCCCAGCCACCAGGGGCAGCCTCCACCAGGCCCCCACCCATGTCTCCCACCACCCCCACCCCAGCCACCAGGGGCAGCCACCACCCGGCCCCCACCCATGTCTCCCACCACCCCCACCCCCCAGTCACCAGGGGCAGCCTCCACCAGGCCCCCACCCATGTCTCCCAGCACCCCACCCCCCAGCCACCAGGGGCAGCCTCCACCAGGCCCCCACCCATGTCTCCCAGCACCCCCACCCCCCAGCCACCAGGGGCAGCCTCCACCAGGCCCCCACCCATGTCTCCCAGCACCCCACCCCCCAGCCACCAGGGGCAGCCTCCACTAGGCCCCCACCCATGTCTCCCACCACCCCCATCCCCCCAGCCACCAGGGGCAGCCTCCACCAGGCCCCCACCCATGTCTCCCACCACCCCCACCCCCCCAGTCACCAGGGTCAGCCTCCACCAGGCCCCCACCCATGTCCAACTCATGTTCCCCACCACCCCCACCCCCCAGCACTGTGGGGCACCTGCCAGCAGGCCCCCACCCATGTCCAACTCATGTTCCCCACCACCCCCACCCCGCAGCACTGTGGGGCACCTGCCAGCAGGCCCCCACCCATGTCCAACTCATGTTCCCCACCACCCCCACCCCCCAGCACTGTGGGGCACCTGCCAGCAGGCCCCCACCCATGTCTCCCACCACCCCCACCCCCCCAGTCACCAGGGGCAGCCTCCACCAGGCCCCCACCCATGTCTCCCAGCACCCCCACCCCCCAGCCACCAGGGGCAGCCTCCACCAGGCCCCCACCCATGTCTCCCACCACCCCCACTCCCCCAGCCACCAGGGGCAGCCTCCACCAGGCCCCCACCCATGTCTCCCACCACCCCCACCCCCCCAGTCACCAGGGGCAGCCTCCACCAGCCCCCCCCATGTCTCCCAGCACCCCCACCCCCCAGCCACCAGGGGCAGCCTCCACCAGGCCCCCACCCATGTCTCCCACCACCCCCACCCCAGCCACCAGGGGCAGCCACCACCCGGCCCCCACCCATGTCTCCCACCACCCCCACCCCCCAGTCACCAGGGGCAGCCTCCACCAGGCCCCCACCCATGTCTCCCAGCACCCCCACCCCCCAGCCACCAGGGGCAGCCTCCACCAGGCCCCCACCCATGTCTCCCAGCACCCCACCCCCCAGCCACCAGGGGCAGCCTCCACTAGGCCCCCACCCATGTCCAGCTCATGTTCCCCACCACCCCCACCCCCCAGCACTGTGGGGCACCTGCCAGCAGGCCCCCACCCATGTCCAACTCATGTTCCCCACCATCCCCACCCCCCAGCACTGTGGGGCACCTGCCAGCAGGCCCCCACCCATGTCCAACTCATGTTCCCCACCACCCCCACCCCCCAGCACTGTGGGGCACCTGCCAGCAGGCCCCCACCCATGTCCAACTCATGTTCCCCACCACCCCCACCCCCCAGCACTGTGGGGCACCTGCCAGCAGGCCCCCACCTATGTCTCCCACCACCCCCACCCCCCAGCAGTGCAGGGGCAGCCTCCACCAGGCCCCTGCCCATGTCTCCCAGCACCCCCACCCCCCAGCACTGTGGGGCACCTGCCAGCAGGCCCCCACCCATGTCCAACTCATGTTCCCCACCACCCCCACCCCCCAGCACTGTGGGGCACCTGCCAGCAGGCCCCCACCCATGTCCAACTCATGTCTCCCACCACCCCCACCCCCCAGCACTGTGGGGCACCTGCCAGCAGGCCCCCACCCATGTCCAACACATGTTCCCCACCACCCCCACTCCCCAGCACTGTGGGGCACCTGCCAGCAGGCCCCCACCCATGTCCAACTCATGTTCCCCACCATCCCCACCCCCCAGCGCTGTGGGGCACCTGCCAGCAGGCCTCCACCCATGTGCAACTCATGTTCCCCAGCCAACATGTCATCACAATCTAGATCCCTGGTCCCTATGGTCATCCTCCAAATGCAAAACACCCACCCGAGTATTGCATCCACCCACTCATAATTTGCAATTACATCACAGAACACAAATTGCAAGTTCCGAAACAAACACATTTCCCTCACATACACCCAATGGGTGTCAGTGAATCTCAAAACACATATCATGAAATGCATGAAACCAATGAGATACCACACATTGAAGTTCACCAAAAAAAATATGTATTAAAGGAAACATAAATAGAATAAAAAATGAAGAAACAGAAATGTGAATGTACAAAAATTCAAAGAAGCATGTCCGTGAAAAAAAGCAAAACCAAAAATAAAATTCCAAAGTAATGTTGTCGAAAGTCAATGTCCACAAAACAAAATCCAATGGGAAATAAAAAAGAAAGCCATTGCTCCATGGTTAAAAAGTGAAAAAAAAATACATTCCAACTGTGAACTATGTACATGGGAACAAGCCAGGGTCCATTATCCCAACAAAATAAAGGAAACCTATCTAACTACACTAACTAATAAAATAAACTATATACAAAAATGTGGCCAATGTCCAAAAGGTCCAAATAAAATCAAAACAAAAATGAAACCTAACACTACCTACATAACTATGTACAAGGGCAGCGGGCTAGTTTCACGGCTCACTTGTGGATGTCCAAGGCCAGGGCATCATCGAACTCCTCCTCAATGTCCCGCAGGCGGTCCTCCTCCATGGCCCCGTGGGTCCGCAGGGCCGTCAACGTCTCCACCTCCAAACCCCTGCGGATTGCCTCGAGGCACTGGGCCCGCCTCAGGGCCCTCCGCATGGAGTTCTCCGCCCTGACCATTGTGAGCCGTGCCTCTTCCGCCCGCTGCCACTAGGCATCTATGGCGTGGCCCAACCGCTGCCACACGGAAGACAGTCTATGTCCTGGGTCCTCCTGCCCTCCGTCCGATGCCTGCCCCTCCGATGTTGAAGGCCCCGAGCCTTCATGGCTCCCACCACGTTGCTGCTGCTGCTGTGCCTCTGCCCTTGCACTGCCTCCTGCTGCCTGCACATCCTCCGCCGGCTGGGGTGCAGTCGTAGATGTGGCCACCCCTGCTGGACGTCAGACTCCCGAATGTGGCAGGGATGCCTCCTCCACCAGCCTGGCCGCACCGTCAGAGGCAGCTCCACAGGGCACCCAGGTGACTGATGGGTGGGAAGATGGGACAGAGGACGACTGGCGCGTAGGGGGTCCAGTTGAGGAGGGGGTCGTAGCAAGCCCCATCAGACGGAGGAATCCAGCCTGGGTGACCTGTCCCAGCAGGCTGACGTGGTCAACGAGACATTTGAGATGACGTGCAGTCTCTTCATGAAAAGACTGCAGGTCACCTCGCATGGCCCGTTGACGCAACGCCACACCAGCCAGGACAGGCTCAACCTGGACCTGGATAGCCACGTCCGCAGGTAGAGGAAGGCCAGTTGACGTGAGCTCATCCCCTACCTGAAAACGGGTCTGGACGTAGGCATCCCTGCTGGTGCAAGAAGATGCAGGGACAGGATCAGGGACAGGATTGCACACAGGCACCTCTGCGGCGGCCTGTGCTGCCTCCTGTCCCTGGTCCTGCACTGCACCACTAGCACCAGTGGGATCCCCACCTCCAGACCCGATCTCTGGTGCTTGCACGGGCTCCTCCTCCACCAAACCCCCCACCAACCTGGATGACTCTGTGCCATCTTCCCCTGTTGGGCCCTGTGGGGTCCCAGCTCCCCCTTCTGCTGCCGAGGAGTCCAACTCCAACCTCCGCCTCTTGGACCTCCCCCCGGCAGCTGCGGCCTGGGACGCGGCACCGGACTCCTCACTCCCCGACGAGATCACAACATGGGAGGGGAGCCGGGCCTTGCGTCTCCAGCTGGCGGTGGGATCCCCGCCGCTGTGCTCCACAGCACCTTCTCCGCCCTCTTCATCAGTTGACGCTGCAGACAAGGAGAAACAAAACACAGGCATCAGGGCACTGTACAATGGACACATACACACATGACAGTTGTACATGAGTGGCATTGGCAAACCTAAGACATGTCATCACAATCCCCAACACACATGTCATTACAACTCGCACACATGAGCCATACCACAGCCATATTGCAAATGCCACCACCATCCATACACATACAACAGCATGAGCAGCCAAAGGTGAGCCAGACATCACATGCAACACAGGAAGTGCACCACACATGTACACACACCACCACACTTGCATGCATGTGTACACCTCTGCCAAGTGTCGCAGTGTTCAGACGGGCATCCATGTCACATCTGCCAATCAGGCTTCCACATACCGCTGTCACATGCATCCATGTTGCATCACTGTTGCACCCTTGTCAAATACACACACATACACATGTACACAGTGCTGATACATGCAGCCAAAAACAACATACATGCGTGACATCACGGACATGTCTACTTACATACACATTCATCCAAACATGTGTGCCCACACAACTGCATTTGGCATGCAAGCCTACACACACAAGCACCATCCATGTCTCACACATTCCAGCCCTCGCATGTGTCAACCCCAAGGCCCTGTACACCCCCACCCATACTCGACCCCATACAAACAGATGTGCAACCTGCACACTACTGAATAATCACCACACGCACTGCTCACAATCAGGATGCATGTACACTCACCGCTCGACTCCAGACGGGTCTGCTTCTCAAGGACCTGGACGTGGAGCGCTGGGGATATGCGTTCTAGGACCCTCATCTGTTCTTCCGACAAGTGGCCCCGGCGCCCCTTGGCATCCGCTGCTTTCAAGAGGCGCCGGGCCTTGTTCAGGGTCCTGGACCTGAAGTCCTCCCAGCGCTTCTTGACATGTTGTAAGTCGCGGACTGCCACCCCCTCCGCGTTGATGGCAGTCACGATGTCAGTCCAGATCCGAGCCCTTCCTTCCTTGTCGGCGCGGGACCTTCCGAAGAGGGCATCATACTGCCCCAGGACTTGCTCCACCAGGACACCAACTTCGGTGGCACTGAAGCTGGTGCCCCTCTGCCTCTCTGGCCGGGGGTTGTCAGTGGTCCCAGATGGTGTTTGCCTCGACATGACAACCCCAGAGGCAGGAGTGGGTGGGCAACTGGGTCCTGGGGCTGGGCTGTGGAGCGATGGAATCCCAGTCGGGAGTCTTCGGTTCCAGCAGGGGTGGTCACAGCAACAGCACTGGCAGCAGCAGATGGCAGGTGGGAGTGTGCTCAGGGCTCTGGGGGGCAGTAGTTCGGCCTTCTGGGCAGGAGCGTGGTCTTCCGTGTGCTTACGCGTGGCCAGCTTGATACGGAGTGATTTGGCACGTGAAAAATCTGCACGTCAGCGTGTAATTCGAGGAAAGGCCCTTAGCGCGTAAGCGCGTCTGCACGCATACGCATTTTCATTGGACAGAAGGCCCCTCAAGCGCAAGCGCCCCTGTGACGTGACGCGTACAGACGTGCATGGGCATTTTAGCGCGCGTGAAAAACTGCACGTCCGCGTGTAATACGAGGAAAGGGCCCATGCGCGTAAGCGCGCGTGGAAAACTGCACGTCCGCGTGTAATACGAGGAAGGGCCCATGCGCGTAAGTGACGTGATGCGCGCGTGCGTTTCCCTCAGCACGGGTTAAAGGTGAGCGGGCCCAGCAGTTCGCTGTACGTGCCTTTCATGGAGACCGTGTGTTGCTGCTTCCTGTTGTTTTGCGCGCCATCACAACTTCACAGCTATCAAGGACGTATCTCTTCTTTTGGCGGGGGTATTGGCTACGCGTGTTTTTCTGCATCGCGCTAGTAAGACGGTGAGTCGCACACGCTCTTTTTCCCACTGCGGGTGCCCCTGTGTATCGCACCCATTTTCGATGTCATAGTAGCCTGCGTGTCCCACGCGTACGCGTTATTCGTGTTACTGGGTGCCACCGCGTACTGCGGGAGGTTGAATCCATGCACGTAGGCTGCAGGGTTGCATGCACGGTTTTACTGCAGTTTTGGGGTGCCTGAGCGTTGCGTGACCCGTCACCACATCACCGGGGTCACATACAGCCTTGCAGGTGCAGGGGGGCTGTTAACATCTTGCTTCCCACCCCCTTCACCGCAATTGCCCAGGTCAATTGTGGTGTACACCTCCCATTGGCACCACTCCATCTGTGCCAGCACTACTACATCTGTGCCATGGTTGGGAGGCCACCAAAGGTGAGGGGCGCCTCAGCTGGGCGTACTTCTCGTGGCGGGCGTGGTCGGGGACGTAGCCGTGGTGACCAGGGAGTAGGGGGACTCCAGGGTGTCCAGGGCAGCCACAGAGGGGGAAGAGGCAGGGGTGCGCCACTTCAGCACAATGTTGTGCCATGTGTCGGTGCAGCCATGCCACCACCCCCTGTGGTTCCGGGGGATGCAGCTCCTGCATCTGGCACTGGCACCCATATGACCCGGCAGTCCGTTCCATCGACTGCCACGGGCCCAAGGGTAGTGGTAGCTGCAGGTGCAGCTGTGGACACCGCCACCCAGGCTCAGGGTCTGCCAGCGCAGGCTGCGTTGGCACTTGAAGAGCCCTTGGTAGATCTCCAACAGGCCAGGGGGGAAACCATAGCTGCTCAGACCAAGACACGTGTCCCTGGGGCAGTCATGTCATCTGCTGCCCCGAACAGCCGGGTGTTGGCAAGTGCAGGGGCAGATGCACCCAACAGCACCCCGGTTGTGAGTCTGCCAACCAGGACCGTTGCGGTCAATGACCCTGCCACAGCTGATGTTGCTGCGCAGGGTCCATTAGTGGGCACCCAGCTGCCACTGACACAAGTCAGGCCTTTGGTCATCCCTCCACCTGCCACTCCCTTGGCTCAATCCACCGAACCCACTGGCCATACTGGTCAGGGCGGCATTAGCCAGCCAGGGTCTGCGCCACAGTCCAAGAGGAGGAAGGTTGCACCTGCAGCACAGGCTGGGACCCCACACACAGCCACGACCTCCTGCATGTCAAGGAAGAAGCCTTTCTGTAAGCAGGAACTGGACTTCCTCGTGGACTACGTGCGGGGCCACAGCCGTGACATGCTAGTGGGTGCCAATAGTCAGACTATGGCTGCCCAACGTGACACCCACTGGAAGCATGTTGCGGAACATGTCAGTTCATTCGGCGATGAGGTGCGCACGGCGCAGGAGTGCAAAAAGCGTTGGAATGACATCAAGCGCAGCACTAAGGCCAAGCGTGCCTCAAATTACAACTTGACTCTGGTGACTGGCGGTGGGCCTGCACCAGAGGAGGAAGAACTCACTCCGCATGAGGCTCTCGTTGCGGAGTTCATACCACCTGAATTGGTCGAAGGAGTGGGAGAGATGCTGGACTTTGATGCCCAGCCCAGTGAGTGTTGATGCGTGTTTGTTGAGGACGTGTGTGTTTCACTTGTGGGATGTGTTGTGCATGATTGCTGCTACATGTGACGTGTACATGGTTCTGATGTGTAAGTAATGCAATGCTACCGTCATGCATGTCTCCTCTGCCTGCATGCGGGACTCCATGTGGGTATGCTCCCTTGCCCCTCCTCCGCCACTCTGCACTCCAGTTCCACCTTTGCACTGGTCTGCTCCAATCTTGCCAATGTGTAGTTTCTTGTTCATGTGTCCTGTGTAGATGCTAACTTCCAGCGTAAAAACTGCCAGACATATGCCATGTGGTACAGCCTTAGTACTCGATGCAGGGTATCTCACTTGTACTGTGCATGGGTCAGATGTCCCGCAGGGACATGAGTGCCCATTCATGCTCCATGTGTATTGCACGAATGCCCCTATGTGTCCTTGACTGGATGATCACTGTAATATGAGTCCTTGGTTACATATATTGCCTGCCATCTCATTGGCCTCCCCATGTCAACTGTGCCTCAGTCCTGCGTTGCACACATGTTTAGGCCCTGACAATCTGTGTGGCTCACAGGCCTCAGCCTGTTCAATGGCCAATGACTCTGTCCAACTCTTGTGTCTTCTTCACACGTGGGCGGCCTCCGGAGTTTCCATCATGTGTCCTGCCCACTGTCCCAGCATCATTTGCAGTGTTGTAATTTGAATCACATTAAGCTGTTGATGCCAGTCAACACTGCCTGTCAATACACAGGTGTATGGTCAGCCTTTTGATACCATGCTAGGCATCCCTGCTTTGGTACTGGGGTGGAGGGGTGCTTGGCTTCTAGACATGGTACACATTGAATGCACAATGCACGTGATGTCTGAATTTGACATTGCACTGCCTTCACATTTCCTGGCACACACCAGGTAGTGCTTGTACATGTAGGTAGTGAGTGGCGTACACATTTTCTGCACTGCATAGACCCACTTCCATGGAAACTGCCACCTTTCAACAGGTCTGATCACAGAAGCTATTCAAAGTAGACCCAGCATGCATGCCAGGTCATATGTTGTGTGTCACATGTCTGCCGGATGCCTTTGCTGTCGGTGTGTGTGTGTGTCGTGTGCTTCTGACATCTGTATTGACCTTTTTCTCTCTATTTTTCAGGTGATGACGCAATGGAGGCGGAGGATGGTGTTGTCATGCCAGACACAGGGTTTGTAACACTACATCAACCCGGCACTAGTGGGGGTCGTGGGGTGGTAGGCCACGAAAACCCCCAAGTGCTGCAGTCCATCTTGTCTCTGGCTGCCTATGAATCCAGCCTTGATGACGACTCTGACGTCCATGTTGAGTTGGATGAGCATCAAGTCCATGTGTCAGGGGTGAGTGATTCTGATGTGGACACTCCTCTGTCTGCGACACCTGCACTGAGGGATCAGACAGTCTTGGTTCCTCCGCCCGTGGTGGATCGGGACGCAGGGTCACCCTCCACACCAGTCACTGATGTGCCTGGGACATCACGTCGACGGGGGCATGTAGTCGTGCAGCCGCAGGCGGTGCCAACACAGCGAGGACCCCCGGTCCTTGGGTCCCGCAGGGGTCAAGCCCGGCAACGCGGTCGCTGCGCGCAACCGCTGTATACTGAGTGGGAGCAAGACATGACTGCCAATTCCGAACGGCAGGGGGCAGCAATGGAGAACATCGCTGAGAGCATGGAGCGTGTGGCCCGATCTGTGCTCCCCCCTGCTAGGCAGGTGCTTCTCCAGCAGCAGGCAGCACGGTCCACGGCCCGCTCGCTCAGGCTGGGCATGGCGGCCTCAGACAGGGCACGCCAGGCTGAAATGTCGTCTCTGCGTCAAGCAATTGCTGCACACGCAGAGGCGCACATGGATGCCCTGAGGGAGGAGTATGCTTCCCTCAGATCCACTCTGGGTGTCCTTATGATGTCCCAGAGGCAGCAGGCAGAGGAGAGGTTTGCACAACTTGAGCGTACCATCTCGGCTGAGCTACAGGCTTGCCGGGAGGTGCAGCGGTTGTCCAGCCAGGCCTTGCAGGAGGAACTCTGTGTTACAGGTGCTACCTTGCAAGAGGAAGCACGTGTATCACGTGAGGTTCTGCATGCAGACCTACATCACATCGCCACACAGAACCAGGCTCACCCGTCCGGCAGACTTGCTGCCGACGAGGGGCAAGCTGCGGCTAGGTGTGGCCAGGCTACTGTGCCACGTCCTCCTTTCCAGGATGAGCCAGACTCGGACGACCATCTATCTCCCACATAGGTCGTGCTGTGCAGGCGTTGAGCCCATGGAGGATTTTTTTTTTGGCTCAGCATCATCGCATGTGGATGTTGAGCAGCACCCTGTACCTCCCCCTCCTGGGTGCCTCCCCTCCCCCCCGGGTCGTATGTGGCCATTTTTGATTTTTCTTTTAGTTTAGTTAGTTAAGTTTCTGTTTGATTGTTAGTTTAAATAGGTAATGTAGGTTTTCCATAGTTAGTGTAATTAGTTAATAGTTGAGTTAGGTTAAAATTGCTAGTCTATTGTGCTTTCATGTGACGGTGCGGTGCTTTGTGGCTTTTGAAGGCATCCACTGTCTGTTCCAGCTGGGCCCTTCATGGTTGTCTTGTGTATGTGTTTGCTGCTTGGGGTCCTTGACTCACATATGCCACTCCTGCCTCCCTTATCCATGGGCTCGCAAGGATGGTTCGGTGTTACAGCATTTTACACAAGGGCTTTGGACTGTCATATCTGTGGCATGTCTGGTGCTGTGTGACTTGTCTTCACACCCCTAGTGGGGATGATTTAGGTGTCATTGTCCACTGTTCAGCTTTTGCTAGATGGGGTGTGTCATGATTAATGTGGACATTGATTGCTATGCATTGTGTAGTATGTTTCATATCTTTCCTGTACATGTGCTTGTTGCAATTCATGCTGTAGATAGTGTTCCACACTTTGGAGGTGAAAGACGGACTGATGGTGTGATTTGTGATGTGACTCTCTGACATGGTCAAGTAATGAGATGCCTGATGAGACACACACAGATGACTTTGAAGCATTAATCATGTGTTTCATGCCCTTTCTGCAGGGGGATGAGCCTCCAGAGCACTTTTGCCAGCTACATTGCCCATTGGACGACGGAATTCTGGACCCGTTTGTTGGTGCCCACATGCACATGTGTGCACAAGCAGAGGCACAGTGATTGCAGACCCACATCCTAGAACTGCTGACATGTTCCAAGGAACTCCAGGCAAGGTGAGCATCACAGGGGGGCCACGACACAGCAAAGCTTGCACCAGGCGAGTTGCACATGCAGGCTTAGTCACAGCACTGAGGGTGAGTTTAGACGAATATTGGTGTTGAAGCACACAATGCAGCTCAGATGTGTTTGTGGACTGATGGCTGTTGATAGTAGGGTTGTCTGGGACACATGCAGGGGCAGTGGCAAATACCCTCCGGTACACCAAGGTCCATTGAGGCACTTGTATCAACCATGTAGCCTTCCGAGACATGGAAAGGGGCAGCTCACAGGGACATACAGCAAGGGACATACTCGGGTGCAGTGCATGTCTTTTCCACGTACTTCATGATAAATGCACTGCCAACTTTGTTTCGGTCATGGTGGTACGCAACTTGCTCTGTAGTCATGGCTTGCTATATGGGTCTGTCTGCTTACCCAGGGAACATTGCATGTTGTGTGAATTGTGACACATTGGTGTTCCATTTGCCACGCACCCACCAGCGGCTGACTTACTGCATTGACTGTGTATGACCCGTCACAGGGGTGATGTTATATATGGGTACGAAGCATCGACCACAGATTGTCTGTTTGTAGAGTAGTTTGTTGCTATGGGGCATGTTTGGTGTTGTGTTTTTGTGTAATTTGCACGTACAGGTTGTTGACTGTGGCTCTCTTTGCAGCATTGCAGTGCTCCTGTAACCGGACCTGAGAGTGCGCAGGCAGGAGGCCAGCACTCAAAACCAGAGCTAAGTGTCTTGTTGTTTTTCTTACAAACTGCTCTGCATAGGCTTGCTGGGGAGTGTACTGATGCATGGATGTATGTGTGGTTCAATTTGGTATGTTTTTTTCTCCCTAATCACCCGTGATCCTATTCAATTTTGAAACCTGTACCCTCTACCCGGTGTTCCTGCTTCCCGTGCCTATCCAAGCAACGTTCCCTGACCCTCTTTCCCCACTGGGGTTGCGGATGCCTGTGTAAGCCCCGAACTTGCAGGCGCCAAAACCCTAGAGGGGGTGGTTGGTTCGTACCACTCCTGAGCCTGGACTACAGAAGGCCATGACAATGATGTCCAAGTTTGTTTGGATTGTGTATGTGTTCATGCAGGTTGTACATTTTCGTGCATTCCCTAGTTTCATGTGTCATTCCTCCTCCCCTCTCCTGCCACTCATTCCAGTCATCCAGTGTGTCAACACCTGTCCCGAATGCATATCCCTGAACCTCATTCCCCACCAGGGTCTCAGGGGCCTGTGTGAGTTTGACCTTGCAGGCACCCGGGACATGGTGGGGGTGGTTGTTTCGTGACACTCCCGCGCCTGTACAGGGGACCTATGACAGTACACATCCATTCATGGTGCATCATCCTATGTCATGTACCACACATGTCTCACATCCTGTCGTGACATTGTTTTGCTGTGCTACCTTGGTTGTTGCATCATTGTGGTAGTACTTGGCCTTTGTGAGGTACTGCTACGTCAAGTCATCTACTGGAGGGTGTTCGGGTTCGTTTTTATGCCTTGGATTTTGTGATTTTGGAAATGAGTGTGGATTCTGAGGGTTCAGGCATCTTTTTACACACAAGGTGGGAGATGGTGACGAAGGGTAAATGTGATCCTGTGGCCAGGTGGAATTGAGGTTTGGAGGCTCCATGACCCAGGTGCAGTTGTTCAGTGGGTCATGGTAATTTGTGAGGGGGGGGGGTTGTTGTTGATAGTTGCCTTGCCCTGAAGTGTGATGGGAACTCTGACATAGTAATGGTGGTATCCTATGTACATGTTGTGTTCTGCTGATCAATGCCTGTTCATGTGTTGTGTTTTCCTTTCAGGTGCGAGGGGATAGTTGTGGTTTGACATGCTGGGGTGTACACATGGTGGATGTTCACATGTGATGTGTAGGGAACACTGATGGTCACTTGAGTGCACATGCATATGTGGAGTGCATGTCCTTGCAGAACCACAAACTTGCACTCTGATGCACTACATGTACTCCCACCCTTGCTTATCCACGTGTACACTGTTTGCCTTCTGGTGCCCACTGTGTCCAGGCAGCACATGTTCTGTGACCGATCATGGATCCAGTACATGCCTAATTTGATGTTTGACGTGGTCTGTCACTTAGATGTGATGCTCAGGGTGTGCATCACACACAATGGCTGTTCACTGTGCTGTGCGCTGAGCAGTGTGATGCAGGAGTAGGACACTGCACACATGAGCTGCAGTGTTGATTTTGCAATGCATAATGTGCATGTAGACAAGCATTCATTGTGATGTTACGTCTACGACTGTTGTAATGCATTTGGAAATGACTTATTTTGGGTGGGAGATTTTGTTGGTCTGTCATTTCATCTGATTCCGGGTCAGGCAGCAGTGTCCCGATGCCACTGTACATTTAGGACATGGCAATGTGTACCTTATCGTTACTGCGTTGGTGTATGGGTATTGCTTGCCATGTCATGTTGATGTTTGGGAGGGTTTGAGGGACATGACAGTGATGGCCATGGCCTGTTTTGCAGGTGTGTGTGATGCACACCTTGCATGTCCGGGTCATCCGCTTCTCAGAGCAACTAGCCGGGGGTAGATTTCTCTCCGCAGCAGGGCCCTCCCCCTGGAACAGACTTCCGGCCTGACTTGAACTTGAGGGGAACCATCTCCAGTTCTGGAAGCACCTCAAGACCTTCCTCTTTGCTTTTGCTTACTCTCTGCCTCTCCCTTGCAGAATTCTTCACTGGAACTGCACAGGAGCTGCAACTGGGCCACTCTCACCGACCTCGGTCCCTGGCCCAGCCACTCTCCACTTGCACTGCCTCCCTGGCAACCCCTGCACTGCAGTACTGTCTCTCTATCCCTACAGCCCTCCCTTCCCAGCACTTGTCTGCACTTACCTTTGTAGTTGCCACCAGGCGACCTATGTATTATTTTTTTGGGCTACTTCCACTGTACTGGACTCCCCCCCACCCTTCCCCTTGCACTTTTCCCATTCCCCCTACCCCTGCACTTGCACGATCTCAATGACACCTGGCCTAGTAGTACCGTTCTCTGTGTTCCCTTGTTCCCCCCTCCCTGCCTCATTGCGCCTTGGAATACTTGTGTATGGCCCATATCATGTCATATGTCATATGTGTGCCTTTTGGTCACACAGGATAGCTTGTGTTTAAGTAGCTAGGGATGCAGACAATGTGGCACTTCCATGGCAACTATCTCAGGGTGGTAGGGTTGTGACAGTTGACTGTCTCTTTGTCATCATCGATTGTCACCTGGTATGTGCCAGGCCTGTGTGCACTCCGCAGGGGTGGGAGTTTAGGTGAAAAATGTGGCCACAAGCTGGGTCCGGGCTTCCTCGCCACGTGCCCTGTCCCCTCCCATGGGCAGCGCCTGTGCCTGTGGTTGGGGATGTGGGGGCACCACCATGTCCACCGGGACGCCCTGCCGTGTTGCAACATTGTGCAGGACACATGCTGCCACAATGATCCTGCACACTACTGGTGGTGCATAGAGTAGTTGCCCACCAGAGCGGTCAAGGGAGCGGAAACGTGACTTGAGCACTCCGAATGTGTGCTCCACTATGCCCCTGGTTGCAATATGGGCGGCGTTGTATCTTACCTGGGGTGGTGTGGTGGGGTTCCAGATTGGCGTCATCATGTGGTTGCTCAGAGGGTAGGCACTGTCCCCTGGGGAGGTGATAATAGTTGAGATTATTAGGGTTTGGATATTTGTCTGTGTGTGACTTGCATGCATGTGCAAGGGCATTTGTACTGATCTAGGAGCCATGTGTCGCCATGCTGCCCAGCTTCCAGGGCGCGGCTCAGGGCGGACATTCTGTATATGAAACTGTCATGGGTGGAGCCAGGGTAGTTTGCATAGACAGAGGTGATGATTCCCTTTGTATCTCATACCACCTGTACATTGATGGAATGCCAGTGCTTGCGGTTTCGGTAGATGTGCTCAATGGCCCTAGGTGGACGTAGGGCCACATGGGTGCAATCTATGGCACCGAGCACTTTGGGGAAGTGTGCCACCCTGAAAAAATCCAGGACAACGGCCTGCCTTTCTGTGGGTGTTCTGGGCATGTATATGTGCCTGCGGACTGAGGGGCGCGCTGTCATGATTGCCAGTACCTGGTGTAGGCAGCGTGACTGCGTGGCCTGTGAGACCCCCCCCACTATGGCAGTGGTCCGCTGAAATGACCCAGTGGCCAAAAAATGCAGGACATTGAGCAGCTTCTCCAAGGGGCTCAATGCTTGGGAGCAAAGGGTGGGGGATGTGAGGTCATCTTCCCACTCCCTGACCAGGTCTAGGATGATATGGGGTGGAAACCTATACCTGCCGTAGACCTGGTCATCAGGCATCCGAAAAGGGCTTGTTCGTGGTGCGAAAATGCGTGCCCTGGCTATTCTCCTCCTCCTGCGGTGTCCCACGATCAGTGCAGCGACAAATGGGGCATTCATCGTAGCTGTATATACGCGTTTGTTGTTTGCGCGCACTTTTATGCTGTGCGCGGGGACGGCTCCGCCTGCCTTCGTGTGGGCGGACGCATTGACGCCTGTGCACGTCTTTTGCCGTGCGCGGGTTTCCCGTATTCGGATACGGTCCGAGTGTCATCGCGTGTGATCAGAGGGGAGTGAGCGTACACGCAATTGGCCTGGGTACGTGTGTTTCGGGATGCGCGTTAAGTTCCACACGCGATTAGCCTGGGTATGTGTGTTCCGGGGTGCCGGGAACTTTCACACGCGATTGGTGGAAATCCACGTGTGTTCTGTCATCACGTGTAATGAGCGAAACACCTGCGCGCGTCACGTCACAGACGCGCTCACGTGCTAAGGGCCTTTGGTCCAATGAAATCGCATATGTGTGCTGCCGTGCATACGCGGTAAGGGCCTTTCCTCGTATTACACGCGGACATGCAGTTTTCCGCGCGCTTACGCGCATGGGCCCTTTCCTCGTATTACACGCGGACGTGCAGTTTTTCACGCGCGCTGAAATGCCCATGCACGTCTGTATGCGTCACGTCACAGGGGCACTTGCGCTTGAGGGGCCTTCTGTCCAATGAAAATGTGTATGCGTGCAGATGGGCTTACGCGCTAAGGGCCTTTCCTCGAATTACACGCTGACGTGCAGATTTTTCACGTGCCAAATCACTCCGTATCAAGCTGGCCACGCGTAAGCACACGGAAGACCACGCTCCTGCCCAGAAGGCCGAACTACTGCCCCCCAGAGCCCCGAGCACGCTCCCACCTGCCATCTGCTGCTGCCTGACTGCCTGCTGCCCACGTGCCCTGCCATTTGCTGCCTGCACATCAGCCAGGGGTGCTGTTGCTGTGACCACCCCTGCTGGAACCGAAGACTCCCGACTGGGATTCCATCGCTCCACAGCCCAGCCCCAGGACCCAGTTGCCCACCCACTCCTGCCTCTGGGGTTGTCATGTCGGGGCAAACACCATCTGGGACCACTGACAACCCCCGGCCAGAGAGGCAGAGGGGCACCAGCTTCAGTGCCACCGAAGTTGGTGTCCTGGTGGAGCAAGTCCTGGGGCAGTATGATGCCCTCTTCGGAAGTTCCCGCACCGACAAGGAAGGACGGACTCGGATCTGGACTGACATCGTGACTGCCATCAACGCGGAGTGGGTGGCAGTCCGCGACTTACAACATGTCAAGAAGCGCTGGGAGGACTTCAGGTCCAGGACCCTGAACAAGGCCCGGCGCCTCTTGAAGGCAGCGGATGCCAAGGGGCACCCGGGGCCACTTGTCGGAAGAACAGATGAGGGTCCTGGAACGCATTTCCCCAGCGCTCCACGTCCAGGTCCTTGAGAAGCAGACCCGTCTGGAGTCGAGCGGTGAGTGTACATGCATCCTGATTGTGAGCAGTGCGTGTGGTGATTATTCAGTAGTGTGCAGGTTGCACATCTGTTTGTATGGGGTCGAGTATGGGTGGGGGTGTACAGGGCCGTGGGGCTGACACATGCGAGGGCTGGAATGTGTGAGACATGGATGGTGCTTGTGTGTGTAGGCTTGCATGCCAAATGCAGTTGTGTGGGCACACATGTTTGGATGAATGTGTATGTAAGTAGACATGTCCGTGATGTCACGCATGTATGTTGTTTTTGGCTGCATGTATCAGCACTGTGTACATGTGCATGTGTGTGTATTTCACAAGGGTGCAACAGTGATGCAACATGGATGCATGTGACAGCGGTATGTGGAAGCCTGATTGGCAGATGTGACATGGATGCCTGTCTGAACACTGTGACACTTGGCAGAGGTGTGCACATGCATGCAAGTGTGGTGGTGTGTGTACATGTGTGGTGCACTTCCTGTATTGCATGTGATGTCTGACTCACCTTTGGCTGCTCATGCTGTTGTATGTGTATGGATGGTGGTGGCAGTTGCGATATGGCTGTGGTATGGCTCATGTGTGCGAGTTGTAATGACATGTGTGTTGGGGATTGTGATGACATGTCTGAGGTTTGCCAATGCCACTCATGTACAACTGTCATGTGTGTATGTGTCCATTGTACAGTGCCCTGATGCCTGTGTTTTGTTTCTCCTTGTCTGCAGCGTCAACTGATGAAGAGGGCGGAGAAGGTGCTGTGGAGCACAGCGGCGGGGATCCCACCGCCAGCCGGAGACGCAAGGCCCGGCTCCCCTCCCATTTGTGATCTCGTTGGGGAGTGAGGAGTCCGGTGCCGCGTCCCAGGCCGCAGCTGCCGGGGGGAGGTCCAAGAGGCGGAGGTTGGAGTTGGACTCCTCGGCAGCAGAAGGGGCAGCTGGGACCCCACAGGGCCCAACAGGGGAAGATGGCACGGAGTCATCCAGGTTGGTGGGGGGTTTGGTGGAGGAGGAGGCCGTGCAAGCACCAGAGACGGGGTCTGGAGGTGGGGATCCCACTGGTGCTAGTGGTGCAGTGGAGGACCAGGGACAGGAGGCAGCACAGGCCGCCGCGGAGGTGCCTGTGTGCAATCCTGTCCCTGATCCTGTCCCTGCATCATCTTGCACCAGCAGGGATGCCTGCGTCCAGACCCGTTTTCAGGCAGGGGATGAGCTCACGTCAACTGGCCTTCCTCTGCTGCGGACGTGGCTATCCAGGTCCGGGTTGAGCCTGTCCTGGCTGGTGTGGCGTTGCGTCAACGGGCCATGCGAGGTGACCTGCAGTCTTTTCATGAAGAGACTGCACGTCATCTCGAATGGCTCGTTGACCACGTCAGCCTGCTGGGACAGGTCACCCAGGCCGGATTCTTCCGTCTGATGGGGCTTGCTACGACCCCCTCCTCAACTGGACCCCCTACGCGCCAGTCGTCCTCTGTGCCATCTTCCCACCCATCAGTCACCTGGGTGCCCTGTGGAGCTGCCTCTGACGGTGCGGCCAGGCTGGTGGAGGAGGCATCCCTGCCACAGTCGGGAGTCGGACGTCCAGCAGGGGTGGCCACATCTACGACTGCACCCCAGCCGGCGGAGGATATTTATTTTGTATATTTTGTTTATTTGTATAAATGAGCAGGCAGCAGGAGGCAGTGCATGGGCAGAGGCACAGCAGCAGCAGCAGCAACGTGGTGGGAGCCATGAAGGCTTGGGGCCTTCAACATCAGAGTGGCAGGCATCGGCCGGAGGGCAGGAGGACCCAGGACAGAGAGTTTCTTCCGTGCGGCAGCGGTTGGGCCACGCCATAGATGCGGAGCGGCAGCGGGCGGAAGAGGCACGGCTCACAATGGTCAGGGCGGAGAACTCCATGCGGAGGGCCCTGAGGCGGGCCGAGTGCCTCGAGGCAATCCGCAGGGGTTTGGAGGTGGAGACGTCGACGGCCCTGCGGACCCTCAGGGCCATGGAGGAGGACCGCCTCCGGGACATTGAGGAGGAGTTCGACGATGCCCTGGCCGGGACATCCACAAGTGAGCCGTGAAACTAGCCCGCTGCCCTTGTACATAGTTATGTAGGTAGTGTTAGGTTTCATTTTTGTTTTGATTTTATTTGAACCTTTCGGACATTGGCCACATTTTTGTATATAGTTTATTTTATTAGTGTAGTTAGATAGGTTTCCTTTATTTTGTTGGAATAATGGACCCTGGCTTGTTCCCATGTACATAGTTCACAGTTGGATTGTATTTTTTTTCACTTTTTAACCATGGAGCAATGGCTTTCTTTTAAATTTCCCATTGGATTTTGTTTTGTGGACATTGACTTTGGACAACATTACTTTGGAATTTTATTTTTGGTTTTGCTTTTTTTCACGGACATGCTTCTTTTAATTTTTGTACATTCACATTTCTGTTTCTTCATTTTTTATTCTATTTATGTTTTCTTTAATACATATTTTTTTTGGTGAACTTCAATGTGTGGTATCTCATTGGTTTCATGCATTTCATGATATGTGTTTTGAGATTCACTGACACCCATTGGGTGTATGTGAGGGAAATGTGTTTGTTTCGGAACTTGCAATTGGTGTTCTGTGATGTAATTGCAAATTATGAGTGGGTGGATGCAATACTCGGGTGGGTGTTTTGCATTTGGAGGCTGACCATAGGGACCAGGGATCTAGATTGTGATAACATGTTGGCTGGGGAACATGAGTTGCACATGGGTGGGGGCCTGCTGGCAGGTGCCCCACAGTGCTGGGGGCTGGGGGTGGTGGGGAACATGAGTTGGACATGGGTGGGGGCCTGCTGGCAGGTGCCCCACAGTGCTGGGGGGTGGGGGTGGTGGGGAACATGAGTTGGACATGGGTGGGGGCCTGCTGGCAGGTGCCCCACAGTGCTGGGGGGTGGGGGTGGTGGGGAACATGAGTTGGACATGGGTGGGGGCCTGCTGGCAGGTGCCCCACAGTGCTGGGGGGTGGGGGTGGTGGGAGACATGAGTTGGACATGGGGGGGGGCCTGGTGGAGGCTGCCCCTGCACTGCTGGGGGGTGGGGGTGCTGGGAGACATGGGTGGGGGGCCTGGTGGTGGGTGCCCCACAGTGCTGGGGGGTGGGGGTGCTGGGAGACATGGGTGGGGGCCTGGTGGTGGGTGCCCCTGCACTGCTGGGGGGTGGGAGTGGTGGGAGACATGGGTGGGGGCATGGTGGAGGGTGCCCCACAGTGCTGGGGGGTGGGGGTGGTGGGGAACATGAGTTGGACATGGGTGGGGGCCTGCTGGCAGGTGCCCCACAGTGCTGGGGGGTGTGGGTGGTGGGGAACATGAGTTGGACATGGGGCCTGCTGGCAGGTGCCCCACAGTGCTGGGGGGTGGGGGTGGTGGGGAACATGAGTTGGACATGGGTGGGGGCCTGGTGGAGGGTGCCCCTGCACTGCTGGGGGGTGGGGGTGCTGGGAGACATGGGTGGGGGCCTGGTGGTGGGTGGCCCACAGTGCTGCGGGGGTGGGGGTGGTGGGAGACATGGGTGGGGGCCTGGTGGAGGCTGCCCTTGTGGCTGGGGGGTGGGGGTGGTGGGAGACATGGGTGGGGGCCTGGTGGAAGCTGCCCTGGTGGCTGGGGGGTGGGGGTGGTGTGAGACATGGGTGGGGGCCTGGTGGAGGCTGCCCCTGCACTGCTGGGGGGGTGGGGGTGCTGGGAGACATGGGTGGGGGCCTGGTGGTGGGTGCCCCTGGTGGCTGGGGGGTGGGAGTGGTGGGAGACATGGGTGGGGGCCTGGTGGTGGGTCCCCCTGCACTGCTAGGGGGTGGGGGTGTTGGGAGACATGGGTGGGGGCCTGGTGGAGGGTGCCCCTGGTGACTGGGGGTCCAGGGGGACATGCGTTGGTGGGCAGTAGTGCAAGTTGACATGTGGGTTGGCTGGGGTTCATGGCCATGGTGGATGGTGTGCCTGCAGGACATGTGCAGGGTAGGCCCCTGTGGTGTGAGCCACCTGCAGGGGCCGTGGAGGGTGTAGAGGGAACACCTGGGAGGACCCACAAGTGCAATTCACGTGTGGTGCTCCCCGCGCACCCCTGTAATACACGTACCCTGATGGAATCGCGTGTGGCACTTCCCGCGCACCCCTGAAATGCGCGTACCCTGCTCGCACGGGCCCAATCACGTGTGGAACTTCCCGCGCACCCCTGGAATACACGTACCCTGATGGAATCGCGTGTGGAACTTCCAGCGCACCCCTGGAATACACGTACCCTGCTGATGTCGCGTGTGAAACTTCTCCCGCACCACGGAATACACGTACCCTGATGAGATCGCGTGTGGAACTTCCCGCGCACCCCTCAAATACACGTACCCTGCTGAAATCGCGTGTGGCACTTCCCGCGCACCCCTGAGATACGCGTACCCCCAATCACGTGTGGAAATTCCCGCGCACCCCTGAAATACACGTACCCTGCTGAAATCGCGTGTGGCACTTCCTGCGCACCCCTGAGATACGTGTACCCTGCTCGCACAGGCCCAATCGCGTGTGGAAATTCCTGCGCACCCCTGAAATACACGTACCCTGCTGAAATCGCGTGTGGCACTTCCCCCGCACCCCTGAAATACGCGTACCCTGCTCGCACGGGGCCAATCGCGTGAGGTACTTCCCGCGCACCCCAGTGATACACGTAGCCCGCTTGCCGTGCTGGTACAGGGTTAGCGCAGCCCTTTGCGCTGGATTGGGTATATTGATGGCTTTT
Organism: Ambystoma mexicanum; assembly: GCF_040938575.1. Taxonomy (NCBI): domain Eukaryota; kingdom Metazoa; phylum Chordata; class Amphibia; order Caudata; family Ambystomatidae; genus Ambystoma; species Ambystoma mexicanum. The sequence continues at coordinate 1,062,167,543 of NC_090921.1, read as the reverse complement.
CCCTGCGCGAGAGGCGTTCTTGGGGGCGTAACTGGCGCTGCTGCAGGGTCGCTGTGCCACTGTGCGCCACGGCTGGTTTTGGTGGCTGGAATCCATGAATACGCTGTGCGCGGAAATGGATTTTAGCGCACGCGGCTGGCGCAGGTATTCGCACGCGCACACTCTGCGCCAGCCGCATGCGCCACTTGTGCGCTGAATTCTATGAATTACCCCCGTAATGTCTAGAGGAGCTGTCTTCTACAGATTCAATACATGCCTCTTGTACAGCTGCACTGCCACCCATTCCACTTGATTCCTGTTCAGTGAGGTTGGTCAGGGCCGAAGAGCTATCTGGATTGTCAGAGATAGGAGTTGTTTCTATATCCAATACCTGGGGATGGGCATAGTGGTTAAGTTGTAAAGAGTTGCTTGAGAGCTGTAGGGTTTTAATTGCATCTTCCAGTTTTTCAATTTCTGCCATGTTAATGGTAACATTAGTTCTCAACTTAGCCATTTCAACATCACCCCCATCTTGGTGGATATGTGTGGGGTTAATAAGAGCCTGAGTATAGGAGCAACTAGGAGGCATTGCTAATTTCTCAAATCATGACGTTTGCTTAGACTTCACACTTACGGGAGCCATTGTGGTTTGGGAGCCATGTGTTCGTGATGGTATTTTACAAGGTTTTTCCATCATAGACAGCTTTAAGTGCCATGACCACACATGAAACCTTCTAATTTATTTAGTTTCACTATTATATCGGGAGAGGAACGTTTTTAATCTCTGATCTCATAATGAGTTATGTCATGTCCTCAGTCTAGCAGATTTAAAATGCGAGGACAGGGAACGACATTTCAGCTCTCTGAAGATCATGTGATGAGAGAGAGTTATTATAGAAGCAATTTGTGAGGCCTCATTAGTATTCGGAGGAACTTGAGTTGGTTGCACTGGACTAGAACAGATCTGAGGTAGCGCCTGGATCAGTAAACTCCCAGAGCCTCATTACGAGTGGGTCTGTGGTCCCTGAATGGGGAAATACCAGTCCATTCCGACTTTGGAGGGCCCGGTATTTCCCCATTCAGGGAACCCGGACCATCCCCATTCCCATTTCAGCCCCAGTGGGCTCAAATGGGAATGGGGAGCATGCTAACATCCCCTCGCGGGACCCGCAAAGGATGTCTGGTCTGACCAGACGTCCAGAGCAGGTCCCGCGAGGGGACCTCGTAATGAGGCGGTACAGGGTTAACAGCGCCGGCACCTTTACCGGCGTCATTAACCCCTTACCGCATCACTTGTAATGAGGCCCCCAGAGTTTATTATTATGAAAGTGTACTTTATCAATGCCCCCAACCGCTGCCACAACAGGGGTGGATGGACCAAGAGAAAGGCATACTCTTTTCTCCAATTCGGCCATTACGGCCGGAGCCAGCATGGAAATGTCCAAGATCGGTTTGAAAGGTATCTCAGAACTTGTGATAGGACACGCCTGAGGCCGGTTTTCCCGAATACTAAGTAGACTGTGCTGCATTGACAGATCCAGGTCATGCGCGTCTTTAAGGGGAAAGGAGTAGCTTTCTGATGCTGCATCCGGGGGAGCATGCATTTGCGCATGCATGAATGGCAAAGATATATCTTGAACGAGCCCATTTTATTTACTGTGCTGCGCAGAGTTAGCCCGTGCTTCTCCCATTCCTCTGCCAGACGCTGATGGTATTGGTTATATCACCTAAGGGATAATAACATCTGGCGTAGGTATAACTGCGGTTGACACTATTCTATTGGACATTGCATCACTTTTTTTGGGTTGTATTTTAAAATCTTGCCGCTTCTCAGACTACCCACCATGCTATGGTCTAACACCTAATCAGTCAGCCCGATAATAGCACACATCAACCGCTACGTCAATCCTCTTACCATAAACCAACAGCCTCAAACCGTGGAAGCTAGAGAGAATGGAGAAGCTGAATTGCCAATGATAGCATTTATTGGCCGTGTTATTGCAAGATTACAGATCAGTTGATACAAGTAGCAAAAGGCGAAATGAATTAGCACAATTATCAAAACTATTATCAAAACTGCTGCCAATCTACCTAGATGGTGCAGTTTATCGTAGTAGCAACGGTATACAAGAGGGCATGCTGTTCCAACAGTCCCGCTGTATAAGTATAGCAAGCGGGAGTGTATCCCCTGAGAGAAGACAACATGCAAGAGTCACAACAAGCAAGTGTGGTTTAGAATTTCCATGCTATAACTTAGATGATACGAATGCTACTACCACAATCTAAAAGTCAGGATTAGCGCTGTAGACATCAAACAACGTGCATGCTCACTCATCCAAAGCATAGAGAAACCAACTGCTCGTAAGCCATGACACCCTTCTATGGTGCGAGGGTTGCATGCGATATCTTAGATAAAACAAATATCGCTGCAACAATCCAGAAATCGGCATTTAGCATTGTGTACTCAAACAACGTGCACGCTCACTCACCCACAGCGTAAATAAGCCAGCTACTACAACAATCCAGAAATCAGGGTTAGCACTGTATCCACAGGACAGCGTGCACACTCACTCACCCACAGCATAGAGATAACCTGGGCATTTGTCCATTAGCTATGCCATTTGTATCAACCATTTCTCATTTTGCAAGCCCCTTTCCTTTCCCCTCCAGTAAGGTGCTTCATGAGACATTTCTCTTGTTTTGGCATAACAAGGCCGCAGATTTATTTTTACATATACATAACCACTGCAAACAGGTATTAAAAATTAGTTCCAAAAGGTGTGGCGACTGCTCCTCGTCCTGCTTCCCCCTTTACCTCCATATTGCTTGCAGGCACAACTCCCCCAAGGCCTTCGAGTCTAAGAAACCGCCTGCCCCTGCAGGTCTTTGCGGACTGGGGGAGCGCCGTTTGTTGGGGGGAAGTTTGAGCCCCAATTGCTACCGCCAGACACCCCCGCCGTTTAGGCTCCCAGGAGGCGCTGTCTAGAATGGGCGAAGCCCCTTCCGGTTTAGCAATGGCTCATTCGGAGTCTTTGTCTTATCATAGGTTGCCACAACCCGCCTGGTCATCCTGCGACAACGACGTCCAGGTTTCCTCATAACTGTAGGGTGGGAGGGTGGGAAAACGAAATCCTCCGATTTTGGCGGGCGCCCGGCTGCTGGACGAGCTGCAAGTGTTCCTGTGCCGGGCGCCCGCCGCTTATGTAGCCCCAGCTCCTCCTTCTTCCTTTGTTACCCTTCGCGGGCTTTTGTGGGCTTTTGGCGCCCTCTCCTCTGCTCACCTTGCCGCCCTCTCCCCTGCCCCTGTGGGGGGAGGGGCGAGAGAGCGGAAGGAGGAAGGCCCCTGCCCCGGTTATCGGGGTGCCTCCTCCATTCTCTTTGCTCACCCGTTCGTCACCTTCATAACCTGGGCATTTGTCCATTAGCTATGCCATTTGTATCAACCATTTCTCATTTTGCAAGCCCCTTTCCTTTCCCCTCCAGTAAGGTGCTTCATGAGACATTTCTCTTGTTTTGGCATAACAAGGCCGCAGATTTATTTTTACATATACATAACCACTGCAAACAGGTATTAAAAATTAGTTCCAAAAGGTGTGGCGACTGCTCCTCGTCCTGCTTCCCCCTTTACCTCCATATTGCTTGCAGGCACAACTCCCCCAAGGCCTTCGAGTCTAAGAAACCGCCTGCCCCTGCAGGTCTTTGCGGACTGGGGGAGCGCCGTTTGTTGGGGGGAAGTTTGAGCCCCAATTGCTACCGCCAGACACCCCCGCCGTTTAGGCTCCCAGGAGGCGCTGTCTAGAATGGGCGAAGCCCCTTCCGGTTTAGCAATGGCTCATTCGGAGTCTTTGTCTTATCATAGGTTGCCACAACCCGCCACGCCAAAGGTGGGTTACCGCCCACCGTGGCTCCCCCTTTTCCTAGTTTGTAGCTCTAGAAGTTCTGTGTACACCTTGCTGCCCGGTGCCCGTCCTTCTATCCTTCTTTGACCAGGGGTGTCACCTTAGCCAGTTGTGCCTGATCCTGGGGTACCTCAGTCCTACCCCACATTTCCATCCTCCTTGACCTGCTCTCGCACCACCGGCTCCTGTTTCTACCACTGCTTTGAAGCCAACTGCCTCCTTCTCTTCCAACCATCTCCTTACTAGGCACAACTCTCCCAACACTCCGTGCCTGGTAACACCCTGCCCCTGCCGGTGTTTTAGGGGTGTGAGAGCGCCATTTGTTCGAGGAGGCTGAGCCCTCTTTGCCAACACCAGACGCCCCTGCCGTTTTTAGGCTCCCAAGAGGCGCTGGTCCGATTCCGTTCCTTGCATTATCCAACCATCCCCTTCGTGGACACACTCTCTCCACCCTCCGTGCCTGATACCTCCCTGCCCTTACGGGTGTTTTCGGGCTGAGAGAAAGCCATTTGTTCGAGGCAGCAGCGCCCTCGTTGCCACCACCAGACACCCCTGCCGTGTTAGGCTCCCAAGAGGCGCTGGTCCAACTCCCGAGTAGTGGAGTCTATACACGAAGCTACTGTACATACTGACTTGTCTTTTGGCTCAAAACTTATCCCCCTTTTGCTACATACTACTGATGTTATATTGATTCCACCGAACTGACCCATGTGCGTCAGCCCAATAAGTTGCGATGTGTATTAGTAACTTTCCTGGCCACTTTCTGCAGCCCAATGGATAGCCTGAGCCCTCTCCCCCGCATCACTGCCCTTGTAACTACCAGGCCCTGCAGTGATGAGGTACTCCACCATGACCCAACCAGGACAACCTGTTTTGTAGGGTATGCCCTCCTGTGCATCAGCGACTGACCTGCGTGCCCCAGCAACCTTCACCCCCTGGCCAATTCATACTGGTGTTATCTTGTTCCAACCTAACTGACCCCGGGCACACAATCCCCAATAAATTGCGATATGTCTCCTTCGTGGCCACCTCAGCAGCCCTATGGATAGCCTGAGCCATCTCCCACGCTTTGGTGCCCTTGCACTACCAGGTCATGCCGTGATAAGGTACCCCACCATGCCCCCCAACCTGGACCTCCTGCCTTGCAGGGTATGCCCTCTTGTGCATCCACCTTGGTGGCCCCGCAACTGACCTGAGCGCCCCAGCAGCCTTTACCCCCTGGTCAACTAAAATATACCCTATACCGAGAACACCAGTTTCTGCTCAAGTATGACCGCCTACAAAGGTATCCATCTACCTCGGCGCCCTTATCACCTCCCCGGGCGTGGGTGGAGCGAAGGAAGGGCCCAGAAAGCAAAAGCACGAACCGCAACTTAACTGAACTTCATCGGTATATGCTATGATGCGTTATTTTTAACATGCTTAATACCCAGAAGTTTCACCGAGCTTATTCGGTGTCTGCACGTGTGCTGTTCCCTCTCCTCTTGCTCAAAGGGTGCTCATGCTGTCAAGCCCCGACCCCTTACAGCTACAATGTGCCCCCATCAATTGTGACGTGCGTTCCCAAACCTTTGGACCCTGGTAACTAGCCTGTGTCCTCCACTTGCCACTTTCTGAAATTGGGAGGCCACGAACGGTAGTTGGGGTGTCCGGCTATCCTGTCCCGCCCCCATAAAGGCAGCCGAGTGGCTCCCTAGCGCAACTGCTTCTGGAATGCCACCACTGGAGGGCCCCGGGCCGCAAAGCAATGTGGAGATCTACCCTCCTTCCAGGTGTAGAGAGATTCTGAGTATCAGTCCCTTCCCAATCCACCCCCGAGTGAGGTGTATGAGGCACAGTTTGTCCAATTAGACTTGAGCTACCAAGCTGTCTTCCCCACCCGCAGACCATCCCCAAGCCTGCTTGCTTTAGGCCCGCTGCGGGTCCAACCTGAACTCTGCTCCTCACCGCTCCTCAGTTAACAAACTGCGGCTAACGACGGACGCTGCACCGTCGGCCCGCAGCAATGAATACTTTGCAGTCCCTGCAGGTACAACCTGTACCTCTGCGGCAAACATGCCTGTTAAATCCCCCTGTCCTGGGCCTAACCCACCCAGATGGGACGCTGTGTAAGCCCTCAAGAAACTCTAAATAAGCCATAGCCCAACAGTACCGAGAGGGGAGCCCCAAATGTTCCACACCATCATAACCAGCGATAAGACTGCAGCTACCATTCCAGCAGATGGGTGATATTAATACCCACGCGTGCAAGGCTTTCGCTACCCATCCTTTCCCATGGCCTCTTATGCTTGGAGTAGCGCGCCGCTGTACAAGCTAAACCCCATCCCGGCTGATCGTACGTGCAACCCAACTACCACCTCCTGCCCTTATTTACCAATACATTTCTTATGCCCCCGCTGCAAACAATGGAGTAATAAACCCTAGAAATCAACATGGCTTACCCCTTTCGTTTACCAAAACCTGCTAACTGCTTCCCCAAGGGCAACTATTAATTCCTGGCAGCCCATGCCCTGCTGACTATAACCAGACTTAATTACACGTTCCGTCCCCTCGTTCTTTATAACCCCTTAGCAGTAGAAAACCAAACGCTGGGCCAACCAGAGAAAATGCCATAGTCGAGCAATAGGACCAAGCAAACATAAATTACCAGCCTACTATCCTGCAGATACCTCTTGCTACAACTGCACATTTACCGGTTTCGCCCCTTGAGTTTACTCCCTCAAACACAAATCGGTAATGCCCCATGTGCCAACTAACCCCTTATTAGTGACATAGCCCACAAAAAAGGGAGACCTCTCTCTCCCCAGTGCCCCCTGGGACAATTTTGGCTAAGGGCGGAAGGCGGTGCGACCTGCTCGCGTTTTACAACATTATTGGTTCATCCTGAATCTTGCGCGCTTTCCGGCCACTGTAATAAACCCAGATCTTCGCACAGTAAAAATTGTTCAAACTACTAGATGCACAGTGAAGTAACACCCCATAGGTGCTCAATTGCAGTGACCCATTCTTGACAGCCATCGCCGTGCATGCAATGACCAGGTTTACCACAACTACTGCCGCCAGCGCGACCGCAATGGAAGCATACACGCCCGCCTCTAAAGAACACCTTAGTATTTGTGTCTGACATATGATGCTATTTATAATGCGCTCAATACCCCGTGGTTTCTGAGCATGGACCGAACTAGGGGTGCTTTGAATCGTCATGCTTCTAAAGGAAGCACGTTATCCCTTGAGCTATCCTCCCTCTGTTCATAAAGTTTTAATGCAGTTTTGAAAACCTGTGTCTGACAACTCTCGCAGAGTTAGGCTAACCGAGAACACCTGTCTGTTCGCATGCTGCGGACACCCCGCTCCCCACTGCAACATTCCCACCATGCGTGCCTGGTTGTGCATACGATCAGTACCCCAAGCCCGGCCAACAAGGTGCAATATGTAACACCGCAAGTTCTGTGCGAAATTGGACAACCTTTTCCCACAATTTTTCTTTAGTAAGAATGCTCCTACTTGCCTCCCCTACGGTTGCACTAATGCCGCTTCACATGAATGTGATTTCGGCATGAACTCCCAGCTGAAACCCCAACATGTTGCTTCAACCACGTGAAGGGAGATAACTATTCCTGGAACCAACAAGATAATGAGGACAGCCTGCTTATGTACTATGTGCCAGGGAAGAGCCCGGCGACACACCGATGTGCCCTCGAAGATAACTGGCAGCCAGTCTCCAATAGCTTTCAGGCTGCAGCCGCTCCTTTTAATCACGTTTTGCGTGCATACCCGATAATCTCGCCTCTTGTTAACCCTCATGCTTAATAATTTTTGGCATTTATATAGCGCTACGAACCCTCAGGTATCCGAGCGCTGCTCATTATTACCCACAGTGTGTGGTGTTCATTTATCGAACTCGGAAGGATGAAAGGCTGAGTTTGGCCCCGCCGGGATTCGAACCTGCGTTAGCAGCCTCTGCACGGATATCAAAGCGAGCGCTCTACTCGCTGTGCCACTTGACCGGCAGATACTAAATTGATAGTGCGCCATCTGCATTCGCTAACTTTTAACCGCAACGCTCTTGTAAGAAGAAGTGCTGCAAGTAGCTTTGTATCTGCCTGATTTCTTTGGTCAGGCATTCGGACGGCCAAAGGTTTGCATGAGCCCGGCATCAGGAAACCGTATTTTGGCAATAAAGGTTGTATCACTGTAAGAGCACACCCGACCGCTTCCACCATGCGCCCTCGGGGACCCCATGCGCAGCAAGTACAGCCCATTACTGAACGGCTTCACGCCGTGAGCGGCACGCCACCTGCTCCATCAGAGCCTAGCTCTTTCCAAACACCCCCTTGCCCACCTCATTAAACATTAAACTGGGCCAGATATCATTTGCTCCCCGGCGCCCTTAATGAACCTCATTAAATCAGTTCGACTCAATGGCCCCCTACTTGCAGTAGAACTAGCTATACAGTGTTATATGCACCTACCACGCTCCGACGCACGCCTTCGTTCCCGTTCATCCCTTACCCGACGCCGCCTTGCTGCTGCACGACATTCCGCCTTTGCCGAAACAGTCATTCCAGCACTGGAACCCTCTTCTGCCGAAACCGGAACCCGAACTGCCTCACGAACCAGCAACACGACCACAACGAAATACTCCTTGCTGCTAGGTCTCCAGGCGGAGTTCCCGCAATGTCCCCGCGGGAAACGAAGTCCACGGCAAACGGGAAGTCCACGGCAAACGAAGTCCACGGCAAACGAAATCCTCCGATTTTGGCGGGCGCCCGGCTGCTGGACGAGCTGCAAGTGTTCCTGTGCCGGGCGCCCGCCGCTTATGTAGCCCCAGCTCCTCCTTCTTCCTTTGTTACCCTTCGCGGGCTTTTGTGGGCTTTTGGCGCCCTCTCCTCTGCTCACCTTGCCGCCCTCTCCCCTGCCCCTGTGGGGGGAGGGGCGAGAGAGCGGAAGGAGGAAGGCCCCTGCCCCGGTTATCGGGGTGCCTCCTCCATTCTCTTTGCTCACCCGTTCGTCACCTTCAAACTGACTGCTCGTGAGCCAATTCTTTAAAAGGCGTGTGAAGGCACCTACTATCACCAGCTTAACGTTGTTCCGCGCTCCTGTGGCGGGCTTTACACCATAGGGCGTGACACTAAATACAATGTGCTACAGGTTTTTGCAGTACCAAATACAGCTCCTAACTGCGCGTCTGTAGGTCAGACACAACACAAGCAGGTTAGGATGTGATAAGCTCCAAGCGCCCCACACGCGGACAGCCAAACAGTACACTTCGGAGCACTTCTTGTGCACGCGCGCGTGGCTGATATAGGTATGCTGGGTAATGAGGGGTGGAGCCAAATGGAGATCATAAAATCAAAAAAGTGAAAAAGGTAAGTATTACACTGGACCAGTTCAATGATTTTAAGTAAAAATTAAAGCCAAGTCCAAGTCCAATGATTACGACGGTGAGGAGCCCTTCCTCTTGAGCACAGCAAGCCTTGACAGAAGCAAACAGCCAGCGGGATCGAGCAAACAGTACACTTTGGTGCACCTCTGGTGTGCACGCGCTAGTGCACATGCACGTGGCTGATATAGGTATGCTGGGTAATGAGGGGTCGAGCCAAAAGGAGATCTTCAAGTGTTGAATTTTCCAGTGGATCTGCCGCGTTACGACGGCGAGGAGCCCTTCTCTTGAGCACTGCGAGCCTTGAGAGGTACAGACAGACTTTGGGACCAGCCAAACAGTACACTTCGGTGCACTTCTCATCCAAAGTTAAAATCATACAGAGAACATGCCATCTTAAGGACAAATATCCATTACAATAACACTCATTCTAGCTGCATTAGTCTGCCCCTAGCCTTTAGCATTCAAGTGAAAGGTAGCCAGTTTATAAAGAGCACTTTACAAGGTGAGGCCATCAGGATCCTTTCAGGATACTGCAGGAAGAGCTATTCAAAAGAAGCAGCCACCTATTCCTTATATTTACATAGAAACTGTATGAAAAAAGAAAGTGGTCTCTAGATTCTTTAATGCTAACAACCACATCCACATGATCCAAATAAAGATGAAGACTAGCCAGCCCACCTCGCTGTCAATGTTTTTAAGTTAATTTCAGCCAAACACAGTAAGTTTAATATAATTCTACACTTTCTAAACTTTCAGGAGGGCAAAGGAGTACTCGTACTTTTCAATCAAAAGATTGTAATTGACAAATGAATGATTGATGATTTTGATTATCCATCAGTGTCATTTAGTTCTGGAATAAAGGACATTTTCAATATGGCATCTGATTTTAAGGGGACATTAGTTGGACCGAGGAAACAGTTATACCTATTGGTTGTTCTTAAGATTTCATTTCTGTTCTTTGGCCAAGTTATATTGTGTCAGGATTCATGGGACCACAGTTCCAGTCACAACATAACAGTGAGGAGCTAATCTTAACCTATCATATTTTTAACCACTAGTTTACACCCTTTAGTAAAATAAGATCTTTGAGAAAAGGAAAGTTAGTTTCATTGGGCCTCATTACACGTTATGCAGTAAACCATGGTGCTATTATCACCATGGTTGCCGCCGGTACCCTACCGATACCACCATGGAGAAAAGGGGAATTACCACCCCATTCCAAGGTTGGCGGGGTGGTAATTCCCCCTTTCTCCATGGCCCTTCCCCATTCCCATTTTTGCCACATAGGGCTCAATGGGAATGGGGAAGGAGCTAATTACAGTACTGCAAATTGCGGTACCGTAATTAGCACCAAGGTCCCTTTGCGGGTCCCAACTTTAACGGCTGGTCTAAACCAGCCGTTAAGGTCGGGTCCCACAAAGGAACCTCGTAGTAAGGCGGTATGGGTTTACCAGTACCGGTGCCCTTACCGGTACCGGTAAACCCTTACCGCCTACCGTGTAATGAGGCCCATTGTGTACAATCAGACTGTTAACAGATTTGCAAACTTCATGTGATCATTAAAAAATTACAGTAACCTGTGGCAAACCAGAAGAAGGACTCTGACTACAGTGGGTCCTGATGCAAGGATGTTTATTTCAATCAAAAGAAAAATGCCTATCTGGCCCTATCGCTAAGAGGGAAGTTCCCTACCTTCTAAAACAAAACTAAGGGGGCTCGTCAAAATCCAAAATAGTCCTCAGTCCAAATCCTAGGTGCCTAACTGGTCCTACCACTTTAGAGAAATCTAACTAAAACAAAAAGGGGAGGCTTTAGCAACAGCTTTGGTGGGATCTTCTCCCTGGCCCGACTCATAGATGACTTCTTTACAGTCTCAAAGTTCCTTTAGAACATAATGACACAGTTTCCAGTCTTTTTGTTAATTAAAATTATAAAACCTCTGTATTGTATTCTCGTCCCCTTGGAAAAGAAGAACTCTTCTTAGATTATTTTAAAGATTTGTACAGGAGCACTTTAAAATAAATTTTCTGTGTTTCACCTGCTTGGCACGGGGAATACCCAAAGTCTTGTGGCTCTTTGACAGGAGTATTACTTTTCAATATATTTAATAAACATAGGGTGTCTGCCCACTTAAGTATTGCAGGTTCTTGTCACCTAATTTGCTTTGCCAGCCTGGTTGCAGAGTGTTCATAATCCTTTTGGTCTGTTTCATGCAGGACGCATGCTCGTATGATTTGATCAGTTCCTCATCCTGTGTCGGCTTTCCCAGTCTTGGTTAAAAGCACATGTATACTTTCACTTTGTTTTACATAATGTGTGTGATATTCATTTCATTCAGGCTCCCGTACATAGATCCTTGATATACAGTGTTCATATCTCTTTCACTCTTTTCTACATGGGGGTTGTATGCCCATTCATTTCCCTCAGGTGCTCATACTGTTGTGGGCTGCTCCAGAGTTGATATACAGTGTTAGTATCTCTTTCACTCCTTGTTATCTGGGCCATGAGCCCATTCCGTTCTATTGGGTTTTGTACCTTTCTTGGTTTTGTCAACCTTGGAGAATTAATTTGATAGCCCTCTATGGCGTTTTCACTTTTGGAGCGTTCACTTCCTGGTCGGTAGTCGCCTCTCCAGCAAGGACACTTGCCACATGGAGATCAGGGTCCCAGGCTCCTTTTCTTTGGCTAGTCGCAGCTTTGGTTGCAGGGTGCAAGTCCCACCACTGTTCTCCAGCAGTCAAGCCAACTAGTGAGGACAGTTGTTTTCCATCTCTGTTCCTCTCCCGACCTTTGATCGGTTAGCATGCCCCTCTGTAGGACTGCAGCTAGCAGGTCTTGCTTCTCCCATGCCACCGCTACTTCTGCTTGTTGGCGTAGCTCCGCTTCACTAGGACATCATCTCTGCAGAGACTCACCTCTGTGTTGCAGTTGCTCTCCTCTCTCTGGAGGAGTCTCTACACCATTTGCAGTTCGTTATGTTCACATACACGTCATCAGTATCAACAGAATTGTATCTGTCTTCTTTGATTATAGCATTCAGATGATGTTCAGCATTACCTGAAGCCAAGAAACATTGTTGGTTATTGTCATAACTGGAGATATCAAAGTCTTTCCAGCAACCATATATGCAGAAAGGGTGTTGAGGACTGGGAATTCCTTACCAGAATGGGAGTACTTGTTCCCAAGAGGAGTGCAAATCCCAGTGAGGTACAACTTGCGCAGAACCCTAGGGAGGTTCTTGCTTAGCAGGCTCAACTCCCTAGCCTCAAAGTTGGTGGCTCCTCTCTGAGGAGAAGCAACAAAGTGTTTAGAGTTGTCACAAACCCCAAAACGCTGTTCACCTGAGGTTGCCACACCTTGCAGTGTGGAGGGTTTTGACCCATGTGGAATCATTAGACGGGGTAAATATGGGGATTAAGCTGTCGCTGCCCATCATTTTACCCTAGAACAAAAATAAATCATTGGAGTGGGTAAAGATGGGGATGCGCTGTCGCCGCCCATTATTTCATCCCAGAATCCAGGAGAGCTGCACAGTTGTGCGCACACCAAAATGGTTACCTAACTTGCCACCCACCAGTGTAAAGAAAGGTCTTTGTTAACAAAATCCACTGTTACTGATGTCAAAAAGTTGCTGAAATCGTGACTCATTGGACCACTTTAAAGATTCAACCCTTTTGTGGGGTTCCACATAACCATCTTACTGTAAGGAGCCCCATCAAAACAATGTTAAGCAAGGATTTACTACCATGTAAGAACCATTCCTGTTTAGAATGCATTAATCCAAGAAAGATCCCAAAATTGCATGCAGTACCAACAAAATCTTCAAGGCGGCACTAGCGGTCTAAACTCTGACAGGAGAGCTGTCTTGCAAAACTTTCTAGTGCAAAGAAAGGGGTCTCATTTCATCAAAAGTTCAAAGGGGTTGCCTGTCCTGAGAACTCTTGACACTTCAGAACTCAACACAAGAAGCCAGGAAATCACAGGGTTCTGTTAATTAAATGCAAAGTGGCTCCCTGGCCTCCTGATGTCAGCTTCCCAGAGACCACACAATGGCCCCTCTCCTCTGAAAGGAATATGTTGATTTTTACTGTTTTACTGTCAACAAAGGCCTGCCTGCCAGAAGACCTGTGACTGACCCACCCAAGTCTTGGAGGCGGACTCCAACACTCTGAGGACTGAATTGAAAGTAAAATATATATTTTACAAAAACACTGATAACTCTTTGTAATCAAATGACAGAGATGTATAACTTTGAGAGACTTAATTTAAAAAATGTACCTTTAATTCAAGCCCAAACTCCAAATTGTGGGATATTCTGGGACAAAACCCTGCTGTTTATTAATATTACAGACTCCCTGTTTCAGCTAGACAAACGAAAATGCATTGGTATGTGGGTAGATATGTTAGGAACAGTTGTATAAAATTTAATGAAGATCCAATGTTGTTTAGCACATTAAAAAGTGCTAAAAGTTGCCATTTTTGAATGCAAGCTCTTAGAAACAGCAGATTTGGGACAGAGTATACCTCATGTGATATGTGACATGGGTATGTAATTTCAAACAACTGTGTAACTGTGAAATATGTATTTTGATCATATATAGATTTGGGTGCACAGATGACAGGGGAGTTTTTTCAAGAGATCATAAATGGCTGACATCACTCTGACACAACTTAGCTCCCCCAATCAGGGGAGAAATGAAAGCTGGACCAATGACAAGTGAGAGGGGCAAGTTTAGTTATGACCAACACACACACCCACTTGCAGAACATATAAATGGACCACTGAAACTTAGGTAGAGACATTCATTTCCATCTGCAGCGGGACGCTCTGCCGGAAAAATCCATACTTACCTCCATCATCCTTCAAGGAGCCAACACTTAGACTCCAAGATAAACAGAGACTACAGAACCTTAACCAAAAAGGCCACTGCCAGCAAGAGTATTTGTCAACAGGCCTGAAAATCTTTTTGCAACTGAACTCTTCAGACAGCCGGCTGACGCCGTCTGAATTTTGCCAAGAACTTTTGCAAGAACCCGGTGACAGAAATATCCAAAGAGAAGGCAGGACCCGACCCAGAGAACCGGTGCCTAGCAGAGACCAGGCCATTGTATCCAGAGTGCTGACCCCGATGCTGTGAGCAGTTCCAGAGGCCAGGCGCTGTGAGCGGAACTCGGGAAGACCTGACCAGACTGAAGTCCGTGACCAAGTCGCTTTCCGGTTCAAAATCTCTTGTGAGTACTCAGCAAAACTCAGAACACATCTCTTAGTTAAAATCATATAATTCAATCCATTTTTAATCTAAGTAGAACTGCAGCTTAGAAATTGTGTTATTCTGCCATCATTTTTAAAGCTGAAAAAGTGTTGCGTTTATAATTTGCAAAACCAAAATGACCTCTACTAAATCGGTCATAACTCTGTAACCGTTTGGGCTAGAGACTTGCAGTAACTTTCATCTGAAAGCTTAGAATCTTAGCTTTTAATCGCACCAAGAACCACATTCCTAGCCCTTATAGTTTTACCGCAATCGTGGAACACGCATTCGCGAATTTTGCCGCGATTTGCAAATTTCTCCACGTGTAAAAATCTGCTGCTGCTTGCCTTCCATTTGCCAGAAATTTGTTTAACCTGCCAATCATTCCGGAATCATTGCTAGAGTGAGCCTGGACTAATATTAACTAGATACCACTCACCATGAACCTCTAGAGGGAATTAAAAGCATTTTTAGCATATATTTTTCACTCCAATGCCAGCACATATCAAAGCATTTTGGGCTGTGTTTTAAACTTCTGTTGTCTAAGCTTGCTGGGGTGAACTGAATTACAGTTGATTGCATTTCTGAGAACTGTGTGCCTTCCTTCCATTTCCTTGCATTGCATAAAAGGGGGGGGTGGATTGCCAGAGAAAAGTGATTACATTGTTTTGTTGAAATCATATTGAGTATTTTCTATACTGCATTTCATTCATTCAACCTTGCATTTCCTTGAACCCTATAAAGCATTCTCTACCACATTATACTTCTGTACCTATTTACCAGTGTGCTACCTTATCCATTTCATGTCAACTCCTTAGTGATTATCAAGAAGTGTGCTAGTGCCAGATTCTCCGTTGTTAATCTTTATCATACCAGATTAAGTGTGATATCCAATTATTAATTTATTATAAGGCGTGATATAATATATATTGTTTAAGTTATCAAATAAACCTTTAAACTTGCAAAACAGAACTACTTCTTGGCTCAGTGGGGTCAGGAGGATTCCAAGAGAGGGGTGTTATATAGGGGTAGTCATCCAGGACGCATGAACTGGACATAAAGATATATCAATAAGGGTTTTCATTCAGTATTATAGACTAGGCGTTGACTTAGCTGTAGTGTTGAATTGAATCCTCTTACAAATTGGGGGCTCGTATCCGGGATTCTGGGTTAGAATACCACTTGTGCAGCTTAATACAGTGTGCTAACTGACGGGATACATACATCCAGACGGATCACCACGCTGCATTACGCTGTGAAGCATTCCTCAAAAGGGACACTCCAAGAAAAGTTCTGTTCTGCAAAAATAAAATACTAACTTCTGTAAGTCAGGACAGAGACCAATCTCTAGAATGACGACCTTGGTAGATATGAAAATAGCCAGAGAGCACTTCTTACATAAACTATTTGTGAGAGGTGAATGGGCTGAGCAGGGCCAGGATGCCTGGTTGCAGGCCATCACGCGACAGGTCACTGAAACAGGGTCAGACTTATGGAGAGATCAGGGTCCATTACATGTGGCCCTGAGTGAACTATATATGGCTCCTAAGGCCAAAGATGAACACGACAAGATCGTTAGGATAGCGGCATATTTATATTTATATATGGGAGCCATACAGAATAAATGTGCTGAAGGCCATGATCTGGCAAAAAGGCAACAGATGGCGTTAGAGAAGGCCCAATCTGATCTGGACTCTTCTGAGCAAAGGCTGCACAGAAGCCAGGAGTCAGAAAATGAGACTAGACAGTACATCACTAAAATAAAGGAGGATATGGATGTGCTGCAAAAGGAAAAGTCAGAACAGGATACCAGATTTCTGGCCTTGCAGAAGGAACACCAAGAAGGTTTGGACTCCCTACTGCAAAGCCAGAAAAAGCTGGAGCAACAGCTAGACTTCAATAGGGCATGTGCTGAGCAGGTAGTCACCCTGCAAAGCCACCTAGATAGGGAGAAGGCAGAGAGCAATAAACTGATTCTGAAAGACCTGGATACCCAGGCAGAGTTTGATCAGGAGCGCCAGAAAGCTGGTGCCTTCCAAAGGCAAAGGGACGACCTGACGGTACAGATGCAGACTCTTAGTCAGGAAAGGGACACCTTAGGCCAGGAAGTCTGCCACTTAAAAAGAAAAATGGAAGAAAATCACCTGGCCCACCAGGGACTGGGTGACCTCCAAAAAGAACACCAGAACTTGCTAGAGCACACCAGGAGGGTGGAGGATGCTCTAGCAAGAAAGGAGCAGGCCAATAGGGACACAGCTCAGGAGGTAACCCTCCTGCAGCAAAGACTGGCCCAGTTCTCCAGGACCAACCAGGAAGCACGGAGGGAAAATGAGGCTCTCTGCCAGCACAATGAGAGGCTCCAGCAACAGGTAGCGATGCAGGAGAAACTGATAGAGTCGAGTAAGGCCTTAACAGAGGAACTGAAAGCACAAATGCAGGCTCTTGCATTGCCACAGGGAGCAGGGGCGGATAGAGATGAGGTCCGCTGGGAAAGAGAGATTCCTGACCATAACCGCAGGAGCCCTAACACCAGGGGCCTTCATCTCCCCCAGTCCCTGGACTCTACCACCCCCATGTCCCCTGGCGCACATGAGCACAGGGCCACAGGGATGGCAGATTACTATCCAGCTAAGAGTATGGGGCTCATAGGGCAGTACCACTCAGGAATGGAGGGGTGGGCATCCGGGTATGGGCACCCAAGTACAGTACAGTTCAATGGGGAACCCCAGGAGAGTAGGCCCATTAAGGGCATCCTGAAAACCTCTGCCCAGTTAGGTCAGTGGAGGGGTACCCATCAAATCCTGGCAGCAAGGAGGAATCTGAAGACTCCTCTGAACTGCGCAGGACACAGGAGACCAGGTCCCCACATTCTGCCAGCCATTCCCAGGCTCGCAAAATCCGGGAAAACCTGGAAGAACAGACGGGAACCTCTGGGAGCAGTGCCTCTGAGTCCGAGGATGAATGGACAAGGGTTACCCGAACCAAAAAGGCCAATAAGGCAAAAAGGGCCTTGCTTAAGGACCCCTTAAAGCAGATTAAGGCGATCAGGAGCGTCATCACGCCTTACCATAAGAACGCTAAGTATTCTGTTTGGGAGCACTTAGAGTTGTTTGAACAAATGATGGAGACTTTCCATTTGAAGGACAGCCAAAGCTGTATTCAATATGTAAAGTGGACCTTCTCCCCGGAATACTCCAGTTTCTTTGCGGGGCTGGAGGACCAAAATCATTTAAGATGGTCCACCTATAAGGCGGCCATCTTGAAACATTTTTCTGTTCACAGAAATCCTCAAGAGGCTCGCAAGGCAGCCTACAATTTGCAATGTGGGGAGGATCAGGCCCCACAAGAATTTGTGCAGGAGTTAAAGCGTGCTTTTGCACAGACCACAAGAAGGGTGCGCACGGATAGCAGAGAATTTATTAATACGTTTTTCCATGCCTTGCCCAAATATATCATGACCCAGCTCGTGAGGGATTTTCACGAGAAAAGATCTTTAGACTGGGTCATTGAACAGGCTACCCGGATCTATGAGGTGCAGAAACCGATAGATAGCAAAAGTAATGCCCAGAAAAACCCCAAAGCCAACAGCACCCCTGCTGCTGCCAAGGTGGCAGAGGTAAAGGTCACCCCCGTTTTGGATTTGGAGATGGGGGGGCCTAAAAACCTACCTGCACCTAATAATGCTAGGCCCAGGAGGTCCTCGGGTCAGTCACAGACAGGGAGCCAAGGAGGCAGCCCCACAAATGGGGTCCCTCGCTCTCCTGATTATGTAAGTCCCCGTTACAAGGGAAATCGACCCATCCTGGGTTATGTGTGGACTCCTCCAGCCCAAGGGGGGGGATCCAGCCAAGCACCTAACCCAGGGAACTTCCCTCCAAACTTCCCACAGGAGGGCAGAAATTTACCAAACCCTGGGCAGAACTTTTTCCCCAGATATCCACCTGACTTTCAGCCCCAAAACCATCCATCCTTCTTTCCCCAATTCCCTGAGCCCAGACCACTGAATCCGGGAGAGGGGAGGCCAAGGGTGGAGGGGTACCCAAATCTTCCCAACCCGGGGTATTACCAGAGGAGGGACAGCTACCCTTCCCGGGATCAGCCCAGGGGAGAAAACAGGGCCCCGTATCAGCCTGAGCGGGTTTCCCAGTTAGAGCGCCAGGTTCAAAACATGGCGCGGGATCTGGGTCACATACTGAGGGCTCAGCAGAACCCTCAGATGGGCGTGCCGGCGCAGAACGCACCCAACTCTGGACCTGGTGCTCCAGAACAATGACGGGGGCAGCACCCCGATAACTCACCGGTTCCCAGGGAGGAGGCACAAAGGGAAGGGGGGTGTAAAGCCTTGGAGGAAGCTTCCTTCCTCACTTGTAAACAGCCCCTGGAAACCCAGGAACCGGAAACAAAATCTCTTGCCCCTGAAAGTCTGCCTCCTAAGGAGCAGAGGGGGGGTAGGAGAAACAAAAGACCCAAACAGACTCAGTTTGAGGAGGAGGTACAGGTCTTCCAATTTGAGGGAGAGGGATCCTCAGAGGATCCTGGGAAAAGGATCTTCTCCTTCAGAGAGGGGAGAACTCCTCCCAAAGAAAAATGGGTCCCTAGGGATGCAAATCCAGACTGGGGAGATGTGGAGACTGAGCTACCGCCGCCCACCATCTCATCCCAGAACCCACAACAAGAAAATCCCCTGGTTCAAACCCATCCTGGTGACTGCCTCCAAAAAGGGGGGGGCGGCCCAGAACCGGAGCCAGGGGAACCCACAATGGCTCTGATCTCCAGTTGCCAAATTTTTCTTTCAGATTCCCAAGGCTCTCCACAGAATTCTGCCCAAATCTCTTCGCTAGCGATGTCCAAAACCAGAAAATTAGCCCACCAGTTGTCCAAAAAATGTACATTATCTGTGCCCCCTTGAGGAGAAGGAGGGAAGATATTATGCCCCGGTACAAGTACAGGGACAGGGTACAATTTTGGCACTGGTGGACACTGGATCTCAAGCTACCCTTCTGTCCAGAAGGGCCTTTGATGAACTGAATGCAGGAAGGGGAGAGAATTACCAAATTCCTCTCACCTCTCTTCCTGGACAACTGCAGAACTTTGACGGGAAGGAAATTCCCGTCGAGGGGACGGCAGATTTGGACATTAAAATTGGGCGACATAAATTGAAACACCCGGTCATAGTTGTGACCCCAGAGGGCACCCCTTGTTTACTAGGGAATGACCTCCTGAGAAGGTTGTCACCCCTAATAGATTGCGTAAACAAGGTCCTCTGGACCCAGACTAGCCGACCAATAAAATTAAAAAAGAGTGTCAACCATGTTAGTTTAAACGGCACCTGCCACATGGTTGAACAAAAATCTGACCAAGTAGAATTTCACTTCCAGAACAACCAAATTCCAGACGTGACAGTAATAGCAGTAGGACAACAGACTGGTGATGGGGGGTCCTCTCTATTTCTGAAAATCAACCTTCCTCCCAGTTTAAGGTGGTATTCCACGCTGGAAGGAAACACTCTGAAATTCTATACTAATCCACAATCAGAAACTCCCACTCCTATAGTCCAGAAAGATGTGAAATCAGCTCAAAGCCTGGCTGATATTCAGCAAATTGGGGAGCAGTTGTTCATCCCTGTTCAGTTAAATGATGGGAAGGACTCTGTTCTCGCTTGAGTGTGTGTGAACAACGGTAAGAGCTTCATCAGCGAAGCCATGTTTCGCCAACTCCCAAAGGATCCAGCCATTCCCACCTTCAAACTGATAGACAAATGGGAAATGGACCTGGAAGCACCTAATTCCAAACATCTCCTGCCAAGCAGGTGTATGCTCAAAATCTCCATTGGCAACAAGAGCATAGTCCACAATTGTTGGGCCGTGCGAGACGTCCCTGCCGCCTTTTACTTAGGCAGTGACATTCTCAATCGCTTTGCCATTAGTTTGGACCTAATAAACTTCAAAGCTTGGTCCCGATTAGCGGATAATCGCATGAGCTTTGATGATCCAGAAAAAGCATTTAGGTCAGCTCAATTGCTACCTTATGCAGTTGAAATTCAGGTTAAAGAGGAAGTCACCATCCCAGAAAGGACCCGACAATTCTCCCTGGAAGTGAAAGTTAAAAGGGGACAAGAGTTGAAAAACCCTGATGCTTACATACATCTAAATGCTTCTCTCCAACAGCAAGGGTTGGGGGTAAACCCAACTCCATTAGTCAACATAGAACATGACACCATTCCAATAGAGGTGGATAACAGCGACTTAAAGAGTATTACTCTAGCCACAGGCACCATTATTGGAATGGCGGTTGATGACCGACATTTCTCCTTTGATCTTGGAAATGAACTGTTAGGGCCAATCCCCAAGGACTGCGTTGACAGTGACAGTGAGGACAATACAACACCAGACAGGATTTTTACCCGGCATGGGGGGAACTTCCTGGTGTACACTTCCTGCCCTTATGGTAAGGAAGATGTGACGTGTGACTTCAGGAGGGATGAGGTGATTTTCCAGGTCCATGAGGGCTGCCTTTCCCACCTGAAGCCTCCGGTCCAAATCAGCACTCTGACCAGGGACTTCTCCACCCAGCTGGAGGAGGCCGCGGAGATAGCCAAACCAGAAGTCTTTCCAGGCTTCAGGCAGATGGTGGAAGAGAGAGTCAACCTAGCTGATGCCTGTGTGACTCTGGAACAAAAGCAAAAGTTGAAACAAGTTTTCTTGGATTTCCAAGATCTCTTTGCGGTAGACTCATATGACTGTGGTCGCACCGACATCCACACCACAACAATCCCCACGGACCCTGGCATGACTCCTGTGTTTGTGAAGCAATATCGCTTGCCTCTCGCATCAATGGAGTCCCTTACTGAAATAATTAAGAACCTTGAGTCCAGGGGAATAATCCGTCCAGTCCACAGCACCTTCAATAACCCGGTGCTGGGAATATTGAAGCCAAACGGCCAGTGGAGACTCTGCGCCGACCTCAGGGAGCTCAACAAACGGGTCCATACTTCCCGATGGCCTCTTCCCTACATTGACCAAGGGCTGGCCCAGATTCATGGGTCACAGGTATTCACTGCAATAGACCTGACCAATGGATACTGGACCATGCCTGTCAGTAGGGAGGACCAATACAAACTGGCTTTTACCTTTGGGGGCCAGCAGTATACATGGACCCGGACTCCCTTCGGATACCTCAACTCCGGTAATGAGTTCAATATTTTCCTACATAAGGCCATGCCCGACCTGGGCGCGAGGGGTAACCTGGCTTATGTAGATGATGTCCTCATCAAAAGTTCATCTGTGGAGGAACACATAGCGGAGATCCGTTATGTTCTGACGCAGTTGAGGGCCGCCGGAGCAAAACTTTCCTTTCAGAAAGCACAGTGGTGTAGAACCCGTGTTAATTTCTTGGGGCATGAGATTACTCCTCAGGGTCTCTGTCCCCAGGAAAAGAAAGTGGAAGCACTTCAGAAACTGAAAGACCCCACAACTCTGCGGGAACTAAGGAGCCTCCTTGGACTGACTAATTACAGCAGAAAGTTCATTGAGGGCTACGCAGAGATCACCAGACCCCTGATTCATCTCCTGAAGGGGGGGGTCAAGTGGGAATGGGGTCCAGAACAAGCCGAGGCAGTAAGACAACTCAAGAGAAGCCTCTCACAAGCGCCTTGCCTAGCTTACCCTGTCAGAAACAAGGAGTTCTTCCTGGAGACGGGGTTCTCTAATACGTGCTTGACGGCAGTATTATACCAAAAGCATGACAAGGTCAATAAAGTAATCTCCTATGCGAGCAAAACTTTATCCTCTGTGGAGGAAAAATTCAACGATTGTGAGAAGGCTCTCCTGGCGACGGTGTGGGCATTGAAGAATTACCGCCCGTTTATCCAGGGGGAACACATCATAGTGGAGACTCCACACCAGCCTCTGCAATATCTCCAAAGTGACAGAATCCGGGCCGGAAATGTGAGTAATTCCCGAATTACTTCCTGGATTCTGTCAATGCAAGGCTTTCCTGTGGAGGTCAGATATGGCCAAAACAAGAAGAGTCCCCTCGCGCAAGGTCTGGCTGACTTGCATGATTGTGCCAGAGAAAACTGTCTCGAGGACGAAAGTCTAAAAGTCAAGGACAACACGGAGGCATACCTTAATTCCCCACACAAAGTCTTTGAAGAGGACAAGTATGAGGGAATGCCCACTGTCTATGTGGATGGATGCTCTTACCTTGTTGACAACGACGGGGAGAAAGAACTGGTGGCTGGCGTAGGGAATGCATGGGTGAATGAGTCCCCAGAACCCTCCGCTGGATACAAAATTGGTCCCCGAAGTAGTCAGGTGGCAGAATTGATGGCTGTGCATCAGGCCATCCTCACTGCTGTCCAGCATCAACTCCACGAACTGGTCATAATCACAGATTCGGATTATGTACGGAACGGGTTCGTGGAGCACCTGGTTAATTGGAAAACCAGAGTCATGTTATGTGCTAACAACAAACCCTTGAAACATGGGAAGTTGATCCAAAACATTGATGATCTGGTCACCTCGAATGAGATGACCATCTATTGGAAAAAGATCAAGGGTCATTCCAAAGTAGAGGGACCAGACAAAACTGGAAATGATTTAGCTGATCAGCTGGCCAAAACCGGGGCCATCCAAAGGGATCTAATTGAGATTGAGTCCCTTTTGGGGGAAATCCAGGTCACTGCTATCACTAGGTCCCAGACAAATGCTCACAACGACCTTTCAATTGCACAATGGAGCAAGGAGACCCCTGATGCTGATTTGATTACCGCTCAGAAGGGGGATCCAATAATTGGTAAATTTTACCAGCACCTTGAGGACCCTGAGAACTTTCCCCTGACGGATACCGATTACATTGGGAAAGAGGACCTAAGAGTGTTGATGAAATGTCCAAAAAGGTTCCGAATCCAAGACGGTTTGTTGGTAAGGAAATCCAAAGCTGGCCACGATCAGTGGGTGGTTCCTACCTCATTCCAAAGCCTGATGTTAAGTCACGCCCATGATGCGGCCACCGCCGGTCATAGGGGGTTTCACACAACACTGGAAATCTTAAGAGAGGTTGCATACTGGCCACACATGGGGCAGGACCTTGACCAATACTTGAAGGGGTGTCTTGTGTGTGCACAATTCCAGCCATCATCCCTCACGCACCGTGCGCCTCTCCAAAAGAGGGGGATGACACTGCCATGGTCAGATTTACAAATCGACTTTGTAGGCCCTGTGATTCGCTCTGCTAGGGGGAATAAGTACATGTTGACTGTGACATGCTTGTTTACCAAGTGGGTGGAATGTCTCCCAGCCCCAAATTGCAAGGCAGAAACGGCAGCTGCCTTGATGATTAACCACATCTTTTCTCGTTTTGGTCTACCTCAAAGGATTGAGTCAGACAGGGGTAGCCACTTCACCAGTGAAGTAATGACAAAGATGTGGGAGATACTGGGGGTCAAAAGGAAGTTGCATATTGCTTACAGGCCAGCTTCTTCTGGGGCAGTAGAGAGATATAACCGAACCATTGTGAGCATGTTAAAGAAGTTTGTGGCAGATTCTGGGCCAAGTTGGGATATCCGATTACCTCTGGTCCTAATGGCCATCAGATCTACCCCTTCATCTGCCACCAAAATGTCACCATTTGAGTTGATGACTGGGCGCAAGATGGTGCTTCCGCAGCATTTGCTCTACAGGACCCAAGAGCAGATACTGATAAATGCCTCCACAACTCATGAGTATGTGGAGAATTTAAGGAAACACCTTCAACATGCTTTTGCTTATGCTCAGCGGAATCTAGAAAGATCAGCTGATAGCATGAAGACCCATTATGACCTGAAAACTTCCAGGAAGGAATATCAGGTGGGAGACCGGGTCTATCTATACAATTTCCAAAGGAACCAAGCCAAGCAGCGCAAATTTTTGCCTACATGGAAGGGACCCTTTGAGATCATCGACAAAATCTCCCCAGTGGCCTACAAAATCCACATCCCCAAAGGTCCTTTGGCAGCGGGGGAAGACAAGTGGGTCCACATAAACCAGTTGAAGTGTTGCCATCCCAGGCACGCTCTGCAACAACTGGAGGAATCCTCTGGAATCCTAGCGGGTACTGTCTCAGACTAATTCAGTTCCAATCATAAAACATACCACATCTAGTCTCTTAAATATTGTGATTTGCATGAAACTGTATCTTAGTTATACTTTTTTTTTTTTTTTTCAAAATAAGAATGTAATGTTTCGTTATGATGAAATGCATATGCTGCCCCACTATCTCAACAGTGGTGGAAAGACGTCTATGAGTAGGTATTGCCGCTCTTCCTTTGTCGTCCTAGGAGAAAGAAAACCGGGAGACGGGCCAAGGAGGACGATCCGGAGACCGGGAGCAGAGACGCAACGGGCCCGGGGTACCGCCCAATCTTCCCATCAGGACCGGCGAGGAGAACTGATCGATCTGACCGGATGGAGAGGAAGATGCTGAACTGTGCCATCTACAGAATTGGAAGAAGATAATGTGGACATACCAGCGCCAGGGTTCAAAACCTCCCTTGCAACCGACTCCCCCTCGACTCAAGTCAAAGCGCAGTCGGGCGGGGGGGTTTGTGGAGGGTTTTGACCCATGTGGAATCATTAGACGGGGTAAATATGGGGATTAAGCTGTCGCTGCCCATCATTTTACCCCAGAACAAAAATAAATCATTGGAGTGGGTAAAGATGGGGATGCGCTGTCGCCGCCCATTATTTCATCCCAGAATCCAGGAGAGCTGCACAGTTGTGCGCACACCAAAATGGTTACCTAACTTGCCACCCACCAGTGTAAAGAAAGGTCTTTGTTAACAAAATCCACTGTTACTGATGTCAAAAAGTTGCTGATATCGTGACTCATTGGACCACTTTAAAGATTCAACCCTTTTGTGGGGTTCCACATAACCATCTTACTGTAAGGAGCCCCATCAAAACAATGTTAAGCAAGGATTTACTACCATGTAAGAACCATTCCTGTTTAGAATGCATTAATCCAAGAAAGATCCCAAAATTGCATGCAGTACCAACAAAATCCTCAAGGCGGCACTAGCGGTCTAAACTCTGACAGGAGAGCTGTCTTGCAAAACTGTCTAGTGCAAAGAAAGGGGTCTCATTTCATCAAAAGTTCAAAGGGGTTGCCTGTCCTGAGAACTCTTGACACTTCAGAACTCAACACAAGAAGCCAGGAAATCACAGGGTTCTGTTAATTAAATGCAAAGTGGCTCCCTGGCCTCCTGATGTCAGCTTCCCAGAGACCACACAATGGCCCCTCTCCTCTGAAAGGAATATGTTGATTTTTACTGTTTTACTGTCAACAAAGGCCTGCCTGCCAGAAGACCTGTGACTGACCCACCCAAGTCTTGGAGGCGGACTCCAACACTCTGAGGACTGAATTGAAAGTAAAATATATATTTTACAAAAACACTGATAACTCTTTGTAATCAAATGACAGAAATGTATAACTTTGAGAGACTTAATTTAAAAAATGTACCTTTAATTCAAGCCCAAAGTCCAAATTGTGGGATATTCTGGGACAAAACCCTGCTGTTTATTAATATTACAGACTCCCTGTTTCAGCTAGACAAACGAAAATGCATTGGTATGTGGGTAGATATGTGAGGAACAGTTGTATAAAATTTAATGAAGATCCAATGTTGTTTAGCACATTAAAAAGTGCTAAAAGTTGCCATTTTTGAATGCAAGCTCTTAGAAACAGCAGATTTGGGACAGAGTATACCTCATGTGATATGTGACATGGGTATGTAATTTCAAACAACTGTGTAACTGTGAAATATGTATTTTGATCATATATAGATTTGGGTGCACAGATGACAGGGGAGTTTTTTCAAGAGATCATAAATGGCTGACATCACTCTGACACAATTTAGCTCCCCCAATCAGGGGAGAAATGAAAGCTGGACCAATGACAAGTGAGAGGGGCAAGTTTAGTTATGACCAACACACACACCCACTTGCAGAACATATAAATGGACCACTGAAACGTGGTGTGCGCGATGCTGTCTGGTGAGCAATGCGCGATGCGCGATGCACGGCGCTGTTTCGCCTTTTATATTGCTAACCTGTGTCTTTTCTCTCTGTGCAGGTTGCGATGTTCCTCGCCGACGCCGTAATGTTCCAGCAATGATACTGACCAGGAGATGACTACCCAGGTAAGAATTGTGTGGCTTTCTTCATTCGGGAGGAAACGTGAGTAAACGCTTACTATTGCTGTCTTTCTTTCTCCTCTTTCCAGGTTATGGTATTCCAGGATGCATGCGGTGCCGGATGATGGAGTTCATATCTTCAGGTGAGTGGAACTGAAGTCAACGATGGATTGAAGACAGGATACTGTTCCAGGTAAATTTCGTAGTGTTCTTTCTCTATCTGCAGGTCCTTGGTTTCAGGTAAGCTGCCATCAAAGAACTGGACACGGTGAGTGTTACGCTGCCCACAGAAGAATAACGCAAAGCATGTTCTGCTGTTTGGGTGTGGTTTAAATAGTCTCAGGTAAAGTAGTTCAGGTAAAATAGTCCCAGGCCTGCCACACCCAAAAGACTAGACCGCATAGCTCAGTTCTTTGTAACTGAGCTATGTGTGTGCCTCCATGTTGGCTGAACCCCCCAAGTTAAATAGTCCCAAGTAAATAGTCCCATTCTAATGTTGGTCTTCATGATGGTTATGAGCCTGGCACCAAAGGCTCCCGGACTGACTCCAAGAGAGTCTTGGATGAGGTTTAAAGGCCTTTGACCTGGCCCTAACTGGAAGGCTGACTT
The DNA here is from genome assembly GCF_040938575.1 of Ambystoma mexicanum. Classification (NCBI taxonomy): domain Eukaryota; kingdom Metazoa; phylum Chordata; class Amphibia; order Caudata; family Ambystomatidae; genus Ambystoma; species Ambystoma mexicanum. Next base: position 1,062,140,246 of record NC_090921.1, on the reverse strand, counting down.
GCCAGTGAGGGGCAAGGGGCAAGGGTCATGACAGCACTCCCCGCCAAGGCCCCTCTCACGGTGGCACTTCTGCCTGGTCCTGGTTTGGCTGGGTAATTCTGATGGAACTGTTTAATTAAGCGAGGTGCATGGATGTATTCACTAGGTTCCCATGATCTGTCTTGAGGGCCGTATCCCTTCCAATCAACTAAGTAGTATAGTTTGGATCAGGTGTATTTTGAGTCTAGGATATCCTTTACTTCAAACTCTGGTTCTCCGTCAACTAATACTGGTTTTGGTGGTATTGTAACCCCAGTACCGGGTTGTACGGGTTTCAGGAGTGATATGTGAAACACAGGATGAATCTGCATAGAGGGTGGTAGGGCTAATTTAACTGCCACTGGATTTATTATGAATTCAATAGAATAAGGTCCCAGATATTGGGTACGAAAGGTCCAAGTCCCTTTTATGGGCACATATTTTGATGCTAACCAGACCTTGTCTCCAATTTGATAGTCAGGGGCTTTACTACGATGTTGGTCAGCAAATTTCTTTTTTCTGTTCTTGGCTTGTTGTAAATGTTCTGCTGCTTCTTTGAATGCCTGGGAAATAGTCGTATGTAGGGTTTTAACCGCTGGCATTTCCAAAGGGGTTGGGAGATCCAATTCTGAAGTACGTGGATGTCTACCATATATAGTGTAGAAATGGGTTTGTCCAGTGCTGGTGTGTAATGAATTATTATAGGCATATTCAGCTATCCATAACAAGTCCTTCCAATTTCTATCCACTTGATGTAACATGCAACATAAGTATTGCTCAAGGGTTTGGTTTGTTCTTTCTGTTTGGCCATCTGTTTGGGGATGGTGACTTGTGGATAGTCGAATGTCAATTTGGGCCATTGAACAGCATTTCCTCCAGAAGTTAGATATGAACTGACTACCTCGATCTGAGATCATGACCGATGGAAAGCCATGTAGCCGTACGATTTCCTCCAGGAATACTTTTGCTAAATTGGATGCATTTGGAAGACCCTTAAAAGGAATAAAGTGTGCCATTTTAGAGAACAAGTCTACAACTACTAAGATGGTTTTGAATCCTTGACTGGGAAGTAGATCTGTAATGAAATCAAGGGACAGTGTGTGCCATGGTGCGGGAGGAATTTCCAATGGTTGGAGAAGACCAGCTGGTTTTTGCTTTTGGGACTTGTTTTGTGCACACACACTGCAAGATTGAATAAATTATGTGATGTCTTTACGCCATACGGGCCACCAATAGTTTTGTTTTACTTTAGCTAGAGTTTTGGCAATTCCAGGATGACCTACAATCAGGGAGTCGTGATAACCCGAAATAACCTGCTCTTGTAAATCTCTACTTTGCAAGTAAAGACGGTTCCTAAAATATGGTAACTGGTCTTTAATGGTGTAATGTTCTCCTTGAGTACACCACTCTTGTAACAAAGTGTGATCCATTAAGAGTTGGATCTTGTTTTGGAGTTCACCCTGTGTGAACGTTGTCGTAAGACCCAGGAGTTTGTCTTCTGGAATGATGGCTACTGGATCTGGAGTTATGTATACCTTTTCATCAACACCCATGCGGGACAAGGCGTCAGCCTTTCTGTTTCAGACTCCTGGTCGGTAGGTGATCACATAGTCATATTCAGCAAAGAAAAGAGCCCACCACAGTTGACGGGATGATTGAGCCTTTGCTGTTTTTAGGTATTGCATGTTTCGATGATCAGAGTTCTTTGTCTGTGATAGCATAGTTGAGTTCAGGAGGTGAGAATTTTCATGACCAGAAGGCCACAGGATGTAACTGGCCAGTTCCTGGGTCCCTTTGTGAGATAACAGCTCCCACAGCCATGCTAGAGGCATCTGTTTTTAACTATATAAGGGAGGTCTAGGCGAGGATGCCGTAGAACAGGAGCAGAAGTGCATTTTTTCTTAAATTCTTGAAAGGCCTTCTCTGCTTCTTCAGTCCAATGGAACTTTTTATTGTTTTTTTTCTCAATAGTGATGTAATTGGATGCACTATTTGGGAAAAATCTATGATGAATCGGTGGTAAAAGTTTGCAAAGTCCAACATACTCTGGATTCCTTTAAATGAAGTTGGTGACGGCCAGTTAAGAATGGCATCTACCTTGTGCCTATCCATTCTGATACCTTTTGGTGTGAGGATAAAACCGAGGAACTCCATTTTGGTGACATGAAAAGAGCATTTTTCGAGTTTAGCATACAGTTTAGGTTGGCAGAGTTTAGTAAGAACGGAGCGGACATGCCTGACATGGTCTTCTTTTGTAGCAGAATACACTAAAATGTCATCAATGTAAACCAGGGCGCAAACGTCAATTAACTCCCACAAAACATCATTCATAAAGTACTGGAATGCAGCAGGAGCTTTGCAAAGTCCAAAAGGCATTACCTGGTATTCATACAAGCCATATTTGGTACGAAAGGCGATTTCCATTCGTCTCCTTTCTTCACTCGAACAAGATGGTACGCCCCCCTAAGGTCTAGTTTGGTATAGATTTGGGCGTCTTTTACTTGATCCAATAATTCGGGAATAAGGGGCAGTGGATAACCTTTTTTTTTACTATGATCTGGTTCAATGCACGATAGTCGATGCAAGTCCTCAAATCTCCTTCCTTCTTTGGTATGAAGAATAAGGGACTGGCTGCCGGTGATTTAGATGGGTGGATAAATCCATTTGCCAGGTACTAATCAAGATAAGATTTCAAATTGAGGTTTTCTGGTTCAGTAAGTGCATAGATTCGACCACAAGGAATTTGAGCACCAGGTATGAGGTCGATCTGACAATCGTAGGGCCTGTGCGGTGGCAAAGTATTGGCTTGTTCTTTCTGGAACACATCTTGAAAATCTTGGTATTCATTTGGTAGAGTACTAATCACACCTAGTACAATCGCTGCCGTACTGGGAGTAGCAGGTGTACATAAGTCTGTTTTCCCCTTTTCTTGATAATAACAGGTGCGAGCACAATCATCAGAAAAGGCCAACTTCTTGGCACGCCAATATATTAGAGGGTTGTGAGCTACCAACCCTGGCATCCCTAAGATTAGTCGAAACTGAGGAGCTTTGATGAGATCGAATGCAATAGATTCTCATTGACCATCCTGGCAGAGTAGTGTTAGTCTGCTGTACATTGGGTTACTGGTCCGGAAGCTATTTCTGTCCCATCAACAGTAGTAACTTTTTCAGTAGTCGACTTAGAGCATAAGGGAAGCCCCATTTCTGCTGCCAGATCTTGGTCTACATAATTCCCAACTGCTCCGCTGTCTATGTATGCTTCGAAAGCATGCATCCGAGATGGTTGTTGGTGATTGATCAAAATTACTGGTAATGCAAAGTGTGAGATCTGTGGCTCATCCTTCTCGCTCGACAAGCAAACCTCTACGCTTGCCGGGCTTGGTAGTTTTCCGACTCCTTGTTATTATCTTCCTTCTCTGTGGCTCCAACAGTTCTCCTTGGTATTTCACTGGACATTCTTTGAGGAAGTGGCCTGATTTTCCGCAATATAAGCATAATTGTGGTTGCCTTCTCTTGTCTCTTTCATTTTTAGTTAAAGGGGGCCGTACACCTCCTATTTTCATGGGTTCTACTGTGTTTTTCAATGTACGTGGAACATGATCCTTTGACCGGACATACACAGCTCGAGTGTCTAACCTTATCCAGTCCGCTTTTCAGTCTTGTAATCTGTGATCTAATTGCACCACAAGGTTGATGAATTCTCCACAGTCTTTAGGTGGGTTAACCACTTGAGCAAGGACATCCTTAAGTTCCACTCGTAGACCCCAATGAAATAGTGTGGTCCTTTTTTCCTCAGGCCACCCAGCTTCAACGACTAGTCTGTTAAATGTTGCTATATATGTAAGCAAGTCTTGACTTCCTTGACGGAGTGACAAAAGTTTGTTGTCTAATGCTTGGCCTTGGGTATGACGAGCAAAGAGTTTTTCCATTTCCATCTGGAAACCCCCAAAGTCATGTAACAACGTGCTATCCTGACTTACCAATGGTACCGACCAATCCGCAGCTCTGCCACTCAGATATGACAAAACAAAAGCAACCCGCGCTTGGTCGTTAGGAAAAGCCCCAGGTCTGCAAAGGAAATGAAGACGACACTGGTTCATAAACATTGCATACTTCTTGGGGTCCCCTGTAAATCATTCAGGTTGAAGTAAAGGAACTGCCCCAGGAAGGGTTATTTGTACTGGATTGGTGGAAGAAGTTGGTACAGGTGCTGGCGGAAGATTACCAGGCAATGGGGTCTGTCTTGCCTGTGATTGGAGCAATTGTCTTCTTATTTCATCGGTACGATCCTTAGTAACAATGAAATCCCTCCTAAGAGCGTTGGTTTCTTACCTGGATGAATGTACTTCAGCATCTAATTGTCCAACAACTGAACTAACTGGTCAGTCTCTGAAGTCTCCATGACGCCCAGGTGGATAATATTATTGAGGCTTTGCGTTCTGTTACACTCACCTGGTATCCACGGGGACGCCACCCAGCCCTGGTTGGATGATTTACACTCTTGAACCCTCTCCCGGTCCCTTGGTAAACCTCTGGTTAAAGATGGATCTGCAATATAGGAGAGCTGGATTCAATAGCAGATTGTCTTTATGTTTTCCCACCTCCCTTGGCCTCAACTCCTTCCTCCCCCTTGGGCCTTCTCCTCGCCTTAATATTGTAAAAGGTGGATTCTCCGTCCTTCTCCTCGTGGCAGGGGCGCGTAGATGTGGGGGCGAGCAGTGACCAAGTTACTTCACTGGTGCAAGCCCCCCTGTGGGAATCCAGGCCTGTTGCGACTCCGTAGATTTGCTGCTTTACAGTCTTTATATGCAGTTCTTATTTTCTGTTTAGTTTGAATAATAATGTCTTGCTTCTTTCCTTTTAGGTATGGAAAGGTATTTTGGTGTTGTCATGCAGTTTGAAGATAAGCATGGGTCGGTAGGCGAAAGCGCGGTGTGCGCGATGCTGTCCAGTGAGCAATGCGCGATGCGTGGCACTGTTTCGCCTTTTATATTGCTTTCCTGTGTCTTTAATCTCTGTGCAGGTTCTGATGTTCCTCGCCAAGTGCCATAATGTTCTAGCAATGATACTGACCAGGAGATGACTACCCAGGTAAGAATTGTGTGGCTGTCTTCATTCGGGAGGAAACGCGAGTAAACGCTTACTAATGCGGTCTTTCTTTCTCCTCTTTCCAGGTTATGGTATTCCAGGATGCATGCAGTGCCGGATGATGGAGTTCGTAACTTCAGGTGAGTGGAACTGAAGTCAACAATGGTTGACGACAGGATACTGTTCCAGGTAATTTTCATAGTGTTCTTTCTCTAGCTGCAGGTCCTTGGTTTCAGGTAAAATGGCATCAAAGTACTGGACACAGTGAGCGTTACGCTGCCCACAGCAGAATAACGCAAAGCATGTTCTGCTGTTTGGGTGTGGTTTAAATAGTCTCATGTAAAGTAGTCCAGGTAAAATAGTCCCAGGCCTGCCATACCCAAAGTAGTCCAGGTAAAGTAGTCCGAGGCCTACCACACCCAAAAGACTAGACCGCATAGCTCAGTTCCTTGTAACTGAGCTATGTGTGTGCCTCCATGTTGGCTGAACCCCCCCAAGTTAAATAGTCCCAAGTAAATAGTCTGATTCTAATGTTGGTCTTCATGATGGCTATGAGCCTGACGCCAAAGCCGCCAGGACTGACTACAAGAGAGCCTTGGATGAGGTTTTAAGGCCTTTGACCTGGCCCTAACTGGAAGGCTGGCTTGCCAGTGAGGGCCAGGGGCAAGGGTCATGACACTAACCTACCCCAATCCCAGTCAACATGTAACTGAATCCCTTAATAATATTGAGTGCAAATTAGTCTATGATGAAATAGCCTGAAGGCAGATTTGGAAAATGCATGGTGTTCTGTAAGTTGGAAAGTGGATGTGCAGGCTGAATTTGTGCGCTGGGTGATACAAAATGTGAACATTAATTTCACTGAAAATAGGGCATTGTATGAAGCAGGAAATTCAAGGAGAGATGTATCCTTTTGCTCTCCAGAAATGAAATCACGTGTCAGAGGAATTATCTGTGCAAGTGGAGGGGTATCCCTTGAGTGTTAGGGAGATATAATAAAAAAGGGTTTGAGAGGGAGTAGAGGGTGAGAGATCTTCAGGCACTGGGAGATGAAATAACAGATGGCTGGATGGGGACAGAATTCACTGTTGGCAAGCTGCCTGATGCTGAAGAGTCCTTGTCTGAGCGACCCTGCGAGAATCAGGCAGAAAGATTAATGAGGATTTCCATGCCAAACTGAATCAGAAACATCACCAACATGTCTGGGTAAATATCAGTTTAAGTGAGGAGCTGCTGTTTTGAGTGAGGTCAGGTAGCTAGGTCATTTCATATTAGCTGCTGTCTATTTTCAAACGTGCCTGCATTTATGTGTAAAAACTTTGGTTTTTTGTTGTTGTTTTAAATTGTATTTCTCATACCAAGTTCCACGTTGCCAAGGACAGTTGGTAATACTTGACACGGATAAGAACCCTGAACATTTTCGCAATGATTTAGCACTGTGGAATATAATGTGAGCAAAACTGTTACTCTGTGTAACTTGCATGTCTTTTATTTTATGATAAAGAAACAGAAAATATTGCATATTACAGTTTTTAGTCTTTTTTATTTGACATGCATAAAGAGACAGAGTGTAATGAGAGATATCTAAAAATAAAGTACCTGCCCTGAGTTATTTAGCTAGAGAGAATGTGTAGTATTTCAAGTGCATCCCTTACAACTGTTGAAACTCAGCCAAAATGGCGCATTGTAATATTGTACATAAGATACCACGAGGAAGCATGAATCATTCAGCCATAGTGTATCTAGTCCAGTATTTTGTTTGGTGTTAGTGACCCTGGTAAAAACAGTTATTAGGCAATAGTCTAAAATTAGTCTCACCAATACAGCAATACCACCATAATAAAAAATACCATGAAGTAATATCGACTATGTCAGCCCGTAAGAAGATCACCAAGGGGAAATAGATACATGCTGACAGTGACTTGTCTGTTGTCCAAATGGGTGGGGTGCATTCCAGCTCCAGACTGCAGTGCGCAAACCGTGGAGACTTTACCTGTAAATCATATTTTTTCAAGATTTAGTTTACCTCAAAGAATAGAATCAGACGTTGCAAGTCATTTCCCTAAGGAATTGATGACAAAACTATGGGAAGTCTTGGGTGTGAAGAGAAAACTAAACATTTCTTACTGGCCCTCTTCTTCGTGGGGAGTGGAACGGTGTAACAGATCAATAGTTGACATGTAAAAAGTTTGTAGCTGAAGCAGGATCTAGTTGGGATTTGCGGCTTCCATTGGTACTGATGGCTATCAGGTTGACGCCCTCGAAATCAACTAATCTCAGCCCTCATGAAATATTGACAGGAAGGAAAATGGTTCTGCCATAACACTTACTTTACAGAACAAATGAACAGGTGCTTGTAAATGCGTCCACAATTCATGAATATGTGGAAGAATTGTGAAAGCACTTGCAATATGCATTTGCATTAGTGCAGCGAAATTTTGAAAAGGCAGCTGAGGTGCAAAGACATATTATGATAGGAAGACATCTGTGGGAGAATATGAAATATGAGACCAGGTATACAAGTTTCATTTCAGGAAGGGGAAACATAAAAACTCTAAATTTCTTGCAGTATGGCAATGGCCATATAAAATTGTAGATAAGGTTTCACCTGTGGTCTACAGAATTACTCAAAAGGACAGATAATTAACAGTGGAACAGATTGTACATGTTAATCAAATGAATCCTTTTCACCCAAAACACGAAGTGAAAAGACTCGAGCAAGTTGAAACTAACAGAGAGTACAAAAATATAGATTTGCCATAGCAAGTGGTGAGGTGTAAAAAGTGCGAAGATATCAAAAGGAGGCTGAAAGTGGTAAAAATAAAATATATATATATATATATATATATATATATATATATATATATATATATATATATACTTCTCTTTTCCGACTTCTCGGCAAAGTCCTGAGCCGCACTCCTGCAGTGGAATGCCGCTATCGGGTTGCACGCATTCGTTTTCAAAAAATAAATCTTGCCTCAGTCCAAGTAGATTAAAAAAAATGTCATCCTTTATTATATCAAAATTGTTTAAAATTTCATAGGTGACACTTCCAACCAAACGGAAGTCCAACGATGATGATGTGTTTTGTTACTGCTCGTAGCTTGGTCACATGATTTTCCTTTTGGTATAGACACACCTTTTATTCCCTTTCCCACAGGCATTTATTCTGATGGTAATCAAAAAAGAAAAGGGACTGGGACCCCTTAGGTAATGTTATCGTTCTCCCTCATAATCCCATCCGCTTTGATAGAATTACCTAGTAGTGGGGCTCATAAGTCCCTGTACGAAGTTTAGCTCCCCCTACATCTGTATAATCAGATTGATGTGAATCCCTGTTCTACCACTCGAATTTAGCGGGAACTGGGGTGAGAGGTGCCATATCTATGGTATTCCCGGCATTTGTGAGTACATATTAAGAACTTAGGCAGATACCTGATGGTTAACCATAAACTCCCTATCTTTAAAGTGCATAGTGCGAAAACTTTCATGGTGCCAGCATGTTAGCCAGGTATAGTACATAGTGTAACCCCATGCTGTGGGCAAAAATGGGCAAAATTGTAAATTATTTGCCTAACATATAATCAAGATATTATGGGTGTACAATTACTGAACCCGTACCTCAATTCTGAAATGCTTAGTGCATTTTTTCGATGCCATAATTTAAGTGCTTGCTCCCAATGTAGGTTGGCGATACATGACATTTAATCTTCCCATCCGATTACCATAAAGTGCATAGTGCATCCCATAACTAGTTCCTATAAAGGATGTAGGTTGGCGATACATGGCATTTAATCTTCCCATTCGATTACCATAAAGTGCACAGTGCATCCCATAACGAGTTCCTATAAAGGACTGCAGATGGATCTTTATCTATCATATTATCCTCTAGTGTTTCATCTTGAGGGGGGGTGGACTGAAAAGGATCCCAGTCGGGTAAGCGGGTTTACTCAGGGTGTCGAAAAATTGCATCTAAAAAGCTCCCACCCAGCAATTGCTGAATGGGAGTGATTAAAATAATTACAATATTAGGAAAGAAGCGAAGGGATAGGCTTTCAGTGAGTTTGTGAACGAATTCTTTCTTGGTATTCCCCATAATGTCCACAGGCGTGGAGGTGGTTCAGTATGTTTTTTGCCCAGGAATGTGTAAAGTTCCTCGTCGATGTTATGTCATGACGGGAATTTACTCTCGAAATCAATTATGCATCTTGTCTCCCGTTGTCTCAACAATTTTTCTCTGTTTCCTCCCCTTGGTCCGGTATTAACTTGTTGTAGCCCAATGAATGAAAAGTCACACAGCTTCCCCTCATGTCTCTCCCAGAAATGTTTAGCAATCGGGTATACATAATCTTGGTTCTTAATAGCTCTAATATGCTGTTGTATGCGTATCTTCAACTTGCACTTGGTGCTCCCTATGTACCATTTGTTGCATGTGCATTTCAATGCGTACACAATGTACTCTGAATCGCAGGTGTTTCTATCCATGATGGTAATGGTTTTTTTGAGTACTGGATGTAAGTAAGTGGAGCACGCGTCCGCAAATTCGCATATCTTACATTTCTTACATTGATAAAAACCCTTCTTCTTTGAATTTAGCCATGTTGACTGGTGGGAAGTTGTTACAGGTGACATGAAACTGCTGACCAGCTTATCCTTAATGGAATTGCATTTCCGGAAGGAAAAGTTAGGGTAGTTTCCCAGAGATTGTTTCAGATCTGTGTCCACCACCAAGGAGTTCCAATGCTTCCGAATGATGGTTTTGATGGTCTTGGCTGATTGTCCATAAGTCAGTATCATGCGAGTTGCATCTTCTTCTTTGTCCGCACTAGATGTCCTGTTGGTGCGATCCAGTAGTAGCAACGACCTATCGCATTGGCGTGCCTTGAGACATGCTCGTTGAATAATTTGTTTGGGGTAGCATTGTTTTTTAAACCCCCATGCTGTTATTTTACTTTCCTCGCCATAAGTGCTGACTTCAGAGCAATTCCTCCTTAGGCGTATAAATTCTCCGTATGGAATATTCCAAATTAGGTTTTGGCAATGCGCACTTTTGGCATGTAATGGAGCATTGACTCCTGTTGGTTTCCAAAACAATTTAGTTTTGATCTTCCCATCTTCTATTAAAACTGTGACATCCAGGAAAATGATTTCTTTGGGACTATTGGTCTCAGTGAATTTAAGATTAAATTCATTGATGTTTAACTGGCTCACAAATTCCATCCATTCTCCAGAAGTACCCTTCCAAAAGACAAATACATCGTCAATGTAGCGATGCCACATGACGACGTTACTGGTGAACCTTTCATTTTCCTCTTTCCAGGCCTCATATTTCTCCCAGTAGCCCATAGTAAGGTTTGTATAGGACGGGGCGAAGTTTGTGCCCATCGCAGTTCCCTGTTTTTGTCTATAGTATTTTTGGTTGAATAGAAATACATTATTCGTCAAGCAAAGATGGATCATAGCCATGATCATTTCTGAGTGTCTGGTATAATTTAATGACCTAGTATTCAGATAGTGAGTACAGGCTTTCATTCCTTGTTCATGTGTTATTGACATATATAGGGAAACCACGTCCATTGTTGCTAGAAGGAAGTCTGAGTCGCATGGTAGCTCAGATATTTTGGACAAAAAGTCCTTTGTATCCCTTAAGTATGAGGGTAATGTTAGGACAAAGGGAAAAAGAGATTTGTCGATGTATTTAGACATGTTCTCTAATAATGACCCTGTTAGTGTGACAATGGGTCTACCTGGTGGCTTGGAGAGACACTTATGTATTTTAGGAAGGAAATATATTGTAGGTGTAGTGGAGTGGGATTTGTAGAGAAACTTGACATCATGATCTTCCAACATTCCTTTATCTGACCATTCACTGAGAAAGTTCTGCACTTTAAGTTCCAAATTCTTCATGGGATTTTCAGTTAACCTCTCATAACAGGTTTTGTCATTCAGTTGCCTGTTGGCCTTGTGCACGTATTGATCTCTGTCCATTAATACAATGTTTCGACCTTTATCCGACGCCTTGATAATACAATTAGGCAAGAGGTTCAATTCTTTGAGAGCTTTTGTATATTCTTTCCATATATTGGGTTTATACTGTCTTGCCTCTTTAAGTCTCATTTTCTTTAGGTCTTAGATGACCAGGCTCTGAAATGTCTCTATTGAACTGCCTGTTATCATTGGTGGAGTGAATTTGGATTTGATTCTCAGCTTGGTGGTTTTGTACCACTCTATATTTATGTCCAGTTCGTCCGGATCAATCTCAATGTTATCAGAAGTGGTTTTACCACCTTCTTGGAGGAACATGAGAGTAGACAAGGTATCGAGATCTTGCTTTGTCATATTCCTCCACCCTCCTTGAATGATTTTAGTTTTTTCTTTGGCAGGGTTGATGGCAAAGAATTTGCGTAGTCTGATTTTTCGAATGTAATGGTCAAAATCGATCCTTGTTTGTGGATAGTCAAATTCTGGTGCTGGACAGAAATTAAGACCCAGACTTAATACTGCACGTTGTGACTCAGTTAAAATTTGTGTAGACAGATTGACTATAGACATTTTCAAACTTTCCTCTACAGTCGTTTCTTTTAATTCCCAGAGCGCAATGATCTCCCTGAGGAACTCTTTGTAGGCTTGTTTGCCCCTCTGCCCCCTCCTCGTTTTTGTCTTCCTCCTCATCCTCATCCCTGTATTTTGTTCCCTCCGGTTTGCTTGCTTGCCCTCCCATCTTGACAGAGCAAGCTCATCTCTTCTAAAAATTTAAGCCGGACTGGAGGTTCTTCATCCTCGTTTTCGGTGACATCTGATTCTGAGGCTGTGAGTTCTTCATTAGAGGTTCCAGCTGTATTGCCGGTAGTGGGTGTTTTCTGTGTTCTTGTCTGAATCCTCATTTGGTCAAAGCATCTGGCGAATGTGTACACACAACCATTTTCATAGTCTTCCTTATCCCTCAGGAATTTACGGTGTTTCCTCTGCTGTATTTCTTCCTCAAAGGTTATGAGATTTTTCTCAATATTCGTTTTTAATTTCAGACTGTCTTCACTGAGTTTAATTTTCTCCATTTTCTTTTAAATTTCGGCGATTTTGGTTAGGATCTTTTTCCTGTCATTCCCAGCATATTTAACCAGAATTTCCAGTAGATTTTTAGAACAGTAATTAGTTGCACCACCCCACTCCTCTAACATATCTGGATCTTGCTCCTCAAAGGAGGGTGTGGTTAGTATCCTTAGACCTCTCGGAATTCTTTTGACATCAATATGATATCAATATAATTCTGGAGTGAGTGCTCCTCCCACCATTTACTGATTTCTTTTTTGGAAAGTTTTTCATGTTCCTTTAACAATGTGATTTCATCAGATTCTATTGGCGATGTGGGTTTCTTCTTTACTGGGCCTGTGATGGTTTTCAAAGTTTCACTGAACAAACTGGAAGCCAATTCCCTTCTTGTGGCTTCCTTTGTGGCTAGGGCGTGTGTGATTGTGGGAGGAAGTTAAAAGACTGGGCAGTTTTTGAAACGTGATTGCGCAAATGAAATATATAATTTTATTATATTTTGTCAGTAGTCATGTCTTGGCTGTATGGCATGTTTTCTATAATTTGTATTTGCGTGCATAACTAAATTTGGTTTCAGATGCTCCAGTGAGAAAGGAAAGTAAAATGTTTGATGTGCTTGATTCTTAAGTTGTCTTTTCTTTTTACTCGAGAAAAATAATTGTTTTCCTCGTCAGCGCTGGATCCTTGGAGCACCGGAACCCTGGAGGATACCACTGGATTAGAGTCCCCTGGAAAGCCTCAGGAATGAAGAAGGGGGTGAAGATGATGACCCTGAAAGAAGTCCAGTGAAGTCCCAAAATGGAGGAGTTTGACCAAGAACGGTTTCCTGTGTGATTTTTATCACAAACTATTGTTTACAAAGTCTATTTCTATTACAGACTATTTTTACTATTTTTATCAGAAACTATTTTATTACAGGATGTATTTACAAAGACTGTTTTGTAATTGCATACTTTGTATATTACAAATTGATTATTATCACAAACTGATTTTTTTATTTAAACTGATTTTGCATTTGATTGAAGCCAATGACAATTTTGTTAGATGTATGTTTTCTGAAAATGTTAATGATTTTTTTTAAAACTGGTTCACCAATTAAACAAAAAATGAGATGTTCAAAAGAAGATAAAAAAACAGATAACCAATTTAAAAAAACAAAAACAAAAAAAGATAAAAAGATAAAGGTGATCAAGAGATTACAAAAAGACAAAAAACATGTTTTTTGTATTCCTTCTTAAAGGTATTGTTGTTTCTTCTTCTGATCAAGACTGATAATTCTTTTGCTCAAGGCTAGATGTATACATTATGTTTCTCATATATGGATTTTGTCATTTGCATGTTATTTATTTCGAGTGATAAGAGAAGATTTACTGGCCGATTCATGGAATTAATGTGCGCTGAAATTTTCAGCGCAAGCGTGCGAAAGCGTGCAAAGCGTGCGAATCGCAGTGCCACTGCGAAAATCGGAGCGAAACCCACGCACAGCGATTCATGGAAGTCTGTGCGTGTGTAAATCCCAGGATGTGCGCCAAAATTCTGCATGGCGCACGCTGGCGCACACGTCTCCAAACAGCATGCGCTACGCGCACAGCGAAATTGCACATAGCGCGGCGCACACAACAAAAGTAGGATGAACAGAGGGTGTGACTCATGGAATGGGGTACAACGCGTGAAAATGTGGGCGTCACGGGGGAAGTACAGGAGGCAAATGCGCGGAACGCCCACACGCACGTTAAAAACACGTATTCATGGATTCGAACGGGGCTGACGCGTGCGCCAAAAAAGACGCGCTAATCCTGAAACACGTACGCCAGCAGAAAGCAGGCATACGTGGACCCGCACAGCATAAAAATGCGCGGAAACAACAAACAAGCTCAGACGCCAGGAAGAATATACCGTTCCTAGCAGAAGTGGTCGTGGGATGCCGCAGGAGGAGGAGGAGGATAGTCAGGCCCAGAATTTTCACACCCAGAACTAGCCTTTTTGGGATGCCTGATGACCAGGTGTATGGGAGGTACAGGTTTCCACCTCACATAATACTGGACCTGGTGAGTGAGTGGGAGGATGACCTCACATCACCCACCCTGTGCTCCCAAGCACTCAGCCCCCTGGAGAAGGTCCTCAATGTACTGCACTTCTTGGCAACTGGATCATTTCAGTGGGCAAGTGCTATAGTGGGGGGGGTGTCACAGGCCACGCAGTCACGCTGCCTACATCAGGTCTTGGCCATCATGACTGCACGCCCATCAGTCCGCAGGCACATATACCTGCCCAGAACACCTGCAGAAAGTCATGCTGCTGTCCAGGATTTCTACGGGGTGGCACAATTCCCCAAAGTCCTAGGTGCCATTGATTGCACCCATGTGGCTCTACGTCCCCCCAGGGCATCAAAGCACATCTATAGAAACCGCAAGCACTGGCATTCCATCAACGTCCAGGTAGTATGTGATACCCACGACAGTTTTATTTACAGAATGTCAACCCTAAACCGGGACCTAGAAGCTGGGCGGCATGGCGATACATGGCTGCTCGGTGAGTATAAATGCCACAGCACATGCATGCATGTCAAATACTGAGTAATGTCACAACCCCACTAATGATACCCATCACCACCTCCCCAGGGGACAGTGCCAACCCTCTGAGCACCCACATGATGACGCCAATTCGGAACCCCACCACGCCACCCGAGATAAGATACAACACAGCCCACATTGCAACCCGGGGCATAGTGGAGCGCACATTCGGAGTGCTCAAGTCACGCTTTCGCTCCCTTGACCGTTCTGGCGGGCAGCTGTTATATGCTTCCCCAGTAGTGTGCAGGATCATAGTGGCAGCATGTGTCCTGCACAACGTTGCAACATGTGGGGGCCTGCCCGTGGACATGGTGGTGCCCCCACATCCCCAACCACATGCACGCCCGCTGCACATGAGAGGGCAAAAGGCACGGGGTGAGGCAGCCCGTACGCAGCTGGTGGCTAATTACTTCACCTAAAATCACACCCCTGTGGAGTGCACACAGCCCTGGCACATACCATCTGACAATCAATGATGATGACATAAGGGACAGTCAACTGTCACAACCATACCAGCCTGAGATTGGTCTCCTGGAAGTGTTACATTGTGTGCATCCCTACCTACACAAACACCACCAATGCTGTGTCATCAAAAGACATACTTCTATGCTGCTAAATTCATTACCCCCTTGCAAAATACAACATGACAACAGTGCCATGTCACCCAACCCCTCCCCAGCACTGCCACCCAACACACCATGGCATGTCATGCTATGTGAGAGCAAACAAAGCAATCCCCAAAACATAACACAAGTGTCACAAAGTACAGTGTCCCTAATGGAAACTGGCCACGCACAATATGCTCCCAGTAATGTAGAACTAACAACACACATGACCAAATACTTACCAACAATAAAATGCAGCTACACAACCTCAAACATAGCATAAACATGACAGTACTAAGTTAAAGTAGTGGTAGTCTTACAACCTGATTATGCCAGCACATCGACCACTTCCAACTGTACAGTGCTGCTGCCACGCAAATGTGTAAGTGCACTGCTTACAACATGAACTCCATCTCTGAAGTAGACGGCCTTGTGAAGGCATGAGGAATGAACCTGCAAATTAGGAGGAGGACATGGATGCACAAGCACATATCAATATACCATCCAGTGTACAATACAACAACAATATCCACTAGGAATGTATACACAGTATTGACTACAGACTGCCCACACAGCTCATGGGAGTCCAACGTCACTGTGTAAGTCACTGTCACTTGGGCACACCCTTTGCAAGCCCATTGAAACAGGACGCAGGAGGGGTGTGTATCGCACGAACCCAAGCATTTAACACAAACTCAGGACAAGCCTGCATATGCCCAGCCGGAATACAGTGTCTGCCCACGGGAGCCACACAAGGCAACACACTGTAAAAAAAAATCAAAAATCAAAAATCAAAAATGGCCATGTGGGGATTGCGGGGGGGGCACTCATGAGGTCCGAGGACAGGGTGCACACCAACAGCCACCTGTGTGGATGTTGGGAAAAAAAACACCTCCGTGGGCTCATGGCCTGCACGGCTATGCCAATGTGGGAGAACTGCTGCTGTCGCTCTCATCACCCTCTGCTGCTGCCACAGGAGGTGGTGGTGCTATGGGAGGCAGCCCACGCAAAGCCCTGGTATGGTCCTCCATGGCAGCAAGCATGTGGGTGTGGAAGGTCTCGTTCTGGAGGATTATAGTGCGGAGATCCCCATGCACCACCTGACGTGATGCCCGGATCTCCTCCCGAGTTGCCTGCATCTCAGCTGAGAGCGAACGTGTGAGCCGCTCCAGCTGCTGTTCAGTCCTCAAGTTAGTGGAAGCCTCAAGGTCAACAAGAGTCTCCCTGAGGTGATGGAGTTCTACCCTTAGGGCTTCCCTGTGGCCCTGGGACTCTATTGATATTGATTGGCATAGATTCTCCAGTGCCGCCCGTCTGTCCCTGTTGGACGCTAACATGTCCTCCCTGTGTGTTTGGCAAATGGAGTCTGTTGCCTGCTGTAGTTGCTCCATCTGCCTTTCAGGGGGGACAATGGAAATGGCCACCCTCTCCATTGCTTGAGCCATCATGTCAACTGATGCTGCCTGTTGGGTTGCCATACCGTACATGGATTGTTCCCATGCGGTATTGCCTGGTGGCGTACGGCCACCGCGTCGGTAGGCACCACACCTGTTTGGGGCAAGGCGATCTGCACCTTGCTGTGCCGGCACTGCCTGAGGCTGCAGGACTGCATTCCCTCTCTGATCTGCTGGCCCAGGAACAGGATCAGATGTTGTGGAGTGTGACCCTGCATCCGTAACCGCCAAAGGCGGACTTACCAACACTGACATCACCATAGAAGGTTCTACCCCTGGTGCAGGTGGGTTGGACAGAACAGAATCCCTGCCAGAAACACTTACCTGCGACGGCACACAGGTCTCATCATCCGAATCAGTACCTGAATAGAGGTCTGGGGAGGTGCACCCAGAGACACCCCTGGACAGAATGGCCTGCAGCAAGATTGGGTTCTCACCCACCACCACACCACGTCCCCCACTGGTGCCCGGTCGTGCCCGAGATCCCTCCTGGGTCTGCACCATCTCCTCAACCTCAACAGCATCAAGTGCATCATCCCCTGCAAAAACATGAAAGACAAAAAATGGAAACAGGCATTAGCACCATAGCACACAAAAAGGCCTGACAAGCTACAGAACCAGTACATGATTTACACATGTCCCACATGACTATATCCCTCACATGCATGCACTGTCACTGAGTTGGAAGGGGAGGCAAAAGGCAGACACTGATGACACCAAGATGGAAGAGCAACACATTTGCTGCATGCTGGGTAGCACTGCCATCACACATTGGCCTGTGAGTGGCATGTCCAATACACATACATGAGACATGCCATCAAACAGATGGCATGTACCATAGCCATGGTACATTCCACAAGTACATCCATATGTCAGTGAATGAATACTGTCAGCCATCCATGTGAGATGGACATGATGAGATGAAAAATGCTATATAGTGTAACAAAATAGGCAAGTGCCACACACTGCAACACATCCAGTGTACAAAAATACAGTGATTGCAGGCCGATGTACACATCAATGGTTGTGCACTTCAACATGACAGGAAACAACTATCATGTTCCACATTCAAACAGGCCCCAAAAATGTATGTGATCAGGCCAATACTCAATCAGCCTGAATGGTCAAATCATTCACCTAACAAGGTAACACATGTGGGCCAATGTGGGGTTCATCAATCACAGAAGCATGTCACAAATGTGACAATAGGGATGAGGAATGCATAGCAAAAGTGGGAGAATTGAAACAATCAGCCTGAACAAACACTGAAAAATACAAACAATGTTGTTGCAAGATGCCACTTCAAGGGCAACTGCCGTAATGTTGCGCTAGATTACTACTGTGGGCAGAAGGGATACTGTCACACCCAAATCCAAGGCCTCTGAATGTTTTGGATGAAGCACATGGGTGACCCATACCACTCAGGCACACAAACCCTCACCTGCCACTCAATCAGAACCCGTCACCCAAACAACATACACATGCATTACACACACATGCATGGGCACTCACCGGACAATGCATCATAATCAGGTAGTTCTCCCACACCTTGGATCTGTTCCTCTGTGATGAAGGCCCCAGCAACAGACTCATGTTCAGTGAGTTTGTTGTCCTCTTGTGGAGACCCACCGCCAGTCACCAGAGTAGCGGCATGATTGGAGGCCAGCTTGTTCTCTGCGTTTCAGGTCATTCCACCGCTTGTAGCAATCATCAGCTGTGCGCCTCACAAATCCAAGGGCATTTATGCGGTCCGCGACGGACTGCCAGTGCGCCCTACGTTGACCAGGTGTGGTCTTGCACCCTGCAGTCACCACCATTTCGCGGCTATGTGCTGACACATAGGTCACAAGTGCATCAAGTTCCGGATCATTAAAGCAAGGCTTCCTTGAGGTACCGGAGTGTGTAGCCGTGTCTGGGGTCTCAGCCTGTCGTGCCAGAGCACCCTTCTTCCTCTTCTTTAAAGGTGGAGCAGAGCCAGAGTGGCTTACGCCTCTCTGGTCAGTAGGGGCAGAATCACTGGTGGACTGGGTAGTAGGAGTGTGGGAATGCACAATGACCATAGGTCTTGATGCAGGCATTGGTTGCAGGGTAATGTTGGCAGGGGGAACGTCAGTTTGATGGACCTGGACTAACACTGTCCTGGCTGCGAGAGTCAGAGCTGGGGCGGATGGAGCTGCAGCTGCCCCTGCAGCCTCCCCACCCTGTATAATTTGGGAAGCAGATGACATAGCTGCCCCAGATCCACGTGGCTTGGTGACAACAACTTGCACCGCCACACGTGGCCTAGACTTGCTGACCTGGAAGTCAGCCAGGGAGTCATCCTGTGCCAGGTCAGGTGCCACAATGGGCTGGTCCAACAGGGGCTGAGCTGGGATGGTGTCAGCCACGTTTCCCTCAACCATGGGGGGGTATGGGTGTCCCTGATTGTTCCTCCACACATGGGGGTATAGGGGTACCCTGAAAATCCCAGCCACGTCCCCTACCGCGCCCACCACGGCCACCTTTTGAAGGTCGGCCACCTTTGCCTCCCTTACCACTTGGTCGCCTCCCAACCATGGCACTGATGTTGTTGTGCGTATGGGAGTTGCAGTAAACTATTGTCCTGGGCAATTGGGGGTCAAAGGAGTGGGATACCAGATGGAATTTGTACCCTAGTGCTCTAACAAGGCTGTCTTTGACCCCTGGGGGAAGATGACGGGTCACGCAACGCACAGGCAGCCCAAAATCAAAAATGAACGTGCACCCAACCCCTCGTAGACCACGTGCGTGAAAAAATGAACCTGCACTACGCTGTGGCACTAAGAAACACAAAACTAAGCGTACGCATAATACACGCAGCCTACAATGACCTCTGAAGGGGAAGCGACACACGGGGCAAGCACAGTTGCTAAGTACGTGCGGAACTCACCGTCTGCCTGGAAAAAGAACATGAAAAATACGCGCGTGTGCGTGTTGGCAACACCCCCGCCAAAAGAAGAATTGTACGCTGTCTGAGGAGACAGGAAAAAAGGAGAAGTGAACTCTGTTTGAGGAAACAGGCCCAACAAAAATTCAGAAAAGAGCTGTCAGAGGTAATAGGGAGTACGAACTAGAAACGCTGTGAAGTAATCGCGTGTGAACCGACAAGAAGTACACATTTCACCCACTCGCTCTCCACGAAAAGCACGTACAAGGAAATGGCGTCCTACACGTAGCTTTTAAAGCGGTCCACACGTACACATCAGATACGCGTGTACGCGGGCGCTTTCCTCCAATTACACGCGATGACACTCGGACGTGCAGTTTTTCCACGTGTGCTCTGTCATCACGTGCTATGAGGGAAACGCCTGCGCCCGTAATCTAACTTATCCAATGAAATCGCGTGCGTATGCTGACGCGCTTACGTGCTAAGGCCCTTTCCTCGAATTACACGCTGACGTGCAATTTTTTCACGTGCCAAATCACTCCGTATCAAGCTAGCTGGCCACGCGAAAACACACGGAAGACCACGCTCCTGCCCAGAAGGCCGAATTACTGCCCCCCAGAGCCCCGAGCACGCTCCCACCTGCCATCTGCTGCTGCCTGACTGCCTGCTGCCCACGTGCCCTCCCATTTGCTGCCTGCACGTCAGCCAGGGGTGTAGTTGCTGTGACCACCCCTGCTGGAACCAAAGACTCCCGACTGGGATTCCATCGCTCCACAGCCCAGCCCCAGGACCCAGTTGCCCACCCACTCCTGCCTCTGCGGTTGCCATGTCCAGCACAACACCATCTGGCAGCACTGGCAACCCCCAGCCAGAGAGGCAGAGGGCCACCAGCTTCACTGCCACCGAAGTTGGTGTCCTGGTGGAGCAAGTCCTGGGGCAGTATGATGCCCTTTTTGGAAGTTTGCATGCCGACAATGAAGGACGGACCAGGATCTGGATGGACATCGTGACTGCCATCAACACTGAGGGGGTGGCAGTCCGCGACTTACATCATGTCAAGAAGCGCTGGGAGAACTTCAGGTCCAGGACCCTCAACAAGGCCCGGCGCCGTGCTAAGGCAGCGGATGCCAAGGGGTGCCGAGGCCAGCTGTCGAACCATCAAATGAGGGTCCTGGAATGCATATGCCCAGCGCTCTACGTCCAGATCCTTGAGAGGCAGACCCGTCTGGAGTCGAGCAGTAAGTGTACATGCTTGTTGATAGTACGCTGTGCGTGTCGTGGTGTGCCACTAGTGTGCAGGTTACACATGTGTTTATGTAGGGCCATGTAGGGATGTGTATGAACATGGGCGTGAGACTGCCACATGTGAGTCCTCTCAGTTGTGAGACACATTGATGGTGTGTGTGTTGGTAAGCATGCTGGGCAAATGCAGGTGTGGGAGCACACATGTTTGAATTTCTGTGTATGCACATTGGCATGGTTGTGGCATGGATGGTGGTTCATAATGCATGTATCTGCACTGTGTACATGTGCATGTATGTGTATCTGGCAAGTGTGAAACTGTGATGCAACATGGATGCACGTGACACTGATATGTAGAAGGATGAATGGCAGATGTGACCTGTATGGCGATTTCATCACTGCAACAGTTGGAGGAGATGTGAGTGTGGTGGCGTGTGTGCATGTCTAGTGCACTCCTTGTGTTTCATGTGATATTAGGCTCACCTTTGGCTGTTCATGCTGTTGTATGTGTATGGATGGTGCTGCCTGGTGCAATATTGCTGTTGAAATGTTCATGTGTGTGAGTTAAAATGACATCTGTCTCATGAAGTGTGATGCCGTGTCTGAAATTGAACATTGCCACTCATGTGCAACTGTCATGTGTGTATCAGTCCATTGTACAGTGCCCTGATGCCTGTGTTTTATCTCTCCCTGTCTGCAGCATCAACTGAAGAAGAGGGCGGAGAGGGTGCTGTGGAGCACAGCTGCAGGGATCGTCCCGCCAGCCGGAGACGCAAGGCCCAGCTCCCCTCCCAGATTGTCATCTCGTCGGCGAGTGAGGAGTCTGGTGCTGCGTCCCAGGCCGCAGCTGCCAAGGGTAGGTCCAAGAGGCGGAGGTTGGAGGTGGACTCCTCGGCAGCAGAAGGGGCAGCTGAGACCCCACAGGGTCCGATGGAGAAAGATGGCATGGAGTCATCCAGGTTGATGGGGGGTTTGGTGGAGGAGGAGGCTGTGGAAGGGACACTCACGGGTTCTGGAGGTGGGGATTCCACTGGTGCTGGTGGTGCAGGGCAGGACCAGGGACAGGAGGCAGCACAGGCCGCCGCGGAGGTGCCTGTGTGCAATCCTGTCCCTGACCCTGTCACTGCATCATCTGGCACCAGCAGGAATGCCTACGTCCAGACCCATTTTCAGCGAGGGGATGAGCGCACAACAACTGGCCTTCCTCTCCCTGCGGACGTGGCTATCCGGGACCGTCTTGAGCCTGTCCTTGCTGGGATAGCGTTGCGTCAACGGGTCATGCGAGGTGACATGCAGTTTTTTCGTGAAGAGACTGCACGTCATCTCGGGTGCCTCTTTGACCGTGTTGACCGGCAGGGACGGGTCACCAGTGCTGGATTTATCCGTGTGCTGGACCTCCTTGTGACCCCCTCCTCACCTGAAACCCCTACCTGCCAGTCGTCCTCCATGCCATCTTCCCACCCATGTATCACCTGGGTACCCTGTGGAGCTGCCTCTGACCCTGCAGCCAGGCTGGTGGAGGACACATCCCTGCCACAGTCGGGAGTCGGACGTCCAGCAGGGGTGGCCACCTCAACAACTGCACCCCAGCCAGAGGAGAATGTGCAGGCAGCAAGAGCCAGGGCACAGGCAGAGACACAGCAGCAGCAGCAACAAGGTGGGAGCCATCATGGCTCGGGGCCTTCGACATCGGAGGGGCAGGCATCGGCCAGAGGGCAGGAGGACCCAGGACTGGAAGTGTCTTCCGTGTGGCAGCGGTTAGGCCATGCTATAGATGCGGAGCGGCAGTGGGCAGAAGAGGCACGGCTCACGATGGTCAGGGCGGAGAACTCCATGCGGAGAGCCCTGAGGCGGGCCGAGTGCCTCGAGGCAATTCGCAGGGAGTTGGAGGAGAACATGTCGTCGTCCCTGCGAACCCTCGGGCCATGGAAGAGGACCGCCTCCAGGACATTGACCAGGAGTTCGATGATGCCCTGGCCCGGGACATCCAAAAGTGAGCCGTAGGACTAGCCCGTTGCCCTTGTAAATAGTTTTTAGAGTTAGGTTTCCTTTTCGTTTTCCTTTTATTTGTGGTCAATGGACAATGCCACACAAATTTGTATATAGTTATATTTGTAGGTAGTTAGGTTTCATTTGTTTGGTTGGGATCATGGAACCTTTACATCCTTGGACAATGGATTGTATATAGTTTCATCATGTATTCATTTTTTATTTTTTTTGCATTATGTACATGGAGCAATGGATTTATTTTTTCCGGACAATGGATTGTAAATAGTTGGACTATGGATTGATTTCTCTTTTTTTTATATTATGAACATGAAGCAATGGAGATTTTTTTTTACATTTCCTTTGGATTTGCGTTGTTGGAGGGTGACTTTGGACTGCTTTTCTTTCTATTTTTTTTGGATTGGTTATCATTTTCATTCAATCATCTTTTTCACATGCTTTTCATTTCATGTTTTATATTTTGGTATGCTTTCATTTCATTTTTGATTTTATGTACATAATACATTTTCATTTTTTTGTTCCATGTGTGGGATTCGCTCATTGGGTTGATGCATGTGAAAATGTGGGTTTACACAAGTAATGCCAACCAGTGTATGTGTGTGGCGGACATGTGTTGATGTACATAGTTGACTTTTGGTTTGTGTCATGAGATCGGCATTTCACTGCTGGGGGGTGGGGGTACAGGGGGACATGAGTGTGACATGAGTGGCGTCCCACTCATGTCCCGCTGCACCCCCACCCCCCAGCACTGTGGGGCACCTGCCAGCAGGCCCCCCACTCATGTCCCACTCATGTCCCCTTGCACCCCCACCCCCCAGCAGTGCAGGGCACCTGCCAGCAGGCCCCCACTCATGTCCCCTGCACCCCCACCCCCCAGCAGTGCAGGGCACCTGCCAGCAGGCCCCCACTCATGTCCCCTTGCCCCCAGGTCATGACGATCCTCAATCGTGGCCCTTATGGCCAGCCTCCCAGCCCAAAGACCCAACCAAGTATTGCATCCACCCACATAGAAAAGGCAATTACATGATACAACCCCAATGGCAAGTATGTAAATGAACACATGTCCGTCACACACACACAATGGGTGCAAGGGAATGTGAAAACCCATATCATGACATGCATGAAACCAATGAGATAATACCACACATCAAAGTATGAAGAAAGAAATGTATTGAACACAACATGAATGTAATCTAAAACCAACACACAACAATGGGAATAATAAAAGAAAAGCTGCATGTCCGTAAAAGAATAATAAACAAGAAATCATAATCCAAAGAAATTCAAAAGAAATGGTGTCCAGAGTCACAGTCCAACAAAGCAAATCCAAGGGAAAAAAGAAAGTGAAAACCATTGCTCCATGGTGAAAATAACAAAAAAGAGAACAATCCAATGGTGAACTATGTACAGATGAACAATACAGGGTCCATGAGCCCAACTGATGAAATGAAACCTATCAAAAATACTACCTAATAAAAAACTATATCCAAAAACGTGGTGCATTGTCCAAGTGCAACCAAAATAAAGAAAAAACAAAAGGAAACCTAACACTATCTAACTATATACAATGGCGGCGGGCAAGTCCAGCGGCTCACTCTGTGGTGTCCCGGGCCAGGGCATCATCGAACTCCATGTCTATTTGCCGGAGGTGGGCCTCTGTCCTGGCCCCGAAGTCTCGCAGGGAGGCACTCATGGCCTGTTCCAACTCCCTGTGAGTTGCCTCGAGGCACTCTGCCCACCTCAAAGTCCGATGCATGGAGAACTCCGCCCTGACCATGGTGAGCCACGCCTCTTCCGGCCACCACCGCTCCGCAACTATCTGCTGGCCCAACCAGTGCCACACGGAAGACACTCCCATTCCTGGGTCCTCCTGCCCTCTGGCCGATGCCTGCCCCTCCGATGTTGATGGCCCCGAGCCATCATTGCTCCCACCTAGAGCCTGCTCCTGCTGCTGCTGTCCATGTGTCGTGTCTGATGGTGCCTGCACATCCTCCATCAGCTGGTCTCCAGTTGTGGTGTCCACCCCTGCTGGGCTGCCGACTCCCGACTGTGACAGGGATGTGAGCTCCACCAAGCTGGCTGTGTTGGTCAGGCCAGGTCCACAGGGGGCCCTGGTGGAATCTGGGCCGGAGGACGGTGTGGAGAACGACTGGCGCATGGTCTCCACAGAGGAGGAGAGGTCCGCCAAAGTGCACGACACATGTTGGAACCCACCAACCAGGACGGAGCCCAGACGTTCGTGGGACCCCTCGTCCACAGGTAGTGGAGAGGCAGATGACATGGCACTCTCCCCTACCTGCGGACGGGCCTGGGACGGGGCCTCCCTGCTGGTGCATGGTGGTGCAGTCACAGGGTCAGGGTCAGCACTGACCTGTGCTGCCTCCTGACCCTGGCCCTGGACTGCACCACTTGCACCAGTGGTACTACCCTCACCAGGCCCCATGTGCGGCTCAGTAGCTGGCTCCTCCTCCTCTGTGGAGACCACCAACCTGAATGTCTCCACACCGTCTTTCGCCATTGGAAGCTCCTGTGGGGGCTCACCCGGCCCTTCCGCCACAGCTGTTGTGGCAGACGCAGCACCAGCCCCCTCACTCCCAGATGATGGTAATTCCTGGGAGGGTGGCTGGGCCTTGCGTCGCCGCCCAGTGGAGGCATCCCCGCCGCTTGGCTCCACAGTGCCGTCTCCACCCTCTTCTTCACTTGACGCTGCGTAGAGGGAGACATAAAACACAAGCATCAGGGTACAGTACAAAATACCCTAGACAGGAAGCAATAACACATGAGTGGCACTGTCAAATGTCACTTCCATCCTGTCATTCCACAACACATGGGTGAATGCACACAACACACATGCAGAAACAGTCCTGGCACCTGCAATCAACATCAACATCCATGTACAAGGGCCCCTGTAAACCAAGATGTTGCCTTCAAAGTCACATGCATCCATGGTGCTTCAAAGTCCCACACACACTTCTCAGGCACACACACACACGTGTACCATACATGTACATGACATCAGCACCCATTCCTCACCCCCCCTCCAGGTCCAGGAACAGAGACAGCCATGCTTTCATGGGTGCATTCCGCATAGAGCTCCCCATGTTGCATTAAAACACATGCACCAACCATGTGGTTCACACATAACTGGTCTCACATGCATGACCATGATGTCCCTGCACACACACATCCATACATGGCCTATGTCACACATACAGGCAAGCATCAGACTACCAGCACACTGCAACATGCCCTGTCTCACACAGCAATGCTTGGCCACTTACCGCTCAACTCCAGACGGGTCTGCCTCTGAAGGATCTGGGCGTGGAGCGCTGGGCCTACGCGTTCCAGGACCCTCATTTGGATGTTACTCATGCGTGCCCGGCCCCCCTCTGTGAGGCGCTGGGCCTTGTGGAGGGTCCTGGACCTGAAGTCCTCCAGTGCTTCTTGACGTGCTTGATGTCGCTGGCAACCACTACGTCGTCCCAGATCCTCTCCCGTCCTTCCTTGTTGGCGCGTGATGTTCCGAAGAGGGCCTCATAATGCCCCAGGACATGCTCCACCAGGACACCAACTTCGGTGGCAGTGAAGCTGGTGGCCCTCTGCCTCTCTGGCTGGGGGTTGCCAGTGGTGCCAGATGGAGATGTGCCCGACATGGCAACCCCAGAGGCAGGAGTGGGTGGGCAACTGGGTCCTGGGGCTGGGCTGTGGAGCGATGGTATCCCAGTCGGGAGTCTTCTGTTCCAGCAGGGGTGGACACAGCAACTGGCCCCCTGCAGATGGCTGATGTGCAGGCACCAAATAGCAGGGCACGTGGGCAGCAGACAGTCAGGCAGCAGCAGATGGCAGATGGGAGCGTGCTCGGGGCTCTAGGGGGCAGGAAAATGGCCTTCAGGGCAGTAGCGTGGTCTTCCGTGTGTGTGTGCGTGGCCAGCTTGATATGGAGTGATTTGGCACTTGCAGAAATTGCACGTCAGCGTGTAATTCGAGGAAAGGCCCTTAACGCGTAAGCGGGTCAGCACACGTACGCGATTTCATTGGACCAAAGGCCCTTAGAGCGTAAGCGTGTCTGTGACGTATCACACACGGGCGTTGCCCTTTTGCGTGTAAAACTTCACGCGAACCCCAGGAACACATGTACCCCACTCGCACAGGGCCCTTTCGCGTGTGAAACTTCACGCGAACCGCCGGAATACACATACCCCACTCGCACAGGGCCCTTTTGCGTGTAAAACTTCACGCGAAACCCAGGAATACACGTACCCCACACGCACAGGCCCTTTCGCGTGTGAAACTTCCTGCGCACCCCCGTAATACACGTACCCTGCTGAAATCGCGTGTGAGACTTCCCGCGAACCCAGTAATACACGTACCCTGCTCGCACAGGGCCTATCGCGTGTGAAACTTCCCGAGAACCCCAGTTATACACATACCCCACTCGCACAGGCCCTTTCGCGTGTGAAATTTCCCGCAAACCCCCATAATACACGTACCCTGCTCCAATCGCGTGTGAGACTTCCTGCAAACGCCCGTAATACACATACCCCGCTCCAATCACGTGTGAAACTTCCCACGAACCCCAGTTATACACGTACCCCACTCGCACAGGCCCTTTCGCGTGTGAAACTTCCTGCGCACCCCTGAAATACACGTACCATGCGGAAATTGCATGTGAGACTTCCCGCGAACCCCAGGAATACACGTACCCCACTCACACAGGCCCTTTCACGTGTGAAACTTCCTGCGCACCCCTGTAATACACGTACCCTGCTCCAATCGCGTGTGAAACTTCACGCGAACCCCAGTAATACACGTTCCCCGCTTGGCGTTTGCTGTTTGGCAGCCCTGTAAACTGGTCCAGGGTTAGCGCAACCCTTTGCGCTGGATTGGGGATTTTGATGGCTTTTCCTTGCGCAAGGGCTTTCTTGGGGGCGTAACTGGCGCTGCTGCAGGGTCACTGCGCCACTCTGCGCCTGTCACGGCTCCAAAATCCAGGTGCAGGAGTGGCGCGAACCAACCACCCCCACTACGGTCTGGGCACCTGCAAGTCTAAGCTCACACAGGCCTCCGAGACCCCAGCAGGGAAAGAGGGTTAGTATCTCGTTGGTTGGATGGGTCTCGAACAGCGGGTAACCGGATAGAGGGTTAAGGGAAGGGAAAGTAGATAGTCAAGGGGACACATGGGAAAAAACAGCAGTCACAACATATTTACATTGGATTCCCTGACATACACACAGTGCTGTACAATAACTTTTGATGCAAAAGGCACTTAGCTCTGTGGTTGAGTGCTGGCCTTCTGTCTGCGCACTCTCAGGTCCGGAACTCGGAGCAGTTCGATGCTGCAAGAGAGTTTAGTATTAGTGGCCTGTGTTAACTCACAAAGCCGAAATACAACCACCACAAACCTACATTAGGGACACATGCCACTTTGAGTTTGGTTAGTGCTAGCACATGCACATTACACCTATTTGGTTAATCTGCTCTCAGAGCTTAATAGTGCCCAACTAAAAGGGTGTTCAGAACATGCGGCTCAAGTTCGCCGCACGTGGCCTTAGAGAATAAGATCCTTTGTGCCGCCATGGCCTAATATTAAGCACTACGTGCTGCCAAAGTTTGCTGCACGTGGCTGTGGGCTCCCCGTGCTGCCAAAGTGTGCCGCAGGTGGCTGTGGGCTTCCCGTGCTGCCAAAGTGCACCACACGTGGCTGAAGACTGGTTGGAAAACAAATGCTGCGCGCGTTAGTCAGTGAAGCATGCGAGCTTAGATCGCGTCGGCTAAATGCTAAGGGGCTGATAGTCACTTAGCTTTTCCCTTTAGCAGGGGACATAGTATGGGCGGATGGTGCCCCCTGCGCGTGCCCCTCAAAGGATTGGAAGCTCCTATGCGTCCCCGCTTCTTCCGCGCTTTCCCCTGTAGCTGCGCTTTTAATACCCAAGCAGGTTTGGGTCACCAGGGCTTTGCTGTACTTATCTTGTCTAGGCGAGGGGCTGGAATGGTGATTCCTTGGGGCGTGGCCCCTCGCGTGATCCCCGTCGGCAGGAGCTCTGGAGGATGCATCCGTTCTGGTCGGGAGCTTAAGCACAAGCCCCGTGCTTTTGTTCTTTGCGCGTGCGCGAGCCCCTTCCAGCTTGGGAGTGGAAAAGTAGTTCCCGGCCCGGAGGCTGCTGGGAGTTGTGGTCCGGAGGGCCTTTTGTCTGCAAAGGGGACAGAGAAGTTTCCTATAAGGCTAGAGGCTTTTCCTTTGGGTTTGTTTTGTTTTGTGGTTGGTTTTTCTATGTCTGGGGCCCCTCTTTGAGCCCTGATTCCCCCTTATAACGCCCTGCACCCTGACAGTACTCCCCCCCGCACGGAAGGACTCGGGCTTGGGCTTCTATGGATGATTTTTATGGAATTGTCTCACCAATCTAGGAGCATGCACATTGTGTGCTGGCTCCCAGGAATGCTCTTCGGGACCATATCCAACCCAATCTATTAAATAGTACAGCCCGTCTGGGCGACGCTGCGCGTTCAGAATGGCTCGGACCTCATATTCTGGGTGTCCTTGAATTATGATAGGTGGTGGTTTCTTTGTGCGAATGGATGGTCGGGCTGGTTTCAACAGGGACACATGGAAAGTTGGATGGATTTTCATTTGTGGAGGTAATGCCAGCCTCACTGCCACCGGGTTAATCACATCCGAAATAGTAAATGGACCTAAAAACCTCGGCTGTAGTTTGCGAGGTCCGGACAATTTAATATTTTGGGTAGACAACCAGACCCTGTCACCCTGTTTGTACTGGGGACTTACCCTTCTTTTTTCATCTGCATAATGGTTATATGTTTTTTTGGCGGTGTCCAAATTTGCCTCATTGTCCCTCCAAACCGGCTACGCGTAAGCCTGACGCCCCAATAGGGTGGGTAGGTTTGTTGAATGGTCACTGGGTGTTGTGGGCAATACTTGAGGATGGTATCCATAAGCTCCAAAGAAGGGCGTATGCTTGGTGGAGTTATGTACGGTGTTGTTATATGCCACTTCAGCCAACCAGACATACTGGACCCATGACGCCTCGGTATTTGCTGCGTAACAACGTAGGTACTGTTCTAAACCTTGATTCACGCGTTCGGTTTGACCATCCGCTTCCGGGTGCTAACCGGACGATAGGCTGACCTTCATCCCAATCAACTGACAAAATGCTCGCCAAAATCGTGAGGTAAACTGCGGGCCTCTGTCCGTGATGACATGTGTAGGCAAACCGTGAAGACGAACCACATGATTCAAGAATAAGTCTGCCAGTTCACACGCAGTGGGAACTCCAATACATGGAATGAAGTGACTCATTTTGGTAAGAGAGTCCACAACCACTAGGATAGAGGTGTACTTTTGCATTGGTGGCAAGTCCACAATTAAGTCCATTGTGACTGTATGCCATGGGGCTGGTGGGGTCGGCAACGGCTGGAGTAAACCCACCGGTTTCTGATGACTAGCTTTTTGTCTGCTGCAAGTGGTGCATTCTGTTACATAAACCCGCACATCACGAAGTATCGTAGGCCACCAAAAATGTCTGCTCACGTTCTGCTTGGTTTTGGCAATACCGGGATGTCCGGCTAACGTAGAGTCATGACACCAATGCATCACTTCTTTTCTGAGTGCTTATGTAGGCAAATATAAAGCCTTAGCGTAATATGGGATGCCGCCTGTTAATGTATGTTGCGGGCCTCTTGAGCACCATTCCTGCAATTCTTGGGCAGTCATGGCCTTTAATACATCATCAAAGAAGTTAGGTCTACCCACTAGTCCCACTATCCGAGTGGTCGGAACGATCAGACGAACCTCATCCACGGTTTTGTTCTCTGGTTCTGGATATCGAGACAAGATATCAGCTTTCATGTTGTTGGTTCCTGGGCGATATGTAATCAGAAAATCGAAACTTGTGAAGAACATTGCCCAACGTAACTGGCGGGGACTAAGTGTTTTTGCGGTCTTAATGAATTGTAAATTCCGATGGTCAGTCATGACAGTGACCGTATGGCGGGCTCCCAATAGGTAATGACGCCATTCGTCAAATGCTGCCTTTACCGGCAATACTTCGCAGTCGGCTATGGTGTAATTAATCTCCGCCGGTAGTAATTTTCGAGAGTAGTACACCACAGGATATAGTAACCCTGTCTTGGGGTCTCGTTGAGATAGAACTGCTCCTAGGGCATAGCTCGAGGCGTCCGTCTCAACTAGAAACGGCTCGCTCTGGTCTGGATGTCATAGCACTGGTGCAGACGTGAAAGCTGACTTTAACCGCTGAAAACCTTGTTCGGCGGCTTCGTCCCAAACAAACGCCTTCCCTTTTTTGAGCAAAGCTGTAATAGGCATCACCAGGTCGGAGAAACTTTTTATGAAACGCTGGTAAAATTTGGCGAAACCTAAAAAGGATTGCACTTCCTTTACAGATGTTGGAGCCGGCCAATCCACCACCGCCTGTACCTTCCTCTGGTCCATCTGCACCCCTGATGGGGTCAGGAAGTACCCCAAGAACTCTACTATGGTACGGTGAAATTCGCAGTTTTCCAGTTTAGCAAATAGATTGTGTTCCCGAAGCCGTTGTAAGATTGCCCTAACATGTTTCACATGATCCTGCATGTTGGCTGAGTATATCAATATGTCATCGATATACACCACGGCGAAAACATCCAGGTACTCACGTAATACTTCATCCAAGAAGTGCTGAAACGCTGCCGGGGCATTACACAACCCGAAAGGCATCACCTGATACTTGTACAGCCCGAATTTGGTCCTGAATGCGGTCTTCAATTCATCTCCAGCCCGCACTCGCACCAGTTGATAAGCCCCCCGGAGATCTAGTTTTGTGTATACCGTTGCGTTTCGTACTTGATACAGCAGCACTGGAATCAGGGGTACCGATTTTTAACCGTAATACGATTTATTCCCCTATAGTCAATACATGTTCTCAAGTCACCCGTTTTCTTTGATACGAAGAACAACAGCGACGAGACAGGCGAATTAGAATGGCGGATGAAACCACTTTTCAGATTGGTATCGATATATTCTTTAAGATGTTCCATCTCCGCCTCTGTTAGGGCATACACGCGACTACAAGGTAGTACTGCTCCAGGTTCTAAATCTATCCGGCAGTCAAAAGGCCGGTGGGGTGGCAGAGTTTCAGCTGATTTCTTGCTAAAGACATCCTTGAACTCTTGGTATTCTTGCGGCAAGTTACTGAGATCTAGTGCTTCTATATTGGCAATAGTTGGCTCCCGGACTAAAGATAAGGACTGAACCACTGCAGTGCAATGGGAACGACAGTCTGGAGAGGACATGGATACTGTACACGTGGACCAGTCCACCAGGGGATTATGTTTTGCAAACCAAGGTAGTCCCAGGATAACGCCAAATTGTGGTGCTGCTATAAGATCAAACCTGATTGTTTCTCTGTGGTCTTGCTGACAACTGAGTGTCAAGGTTTGAGTGCAATGAGTTATGGGGCCTGAACTCAAAGCAGTCCCGTCCACCGCCCTTACTGGTTCTGGTGTCCTTTTTTTACACAAGGGCACCCCCAATTTAGCAGCAAACGAAACGTCCATAAAGTTACCCGTGGCACCAGTATCTAAGAGTAAAGCCACCCGTACCTCACGCCCCAAGAAATGCAAAACCCCTGGCAGAGTGATGTGGGGGGCATCATTTTCCAAGTTTGAGTCTGGGGTAACTTCTTTCACTGGGCTCGGCTGTAGTACCCCTACAACCACCGAGCCGAAGCGTTTCCCTGTGCTTTAGGTTTCGTAGGGCAGTCCTTGACAAAATGTCCAGTGGTTCCACAATACAAGCACAGCCCCTCCTTACGCCGTCATTCTTTTTCGTCTTTAGTAAGGGGACCACGGACTGACCCAATCTGCATCGGCTCATCCCCGCCTGACTTTTCCGGGGTACGAGTTAAATGAGTATGGTCTAACCTGTCCCCTCGTTTCTTATCCCCTCGTCGCTCAGCTTGGCGATGATCTAGACACAATGCTAGGTCTATTGCTGGGCAATCTCGGGATTGAGGGTCGACCTGAACAATTAGGTCCTTCATGTCGTCACGAAGACCTTGATAAAAGAGCAACATCCTTTTCTCTCGGGGTCACTCTGTCTCTGCCACCAGTCGATTGAATTGAGTCACGTATGTGACTAATTCCTTATTGCCTTGACGTAAGGTGAGTAACTCCCTATCCTTACACATACCGGCAGCTTGACGATTAAAGATCTTACCAAACTCGATTTAAAATTCATCCCAGCTATATAGAACTGCATCATCCCTTTGTACTAACGGATTTGCACAAGCCGCCGCATCCCATGTAAGGTAGGAAATGACAAAGGCGGTTCTGGCCTGGGTTGAACGAAAAGCCGCATGTTTAGTGAAAAAGTGGATTTGGCATTGAGTTAGAAAAGTTGGTATTTCTGCGAGTCACCTGAATATCTTTCTGGGGGAGCTAAGGGGACTATGGACTCTGGGGTCACACTCACTTGGACGGGAGTGGGGAGCAGTTTGGGCTGTTAAAGAACACACTTGGGTGGCCAGGGTAGCATAGTCCTATCTGGTGGCAGTGAGCTTGGCTTGTAAGTCCTGCAGGACCTTGGTTAGTTCCTCCATAGCCTAGCTGGGTCGTGCCACTCGGGCACCTGTAATACTTGGGCTTGTGTTCCTGTCACGGCTCCAAAATCCAGGTGCAGGAGTGGCGCGAACCAACTACCACCACTACGGTCTGGGCACCTGCAAGTCTAAGCTCACACAGGCCTCCGAGACCCCAGCAGGGAAAGAGGGTTAGGATCTCGTTGGTTGGATCGGTCTCGAACAACGGGTAACCGGATAAAGGGTTAAGGGAAGGGAAAGTGGACAGGCAAGGGGACACATGGGAAAAAACAGCAGTCGCAACATATTTACATTCTATTCCCCCACATACACACAGTGCTGTACGATTACTTTTGATGCAAAAGGCACTTAGCTCTGTGGTTGAGTGCTGGCCTCCTGCCTGCGCACTCTCAGGTGCGGAATTCAGAGCAGTTCGATGCAGCAAGAGGGTTTAGTATTAGTGGCCTGTGTTAACTCACAAAGGCGAAATACTATCACCACAAACCGATATTAGTGACACATGCCACTTTGAGTTTGGTAAGTGCTAGCACATGCACATTACACCTATTTGGTTAATCTGCTCTCAGAGCTTAATAGTGCCCAACTAAAAGGGTGTTCAGAACATGCGGCTCAAGTTCGCCGCACGTGGCCTTAGAGAATAAGATCCTTCGTGCTGCCAAAGTTTTGCCGCACGTGGCCTAATATTAAGCACTACGTGCTGCCAAAGTTTGCCGCACGTGGCTGTGGAATCCCCGTGCTGCGAAAGTATGCCGCACGTGGCTGTGGGCTCCCCGTGCTGCCAAAGTGTGCCGCACGTGGCTGAAGACTGGTTGGAAAGCAAACGTTGTGCGCGTTAGTCAGTGAAGCATGCCGATTGCGTCGGATAAATGCTATGGGGCTGATAGGCACTTAGCTTTTCCCTTTAGCAGGGGATGTAGTATGGGCGGGCGGTGCCCCCTGCTAGTACCCCTCAAAGGATTGGAAGCTCCTATGCGTTCCCGCTTCTTCCGCTTTTTCTCCCGTAGCTGCGCTTTTAATTCCCAAGCAGGGTTGGGTCGCCAGGGCTTTGCTGTACTTATCTTGTCTATGCGAGGGGCCGGAATGGTGATTCCTTGGGGCGTGGCCCCTCGCGTGTTCCCCGTCGGCAGGAGCTCTGGAGGATGCGTCCGTTCCGGTCGGGAGCTTAAGCACAAGCCCCGTGCCTTTGTTCTTTGCGCGTGCGCGAGCCCCTCCCAGCTTGGGAGTGGAAAAGTAGTTCCCGGCCCGGAGGCTGCTGGGAGTTGTGGTCCGGAGGGCCTTTTGTCTGCAAAGGGGACAGAGAAGTGTCCTATAAGGCTGGAGGCTGTTCCTTTGGGTTTGTTTTGTTTTGTGGTTGGTTTTTCTATGTCTGGGGCCCCTCTTTGAGCCCTGATTCCCCCTTATAACGCCCTGCACCCTGACAGCGCCAGGGCTGGTTTTGGAGGCTAAAATCCATGAATATGATGTGCGCGGAAATTGATTTTAGCGCACGCGGCTGGCGCAGACATTTGCACGCGCACACTGTGCGCCAGCCGCGTGCGCCACTTGTGCGTGAAATTCTATGAATTACCCCATAAATTGGGCGAAGCACATGTGTTTTAGATTATCTATGTTTGTTTTTCCTGCAGTGCTTTCAGGTTATATCCCAGCAGTAAAAAAAGGAGGGAGTATAGGAGTGGTGTAGGAGTAGGGACTCTGAGGGACTCTGAATTTTAACATGCACATGTAGCTTGTCGTTTTAGCATGCACATGTTAGCGTGGGTTTGAACTGCAATAGGGGCCCTGGGGAAACTCATTTCTGGATTCAAGAGTGTGTGTCTCAGGCAGAATTAAATTGAGGAAATTACATAGAGCACATGATTGAAATTGCATGTTACCTCAGGATGGTATTTTAATGCACTAAACATAATATTAATATACATTATCATACTAACCTAACCAATCCCAGTCAACATGTATCTGAATCCCTTAATAATATTGAGTGCAAATTAGTCTATGACGAAATAGCCTGAAGGCAGATTTGGAAAATGCACGGTGCTCTGTGACTTGGAAATTAGACGTGCAGGCTGAATTTGTGCGCTGGGTGATAAAAAATGTGAAGATCCATTGCACTGAAAACAGGGCATTGTATGAAGCAGGAAAAAGAAGGAGAGATGTATCCTTTTGCTCTCCAGCAATGAAATCACGTGCCATTTTCAGTGGAATGATATGTGCATGGGCAGGGGTTTCTCTTGAGTGGCAGGGAGATATAATAAAAAGGGTTTGAGAGGGAGAAGAGGGTGAGATATCTTCGGGCACTGAGAGATGAAATAACTGAGAGCTGGCTGGAGACAGAGTTCACTGTTGGCAAGCTGTCTGATGCTGAAGAGTCCTTATCAGAGCGACCATGGGAGAAGCAGGCAGAAAGATTGATGAGGATTTCCATGCCAAACTGAATCAGAAACATCACCAACATGTCTGGGTAAGTATCAGTTTAAGTGAGGAGCTGCTGTTTTGAGTGAGGTCAGGTAGTTAGGTCATTTCATATTAGCTTCTGTCTATTTTTAAACGTGCCTGCATTTATGTGGAAAAGCTTTGTTTTTTTGTTGTTGTTTAAAAGTGTATTTTTCTTGCCAAGTTCCACGTTGCCAAGTACAGTTGGTAATACTTGACACAGATAAGAACCCTGAAAGTATTCGCAATGTATTCACACTGTGAAATATAATATGAGTAACATTGTTACTCTGTGTAACTTGCATATCTTTTATTGTAAGATAAAGAAACAGAAAATATTGCATATTACTTTGTTTAATCCTTTTTATTTGACATGCATAAATAGACAGAAGTGTATTATTAGCTAGAGAGATTGTATTAATGTGCGGTATTCCAAGGGCATGCCTTAAAATTGTTGAAACTCAGCCAAAAGGGCCTATTGTGGTATTGTGCATAAGATACCATGAGGAAGTATGAATCATTCAGCCAGAGTGTATCAAGTCCTGTATTTTGTTTGGTGTTAGTGACCCTAGTAAAAACAGTTATTAGGCAATATTCAAAAATAAGTCTCACCACTATAACAATAACAACATAATAAACAAATACCACAAAGTAATAGGAATAACCACAAAATATATCTAACTGTACCAATGTTGAGGGAGTCCTACATCACATTTTGAAAATATATATCTATTGTGTTAAGGTCTAAATTAGCAATCATGCATCCTGGACACAACCCTGTTTAACCTCCTGGTAATGCATAATGGTCTGGCATATTGCTCTGTCATGTTAAACCTTACACACGTCTTATTACTATTTAATGCTATAAGAAGTTTCAATTAGTCATTAGGAACCCTGTGTAATACAAGATTTTCCAAAGTTTAATATACTTTACCATGTTAAATGCTGTACTGGGACCTTAGAATGACAAAACCAACTTCTCATTTCTAATCACTTCATGTTTGAAGATTAAGCGATCGTCACTAAGGATTGGTCAGTAGTTCGGAGGTAAGTGGAAACCAAGTTGGCAAGGAAAAAGTACCTCACGTTGCTGCCCCCAGGTCAATAATCTGGCATGCAACATTCTTTAAAAAGTTGTGCATCGGTGTCTGACAAAAATATAGATCTGTAGCAGATTGGAGATTACTTTATGACTTTCTTGAATATGAAGATGATTTGTGGTTGCCTCTGTTTCAGAAGATCAAGGTTAGATTTAATGTTGTTAAAACCTACTGTCAGTAGTGCAAACCATATGCATAGGTAATGTTTGTCCCGAACAGGTCAAATACAGTCGGGTTGGGCGACTTACCACTGGATAGCTTTTACATTGCTGTGAAACATCTCTCAGAGGAAACTCTAAGAGCTGAGTACTGGGTTTGTATATGTCATTAAAAGAAAGGGGTGTTCTCAAGTAGCTCTTGGTCACTAGAATATAGATATAGATGGTATTGGTATGGTATTTTTTATTTTTATAGCTCCTCTACACATGCAAGTGTTTCAAAGTGCTCAAGGAGGGTGAGAACATGGGAAAAAACCAATAGTTGCTCAGAGCCCTTGAAATTCTGAGACGATAATAGTCTGCACAGGTAGAGTAAGTGCATACAAATACATTTAACAGTTTGAGATACAGCAAATAGGCCTGACAGCGATTCTGCAGTCTTTGAACAGTGCAATTAAGGGGTGAAGACAAGGGAGAACAGACAGACAATCTTCAGGAATGGTGCGTATGGATCGTACAGGTACACAGAAGGTCAAAGGGAGGGGGGAGGAACAAGTGCACCCAGTCAGTCGAGACTGGGGTAAGTGCAGAGAAAGCCACTCTCTTGGGTTATTTCTCAAGTGCAGTGCGTATGAGTGGGGTGTAGGGGCCTGAGGCAAGTGCGACGGAGGATTGGCGGGGGTGCCGGGGACCTGTTGGACTCTGAGGTACACCAGGAAGCCAGTCAGCAAACTGTAAGCAAGAGGAGAGAGAGACGGAAAAAACAGAGAACTAGGTTAGCAGGGTAGAGGGAGAGAGAAGGAAAAGGAGAAGAGGAAGGTCTTGAGGAGTTTCTGGAATTTAAAGGGATCTGGCTCAAGACCGATGGTGGCAGGGAGGCTATTCCAGAGAGAGGAAGCTGCTGAGGATAAGGAGCTCCCTCCAAATCTCTGCTTGGAGAACCGGCTCACTCGCAGAAGGTTGGAGGTAGATGAGTGGAGGGCTCGTGAGGGACTGTATTTAGGTAGGCAGTGCTGCAGGTAGGTAGGTCCTAGGCCCCAGAAAGCCTTGTGGACAATGCAGAGGGTCTTGAAATTGATCCTTGTAGCCACAGGGAGCCAGTGAAGTGATTTCAGTGCCAGAGCGATGCAGTCCCTGGGCTTAAGGCCAAGGGTAAGTATCGCAATTTTGTTCTGGATGAGTTGCTGAGGACGCAGAGGAGAAGAAGGGAGGTTGAGGAAGAGGCTGTTGAAATAGTCCAGCCTAGAGAGAACCAGGGCTCTGGAGACAGTGAGCCACTGGGGGAAAGTGAGAAAAGGTAGAGTACTTCTGAGGAGGTGTAGCTGATAGTTAGACTTATTAAGGATGTCCGAGATGTGAGAGGAGAAGGAGCGAGTGGAGTCAAAGATGACCCCAAGGTTTCTTGCCTCGCAGGTAGGTGTGGGCTCAGGACCAAGGGAGACCGGCCAGAGTGAAAGTGGGAAAGTGGGAGCAGGGGTCACAATGCTAACAATCTCAGTCTTACTGGTGCTGAGTCAGAGGTTGTTTGTAGAACACCGTGACTGAACAGAGGACAGACAGTCATATATGAGCATGGAGGAGGAGACGTCTGAGGGTAGCCTGAAAGATAGTTGCGTGTCATCTGTGTAGTACTGGAAGTTAGAGGTGAAAGTGACAATCACACATGCCAGGGCAGCCATATAGACGTAGAAGAACTAGAGGGATATTTTAGATCCCTGGGGAATGCCATAGGTTGAGAGAGTGATAGTCGAGTGAAAGGCTTCGAGTTCCACCTGGAATGGGAAGTCTGAGAGGAAAGAGGTTAACCATGCCAGAGCCTGAACTGGGATTCCGAGGATGTCACAGAGGCATGCGATCAGGATGTTGTGGTTAACCATGTCGAAGGCAGAGGAGAGGTCAAGGAGAATGAGGATAAAAGGGGTGTTAGTGTCAAGATTTGAGAGCAGGTCTTCATGGGTATTCAGATGAGCAGTTCCCATGCCCCTGGATGCTCTAAAGCCAGATATATGGTCATGGAAGCAACTAAGAGATTCAGTGTGGAGGGTCAGCTGGAGGTAGCCAGTTTCTCCAAGAATTTGCGCCGGGAAAGGAGTGATGGATATAGTGCAATAGTTTGCTGGAATGGAGGGTTCAGCAGAGGGTTTTTTGAGCAGAGGGTGCACAATGGAGTGCTTAAGGGCAGTTTGGAAAACTCCAATGGAAACGGAGAGATTGGAGAGATCAGCCAAGGCTGGGCTGAGGGAGTCAATATTGTCTTTAATGGTTTTGGAGGGGCAGGCATCCACCTCTTTGGATGAACCCTTCATAGATCAGACTTGCCTGGTGACCTCATCAGGTGTGAAAGGTGAGAGAGAAGAGAGGGTAAGTGGAGGGGGGCCAAGGGAGGCTCCAATGTTGGTGTATGCTGTGGTGTGGAAGAGAGGGTGGAAAGGATGTCTTGGGTTTTAATGGTGAAGTGTGCAGCCAGGGCTCAGCAAATGTCTTGGGTAGGTGTGACAAGGGAGGAGGGTGCTTCAGGATTGGCCAGTTCCTTGCAGACTTTGAAAACTTTGGTGTTGTTTGATGTTGCAGAGATGCAGGTTTGAAAAAATATTCTTTTCTTAGTGCGGATGCCGAGTCGATAATGCCTTTGAAGGAGGCAGCAGGTCAGTTTGTCAGATGTTTGACCGATGCATTCCATTTCCGCTCAGCTGCCCTACACTTGTGTTTAGGGCAGAGTCGTACCAAGAGTTGCACTTTTTGGATGGCTTCAGTCGGACCCTCATGACAGGGGCAAGAGTGTCAAGAGTGTTCAGGTAAGCAAGGGCTGTGTCAGGGTGGGAGTCAGCCAAAGGAATGGGTTGAGGAGAGTAGGTGGAGGCAAAGGCAGCCACTTCACTTTTTTCATGGGTCTGGTGACTTTGAAGTCGGGTGGCTGTGCCGGGTGTGATGCTGCAAGAGAAGAGGAGAGCTTCAAGTGTGTTGACAGAAGATAGTGATCAGTCCAAGAGAGGGAGGTAGTGAGAGGGCTAGAGAGAGGTATGTCAGTAGAGATGAGAGCATCCAAGGTGTGGCCCACGATGTGCGTGTAGCCATAGGGTAGGATAGAGAGAGATAAAGAGTCGCAAAGGTTGTGGAAAAGGCCTGAGAAGTCAGGGGAGTGCATATGTATATTCTGATCACCCATCAGGACGAGTTGAGAGGAGGAGAAGAGTAGGGCGGAGTCCAGGTCAGCCCAATCTGTGAGGAAGAGAGTGTACTGACCTGGTGGCCAATAGAAGGTGGCCATGGTGAGAGAAGATTTAAGGGAGAGCTATTGTCTGCAAGCTAGGCACTCGCTGGAGGAGTAGGCCTGAGTCTGGATGATGGACACAGGTATCCATTCTGGGAAGATAAGCACCACTCCCCCACCTGTCCTC
Organism: Ambystoma mexicanum; assembly: GCF_040938575.1. Classification (NCBI taxonomy): domain Eukaryota; kingdom Metazoa; phylum Chordata; class Amphibia; order Caudata; family Ambystomatidae; genus Ambystoma; species Ambystoma mexicanum. The sequence continues at coordinate 1,062,099,603 of NC_090921.1, read as the reverse complement.
TTAGGCCTGGGTGCAGAGAGGAATTTGTAGCTTTCAGGGAGGAATGTGTCAAAGCTTGTGACAGAGCTATCCTTGAACTGTCTCAGTGATGACAAGCACATCAAGATCCATGAGTTCGAGGAGGTTACTGATGTCAGACGGGTGTTTGACGGCAGAGCAAGTGTTGAGAGTGGCAATGTGGAGCAACTTACCATCTTTGAAGGTCTTCCTCTGGGGGGCACAGGGGACAGTGGTCCCCATCGAGGGCAGCCAGATGGTGAGAGGTATAGTGAAGGATGGTGCAGGAGCCAAGGTCGACAAGGGAGCCGGCACAGTATGGCAAGGCAGGGGAACCTGTGCAGGGAAGAAAGAAGTCACTGAAGGTAAGGGAGCCTGTGCAGAGGATGAGAAAGGTACAGAAGGCAAGGTTGCCTGGCCGGTGGGAGAGGTGAGGTAAGTGAGGTGAGGGAGGTGAGGGAGGAGCCTGTCAAAGAGAAGAAGGTTGGGTTGAGGACCCTGAACCATGATGGTTCCTTTGAGATAAACATTAATGATGACTCTGTAAATGGCAAAGAGGTCAAGGAGAACCTCCCAGTGAGTGCCACCATTAATGGGAGAAGAGGCGATAGGAGAGAGAAAGCAACCATGTAGCGAGTCCATAGGTTGGGTGCATTAACGAAGAAGAGGATGTCAGTGATAGTTTCCCTGGCGGAAGCCGTGACATAGGTGTCTGCAATAGGAAGACCTGGTTGAAGCCCAGTATGTCCTTCTTAAGTTTGTTCTGGCCAAATTTAGTGATAGGAGAAGGATAGGAAATAGTGAAGCAGTGGAGAGGATAGGAGAGATAGATAGTGACATGGTTGGCTGCAGTGGAGGGGGGGTGAGAACACTTGCCAGTCTGAGGCGCTAATGCACTCGGAGGAAGGGGGTAGGGTGGGGGACGCAAGGGGGTGGAGACAGAGGCAGAGCTAATGAAGACACCAAGCAGTCATAAGGCAAAGCTAGATTCAATTAGAGCAGGACAAGGTGAACACACAATGCTGCACCTGGGCACATCGAAGTTCGAATTCAGCAGGACAACGTGAAAACACAATGCAGCAACTGAGCACAGCTGAAAACGAATTCAGCAGGGCAAGGTGAAAACACAACACTGCCACTGGGCACAACTAAGTTTGAATTCAGCAGGACAAGGTGAGAACACAATACTGCAACTGGGCACAACTAAGTTTAAATTCAGCAGGACAAGGTGAGAACACAATACTTCAACTGGGCACAACTGTATTAAAATTCAGCAGGAGACGGTGAAAACACAATACTGCAACTGGGCACAGTTAAAAACGAATTCAGCAGGGCAAGGTGAAAACACAATACAGCAACTGAGCACTAAGGCACAACTATGAGCAAAATTATCAATACAATTGGATCGCACAGTTGCCCAAAGCAAGGGGTTGACTATCCAAACCCACCTGACTATGGCTTGCCTGAAACTCTTTTGATTTCCTTAAAGGGCAGATTCAAGTAAATGTTCACATTCATTTAGCAGATATGTTCGCTTTTCCTCAACTGCCTATAAGATCTATTTGCATTCCTTACAGTATGCCGTCCTGTGTGAACCTGTTTTAATTGCAGTAATAATTTTTCTTTGTACTGCCTCAATTCTTTATCAAACCAGCCTGTTTTCCCCTACCCGTTGCCTTGTCTATTTTCAGAACAATTCAATGGGAAGGGTTTGGAGCAAACATCCCCTGCTATGTGAACAAGGGATGGTATTCATAGCTAGCACAATCAGTTGTCTAGCTAGCTATGAATCCCATCCCTTGTTCACATAGCAGGGGATACTGATTGGGCTAGCAGTCTCACTTAAAATGATCTCAATATGTTGAAGGCTTGGTGAAATGTTTGAGGAGTGAGCAAGATCATGAATTAACATGTTCCACTTTATACATTTCTAAGGAAGTCTGATCTCCTCTGGGTCATCAGAGCGCTAATCAGTAGCAGAGAAAGGACTTAGGAAGACTTGGAATGAATCCCCAATATCTAACAAAGCTACCAGGGTATAATGATGACTCTCTGGACATTTAATCATCTTGTAGTTGATTACCTTGTTGCAGGATTTCATGATTATTAGAGCATAGTCTATTAACGTGTCAGACAGGCATGAATTAAAAGAAGATGTTGCATGGCTATCTGAACTGCATCTTCTATTTAAGGTTTCTAGGACATGCTGACACATAAGTCATAGAAGCAAATGGACATCTGTATGACGTTTTATATATGTGGTGGTCAAAGTGGGATCTGATAGGCCCATGACCTCACTATCTAAGAGATACTGTTCTTAGTTTAAAAGTAGATGCCCACTTTTGCATGAAAGTTTCCTAGAAAACAGATGCAAGGGGGTTGCCAGTTTGAAGACTATAACTTCAAGGGAAATGTTCAAAAGGGACAAGTTGACCGTGGACATGCAAACAAATGTGTCCCCCTTGTATACTGAGCTATAGAGTTGACAATTAATACATCACCTGCATCTCAATGTTTTCCATAGACACTTAGAACATTATCATTGACAAGCAATTCTTTAAAGTTCCACAGTACCTCAAAAATAGCCACACACACAGCCCTAGGCAGCACAGATGCTGATGAATGATGTTGGGTTTTAAAGCAATATTTAAAAATCTTAGATCATTGAGGCAGAAGCAATTTGATCATATCCAGCTAAGTCTAAATTGGTTGTAAAAGGCAAAACTGTGGAGGCTAAACTGTTGATGTCTGAGCCTTACAAACTGGGCTGCACACACTCACCACCAGCAACTGAACATAAAAAGAAGGAAATCTGAATGACCAAGTTACCTGCGCACTTCTTTTAGTCAGGTTTTCGTTTATATTTACTGTTCATATCATTATTTATAATTTTAGCCTTTTGTTCTTGGTTGTTTTTGGGCTAAGGCGGAGGATAAACTATTTGAAAGAGCTGAAGAGATCCTGACGTGCTTAGTTTATAAAAACAGCAGCCGACCTGGATCCCTATCTCTTATGGCTTTAAGCAGGAGAATGTGATCTCTTGACTCTAGGTTTGCATAGGCCGATTGCCCATGCAAGCACTTCACCGTGCAAGCACTTCATCAGCATGGGGAAGCGGAGGAGGCTCCCAACTGTATGTTGTCTTGCAAGCTTCACGGAGTGCAAACACGTACCCACTTCTCCTTAAACTATATTCCAAGCTGAGAGGTTTCTGGATAAGGCCTATTGTATGTGTGACAGGTCAGCACATAATCACAGAAGTTAATTCTCTCTTTTCCTGTATGCTAAGCCCTGTAGTTCATGTTGCCACTTCTCAGAATTAGAGCAGGGCCTGGAGTATTGGGGAGCATTTGGTTTTTATGCACTCACATCTGGGATGTCATGTAAAGGTTGCCAGAGGGCGCAGCTGGTACCTCTGGCTATCCTTTTTAATACCCCTGACACTTCACTTGTGATCACTGGCTTGATTATCATAGGGACAGTTCTTAGTGACTTGCCTCTGAAGCATGAGGCTGTTTATGGAGACACACTCCACGCTATGCATTTTAAAGCTGCTTTGACACTTTTGAAGTGTAACTAGTAAATTACACACTTCATGTCTGCTTCATCCTTCATATCAGATATAGCCTGGGTTGCTGCATTCTTGCAATCATAATGTTGTCCCAGTAATGCTGAATATACTTGGATTCCATTAAACGTACAAGGAGAAAACATTTTAACTTTTCAATTTTCTTTTTGTTGAAAAGTGTCTTTTTATTTATTTGACTTTTTTACTAGAAGGCCCTAGTGTGAGCATTTACATTGAACATTTACCACCTGACTCTTAAAAATAGATTGGGCTGAAGTGATTTAATGTGATAGGACACCTCCTTCACCAATAACAAACTTCAATTACACAGGCTGTGCAAAGGAAATCTGGATGCACAAATTCCGATGGCATGTTTCATGGTTTTTGCAAATTTCCTTCAAATAGAGGGGCACTGCTGTACATTTTAATGTGCATCCCAAATTCATAAAAATGGATGACAGGGTCATTTCTGAATATTAGATGCCTTTCTATTTAGGTCAGACAGCAAAGCTGTAACCGGCTGCTGTCTCACTTGTATGTATGTCCACAAAACAGGAATAGAAATGTTTTTGTTTTCCCTTCTGTTGACCTTTCACAATGAGAGAACTTGTGCCACCCATCACTGTGAACAGAGTTCAAGGCACACAAAGGGGTGCTGAGAACCTGTCATGTATTAGTATCAGGACCGTGCTCCTAACACTAGTGTATGGAAGGTGCCTGGCCAGAGCATAGCTCACACTGAAGACCACCGCCCCCACACCCAGTAATGCAATGGTCACCTTAGTGAATGTCTCAAAGATGTGCAAGTAAAAGAAGCACATCCTCAACGTTTTTTTTATTGGCATTACTTTTTGAGAATTGGCCGGTAATCTCACATTTTCTGCATATGAAACAAATGGAAGATTTGAGGTGTTGGAGTTGCTAGAGAGCACTGCTTTTGTATTTCTAATACACTCAGGGAGGAGGAACCAGGTATATTCAGATGGGTTAAAAGCAGCCATGCAAATTAACGGCTGTTGTGTTGATGTGCAGAACTCATTGTATTGATTGAAGAATCTCCAGTTTTTACAGTAGGTCTGAGCAGTCCACAATCTCCTAAGTTTTACTTTGCACTTTAGTATTTGTTGCTGCCTTTATCATGGACTAAAAACTAAAAGTTCGAAAATGCAAAGAAAAGGTAAGAACTGGACAATCACTTCACAAAAGACATGGGCAACAAGAGATCTATGACATGTACTATATTAAATATTCATTTAGATATGTGCGCAGCCAAAGAAACCTGTATGTGATGCCCTGCAAAGCCATTTTGATGTTGGGGCCTGCAACCTTTGACTCCCCAGATGTTTTTTACTACAACTCTCATCATCCTTCTCCAGCATAGTCAATGGTGAGGGATCATAGGAGTTGTAGATCATAACTTCTGAAGACCCGCAGGTTACAGGCTCCTGCTTAAGGTAAAAGTGCCATGGGGCGCAGTGATATTGTATGAAGCCAAATAAGGCAGCACTTGGCATTTGATGGCAGCATATGTCACATGACAACTGTTCTTGCAATACGAGGCTACCTCTGGAATATGGGGGCAATCCTTGGCCATGTAAGACTGCATTGAGGATATCAGGAAATTAGATGGGCATTTGAGAGGCACTTTTGTATGATGTCAGTACATGTGTAGGCAAGGCTGGCTCAATGACATGATGCTGTACCTGAGATATGTGACTATACCTGGCATATGGGGATCTACCTACTACTGTGATGTTGCCACAATGGTAAATGGGCATATGAAGCTGTGCTGTGCATATGATGCCAGTGCATGGGTATGTAAGGCTATCTATATCAAACAATGGATGTCACTGACATATGAGGCAGTGCCTGGAAGCACTGGTACCTGGATGTAAGTAGATGTACATAGCAGTTTATGAAAGAACATGGCTATATTGGATTGTGCATTTTGGCAGCACTGCGGCATGTGAGACTGCTTTAAGCATTAGATGACAATGCGTGGCATGTAATGCTGTAACTTCCATCTACTGGCAGGCGTTTGCCATTGAGGACTGTAAAGATATGAAATTGTTCCCCTTATCTATGATTCCGTGGCAGGGTGTGTCCCTGACATAGCATGACTGCACCCATGGCATAGCAGAGCGTCACCCTATGCAATATGTTATTGGTATCTGAAAGGGCCTTTTGGCTGCTTTAGTATATATTTTAAAATTGTATTTTACATTATTCGTGCCACTTACGTTGACTTCATGAAGGTCAAAGGTCACGTGATATAGATTCCGGTGATGTCATTGGGTGTATGATTTCCCTTCCATTACCCTTTGCATTTTGGTGAATCAATGTTCCTGCCACTCAATGATATTTTACAATTATAGTTATCTCCATGCTCTCAATTGCTGCTGAATGTATTTTTATGCGTTTGTTAACAGGTTGTTGTTATTATATATTTGAACAAGTGTTTTTGCTTTTTTTAATGTTTTTATCTACTTTTATTCGGTGAAGTGACTATTACATTTTGATGATGACAGATCACATTTATAGCTTTTTGATTTATTTGACCAGCCTTTGCAAACTAGAGAGGATAAATACAGGATAATCGAGTCACAGAATCTTAATCAAGAGAGAGGTTCTTTAAATATGATCATGGAAAATAATTAGCAGAGTTAAACAGAGAGCAGGATGTCAGTAGCAGAAACAATGCACTTCTGGCGCTCCTTCAGAAGATGCATTTGTCAATCAAGGATCACAGATTTTGCTCATTTGGGGCAAATGCAGCTGTTGCACAGTCGCGTCCTAGTACATCGGCTAGACATACAGCAATCTTAGCCCTGAATAATTGTGTTCCAATTACAAAATCCGATATGGATGACATCATACAAATGGTGAAAATTACATCAGAGTTTCTACAGTTTATTCACCAAACACAAATAAGTCAAGTTTTTTGTTAATCCAATTTGAACTTGTAATGACAAATAGACAGTGATTTTGTTTCTTAGCCAGGAATTCCAGCATAGCACGTGACCTGGTTAAAGAATGAACTTCCAAGGGTAAAAGTACTGATACTAAGACAGCTTGGTAGGCCATGAGCCAGCTGATGATAGTTGGAGGTTTGGTCGTCCTAACGAAAAGGAATATACCCATCAAATGTACTCACATATTGATCTTAAACTTAAACAGCTTCTGACATAAACATTCATCCTATGATTATGTCTTACTGCTGTGCCATAACATTTACTGTCAGATTCTGTGGGACTGCCGAAAGTAATTAAGGTGTATCCATCCCATAGATAACAGGGGAAGTACCTAAGGGAAGTAGGCGAAGTACCTGAGGTATTTGCTAGAAGATGCCCTCCAAGTTCTAGCAACAATGTTGACATTTATTTTCCCGCGTGCCCAGTTTTATTGCAGGGTTCCCCGACAGGCCGCCTGTCGGGGAACCCTGCATGCCTGGGAAGCATTATCCGCCACGCTGAGCGGAGAGCTAAGGAGGGGAATTGGGGAGTGGGGAATGTGTGTGTGTGTGTATGTATTTATGTATGTATATATATATATATATATATATATATATGCGTGGGGTGCGTATAAATATTTAAAGAGTTTGGAAAGGTGAAGGCAGGGAAACAAGTATTTTTGTGTCTGTTTTTTCTGTATTTAGTCATGTTCATAAAACGTAAGCAATTAACCCCGAAGGCCAGCTGCATTGCCGGGTCAGACCTGATAATGCCCCCATCCGGAGGGGTTTAATATTATTATCATCCTGGAATGCTTTTCTGGGATGCTAATAGCTGGGTTTTTTTTGGTTGATAAGCAGCGAGGATGCTGTATCTCAACTTTAAATTGCCATTGATGAGAAAGAAAGGAACTGCACGTAGTCCTGTGTCCCATTTCCATGGAGGCCATTGCCAAGATGGGGGAAGAGCTTGGAACGCTCAGTATTCTGGGGGGCGGCGTGGGATGAGAAAGCTGCAGGTAAGTGTGTTGGAGGGCAGGTAAGAGGGAGGGGTTGATGGAGGTGGGTAGTGTTGAAAATGCCTTCAATCCTTTGTACAGTCCCAGAAACCTTCTAGGCACTTTCTTCAAACACCTTATCGATCCGCTGTCACTTCCATAACAAGGATATCAAGCACTTATACAGGTAAACCTTTCTATATCTCGTCTGTTTCACAACTGACTCTCCTGCTCTTTCAGTGCTTACAGTGATCCGTTGGTTTCGTTATTTTTTGTCCTTTTTGTTTGGCCAGGTGCACTCTCCAGCACCCTGTGCTCCTCAGCACCCTAGGTAACAGGCTACGGTTCTGCTTGGTTGCCCTGTGTTCTCTCCACACCTTGCACTTAGTTTGCAACTGCCCAGTGATGGTTGATGTCTTGAGAGGTTTTATCCCATTTTACTTTTAAGTGAGAAACATTCCTGAAACTGCTGCCGAAATTCTGATATTTCACTTTCTTTTTTTCCTTGTAGGGGAAAAGAAGTGCCTTTCCTGGCCCATCTATTCTGCAAACTTCCTGTAGCTTTTGAACAATGATGCAAAAAGACCAGTGTGATCAAATGTGCCTGACCCTTAATTTCATTATTACAGAGAGATATAGTTTGGCACTGAGTATATGTATACGCATGCATGCCTTGCTACTGACGTTTTATAATTTATAAAAAGTATCTTTTACAAGAGAAGTATTTGTACAAAAATGTTTTTCATTACCAATTCCTTTTTACATATTCTCAACCGGTATCTGTTGCATTTAAGCAATTATGGAAGGAGTAATTATTGCTGGATTTAATTAGATTGTAAGATTGCTATTTGCTAATTATTTGATAGTCACTCCATTAATTAATTATTGCCAGTGCTTTTACTAATATCCGATAAAATATAAAGAAAAAAGCAAAGACAGATTAGAAGCAGTGTGCACAGGGAATAAACACCTGACCTAAAAATACCAGCAGCACAGCCTGGGGAAATACTAAGGAAATAGGGATTTCGGCATAAAGTGTAGTCATCCTCCAGGTGTGCAGGAGACACAGGAATGTCAACCCGCTTACACCCAGTGGCTAAAGGGAGCACCAACATGTGTTAAGTAATGTATGAGGTGGGGTGACCACCTTCTCTCATTGGTCGTTGTCAGTAAGTGTCAAAGGATGTAGATCACAAGCTCATGTCTAGGCTATCTCTGTGCATAGGAAAGGTTATCCTTACAGCATCTGATGTGCCTGCACACTGGGTTGTGGATGCTAAAGGAGATCTCTAACGCGAGTGGGAGACTGGGCTTAAAGGGGCAGCTTAGAAAATGTCTTCATTGCACATAAAGTCCTCATGCATTCACATATGATAAAGTAACAAAATGTGACATGAAGTTCCACCCATTAGATATGACTTCTAATGCTTACAGCAGAAGCATGGAGATGAAAAGATCCACTAATTAATATTAAACACATACCTTGTGTGGTTTCTATACAGCTCTGTATGTTAGCAGGGATTAGTGTTTCACAAGTGTGCAATGTGAGCCGATGACACTGCACAATTTCTGAATGGTGTGCACTGAGATATATCTAGTTAAAATATCAATAATCAGAACAAAGAGAAATGCCCAGTTTCTTGCAATGCTTGTTTTTTCTTCAGAGATGGGAGCCTTGATATAGTTTTGAAAGGGTAAACAGATGTGCTGTGAACATATTTGACTCATTAGAAAAGATGTCAACATTAACATTGTAATGACATCAGGGAAACGGTTACTTTCCTGGTGGGAATAACATGGTGATAATAACAGGGTGAAAATCTTTAGCGGAGTGAAGGCCATGGAGAGTGTAAGAACTGGGAAAACATTGCAAGCTATTATAATCTTCTAAAGTTTTCATAACGTGACCAGAACTGATTATTGTATTTGCATATTTTTGCGGAGGATTTGGCTGATGGCGAATTTGCAGCCATTTCACATGTCTGACCATTTTCTTCTCTTCTCGTGCTACAGCCAATGAGTCTGAATCAGGTTGACCAATGATTCAATAAAGAAAGTCAATGGTCTCATTTAGAGTTTAGAGGTAGTTATTTGCAAATACCACCAAACAAAAGTATGGTTACCATAGTAAGCATGGAGGAAGTTCTACATGAGTTAACATCATGCAGATCCCTAGTTTCGTCACTCCCTATTTAAGAGTTCAGAGGGGGTTGTATATTGCTGCATGCAGTCATAAATTAAACTCTAACTTTGGTGGTGCAGTGCCAATTGCAGGCCTGACCTCCTAAAGCTTGTTATTTTCTTAGGTAAATATGGGGCATTCTTCTGAGAAAGCCACCTTGATGGCGATAGTCAACAACCATCAAGGTGACTCCCAAAGTAGGCACCTGCCCTAGTGGAAAACCCGGAAGGGAAAACCCTTTCAGATGTGGTGAGGAGATGGAGACCGGTTGGTCGCAACAGTGTCAGTAGTTGGCCAAGCAGATGTTAGGGGAGGCAGTTTCAGACCAGGTGCAGTAATAAGATCGAATGGAGAGAAGGAAAATGCAGAAGGAATAGGCAGGTCAAAGAAAGCAAGGTTCATAAGAGGAGAGGCAAGAGATAACAATGCAAATGCAGGACAAAGGAAGAGGAATTTGGAAACGGAACCCAGCGGCATTCACACTCTTAAAAAGGTGGGTGTGTGTTTCAGCAGTCCGTCCTATATTTTAAGCCTGTAAAGGTGGTCATGCCCCCACCGCTTTTGACCCGGAAATTCACCATCTCAAAAGAAGTGGACCTCGGGTATGGTGGCTGTCATCTCGGAGGAGGGAGTGAGTCAGCCGCTGCTGCAACAATGTAATCACGCTGCAGTGAAGTGATGCCAGAGCCAGTGGTCGAAGTGTAGGGAAAGAAGCAGTGGAACTATGTTACCTACTGGCCTGCGCCTGCTTCCCACAAACCCCATTGCCACATACCCTCACACGCACAATACAAACCCCAAAACACATGCACCAGCTGTTTAGGGGAACGTTCAGTGCATTGCGCTGAAAGTGCAAGTTTCAACTTCTTCCTATACTGTATTTTAAAACGAAACCATTCTGGAACGATTTATTTTTCAAATAAAAGTATGGGAGCAGTAAAACGTAATTAAAAGAAGTAGATGAGCACCGCTCCCGACTGCTCCCGCCCACTTCCACCACTGGACAGAGCGGCTGAAAGCCCCACAATCCACTGACCCACAATGGCAGTAGAAGAGCAGGTAAGGTGTAACAGCATGCCCCCTCCAAAAGAAGGGGGCCCCCGGGCTTCCTTTGATGTCAAGGGAAGAACTCTCTGATTGGAAAGGGGTTCACATACATAGAGGGCAGATTCCCACGATCTATTGCAAGGATCCTAACCTTCCCAATGCACAAGTTACTGTAAGCAGCCTCTGTGAATCCTGTAATTGAAAAATCCCTTCACAATATATTCAGAGTGACCATCGTACAAAATAGGAGGTGGAGGAACAGGTTCTGGGACATCTCTTCTGGCATAGACAGGCTTCAAGTGACAAACATGAAAAAAACAGATACAAAAAATGACAATTAGGAGGATTTGGCTGATTCGTAAGGGGTCAGTTTACGAAGTTCCATTCGTAAGGGGTCAGTTTCCTTGACAATTAGGCTGTGTTTTCTGTTAATGACCCCAAATTTAGAGGTTCCCCTTTGACCCCTTCAATAGAAACAGCTGTCTCCTTCAGAAGAGGAGGAATCTGTATTTGAGTAGTCCACTGTTCCCTGACTAGGCTGCCAGCAGCCTCGGAATCCACCAAGGCAGGAATTAGGATGGGAGTCAAATGATCTGAAGCAAGCTTCATTTGTACCACCAAGAGGCTCACTGGTGAGGTTCTGGGGTCCGATGCTTGCTGAGGATGTTCCTTAGTGGGAGAATAAGTATCTTCAATACCAATCATTGTTCCTCCTACAACTGAGATGTATCGCTTCCTGACCTTCTCTGTGAGCTTGGGGCCAATCATTAATGATATGCCCCTTTAACCCACAATACATTTAGAGGCCTAGATGTCAGCAGTGAGTCCTCTCCTCCGATGTCAGAGGACCCCTGGAGGTTCCCAACTGCATAGAGTCTTCTCAAGTAGAGGTCTTGAGTGGGCATGCAGGGTGCAAGATCTGGAATGCTACTTCTCCACCCACCTTTCTTGTAGCCGAAAAGTAAGTTGAAGAACCATTGTGACTAATTACCAAAAGCTTGCTAGTCTGGGAACTCGAGCCAATTAATCCTTGAGGTCATCATGTAAACCTCACCTGATGAAATGGAATTGCGCATCGTCCTGTCATGCGCTTTCTTCAGCTAGTTTTTTTTAAGTGGGTTATGTACTCCAGAAGAGTTCAGTCACCTTGCTGGCAGTCCAACAAACATTTCTGGGCTGAATAAATGAGTTTTGGCCTTCCAAACGTGGCATGCAAAACCTGCACAAAGTCTACATAGTGGTCCAAAAAGGGGCTAGGGACCACTACCAAACTACTAATGGGGTAGCCAATGCCAAGGCGCTCACATACACTTGCCTAATCAAGCCTACTTTAGCTTTATCCAAGGTGGAATATGCAGGCCGTAACAAAAAGGGGACCAAGCACACCTTCAGGAACTTTATAAGCCTTTTTGGATGCCTGGAGTATTTCCTGCAGGATAGTTCTTCAAGTGGATGATCAAGCACTACAGCATCCCAAGCAGTGATCATCTGCCAGAAGTTCACATTTTCTTGGTGAATCACCTGGACTTCAGCGGTTCCCACCCCTCTTCCCAGTATTGTCAAGCTTCTACATGGCACCAATCAACTGTTGATCCTTCTCCATTTTTCTCCAAGCATGAATTTGTAGGTTCCTAATTGCAGGTCCTACCCCCTGAAATGTGCCATTTTCTTTGATGAATATGGGGCATCCTCTGAGAGAGCGACCCTAATGGTTATAGTCAACAACCACCAAGAAGACACCCACATAGGGCTCCCATCCAAGAAAAAAACCAACCAAAGGGTAAATCCTTACAGATGCAGTGAGGATATGGAGTCCAGCTGCTCGCAATGGCATCAGTAGCTGGTCAAGCAGATGTTAGTAGAGGCAGTTCCAGACCATGTGCAGTAATAAGGTAAGGACCCAATGGAGACATGGTAAAATGCAGCAGGAATATGCAGAACAAAGGAAGGCAGGTTGGGAAGGAGAGGGCAGAGACAGCAGAGAAGTAGAGCGACAAAGGAGGAGGAATTCAGCAATAGAACCCAGTGGCATATATATCTGTACCTAGATGTGTTAAATAATCAATATGTGTATGGGGGTTTACATATCCAACATATATGTTGACTTCTATCAATGTTGTGTTTCACCCCTATAATTTCATAGGTTTGCAGTAAACTGAAGCAAACATTGCCTTGTATAAAGCCTGCAAGGATTTATTTTTTATTTTTTATGCAGTGCTGGATAGTAACAAATTTGAGAAAACAAATGATATTTTCAGCAATCAGGCATTTGTCCTCTACATAGGTATAATTAGATCCCCAACTCCATAATAAAATGTTCCGCTTTAGTATTTTAAAGAGAAATTCCGAAGGATCCTTAAAAAGGAAGCCTACTTGATTGATGAAATCCTCACATTCACTCAAAGGACTAGAGAGTGTATAACATGCGTCAATCAGACCGAGGAAATTGATCTGTCTGAGCAAAGCATTCCCCTCAGGTTACCTAATTTTCATATGGACTTTAACTCTTCCCAACATGGCTCTGGTGTAGAGTGACATGAAACTCAATTCCACTATCTGGTAGAAGGCCTTGATTATCCTGGCAGAGTCTTCACAGTGAGGTCTAAGCTAGTATTGAGTGACCCGATCAGCAGAACATTTTGCAAGCCATCTGTGACATTGTTAGGCCATTGCAGGACAGATTGGCTATTCCTGAAGTGCTTTGGCAGCAGTCATGATCCTGCCCCAGTAAACATGCCAATTATGAAATGCTGGGGAGCAGCACATCACAGCTGCAGAGTTTGAATACACTGGAGCTAGGGGAATATAAGAGGCACCGACTATTCAATACTCCTCTACCCCTCCAGGCCCATCCTCATCATTTGATGAGGAGACTCCTATCCCAAAGGCTAAATTAACTGTTGAGAAGTATAAATCAACTGTCATTGTGAAAGGGACAATGACGATCAAATGCATGCTCAGCTGTGATAGATGAGACCAAGGAAGCAGTGAGATTCCTAGGCAATGATTGAAGATGAATTTGGGTAGTAAACAGCACTTTGAAGATACAGGACATTTACCTCCCGAGAATCATAGTGGTGAGAAGAATATGAGAGTTCAGTTAAAAAGGGAACATCAATTTAGCTGGCGAAGCGAAGTGGACTCAGCTATTGGCAGACGCCAGAGATCAAAGGAAAAGATAGACAAGTAGATCCAGACTATTAAACCTTAGGAATATTAAGAAATCTAAGAGGATTAACTCTCACATATAATCATTAGTTTTTCAAATTTGATCCTTCCAAAAATAATACATATTTTATGCAATAGAACCTGTACTCCATGTAAAATAGATAAGTTTAATTCTCGAATTACACTTGATTGTAATCGATGCAGGTCACAAACTGGTAATCCAGCACATAAGTGCGCTTCCTACTCAGAACTTGCTATTAATTGTCAAGGCATAAAGAATATTAGTACCCGGTGATTCTCGGCTGGGATTCCAGCCACCTTGTCCTCGGCAGGGGGCGTGGCAGACCCTCAGCCAATGAGGAGGTTGGAAGTGGTGCCATCCCCGCTCCGAGACTCCCCGCGGCTGTGAGGCTGCTTTCGCCCCCCTGCCGGGGACTCGGCTAAGCCTTTTTTTTTTAATTCCCTTTCCTCCATCCTTCCGCCCACCCCCACTTAGCTTCTTCACTTGGAGACTCGGAGCAGGGCCATCCCGCTCCGTGTCTCCACATGGCTGGAGGCATCCATCGTCCCTCGCCGGGGACGCAGGTAAGCTTTTTTTTTAATTTATTTTTTTATTCCCATCCCACTCCCGCCCTTCCAGTCCCACTTGCCTTCTTTTTGATCCTTTTTCGGGAGCGGACGCGCTGGGAACACTTGTGGCCGCCACAAGTGTTCCCAGCGCGTCCGTTTTCCCTTTACTTGGCGGTCTTTTTCTTGGTCGTTTCTTTTTTTCTTTTTGTCCCGAAACGCTGCAGCGTTTCAGGACAGAAAAAAATGCTTCTAGTGCCCCGGTCACACACATAATGCGGGCTGGGGTACTAATACCAATATGACCCTTGTGGCGGGGGCATTACCGACCGCTCGGGTCATATTGCTTAAAAATGTAACATGTTCTATCAACCAATATTAAATGTACACCTACATTGATTGGCCAAGAATGTCTCCAGAGAACCCCCTTAGCAGAGAAACTCAACTAATTTCTGTGATAAATACATTTGTAATTAACACAATAAAACAGGCTTGTAAAATACATGAACCATTCGTGATTATCACATCATATCAATGGTTAAAAAAGTATTCAAATGAGCTCTTGAAAGAACTGTCCAATTGTTGGCATTGGATATACTAATCTGGCAAAATGTATTAAACTGGCTAATTCAAACACTTTCTCATTCATAATTCATAAGGTTTCATGAATAATTAAGAGATATTTTCAGTTTAGAATTTATAAATGTATTGCTTTGTAACATAATTACAATGTTAAACAGGAAGGCGGCAGCAGAAATTAAACCTACATATGAAGCCTAATTAATTAAATACATTCAAATAAAAATTGAATGTGGCCATTACCCTATGAAAGAAAACCTCTCCAGTTTAATTTATTTATTTATTTTATTTATTTCAGATACAGGGATGAACAATGCTCATTTGATTACAAAAGAATGTGCAATAGATAAGAAATCAGATCTGATGGGAATCAGTGGGCCTCATTCCGAGATTGGAGGTAGTCATGGCCCTTTTATGCCATGACTACCTCCAATAACGGTACCGACACCAGTCTCGTTCAATGGGGACTTACCGGTGTAGTCCGACCTTTGCGGGACCGGTAAGTCCCCATTGAAAAAAACATTAACCATTCCCATTTGAGCCCCCACAGGGCTCAATGGGAAGGGGGAAGTAGCTAATAACGGTAACGCAATTTGCGGTACCGTTATTGGCTCTGATTTCCCTTAACGGGTCCCGTCCATAACGCCTGGTCAGACCAGGCGTTAAAGGAGGGACGCGGTAAGGGAACTCGTAGTAGGGCGGTAAGGGATTACCGGCACCGGTCTCCTTACCGGTGCCAGTTATCCCTTACCACCCCACTCGGAATGAGGCCCATTGAGCTTCTTACGATGTGGTCAGTTTTAGTGACGTTTGACCAGATTGTGGCGGGTCATAAATGGAACATTCAATGGGGACAACAAATGGGTGGACCTACATAGATTAAGGACAACCAACATAGGACATTTTTAAGTGCATGTATGAGGTAGCCCTGCTGTTTTAGGAATGTGACCATGATGGATGAAGTGCTATAGTGCAGGCAGAGAAAGTGAGGGGCAGAGGATGGTTAGAGGCGAGGGAAAAAATGTTAGCTAGAAGGCAGATGTGAGTTAGGTTAAGTGGGTAACTCGGTGGCGAGGGGGTAGGATTTTAGTTTGGTTTTGTACAAAACTATGGGAACTGTTTCTTGGATGTCCGGGGGAAGCGAATTCTATGAAAGTGGAGCAAAGGAAGCACAGGGAGGGCGAGGTGCCACAAGGGTAGTCAAGAATTAAGAGCAAAGGTTACGAGAGGGGTTGTAGAGTTGGATAGAGGAGGATATATACATTGGTGCCTTACCGTGGTTAAATTGGTGAACCAGGAGAAGAAATTCAAATCTGGTCCTATTTTGCATCGTCAGCCATCCAGCCTGGTGACGGTACAGGCAATGAGGTGTGGACTGAGGGCATTCAAAGAGAGTCCTGGTAGAAAAGTTAATGATCTTGCTGAGAGGACAGAAAGCATAGTTTGGGAGAACAAAGAGGATGCTTGCACAGTAGTCCAGTTTGGAGAAGAAATAGTGGTGCTGATTTTACTAATATTTAGGAGGTTGAGGCAAGCTGACATTGCAGCAGTTTTGGAGACGAAAGTAGAGAAGGTCTGAGAAGGGTCATTGATGAAGCCAAGGTTTCTAGCAGAAGAAGAGTAGGGGAGTGTGTCAGGTGGGAACTGGATAGGATGGGTAAGAGATGAGATCATAGTTAGGTTAATAATCCTAACGATTATATTCATATATGATTCCTGTCACTGTATTCCTGGTTGAAGTGTAGGTAATCTGAGAGATAAAAAGAGGTATGAGAGGGTAGCCATTAAATAAAAAAAACACTCAGTGATTCCAATGGATTAGAAAGGATTCAGAAGTGTGAATTGGTGAACCAGACCCTAAGGAAAGGGCTGGACAATTGGTGGTAGGTGATCATTTAAAAATAGGGAGTGACAGACAAGGATCAGTCTCATAGAATCAGGCTTACATTGTAGGGAAAACCAAACAAGATGGGATTTTGAAAATAAGCAACCACTCCTAGAGTGTCGCTAGAAAGAGCATAAGAGAAGCAGAAAGGACAATGCTCTTGAGGAGATGAGCCGTTATAAGGATCCTTGGTAACCAGGTAAATGGAGTCATCTTTTTAAAAGTGTGTATTTCAGCAAATGATCCGAAAATGATGTAAACAGAGGTGAGATGTATTTCTGGAAATGAGGATCAAAAGAGAAAATCAAGGGTCACCATGAGCTGTGAAGAATAGAACTCTAGATTTAGCAAGGTTGAAAGGAAGGGAGAAATTGATGATGGGGAATAGAAGAGATAGGTGGAGAGGCCAAAGAAGGGTGTTAGAAACACATTTTGGGATTCTAACAATATGCAAAGTCAGAAACTGAGAGAGTCGGTCTGCATGATTTATCCGGTGGATAGCCATGGGAAATCTATTCACTATGTAAGATTGTATGGCTGTAAGAAGTATGAAAGCCATATGTCTGCAATTCTTTAAAGATGCCTCTGCATTGGAGACGAAGCATGCTAACAAGCCATCCCTACCCTGAAACACAATTCCCATTCTCTTCTAAAGTTATGGCTCTAGTGGGCCTGTCTCCTTGCATGGATCCCAAAAGTGTGATATATTTAAGCCATTGTCCCCTCAAAGCAAAATTATGAGGCTGTCCTAAACAGTATATATGGTTCATGGTTAGAATTGCTTTAATGTTAAATTGAGTGTTATGAAAAATGAAATGAGCACCAAGCCCATTGTTCTTTGAGTACCTATTGATTCAAGCATACAACCTTTTTATCACAAACATGCTTGTCAACTATAGAGATCTGGAATCTTTCCTATGTTCCTTAACTGCTGCTTAATTGTATCAAAGTAGTCAGAAACCCTCACTGGTGTTATTTGTCCCTCTTCCCTGTTATCATAGGGGTATTTCAAAAGAGTACAAAAAGTACAGAATAGGGGTTTACTACAATTCTGTCCATCTTGGAATGATAATCTGCCACCATAACATAATGTATGTGGTTATTTTATATCATTTTAGGTTTTTAAGGTGCTTTGCTCAGTAAGAAAAGTGGAGCATCATCATTACGACTACAATATATACTGGACATGATCATTACAAATGAACATGTACAATTTAAAACATGAGAAAGTTTGAAATGTGAGGATAATTAAATAATGTCCCTTTTTAATACCCTCATTTGAGAAGAATACACACAATTGTGTCAACCAAAATATTCTTGCATCTTGCAAAGCGTCATGTTCTTTTGAAACCCAATGATCTGGTTCTTCAGTGAGCACGAAAGCAATGGTTAATTTCCCGTGCTGACCACCTTAAGGGATGGCTCTGTTGCTGAAGATCAAATTCAATCTCTAACCATAAAACATCCCCTCCTTTGCTGCTGTCAGTAATTTCTGGAGTGGAGGTAGAGAGCACAGGAAGAGATTGATAGATCAACTGATATTCCTGTTTAAATCTAGTTTATAGTAAACCTCCTTAGCATAATGAAGAACTCCTGAATAATGGCATTGAAGGAGAGAAATGTCTCAAAGAACAGTGGAGGTAAGTAAACATTTTTCATACATGACGATATGAGGGTGGGGCGATTTTATGGGAAATGGTCCGCTGAAGTAACTGGTGATGATCCTGGCAGAGGAGAGAGGATCAATATCTGGGAGATCACTAAGGGATCGTACACTGCCATAGCAACGCGCCTGAAAATAAAACATCAACTCTGGGCCTGTAGAGAACTGTTGGGAAAAAAGACAAAGGGAAGGATGAATGTGTAAAATGGAGAGCAAAACTAAAAGTGCAAGGAATAAGAATGAAAATATGGGAGGAAAGGCAAATATCAAGATGGGCACAAGGGGAGTGCAGGGTGCCACCATCACCATGCATGATCAGAATGGTTAGGGATGAGAGGACACAAAGTAAAGGTGAAATGCAGAGTTTGAAGAAAAGTCATGGAAAGAAACGGAATGTGCCCCGGCGTGGTGAGTCATAGCCAATCAGAAATCTCAGTATGCAATAAGTATCACCAATACTTTTGTAAACGTGTTTGTTTATCGAGGATGCTGTGCTTGCTGCTCAAACAATGTTATTAAAAATGAAGCATCCCTTGATGGTCGGACTAGGGTGGTTGTGGTTATAATACCTATGTTGGTGGGCCGCATCAACTGGTAACATGGCTGCAAATCCCCCTCAGAAGGCCTGGGCATTAATGGCATCTATGGCTCATTGATGTGACTATATTAGAATGACAATGTGTTGTTGGCCCAGAAACTTTAGAAGTGAGTGCGAGAAAAAGCAGGAGAAAAAGCACAGGAGAGTTGCCTGGTTAGCCAATTTATAGGTAAATATTTGCATTTTGATGAGTCAGAGCTATTGATGAAAGCAGTGAAGAATCAAAATGGATTCATGGCAGAGTAATTTAGTGTTGTTTTGGATATTCACATTGCGGGACAAGTGAAATGAAGGACGAAGGAAGCATGAATCACATAATAAATGCATGACAACAGATGTAGGAAAATTCATGTTTTGTGAGATAACTAAAAAGACAATGGTGGGATGAATCTTCCAGGCAGAGAAAATAGCCAACACACCAGACTCCTGGCTTTGGCAATAAGGCCTAGTCAGGCACGGCTTACATTAGATAGTCAAGGAAAGCCGGAAGAAAATCCTGGGAAGGAAGAGCTTTTGTAATGCACAGACTAAAGTGTGACCTTCTGGGCAATATGATCATTGCCTGACCAGTAAACAGTGTTGCGGGCTGGGGGGTAGAGGGGCACGAATGAAGTAGCAATGCCATGCTATTCACTAACAGCAGGATCAGAGATGGCAAGGAAAAAGACAGAAATCGTATTCCGGGTGGATGAAAGGATGTAGGAAGCGTGTCCCTTATTGCTGCATTGAGATGTATTTATTTCAGATTGTATCAGGCATAATACATGTTCTCCACTTGAAAAAGTGCTGTTCATGCTATACACTTATTAATTAAATAAGCAAACATTGTTTTTTTTAATCAGTTCTTAGTTTGTTCAGGATACACATTGCGAGGCCCTGTAGTTGGACACCACAACTAATCTGATGTTTTATGGCCAGTGCTGTGTCCATCCTGCCTATGACACTGCTTAATGGTAGTGGTGTTTTGCTAGTAAGTGCAAAATTCACAGATGACCTGACAGCGTGGGACACCCCTTAAGGTAGTAAATGTGTTATGAAGCCACCATACAGCATTACCATAAATTAACTTCTTCATTGATTGTTTCACCTCCTTGTTTCTTAAAGCATATATTATTGGGTTCAAAGTAGGAGTGACAACAGTAAACAAAATGGCAGTCATCCTGTCTTGATCCATTGAATCCTTGGTGGATGGGCGTAGGTATATACAGATGGCAGTACCATAGTAGAAAAGGACGACAGTCAAGTGTGACGCACATGTGGAGAAGGCTTTCTGCCTGCTCTCAGAGGATTTGATCTTCATCAGGTGGGAGCCAATATATACGTAGGACACTAAGATCATAAACAATGTGCCGACTGCCAAAAGGCCAGTGATTACGGTCACCAGGATTTCATTGATGAAGGTGTTGGTGCAAGCCAGCTTCAAAAGGGGCTTGATGTCACAGAAGAAATGACTGTCCCGATTGGAAGCACAGAACGGCAACCTGGCTGTTAATATGGTGTGGGAAAAGGAGTACAAGAAGCCAACAGACCAGGAGGTGGAAGTCAACCAGATGCAGGCACTGTCATTCATAACAGTCACATATCTCAATGGGTGGCAGATTGCAACATATCGGTCCATGGACGTGGACATAAGCAGCATAGCCTCTGTGCAGCCCAAGAAGTGGATGAAATGCAGCTGTGCAATGCAGCCCCCGAAGGAGATCATGTTCTTTTCCACCATAAAGTCAGACAACATCTTGGGGACTGTGACAGATGAAAAACAAAAATCGAGCAAGGAGAGATTAGCAAGTAAGTAGTACATGGGGGTGTGAAGATTAGGTTCAGTGATCACAACTGTCATGATAACGCTATTAGCTGTGATATTAATAAGATAGAAAGTGAAGGCAAAAACAAAGCCATTTTTGGCTCATAGGGCTCAATGGGAATGGGGAAGGCGCTAATTACGGCACCGTAAATTACGGTGCCGTAATTAGCTCCTAGGTAATTAGCTAAAAGCAGGCGTTAAAGTGCAACCCGCAAAGGGACCTCGTAATCAGGCGTTAAGGGTTTAACGGCGCCGACACCTTTTACGGCGGTTGTATACGAATTGTTTGTTTTACAACTGTTGGAATTACAATTGACCTTTTCACAATTGACTGAATTGTGAAGGTCAATTGTAACATATATGTGGGGGGAAACCCCCCACAACCCCCACCCAACGCCAAACCCCCCAAAAACCCCAATATATATATATATATACACATATATATATATATATATATATATATATATATATATATATATATATATATATATATATATGGTCAATTGTGAAAAGGTGAATTGTGACACTTTAAATTCGGTCAATTGTTCATTCGAACAATTGTAAACGAACAATTTGGGTAATACCTTTACGGCGCCGTTAACCCCTTAAAACCTGGGTTGTAATGAGGCCCATAGTTTTACATTACATTCATCTTTAAAAAGAAAAACACAATTAGTATCTTTTAAAACTAACACCATAGATGAAAAAAACAAGCAACAGCTAATACGTAAAACTGATGATCAGATTGCAAATGCATCTCTATATCAGACTAAAAAGCGTTTATGTATGCTTCATAATTCATACCAATATTTTCTTGTTGAGGACACAATGGGCCTCATTACACGGTAGGCGGTAAGGGTTTACCGGTACCGGTATTTTACCGGTACCGGTGAATCCTTACCATCTTACTACGAGGTCCCTTTGCGGGTTGGGGAATTTAACGCCTGCTTTTTGCAGGCGTTAAAAACCAACCCGCAAAGGGACCAGTGGAGCTAATTACGGTACCGCAATTTGCGGTAACGTAATTAGCGCTTTCCCCATTCCCATAGAGCCCTATGGGTCAAAAATGGGAATGGGGAAGGGCAATGGTGGAAGGGGGAATAACCGCCCCGCCAACCTTGGAATGGGGCGGTAATTCCCCTTTCCACCAAGGCGGTGCTGGTATTTTACCGGCATGAACCATGGCACTAATAGCGCCATGGTTCTCCGCCTGCCGTGTAATGAGGCCCAATAACTGTACGGGCTTAACATCCTGCAGATCTCCACAATTCAAGGCTTACTTGTTCAGTCAAAAAATGGTGGGTGGGGGAGTCAAATTCCCATATTCACATACAGTTTCAAGAGATATCAGCCTTTAATGTCCATTAAAGCAAGGTTGTTCCCCTGGCCATGCACATTAATCATCTAAAGGCTGGTTGCTCCATCCAGAAGCCACCAGCACACTATGGGCCTCATTATGACCCAGGCTTTGGACAATGGTGCTAATAGCACCATGGTCCATGCCGGTAACTTACCGACTCCGCCATGGCGGAATGGGGAATTACCACCCCATTCCGAGGTTGGCGGGGCGGTAATTCCCCATGCCGCCATCGCCCTTCCCCATTCCCATTTTTGGCCCATAGGGCTCAATGGGAATGGGGAAGGCACTAATTAAGGCATCGTAAATTACGGTGCCGTAATTAGCTCTTAGGTCCCTTTGCGGGTTGGTTTTTTAACGCCTGGTAAAAGCAGGCGTTAAAGTGCAACCCGCAAAGGGACCTGGTAATCAGGCGTTCAGGGTTTAATGGTGCCAACACCTTTTACGGTGCAGTTAACCCCTTAACGCCTGGGTTGTAATGAGGCCCTATATATCCAACATCATTTCCACTTTCAGCCAGACATTATAGAGGGCAATAAATAATCGCATACTCATAGTATTGGTACAATAGTGTCAAAAAGACAGTTCCCCAATTGTTTCCCGTCTATGGACATACCTCCCAAGATAACTCAAATGAGTTTGCGACAGTATAGCCCATTCCGTCAGCAGATGTTTAGCAGATGTTTAGCTGACTCCAGTTTATCGTGATTTTTGCATAATCTACAAAATGTTCCTCCTTGGGGATTTTATTAATGATACCTGTCACGCTCAAATTAGGGAGCTGAGCTACTCTCATTAGCAATATAAAGCGCCTGAGCCTCTTGGATGGGCTGAGAGTAAAATAGCCCTGCGGCTTCGTAAATGTATATTTGTGTAACAAACTGGTATTTTTTTAACATACTCAAATGGGCATAATTCTCTAACCAGTCCCACAGCTCAATTCGCCTTGCTAGCGTGTTCTGCATTCCTGCCATATCCTTCCCCCCCTCTAGGTTATCAACACAATTCAGCAAAAAGTTTCTCCATGATGACCTTCAGTTCACAGGTTGGCGATGCTTTAGATGTTTCCTGATGCATGGCCATCAATAGCGCATTATCTGTAGAGTAACATATCTTCAGGTAAATAGCAGCTCTCTTTTTTACTACAATAGCTTTTAAAGAGATTAGGCCTAGCTCCAATCGTATAAGGGCCATGGGAACACATCCTGGGAGGTCCAATATCTTCCGCCAAAATTTACCTTTGATAATCTGTAACCACTTCAGGTCAATAGTAACAATGCTTCTAGACCCTAAGTGATCATTGGGAAGAGGACCTGAATATTCAGTTGTCACATCCCTCACCAAGTATAACCTCCTTGTTTGCTAGTACAGATGGAAATCAATGCGGTAACCTGGGTAGCTTTTGTCTTGCGGGCCTGTTTACAAGTAATCACTGTTCGGGTCAAATTCCATACCAAGGTATTTATAATGTGGTGCATCCATATTTTCTGCATCGCCAATGGTGAGTTGTAGGCGTGCAGTTTTTTTATTAGTATGGGCCTCATTACGAGTATGGAGGTAATGAAAATAGGAAAGCGGAATGGCATTACCGGCATCGTTAATGGGTCCGGGCCATTACGACCCGACAACCCGCCAATACCGCCACCGCCCGGACAGGTATCCATATTTTGCAGTAATTTAATTTTGATTTTGTCTTTGCTTTTTATATATTGATTGAGGAATTGGCGTAAAGACTTGAAAAATTGTTTGGGAATGTTACACATTGATGTGCATGGCCATTTGTACACGAGACATTCTGATTCAGTTGAATGGAGGGGTAATTGTAAGTTTTCAGGGCATATTTTTGTAAGGAGTATTTGTTGTTCCATTATGGTATTATTAACTTTTTCATAACCTCGACCACTGCTATGTATGGCAATTGTAGTTGTTTGCTTTTGTTTGTACACTTCTTCATTAAAGTATGGTTCTGTGCTCATAGTGTGACTCCATTCACCTCCGCAGATACTTAAGAAGTTCTTTCTGTTGACATTTTGTTTATTGAGAAGTCTTTTTTGTAATTTAGTTATTAGTTTTGTTAGTGGTTTCATTTTGTTTAACACTAAAATAAATAACTTTCCTTTGAGAATAATTGCACTATCAACGCTTCTAAAATTAATTTCCTACGATAGGTTTTAAGCACTGGACCTGATTTCTCTCCTGTTTTTATAAGATTTTGAAGGACTTTGTGACGGAACATTTTGGCTAAAATACTTTTCTTGGTATGCTTACTTTGCACTATATTAAAATTTAAAGAAGTAGTTATATTTGTAGTTATAGCTGATTTTCTGTTAATTGTTTTTTGGTTTGTTTTACATTTGGATAGAGGAGGCAAGGTTTTTGCACTTGAAACTTCTTGTGTTTCACTAAATTACTGTATTAGCTGTTTTGTTTCAACTTTTTTTACAAATTCTGCTAGAGATGGATGCTTATTCTGGACACTTTTATTTTCATTTGCTCTACTTCTGCGTTGCTTTCTACGGACTTCACTTTTGGTAGGCATTCTTTAGGGTCTGTTGAAAAAAAAGAAGGTATGGTTTGGGGTGTTCTGCAATGTATGTGTGCTGTGTGCATGAGTGTTTGAGTAAAATGATGTATGTAATGGTGTCTGATTGTGCATTGGGAACTACAACTAGTAGGGATGTGTATTCTTCAATTAATATGTTACTAAACTCAGGTTCAGATGACAGAAAAAAACAAGCTAGTGGTGTGGAGCAGTACAAATAGTAAATCTAATGTATACAATAAAAACAGTTGTTTGTTCTATAATATGAAAATTCTAGCGGTTGATTTGGGTAATTTGTGTGTCCAAAAGTAGGAATTTGTGCACCATTCTGGCTGTAAATCGCTGTTTAAGACATGGGGATTTTTGGACAGAATGGTGCACAATCTCTATTTTTAGGCACAGAAATAGGATGAATTAACTTTACAGTATGTTTGAGTAATAATACAAATATTATGGTGATATTCTACTTACTTTTTTTCTAAAATGAGTAGTTGCATTCTTAGTTCTTCTTTGTTCTTGAAATTCGGCTGCTTCTTTTCAGGAGAATGGTCTTCACTGCAATTGTAAAAGAAACAAATTAGTAATTTTGTTTGTATATAGCATTGTTTTTAATTTAGATATGAAATCCTCAGCGCCTTCCTTAAAACCATTAAAACTATCTTATTAACATAAGATACGTCGCACTAGTTCAATACATATGATATGTTCTTAATGAACAAATTGTATTGCAATGAGTAACTGTAACAAACAAAATATCTTTAGTATGTCTTGTGAAATTTATAATGTACCACTGAATACCACCATTTCTGTAACTAAGCTCTTCTAGGTAATAGTGCCTTAATGTCATGCTTAAATTAAAGTAATCAAATAAATAAAAAAATAAATAAATAAATGTAATTGTATAAGTATTATTTTTTAAGATTTGAACATAGAGTGTGCATGCATGCAATTTTGTTTGAATATATGTAGTCTATAAATTTCATTTCAAAAATGTTAGTTTAACATGATTTGATAGTGTGTGTATAAAGAAAGTAAATAGTATAAAGGTTTATAAGTGATAGTTGATTTTAGGAAATTTGAAAAAAGACAGTAGATTTATTTTACAGATTACACAAGCTAAAAGTCAGTTTCAAAATGTGTTCATGTACTGTACAGAAAATATGCATACCTGTAGTTTGTGTTCATGCATATGGATATTCATGGAGCTGCAAGTAGAAATCTTGGAGACTTGTACAGTATTTCTTGTAGATGGTGCTTGCCAATGATATGACACTTGTACTCAGAGAGATTCACAGTACATTTGCAGTGCTGATCTATGGTGATGCAGTTAGATGTAGAGGTCTTGAATGTGATTGGTGCATGGTCATGTGATTTCTTATCTACATCCTATGAGGGAATGGCACAGAGAGTGAAGTGGAAATGGTAGAAGGGCTGTTCATGTTACGATATGTCCGCGGACATGGCAGTAGTTCGTGGACATCAGGAGTTACATCCGGGGATTTTTGGGTTCAGAAGTCATGCAAATGAGAATGAGCAGTGAAAGGGATTGGTCAAGAAAGTTTAGTGGGTGTGTTGTGCCAGGAGAGAGTTTCTCAGATACTCTTTTTGCTGAGAGAACAACAGATAGCTATGGCTGTGTGTTTCAGAAAACAGATTGTTTGGATTTTGGGAGATTCGTGGATACATTGGTTAAAGGTGCATGCAGAAAGCTGTAGAGTAGCTGTAGATCTTGGATTTCCACATGTGGAAGTACACTGGCATGGAGTACGTGGAATGAAGTGGTTGGACTTGCTACCTCTCTGTGCTACTTAGGAAACAAAGTAACATCCAGACATAATTGTAATTCATTGTGAAGGGAACAGTTTAGGACATGTGTCTGGAATTTCATTGCAATTTGTTATGAAAGAAGGACTTCCTAATTCTCTAGTAATATTATCACGGATTGCGCAGAGACAAATGTGGCTTCGTTCTTCTTCATTTGGTCCACAAATGGAAAAAGCAAGGGGCAATGTTAATAAGGCTGTTTGTGCATTTCTAAGAGATTTTGGCATGTCCTCTTTTCACAATGAAAATATTATGTTTCGTAGTACATACATTTTTCGCAGAGATGGAGTCCATCTTACTTATGCTGGCAATCCGATTCTTCTGAGAAATGTACAAAATGCATTGCGACCTTTTTTAGAAATACAGCATCCATTTTGAAGTAGGTGTTAAGTATTTATAATTTTTGACATACAAACACCTCCCAAAGTCTCTTTTCAGAGCCACCACTTCCTCCCAGAGAAAAATGCAATGGTAACAATAGGGTGGCACCCCAATTTTTTTAATGTTCGCGAACTGTCCGCAGAATTTTAAGAAATACAAAGGGCCCTGCTTTATTATCTTCACTTCTATTTTTTAACTGTAAAAGGCGGCTCTGAAAAGAGCCTTATTTTTTTTTATTTTTGTAATTTTGTATTTTTTTTTGGTTTTTTAAACACGACACACTAGGAGAGGAGGGGAAAGGAGGGTAAAGGGGGGAACACCAACCACAGGGATAAGAAAGGGCGAGCTGAGAGAGGAAGATGTAGAGTGGGTTTTATTTAGGTAGTGAGCAGGTCTTCTCGTGCTCTGAGACGATAGTCTCAAAAGCACTCCGAAGTCGCTCACACCTGCAGAGTACTTTGTCACAGTACATACATACAACTGTGACCCTCGAAAGGTAAGGGTCATCAGAATTCTGTATGGCCTTTAAGGCAGCTTGAGGAAGACGCTGTCCCACAGAGGTGGTCCCTGTGGTGACAGGATCAGAAACGGAGGATGAAGTAGAGGAAATCAACCTACTACGTTCTTCGCAAGGTACAACCTTGCGAATAGCCCCAGAGTGAAATGACCTCAGGTGTCTCTTCATGGTCGTGGTCCCAAAGCTGTACGAACCGTGCTTCCCACGACTGAGTATCATTTTGCACTCATTGCAGATAACACGGTTCGCACGAGCCTTAGGACCATTCCCATAAATGGAAAATAACCCCCACACCCAAGACTCATGTCTAGTGCGGGTAGTAGGGATTTCCTCTACCTCATTCTCGTCATCCTCTTCTTCCTCCTCTGCATCCTCACTCCTGTTCCCCTCTTCAGGCCCTTGGGAAGGTGGTGGTGGTGGAGGGGGTGGGGGTGGTGCTGTTGCAGGTGCAGCACCAGGTGGCAGTTCTGCAGCCAGGGATGCCATCTCGATGGTGTAATCAGCAAGTTGCTGGAGAAATAGCTGTGCTCTGAAGAATAGCCAGAAACACAATGAGAATAGGCTCTAGGGCGTGGTCTATTATAGGGGTGCTTGTACGCGGTTCGCGGACATGCGCGCTGTCCGTGGACAGATCGAACACAAAAAAGGGTTCAAAAAGTTTCAAAAGATATGTAGAAACTCAGGATTACTATGTGGGACTTGTGCCATGATGAGTTTTTATGGAAAAATATTGTGGATTACTTGAAAATGTACTTTTAAATTGTTTGGGGACACGAACAGTGTCCGCATTCAGAACACACGATCAGCATGGGCGCGGTCACATGATCCCTTCGCGAACAGGTACGGGAAGGAAGCTCCAGTCCGCAGGACACCAAGTGCACGGACATTGGTTTGCGCATGCGCGTTGATGTTCTACGGACAGTGTTCGGGTACTGAATTAATTAAAAGTGCGTCACACATCAAACAAACATTTCTGGACATTGCGTATGTTCTAGAACAGTTTAAACTTGCTAGCGAACACTACGGACAGATATACAGGGTAATTCATAGAATTTCGCACAAAAGTGCCACACGCGGCTGCCGCACAGTGTCCTCGTGCGATATACTGCGCCAGCCGCGTGCGAAAAAACTCATTTCATCGCAAAGCGTATTCATGGATTTTAGCCTCCAAAACCAGCCGTGGCGCAGAGTGGCGCAGCGACCCTGCAGCAGCGCCAGTTACGCCCCCAAGAATGCCCTCGCGCAAGGAAAAGCCATCAAAATTCCCAATTCATCGCAAATGTCTGCGCTAACCCTGGACCAGTCCACAGGTCGCCAAACAGCAAACGCCAAGCGGGGAACGTGTATTTCATTGTTTCTTGGGAATTTTCACACGCGAATGTCCTGGGTACGTGTACATCTGGGGTGCGTGTGAAGTAATACACGCAAATCCATCAGGGCACGTGTATTCCAGGGGTGCGCGGTAAGTATCACAAGCAAATTCAGCAGGGTACGTGTATTTCCGGGGTGCACGGGAAGTATCACATGCGATTCCATCAGGGCACGTGTATTTCAGGGGTGCGCGGGGAGTACTACACGTGAATTGTCCAAGTGGGTCCTCTCAGGTGTTCCCTCTACACCCTCCACGGCCCTTGCAGGCAGCCCACACCACAGGGGACTACCCTGCACCCCTGCTCATGTCCCGCAGGCAGCCCATCCACCATGGGCATGGCCCCCAGCCAACCCACAAGTCACCTTGCACCACTGATCAACAACGCATGTCTCCCAGCACCCTTACCCCCCAGCACTGTGGGGCACCCTCCACTAGGCCCCCACTCCTGTCTCCCTGCACCCCCACCCCCCTGCATCCAGGGGCACCCTACACCAGGCCCCCACTCATGTCTCCCAGCACCCCCACCCCCCGCAGTGCAGGGCACCCTCCACCAGGCCCCACTCATGTCCAACTCATGTCCCCTGGACCCCCACCCCCCCAGCATCCAGGGGCACCCTCCACCAGGCCCCCACTCCTGTCTCCCTGCACCCCCACCCCCCAGCATCCAGGGGCACCCTCCACCAGGCCCCCACTCCTGTCTACCACCTCCCCCACCCCCAGCAGTGCGATCCGCCTGGGTACGTGTACGTCAGGGGTGCACATGTAGTCTGACACGCGAATTCATCAGGGTACGTGTATTATGGTTCCGCGTGAACTTCCACACGGATATCAGCAGGGTACGTGTATTACGGGGTTCGCGTGAAGTTCCACACACGATTGCCCTTGGTACGTGTATTCCGGGGGGGTGGGAAGCTCCACACGCGATTGCCCTGGTTACGTGCATTTCGGGGTGCGTGGGAAGTTCCACACGCGATTGCCCTGTTTACGTGTATTCCGGGGTGCGCGGGAAGTTCCACACGTGATTGCCCTGTGTACATGTATTTCGGGGTGCGCGGGAAGTTCCACACGCGATTGCCCTGGTTACGTGCATTTCGGGGTGCGTGGGAAGTTCCACACGTGATTGCCCTGTGTACGTGTATTTCGGGGTGCGTGGGAAGTTCCACACGCGATTTCAGCAGGGTCAGTGTATTCCAAGGTGCGCGGGAAATTCCACACGCGATTGTCCATGGTGCGTGTATTTCTGGTTGCGTGTGAAGTTTCGCACGCGATTTCAGCAGGGTACGTGTATTCCAAGGTGCGCGGGAAATTCCACACGCAAATCCAGCAGCCTACGTGTATTCCTGGGGTGCCGTGGAGTCCTACACGTGAATCGGCCGTGTGGGTCCTCCCAGCTGTTCACTCTATACCCTCCACGGCCCCTGCAGGCGGCCCACACCACAGGGGACTACCCTGCACATGTCCCGCAGGCAGCCCATCCACCATGGCCATGCCCCCCAGCCAACCCACATGTCACCTTGCACTACACCCTCCACCAGGCCCCCACTCCTGTCTCCCTGCACCCCAGCAGTGCAGGGCACCCTCCACCAGGCCCCACTCTTGTCCAACTCCTGTCCCCCTGCACCCCCACCCCCCAGCACTGTGGGGCACCCTCCACCAGGCCCCCACTCATGTCCAACTCATGTCTCCCAGCACCCCCACCCCCCACCAGTCAGGGGCACCTGCCAGCAGGCCCCAACTCAGGTCCAACTCCTGTCTACCTGCACCCCCACCCCCCAGCAGTGCAGGGCACCCTCCACCAGGCCCCCACTCCTGTCTCCCTGTACCCCCACCCCCCAGCACTGTGGGGCACCCTCCACCAGGCCCCCACTCCTGTCCCCCTGCACCCCCACCCCCTGCATCCAGGGGCCCCCTCCACCAGGCCCCCACTCCTGTCTCCCTGCACCCCCACCCCCCTGCATCCAAGGGCACCCTCCAGAAGGCCCCACTCATGTCCAACTCATGTCCCCCTGCACCCCCACCCCCCAGCACTGTGGGGCACCCTCCAGCAGGCCCCACTCATGTCCAACTCATGTCTCCCAGCACCCCCACCCCCCGCAGTGCAGGGCACCCTCCACCAGGCCCCACTCATGTCCAACTCATGTCCCCTGGACCCCCACCCCCCCAGCATCCAGGGGCACCCTCCACCAGGCCCCCACTCCTGTCTCCCTGCACCCCCACCCCCCAGCATCCAGGGGCACCCTCCACCTGGCCCCCACTCCTGTCTACCACCTCCCCCACCCCCAGCAGTGCAATCCGCCTGGGTACGTGTACGTCAGGGGTGCGCATGTAGTCTGACACGCGAATTCATCAGGGTACGTGTATTATGGTTCCGCGTGAACTTCCACACGGATATCAGCAGGGTACGTGTATTACGGGGTTCGCGTGAAGTTCCACACACGATTGCCCTTGGTACGTGTATTCCGGGGGGGTGGGAAGCTCCACACGCGATTGCCCTGGTTACGTGCATTTCGGGGTGCGTGGGAAGTTCCACACGCGATTGCCCTGTTTACGTGTATTTCGAGGTGCGCGGGAAGTTCCACACGTGATTGCCCGGTGTACATGTATTTCGGGGTGCACGGGAAGTTCCACACACGATTGCCCTGGTTACGTGCATTTCGGGGTGCGTGGGAAGTTCCACACGCGATTGCCCTGTGTACGTGTATTTCGGGGTGCGTGGGAAGTTCCACACGCGATTTCAGCAGGGTCAGTGTATTCCAAGGTGCGCGGGAAATTCCACACGCGATTGTCCATGGTGCGTGTATTTCTGGTTGCGTGTGAAGTTTCACACGCGATTTCAGCAGGGTACGTGTATTCCAAGGTGCGCGGGAAATTCCACACGCAAATCCAGCAGCCTACGTGTATTCCTGGGGTGCCGTGGAGTCCTACACGTGAATCGGCCGTGTGGGTCCTCCCAGCTGTTCACTCTACACCCTCCACGGCCCCTGCAGGCGGCCCACACCACAGGGGACTACCCTGCACATGTCCCGCAGGCAGCCCATCCACCATGGCCATGCCCCCCAGCCAACCCACATGTCACCTTGCACTACACCCTCCACCAGGCCCCCACTCCTGTCTCCCTGCACCCCAGCAGTGCAGGGCACCCTCCACCAGGCCCCACTCTTGTCCAACTCCTGTCCCCCTGCACCCCCACCCCCCAGCACTGTGGGGCACCCTCCACCAGGCCCCCACTCATGTCCAACTCATGTCTCCCAGCACCCCCACCCCCCACCAGTCAGGGGCACCTGCCAGCAGGCCCCAACTCAGGTCCAACTCCTGTCTACCTGCACCCCCACCCCCCAGCAGTGCAGGACACCCTCCACCAGGCCCCCACTCCTGTCTCCCTGCACCCCCACCCCCCAGCACTGTGGGGCACCCTCCACCAGGCCCCCACTCCTGTCCCCCTGCACCCCCACCCCCCTGCATCCAGGGGCACCCTCCACCAGGCCCCCACTCCTGTCTCCCTGCACCCCCACCCCCCTGCATCCAAGGGCACCCTCCAGCAGGCCCCACTCATGTCCAACTCATGTCCCCCTGCACCCCCACCCCCCAGCACTGTGGGGCACCCTCCACCAGGCCCCCACTCCTGTCTCCCTGCACCCCCACCCCCTGCATCCAAGGGCACCCTCCAGCAGGCCCCACTCATGTCCAACTCATGTCCCCCTGCACACCCACCCCCTTGCATCCAGGGGCACACTCCACCAGGCCTCCACTCATGTCCCCCTTCACCCCCACCCCCCTGCATCCAGGGGCACCCTCCACCAGGCCCCCACTCCTGTCTCCCTGCACCCCCACGCCCCAGCAGTGCAGGGCACCCTCCACCAGGCCCCCACTCCTTTCTCCCAGCACCCCCACCCCCAGCAGTCAGGGGCACCTGCCAGCAGGCCCCCACACATGTCCCCCAGCCAACACGTCATCACAATCTAGATCCCTGGCCCTTATGGGCAGCCTCCACATGCCAAACACCCACCCAAGTATTGCATCCACCCACTTAGAAATGCCAATTACATGATACAACCCCAATGGCAAGTATGTAAATGAACACATCTCCCTCACATACACACAATGGGTGTCAGGGAATGTCAAAACCCATATCATGACATGCATGAAACCAATGAGACGATACTACACATTGAAGTATGATGAAAAATTATGTATTAAAAGCAACATAAATGGAATCAAAAAGAAACAAACGAAAATGTGAATTAAAAACAAAAAGCAGCATGTCCGTAAAATAATGTAAAACCACAAATCATAATCCAAAGGAAAGGTGTCCAAAGTCACAGTTCACAAAAGTAAATCCAATGTAAAATGAAAACCAAAAACCATTGCTCCATGGGTAAAATCAAAATGAAAAAAAATTCCCAACAGTCAACTATATACAGATAAACAATCCAGGGTCCATGATCTCAACAGAAGAAATGAAACCTATCTAATAAGACTACCTAATAAAAAATAACTGTATACAAAAATGTGGGCCATTGTCCAAAAGGTCTAAAAATAAATAAAAAAGCAAAGGAAACCTAACACTTACTACAGAACTATTTACAAGGGCAGCGGACTAGTCCGACGGCTCACTTCAGGATGTTCCGGGCCAGGGCATCATCAAACTCCAGCTCAATGTCCCAGAGGCGGTCCTCCTCCATGGCCCCGAGGGTCCGCAGGGCCAACGACATGTTCACCTCCAACTCCCTGCGGATTGCCTCGAGGCACTCGGCCCGCCTCAGGGCCCTCCGTATGGAGTTCTCTGCCCTGACCATCGTGAGCCGTGCCTCTTCCGCCCGCTGCCGCTCCGCATCTATGGCGTGGCCCAACCGCTGCCACACAGAAGACACTTCCCGTCCTGGGTCCTCCTGCCCTCTGGCCAATACCTGCCCCTCTGATGTCGAAGGCCCCGAGCCATCATGGCTCCCACCTCGTTGCTGCTGCTGCTGTGCCTCTGCCCGTGCCCTGGCTCCTGCTGCCTGCACATCCTCCACCGGCTGAGGTGCAGTCGTTGATGTGGCCACCCCTGCTGGACGTCCGACTCCCGACTGTGGCAGGTATGCCTCCTCCACCAGCCTGGCCGCACTGTCAGAGGCAGCTCCACAGGGCACCCAGGTGACAAATGGGTGGGAAGATGGCACGGAGGACGACTGGCGCATAGGGTTTTCAGTTGAGGAGGGGGTCAGAGCAAGCTGCAGCAAACGGAGGAATCCGTCGCGCACGTATTTGACATCTGTGCTTGCCCCGTGTGTTGCCTACCCCTTCAGAGGTCAGTCTAGGCTGCGTGTGACACGCATATGTTCATTTTTGTGTTTCTGCATGCCACAGCGTAGTGCAGGTTTTTTTTTCCACGCACGTGGTCTAGGAGGGGTTGCGTACACATTATCTCCCTTTTTCGGGGTGCCTGTGCGTTGCGTGACCCGTCATCTTCCCCCAGGGGTCACATACAGCCTTGCTAGAGCACTAGGGTACGAATTCCATCTAGTACCCTACCCCTTTGACCCCCAATTGCCCATGACAATAGTTTACTGCAACTCCCATACGCACAACAACATCAGTGCCATGGTTGGGAGGCGAGCACGCAGTAAGGGTGGCAAAGGTGGGCGAGCCACAAGAGGTGGCCGTGGTGGATACGGTAGGGGACGTGCCATGACTTGCTGGGTGCCCCTAGCTCCCCATGAGTGGGTGACCAGTCAGGGACACCCATGCCCCCCCCCCTAGTTGAGGGTAACGTGGCTGACACCATCCCTGCTCAGCCCTTGTTGGACCAGCCCATTGTGGCACCAGACCTGGCACAGGGTGACTCCATGGATGACTTCCAGGTCAGCAGGTCTAGGCCATGTGTGGCGGTGCACGTTGGTGTCACCAGCCCACGTGGATCAGGGGCAGCTATGTCATCTGCTGCCCCGAGTAGGCAGGGTGGGGAGGCTGCAGGGGCAGTTGCGGCTCCATCCACCCCAGCTCTGAGACTCCCAGCCAGGACAGTGTTGGTCCTAGTCCATCCTGCTGACGTTCCCCCTGACTACATCACACTTCAGCTAATGCCTGCACCAAGTCCCATGGTGAGTGTTCATTCCCACACTCCCAGTCCACAGTCCACCGGGGCTCCTGCCCCTAGTGTCCAGAGCGGCGTAGGACACTCAGTATCACCACCACCTTCCAAGCGGAAGAGGAAGAGTGCTCGTCCAGTACAGGCTGATGCCCCAGACACGGCTACACAGTCCGGCCCACCAAGGAAGCCCAGCTTCAATCAGGCCGAACTTGATGCACTTGTGGAGTATGTGACCGCACATGACAGCGAAATGGTGATTACTGCAGGATACAAGACCACACCTGCACAACGTCAGGCACACTGGCAGACTATTGCAGAACTTATAAGTGCCCTTGGATTCGTGAGGCGCACAGCTAATGATTGCTACAAGCGCTGGAATTACCTTAAGCGCAGGGCAAAGAAAAAGCTGGCCTCAAGTCATGCCGCAACTCTAGTGACTGGAGGTGGGTCTCCGGCAGAGGACATAGAACTCACTCCACATGAGTATGTTGCTGGGACCTACGTCACGGAGGAACAGATCCAAGGCGTGGGAGACCTGCCTGATTACGAGGCATTTTCTGGTGAGTGCACATGCAGTGTGTGTCATCCATGTGCATGGTGTGTGTGTGAGTGCTTCTGATTGAGTGCCAGGTGAGGGTGTGTGTGCCTGAGTGGTTTGGGTCACCCATGTGCTTCATCCAATACATTCTGCGCACCAGGATTTGGGTGTTGCAGTATCCCTTCTGGCAACAGTAGACATTCAGCCCAACCTCACACCAGTTGCCCTTGAAGTGTCATCTTGCCACAACATAGTTGCATGTTATTCTGTGTTCATTCAGGCTGATTGTCTGCATTCCACCACTTTCACTAGGCATTTCTCAGTCCTATTGTCACATGTGTGAAATGGCTAGGGTACATGCCATCTGTGTGATGGCATGTGTCATGTACGTGTATTAGAGATGCCAATCACAGGCCAATGTGTGATGGCACTGCTAGGCAGCATGCAGCAAATTTGTTGGTCTTCCATCTTGGTGTCATCAATGTGTGCCATTTGCCTCCCCTTAATACGCAGTGACAGTGCATGCATGGGAGGGTTATAGTCATGTGGGACATGTGTCAATGAAGTACTGTTTCTGTTGCTTCTCAGCCCTAATTGTGTTCCATGGTGCTAATGCCTGTTCCCATTTCTTTTCTTTCATGTCTTTGCAGGGGATGTCGCACTTGATACTGCTGGGGTTGTGGAGATGGTGCAGACCCAGGAGGGGTCTCAAGCCCGACCGGGCACCAGTGAGGGACGTGGTGTGGTGGTGGGTGAGAACCCACACTTGCTGCAGACAGTCATCTCAAGGGGTGTCTCTGGGTGCACTTCCCCCGAGCTCTATTCAGGTGTCGATTCGGATGATGAGACCTATGTGCCGTCACAGGTAAGTGTTTCTGGGAGGGATTCTGTACTGTCCAACCCACCTGCACCAGGGGTAGAACCCTCAATGGGGATGTTAGTATTGGTAGGTCCGCCTTTGGTGGTTACGGATGCAGGGTCACACTCCGCTACATCTGATCCTGTTCCTGGGCCAGCAGATCAGAGGGGGAATGCAGTCCTGCAGCCTCAGGCAGTGCCGGCACAACAAGGCGCAGTTCGCCTTGCCCCAGACAGGTGTGGTGCCCGCCGACGCGGTGGCGGTACGCCACCTGGCAATACCGCATGGGAGCAATCCATATACGGTATGGCAAACCAACAGGCAGCATCAACTAAGATGATGGCTCATGCCATGGATAGGGTGGCCACTTCCATTGTCCCCCAAGAAAGGCTAATTGAACAACTACTGCAGGCAACAGACTCCATTAGCCAGTCACACAGGGAGGACATGTTGGCGTCCAACAGGGACAGGTGGGCGGCACTGGAGACTCTGCGGGAAGCCATTTCTATTGAGTCCCAGGGCCACAGGGAAGCCCTGAGGGTGGAACTCAGTCAGCTCAGGGCAACTCTGGTTGAGTTTGAGGCTTCAGCTAACACGAGGACAGAACAGCAGCTGGAGCGGCTCACACGCATGCTCTCAGCTGAGATGCAGGCAACTAGGGAGGAGGTCTGGCCATCCCGTGAGTTGTTGCATGGGGGACCTCCGCACAATTATCCTCCAGAACCAGACCTTCCACACCCGCATGCTTGCTGCCATGGAGGACCAGACTAGGGCTTTGCGTGGGCTGCCTCCCATAGTGCCACCACCTCCTGATGCAGCTGCAGAGGGTGAGGAGAGCGAAAGCAGCGATTCTCCCACAATAGGGTAGCCGTGCAGGCCATGAGCCCATGGAGGTATTTTATTTTCCGCAAGATCCACACAGGTGGGTTTTGGTGTGCACCCTGTCCTCGGACCTCCTGGGTGGCCTCCCCCCCCCCGGGCCCATTCATGGCCATTTTTTTTTATTTTTTTATTTTTTATTCTTGATTTTTTGGACAGTGTGTTGCCTTGTGTGGCTCCCGTGGGCATACACTGTATTGTGGCTGGGCACATGCAGGTTTGTCCTGAATTTGGGTCAGATGCTTGGGTTTGTGTGACACACACCCCTCCTGCTTCCCGTTTCCATGGGCTTGCAAAGGGTGTGCCTAAGTGACATTGACTTACACGGTGACGTTGGACTCCCATTTGATGTGTGGGCAGTCTGTAGTCAATACTGTGTATACATTCCTAGTTCATATTGTTGTTGTATTGTACACTGCATGGTGTATTGATATGTGCCTCTGCATCCATCTCATCCTCCTAATTTGCAGGTCCATTCCTCATGTCTTCACAAGGCGGTCTACTTTGGAACTGGAGTCCATGTTGTAAGCAGTGCACCTACACTTTTGAGTGGCGCTAACACTGTATAGTTGGAAGTGTTCAAAGTGCTGGCATTATCAGGTAGTGAGTCTACCAATTTTTTAAGTCCGTACTGTCATGTTTATGGTAGGTTGGAGGTTGTGTAGGTGATTGGTATTATTGATAAGTGTTTGGTAATGTGTGCTGTTGGTCCTGCATTACTGTGAGCATTTCATGTGTGGCCAGTTTCCATTAGGGACACTGTAGTTGGTGACACTTGGGTCATGTTGTGGGGATTAATTAGTTTGCTCTCACATTGCATGACATGCCATGGTGTGTTGTGTGGCCGTGCCGGGGAGGGGTTGGGTGACATGGCACTGTTCTCATGTTGTATTTTGCAAGTGGGTATTCATTTTTGCTGCATGGAAGTGTGTCTTTTGATGACACTGCATTGGTGGTGTTTGTGTAGGTAGGAATGCACACATTGTGACACTTCCAGATGAACAATCTCAGGCTTCTATGGTTCTGACAGTTGACTGTCCCTTAATTCATCAGAATTGTCAGATTGAGTCATCATTGATTGTCAGATGGTATGTGCCAGGGCTGTGTGCACTCCACAGGGGTGTGCTTTCTATGTGAAGTAATTAGCCACCAGCTGCGTACGGGCTGCCTCACCCCGTGCCCTTTCCCCTCCTATGCGCAGCGCGCGTGCATGTGGTTGGGGATGTGGGGGCACCACCATGTCCACAGCCAGGCCCTGGCGTGTTGCAACATTGTGCAGGACACATGCTGCCACTATGATCCTGCACACTACTGGGGGAGCGTATAACAGCTGCCCACCAGAACGGTCAAGGGAGCGAAAGCGTGACTTGAGCACTCCGAATGTGCGCTCCACAATGCCCCGTGTTGCAATATGGGCTGTGTTGTATCTTACCTCGGGAGGCGTGATGGGGTTCCGAATTGGCGTCATCATGTGTGTGCTCAGAGGGTAGGCACTGTCCCCTGGGGAGGTGGTGATGGGGATCATTAGTGGGGTATTGGCATTACTCTGTATCTGTCATGCATGCGTGTATTTGGCATTTCTACTCACCAAGCAGCCATGCATCGCCATGCCACCCAGCTTCCATGTCCCGGTTTAGGGTTGACATCCTGTAAATGAAGCTGTCGTGGGTGGACCCTGGATAGTTGTCATATACTGAGGTGATGATTGCCTTGGCATCACATACTACCTGGACGTTGATGGAATGCCAGTGCTTGCGGTTTATATAGATGTGCTCAGATGCCCTGGGGGGACGTAGAGCCACATGGGTGCAATCAATGGCACCTAGCACTTTGGGGAATTGTGCCACCCTGTAGAAATCCTGGCTGACAGCCTGCCTTTCTGCAGGTGTTCTGGGCAGGTATATGTGCCTGCGGACTGATGGGCGTGCAGTGATGATGGCCAACACCTGGTGTAGGCACCGTGACTGCGTGGCCTGTGACACCCCCCCCACTATGGCACTTGTCCGCTGAAATGATCCGGTAGCCAAGAAGTGCAGTATATTGAGGACCTTCTCCAGGGGGCTGAGTGCTTGGGAGCACAGGGTGGGTGATGTGAGGTCATCCTTCCACTCACTGACCAGGTCGAGTATTATGTGTGGTGGAAACCTGTACCTCCCATACACCTGGTCATCAGGCATACCAAATAGGCTGGTTCTGGGTGTGAAGATTCTGGCCCTGACTATCCTTCTCCTCCTCCTGCGGTATCCCACAGCCACTGCTGCTAGGAACGGTATATTCATCCTGGCGTCTGAGCTTGTTTGTTGTTTGTGCACTCTTTTATGATGCGCGGGACGTGCGCCTGCTTCATGCTGGCGTACGTGTTTCAGGATTGGACCTTTTATTTTTTGGCGCGTTGTAGGCGACCGTGTAAATCTTCCCGCCCACCCCAGGAATACACGTAACACGCTCTCCCAGGCCCAGTCGCGAGTAAATATTCCCGCACACCCCTGGAATACACGTACCCCACTCTCACAGGCCCAGTCGCGTGTGGACCTTCACGCGCACACCGAAATACACGTACTCTGCAAATTCGCGTGGGAAACTTCCCGCGCACCCCGAAATACACGTGCCCAGGGCAATCGCGTGTGGAACTTCCCGCGAACCCCGTAATACACGTACCCTGCTGGTATCACGTGTGGAAGTTCACGCGGACCCATAATACACGTACCCTGATGGTATCGCGTGTGAGACCACCCGCGCACCCCTGGAATACACGTACCCAGGCAAATCGCACGGCTGGGGGGTGGGGGTGCTGGGAGACATGAGTTGGACATGAGTGGGGCCTGGTGGAGGGTGCCCTGCACTGGTGGGGGGTGGGGGTGCAGGGAGACATGAGTTGGACCTGAGTGGGGCCTGGTGGAGGGTGCCCCACAGTGCTGGGGGGTGGGTGTGCAGGGGGACATGAGTTGGACATGAGTGGGGCCTGGTGGAGGGTGCCCTGCACTGGTGGGGGGTGGGGGTGCTGGGAGACAGGAGTGGGGGCCTGGTGGAGGGTGCCCTTGGATGCAGGGGGGTGGGGATGCAGGGGGACAGGAGTGGGGGCCTGGTGGAGGGTGCCCCTGGATGCAGGGGGGTGGGGGTGCAGGGGGACAGGAATGGGGGCCTGTTGGAGGATGCCCCTGGATGCAGGGGGGTGGGGGTGCTGGGAGACATGCGTTGGTTGGCAGTAGTGCAAGTTGACATGTGGGTTGGCTGGGGGGAATGGCCATGGTGGATGGACTGCCTGCGGGACATGTGCAGGGGTGCAGGGTAGTCCCCTGTGGTGTGGGCCACCTGCAGGGGCCGTGGAGGGTGTAGAGGGAACAGCTGGGAGGACCCACACGGCCAATTCAGGTGTGGGACTCCCCGGCACCCCCGAAATACACGTAGGCTGCTGGATTCGCGTGTCGAATTTGCTGCGCACCCGGAGTACACGTACCCTGCTGAAATTGCGTGTGGAACTTCACGCGCACACCGAAATACATGTACCCTGCAAATTCGCGTGGGAAACTTCCCCTGCACCCCGAAATACACGTGCCCAGGGCAATCGCGTGTGGAACTTCCCGCGAACCCCGTAATACACGTACCCTGCTGGTATCGCGTGTGGAAGTTCACGCAGACCCATAATACACCTACCCTGATGGTATCGCGTGTGAGACTACCCGCGCACCCCTGGAATACACGTACCCAGGCAAATCGCACGGCTGGGGGGTGGGGGTGCTGGGAGACATGAGTGGGGGCCTGGTGGAGGGTGCCTACAGTGCTGGTGGGTGGGGGTGCAGGGAGACAGGAGTGGGGGCCTGGTGGAGGGTGCCCTACAATGCTATGGGGTGGGGGTGCAGGGAGACAGGAGTGGGGGCCTGGTGGAGGGTGCCCTACAGTGCTGGGGGGTGGGGGTGCTGGGAGACAGGAGTGGGGGCCTGGTGGAGGGTGCCCCTGGATGCAGGGGGTGGGGGTGCAGGGGAACATGAATGGGGGCCTGGTGGAGGGTGCCCCTGGATGCCGGGGGGTGGGGGTGCAGGGGGACAGGAGTGGGGGCCTGGTGGAGGGTGCCCCTGGATGCAGGGGGGTGGGGGTGCAGGGGGACATGAGTGGGGGCCTGGTGGAGGGTGCCCTTGGATGCAGGGGGGTGGAGGTCCAGGGGGACAGGAGTGGGGGCCTGGTGGAGGGTGCCCTACAATGCTGGGGGGTGGGGGTGCTGGGAGACATGCGTTGGTGGGCAGTAGTGCAAGGTGACATGTGGGTTGGCTGGGGGGCATGGCCATGGTAGATGGGCTGCCTGCGGGACATGTGCAGGGGTGCAGGGTAGTCCCCTCAAGTGTGGGCCGCCCGCAGGGGCCGTGGAGGGTGTAGAGGGAACAGCTGGGAGGACCCACACCGCCAATTCATGTGTGGGACTCCCCGGCACCCCCAAAATACACGTAGGCTGCTGGATTCGCGTGTGGAATTTGCCGCGCACCCGGAGTGCACGTACCCTGCTAAAATTGCGTGTGGAACTTCACGCGCACACCGAAATACACGTACCCTGCAAATTTGCGTGGGAAACCTCCCGCACACCCCGAAATACATGTGCCCAGGGCAATCGCGTGTGGAACTTCCCGCGAACCCCGTAATACATGTACCCTGCTGGTATCGCGTGTGGAAGTTCACGCGGACCCATAATACAGTACCCTGATGGT
The DNA here is from genome assembly GCF_040938575.1 of Ambystoma mexicanum. Classification (NCBI taxonomy): domain Eukaryota; kingdom Metazoa; phylum Chordata; class Amphibia; order Caudata; family Ambystomatidae; genus Ambystoma; species Ambystoma mexicanum. The sequence goes on along the minus strand of NC_090921.1, from coordinate 1,062,057,558 downwards.
ATCGCGTGTGAGACTACCCGCGCACCCCTGGAATACACGTACCCAGGCAAATCGCACGGCTGGGGGTGGGGGTGCTGGGAGACATGAGTGGGAGCCTGGTGGAGGGTGCCCTAAAATGCTGGGGGGTGGGGGTGCAGGGAGACAGGAGTGGGGGCCTGGTGAAGGGTGCCCTACAGTGCTGGGGGGTGGGGGTGCAGGGGGACATGAGTGGGGGCCTGGTGGAGGGTGCCCCTGGATGCAGGGGGGTGGGGGTCCAGGGGGACAGGAGTGGGGGCCTGGTGGAGGGTGCCTACAATGCTGGGGGGTGGGGGTGCTGGGAGACATGCGTTGGTGGGCAGTAGTGCAAGGTGACATGTGGGTTGGCTGGGGGGCATGGCCATGGTGGATGGGCTGCCTGCGGGACATGTGCAGGGGTGCAGGGTAGTCCCCTGTGGTGTGGGCCGCCTGCAGGGGCCGTGGAGGGTGTAGAGGGAACAGCTGGGAGGACCCACACGGCCAAATACATGTAGGCTGTTGGATTCGTGTGTGGAATTTGCTGCGCACCCAGAGTACACGTACCCTGCTGAAATTGCGTGTGGAACTTCACGCGCACACCGAAATACACGTACCCTGCAAATTCGCGTGGGAAACTTCCCATGCACCCCGAAATACACGTGCCCAGGGCAATCGCGTGTGGAACTTCCCGCGAACCCCGTAATACACGTACCCTGATGGTATCGCGTGTGAGACTACCCGCGCACCCCTGGAATACACATACCCAGGCAAATCGCACGGGTGGGGGGTGGGGGTGCTGGGAGACATGAGTGGGGGCCTGGTGGAGGGTGCCCTACAGTGCTGGGGGGTGGGGGTGCAGGGAGACAGGAGTGGGGGCCTGGTGGAGGGTGTCCTACAATGCTGGGGGGTGGGGGTGCTGGGAGACATGCGTTGGTGGGCAGTAGTGCAAGGTGGCATGTGGGTTGGCTGGAGGGCATGGCCATGGTGGATGGTCTGCCTGCGGGACATGTGCAGGGGTGCAGGGTAGTCCCCTGTGGTGTGGGCCGCCTGCAGGGGCCGTGGAGGGTGTAGAGGGAACAGCTGGGAGGACCCACACCGCCAATTCACGTGTGGGACTCCCCGGCACCCCCGAAATACACATAGGCTGATGGATTTGCGTGTGGAATTTGCCGCGCTCCCGGAGTACACGTACCCTGCTGAAATTGCGTGTGGAACTTCACGTGCACACCGAAATACACGTACCCTGCTAATTCGCGTGGGAAACTTCACGCGCACCCCGGAATACATGTGCCCAGGCCAATCGCATGTGGAACTTCCCGCGAATCCCGTAATGCACGCACACGCTATTTTTCACACAGCGGGTGTCCGTGTTTGTCAGTACCCCTTTGCACCTCATTTGTCCTAGAGGGCCACTGTATGGACCATTCATCATAGCAGTATATGGCTTTTTGTTAGCGCACATTTTGGCGCACATTTATTTCAGGCGCAGGGACACTACCGCCTGCTTTCTTGTGGCGTACTTGTTTGGCCCTGTGCGCGTCTTTGACCGTGCGCTGGTTTGCCCTATTCGATTCCATGAATACGAGTTGTAGGCGAGCGTGTAGGCGTTCCGCACACTTGCCTCCTGTTCTTCCCCCGTGACGCCCATATTTTCACGCGTTGTTCCCCATTCCGAGTGTTCCGCCCCGTGTTCCGCCTACTTTTGTAATGTGCGCCGCGCTATGTGCGATTTTGCAGCGGCCGTGGCGCACGCCGTTGGATGACCTGTGCGCCAGCGTGCGCCACGCACTTTTTCAGCGCACATCCAGTATTTTTCTCACGCACGGACTTCCATGAATCGATGTGCGCTGGTTTCCCTGCGATTTTCGCAGTTGCACTGCGATTTTCGCACTTTTACTGCGAATCGCACGTTTTGGCACCTCTGCGCCGGAATTTTCGGCGCACATTAATTCCATGAATCGGCCAGATAGTGTTCTTTAGGACACTTCCATTTTCGTTTGATTACGAACTTTTCAGGACATCAATTGTGTTCTTAGAACAGTTTAACTTGCTAGAGAACATTACAGACAGGTATAGTGTTGTTTAGGACACCTCCATTTTTGTTTAATTACGAACATTTCAGGACACCAATTGGGTTCTTAGAACAGTTTGAACTTGCTAGCGAACAGTACAGACAGGTATAGTGTTCTTTAGGATACCTCCATTTTCGTTTAATTACGAACATTTCAGGACACCGCTTGTGTTCTTAGAACAGTCTCAACTTGCTAGCGAACATTACGGACAGATATAGTGTTCTTTACGAAACCTCCATTTTCGTTTAATTACGGACATTTCAGGACACCGATTGTGTTCTTAGAACAGTTTCAACTTGCTAGCGAACAGTACGGACAGGTATAGTGTTCTTTAGGACCCTCCATTTTCATTTAATTATGAACATTTCAGGACACCAATTGGGTTCTTAGAACAGTTTCAACTTTCTAGCGAACAATACGGACAGGTATAGTGTTCTTCAGGACACCTCCATTTTCGTTTATTTTCGAACATTTCAGAACACCCGCGCTGTCCGCGGACATCAACATTGTTTTTAAAAAAATAAAAAATGGGAAGTAATTACAACACAAAATAAAAATTTAACTTTATTTCACATATATTAATAATTTATGACAGAGAAGGTGAGGCAGAAACAGAAACAAAAACAGGAGAATTAGGGGTTACAACATGATTGGTATCAGGTGAAGAAGGGATGGAAGTCTCATCAAAACGTTTTGGATTATGGAGAGGGTTTGGGGATAATTGACTGGGATATGGTGAAGGGGGACAAGTACATGTGGGACAATGGTATGAGGTTTTTGTTTTAAAATGATCCTCAACAAAAGTTTTCAAATTATTAAAATTGCTCAATAATAAATCCATTTTTTCTTTTAAGCTGTCAAGCGTGTTTTCCATAACAGTTTCTTCAGACATATTTTCTATTTTGGTATGCTCTGTACAAAAAGAAATATATATGTTAATATATATAAAATAATAACAATTAAATGGTTTATATTGTAAAGTGTGTACCATTAGCTTCACTATTTTCTGACATTTCGTCATGTGGGAAGTACTCCTCTAGCCATTCCAGAGTACTAGACATTTCTGTGAGAAAAAAAATATACAATATTTTTTTTTAATCTAATACAGAAAGTTTATAAAGATATGAGTAAAATGATGTACACTTACTATTTCAGGTAAGATATAAACTGAGTACTCTGTAGGTCTGGTATTGGTCTTAGTTGTGGAGTGTCTGTGAGGTAATTATGTTGGAAGCCTATTTATCTTCTCTTGGTATATTCCATTTTAGAATATATTGTATTTAAATGAATGGTTAGTGTGGTAAATATATGGGTTACATAATACATTTCTTATGTATTACTACATATAATATGTATGTGTACTACTTTGTGAATTTTTTAAATGTTATCATGTTGTAATATAACAATTAAACATACCCCCGCCCCCAGACTTTTTAGGTAGTGATACTGCTGTCCGAATATGTCCGCGGACATCAAAAATGTTCACGGACATTACATTCAGTAGAAGTGGTTCAGTATGTTCCATATTACATGTACATAAAGTCAAAGTTACTATTGTTAAGCTTTGCTACTAAAAACCTATGAAATTCAGTGAAAAAACTTTGTTAAAGGGACGTTATGGTTAAGTTGTGCTACTAAAAACCTATGAAATTCAGTGAAAAAAACTTTGTTAAAGTGACTTTATGGTTAAGTTGTGCTACTAAAAACCTATGAAATTCAGTGAAAAAACTTTGTTAAAGGGATGTTATGGTTCCAAGTAAAACCGAAAAACCCTTGAAATTCGCTAAGCAACCATAACTCGTGCCACCACCGTGCACTGCTAAGACTAACACCCAGGACATCAAAGATGACATCACAAATGTCATTGATGACATCACTGATGACATCACATGTGCATTTATCTTTCATGAAACGTCTGTACAAGGGTTTCTTATTGTAATTTTTTAAAAAAAGTCTCAAGGATTATTGGAATAAATATCAATTGCTAATTTGTCCATCCAGTATACTAAGGTGCTCATGTAGAAACATAGGCATTGTGTGCAGCATACATGATGGAGGTAGTTTTACAAAGGTAGCGGGCGCCCCTCTCTCGCAAGAACAGACATGATAACCTGTTCAGTGGTTATTAACCACTTGAGAGTTCGCAGCCACTGCTTTTACTCACTGTGCCTTTCACAGATGGGAAATATCCATTTGCATATCAGTCTTTGTCCTGCCCAGGGGCAGTCCAGCACCGAAATACAATGGCAATTCCAACCTGAACGAGAGTACCACCAGCAACCCCATACACGTGTTTCACCCTTGTAGGGGATCATCAGTGAAGTGAAGCTGATGCCTCTCTAAGCACAGTGAGAGGGAGACCACGTCTGGTTGCTCCCAGGAGACCTAGGGTTACCAATCCCAGGTTCCTTGAAAAATAGTTTTACAAAGGTAGCGGGCGCCCCTCTCTCGCAAGAACAGACATGATAACCTGTTCAGTGGTTATTAGCCACTTGAGAGTTCGCAGCCACTGCTTTTACTCACTGTGCCTTTCACAGATGGGAAATATCCATTTGCATATCAGTCTTTGTCCTGCCCAGGGGCAGTCCAGCACCGAAATACAATGGCAATTCCAACCTGAACGAGAGTACCACCAGCAACCCCATACACGTGTTTCACCCTTTTTGGGGATCATCAGTGAGGTGAAGCTGATGCCTCTCTAAGCACAGTGAGAGGGAGACCACGTCTGGTTGCCCCCAGGAGACCTAGGGTTACCAATCCCAGGTTCCTTGAAAAATAGTTTTACAAAGGTAGCGGGCGCCCCTCTCTCGCAAGAACAGACATGATAACCTGTTCAGTGGTTATTAACCACTTGAGAGTTCGCAGCCACTGCTTTTACTCACTGTGCCTTTCACAGATGGGAAATATCCATTTGCATATCAGTCTTTGTCCTGCCCAGGGGCAGTCCAGCACCGAAATACAATGGCAATTCCAACCTGAACGAGAGTACCACCAGCAACCCCATACACGTGTTTCACCCTTGTTGGGGATCATCAGTGAGGTGAAGCTGATGCCTCTCTAAGCACAGTGAGAGGGAGACCACGTCTGATTGCCCCCAGGAGACCTAGGGTTACCAATCCCAGGTTCCTTGAAAAATAGTTTTACAAAGGTAGCGGGCGCCCCTCTCTCGCAAGAACAGACATGATAACCTGTTCAGTGGTTATTAACCACTTGAGAGTTCGCAGCCACTGCTTTTACTCACTGTGCCTTTCACAGATGGGAAATATCCATTTGCATATCAGTCTTTGTCCTGCCCAGGGGCAGTCCAGCACCGAAATACAATGGCAATTCCAACCTGAACGAGAGTACCACCAGCAACCCCATACACGTGTTTCACCCTTGTTGGGGATCATCAGTGAGGTGAAGCTGATGCCTCTCTAAGCACAGTGAGAGGGAGACCACGTCTGGTTGCCCCCAGGAGACCTAGGGTTACCAATCCCAGGTTCCTTGAAAAATAGTTTTACAAAGGTAGCGGGCGCCCCTCTCTCGCAAGAACAGACATGATAACCTGTTCAGTGGTTATTAACCACTTGAGAGTTCGCAGCCACTGCTTTTACTCACTGTGCCTTTCACAGATGGGAAATATCCATTTGCATATCAGTCTTTGTCCTGCCCAGGGGCAGTCCAGCACCGAAATACAATGGCAATTCCAACCTGAACGAGAGTACCACCAGCAACCCCATACACGTGTTTCACCCTTGTTGGGGATCATCAGTGAGGTGAAGCTGATGCCTCTCTAAGCACAGTGGGGCATTAATTACCTTGTTCCAAGATTTCGTGTTTAGTAGAACATAGTCTATTAATATGTCAAACAGGTATAGATTAAAAGAATATGTCTGGTGATCTGAGCTGCGCCTTAAAGTTTGTAGACCATGCTTACACAGACCCTGCTTACACATAAGTTATAGAAGCAAATGGACATCTCTGTCACGTTGTTTATATGTGGTAGCCCCCACCCTCGCCATTTAAGAGATAATCCTCTAAACTTAGATGTGGACGGCCTTGTTTTGCATTAAAGCCTCCCAGAAAACTGATGCACCTGGGTTGCCCAGTTTGAAGACTATAACTTCATGTAAAGTGTCTAGGAAATTGTTCAAGAGAGCCAGGTTGACACTGGACATGCAAATGATGTGCCCCACTTGTATAATGAGTTATAGAGTTGACAATAAATTGCATGTATCTCAATGTTTCCTATAAGCACATACAACATTATAATGTATGAGTAATTCTTTAAAGTTCCAGAGTATCTCGAAGATAGCCAAAGGCAGAGCCCCAGAAAAAGGAGGATATCTGATACCAGCAGAGATGTTGATGAATGAGGTTGGGTTTTAAAGCAGTACTTAAAAATGTTAGATCAATGTTAGATCCAAGCCTGTGTCTCTGCGGCATCTAAAAACTCAGCCGAACTCTTTACAATCTGTAAGGAGCTGGCCAACCCTGCTGCAGTCTCTACCTCTCCTGTCGCTTCCCAGGCCCTTTGCACAGCCCTTGGCTCCCACTTCATCTCTAAAACCCAGGATATCCTGTGCACCCTCTCACCGCCTCCCTCTCTCATCCCACCTCCTTCTGTGAACTCTGGTGCCCCTACAGCTTCCCCCCCACCCTCCTTCTCATCCTTTCCTCTTTTCTCCCCTGACAAGCTCTCTAGACAAGTCCGATCTATGAAAGCCTTGTCAAAAGAGGTTTGTCCTTGCTCTTCCAAAACCATCAAGGACCATATTGACACCCTTGCTCCTGCCCTTGCTGATTTCTGTGACCTCTCCTTTGCCTCAAGAGCCTTTCCTTCCCCCCCTTAAGCACTCTCTTGCGCACCCTCTTCTCAAAAAACCCACTGCCGACCCTTCTTGCCCTGCTAACTATCGCCCAATCTCCATCACTCCCTTTTTGGGCAAACTACTAGAAAAGCTGGCCAATCTCGCAGCTTAACCTTCACTCTGATCCTGTTGGTTGTCTCCACGACCATCAATCTGGCTTTAGAGCTGCCAGAAGCATGGAAACTGCTCTCCAGAACGTCTGTGAATATCTGCTTTCCAACCTCAACTCTAACATCCCCTCTGTCCTCATCTTACTTGATCTCTCTTCTGCCTACGACACGGTCAACCATACCATCCTGCTCAACCGTCTCCATGATAACCTGGGTATTACCGATCAGGCTCTGGCCTGGCTGACCTCTTTCCTCTCTGACCGACCCTCCCAGGTTCAACTTCGCTCCTTCCTTTCATCTATCTCCCTTTCTGCCTGTGGTGTTCCCCAGGGGTCTAACCTCTCACCCTGGCTTTTCAACCAATACCTGCCAACTCTCGCACATCGCATCGCCATTTTCTGCTCCAACTTTCATTGCTATGCTGACAACACTCAAATCATTTTCAGGCTTCCTTCGGCCACCTCTTCTCAATCTCTCATCTCTGATTGCCTATCTGCCATTCAGGATTGGTGTGCCGCCAACGATCTCTGCCTGAATGCCAGCAAGACAGAGATCCTCCTCATCGGCACACCCTCAAACTCCTTTCCTCTCACTCTCTTGCCGGCCTGCCTTGGCCATCCACCTACCCCTACCTGCGACGCTAGTAACCTTGGGGTCATCTTTGATTACACGCTTTCCTTCTCTGCACACATCTCTGATGTCTCTAAAAAGTCAAACTTCGTACTTCACCTCCTCAGAGGTATTGCCCCCGAAATTAGGTTTTGTTGCGCCCCTGAACGCAAGCACACACACCATTCACCATATACACACACGCACACCCAGCCATCCATGCATTTAAGTGTGCATTCTTTCACCATACTGGCACGCCCAGGCAGCCATCCATACATTTAAGTGTGCCCCCTTTCACCATACAGGCACACCCAGGCAGCCACCCATAAAATTACATGTGCACCCTTTCACCATACATGCACATACACCAAGGCACCCACCCATACATTTAAGTGTGCACCCTTTCACCATACACTCGCACAGGCAGCCACCTATACATTTAAGTGTGAACCCTTTCAACATACATTCACACACGCACACATCATGGGGTTGAGGGGAGCCCTAACACTTAAAAAAGAAATTGGGCCTCATTACAACTATGCCGGACTGTAAACAATGGTGCTGGTAAGCTCACTGTTGTTTCCGGGCCGGCATATTACAGCTCTGCGGGCGGTTGCCATCCTGCCCGGCAGGTCAGACCTGCCGGGCAGAACGGCACCGACCCGCATAATTTTCACGGAAGCACTGGCGCCGTTATTAACGGTGCCGGTGCTTCTATGGTCCCCATTCCCATAGAGTCCGATAGGACTTTATGGAAATGGGGACTTACCATTTGCCGGCGCCTGACTTCCCAGACCGCCAGGGTTGTAATCCCCCGGTGTTACCGGGAAGTCGGGCGCCGGTAAATCATTACGGGTCTGGCGGCAACCTGCTGGTAGCAATGGCACGGTTGCCACCAAACCCGTAATGAGGCCCATCGTTTCTTTTTGAAGTCACTCTTGACTTCATAAAGAAATTATTTCTGTTACAGAAATAATTTCTTTATAAATGCATAGGGAATCCAGAAAGAAAAAAAAATATTTTTTTTGCAAAAAAAAAAAAAGAAAAATGTTTCTACAAGTGGGGCCCCTCCCAGGACATGTGTTGGTGGGGCCCCCCGCACCAGGGGGGTGGGCGGGGGCCCCTGTTACGCCAGTGGTTCCCAGCACAACTGAAAATATACGACAATGGTACGACAGTGCATTTCACGATCCCAGAGAAGCGTGGAGCTGGGCGGAAAGAAACCTAGAGAGTGACTGGAGGCCGAATTGGAGGCAAGACATCGACAGGAGTCGCCCACAACCAGAGAGCGCACCACCTGAGCTCCCACAACAGGAGATGGAAGCACTGCCAAATGAAGGCAATGACTTCTGGAAGCACTCTCATCCTTTTTTTTGAAGGGGATACGAAATATAATGGCTAATATAGGGTTGTAATATGTGGTATCCCCTTGATGTTGAGGGGTAACATTTAACAACATACTGCTTGAACTATCCCTTGCATTGGGGAGGGAGCACATCATAAGCCTTCAATGTGACAGCTTCTAGAAGCCATCCCATCCTTTTTTGAAGGGGATACCACATATAATGGCTAATATAGGGTTGTAATATTTGGTATCCCCCTGATTTTGAGGGGGTAACATTTAACAACGCACTGCTTGAACTATCCCTTGCATTGGGGAGGGGAGCACATCATAACCCTTGACTGTGACAGCTTCTGGAAGCCATCCCATCCTTTTTTTTAAGGGGATACCACATATTACAGCTAATATAGGGCCTCATTACAAATCAGGTGGTCCGGAAATAACGGTGGCGGTAAACCCGCCGCCACCGTTGTTTCCAGACCGCATGATCCCGACTCCTGCAGGCAGGAGGTGATGTCCCCGCCAGGTCTGACCTGGCGGGTTTAACACCGCCCGCCTGCAGGCGGGCGAGGAAACACCGGCAGCATTATGAGATGCTGCCAGTGTTTCCATGATCCCGATTCCCATTGAGTCCCATAGGACTCAATGGGAATGGGGATTAACACCATTCTGCCTCCGTGATTCCTGGGAAACCGGGGTTGTAATGCCGGACTCGTAATGAGGACCATAGTGTTGTAATATTTGGTATCCCCTTGATTTTGAGGGGTAACATTTAACAATGCACTGCTTGACCTGTCCTTTGCTTTGGGGAGGGGAATACATAATAAGCCTACACTGTGACAGCTTCTGGAAGCCATCTCATCATTTTTTTGAAGGGGATACCAAATATTGCAGCTAATATAGTGCTGTAATATTTGATATCCCCTTGATTTTGAGGGGTAACATTTAACAATGCACTGCTTGACCTGTCCTTTGCTTTGGGGAGGGGATTACATAATAAGCCTACACTGTGACAGCTTCTGGAAGCCATCTCATCATTTTTTTGAAGGGGATACCAAATATTGCAGCTAATATAGTGCTGTAATATTTGATATCCCCTTGATTTTGAGGGGTAACATTTAACAACGCACTGCTTGAACTATGCCTTGCATTGGGGAGGGGAGTACATCATAGGCCTCCACTGTGACAGCTTCTGGAAGCCATTCCATCCTTTTTCTGAAGGGGATACCAAATATAATGGCTAATATAGGGTTGTAATATTTGGTATCCCCTTGGATTTTCAGGGGTAACATTTAACAACGCACTGCTTGAACTATCCATTGCATTGGGGAGGGGAGTACATCATAATCCTTCACTGTGACAGCTGCTTCTGGAAGCGATCCCATCCTTTTTTTGAAGGGGATACCAAATATAATGGCTAATATAGGGTTGTAATATTTGATATCCCCTTGTTTTTGAGGGGTAACATTTAACAACGCTCTGCTTGAACTATCCCTTGAATTGGGGAGGGGAGTACATAATTTCTGTGCACTGTGACTCTGGGCCAGCCCAACGGGTGCTCGGGGCAGCAACACAAAATTAATGTGGCAGGGATCACCCTGATCGTCGTGGTCACACAACAAGACCGCAGCTGCCTTGGGCACCCGGACAAGCAGCTGCTCTGCGATTACACAGAGGGCCAGTGGCCTGGAGGCACCCTGTTACAAATGCTGGTCTGGGGCACCCAGACCGCACCCAGACTAGCAGGGCCGCAGGCCTGTGATCACAAGGGGTAGGCCTGCAAGCCCTACACAGTGCGACACAGAGACAGAGTGCCATTACATTTAGTCTACCACTGTGGTATTGCATGTTCATGCGGGGGCTCCTCCTTCCAGTCAGGTATTAGGCTGTCATGACACATCCTTAGAGGGTGTGAGAAAAATGGGGCGAGACCCTCTTTTTTTGTGAGGGGTCCTGACTCTAGAGAGTGTAGAGAGGAATGTCAAGAGAGGATTAGAGTCAAAGGCCTAGAACAAGGGTAGACTTTGACTCTAATCCTCTCTTGACATCCTTACAGGGGCAATACATGTTCTTAAAAGGGAAACACCACAAATACTCCCACTATGCTGTGAGATGTGTAATATATATATATATTGTCAGTCTCGTTTATTGTGTGATTTATCTGTGTTTCATGTCAACCCTGTAAAATGAAACATTATTTGTATGTGTTTTACGTGCCTGCCATGATGACTGCACTTCTACACAACACCCTCTACGGTGAACCCATCTATCGGGACAATTTCCCTAAAGAGGTAGTATTCTGGAGTATTTTTTCAATTTCCAAGCGTAGTTTGTGTACCCATTTCCATCACTGTTGGAAGCTTTAATTTATTCAGCTACTAATAACCAAATAACCCACCAAGTGTTGGCAGCTGTGATTTTTCTAAGCTACAAATAACCATATAACCAACTAAGTTTCATTTAACTCAATGCAGTTCAGCTGACTGATCAAGTAACAGTGGCGTCCCGAGCCAGGGGTTGGGGGGGGGGGGCACGCTGCCACTCCACAGGCTCTTTTTAGAACCTGACCGGGACTTTCGTCAGTGGGCCACCCTTCCCGCCCAACGAGAAAGGTGCCCTGCTGGCAGGACAATGTGTGCTCAGTAATTCCTGCTCAGCACAGTAATTGTCCTGGCAGCAGGACACCTTACCCTTTCCGAAACCTCTAGCAGGACAATGTTCCAAGGAGGTCAGGGCAGCAGCAGAGGGGCTCGCAAGTTGCTCTGTGTCAACAGAGCATTTCAATGTGAGACATTAGGCACTATTGAGAGGGAGGGGGTACTATTAGCAGGGACTTTTGTCCCTTTAGAAATGTGCATGGCAGGGAGTGATCAAGTGTTAAAAGGTTGCATAATGCTGCAGGCTTTATGAAATAATGACTATGGCTTTACCCAAAGGGAATTTGTTAGGCTCACATTAATCTGCACAATGCTTTTGTGACTTTGCATGCAGGGAGGGGATAATAAAAGCAAATCCATCCTCTTATTGCTCAACATATTTCTATAATGATGTATAGTGTAAAGTTTGTTATGTAATGTGCTTTGCTTCCAAGGCATTGATGTAAATAAAGTATTAATTAAGCACATGAAATACAAAGGGAAACATTAATAAATATCTAAATAAACTAAAACTGTGAAGATGTGCTCAGATGCTCCATCCCGGTTTCACTATTAACCAAAGTGTGTGATCCTTAGCAGATCATGAAATCAGACTGTGTCTTATCTGCAGCTCTGTAAGTGATTCACTTCAAAGCTTATGTGTTACTATATGATGCTGTTATTTTTTTTTTTTAAAAGCATGACTTGCTCCATATATAACAGTGCAATTTAGGTATTTTGCACCACAAAATTATTTGTCACTTGGCTTATTTATGACAACATATTGTAAAGTCACTTGCATTCTGCCTCCAAGTATCAAAGACTGATGATGCTCCTTGCGCTGTGCTTTCTGTGAAGTAATGTCTGTTGATGCAATCCATATGCAAATTAGTTGATGTGTATGTATTTTGCCCCAGAGCGCCTGGACAGAGCTCTAATAGATGAGTTCCCTGCATTTGTAATGATTCTGCCGTTTTATTTTGTTGTGTTAAAATGCGAGATGCCACTAGTAATCTTACTAAAAAAATAGATTGGGGCAGGGGTGTGCGGGTTGTGGGCGCGAATGAGACAACCCGGAATTGCGTGCACTGCATTTGAGGGGAAAGTAGCAGGAGTTTCACCGTGGCTGTCCCCCACTCCCTCTTGCAATGCTGAATACTCCCCTGACTGGACAATATGGAACTCAGGCGTTATGACAGTGTTATGCAACATTTGGTACCCCATACCGAGGCTTGGAACTCGCCTACTTTGGTCTGCGATCTACGATGACAGCCGAAGACAGGGGGTACCGGATCGGTATGGTATACCAAATATTACAGAACACCACCAGAAGATGTTCCCATGCCAGTTTTGCATCCCCCTCAGAAATGTGTCATGGCGGGGGCGTGGCCGAGCGGCTTCGAAGATGGCCGCATAACTCACGAGCTACAGAGCAGGAGGATTTTACTTTCACTTAAACACACGTTAAAACAACTGTGTATTATTTTAGATGCCTGCATTAAATTCCGGAATAATATTAGAACCGGCAAAATGGCTGTCAAGTAAGCTGCACTAGTTTTGAATTGCTTGCTGGACCTTATACCTCGTACGCTGATGCTGAGAGACTTTTACACCTCAGGGACAAACGTACTTCTCTACCGCTACGTGATATATTCACTTCGGCACAGCAACCCTGTGAACCACGGTGAGCTGTAACTGCACTCTAGCGCTGCTCTCCCTCTTCAGCCTTATATTTTCAGAACTCTGCACCAATGCGGAATGGAATGTTGAGGCTCGCAGCAGCAAGCTCGCGTACATGGCAATCTGACTTGTTTAGTCAGCTGACCGGCAAGACGCGCCAGCGAGTCACCGCTCAACACGGGATATCTTTCTTTCTTTCTTTTATTTATCGATATGAACATCCTTCATAACAAGGTATAGCTCTCAACCATTTGTGTCACAAAGGCGGGTGTAATCACCCTATTTTGTTTTTGGCGGGTGAGACGCCCATTGGAATGCATGGGCTTGCAGGAGGCTTGGCGGGTGAGTCAGCCCTTCACAAGGCGGGTAACACCCGCCAAAAGCGTGTGAGTTGAGAGCTATGACAAGGTATTGCTGAGGCATTTTTGAAAACGGTTTTCTGCTCCTTAAAGCAGATTTATCTAAAAAATAAAACCAAACCATATATTAATATATTCATATTAAATAATTAGAATACATTGCTGGAACACCTCAAGTGCTCAGTAACCCTGAATTTATTTTAAAGTTATTACATTAATTCTGCACTTCATAGCATGCTTCTCTGACTACTTCTAAATGATCTCAGAGGTATATTTAACTGCTAAACACTTTTGTATTCATGACAGAAAGTACCTGGACTAGTTTAATCCCAATTTTATTCTCATGATTTAAGCTACAAATTGATATGCATGTAAGGTGCATTTTCATCGCATAATAGAGCACATAATCTCTAATTTGAACTCATTATATTGCGGATTATTACTCATTCACTTCTTTTTCACGAATTCCACACAAGTTTGGCCTTGTATCAGTGTGTTACTAAGGTGCTACTACTGCCTCAACACTTATAAAGTGCCACATTTACCATTTTATAACTTCAAATACCTCACTATAAGTGCGCCATTGCTTGGTATCACAGGAACCAATGTGAACATCTTTTAACTCAATATCCACAGGTTGCCAATCAAATAAGGCTCACACTTCATCTACTCTGCCTTATATGATTTAATTAAAGTAGACTTATTCTACTTATATCAATATACTTTTCAACTATTAGTCAAGAATCTTAGACATTTATATATATAATGTCCTCAGAGAATCCACCTTTCAATGCATGCATGGAAAAGATTTTGGCAGAACTCAGCAATATATGTTCTTCGATCTCCACTCTGGGCTCTCGTTCATCTTCCATTCACGAAGAACTCAAAGGATTCAAAAATGACATTAAACTCTTTACTGGAACACTAGACGAAGTAGATGAGAGAGTCAGTACCGTAGAAGACAAAAGTGGAGGGATTAGAGAGTATGCAAATGAAAACATTACAGCTAGAAGGTGAAGTTACAGAATTGCAAGACAGGAATAGGAGGGACAACTTGCATTTCTATGGAATTCTGGAAAAATATGAAGGTGATGATCCTATCAGCTTTCTAACAAACTGGATCCCATCTATCCTTGCCATCACCTTTTCACCACCACTAGAACTTCAATGGGCCCATAGAATCAATCCTTGTTTTACCAGTATAGACGCTTAACCAAGACCTTTCATCGCTTGTTTTCTTCGTCATAAACAGGCACGGCAAATTTTTCAAGCGGCCAATAAGAAATCTCCTATTCTCTTCCAAAACAAAAGAATCTTCCTATATCCAGACTTCTCCAGCGCTACTCAAGCGAAAAGGAAAAGATTCCGAGACATGAGGCCCACTCTCAAGTCGCTCAATATTAGATTTGGTCTACTTGACCCTGCAAGAATGATCATCACTTTTCCTGACAGAACCACCAAATAGTTCACAAGCCCTGACAAACTATATAACTTACTCCAAGCCTTGCAAACTTCCCCGATGGATACCTCATTACCAAAATCGACAACTAACTCTTCAGCTGAATCAGAGATTTCTATACCCAATTTCAGAACGCCCAAGAACCAACATATAAAATATACTCCCAAACGCCGCAGATCAAATTCATCAATCCCTTTAGAGACACCTTCCACCTCAAGTCATCTCAGAGCCAAATCTAGATTTCCAATAAAAACTTTGGATCCTTCCTTTGCTCCCGGATAAACTTGTTTCTTTTGCATGTTAATATCTTTCCTTAGGTAAACTGCAATATTAGTCTATATACATGTTCAAACACAATCTCTTTATATAACTATACAGATTTTCTATTGTGTTTAAATACTTCTTATTACTTTATAATTATCTCCTAGCTCCTGTCTTCTTCAGTTGTACCTTTTCCACCTTCATACTCAACACCCTCTATGAGACTCTTATTTCCCTATCTCTATTGAAATCCTATTTGTACTCTTTCGTCATTACTTATTGACACATATCTTCTCATACCTATCACCTACATTTCCCTATATTCTCTCTCACTTTGTTGTCTCCCCTTCCTTATGTACTTATCCATATGTTCTAAGTTTACTATTGAATCTAATATTATCCATTCCATTAGATTTTTGATATTTCTAACAATTTACTCAAAGCATTGTATTTATGATAATTCTTTAGCTCTACATTTTACTTATGATAAGATGTGTTTAATGTTTTCCAATGTCCATTAAAATTATTACATCGAATGTTAAAGGATTAAGTCATCCTATAATACATAGTAAGATCATATGCTTGTTAACTAAACAAAAATCAGATATTATTTGCTTACAAGAGACTCATTTATGTTCTGATGAAGATAATCTCAAGATTAAAGCCCCTTGGACTAGCCACAGATTTTTTGCTAATGCTCTAGATAAGAAAGCAGGTGTTTCTATTTTAATTAATAAACATATACATTTTTCTCTTATCAATGAGGAAAAGGATCCAGAAGGCAGATGAATCATTTTAGATTGTATCATTAATAATATTTCTACAACTATCCCTAATATACATAGCCCTAATGCGCCTAAATCTTCTTATTGGTCCTTTTTTCTAAGCAAACTCACTAAGAAAACTTCAGACAATCTAGTTTTTTCCAGAGATATGAATCAGATAGTACATTTTGTCCTGGATTGTAAATCTAAATCTAACTTTATTAACTCCAAATCCAGATCCAGTTTTTATTTTTTATTTTAATACAGAATTTAAATATATTAGATACTTGGGGATTTCGCCACCCTGAAACAATTGACTTTACATTTTACTCCCCACCTCATCAATCATTTTCTAGGTTAGATTATATTTTTGCCAACTCATCATTAGCTCCTTCCATTTTAAATTCTGAAATTGACCCTATAACTGCTTCCGATCATGCCCCAGTTTCCACTATTATTGAATGGTCCCCAATTAATAAACTCTCACAAAAGTGGAGATTCAATACATACCTTCTCAAAGATCAATCCTTTATAGATAAAACCAACTCCTTTATTAAAGATTCTTTTTTCAACAATCTTCCTCAACATACTTCGGTACACAAGAACTGGGATGCCTTTAAGGCTTCCCTACGGGGATTCATTATCCAGTACGTTGCCATTAAAAAAGACAATCTGATTCAACACATAATTCCTTCTTAACTTCAATAAAAGAACTTGAAAAATCATACTATGCAAAACTAGATCCTTATATATTGAAAACCCTCTTAAACAAACGTCTAGAATTGAATAAAGTCTGCACAGAAAAGGCAGCCAATTCATTTCTCAGATCTAAGACAAAATGCTATACCAATTCTAATAAATCTGGTAGAATTTTAGCAACATATCTCAAAAAGAAAAAAGAAAATCATTTATTTCCCACATTTAAATTCCATGAAGGTAATAGACTAACACATCAAAAAGATATAAATGATGCATTAATTCACTTCTATTCTAATTTATATTCAGAGGACTCCTCCATCAACTCTGATAACATCAAATCTTTCTTCCAAGATAATGAAAATACTAATCCACAGAACAAAATAGATTTTTCTCCACTTAACTCCCCTATTTCTAATTCCGAAATTAAAAAAAGCTATATTTGATATCAAACATAACAAAGCCCCAAGCCCTGATAGATTCACTCTTGATGTTTATGAAATTTGTATTGATTCCTTAGCCCCTACATTTTTTGGATTATATTTGCACTTTTTAAATATGGGACAAAGTCCTGGATCCTTTAGTGAAGCCCTTCTTATTCTTTTTCCCAAACCAGATAAAGATCCCGCGTTCATCAAAAATTATCGTCCCATCTCTCTTATTAATTGAGACTCAAAAATCTATGCAGAAATTCTTGCTAAACGCTTAGAAACCTTTCTCCCTAACCTTATACATCCTGATCAATCTGGATTTATTAAAGGACACCATACCTCCTCTAATTCGAGATTATTATTTAACATACTAGCTCACTCCCAAAATTCAAGTGAACCCTCAGTGCTTGTAGCCTTAGATGCTGAAAAAGCTTTTGACCGCCTCTCCTGGTCTTTCTTGTTTCATTCTCTTGCTTGGCATGGTCTCCCTAATTATTTCATCAACCTGATCAAAATGCTATACTTCTCACCTACAACTTGTATCCTCATTAATAATTCTCTTTCCTCCTCATTTAGAATTGAAAGAGGCACTCGTCAAGGTTGCCCTTTATCTCCATTAATTTTTAATGTTGCTCTTGAACCCCTCCTTCAAAACATCAGACTGAACTCATTCATCAAAGGAATATCTATAAATGTTATAGAACTTAAACTTTTGTCTTATGCCGATGATATTATCATATATCTTTCTAATCCGGCTTCCTCTATAACACATTCCCACTATCAATAACCTTTCTGTTGTTTCGGGCTATAAGTTAAACTTTGATAAATCAAAAGTCATGCCACCCACATACACTTGCAATAAGAATAACACTCCTTTATCAGGTCTTTCTTGGCAATCCTCCCACATTAAATATCTAGGACTTTTAGTAGCTAATGATATTTATACCACTATTAATTTAAATACTAATTACCTAACTGAGAAAATCATTGAAATGACTGAAATATGGTTGCCCCATTTTCTATCTTGGTGGGGACGTTTAGATACTATCAAGATGATGATTAGTCCCATTAGCCTTTATTCGCATTCCATGATCCCAATCACAACAAATTCCTCCTTTTTCAAAAGAATTGACTCACTACTACTGAAATTTCTTTGGAATCATCAAACTCCTCGCATTACAGCTGACAAATTGAAACTTTCTAAATCCTTAGGTGGTGTTAAATTCCCAAACTTTCAACCCTATCACAAAGCCTTCACTTTAAAACAACTTACCTCCTTTAACTATCATGAATCCCATTTAGACAAAGCCCCTCTCTGAATCACCATTGAAG
Source organism: Ambystoma mexicanum (assembly GCF_040938575.1). Classification (NCBI taxonomy): domain Eukaryota; kingdom Metazoa; phylum Chordata; class Amphibia; order Caudata; family Ambystomatidae; genus Ambystoma; species Ambystoma mexicanum. Next base: position 1,062,038,960 of record NC_090921.1, on the reverse strand, counting down.
CTGGCATTATTTCCCCATTATCACTTGTTAATGTTTTTAGAACTTCCTCATGGCCTAATATTACGTCTTATCCTTCACTACATTTCTTAAAGAACATTTGGATTAAACTTCCTACAATTCCTTTAATAAAATTAATTTGACAGACATGCTTTTATGGTTCAATGAGCAAAACTCTACCAAATCTAATATTTTAACCATACATAGATGGTATTCCGCACGGATTAAATACGTCAGACAACTATTTCAAAATGAAACAGCAATCCCCTTTCTGATAATTTGTGAACAGTACAACATCTCATCATCTGACCTCTCTTTCCACACGTCGCTAATCAAATCTATTGCTAAATTTATAACTACCTTTAAGCAAAAATCACCATCCCCCTCTTTAAGTCTTTTTTATTAATAATCCCTTGATTAAAGCTGCAAAGTGGTATACATATCTGAATGAACCTCCCTCCTCTAATTCACTTAAATCTTAATACTATCAGACTTTTGGAAAATTATTGGAATCTTCAGTATTCCCCAGATATCTGGACAAAAATCTGGAACATTTGGCATTCCACATCACCTGCTGCTAATATCACACAAACATATTTTTTTTCATTTTTCACAGAGCTTGTCATACTCCTTCCCGTATTGCTAAATGTTCACTTGATGCTTCCAATAAATGTTGGTCATGTAAAAAACCTAATGCTGCTTTTACACACTTAATATTCAAATGTGCATATGTTTATGCTTTTTGGTCTGAAGTTTGGCATCAGATGCAATACATTTTTCTCTTTTCAGAACCGTTAACATTAGTTAATTTAATGATCAGACCCTTGATCAATCCGGTCATAAGTCAAATTGATTCTGTATCACTGTTAAGTAACTGCAAAAATGACACCGATCTCTCACACAATCTCTGGTGGAAATCAATTTGCTCGATTCATCGACAAGAACAATGCCATGCTTCATTATTTGATTATTTACATAAACACAATAAAAAATGGAATAGATTAATACAATATTTGAATACTAAGACACAATAGACATATTTTTCTAATCATTTATCTTTCCCCTTCCATTCCCTTATGTTTCATGTCTGTCCTTATGTCTAAATTTTCCCTAATATTATTGTCATTTGAATTTCGTCTTTTATTATCCATTATCATAGCAAAACAACAATACTTCTAGCAATTCATTTGTGTACTTCATATATACAACTTTGAATGTACTAAAATTGTGTATTTTCCTGAAATTGTTATTAACTTTGTAATTTTGACTAATATTGAGCGCAATTGTCTCCCTACAAGTACGTGACTTGGCATAGAACACTTGCTTATTTGTGGTTATTTGGCAAACCAGCAGGGGCACAAATCTGAGCTGCTTGAATTAGAGACTCCCAAATGAATATGGCTTATGCTATTATACTTCACTCTGTGTATCTGGGGGCAGTAAAGTAACCATGTTGCCAAATACCTTCATTATATAATGACTCTGGAAAAGGGTGTCATATCTCCCATGCTAAAATCATTATGTCATTGGTCAATGGATTCAGACTTCAGAACTGTACTGTGCTTTGAGGAGGCAAAGAGGATTACTTAGAGCATATTGTCTTGAAAGAATCAGCCTCTTACATTTAAATAAAGGCGACACTCTCTGGACATTCGGGCTTAACGAGCGATACCAACTTTTCAGACTAAACTAATTGTTATTGGTCGTGGGACAAATCAAGACATATTATAGATGCCACTGCAGACATGCAATGTTATAGATCACTTGATATAACTGTGGATGTAAGTTGTACATTAAATACCATCCCTTCTACCTTTAAAAAAGATGAACAAGGAATATATTGACTGTTCCCGGTTCATGCTAGAACTGCCCCTTTTTTCCTAATCCATTTCTTTCAGATGTGTAGTTGTGTGGGGTTTGGATAAAGAAAAAATGGTGAATAACTTGTTAAAAGCTAAATATCATGTTGCAGATTACCCAACAACTTGCTACGATTCATACTAGAGTCTTGGGGCCTCATTACGACCCAGGCAAAATGGGTTTAACGGCGCCAGTAAAGGTGTCGGTGCCGTTAAACCCATTCCGCCCTATTACGAGGTTCCCTTGCGGTACCCGCTCTAGACGTCTGGTCAGACCAGATGTCCTTTGCGGGTCCTGCGAGGGGACCAGGGAGCTAATAACGGGCCCGTTATTAGCTCTCTCCCCATTCCCATCGAGCCCTATGGGGGCTCAAATGGGAATGGGGATGTGTTCCCTGAATGGGGAAATACCGGGTCCTCCAAGGTTGGAATGGCCCGGTATTTCCCCATTCAGGGACCACGGACCCGGACCCGGGTTTGGAGGCAGCCATGACCTTATTAAGGGCATAGCTACCTCCAAACTCGTAATGAGATCCTTGGTCAGGGAAGAACATAGGATTTCCACAGAAACTCCTGTAAGCATACTAAACAAAAGCTGAAACCCTTGAGGGACTCAGTAACAACTCTTAAGACTAACAATGATGATTTGCAAAAAACAAGCATGGTATCACTGAGGGGTGGGAATTTTATAAAATCGATACAGGAATGGGACAGTCCAATGAAATTCACAGAGCGCTTGTCATCTCAAATAATTGATACAAAAAGGTGAGACCCGAACACCCAATAATTGCTTACTTTGCTACCTTTAGCTCAGAAATTACTAATGACTAATGACGCTTTGCCACTCTCACAGACCATGTGAATTCAAGGGCTTGAAGATAACAATGATATTGGGTCTCATTACAAACCCGGCAATAGCCGTGCCAGTAAAAACTGCAGGCTGCTGCCGGAGTTGTGTTTTTTTCTGGCACCTGGCTTCAGGGAATCACTGGGGAATTACAAACCCGACGGTCCGTGAAGCCAGGTGCCGGAAAGTGTTACTCCCCATTCCCATTGAGTCCCTTATGACTCAATGGGAATGGGGAGGATGGGCGCACTGGCACCAGGTGCAACAGTGCGAGTGCTTCCGTCAAAGTCTGTGGGCGGCTGCCATCCCGCCCGCCAGGTCTGACCTGCCGAGCGGCTGGCAGCTGCCCACAGAACTTGGAGTGTGCTAGTCCGGTAACAACGGTGCTGGTATGTTTATCGGGACCGTTGTTACCGGACCGGCACACTCACAATGAGGACCGTTGTATTTTATGTTCTATAACTTTGTTTATGTTGGATAAAATGTGCATCAAACAAACAAAACAAATAAGACAATAAAATGAATATGGAGTGCAGCAAATCCTAAAACATGTTGCCTAAACAGTGTTAGATTGTAAATGTTATAAAACACTTTTGTCCAATTTAAAAATAATAGTCACAAGTTAAAATCATACAGAAACGACTAACTGCAGGGTGCATGCAAAAACATACCACCTTAACGACAAATAGCCATTGATAATTACACTTATTCTAAATGCATGGGTCTGCCCCTAGCTTTTAAGGCCTTCAAGAGAAAGGTCCCAATCAATAAACATCAATCCCCTTTCAGGATCCCTGCAGGTGAAGCTATTTAAAGATCTTTTGAAAAGAAGCAGCCATCTCTTCCTTATATTTACATAGCAACTGCATGAAAATAGAAAGCGGGCTCTATATTCTTTAACGCTGACAACCACATTAACATGTTCCAAATAGAGATGAAGACTAGCCCACCTAGAAGTAACTGTTTTGGAGGTCATTTAATCCATACAGTTTCTTTAATGTAATTCAGTGCTTTGGTAAAGTTTCAGGCGGGCAAAGGTGGAATTGTGCCTTCCAATCAAACGATTGTAATTGGCAAACAAAGGCTTGATGATTTCCTTTGTCCATCTATGTAACCAGTTATCCTTATTGGTTGTTATTGAGATTTCCTTCCTGTTCTTTGGCCAAGTGAACTTGTCCCAGGATTCATGGGACCTCAGTTCCCGTAACAACATGATAGTGATGAGCTAATCTTGACATACCATATTTTTTACCACAGGTTTACACTCATTAGTAAAATATGATCTCTCTCCTCCCTGCCACCTGGTACAGCTGTACCCCTCCTCTGTGCCCCTCTTTATCCTAACCACCACCGTATATCTGTTATTTAGTTACCTCTGAAAAGCACTCCGTTATGTTTCTGTATTGGTGCACACCTCTGTAAAGCGCTTTGTTGCTTCTCGAAGCTAGGTCCCTGTTCAATAAATACCATATCAATAATAATAATACTAATAATCTTTGAGATAAGGAACATTGGTTTCATTGTGTACAATCAGGCTGTTAACAGATTTGCAAACCCCCTAATAATCATTTTAAAATCACATGTGTTTGTAACCTGTGGCAAACCAGAAGCAGGACTTGGACTACAGTGGGTCATGGTTCAATGGTGTTTATTTAAATCAAATGAAAATGCCTATCTTGCTCTATCGCTAAGAGGGAAGTTCCCTACCTTCTAAAACAAAACTAAGGGTACTTGTTGAAGTATAAAATAAACAGTCCTGCCTCCAAGTCCTAGGTGACTAACTGGCACTACCCCTTTAGAAAATCCAAATAAAAAGAAAAAGGGAGGCTTTAGCAACAGACTTGTGTGAGCTCCTGCCTGGCCCAACTCATAGATGACTTATTTTCAGTTTCAAAGTTCCTTTAGAACATAATGACACAGTTCCCAGTCTTTTTTGATAATTAAAATGATAAATCTTCTGTATTGTATTCTCTTCCCCTTGGAAAATAAGAAATATTCTTAGATTGCTTTCTCAGATTATTATAAGTGATCAGATCCCTCTATGATCAATTTTAACAATATTTCCTGTGTCTCGACTGCGTGGCATGGACATCCCCTAAAGTCACGTGGCTCTTTGACAGGTGTATTACTTCTCAATATATTTAATACATTTACGGCATCTGCCCACTCAGGTATTGCAGGTTCTTGTATTGTATTGTATTGTACTTATCATTTATACATCGCCATTTTAGCATTATTATAGTCTCAATGCGCTGTTAGTGGGAGCGGAGCGCCTTTGGAGGACCGATGTCCAGAGTGTTAGAGATCGTGGAGCACAATTAGAATGCGTGTGTGAATTTGGCCTAAAAATGTTAAGCAGGGCTGGCCAGGCCCCTGTAGAGAAGCAACCCATACGGTCAGGCATGTGGATGGTTGCTGAGAGGAGTAGGGTGGTGTCAGTGATAGAGACTTGCAATGTGTTCGGTGTGCCTGAATTTGTCATAGGTCTGCGCTGCATTCTGCTGTTTGAGGTACTGAGGCATAGTCTGGTGTAAGTAGGCAGAGCATTTATGTGGACTATCACACCACTGTGCTTCTACCACAGTCATTCATCAATCCAGTGACATTACTTATATGAGTGCTGTGAATCAGCTAGTGGTGTTTTAGGGGCAGTAGGGCCATGAAAGGTGCATGATAGGCCCTCATTCCGACTCAGGCGTTAAGGGGTTTACGGCGCCGTAAACGGCGCGACCCTTAACACCTGATTACAAGGTTCCCTTTGCGGGATGGCTTTTAACGGCTGCTTTTTGCAGCCGTTAAAAGCCATGCCGCAAAGGGACCTTGGCGATAATTACGGCACCGTAATTTACGGTGCCGTAATTATCGCCTTTCCCCATTCCCATTATGCCCTATGGGGCAAAAATGGGAATGGGGAAGGGGCCATTGGTGAATGGGGAATTACCGCCCCACTCACCTTGGAATGGGGCGGTAATTCCGCCATCCACCATGGCGGAATTGCAACCTTAGTTGCCTAGCTGCAATTGGCAGGTTCTGGATACAAAGTGATGGGCTTGGGAAGGGGTAGGTCTGCGTCCATTGTGCATCTATGATTTTTGATGGAGGTGGACGCGCCGGTCGGGATCCAAGGGCAGCCGGCCACAGTAAAGGTTGGGGGAAAATAGCAGTTTTGCCATATATTAGTATCTCTGATTTGCCTGGGTTGAGGATTGGGTGGCTGTTAGTCATCCAATGGTCGATGTCTTACAGTCAAGAGGTGAGGTCTGGAAGAGGGGAGGCTTGGATCGTGGGGATTTTGAAAATGATCTGCATTTTGTCTGCGTAGTTGTAGCAGGTAATGTTATGTGAGTGGATGAAACATGGCAGTGGGCTTAAGAAGAGGTTGAAAAGGAGTGGTGAAAGGGAGGTTCTTTGTGGCACTGCTTTTGTGACTGTGTGGGGGCGGAGGAGAAAGGGCGAAGGAGAACGATCTGATTTGAGACAAAGGAAGTGATCCAATTAAGTGCAGAGACTTTGATGCCTAGTGTGAGGAGCCTGTTGCTCAGTATTGTGTGGTTTATTGTATTGAAGGCCGCGGATAAGTCCAGGAGGATGAGATCAGAGAAGATTCCATTCCACAGAGGGGAGAGAACTCTGATTGGGCTGGGTCAAGGAAACTATTGGATTCTGTGAAAAGGTCAAGTTATGTATATTCTGCATAGTCAATTAGCTTGGTAATGAAACAGGTTTTGGAGATTGGGTGGTAGCTTGATGGAGAGAGTGGTTAGAGGCTGGGTTTTTTGAGAAGCGGTTTTGCAAGAGAGGTTTTAAGGCCTCTGGGAAAGTGCCTGATACGAGGAAGTTATTTACAATGGAGTGGGCTACGCTGCCAGCACAGGTGGAGGCAAGGATCTTTTTTAGAAGGGGCGGTGGGCAAGGGTCTCTAGTGCTAGTAGGTTGCTGAAATTGGCCTGCGAAAGAGGGGCAAAAGTAGTGAAAGTAGGTTGGACGGGCAAGTAATTGTTCAGGTTTGTGGAGGGTCTGGATGTCAATGGCGGGATATGAGGTAGTTTAATGGCCATGGTATGGAGTCTTTCAAGCGCAACGTTATGAAAGTGGTTGGAAAGTGTATCACAGGGGGCTCGGAGGGTTAGACAGCTAGGGGAATTGAATTCCCCTAGGAGTTTTGGAGTTGGAGATTCTGTTCCCATAATGTTTTTTTTTAGCTTTCTTGATTTTGTACAAGTATGCCCTGTTTATTCTTGCCAGAACCGCTTTGTTAAGAGGAGTGGAGGTGGTCCTCCGGGCATGGTCTAGACGCTGCTTGAGGGTTTTGAGGGAGGGGGTGTAAAACTGTTGGTATGGGGTCGTTCATCAGGAGGGACAATGGGACAGTGAGGGGGTAAATAGATCCAAAGACCCATAGGTCAAAGAGATTGATGAAGGGGTGTCTTTCCTTGCAAGAGAAATATGGAAGAGTATAAAGTAGGGAATTGGCCAAGTCTGGATTGACAATGATTTTGTTCCAAAAATGGAGGGTGGCCTGGTAGATGAGTGATTGATTAGTGTAAGTGATGGGGAGGGGGAAAGGTATTGAAGTGAGAAAGGGATAGCGTAGTGATCTGTCCAGATGAGTGGGCGAGGCATGGGGCGGAGACTTGACCTGAAGTTCAGAACAATGTATCTAGGGTGTGTCCTGCAATGTGGGTCAGGTGTGAGATCAATTGTGACTGGCTGAGGGCTTCCAGATTGTCAGAGAGGGAGCGTCTCATGGGGACGGAGACATCAAACCAGATGTTGAAATCTCCTAACTTAGTGATTGCAGGGTGCTGGATCAGCGTGGGTGAGAGGGAGTCACAGAGAAAATCGGCAAAGTGTCAGTCATAGCCGGGTGGCCTATATTGGAGAAGGAAGCTGTTGGTGACTGAAGGGCTGAGGCAGAACTTAGCGAGGAAGGATTTGCATTTGGTGTCACCAGCAAGACTCTCCCTAGAAATTACTGACAGGTGTTGTTTGTGAAGAATGACTAGGCCCGCCGCTCTGCTGGGCCTTCAGTGTATGAGCAGGGAGTATCCGGGAGTAAGGCTTCATGTGCGATGGGGCTGCAATATTTGACAAACCAGGTTTCAGTGATGAATAGAAAGTCTGGGTTTTTTGTCGATTTGAGGGCAAAAATCTTATGTTCATTTTTGGAAACCAATCGGGCATTGATGAGTATGCAGGATAGAAGAAGAGGGTTTTGCTGTGAGGTAGGCATCAGGAGAAGGAGCTGCTTGTACATGGGGGTGGGAGGGGCATGTTTGAGTGGTTGTCAGGAGGTGATATTGATCAGGCAAGGGTGCTTCAGAGGGGACATGAAAAGGGCTAGGACAGGGTTGGGAGTGGGCGGGGAAGACTGCAGAGAGTAGGGTAAGTCTACAGACAGTGACCAGGGGAGGAGAAGGGGAGAGTATTGTGTAGCTGGCAGTATGCCCACAGTATGGTCTGCGCAGTTTGTGGGACGCTTTAGGGGCGCAGGGGTATGCAGTAGTGTAGGGGGTTTGCAGACGGTATTTCCAACATGTCTGAGTGTGCCCTAATAGCGTCACAGTGTTAAAGTTGAACTTAGAAGGTATTCCCAACATCATTGAGTGTGCACTAATAGCGTTACAGTGTTAAAGCTGAACTTAGAAGGAATTCCCAACATCATTGAGTGTGCCCTAATAGCGTCACTTTGTGAAAGTTGCATCTAGAAATTATGCCTAATAGCGTTACTGTGTTAAAGTTGAATGTATAAAATGTTCCCAACATCACTGAGTGTGCCCGAATAGCATCACTGTGCTAAAATTTGAACTTAGACAGTATTTCCAACATCATTGAGTTTGCCCTAATAGCGTCACTGTGCTAAAGTTTGAACTTAGAAGTTATTCCCAACATCATTGATTGTGCCCTAATAGCATCACAGTGTTAAATTTGAACTTAGAAGTTATTCCCAACACCACTGAGTGCGCCTTAATAGCGTCACTGTGTTGAAGTTGCATCTAGAAAGTGTGACTAATAGCGTCACTATGGTGCGGATAGAGACAACACCTGTTCACCATGTGGATGGAAAGGATGGAGTGGATGGAAAGGATGGAGTGGATGGAAAGGGTGGGGTGGATGGAATGGATAGAGTGGATGGAACGGATGGAATGGATGGAACGGATGGAGTGGATGAAACGGATGGAACAGATGGAAAAGGTGGATGGAGTGAATGCATAGGATAGAGTGAATGGAGTGGATGTAAAGGACTGAGTGGGTGGAGTGGAGGGAGTGGATATATCTCTCTATATCTCTGTATCTCCTGTATATGCTATGTATATGCTGTGTACCTGTATCCCCATGTTATCTGTATCACGTTTACCCCTTTCCATCCTGTCGCTTTATATAAGTATGCCGCTATGTACCCCGCCTGTCCTGCTCTCGTGCTTCGTCGCAGGCGCTTTACTGATAACCACCATATCACACTACTACGCTTACTCTCTCCTATACACCATCATTCAACTAGAACACAGCTATACTATGATACATTCGGCCTAGCTGTTTTCATACTAACATGACCCCACGAACACCTCATCATCTTAATAAAACACAGCTAGCTGAGCACATACTGGCTATCTTAGGCGTCTCCTCAGGCCTAACGCAGCCAGAACTCAGTCTGGGTGTCCACCCTCAAGACTGAACACATCCAACTGATTTCCTCAGCCCCCCACCTACCGCTAAGAAGCAGCTATCATGCAACAACCACACCAGCTGCACACATATCTGGCGCGCCCACGCACCATACGACACTCTCTCTCCCTACTGACTTGAACTACGGTTCCCGAGGGTGTTCAACCTACCAGCGCTTTGAGATCATACTAATTATACATAAGGCGCTATATAAATGCCAAGTAACATGACATAACATAAAATAACTTGAGCAGTAGGAGAAAATACCTAAATTTGAGATTCAACAGTACATGGAGGAACCCCTAAAGTTGAGATTCAACAGTAGATGGATAAATACCCACGTTTGAGATACATGAGCAGTGGGATAAAACACCAACATTTGAGATTCAACAGTACATGGAGAAATGCCTAAATTTTAGATACTTCAGCAGTGGGAGAAAATGCCTAAATCTGGGAATCAATGGTGCATGGAGAAATGTCTAAATATGAGATAGTTGAGCAGTGGGAACAAACGTCTAAATTTGAGATTCAGCAGCACATGGAGGAACGCCTAAATTTGAGATTCAACAGTGCATGGAGAAAACCCCTAATTTTGAGCTACTTGACAGGTGAGAGAAATACTTAATTTTGGGACAGCGCAGTGAATGGAAAGTTACTTACTAGCTGACTAACAAGATTGTGCTTCGTCATGTAAAGGCTTTAATGGAATACAGTAAATGCAGTAGACCACACCTAATTGGCTTTGCCAGCCTGGTTGCAGAGTATGAATACTCCTTTTGATCTGTTTCACGTAGAATGCATGCTCATCTGATTTTATCAGCTCATCGTGCCTTTGTCAGATATAAAGCACATGTATCCTTTCACTCTGTTTGCCCATTCCTTTCATTAAGGCTCTCATATTGTTTTTGGCTTCTCCAGCCTTGATATACAAGGTTTGTATCTCTTTCACTCCTTTGTATGCGGGTTGTGTGCCCGTTCTGTTACGTTCTCTCAGGCTCTCATACTGTTGTCGGTTTTTCAAGACTTGACATACAGTGTTTGCATCTCTTTCACTCCGTGTTATCTTGGACATGTGCCTTTTCCGTTATCTCATGCTCTCCAAACTTTGTTGGTTTCGGACACCTCATAAAGCAAAGTTTATAGTTCTCTCTGGCATTCCCACATTAAGAGCATTTGCTTCCTTGTTGGTATTCGTCTCAGTGGCAAAACACTTGCCGCGTGGAGCTCAGGGATCCGTGCTCCTTTCCTTCATTTGGGCGTGCCACCAGTGAGGACGGTTGTTTTCCCATCTCCACTCCTCTCTTGACAGGAGCCTCTTGCTTAGTCAGCACACCTGCCTGTCAGCCTGCAGCTAGCAGGTCTTGCTTCTCCTATACCACCAATGGTTCCATGGCTTGGTGTAGCTTCCCCCCTCCGGGATGTCATCTCTGGAGAGACTCACCTCTGTGAGCGGTTGCTCTCCTTCGTAGAAGTCTTTTCGCAATTCACAGCCCATTCCGTTTGTATACATGTCATCAGTATCAACAGAATTGTGTCGTTTTTCTTTGATTGTGACATTCAGATGATGTAAAAACAAATCAGTGATGTCCGAAAGGTTTAGAATTAATCTTAAACGTCTGGTAATTGCTCTGGCCAACCCTTCAGAATATCGTTCTTCACCAGCCATACCATTACAGAAATGGGAAAGACCATATGAAAATCAGGCTTGGTCCCACAATCAAAGGGACTGTCCGTCCCTTCTGCATGAGACAACAAGACTCCCCAGATATGTGTTGGCCTCATTGGATGGTATCAGTGAGGAGTAGCTTGGGTCTCTAGGCCCAGCAAGCATGGGACCCATGTCTGGGCCTACCTGTCCTATTCGGGTTAACAAATCAAAAACAAAGAGGTAATGGATAGAATGTTTAGAATAAATCTTAAACCTCTGGCAATTGCCCTCGGTAACCCTCCAGACCATCTGTTCAGCATTACCTAAAGATAAGAGAGTGCAAGAAACTTCTTTGTTGGTTATAGTCATAACGGGAGATACCAAAGTCTTTCCAACACCCATATAGGCAGAAAGGGTGTTAAAGACTGGGAATTCCTTACTAGAATGGGAGTCCTTGTCCCCAACTGCTGAGTCACTCGCAGTGTGGTCCTATTTGCCAAAACCCATATGGACGGTCTTACTTTGCTTGCTCACCTCCCTAGCCCCAAATGGGGTCTATCCTCTTGGGAGAATGGACAAATTGTCAGATTCATCACAAACCCCAAATCGCTGTTAGCCTGAAGATGCCTCACCTTGCAACCATAGTGAACATGTGCTACTGCTTTCACTCTATTGATGTTATGAGCAGATTTGAATGACTTGTGTCCAAACCTTCCACTAAAAGCAAAGCTTGTTGTCGTAGTGTGCAGGAATATGCAAAACAACCTTCCTAACCTGGGATGTCCAGCAGTAGTTACTTGCAAAGCAGAATCCCAGGTAATCAAAGGGTCATAAGGGTCCTGAGGTTTTCTACCACATACTTTAAAGTACAAGCCTGGGCTTCTCTGTTGGAAAAGTAACATACAACTTGATTCACCAACATTCATGACAACGTCCAGGTCAGCATAAGTGCATTCAGATGTAGTTAGTAGTCTGAAGAATTCAGCTTTAGCAATAGCAAGAACTACTGCATCATCTGAAAACAAGAGACGAGGGGTGTGCCAAGAGCCAAATTTGGGGACATCCTGCCTCACCATTTGAAGATAAATATTTATTTTGTTATTGTCTAAATTATCAATCTAACCTCCTGGTAATGCACAACGGTCTGGTATATTGCCCTGTTATGCTATACCTGACACCTTTCTTATGATTACTATTTAATGCTATAAGGCAGTTCAGTAAGTCATTAGGAATCCTGGTGTAACGCAAGACTTTCCAAAGTTCATTAAGATTTACCATGTTAAATGCTGTACTGGACCTAAGAATGCCAAAAATAACTTCTCTTTTCTGATCACTTTACGTTTGAAGATTAAGCAATTTTCGTTTCGGATTGGTCAGTACTACGGAAGTAGGTGGAATCCAAGATGGCAAGGAAAAAGTATCTCACATTGCTGCACCCAGGTCCATAATCTGGCATGCAAAATTCATTGAAACAATTTGTATGGGTGTCTGTAACAGTTTATAAATTACTTTAGGACTTTCTTGAATGTAAGAATGATTTCTGGTTTCGTCTGTGTCAGACTTGCAAGGAAAGATTTAATGGTGTTAAAACCTACTGTCAATAGTGCACGCCATATGAATGGGTCATGTTTGGCCAGAACAGGGTGAATGCAGTTGGGCCGGAGCCATTACCATCAGATTGCATTTAATTAAGCAACATAACCTGAGGAGGGGTGCGTTGAGTAATGCCTCCGGGGGGATAGTTATTTGCCAGAGTGAAATGAGGGCTTTAACGTAGCCCCGGGATCATTACCTGTAAGGTAATGCCCCCCTCCAAGGTTTCTATTGCTATTAGTACCCTGGCACGTTGTACCGGGGTACTAATAGCATTTTTTCACGAGTTGTGAAACGGCGTGGAAAACGTTCTGAAACTCGAGAAAAAAAGAAAAAATATGGCCGCCGGGGATTGCGTAGAAGGGACTACATTTAGTCCCTTCTCCCTTTCCATGGTGGCCATTACAAAAATAGAAAGAAATGTAAATAAACAAAATGGCCACCATAGAAAGGGAGAAGAAACTTTCCATGGCAGCCAGAGAAGAAAAGAAAATAACTCAGAGGGACTGATGCTCCCAATGGAGTGCAGCAGGTAAGTCTTTCCTGACCGGGTATTGACACAGCGAGGCAGGGGCGCGTTTTCAACAAAATTCCAGGGGTAGCGGAGTGACATCACACAACCCTTGACCTCTGATAACATCATAGGAAGGTTTGTAATTTCACCACGCCCACAAATGCCATCACAGGAAATTATGGCATATGACCTTCAGATGCGTCTAACACCCGTGTTTCCACCCAGAACATTCAAACACATACTATTATATTACTACCCATTCACCCACCAGTCACTCACTCATACACCTTCTCTTACATCCACTCTTACTGCATTCTTCACACAGCACACACACACACACAACATTCAAACACACACACTATCACATTTCTTCTCATTCACCCACCACTCACTGGCCCATAGCACAAACATACATCTGACACAAACTTCACACTGGCAAAATACCCATCACATTAAAATAACATTTAAAAGGCCTTCTTGCCTCTTTTTCTAGCTTTGGTCCATCACTCCAGGCCACCCTTGGCTCCTCCCTGCTGCTCGCAAACAGGAAACAGGAAGCTGGCAGATCTTCCTTGTTCCTGTATATGAGCCACGAGGAAGCCAGAGTAGAAGGACTTGGAGCTGAACGTGGCATGTGGCATGTTATGGTCAGCTCACCCTACTGAGCACTTCCTTCTCGCGCTGCAAGACCTGGACCAGCCTTCAACCTAATGGGTGAGGACTTGGCCTGGTGTGGCGGTCCCCCGCTACTCCAGTGCTCAGAAGCTTCTATTTAATTATTATAATTTTTTCTTTTTTTTTTTTTAAATCCAGGGTTAGCAAGGGAGACCACACGGGTAGCAAACCAGACCACAGGGGTCCCATCTCCAACCCCTGGCGACCTCCAAATGATGTCCGAGAGGCGAGGGGCAATCGGATTAATTGTTACAATTTGATTGACCCTCGCCAGGTACTAAATTGCTGTAAAAACTTCTCCCATAAAACACTCTAGGAGCTGAGCACTGGGTTTGTATATGTCATTAAAAGAAAGGGTTATTCTTGAGTATCTTAGGGTCACTATAATATACATATAAATGAGCAAAATGATCCATACAACTGGATCGCCTGGATGCTCAAAGCAAGGGGTTCACTATCCAAAACCCCCTGGCTCTGGCTTACCTGAAAGCATGTTGGTTTCCTTAAAGGGAAGATTCAAATAAATGTTCACATGCACTGAGCAGATATGTTTGCTTTTCCTTACGTGTCAAATGCCTACAAGATATTTGTGCATTCCTTACAGCAGGCCTGAAAGTGGGGATGTCTTTTAGTTACAATAATAATCTTTTCCCACACCTGTTTCCTGGTCTTTTTTCAGAACTATCCAGTGGAAAGGTTTTGGAACAACCCTCCTCTGCTATTTGAACAAGTGATTGAATTCATTGCTAGCTAGAAAACTCATGCGGCTAGCAGTCTCACTTAAATTTATTTCAATATTTTTTAGGCTTGGTGAAATGTTTGAGGAGTGAGCAAGCTCAGGAATTAACATGTTCCACTTGATACATTTCTTATGAATTCTGATCTCACGGTCATCAGAGCGCTACTCAGTAGAAAAGAAAGGACTTAGGAAGACTTTGAATGAATCTCCAATATCAAACAAAACTACCAGTGGATTATGATGACATTTATTAATCTTGAAGTTGATTACCTTATTCCAAGATTTAATGTTTATTAGATGTGAAGGTGATCTGAACAGCATCTTAAAGTTTGTAGACCATGCTTATACATAAGTTATAGAAGCACATGGACATCTCTGACGCGTTGTTTGTATACAGTGTTCAAAGCATGAGCTGGTAGGCCACCCTCACCATTTAAGAGATATTCCTCTATATTTAGGGATGCACCACCCAATTTTGCATTAAAGTCTCCCAGAAAACGGATGCATACGGGTTTACCAGTTTGAAGACCATAACTTCATGTAAAGTGTCTAGGTAAATGTTCAGTAGGGACAAGTTGTCTGTGGAAATGCAAATGCCTGTGCCCACCTTGTATACTAGAGTTGACAATTAATAAATTGCATGTATCACAATGTATTCCGTAGACTCATAGAACATTATCATTGACGAGTAATTCTTTACAGTTCCACAGTAGCTCGAAGATAGCTAAGCCCTAGGAGAATGTGGATATCTGATATCAGCAGAGTTATTGATGAATGATGTTGGGTTTTAAATCAGTGCTTAAAAATGTTAGATCATTGATGCAGAAGGAATTTGATAAAATCCAGCTAAACCTACGCTGGTTGTTATAGGGGAAACTGTGGAGGCTAATCTATTGCACTACAGGCCTTAAACACTGGGCTGCACAGACTAACCATCAAAGGAAATCTAAATGAACAATTTAACTGTTCTTTTTTTATTGAAAGTTTTCGCTTCCATTTACTACTCATATCCCTATTTATAATGTTAGCCTTTAGCTTTCCTTTTCCTTATGTTTCTTTTTTTATTTCCATTGGTCGGATGGACCTCATCATCGGGGGTTCTCATGAGTTTAGGGACAGCTACAAGGTTGGGATGCCTCTTCAAGTGGTTAGTGGGATTATTTTATGCAAAGGTGGGATCTGATGAGGGAAACAGGTGAGTGATCTAGTATGGAGGCTGATAATTGTCAAAAAATGAAAAAGAAAGAACAGAGATTAAAAATGCTTTTATTTGCTCCATCTGTACGAGGGTAGAGGTGTGTTTGTACCCATCGAGACCATATGCAACAAAAGCCATTCCTGACATGGGTTGATCATATGGCACTCCTATATCATATCACAAGCAGGTGTACTACAGATGAACAGGGCTTGGGTGGTCCATTGGCTCACGTAAGTCATTGCCTGTGGGATCTGAGTATTACAGAAATCTGGCCAAAGCCTGAAAAAACTATACGGAAATGTCAACCATGAGTAAGGTAAAAGGGTATTTTAGGGCTAAGGTGGAGGATACACTTTTTGAAAGAGCTGAAGAGATTCTGGCGTGTTTAGTTAATAAAAACAGCAGCCGGCTTGGATCCCGATCTCTTCTGGCTTCCCAACAGGAGAATGTGATCTCTTATCTCTAGGTTTGCGTAGTCTGATTTGCCTCTGCAAGCACTTCAGCAGCATGTGGAAATGAAGGAGGCTTACGACTCTCTGCTGTCTTGCAACCCCCTTAAATTATTTTACAAGCTGTGAAGTTTCTGGATAAGGCCTATTGTATGTGTGACAGGTCAGCACACAATCACAGAAGCTCATTCCCTCTTTTCCTGTATGGTAAGCCCTGTATATCATGTTGCCACTTCTCAACATTAGAACAGGTTCTGAATTATTGGGGAGCATTTGGTTTTTATGCACAGGGATGTCATTTAGAGGTTGCCAGAGGAAGCAGCTGCTAACCCTGGCTATCCCTTTAACACCCCTGGCACTACAATTGTAACCCCTGGCTTGAAGATCACAGACCCAGCTCAAAATGACTTGCCTCTGAAGCATGAGGCTGTGTATGAAGACACACACCAGGCCAAGCTAAAGCTGTTTGGACGCTTCTGATATGTAACTAATAAATTACACAATTCATGTCTGCTTCACCGGTTTTCCTCCTGCTTATAATATATATCCTGGATCCCAACAACCTAGGTAACTTTCGCCCCATCACCAATCTTCCTTCCTAGGTAAGATCATCAAAAAAGCTGTAGCCACACAACTTCAGCAAGACATCGTCAGCAACAATCGCTTCAAAACCTACCATTCCAGGTTCAGACCCAGATGTAGCACGGAGATAGCAACCATACAGGTGGTCAATGACACCCTCATCATCTGTGACAACGTCCACCCCTGCCTCCTAGTTTTACTCAACCTCTCAGGTGCGTTTGACACAGTAGACCACCAGGCGCTTACGGACTCCCTACATTGGCGCATGGGAATTAGCAACTTTGTCCTACGCTGGCTTAAGTCATACCGTGCCATCCTCCAGCAGTTTGTTTAGATGGACTCCTCTAGTTCACCAATGCTACCCGTCACATGTGTATTGCCACAGGGTTTTATCCTCTCCCCAGTGATCTTCAATCCATACAATCTATACATGGAGCTGCTGGGAGCCCTCTTAGCCACACAAAACATCCACATCCACCAATACGCCAATGACACACAGCTATACCTAAAGTTCGATTCCATCAAGGACATTTATAGGCTCAAAACCTGCCTCTAGCAGATCTAGTCTTGGATGTCCAGTACATAATTGAAGCTCAACCCCTCCAAAACTGAATTTCTACTTCTTACTAACACCACTGAACACCACTCCCAGACATACAGACCTGGTTATCAACTCTGAGTGGTTCACACCCAAGCTCATCTCATGCTCCAAGTCTCTCAGGTTCCACATCAACAAACACCTTTCCAGACACATACTGCTAAGAAAGCTCAGACAGCTTGGTATCAACCTCCCTCCTGTGGAAATACAAGCGCTTCCTCCCTGCGGACAGCTTTAGAGCCACTATTCAAACACTGTTCCTATCCCACCTGGATGCCAGCAATGCACCCCTAGAAGGCCATGCGTTTTCTCCCTTGTGCCTCTGAGAAGTGTCCTACATGCTGCAGCTTGTCTCATCGAGGTTCTACTTAGATACAATTGGATCGCCCTGGACCTCATCGACCTTCACTGGCTCCCACTGCATGCACAAATCACTTTCAAGTCTTACTGCATCATCTATACGGCAGTCGCCCTAAAGCCACCCAGCTACCTTGCAGAGAAACTCAGCATCTTCCATGGACAGGGCACCACCAGAAGCTAGTACATGGGCAGACATGAAATCGGCACTGCAAAAAGGAAAGGACTAGAAAACTAGCCTTCTTTGCCTATGCCCCAAGACTATGGAATCTCCTCCACATCAGCATCAGACTCGCCCCCACGCTCCTGCAATTCAGAAAATAAATCAAGACCCACCTCTTCAAGGAGTCTCTACTCCTCAACACCTAGGCCATAATGTCGCTCTTAACTCCACCTGACTCACTAGACACCAGCCGCTCCTCTCCGCCCCACCACCCGGTACAGCTGTACCTCACGTCTGTGTCCCTCTGTACCCTACCCTGGGCTGTATATCTGTTCTGTTGTTACCTCTGAAAAGCACAATCTTATGCATCTGTACAGTTGTAGACCTCTGTAAAGTTCTCTGTTTCTTCTCGCTGCTAGGTCCACGCTGAATGAATACCATAAAAATACGAAGAAGAAGAAGAAGAAGAAGAAGAAGAAGAAGAAGAAGAAGAAGAAGAAGAACAACAACAACAACAACAACAACAACAACAACAACAACCTGGGCTGCTTCGTTCTTGCAGTTGTACTTTTGTCCCAGTAATGCTGAATACACGTGGATTCCATAAATCGTACAAGGAGACAACTTTTAAACATTTTAATTTTCTTTTATTAATGAAAAACGACTTTTCATTCATTTAAATGTTTTACTAGAAGGCACTAGTGTGAGCATTTACATTGAACACTTACGAACTGACTGTCGAAAATAGATTGGCCTGAAGTGATGCAATTCCTAAGAACATCTCCTTCACCAATAATAAACAGAAATTACACAGGCTGTGCAAAGGAAATCTGGATGCACACATTCAGATGCCATATTTCATGCTTTTTGCACATTTTCCTCAAATAGAGGGGCACTCCTGTACCTTTTAATATGCATCCCAAATTCATAACAATGGATGACAGGGTAATTTCTGAATTTTAGATGCATTTGTTTTTAAGTTGGGCGGCAAAGCTTTAACCTGCTGCTTTCCACTTGCATTTCTCTCTTCCAAACAGGGATACAAATGTTTTTTTTTTTTTGTGTTGACATTTCGCAATTAGAGAACTTGTACTCACTTTGCAAAGAGTTCAAAGCACACACAGTGGTGCTGAGAACCTGTCATGTATTAGTATCAGGACCGTGCTCCTAACACTAGTGTATGGAAGGTGCCTGGCCAGAGCATAGCTCACACTGAAGACCACCGCCCCCACACTCAGTGATGCAATGGACACCTTAATGGATGTCTCAAAGTTGTGTAAGTAAAAGAAGCACATCCTATACGCTTTTTTTATTGGCATTACTTTTTGAGAATTGTCCGGTAATCTCACATTTTCTACATATGAAACAAACGGAAGTTTGAGGTGATGAAGTTGCTGGGGAGCACTGCTTTTTTATTTTTAATACACTGTGGGAGAGGAACCAGGTATTTTCAGACGGATTAAAAACAGCCCTACAAATAAAGGGCAGTTGTGTTGATTTGCAGAACTCTCAAAATTGAGGAAATAAGTTAAATTGTACTGATTGAAGAATCTACTCTGACACGTTCCAAAGTGCAAATGGATGATCAGGGACGTCATTTCCCCAGAATTCCAGGGGTAGCGGAAGTGACATCACACAACCATTGACATTTGATGACATCACGGGAAGTGATGTAATTTGACCTCACCCCAAGTGACATCAGATGAAGTGATGGCACATGCCCTTTCACCACTTTACAAAACAGGCAGTGGCATGACGTAGCATTGTTCCTCAGTACACTAAGAAAAATATGGTTACGATATCACTTTAATGTGATTTACATTTCATCACCATATGTGGCGTTAATATCAGTGTGTATAGGCCCATATTAACAAATTACTGTGAATGTAAACAGACGTCCAACACAACAACCTGGACTGTTGAACATCACTCGGGCTAAGCTGTAAACAGACTGAACATCTTGAAGAGGCCTAAACCCCAAAGCACAGACATCCGCTGCCTGCCAAGAGTCTAGCACAGACTGGAAACAGCAACTGACCGACACAAGTCCAACCAGAAAAACAATGGGTTGCCCAGAGCGTACCAGTGATTATGAATGATTTGAAACCTTCCAGCCATCATCTTTATTTTTGGCTTATTAAGTAACCCACAGTTGTTTGTTGGTACATGGGAGATAGAGGGAAACAATGTGTTGCAGGTCACAGTAATAGATTTTTAAAAAATGTTTTAAATATGAACAGCAGCAGCAGCAGCATGACAACACCCCTGGAAAAGGCTAATTTCATTATTTTCTTTGGTCCTTTATATCTTGCTTAATGCCAGATTCCTCCAGCTTCTAAGCACTGGAACAGGAACTGAACCCATGTTACACTGCATCCTCTTGTTGCCAAAGCAAGTGCATTGCCCCTGAGCTATCCCTCCAGTCCAAACGTTTATTTTTTTGGGTTGAGGAAGCAACAGATGGTTTACTTCAAAGGCGCAGGGCAGCTTCATGTAAATTAATTATCTCACCTTGCATCTATCTACAGTGTGCCTGTGATGCAGGTCTGGCAGATCTGGGTCAGATTACCTAGTGCCCAGGCAGCATTGGTGGCGGAAGGCACTGGGGCACACCTCTCTCATCACAGGCCCAGTGGCTCACTGCATATGCACAGCATTCAATGAGAAACACTGATGAGATGTGCGTTCATGCTGTGCTGTCACTGAGTACTGCAGGCGGCTCTTACCCATTCCCAGCTAGCTAGACCTAGTCCCCATAGCCTTCCTCTTGCTACAGTACTGGGGATGATCTGCACAGACAGCCCTGCCTCTGAACCCAACCATTCAGCATTCTTCACTAATGGACTGTTACACTCACCTGGTATCCACGGGGGCGCCCTTATGGCCTGGTTGCCGGATTCACCCTGGACGTTCCCAATTCGGGACGATGTCTTCTAGGGCGGACGGGCCTGAAAACACAGAAGGACTGGATTTAGGAACATATTTCGTTTCCTACCACCAGCCCCTTGGACTCGGCCTGATGGCCTCTTCCTCACCTTGTTATGATGTCTGCCGTGCTCTCCATCCTGCCTTCTGTGCAGGGGTGCGTAGTTTTCTGCGAGGTGAAGATAACTTCACTGGTGCTAACCCATTCAAGTGTCTTAAAGGAGGTAAGTCTGGTTATAGCAGTCTTTAAATGTCTTTTCTTTCCTTTCTTGCTATTAATGTCTTTTCTTATTTGTTTCCCTTAGGTGTAAGGAGGTTCGGTGGGTGCGCTGCTTGGATCAGGCTCCTGCCGGGATTATGGATGCAGGAGCGTATGATGGATGGTAGGTTAAGCGCGAAGTGCGGCGCGGTAATGTCTTTTCTTGCTTACCTGTATTCTTTATTCCTTTTCAGGTCGCGATGGTCTTTCTGGGCGTGTGAAGATTTTCGGAGCAGAACCAGCCAAGAAATGCCCAGCCAGCGGAGGATTTTGTGATTACTGCTGTGAATGCCGTAAGTAACCTGTTTAACATTGTCCTACTTTCTCTCTCCCTCCAGGTGCTTCGTTCCGGTGCGTGCGTGGTGTCCTGATGATGCTGCCAACTGGATGGAAGACCGCGAGCAGCAGGAACCGACGGATGGAAAGCTGCAGGTAAGCAGAGACTGCTAATGATGTTCTTTCGTCTCCTCTGCAGGTACGCTATTCCAGGATCGCCGGGTGCTGGTCTCTGAACATGATGAGCGTCACGCCGCTTGCTGCAGAATCACACGAAGCACGTTCTGTAGCTTGGGTGTGTTTTATATAGCCTCCCTGTAAAGTAGTCCAGGTAAAGTAGTCTGGGCTACCACACCTTAAAACACTGCACCGCACAGTCTGGTTCTTAGGAACTATACTGTGTGGGTGCCTCCATGTTGGCTGCAGGCCTTCGCAGAAAAATTAGTCCCTTCAAGTCCCATTCTGAACATGAGACTGGCACCAAAGGCGCCAGGACTGACTCCAGGAGAGTCTATGATGATGATATAAGGCCCTTGGGGCCCCAAATGAACCACGGGTCCTAACCCCATCTGGCATGTGACCATGCCAGTGGGGTTCTGGGTCACGGGTCGTGACATGGACTGCCATGACTGTTAGTGATGGTGGCTTCATGGTTTTTCCTGCACCACTGTTATTTCTCCAGCTAACAAGATCTAAATTCCAAGTGAAAAAAGCTGTGGCGCATTTAGCATATGTCACATGACAAGTGTACTTGCAATATGAGGCTATTGCTTCTCCATTATTGTATCGTGTTGTTTTATTGTAAAGCGCTTTGGAGTAAAGCGCTATATAAAATTAATAAACATAACATAACATAACATATGGGGGCAATCCTTGACCATGTAAGGCTGAATTGATGATATCAGGGAATTAGATGGGCAC
Source organism: Ambystoma mexicanum (assembly GCF_040938575.1). NCBI lineage: Eukaryota > Metazoa > Chordata > Amphibia > Caudata > Ambystomatidae > Ambystoma > Ambystoma mexicanum. Next base: position 1,062,016,694 of record NC_090921.1, on the reverse strand, counting down.
TTGAGGTGCACTTTGTATATTATATCATAGCATGTGTAGGCAAGACTTTCACGTTGACATGCTGTACCTGACATATATGACTATATATTGCATATGGGGATCTGCCTAGTCCTGTGAGGTTGCCACAATAGTATATGGGCATATGAAGCTGTGCTGTGCATATGATGGCAGTGCATGGCTATATGAGGCTATTTATATCAAATGATGGATGTCATTACCATATGAGGCAGTGCCTAGAAACACTGTTACCTGGATGTATATTGATGTGCATCAGGGGCGTTGCTAGGGGGGGGCTAAGGGGGCTATAGCCCCTGATCTTTTGGTTGTAGCCCCGGATAGAATCTCAGGAGCTAAAGCCAAAAGACTAGCTAGCCCCCAGTCCCAACAGTTCTGACATCAGCGTAGCCCCGGGTCTTTTCCAGACCTAGCAACTCCCCTGATGTGCATACCAGTTTATGGAAGAATATGGCTATATGGGGCTGTGCATTTTGGCAGCACTGGGGCATGTGAGACTGCATTAAGCATTAGATGACAATACGTGACATGCAATGCTATAACTGCCATCTATTGGCAGACGTTTGCCATTGACGACTGTATAGATATGACATTGTTCCCTTTGTCTATGATTCCGTGGCAAGGTGTGTCCCTGGCATATCATGGCTGCACCCATGGCATAGCAGAGCGTCACACTATTCAATATATTGTTGGTAGCTAAAAGAGTCGGTTGGCTGCTTTAGTATATATTTTATGCGTATAGTTTTCTTACATTATTGGTGCCACTTGCGTTGACATCATGAGAGTCAAAGGTCACATGATATTGATTCTGGTGATGTCATTGGGCGTATGATGTCACTTCCATTGCCACTTGCACTTTGGTGAAACAACGCCTCTGGCACTCAGTGATATTTTACAATTATCTCCATCCTCTCAATGCCTGCAGAATGTATCTATATGCGTTTGTTAACAGTTTGTCCTCATATATTTTGAGCAAGTGTTTTTGCATGTATTCTGTTTTTGTCTTCTTTTATTGGCTGAAGTGACTACTACATTTTGAGGATGACAGATCACATCTATAGCTTTTTTATTTACTTCACCAGCTATTGCAAACTAGAGAGCATAAAAAACAGGATAATCGAGTCACAGAATCCGAATCAAGGGAGACGAAATTTAAATATGTTCATGGAAAATAATTAGCAGAGTTAAATATAGAGCAGCATGTCCACTGCAGAAACAATACACCTTTAATCTGGTGCTGTTGCAGGAGAGGTCATTCAAGGAAAATGCATTTTGCTCATATGGGACAAATGCAGCTGCTGCATAGCGGCTTCCTACATCAGCTAAATATACAGCAATCTTAGCCCTGAATAACTGTGTTCCAATTAAGAAATCCGATAAAGAATGATCTCGAAGGGTGAAAATTATTTCATAGTTGCAACAGTTTATGCACCAAACACAAACAATTCACGTTTTTGTATTAATCCAGTTTGAACGTGTATTGTCAAAGTGGCAGTCATGGTGTTTGTTAGTCAGGAATTTCATCGTAGCATGTAACCTTGTTAAAGAATTAACATCCAGGTGTAAAAGTACTGATACCAAGAAGACTTGGCAGGCCATGAGTCCACCTACGACAGACATTTGTCACTTTGATGGTCGGAGGTTTGATTGTCCTAAAGAAAAGGAATGTACCCATCAAATGTACTCACATATTGATCTTAAACCTCCTGAGATATTGCAACAGCTTCTGACATAAACATTCATCCTATGATTATGTCTTACCACTGCACCATAACATGCACTGTCGATATTGATAGGGTATCCACAAAAGATTTCTGTGGGACCAACAGAAGATTTGCGGATGTTCAGACAGTGAATATTACTAAATTAGCAATCAGTGAATTTATAATCATAAAGTAAGGTGCATCCATCCCATACGTAATAGTGGAAGTACCAGAGGTATTTACCTGAGGATGCCTTCCAAGTTTCAGCAACAACTTGAATTATTTTTTTCCGAAGTGCCAGTTTTTTCAAAGGATTTCCCCAACAGGCCCCTTTCACTGAACGGCAGCCTGTCGGAGAAGACTGCATAAAAGGGTCTTGCGCCACGCCGGCAGCAGAGGTAAGGAGGGGATTTGGGGAGCGGGAATGTGTGTGTGTGCATGTATTTATGTATGTATGTATGTGTGTGAGGTGCATATACAAATTTTAAGAATTCAGAACGGCGGGGCAGGGAAACAACATAGAGCCTTTTTTGTCTGTTTCTTCTGTATTTGGCCATGTTCATAACATTTAAGCAATTAACCCTGAAGGGCAGCAGCTTTACCGGGTCAGTTCCAATAATGTCCCCATCGAGAATGGTTTAATATTATTAGCATCCTGGGCTGCTTTTCTGGGATACCCATAACTGTTTTTGTTTGGTTGACAAAGGGCGTTGTCCCTTGGTTGGTTCCACTTGTCCTTCATACTGGACAGTTGTGTGCTGCAATCATTGCATAGAGGCCAGCATTGTGCCAGTTTGTCTTCATGTCTTATGTGGCAGGGTAAGTGTGGACAATGCTTTCCCCAGATCCTCTATGCAGTCCCATATTTGACATTTGACTGCCTCTGGCACTTTCTGGGACCTTTCTTCACACGCCTTATCTATCCGCTGTCACTTCCTTCACAAGGATCTCAAGCCATTGTACAGGTAAACCTTTCCTGCACATCATCTGCTTCACCACTGACTCTCCTGCTCTTTCAGGGCTGACAGTGCTGCGTGGGTTGATGTCTCTTGCCCTTTTTGTTTGGCCAACTGCACTCTCCAGCACCCTGTGCTCTTCAGCACGCAAGGCAGCAGGGCACTCTAGGGCGCTGCTGGATTGCCCTGTGTTCCCTCAGCACGTTGCGCTTAGTTTGCAACTTCCGAGTGATGGATGATGTCTTCAGAGGAGAATGGGTGATATCTCATCTTTATTGAAAGTTTGCAGCCTGTTGTGTTTGCACTTCAAATGTGTGTGTCTCTCATTTCAGTCATGATTATGTTTGATACCTGCCACGTTGTGATTTCCAATGTTGAAGATTGTCTAACTTTGCAATGCAAAGGTTTTGTTTGTTACATATGGCCCAAAGTTTCTTTTTCAAGAGTGTTTGGGAAATAGAATTCATTCCTTTTAATTTATTAATGTCTAACCCTGAGCAGGTTTTATACCATTTTTACTTTTAGGTGATAAACATCGCTGAAGCTGCTGCTGAAATGTTGATGCTCCTTTTTCTTTTTTCCTTGTAGGGGAAAAAATGTGCCTTTCCTGTCCTGTGCATTCTGCAAACTGTGGCTTTTGAACAATGCAGCAAACACACTAGTGCGTGCCCGATCCTTAATTGTATTACTTCAGAGATCTATAGTACGGCATTGAGTACATGTATACGCATGCATGCCTTCCTACTGACGTTTTATACATTAGAAAAAATATTTCTTTTTTTAACGAAAGTAATTTTTACAAGAGAAATGTTTGTAAAAAATGTTTTTTTTATTATATCAATCCCTTTTACGTATTCTCAACCGAAAGCTGTTGCATCTAAGGAGTTATGGCAGGAGTAATGATTACTGGATTTAATTAATTTGTAAGATTGCTAATTATTGGATGTAATTCATTAATTGCCAGAGCTTTTACTAAGATTAATGACCTGAAAAAATGCAAAGAAAAAAAATCAAAGACAGATTAGAAGCAGCGTGATTTCCTCTGTGTCCTGAATAGAATTTTGCACAGGGAATAAACACCAGCACTGAAAATATCAGCAGCACTGCCCAGGGAAATACTAAGGAAATTGGGATTTCAGCATCAAGTGTGTACATCCTCCAGGCATGCGGGAGACACAGGAATGTTGCCCCGCTTACACTCAGTGGCTAAAGGGAGCACCCAAATGTGCTCAGTAATGTATGCTTTGGGGTGACCACCTTCTCTCATTGGTCATTGGCAGTAAGTGTCAAAGGATGTAGATCACAAGCTCATGTCTAGGCTATCTCTATGCATAGGAAAGGTTATCCTTACAGCATCTGATGCTCCGGCACACTGGGGTGTGGATGCTAAAGGAGATCTCTAAAGCGAGGGGGAAACCAGGCTTAAAGGGGCAGCTTAGAAAATGTCTTTGGTTGCACATAAAGTCCTCATGCATTCACATACGATGAAGTAGAAACATGTGTCAGGAAGTTCCACCCATTTGATACGACTTCCAATGCTTACAGAAGAAGCATGGAGATGAAAAGATCCACTAATTAATATTAAAAACATACCTTGTGCGGTTTCCATATAGCTCCGTATGCTCGCAGGGATTAGTGTTTCACAAGTGTGCAATGTGAGCTGACGACACGGGCCAATTGTTTAATGGTTTGTACTGAGATATATCCACATACAAGGTCACTAATCAGAACTGAGCGAAATGTCCAGTTTCTTGCAATGCTTCGTCAGAGATGTTAGCCTTGATATAGTTTTGAAAGGGTAAACCGATGTGCTGTGAACATATTTGATTCATTAGAAAATATGTCAGCGTTAACATTGTAATGACATCAGGGAAAAGGTTGCTTTCCTGGTGGGAATAACATGGTGATAGTAACAGGGTGAAAACGTGTAGAGCTTCGAAGGCCATGGAGAGTGGAAGGACTGGGAAAACATTGCAAGCAATTACACTCTTCTAAAGTTTTCAGAATGTGACAAGAACTGATTAGGCCATTAAATTTGCATTTGCAGATTTTTGCGAAGGATTTCGCTGATGGCGAATTTGCAGCCATTTCACATGTCTGCCCATTTTCTTCTCTTCTCGGGTCAAAGCCAACAAGTCTGAATCAGTTTGAGCACCGCCTCAGTAAAGAATGTCAAGGGCCACATTAAGAGTTTGGAGGTATTTCCTTGGAAAATACCACCAAACTCACGTACTGTTACCACGGTAGGCATGTAGGAACTGGAAGTTTTGCATGAGTTAACGTCATGCAGACCCTTAGTTTAGTCACTCCCCATTTAGGAGTCCATTGGACTCCGAGGCGGTTGAATATTGCTGCATGCAGTCATAAATTAAACTCTAACTTGCGTGGTGCAGTTCCAATTGCAGTTCCTGACCTTGTGATTTTCTGAGGTAAATATGGGGCATTCGTCTGAGAAAGCCAACCTGATTTGCGATATTCAACAACCCCAAGGTGACCCCCAAAGAAGACACCCACCCTAGTGGAAAACCCTGAAGCAAAATCGCTTCCAGATATGGTGAGGAGATGGAGTTCATTACAGACTGCAGGAGAGTATTTTCTTTATTGCTGCTACTTGCTGGAAGAGGGGCTAACTCGGTAAACACTTTGTAACCAAGCAGAGCGGTGCAGAGTGTGTCAAGTGTTTTGTCTGTTACAGACTGCAGGAGAGTCTGTTCTTTGTTGCTGTTACTTGCTGGAGAAGGGGCCAACTCGATAAACACTCCGTTCCCAAGCGGAGCGGTGTGGAGTGTGTTCAGTGTTTTGTCCATTACAGACTGCGGAAGAGTATGTTCATTGTTGCTGCTACTTGCTAGAGGAGGGGCCAAATCGATAAACACTTCGTACCCAAGCAGAGCGGTGCAGAGTGTGTCAATGATTTTTGTTCTGTGCTTCTGGGCTCTGGCAGAAGCAGCACTTTGGAAAGACGCATACATAAGGCAGCTGATGACCAAGCTGATGATCAAGTATGGACCCCGGTAGCTCGGCGACTCTACGAATCACTGCTGCAAGTAAGCTCCGTTTGGAGACGCTATTTGACTCTTGGCATTGAAAACATTGAAAACTGCCTTTGCTAATAACGAACAGTAGGAGCTGTTTGACAGCTGTCTATGGTCTTTGCTCCGCTAAGCTCCAGTTCAAGCTCTAGCTTGATTTAACATTACTTTCGGCCGTAGATTGACATCGGACCATCAGCGGGACAGCTGTTGCTGATTACAACGTGGCTAATTACAGCGCAAATTAAGCAAGCATTCCGGTGGTGACTGCAGGGTCATCGATACCCTTTGAGCCACTGGCAAGCTATTTCTTAATTTCTTCACGTTGCTCTTCTTGTTAAAGTCTCCTAAATAAGGTCAAATTGTCTGAGGCACCGTTTGGATGCCTAGCAAGTACTCCTTGAGAAGTGAAACTTTGAAAGACGACCTTAGGGCACCAGAGATGAATGTACCCACACAGACTGCTGTGATCTGTGCTCAGGCATGCCAGGGTTGGCCCGGGACAATTACTGATTTGAATGGACTGGAGGTTTGTTGTGGGGTCAGAGTATTAGATCTGCCCTCTGAAGAATATAGCCTGATACAACCCCCTGATTCACCTCTACAAATCTGCCCTTTGAGGGACTTATTCAAAAGTACTCTGGAATGGAATTTACACTCTCAACGTCATCAATTAAAAGAATTATACCAAATCTTGGCCGAAGGAAAAGAGCATGCAGCCTTAGAGAGGTGGATGCCATGGTCTCCACTCCTATTAGACCACTGGGGCACCATAAGGGGGTCTTGTTAAATCAAAATAAAGTATTTGCTGATGGTGTGGGAGACAAATACAGCAACAGAGGCAGTGATTATCAGAGGAGCCACTACTCAGAGCACAGATGTTCCACATCCCGGGAACAGTGAAGGCCCATTTTACTCTCCATTGACGTCGTTGAGTTTTATCCTAAACTCAGCGGTCAACATCTTAGAACTCCTGAAGAGTGAAGTCCAAACGCACACAGGCATCATCCTGGAAATGTCAAAAGAACTGGGCTGCTGTGATATCTCTATGGTGGGGCTAAGAGAAGTAATTAACACCTCTCTGATGGGATTATTTAAGACTATAATCTCCTCACATAACAATTGGTGCTAGCCATGGGGTCATTCAACGAAAACCTGTGTAATCTCAACACTGTGCTGGGTGTAATCAGAGGCGAAATTAAAGACTTAAAAGACATCAATGTTGCCAGGATGTCTGAAAACAACAAAAATCCCCTGGTTTTGGGGACACAGATTGATGATCTCTCAATGGACGATACACCTCTCTCCCAATCTGTGCTGGAGGAGTTTGTCAGGCTCACAGAGATTGTGGAAGACAACCCTGCGAGACACCGGAACAAATAAAATCAACAGAACAGCCTCCGAGCATTTTAATCACTGGGGCGAATGAGGAAGTAAAAAACAAGAAGAAGAGAGGAAAGAAAAAAAAGTAAAATGTTTACAGCCTTCAACAGAAACTGCAGATATAATAATCCCTGAAAAGAACAAGTGCCATATCCAAGGAAAAATTAACAAAAGGGCGAAGGAAAAACTTTTGCAATGCTCTAAATAAAGTCAGTGGCCCTCATTACAAGTCAGGCGGTGGACCATGGTGCTATTAGCACCATGGTCCATGGCGGATTCCGCCATGGTGGATGGTGGAATTACCGCCCCATTCCAAGGTGAGTGGGGCAGTAATTCCCCATTCAACATTTGCCCTTCCCCATTCCCATTTTTGCCCCATAGGGCATAATGGGGATGGGGAAGGCGCTAATTACTGCACCGTAAATTACGGTGCCGTAATTAGCACCAAGGTCGCTTAGCGCCTTGGACTTTAACGCCTGCAAAAAGCAGGTGTTAAAGTGTGAATCAGGCGTTAAGGGTTAATGGCGCCGACGGCGCCGTTAAACCCTTAACGCCTGACTTGTAATGAGGGCCAGTGTCAATAAAACCAAGGAGACACATATGGGAAGGCAAAATAGAAAGAAGTCATTCTGTCAACAGAATGACTTGTAAAATGAGCCAGGGATTATCTGTGAGGTAGGAGCCCAAGGACAATTGGCTTACAAACGAGCAGTCTTTGTCCCAGGAGTCAAGTTCACTACGCCCGGCTCCGACATTTTGCAGGAAAACTAAGAACCCGCCCAATGATTCAAAGAATTAAGTGCAAAAGGGGAAGCTGACATCTGCAAAGCAAGGGGACTGCCTCTGGTTCCCCAAACTCACTGTGTCCCCCCCTCAATACCCAAACGATGCCGGATGACTCGCCAATAAAGGAGGAGAATGAATCAGCGGCTTTTCCATCAGACCAGGATGAGTCAGTAAAGATTGTTGGAAGGCTTGAAGTCTCTAAACCTTTTGCCAAACCACAAGCTTGGTTAAAACAGCTTAATATAAAGGAACGAGGAAGAGTACTAAACCGTAGTGTAATACTGTCAATAATGAAAGAAATTCTTTACTTATATTTGTTCTCGACACATGAAATTGAGAACATATGTTTGACCTACAAAGAAGCTACATATATAGCAGAGATGACTCTGAAAACAAGGATGGGTCCCATGGCAGTTATGGACTGTGCGACTGATTTCACGAATTGGGCATAGAAGTAGCTGGGCAGTAATGGGCAACCTAGTCCCTAGAGTGACTTGGTCAAACAGGAGGGTTTGCCCAATATTGGACTATTTATCGGTATCCCCAGAACTATACAATTGGTGTGAAAGCCTGACCATTAAAGAAATGGACTCTAGTGACCACAACCAGCTAATAGCATCCTTTGGTTTCGATCTGCTGGAAATAAGAAGTCGTACGAGTGTGGATCTAGTAGTAAATATGCTAACTATTAGGATTGCTAAGTTTGAGATGGAGGGGAAAGGTCGCAACAAAAAATTGCAAGAAGTAGTTGAGTTGGGCCCAAACTTGAATCAAGTGAAATTATATAGACCAGATTGTTTTGTGAAAATTCTATGGGATTTGGAAAAACATCGGCCAATGAAGGGATGCCCTCAAATCCCACAGAGTCACAATTACGGTGCAGAGACTGCATTGAGAAAGAAAGAGCTGAGAAAGGCAATTAGCCAGTTAGATAAGCAGACTTTACTGAGTTCGATATTGGTGAAGAAAAAAAAGAACTTAATAATGTCTATAAAACTTGGTCGAGATCAAAGAAATTCAAGAGGAATTTGGAAAATGGCCATGCTATGTTGATAGCAGTGCATGCCAGTAATTCCAGAAACTTCTGGGCTGTAATTAATGGTTAGAAGCACTTGCAAGGGATCTTGCATTGTAACACAGTATCAGAGGGGGATTAGGTAAGCTTTTTGGGCTTGGAGCTCAGTGAAAAAAAGCAATAGAGAGCATTAAGTATGATGTCCAGTGGGATCTCCAGTTGTTGCATGAAGCTATTGGGAATTTGATAGAAAAAGCATCTAACTCTAGAGGGGGTGGGCCGAATGGCCTCACAACTATGATTCTAAAGGATGACATGCCCACATGGTCCCACATTGTGTTAAAACTCTTCAAAGTGATAATTAGATCAAGAAAATGCCCTGTTATGTTGTGTTAATCGCATTTGTAAAGCGCACGTACGCCGAAGTATCTTGGCGCTGAGGAGGAAAGAAGTAGTCCAGGAATGAAAGACTAGCTAACATAACTGTTAAAACAAATATGTTTTTAATAGGCGATGAAAGGCAAGACAATTGTTTGCTGCACAGAGTGTCAAAGGTAGTAAATTCCACAGCTTAGCGGCCGCTACTGAGAAAGAGCGACCACCCACCCGCTCAAAGTGGTAGCAGGGGATCGGGAGGAGACAGGCATCCTTAGAATGCTGCACACGGGATGGCACAGAGGGACAAAACTTATCCTGTAGATATTCTGCTCCTGAGCCATAGAAAGAGCGATTAACTATTACCAATGACTTAAATTGGACCCGTTGGAGAATGGGAAGCCAATGAAGTGAGCGGAGAACAGGTGAGCACCATAAGGCGTGCCTGAACAGATGCCAGCTGCATAATTCTGAAGAAGCTGCAGACGATGGAGTAGGTACAGGGGTTGGGCCAAAAAGAGGGAATTACAATAGTCTAATCGACTAAGAATCAGAGAGGCTGTTACAACGGGCCTAAGCCGGATTGGGAGGAACAGCAGAACTTAACAAAGGACTTTCAGTTGAAAGAACTCAGCCCTACAAATGGCCCCAACCTGAGGACCCATAGATAGGGAGGCCGAGAATATAAACCCCAGGTTTTTTATATCAGTGACTGGCATGGGGCAAGGGCCCAGCTCTATGTGCCAAAAGGCTGCAGACCAGGTCGGAAAGGAGGAGGAAGAAACAGAATTGGGACCATGAGGGGGTTACAGCACCAGGACCTCCATCTTGTCCCCATTAAATTTCAACCAATTGTCACCCATCCGGTCCCCCATAGCTAACAGGCAACCCCTAAACTGAGACGCTATGTCCGGCTGAATAGAGTGAAGCCGGACAATGATTTGAGTATCATCAGCATAGGAGTAACACCAGAAGCGGTGGGAGCGGATGAGCAATACAAAATGCTCAATATAGATGTTGAAAAGTGCTGGGGACAAGGCGGAGCCCTGGAGGACCCCACACCACAAAGAAGAAGCTGCAGAGAGAAAAGAAGAGAGTGCTAATGTCTGGCTACGGTCGGTCAAAAAAGAGGCAAACCAGGCCAGAACCTGACCGAGAGGCCAGCCAGTGCCAGGCGATCAAGTAACACCTGATCGTCGACTGTATCGAACATGGCCGATAAATCCAACAAAATCAGGGCACCCACCCCGCCTTTATCGACCAGCAGGGAGAGATCATTATGCACTGACACCAGCACACTTTCCGTGCCTCTATCAGGGTGAAAAAGAGATTGGAACAAATTTAAGAAAGATGTGTGTTCCAGGAAAGAAGTAAGAAGAGGTGAGACCAAGGACTCTAACAGCTTCTTCATAAAGATTGGCAGAAGCGAGATAGGATGAAAATGTGCGGGTACAGAAGGATCAAGGGAAGGTTTCTTCAAGAGGGGATTACTATAGCTTGTTTAAGCTCTATGGGAATAGAGCCAGTGCAGCAAGAATCATTGACTGCTTCTATCAACCAGATGAAGATATATGGGACAATTTCCTTTAGGGTTCCCAGGGGAATCGCATCAGAGGGCGATGCAGATTTTAGCCGTCTAATGGCTAGCTCCACCTCCTGAGTGGAAAACGTAGGAAACACAGACCATTTGTGTTCATACAAGGGAGTAGGAGCCTCCCGCCCATCGGGGGTAAGGGGTGGGGAGGGCAAGATAGGCTGATCTGCTCACATATAAGTTTGACTTTATTAATGAAAAAACCAGCTACATCATGACAGAAGGCCTGAGAATGAGTAACATTAGATCCGGTTGCGGGGTTGGGGGGTAGAGTGACCGTACCACAGAGAATTATATATGATATGGCATTTATAACGTGCCTATACACAAGTGTTTCAACAGCTCTCTAGGCTGTTTGAGGGCGTTTTTTCGACCTTATGAGTATAAAAGGTGCTTTGAGCCACGTGGATTGCAAGATGGTAAGATTTGCAAGTCAGGGCAAAAGCGATTTTATCACAGGCGGAGTAGGTGCGCCGCCATTTCTGCTCAGCCTGCTGTTTCACAATCCGTAAGACGCTTAACTCATCAGTGAACCAGGGCTGAGAGGGGCGACCAATCTACTTACTAAGTGTGAGTGAGAGGGGCTAATGTATCAGCCGCTGAGTCCTGGAAACAGGCCATAATAGTTCCCTTCTATAAGAAAGGGGATAGGGCGGATCCAATCAACTACTGACCTATCACCCTACTAGATGTAGAGAGGCAGAGGTGCATGTTAGCCCCCTGCTTCTTCAACATCTATTTGGCTGACTCGGCAGATAGCCTTGTATCAAAGGCTCTAGTGAGTCCCAAGATTGGAGATAGCGCCATTAGCTGGATGGCCTATGCGATGATGTGGTGCTTTTAGACCACACGCTGGTGGGCATCCAGAGAATGATGTTAGGGTTCCAGGAATATGCTGAGCGGAACAATCTCACTTCTCACTTCTCCCGTTGATAACATTCTACAAAGGGAAGGTAGAGCCAGTTCTTCTTAATGGCATGGAAATCGTACCCAAAGCCTGGAAAATAAACTGGACCTCTATTGAAGGTCGTAATTGGAAGATAACGTTCACCCTCCTAATGCCACTTTCTGTAGCTCGTCTGCAATATGAGCTGGGGTTCCAATCTTTGCAGGCTTACTATCACTGGAGGCAGCTGTCTCTGTACCGGTTGATAGTGAGTCCTGCAAAGAACACCCTACTCCCAGATATTAAAGTACATCTTAAACGGGGGAACAGTGAAATCCTATCCGATCTGAGAAATGACGTTATGACTATCTTGGAAAAGTGTGACCAGGTGGAAATAAATCTAATCGAAAATCCAATGTAAGTTAAGAAGGCACTCATGAAGAATGATTGGATAACCACAAAGGCCAGATTTAGTGACTCAAAACACTTTGAATCCTTTGTTGTGTGGGACATACCTAGGGGATATGTCCTGCCTTGTTTACAACACTTCCCTCACTCAAATTGGAGGTTTGAGTTGCTGACATTCCATTTGAACTTACTGGAAACAAGTGAGGTATTACAATTCCTTTAAAAAAAAATATGACGGAAGGAATTGTGACTTATGTGGAAGCCTGATTGTTCAAAATCTGAAGCACCTGCTGGTTGAATGTGTAGCAACAAAACCATTGCGAATAAAACATCTAGCACGATTTGTGGAGAGAGAGGAATGGTTAGAAACAGATGAATTCTGGGGGAGATAATCCGCGCGATATGAAACGTTCTTGAGTTTAAAAATACTGAGGATCTTGAAGGAATTAGGTTTGATTCGGCTGTGAGATCTTTAAGACTGATACATAACCATGTCAGTTTAATTGTGTTCTGATTATACTAATGATTTTGCTGCCTATCCCTTTTTTACTCTGCTTTCTATGTGATCTCCTTTTTATGTAAATGCAATTTTGTTCTTATGTTATAAATTGTGAAAAGTCAAATTTTGGTTAAGACACAATAATGAAAAAGAAAAAAAAGAAGGAAAAAAAAAAGATGGGAGTCCGGTGGTCGCAACAGCATCAGTGGTTGGTCTAGGAGATGTTAGCAGAGGCAGTTTCAGACCAGGTGTAGTAATACAGTAAGGATGCAATAAAGAGAAGGGAACATGCAGAATGAATAGGCAGGTCGAAGGAAGGCAGGTTCATAAGAGGAGAGGGAAGAGACAACCCGGCAGAATTATGACAAAGGAAGAGGAATTCGGAAATAGAATCCAGCGGCATACACACGCTTAATGAGGTGTGTGGTCCTGCAGTCTGGCCTATATTTTATGCCTGTAAAGGTGGTCATGCCCCTGCTGCTTCTAACCCGGAAATTCGCCATCTTGAAAGAGGTAGACCTCGGATATGATGGCTGTCATCTCGGAGAAGGCATTGAGGCAGCCGCTCCTGCAATGATTTAATGAAGCCGTGGAGAAGAGATGCCAGAGCATCTGGAAGCCCCGTAGTCCACTAACCCGCCAACAACAGCAGAAGAGCAGGTAAGGTGTATCAGTATGCCCCCTCCAAAAGAAGGGACCACTGGGCTTCGTTTGATGTCAAGGGTACAGCTCTCTGATCGGGGGGATATGAGGCAGATTCCCATAATTTATTGCAAGGATCCTAACCTTCCCAACCCACAGGACACTGCAAGTAGCCTCTGCAAATCCTAGATTTTAACATCTCCTTGACAACATATTCAGAGTGACCATTTTACAAAAGAGCAGGTGGAGGGACGGTGGTGTGTGGCATCTCTTCTGGCATAGACAGGCTTCAAGTGAGAAACATGAATAACCAGATAAGGCAAATGCCAAGTAGGTGGGTAACCGAAGATGGTTGTCAGTCAAAATGATCTGTTTCTTGATAAGGAAGGTTCCAGTGTACCCAGAAGCTCATTTATAGGGCACCAAATGACTAGGTAAAAATTTGAAGGCCAACCACCTTTGCCCCAGCCTGGAAAGGAGGGTGTCTTGTCACTTACAATCTGCTAGTATCTTCATTTGGGCTTGAAGTTTAACAGCTGCTAGTTCCTGAGCTTCACAGATGTTTTTCGAAGATGACCATCCAAAGAGTGTACCTTGGAGTCTGAGCATGAAGTGCATGGCAAGATCTCAGGGTGAGTCCCGTATGTATTCAACAAAAAACACTTAACTTAGTCGAAAGTGAATGGAGTGTATTTATTTATTTATTTATTTGACATTTGTATGGCGCCTATACACAAGATTTTCCAGGTACCACAAGACAGGATGGGGGGGGGGGAAGGAGGAGGGACAAGGGAATAACAACAGAATACAAAAACAGTTATATTGGCCATGTGACAATCCTACTGTGCAAGTGATTTAGAAGGTGGTAAGTGCTAAGGGTGAGGGGGTAGAGGGAGAAGTGCTGGAGTGGGGTTACCCCAGGGAAGCGGGCAGGAAAGTGCCGGGGGGGCCAAGAAGACAAGTGCCAGGAGAGAATGGGGGAGAGGGCGGATAAGTGCGGTGGGCACAGTGGATCAAGATGGGCTAGTCTGGAAAAAGGAGCCAGAGGGCAAGTGCTGGCAAAGGATGCAGGGGGACTGGTGGGGGTGTCTGGCCCCTGTATGACTCTGAAGGGACAAGTCCTCAGTCATAGCGGGAGAGTTAGCATGGGAGGGGATGAGGGAAAGAAGAGGAGAAAAGGAAAGTCCTGAGAAGTTTCCAGAACTTTATAATATCTGGCTCAAGTTAGAGGGTGGCAAGGAAGACCATTCCCGAGGGAGGAGCAAGCTGCAGAAGGAGATCTACCTCCCACTCTCTGCTTGGAGAAATATTTGACCTGCAGAGAGTTGGCACCAAAGGACTGAAGGACTCTGGTCGGGAGGTATTTAGGGAGGGGGAATCTGGATGTAGAGAGGTCCCAGGCCCCAGACGGCCTTGTGGATGATGCAGAGGGTCTTGAATTTGATCCTTGTGGTCACCGGGTGCGAGTGGAGAGATTTTAGGGCAGGAGAGATGCAGTCCCTGGGCTTGAGGCCAAGGGTAAGTCACATAGTCCTATTCTGGATTAGTTGGAGGGGGCAAAGGGAGGAGAGAGGCAGATTGAGGAAGAGGCTGTTAGTAGTCAAGCCTAGAGAGAACCAGAGCTGTGGAGACCGAGCTTCTGGGGTAAGGTGAGGAAAGGTAGAATGCCCCTGAGAAGGTGCAGCTGAAAGTTGGACTTCTTGGCAAGGTCCATGATTTGTGGAGAGAAAGAGAGAGTGGGGTCAAAGATGATCCCATGGTTTTTTGCCTCACAGGTGGGTGAGGGGGTGGGACCCAAGGAGTGTGGCCAATGAGAGGGGGGAAACAAAGAACAGACGTCCCAATGAGTAGGATCTCAGTCTTACTGGCATTAAGACAGAGATAATTGGCAGACACCATGCCTGAGTGGCAGTCAGGCATGAGGGAGGAGGAGGGGGCAGAGGATGGCAGCTTGAAGGAGAGCTGAGTGTCGTCTGCATAACACTGGAAATTAGCTCTAAAAGTGGAGATCAGGTAAGCCAGAGGGGCCAGGCAGATGTTGAAGAGCTATGAAGATAGAGTGGAGCTATGGGGGACGCCACAGGTAGAGAGTGTGGTGGAGTAGAGAAAAGGACCCATTTGGACTTGTGAGTATCTATTTGAAAGGAAGGAGGTAAGCCATGCCAGTGCCCTGTCCGTGATGCCTAGGGTATCACAGAGACAGTTTATGAGGATGGAGTGGTTGACAGTGTCAAAGGCATAAGAGAGATCGAGGAGGATCAGAACACAAGGGGAGTTGGAATCCAGGCTGTAGAGTAGGTCTTCACAGGTGTTCAGGAGAGCGGTTTCCATGCCTCTGGCAGCCCTGAAACCAGACTGGTGATCGTGGGAGCAGCCGGCCATTTTCGGTTTGGAGGGTAAATTGGGGGATGACCAGTTTCTCCATGAGTTTGCCCAAGAAAGGGCTGGTGGAGATTGGGTGAAGGTTAGCTGGGCAAAAAGGGTCAGCAGAGGGCTTTTTTAGGAGAGGGTACACACAAGAGAGCTTAAGGGGTTGGGGGAAGGAGCCAGTGGCAAATGAGTGGTTGTAGAGCCTGAGGCG
Organism: Ambystoma mexicanum; assembly: GCF_040938575.1. Classification (NCBI taxonomy): domain Eukaryota; kingdom Metazoa; phylum Chordata; class Amphibia; order Caudata; family Ambystomatidae; genus Ambystoma; species Ambystoma mexicanum. The sequence goes on along the minus strand of NC_090921.1, from coordinate 1,062,000,819 downwards.
TTGCTGCGGGGGTAAAGGGGCTATAGCCCCTGGTTCTTTGGTTGTAGCCCCGGATAGAATCTCAGGAGCTACAACCAAAAGGCTGGCTAGCCCCCACTCCCGACAGTTCCGACATTAGCATAGCCCCAGGTCTTTTCCGGACCTAGCAACACCCCTGTGCAGAGGTCAGCCAAGGTTGGCGTGAGAGAGGCAATGTTGTCCTTGATTGTTCTGGAGGAGCAGGGGAGCAACTGTTTGGTGGAGACTTTCCTAGAGCGGCCGACTCTAGAGATTTCATCTGGTGCAATTGAAGAGAAAGAGGAGAGTATGGGAGTATGGTGGTAAGGGGGGCAAGAGAGGCGGAGGGGAGGTTGAGAAGGGGAGCAGAAGACAGAGAGGAAAGGAGATTCAATGTTTTGGGGCAGAAGTGGGTGGCCAGTGCAGAGCATAGGGCCTGGGAGGGGGATGGGAGGAGGAGATTGCAGTAGGATTGGCAAGTTCTTTGCAGATTTTTAAGAGTTCAGACATTTTGTTGGAGGCTCCAGTGGTACAGGCTTGGACATGAGCCCTCTTGTTGGAGCAGATGGAGAGGAGGTATTGCCTTTGAAGTAGGCCGCAGGCCAGTTTGTCAGGTGGTGAGCTAGATGCCAGCCACTTCCGCTTTGCAGCTTTGCACTTGCGTTTCAAAGCCGGCAAGTCAGAGTCATACCAAGAGCTGCATTCGGAGGCAGGCTTCATCCAGATCCTAATAGCAGAGGCAAGGATGTCCAGGGTGTTGGAGATAGAGAGGTGGATGTTAGCAAGAATAGAATAAGAGGGAGAGTCCAATGAGGGGGGAGGGATGAAGGAAGAGGCAAATTCTGTGACTGACACACGCTTCATCTGTCTAATGACAGAGAAGGAGAGTTGCAGAGCTGGTGGAGGCATCAGTGGACAGGGAAGGTCAAGGTGAGAAGAGAGGAGAGATTAGTCAGACCAGGAGAGAGGGGTAATGAAAGGGTTAGAGAGAGGTATGTCTGTTTTGATGAGAGCGTCAAGGGTGTGACCGGCCGAGTGGGTTGGGCTAAAATGAAGGATAGACAGGGAAAGAGTGTTGCAGAGGTTGCGGAAGAGAACAGTGGCCCCACCAAGAGAGTCAAGATGGATGTTGAGGTCCCTGAGGAAGATACGTTTGTGGGAGGAGGCAAGAAGAGAGGAGGACAGGTCAGTTCATTCTGAGAGGAAGAGGGAGGATTGGCTGGGGGGAGTCTGTAGATGGTAGCGAGATTAAGAGAGAAAGTAGGTGAAACAGACAGCCTGCAGACTAGGCATTCAAAGGATGAGTAGGTTTGGGTGGGGATGATGGAGGCGGGAACCCACTCAGGGAAGATCAGAATGATTCCAGTACCAGCCTGTGAGGGCCTGGGATTGGACAGGATCTTGTAGCCTTCAGGGAGAAGAGTGTCAAAAGAAGTGAATGAGCTGGCCTTGCACCACTTCTCAGTGAGAGCAAGGACGTCAAGGTCAAGGTCTTCAAGGAGGTGACAGAAGTCAGAGGAGTGTTTGATAGCAGAACAAGAATTGAGGGTGCAGTTGGTTGAAACCTTTCAAAGATTTGCAGTGGGGGGTACAGGGGTCGGATGCCAACACTGATGGGGAGGAGGGAGTAGGAATGAGGGAAGGAGAGATGGAAGGAAACGTTGGGAAGTTGAAGAGAGAAGGAAGACGCCTCTCAAGAAGGCATAGATTGAGCTGAGAGCCCTGGTCCACGATGGTGCCATTAGGATAGACATTAATGGTGCATTTGGAGGATGGCAAGTGTGCCAAGAGCACTTCCCATCTCATGCCACCAGTAATGGGAGAGGAGGAGAAACAGGAGAGGACAGAGACCATGTGGGGGGTCCATAGGTTGGAAGTAGGAAAGGAAAAGAGAATGTCAGTGATAGTCTGTCTAGAGGAGATTTTGATGTAGCTATCTGCGATCGGCAGACCAGGGTTGGAAATCAGGAAATCCTTTTTTAGTTTCTTCCCACCCAACTTAGTGAGAGAGGGAGGTTATGGGATGGAGAAGAAGTTAGAAAGATAGGGGAGAAAGAGAGAGCCATGGGGTGAGAGAAGAGGAGGAAGGGGGGGGGGGAATCAGGCGATACCATTAGGGAGGGTAATGTAACTCAAATCACAGTGGGTAAAAGTTTGTCCCAGTTATCCTGGGTGGCCAAAGCAAAACAGTGGAGATACTGCTTACTGGTCTGTCTGTTTGTTTGCAGATGACATCCTGAGGATAGGCTTTTTCAATCTTTAGTCTGAAACAGAGTTGGGTCCAAGAGAGAGGGGTATATTGAGTATCCCGATCTGAAATAATTTTTTCAGGCAGTGCCAGAAAAAGCCAGAAAATGTTGCGTAATAATAACTCTGCCATTTCCTTTACAGTTGGTAATTTGGGAAGTGCAGAGAAATGTGCCAATTTAGTGCAATAGTCCACTGTTACCATGAAAGCAGCACATCCAATTGATGTAGGTAGGCCTGCAATGAAATCAGTTGGATGCCTTACCACTGAATGGATGGGTTAGGAAGCCGTTAAAGTTTGCCGTACAGACAGGGACAGGGATTCTTGGACGGAGCACATGTAGAACATGTAATGACATATTCTACCATGTCCCTAGAGATTTCCGATCCCCACAATTACCTTTTGATTGGATGTCCTATGGTGAACACCACCCGATGCCCACCATGGGCTGTCATGACAAAGATGCAGGACCTGTAACTGTCTGTTTTGGTAAAACAGTAGATTCCCCCTTTCTGCTAAGACAATCAACTTAGCCTTTTCTAGAAGGAGATACAATGGAGATTCTCTGGTTGCTTGAGGGATCTCAGTAAGCTAATAGGACCCAGATGCAATGATCAGATGTTTGGGTATTATGTATAGTGGATAAAAAGAAAAAGGAGTGTTTGAATGGCACAGAGAGCAACCGTCTGCTATGGTGTTTTCGACCCCAGGAATGTAGGTTATCCAGAAACTATAATGCAAGAAGGGTTCCATGTGATAATGTACCTTCAAAAATGCTGCTTAGCAAAAAAAGTAACCGGAAAATGGCTGTTTTTTGTAGGGACATTATCACATTTAACATGCAGGGGACACCCTAAAGCCCTCCAAAACGTATTTTGTTCAGGGGGAGGATGGGATACTCCCGCAACCCCTGCTCCCCTTGACCCCATAAATATGGTCACCATATATAATGTCACCACCGCCTTTTCCTGGCAACCATATGTTCGCGACCATATGTATGGGGATAATATTACTGGATACCGCAAGAAGTATGTCCACCGGGCTTGAAGTGGCACTCTATCTGTTTAGATTGCTATGGTCTGTTCCCCTGTTAAATTAGGGGTTCATAGACATAATTTTGAATACAAAATATTCGAAAGTCAAAAAGTCGAAAAAAAAACGTCGAAAAAAAAATTGTCAAATTTTTTTTTAATGACGTTTTTTTTTCGAAATGGGGGGGTTCCCCCCCAACCCCCCTTTTTTTATTTTTACCTATTTTTTTCACAGAAACTAGAGCCAAAAAAAAAATCGAAAAAAAAACAATTCAACATTTTTTTTTTCGACATTTTTGATTCGACTTTTTTTACTTTCGAAATTATGTTTTCGAAATTATGACTGGACACCAAATTAGGTGTATTAATGATTAGGAGAACATTACAACAAATTGATAAATATACACATTTTTGATGAACAATTTGTAACGTAAGAATTATGAAATACAATAAATATTAAGTGATACATGTAAAAGTAATGCAAATTTAAATAAGATATTTAGAAAAATTGATACTAATAACTATAATCTATAATAATTAGGACTCACAGGGGTGACAAACATGTCATACAAGTGAAGCAATAGGAGAGAGGAAAGGGGATTTTTAGCTGAAATAAAACAAAATGTGAAAGGTTATGACAAATATGCTGTAAAAACACTCCATTTACTTTTGAATCCTATGGCCTGTTCTAATTTCAACTTCAGATTCAACTCCCAGTAACAGATGGTGCCAATCTAGGAAGGCTTGCTTCCTGGCCAACAACTCCTCTATCACTGAGGAATTTCCATTCATAAGGGACCAGTTTTCTTGACAATTAGGCCACAGGGTGTTCATGGCCATCTTCAGCTTCCTGCTTTAGTATGGCCCCAATAGCGCAGCCTGAGGCATCTCATTCAACTATAAACGGTTAAGTCATGTCAGGCTGTCAGAAAACTGTGGCCCATACAAACTGAGCTTTAAGGAAAAAGAAAACCCATAAAGAGGGTTTCTTCCCACATAGTACATTAGTGATTGGAATGGCTATTTTAAAAAACGGAGGCATGAACTTCCTCTAAAAATGTGACTGTCCCAGATAACATGGCATGTCTTTGATGCTTTTCGCTTCTGGCCAAGATGTAATTGCATGTATCTTTCTAGGATTCATGGTGATGCCATCTGGCGATAGAATATATCCCCGATAAGAGACGGTGGTCTGGTCAAAAGCAAATTTTTTTCAGGTTTAGCAGACAGGTGATGTGCCCTCCGTTGGGAAAGTACTTTGTGAAATTTAAATTGCCATATATGAGGTCCAGACTCTGCTGAAAAATATCAGGATCATTAGGTACGCCAAAAGGCATTATCTGGTACTCAAAGTTCCAAAGGTGGTCTTGCATTCACACACTTCCTTTATGTGTATTAAATGTATACCCGGTGAAGGTCGAGTTTGGAAAATATTGTACCCCTTCGGGCCTCCAGGATATCTGGAATCAATGGTGACAGGTTTTTATCCTTAGTGGGGATGCAGTTAAGTCCACGGCAGTCCAAGCAGGGTTTAAGTTCAGGTTGTGTTTTTTTTTGGTACATAGAACAACGACACCTCAGCCGGGTGCTTTGCTGGGGTGATAAGCCTTTTTTTTTATGCCAGTCTGTAGATATTCTAGAAAGACTCTGTTCTCAGGCTTTGACAGAATAAACATGCAGTAAAAGGTGCTCAACTGCACTGGATGCGGAATTGAGTTGGGGATTCTGATAATAGCATTAAAAAAATACTTCTTGGTTCCCAACGATCTTCATGTGCATGGGTGTCGTGTTTTCCATTACTGACCCCAAATTTAGAGGTACCCCTAAAACCCCTTCAATTGAAACAGCTGTCTCCTTCAGATGAGGAAGCATCTGTACGCAAGTAGTCCACGGTTGACTAACGAAGTTGCCAGCAGCCCCAGAATCCACCAAGGCAGGAATTAGGATAGGGGTAAAATTATCCCAAGCAAGCTTCATTTGTACCGCCAAGAGGCTCACTGAAGAGGTTCTGGTCTCTGATGCTTGCTGAGGACATTCCTTAGTGGGGGAACAAGTATGTTCAATCCCAATATTTGTTCCCCCAACACCTGGGATGGATCATTTCCTGACATTCTGCTGGAAGCAAGGGGCCCATCATTAATGATATGACACTTTAACGAACAATACATACAGAGGCCTCGCTGTCAGCAGAGAGTTCTCTCCTCCGGAGTCAGAGGACTCCTGGAGGTTCCCAACTGCATGAGATCTTCTCAAGTAGGTGCCTTGAGTGGGCATGCAGGGTGCTAGATATGAAATGTTCTTCTCCACCCACCTTTCTTGTAGCCGAAAAGTAATCACCAAAAGCTTGCTAGTCTGGGAACTCAAGCCAATAAATCCTTGAGGTCATCATGTAAACCTTGCTGGAACAAAGGGAAGCGTGCATTGTCCTGTCATCCGTTTTCTTCTGCTAGTTGTTTAAAGCGGGATATGTTCTCCAGAAGAGTTGAACCACCATGCTGGCAGTCCAACAATCATTTCAGGCTAAATAAATGCGTTTGGGCCTTCCGGACATAACACGGAAAGCCTGCACAAAGTCTACGTAGTGGTTCAAAAAGGGGCTAGCGGCCACTACCAAGAGGTAAGTCGATGCCAAGATGCTCAAAAACATATGAATAATCAGGCAGCCCTCTTAAGCTTTATCCATAGTGAACTGTGCAGGCCGTAACATAAATGGGACTTGTTAAGCCTCTCCGGATCCTTGGAGTCTTTCCCACAGATAGTTCTTCAAGTGGATGGTCAAGGGCTACAGCGTCCCGGCTGTGATCATCTGCCAGAAGACGGCATTCTCTTTGTGGAGCACCTGGAATTCAATGGTGCCCACCCCTCTTCTCGGTATTGCAAAGGTTCTGAATGGCACCAGTCAACTGGTGATCCTGCTCCATTTCGCTCATAGCATGATTTCGTAGGTGCCTTGTTCTGCTAATAGCAGGTCTTACCTCCTGAAACTTGTCCTTTTCTTTGGTGAATATGGGGCATCCATGTGAGATAGCCACCCTGATGGCAATTGTCAACAACCACCAGAAAGACCCCCAAAGAAGGCTCCAGGCCTAGGGGAAAAACCCAAAAGAGGAAAATCATTCCAGATAAGTGAGTAGATGGAGTCCTGCTGGTCGCAAGGCCCTCACTAGTTGGTCAAGCAGATGTAAGTAGAGGCAGTTACAGACGATGGGCAGTAATAGGGTAAGGACCCAATGGAGACATGGGAAAATGCTGCTGGAAAAGGCAGGACCAAGGAAAGTAGGTTGACAAGGAAAGGGCATAGACAACAGAGCATTAGAGCAACAGAGGAAGAGCAATTCAGCAATAGAGTCCAGTTCCATAAATAGCTGTATAAAGATGTGACAAAAATACAATATGTGTAGTGAGTTTACGTAACTAACATGTATGTTGACTTCTAACAATGTTCTGTTGCACACCTATAATTTGGATTACCTAATGTGATTGTTTCAAATTGATCGTATGGTACATATGGCCAAATTTGATCAGATTGGGTAATCACTACCAAACATGGGGAGCGGTGGGTGTCCCCCGCTCCACCATGTCTGGTAGTTATGGCTTTTGGAGTTAGCTGGGGTGTCCCCCGCTTCTGGAGGTTTGGAGGCAGGGGATGGGGCCAAAAAAAAAAAGAACAAAAGCGGACCCTGCGGCGTCAGATCTGAGCCGCGTAGGAGGGATGGATCTGACGCTGCAAAATTGACCAGGGTGAAATCGGCCGTGAAGAATTCTGGCGCAGCCAAATCGTTTACATCCTATAATTTCATAGGTTCGCCGTAAACTGAAGCAAACAATGCCTTGTATGAAGCCCGCTAGGATTTTATTTTCATGCAGGGCTGGATAATTCACAATTTGGGAAAACAATTGATATTTTCAACAATCAGATGTGTACCCTCTATATAGGTATAAACAGATCCCCAACCCAATAATAAAACATTCCACTTTAGTATTTTAAAGAGAAATTCTGAAGGATCCTTAAAAAAGAAGCCTACTTGATTGATGAAATCCTCAAATTCACTCATAACAGTAGAGAGAGCATAACATGTGTCAATCAGAGTGAGGACCTTGATCTGTCCGAGCAAAGCATCCCCCTCAGTTAACCTAATTTCCATATGCACTTTGATTCTTCTCAACATGGCTCTGGTGTTCAATGACATGAAACCCAGTTCCACTATCTGGTAGAAGGCACTGATTATCCTCACAGTGAGGTCTAAGCGAGTGTTGTGTGACCCAATTGGCATGGCATGCTTCAAGCCGTCTGTGATATCCTTAGGCCAGTGCAGGACAGATTGGCTTCACCTAAAGTCCATTGGCAGCATTCAATGACCAATTATGAAATGCTGTGAAGCAGCCCATCACAGCTGCATAGTTTGAAGGCACTGGAACTAGGGAAAGCTCAGATGCACAGAAGATACAATCCTCTTCTACCTCTTCAAACCCATCCTCATCATTTGATGAGGTGACTACTATTCCAAAGGCTAAATTCACTTTTGAGAGGTTGAAATTAGCTGTCATTGTGAAAGGGACAATGATGATGGCCTTGTAAACTCAGCTTTGATAGATGAGAGAAAGGATGCAGTGGACTTCCTAGGCATTGATTGGAGATTAATCTGGGTCCTATACAGAACTTGAAGACAATGGGCATTTACCTCCTGAGAATTATAGAGGTGAGAAGAATATGAGAGTTCATTAAAGTGGGAATATCAATTTAGCTGGAGAAGCAAAGTGGACTGGGCTATGGGGAACACCACAGATCAAAGGAAAAGAAAGACAAGTAGATTCTGACCATTAAACCTTAGGAATAGTAAGAAATAGAGGATTTACTCTCACATATACTCATTCATTTTTCAAATGTGATCCTCCCAAGTACAAAGACAGCATAAGCAACGTAAACTAGATCACTTTAATTCTCTAATTACATTTGATTGTAATCGATTCAGGCCACAGGCACGTAATCTAACACATGGGCATGTTTCCTGCTCAGAACTTGCTATTAATTGCAAGGGCATAAAGGATTAAAATTGAACATTTTCTATCAACCAATATTACATGTACAACCACATCGATTGGCTGAGAACGTCTCCAGAGAACCCCATTAGCAGAGGAACTCAATTAATTTCTGTGCTAAATACATTTGTAATTAACACAATAAAGAATGTGTGTAAAAATCCTGAACCATCAGTGATAAATCTATGGTGATTAATAAAAGTAAATAAAAGATAAATAAAAGTATTAAAATTAGCACTTGAAAGAACTGTCCAATTTCTGACTTTGGACATACTAATCTGGCAAAATATATTAAAATGGCTAGTCAACCCCTTTTTCATTCATAATTCATAAGGTTTAATGAATAATTAAGAGATATTTTCAATTTAGAGTGTATAGATGTCTTGCGTTGTAACATAGTTACAATGTTAAACAGAAAGTCGACAGCAGAATGTAAACCTACATATGAAGTCAAATTAATTAAATTCATTCAAATCAAAATTTGACATGACCATTACTCTATGAAAGAAAACTTTCATTAATTTTAGCTACAGTGATTAACAATGCTCATTTCATTACAAAAGATCATACAATAGATAAGAAATCAGATTTGATGGGAAACAGTGAGTTTCAGCGACATTCTGAACAGATTGAGGAGGGTCATAAATGGAACAGTCAACGGGTACAATTTGTGGGTGGATTTACATAGATTAAGGACAACCAACATTAGACATTTATAAGTGCAGGTAGGTTTTAGGGCCAGCTGTGTTAGGAATGTGACCATGATGGATGAAGTGATAGAGTGCAGGCAGAGAAAGTGAGGCGAAGAGGCACGATTGAGGCGAGGGAAAAAATGTTAGCTAGAAGACAGATGAGAGGTAGGTTAAGAGGATATCTCGCAGTCAACAAGGTAGGCTTTTAGTTTGGTTTTGAACAAATCCATGTGAACTGTTTCCCGGATCCGGGGGAATCGAATTTCATGAAAGTGGAGCAAGAAGAGCGAAAAGAGCAGAAGAAAGTGGAAGTACAGGCAGGACGAGGTGCCATAAGGGTGTTCAAGGATTGAGAGCAAAGATTATGAGAAGGCTTGTGGAGTTGATAGAGGATGACAGATACAGTCGTGCCTTACTGTCGATAGATTTTGGAACCTGTAGAAGAAATACAAATCTGGCCCTATTTTGCATCGCCAGCAATCCAGCCTGGTGACATTACAAGGAAGTAGGTGTGAATTGAGGGAGTTCAAAGAGAGTCCTGGTAGCGAAATTAATTATCTTTGTTGAGCGGACAGAAAGCATAGTAGGGGAGAACACAGAGGATGCTGGTACAGTAGTCCAGTTTGGAGAAGACAAGAGTGGTCCCTGATTTTACTAACATTTAGGAGGTTGAGGCAAGCCGCCGTTGCAGTTTTGGAGATGACAGGAGAGAAGTTTTGAGAAGAGTCCTTGATGAAGCTGAGGTTTCTAGCTGAAGAAGAGTAGGGGAGAGTGTCAGGGGGAACTCAATAGGCAGGGTAAGAGATGAGATCACTGTTAGGTTTATAATCCTAACAATGATATATGTATATATACGAACATACAATGCAAGACTGGCTGAGATTCCTGTCCTGGTTGGAGTGTAGATAATCCGAGGGAAAAATTAAGTGTGAGAGCATAGCAATTAAATAAAATACAATCAGTGATTCCCAAGGATTAATGCATATTAAGAAGTGAGCATTGGTGAACCCTACCAGACTCTAAGGAAAGGGCTGGACAATTGATGGCAGGTTATAATTTAAAAATAGGCAGAGACTGACAAGGATCCGTTTCATAGAATCAGGCTTACATAGTAGGGGAAACCAAACAAGATGAGATTTTTGAAAATAAGTGAACATTCCTAGAGTGTCGTTAGAAAGACCATAAGAGAAGCAGAAAGGAACTTTATGTTGCGCACATGAGCCATTCTAAGGATCCTTGACAACCGGGTAAATGGACTCATTTTTAAAAGTATGTATTTCAGCAAAGGATTAGAAAATGATGTAAACAAGGTGAGGTATATTTCTGGAAACGTGGAGAAAAAGAGAAAATCAAGGGTCACCATGAGCTGCGAAGAATAGGTCTCTAGATTTAGAGACCGGTGTAACAGTAGAAAATAATGGAGAAATTGATGAGGGGAAATACAAGAGATAGGTGGAGAGGCCAAGGGATGGTGTAAGCAATACATTTTGGGATTCTAACACTATGCAACATCAGAAACTGAGAGAGTCAGTCTGAATGATTTAATGGGTGTACGGCCATGGGAATTTATTCACTGTGGAAGATTGCGTGGCAGCAAGAAGTATGAAAGCCATATGTATTATATTATTTAGGGCTGCCTCTGCATTGGGGACTGGGAATGCTACCAAGCCATCCTTACCCTGAAACAGGATTCCCCTTGTCTTTTAAAGCTATGTCTCCCATGGGGCTGTGTCCTAGCAAGGATCCCAATAGTGTTATAGATTTTAGTAATGTTCCCCTCACAGCCACACTATGAGACTGTCTTAAACAGTATATGTGGGTCATGGTTGCTTTAATGTTAAATTGAGTGTTATTGAAAAATGAAATAAGCACCAAGCACAATGTTCTTTATGTACTTATTGATTCGAGTATACAACCCTTTTATCACAGACATGGTTGTCAAATATAGAGATCAGTGGTCATTCCTATGTTCCTTAATGTTTGTGTAATTGCATGCAAAGCAGTCAGCAACCCTCACTTGTGTTATTTGTCCATCTTTTCCTTTATCATAGGGGCATTTCAAAAGAGTACAAAAAGAGTACAATAGGGCTGTAATATGATTCTGTCCATCTTGGAATGATAACTTCCCACATAAAATAAAGTATGTGGTTATTATAAATATTTTAGGTTTTGAATGTGCTTTCCTCAGTAAGAAAAGTGGAGCATCATCATTACAACTACAATATATACTGGAAAGGATCATAGAAACGAACATGTGCAATTTTTAAAAGGAGAACGTTGAAAATGTGAGGATAGTTCAATAATGTCGCTAGATTTGGCAAGAATACATACAATTCTGTCCATCAAAATATCACTGTATCACAGTTATCTGTTTCTTCTGTGAGCACCAAAGTAATCGTTAATTTTATGTCCTGACCAATTTAGGGGGTGGCTCTGTTGCTGAAGTTCCAATTCAACCTCCAACCATAAAACACCCCCCTCCTTCACGACATCTGTTTTTATCAGCACCTCTGTCCGTTATTTCTGGGGTGGAGCAAGAGAGCACAGGGAGAGCACAGGAAGAGAGTGCTAGATCAGCTGCTTTGCCTGTTTATAGAAAACCTCTTTAGCATAATGAAGAACTCCTGGCAGAGGAGAGAGGATAAATATCTGCGAGATCACTAAGGGAACCTACACTGCCATAGCAACGCGCCTGCAAATAAAACATCAACTCCTGACCTGCAGAAAACAGTTGGGAAAGACACATAATCGTAGATAAGGGGAAGGATGCATGTGTAAAATGGAGATGAAAACTAAAATTGCAAGGAATTAGAATTAACATATGGGAGGAAAGGCAAATATCCAGATGGGCAGAAAGGGAGAGCAGGGTGCCAGCATCAGCATGCATGATCAGAATGGTTAGGGGCGAGAGGAGACAACATGAAGCTGAAATGTAGAATTTGAAGAAAAGTCATGGGAAAAAGTAGAATCTATGAAAATGTGCACCAGCGTTGTGATTAATAGCCAATAAGAACATTCTCAGAATGTAGTTAGTACCACCAATACAAGATCACACTCTAATCTTTCCATAGGCTGCTCTCTGAAAAAACCTGGCCCTCTGCTCCCCCCATTTGCCTCATATACCTGTTTTCACTTACCTTGAAGATTCTATGTCTTCCTGCTGTGATCCTCCACAATGGGCATGGAACAATTACTATGGAAATAGAAATACAGATCTTTCAGTTTTTAAAGAGATTCTTTTTTACTTTACATGATACCCATATATTTTTAAAATATTTTTCTAAACGTGTTTGTGCATCGAGGATGTTGTGCTTGGTGCTCAAACAAGTTGATTAAAAATGAAGCATCCCTTAGGTATTATCACTCTGGGTGGTCGGACTAGGGTGCTAGTGGCTATAATACCCATGGTGGTGGACCATATTGACTGGCAAGACGGCTACAAATCCCCAATAAACTCAGAAGGTATGGGCATTAATGGCCTGTATGGCTCATTGATGTGAATAGATTAGAATGACATTATGTTGTTGGCCCAGAAAGTCTAGAAGTGTGTGTGAGAAAAAAGAGGAGAAAGTGCACAGGAGAGTTGCCTGGTTAGCCAAGTTACAGGTAAAGACGTACTTATAGATGAGTCAGAGCTATTGATGTAAGCAATAAAGAATCAAAATGGATTCATGGCAGAGTAATATAGTGTTGTTTTGGATATTGACACTGCGGGTGGAACAGTGTGCAGTCTGGGAATTGCTGAGGTTGCCAGTGCGGGAGGAGTGAAATGAAGGACAGGAAGAAAGTGTGAATGACATGAAAAATGCATGACAACAGATGTAGGAAAACAAATGTTTTGTGAGAATGCCAATAAGAGAAGGGTGGAATGAATCTTCCATGCAGAGAAAATAGCCAACACCCGAGACTGCTGGCTTGGGGATAAGACCTAGTCAGACACGGCTTACTTTAGGTAGTCAAGGAGAGCTGAAAAGAAGTCCTGAAAAGGAAGAGCTTTTGCAATGGATAGACTATAGTGTGACCTTGTGGGCAACATGATCAGTGACTGACCATTAAGCAGTGTTTGGGGGAAGGGGCGAGTGAAGTGGCAACTCCATGCTGTTCACTTACAGCAGGATCAGAGGTGGCATGGGAAAAGACAGGAATAGGATTGCAGGTGGATGAAAGTATGTTGAAAAAGTGGTATTCATGCTATACACCTACTAATTAAATCAACATGCATTGCTTTTCTAATCAGTTCTTAGTTTGTTCGGGATACACATCGGAAGGCCTGGAGTTGGACGCCACAACTAGTCCATTGTTTTGTTGCCAGTGCTGTGTCCATCATGTCTGTAACACTGCTTAGTTGTAGTGTTGTCTTGCTCTTAAGTGCAAACTTAACAAATGACCTGGCAGCTTGGGGCACCACTTTAGGTAGTGAATGTGTTACGAAGGCCACCATACAGCATTACCATAAATGAACTTCTTCATTGATTGTTTCACCTCCTTGTTTCTTAAAGCATATATTATGGGGTTCAAAGTTGGGGTGACAACAGTAAACAAAATGGCAGTCATCCTGTCCTTATTCATTGAATCGTTGGTGACTGGGCCTAGGTATGTACAGATGGCAGTACCATAGTAGAAAAGGACGACAGTCAAGTGTGAGGCACATGTGGAGAAGGCTTTCTGCCTGCTCTCAGAGGATTTTATCCTCATCAGGTGGGAGCCAATATATACATAGGACACTAAGATCATAAACAATGTGCTGACTGCCAAAAAGCCAGTGATTATGCTGACCAGGATCTCATTGATGTAGGTGTCGGTGCAAGCCAGCTTCAAAAGGGGCTTGATGTCACAGAAGAAATGACTGACCCGATTGGAGGCACAGAACGGCAACCTGGCTGTTAATATGGTGTGGGACAAGGAGTACAAGAAGCCAACAGACCAGGAGCTGGACGTCAAACAGATGCAGGCACTGTCATTCATAACAGTCACATATCTCAAGGGGTGGCAGATTGCAACATATCGGTCAATGGACATTGCCGTGAGCAGCATAGCCTCTGTGCAGCCCAAGAAGTGGAAGAAATGTAGCTGTGCAATGCAGCCCTCGAAGGAGATGGTCTTCTTCTCCACCATAAAGTTGCACAGCATCTTGGGGACTGTGACAGATGAAATGCAAAAATCAAGCAAGGAGAGGTTAGCAAGTAAGCAGTACATGGGGGTGTGAAGATGGGGATCAATGATCACAACTGTCATGATGATGCTATTGGCTGTGATATTAAGAAGGTAGAAAGCAAAGGAAAAAACAAATATAACGACCTGGAGATATGGACTATCTGTAAATCCAAGCAGAACAAATTCAGTCACACGTGTCTGATTGCCTTCTTCCATGTCACCCTAAGTAAAATGAAAACATGAAATTGTTAATGATATTCATTGTATCTTTAATGTTCTAGTTGTAAATAAGAACATTGCTGCATAGGTTTGTGATCACTGAGAAACTGAGAGGGTTTTTTTGACACAAATGCAGGCATACTGCACTAGACCTCTGCCAGATGTTTCAGGAAAAGCAGATATATGTTCAGTTGGTATCCTAGGAAGGGTTTGTAGTTCTCTAAAACACCACCACTATTTGCCATCAAAGCATGTAAAACTGGAGGCTTAGGGAAGTGAGCATATGGGAATGCTCTCATCTTAGTAAAAGCAAAGAGAATGGATCCATAAAGGGCAAGAATTTTAGCACAAGGCTTGGAGCAAAAATTGTGTTTTTCTATTCACATAACATCAGAAGGACTGGCGATTATTGTTTTTTTAGAGCCCAGACGTTTCAGTGAAGGACAGCTCTATCAGGCACCTCTATCATCTCTGTAGTTCTTGTTGAAAGTGAAGGGGGTCTAACATTGGACATTTCTGTAGAGGTTCCATAGACGGTAGATTAGACTGGGGATATGATGACATCATACCAGAAGCATAGGGTTTCACTTAGATATGTTTCAAAACGAATAGCCTGCCTTAAGCATGAAGAGAGGGACTAATGTGACAGGAAGGCCAAGGATCCACCAAACTAGGAATTTCTGGAATATGGGCTTTATCAATGTTGTTGATTTACTTCTTAGGTGGAATCACAAGGTGTAGAGGGTGTAGGGGTGGTCACTAATACTGGGTCATGCAAGTTAAGTTGATTGAGTTATTTTGTTTTTTGCAGAGCATATGTATACAGCTGTATACAGCTGTAGTTTATATAATATAATAATAAGCCAATTTGGGGTTTAAATGAAGGTCTCAATAAGAGATTACACCAGATTTAGGGTCTCATTTGGGAGTCTGGCGGTATCCCGGTGGTAATACTGCCAGGATACCGCCAGTGCAAATAGCATTACCACTACTCGGTCCGTCGCTATTAGCACCGGATCACAAGTAGCGGTTGGGTGGTTATTGCCCATTCCCCATTGGGTACATAGAGTTTGGGGGCGCTATTACCACGGACGGTAATTGCGCTGGTGGTAATAGCACCAAAAACGGCCAAAAACAGGCGGCAAGTGGACATTTTTACTTCCAGCTTTTTGCTGGAGGTAAAACTTCAACTTACCGCCCAACTCGAGATTGGCCCAACCCTTAAATGCGGCAGTAATAGTGTTACTGCCGCATTTAAGGGCTGAGGCCCAACTCGTGCTGAGACCCCTAGAACTTTCTGGATTTTAGTCGATAATGGCTTCCAGAAGTTAAATCAGATTGATGCAATACAATTCAGAGGTATTATCGAAAAAACCTTGTTGGCTTTTATTGGTCTTTGAATATAGGCAGTTCTAGCTCCAGGCAACCACAATTTCTTGGAAACATGATGGTAATGCACCTTAGGCCTCATGGCCTATCAGTAAATTCAAGTTGATCAGAGTCTAAATAGTTTGTAGCTTCCAGGCATCAGGTAAGCGCTGCAGCCCCGGTGCCCCAGAGCCTTTTTTGACCTTTAAACCACTTGCAGGCCAGCGCGACCCTCGCACTGCCCCTCCCCCCGACTCCTTCACTCTTCCCTGCCTTTGCCCGGCCTCCCGTGCCAGCCCACGGGCTCTGATTGGCCCATCCATATTCTCCACAACAATGTGCGCCTAATCCCCTGCATGCCTCTTACCTGTGCCATTTAGCTTCCAGACATCAGGTAAGTGCTGCAAAAGTGAAATTGCTTTGCTACTCTGTTAAAACAGTTTTGTTATAATACACAATCAACATTGTACCTGTGCTATAATATGGAATCGAGATCTGGGGGCAATCTCTAAACAAAGAGTTAAGAATATTTGAGGCTAGGATGCTAAGAAAATTGTTTTGTATGCCTCAAAGTCTCTCAGTTGAATACCTGTACCTCGAGTTCGAGCTCATATGCATCGAATCTATAATGATTAATAGATCATTTGTGTGCAGTTGGCTTGATGACTCTAGCCAATAACACTATCGCTTGTGACTATGCAAAGGCATTTCTTGGCCTTGATAATTTCTCCTTGATCGGAACCTTTGGAAGAATATTCACTATTTTTAATAAATGGAAAAATGGCTGTGAACTAAATCTCCTTCCTAATAATATCCAGCGTATTAAACACTGGATAAAAAAAGATGATTACATTGTACGAACATGAACACAACATAGTCACCCTTTCTTGTAAGTCACAGAGTGGTCCTTTTATTGACTATATAACTGGAAAAAACAGTTTATCGAAATATATTGTGCCGTTCCCTGAAGCATGGGTTGTACGACAATATTTTTTATTAAAATTAATCAATCAAATTCAATAAAGGAGATGTGTTGGGCTGTATTGGAGCAAGGAAGGGTTTATCACGGAATATGCGAAATTGCAGGTTATGTGGTGAGGATACAACTGAATCTCTTGAATATATATTAACTGTTTGTACAAGTTTAAATGAAATTAGAAGCCAATACTTGAAATCTTATAGTAACTGTTTTGATTACGATGACCAAAGGCTATTGTGGCAAATGTTCATGGATAGGAATGACGTACATTTTATTTTCCACACGGTTAGATTCTATAGGAAATGCACTGAAATATTTGTAATATGCAAAGGTTGAGCCCCCAGAGTATTGACATTGGCATAATAGTCACATGCTGTTTAAACTTGGAAGTTGTAGAATCTTTTAACCTTTTAGTAGTGTTTTATTAATTTTACTTGCTATATTGTTCTATGTATGTATTTATGTTGTCTTATTTTTATGATCTATTGTTTTATGTGGCATATGCAAAGCAATTTTGCTGTATGTATATTAATAAAATTGAAATTGCCTCAACCTACTTTGTAAGCATACCGAGTAGCACAGCATGCACTGTAGTCCCCAGCCCCCTGCCCGCTCCCTCCTCCATTCAGATCCCACCTCACAAGCCTGTCCCTGCATCCTGGTTAGTCCTTTACCACATATTGGTCAGCACTCTAGGGCAGTGCCTCTGCCCGGCAGGCCCTTCCGGCTAAGGGCCCCAAGGCAAAGGGTGGCTCCCACAGTAGTGGCTCCAGACTATGTCAGCAGGGGAAGTAGGAACCAACTAACATAAACCAAACCTAATCTGCGATGTAACCCCTCAATCCCTCAGTGACATATATAACCGAACAGACCCACTGTGCCCCATCATCTGGCTCATTCAACGCACTGAGCTCAAGGAAAAGTACTGGCAGTGCTCCCACCTGAGGTGCAGTGTCAAACTCTGACTGCCCCCTCTGACAACAGCCAACACATCCCTGCTGCAACCGCACTGAACGAGGTGGTTGCAAAGATATAATTACATCTTCAAACCAGCAGTAGCAGCCGGCTGCAGTGCCCAGGCGCGCCAAACGAGGAACAGACTGATGTCAACCAGCGTCAACAGATAAGGTAGGCAGAATCTCACTGGTACCAATAACCACATTAGCAACACCAACCCCGGAAAGAAGTACACCAACGCGCACATCTGTCACACTCACTAGGACATCCATTGTGAACACAAACTGTTTTAAAAACCTTTCGCATTGTTAAACCGAGGCCCCACTCCCACTGTACAGGAACCCCAAATCTAGGTGTGATTCCCCCATATCTGCCTATTGTATTGTAAAACCTATTGTATTGTGAAACCCAGGCCTCTTATCCAATATATTGGATTCCCAAATCTAGGTGTGTTCTCCCATACAGCTAACTGTATTGTGAATCCTAGGCCTCTCTCCCACTATACAGGATTCCCAAATCTAGCTATGTTCTCCCATACCTGATAATTGTATTGAGAAACCTCGGCCTCTCTCATCTGGGTGTGTTCTCCCTATCTGCCTATTTATTGTGAAACCTAGGCCTTCTCCCACTAGACCAGAATACCAAGCTAGGTGTACCTAACATACGTGTTTCCCCATTGCATGCCATTTGAGTAACCCCCACGACCTCACCACTTCCCGGGAACACCCGGCTAGCCACATAAGGCAATTGCTTAGAGTCAGATAATTTCCCCAGTTAAACGCAAACCCACAGTCTAATTTCAGGAGCTAGTTAGTCCAATGCAGTGACCCCCCCACCCCCATTGCAAACCCTTAGTAACCTGACCATGCCCTGTTTAGACATTCGGACACATTACGCAGACACTCCAGCCAACCTACAAGAGCAGCCCTCAAGCTCACCTTCACCACCAGATCATAAACAAACTACAAAGACACTAGCCAACAGGGTACACCCAATTATCACAGCGGAAGAGGACAAAACTCAACAACATTCAAACCACATAAGGTCCTACACGCGGGCTACAGCCGCCTTAACCCAAAATCCGAGCTATCGTAGCACATAAGACCATAAAATGACCTGTCAAAGAGCAGTACGCCACCAAAGAGAAATGGAAAAAAGAACAAACCAACCAGATACGCGCCCAACTCCCACAAAAACTGCCACAAATACAGAACACACACCGAAAAACACCACAGCCAACAAAACCAATATTGCAAGACAAGATAAATCCCTATACCTAACACTGTATCTCGCAACAACATCACCGCTTCGAAAAACTCAATAGCGCTAATACGTTCAAGCATGCTGAGAACCGACCAGAACCCCACAGAAAGAGAAGAGATGACCCAAGAAGGGGAAGGAATGGAACCAACACCCTAACCCCTTACATCACAAACACACAAGGGCACCAAGAGCAACCACAACAAAACATAGAAGAAGAAGCAGAAGAATGTATCATCAACCCGACAATCAACCTAACAGATCACTACAGCAAGGAAGCAGAATACATGGAGCACCAACCAAATTGTGACCAAAACTGAGAAGAAGCCCATCAGAACAACCACAAGACAAAGCAAGGATTAAAAACCAATCCTAATCACATCAAAAAGATCCACTGCAACCTCATCAACGCCAGATCAATGTCCAAATATGCCACAGATTTTTGACCTCCTATGCAAAGGTGATATCGACATCCTATTAATAACCGAAACATAGCTAGACGACAACTACAAAACCACATTACATAACTGCATCCCTGACAACTTCAAGTGTTCACAAGTAAACAGGAAAAACAAAAGAGGAGGAGAACTGGCAATAGCATACAAGGATCACCTCACTATTAAAATGGATGAACAACTAAACATCAAAAAATGCATGTCCATGATCCTTCACCTAACAGCAAATCCAAAAACAAACCTCAAATTCGTCCTGGTGTACAGACCACCAACATATGATGCAACCTTCACTGATGTATTCGCTGAAGCCATCACCAACCTAGCCATCGAGCAGGAACACCTGGTAATCCTCTGAGACTTTAAAATCTGGTTTGATGAAGAATCTGCTAACTCACAGAAATTACTAGCCAAACATCTGAAGACAATGAAACCACATCAGCTAGTAAAAGGAGCAACCCACAATGCGAGACATACGCTAGATGCAATCTTCATCAACAGAAATCTCATCACCACAACGCCACCACTACAGATCCTCTGGAGCGACCACCTTGTCGTTCCATTCATGATCACGCTCCTCACGACAACGGCCAAACAATGAGAAAAACTGCCAACTATCATGAAAAGAAACTGGTGAGCCATCAGAACTAGCAACCCAGCGGAACAATTAGAAATCAACAAACCACCAACAATGACCCTGGACGAAGCAGACATCAAAATGAATACAGAGCTACTTCATAAATGGATTGCTGGAACGATTGACTGGATCTCAAAGGAAAAAGCGACAGCAAAATGTTTTACCCCGCTACTCTGCGCCATGAAAAGGAAAAACAGGAAACTTGAATTAGAAGGAAGAAAAAAATCAATCAGGTGAAGTAATTACAACTCCAGTGACAAATCCACTCATACAAGAAGGAAATCCATAAGGCCAAAAAGAAATACTACGACAGCAGAATCACCAAAGCCAACAACAAACTAAAAGGAATTGTTTAAAATCATAAACAAAATAAGAAACCCTCCTGGCTGCAACAACACTCCGATACCTTCAACGAAGCTATGCAATCACCTTGCAGACCACTTCAAAGACATAATCACCACCATTCAACAGATCATACAAATAATACCAATCAACTACAACATGCAACCCACCCAGCCATCTGAGGATCACCAGAACAAACTTCGAAGCTTCCTCACAATTATCATCGGAGACATCCGCAAGAGCAACAAAGCAGGCTCCCACATGGATCTGTGCCCCCCAGACATACACAAATCAATCCTCACACAAGGAACGTCAATGTATTACTACAGAAACCTTTTCAACCAATCACTTCCAACATTGAAAGTACCACTATCATTCAATGGGGCATACATCAAGACGCTCTTCAAGGACACAGCAGGAAACGTGGTAGACCTCTTCAACTACAGACCCGTGTGCCAATGTTCCCTCTAAGCTGTGCGCATGTGCGCTTGCCCAGCTTGCTTCTGGGTGCTGCTCACATTTTTTTTGCAGCACACACAGACAATTCTCACCTATTCAAAAAGATTAAATAAGGTACAAGCCACAACAATTACCTGACATTTGTTTTCCCTTAAAATAATAAACTGATCTTGTATTATGGTAAAGCTCATTTGCATTACCCTTCTATGCAAGCATGACCTCAAAACCCCAACAACAGAATCCAACCGCAAGAGGTTAAAATCTAATATGAAAAAGTGGCTCCATGAATAGAAGAATCTAACCAAGATATGACTGGACACATTAACTAAATAATGTTCCCTCCCCACCCATGACTCTGATACTTGACTCTACCATGCTTTTTTCTTATGACTCTAACTTCTGCCCCCAGAACACATTTAGATATCAACATAGACTCTTCCTCTCTTGGCTCTACAAAAGGTTACCAAACTTACCTACATCAACTTGTTTTATATTTGTTGTAATATGAATAACGTTCAAGCGCCAGAATTTCTGTTGTTTATGATCCCTTACCAAAAGCGTCACCCACACTGTGTAACCCAACTAGCAGCTAAATATTGGATACATACTGTCAGTAAGCAGGCTGCTTGGATAAGTAGCCTGGTCCGATGCTTCCTCTTCTTTGTACATATGTCACACAAGTGCTTTGCAGCAGTCCCATTACAAGTTAACACATTTTGAAAAAATATACATTTGCAGTCTAAAGATTTAGAGTAGACAAATGTCATGCTCAGACTGTCCTACTTTAGCATTGCTAACATTATGATATGATATGATATGGCATTTGTAACGCGCCTATACACAAGTGTTTCAAGGCACGACGCGGCAGGGAGGAGGGAACAAGGGGAAGACAGACAACGATCCTACTAGGCCAGGTGTCATTTAGATCACGCAAGTGCAGGGGTAGGGGGAAGGGAAAAAGTGCAAGGGGAAGGGGAGGGGGGAAGTGCAGTACAAGGTAAGTAGGATAAAATAAATAAATAGGGCCAGCTGGTGGCAAGTGCAAGGTAAGTGCAGGCAAGTGCTGAGAAGGGGGGGTGTAGGGATACAGAGACAGTCCCGCAGTGCAGGGGTTGCCAGGGAGGCAGTGCAAGTGGAGAGTGGCTAGGCCCAGGACCGAGTTCGGTGAGAATGGCCCAGTTGCAGATTCAGTGCAGTTTCAGTGAAGAATTTAGCAGGGGAGAGGGAGAGAGAAAGCAGAAGCAAAGAGGAAGGTTTTGAGGTGCTTCCGGAACCGGAGATGGTTCTCCTCAAGTTTCAGGGAGGCAGGAAGGCTGTTCCAGAGGGAGGCCCCTGCCGCGGAGAGAGATCTACCCCCAGCTCGTTGCTTCGAGAAGCAGCTGACCCTGAGGGAGTTGGAGATGGATGAGCGAAGGGCTCGGGAAGGAAGATATTTAGGAAGAGAGAGTTGAAGGTATTTAGGCCCCAGGCCCCAGAATGCCTTGTGGACAATGCAGAGGGTTTTGAACTTAATTCTCGCAGCCACTGGGAGCCAGTGTAGAGATTTCAGTCCTGGAGAGATACGGTCCCTGGGCTTGAGGCCAAGGACAAGTCTCGCAGTTCTGTTCTGGATGAGTTGCAGAGGGCGGAGAGTGGAGGCAGGCAGATTAAGATAGAGGCTGTTACAGTAGTCCAGCTTCGAGAGAACCAGGTCTCGGGAGACAGTGAGCTTCTGGGGGAAGACCCTATAAGTGGAGAGCAACATTGCAATATCATTTACTTTGCCTTCAAGGGGTAAAGGATATGGACTGTGCCTGCCATTACTCCTCTATAATATTAGGACGATGGATATTCAGATAAGTAGAATGCTTTGCTTTTCACACAATCTGCATCCTTTCCAAGTGTTCAGAGATTGATTGGGAATAGGCCTTAACAAAGTATATGGTAACTTGCTAATATACAAAAACAGATTCAATTAGCACCTGTATAATAGTATGGGGTTGTAGGGGTTGGGGTATGTTGTAAGAAATGCACTACAAAATAATTGTGTACATGCAGATTCATGATACTTGGCCTCATTACGAGTGTGCCGGTCTGGTAACAATGGTGCCGGTAAGCGTACCAGCACTGTTGTAACCGGACCGGCACACTACGAGTTCTGTGAGCGGCTTCCGTCCCGCCCTCCAGGTCTGACCTGGCGGGCAGAACGGTAGCTGCTCGCAGACTTTCACGGAGGCACCAGCACCGTTATTTACGGTGCTGGTGCCTCCATGTTTCCCATTCCCATTGTGTCCGATGGGACTGAAATTGGAATGGGGAATACCATTTCTCCGGCACCTGACTTCCCGGACTGCAGGGTTAGAATCCCGTGCTGTTACCGTCAAGCCAGGCACTGGAAAAATTCACTAGTCCAGCGGCTGCCGCCGGACCTGTAATAAGACCCACTGTCTTAAAATGCACACAGTATCATAATGAGGCAAATAAATATATTTTGCTTGCAAATTATGGTTGGTATGCAAGTACCTCAATGAGTGTTTACTGCTACAATCCCTCATTTTTTACAATGCTCTGTCAACTAGTATCGGACGATAGTACAGGAGCCTGGGGAACTGGGGTTAGAGGTGAAAGGGCAAAGGAGAACACTCCTAGGTGATGAACAAATCACCAAAGTTCAAAAGCCAAGTCAAACATTTCGGCAGTACAGTGAAGGAAATGTGTTTGTTTTCTAAAGGGTAGGAAACAACACCTTCTGTTTCTATCTATGCGCCACTGCTGATGGCTTTTCTATATAATCATTTTTTCTTCATTTATTGACTCAAGCATCCCGCTGCAACATATTTAAGTGATAGCAGTGAATTACAGAAGAGGGCCTCTGGTTACAGAAGAAGGCACTTAATCTGTTTTACCGCTTAGCATTTCTGCCATTAACTTAAAAGGCATATATTTCCTTCAATGAGGCTCCATAAGAAACCTCATTTAGGCTCTTCTTGAAATGTGTCTAGGCTGTGGTGAGGAAGGGAGGGCAGAACTATAGGCTGTATTATGAGCCCTGTCATTTAACTTCCTGTCAGGTTTGCAAGAAGAGCTCTGACTTTGCTGCCTACTTGGATTCAAATGATTTTTCAGAGGAGTAAAAAAGTAATAAGGATATTTTATGCTTATTAAAATATAGTCTTTCCTCTTAAAATGCCTCTTGAGATCGGGTAGCATTCTTATTAGTGTTGTTTCCTATGCCACTGCTCTGCTGGCAACTAACTTGAAAACATATCAGTGCAGCTTTGTGGGTAGCAGCAGGGGGTAGGCTCTCATGTGTTCATTGTTTCCCATTGGTTTTGGGCACTTTTGGCTGTTTTTATGGAGTAGACATGGATGGTGTTTTTGAGTAAGTGCTGTCACAGGAAAACGTAACATGGATTGTAAGCAGAGGCCCAGGAATTTTAACCATCAAATACGGAGTTGCAGTTATTCTGATGCAATTATCATTATTACACATGACATATTCTTACACAAACTATGACTGCTCTTGTGGCCCTTGAATTACTTGATTAAAGTGGCGCATGAACTCCTATTGGCATGTTTTCAGCCACATTGCTTTTAGTTGCAATTATTCCATCTGTAAATATTGTATTCTGTCTTAGTTTTTTTACAGCCACATCAGTTATGAAAATCGTTATTTATTTTTTTTGTACTACACATGAGTGTTTTACCAGTGGCATAAAACACACATTTTACTCTGTGCAGGAGTACTTTTGCTAGGTACTGTGGCAAATCTTGAATTCTTGTACTAGTTGTTTTTATAATACCATGTAAACTGTTCTTTTAGCCTGTGTTTGGAAAAAGTGTTGGAAGATGCAACTTTTACACAGATTTGTAAAGAATTGCAGTGGATTGAAAGCGGAAATTCCTTTCCAAACTGTATTCAGAAACAGGAGCTCACTAACTAAGTATGCTCACAAAGTGGCTTACCATATTAGTCAGTTGCGCTCAGTAAAAATAATGTGCTCACGACAACCAACCAGTTCTGCACATAGAGAAAAATTATTAGAGGGAACATTGCCCATATCCGACATTCCCTACCCAGCTAAACTACTTGAGACATACGTCTACAGAATAACACAAGAATTCATAGAAGAGCACCAACTGTTGGGCCAAGCACAAGTAGGTTTCAGACCGATGAGGGGAACGGAAACGACATTGCTCTCAATCTGGGACAATCTAAAGACTAATGCAGACTCAGACAAAAGGACAGTTATAATCCTTCTGGACCTCTCTACAGCATTTGACAAAGTCAACCATGAAATCCTCATTGGGAGACTCGAAGGAATAGGAATCACTGACACTGCCCTACTCTGGATTAAATCCTTCCTAACAAACAGGACAGAAACTGTTTGGATCAAACCTTTCAAATTTTCTAAAAAGGAATCCACCTGCGAAGTACCACAAGGGTCATCCTTCTCCCCATTGCTCTTCATTATATACCTGGTGCCACTAATCAAACTCATCAAAAAACACAGACTCACATGCTACAACTATGACACACAGATCATCTACAAAATACAAGCTACATAGGAAGAAAACAAAACGCTGAACAACTGCCTGCAAGAGCTCTACAGCTGAATGATCATAGCTGAAAGTGAGGAAAAACACCACTACATCCCATGGTCAAAGGAACTGGGTACAGCACCAACTCCATCAACGATAGTAAAAACCTAGGAGTCTTGATGGACAATGAGCTAACACCTAAACCACAAGTAAACACCATAATCAAGAAATGTTTCTTCATGTTCGAAGGATCCTAACATTCCTCTCTTTCACCCACAAAACACTCACCATCATCGCACTCATTATGTCCAGAGAAGTCTATGTCAACATCATATACCTAGGAATGCCAGAAAGACTGTTAAATAAGTCAATGCATCCCAACCACTGCAGCAAGACTCCTACTCAGACTACCACAAAGAGAACACATTATCCCAGTGCTAAAAATGCTACACTGGCTGCCAATAAAAGAGAGACTAAAGTTCAAAACGATGTGCATAACGCACAGAGCAGCCCACAGCCAAAGAGCAGAGTTCCTAAAGAAAAGAATAACCGTCTACCATCTGAAAAGATCACTCACATCAAGCAACGACATTTGCCTAGCATCAAAACATTACAACAAAAGAAAACTCGGAAGATCATCCTTCACTCACCTGGCAACCTTAACCTGGAATAACATACCAAAAAACATAAACAACACAAGGGGTCAATTGGAGTTCAGGAAACTACTAAAAACTCTTTGCTCCAGATTCAGAAGGAATCAACTAGGAAGAAAGGATCACAAGGAAACCATGAATACCCCAGAAGGAAGCCATAATCCCTAGCCTGCCCCTACATTATAAAAGCAGGGGTGGGCGCGCACCGACCACCCAGGCCCACACGCCACCAATCCTAAAGGTTACTTTGATAGGTACGGACAACCAACAGGATGGACAATGAGGGACAAGTCCAGTGACAAAAACTACACCTGCTGCAGGTGAAGTAGCGGAAAAGACCCAGTTTCAAATGCCACTGGGGCCACACAAAAGCGGGCTCCCACTGCGCAACATGCCTGCCAACTAGGCAGTCAGACTAGAGGACCAAACACAAAGGAGAACCATAGAGGTTGGGTGCAGAAATGTGAAGAGAAAGTGGTAAGAAATTGACAAATACTTGAAAACCATTATAAGCTTATGCTAAAATTTCAGCTTTCCACATACTCAACATACTGAAGCTCACACAACCACCTCTCTGCACAGCAATCCGCACGCACTTCACCACATTGCAACAAGAGACTAACAACACGTAACCCGACACAACAGCACATGGTAATTCTGGCATTGACTAAAAACCGCACTGAAGCTCAGCAAACGGAGCAACTGACTTAAAGCGGCCAACAGGACATCACAACTCTCACTTTCCTATTCCCACTACACCCTACTAACCCACCCTGTCCCCCTCTTCATACCCTCCTTTTCAGATCTGCCAGAGAACCTGGGGATCACAGCAGTGGTGATGGTGCGCAGTACATATATCTGTAACATTAACCTTAACATTTTATACAACTGATAATTTAGGTTAATATCTTTGAATTACTTTTTCTATATTACTATTTTGGAAGGGGATAACACTTCCCTATTGTCACTTTAGAGGGAGCTCATCCCACCATCATTGTTTAGAAAATATGACCAAATAGTGTGTGTACAGCACATTTTTCCAAAGAAATTTTGTAGAATCGATAGGGCTCACATACAATTTTGAATGAGAACTAAATGATGTACAATATCTTGTGCCATATCACTGAGGCAAGGGACATTGCATAGTTTCAGATTGTATAACAGGGTTGCATTATCCCAGCTTTAAATATTATGGCACAAGATTTAAGATACTTCATTGATGTGCTACTTGTCAGTGCATAATCAGAATTCACGGAAAATAAAATGTAACAAATTGGTATAATATACCAAGTTGCTGCCGCTACTGGCCAGGTTATCTACACAAATAATCCTGGGCGCTTTCAACAATATCAGGAAGTTGCTAAAATATTCAAGGGTGTGGCTAAGGGTATGATGTAGGCGTGCTAGACAAATATACCACAGTGTTATCAAATATGATAAAAATGTGCCTCAATGTGCCATCCTGTGTCTTTCCACGTTGCCATGCCAATTCACACATTGTCACAGCCTAGCTAGGAACATGTCAAGGGAATGGCCAAAGCAGCTTCACATTACCTCATGAAAACTGGAATGTCAGGTTCAATAGTGCCTTTCTTATTATACCCCAGTTAAACACCTTATCATGGCAGGTTTACCAGTGCCCTGGTAGTTTCACACTTCATCAATTAGGCATATTGCCATGCAGCTGCCAACAGAAAATAACCACACGTTTCACATTGCACCAGAAAATGTCCATGTTAGATTTGCATTACCTCCACAGATTTGCTATGTGGTTTCACAGTGCAATGGTTTCTTCACACAGCTGCAGTGAAGCATTCAGTCAGTCCGTTTCGTTGTTGAGAGAACATTACCGTTTCAGTATCAAAATGCCACCAGAAAACCGATGTGACAGTTCCACAATGGTACCATAATCTGATTATTTCAGTATCCTCACATTGCCCCAAGAAAGAATCTTGCCATTGAAGTTTTGCATTGCCACCAGAAAATGTTCCCATGCCAGTTTTTCATTGCCCTCAGAAATGTGTCATGGCAGTTTTTCACCCGCCCAGGCTAAAGACACATGCTTCTCATGATCTGTCCACAGTGACATTGACCACAATTGTCTTCTGACAAGTACGTTGCTTGGCATAGAACATTTGCTTATTTGTGGTTATTTGCCAAACCGGGGGGTAACAAGTTTGAGCTGCATGAATTAGATACTCAAAATGAATATGGCATAGATTATTATACTTCACTCTGTGTATCTGGGAGCAGTAAAGTGACCCTGCTACCAAGTACCTTCATTATATAATGACTTTGGAAAATGGTGTCATATCTACCATGTTATAAGCATTACGTCATAGTTCCATGGATTCAGATTCAGAACTTTGCTGTGGTTAGAGGAGGTAAAGATGATTACCTATAGCAGATTAACTCGAAAGAATCAGCCTCTGCATTTGAATAAAGGTGGCACTCTCTGGATATTCTGATTTAAAGAGTAATGCCAACGTTTCAGACTTAAGTAATTGTTTTTGGTCTTGGACGTGCAACCAATCAAGACATATTATAGATGCCACTGTAGACATGCAATCTTCGAGATCTCTTTATATAACTGTGAATGTTAGTTGTGCATTAAATACGAACAAGCAATATATTGACTGTTCGTGGATCATGATAGAAAAGCCCCTCTTTTCCTAATCCAATTCTTTAGTGAGAGTGTTTTCTAAAGTGGATAACTTGTTAAAAGACAAACGTCATTTTGGAGATTACCCAACAACTTGTCCACAGAAACTCACATAAGCAGACAAAAGAAAAAGCTGAAAGACTTGAAGGACTCAATAACAACCCTTAAGACTAACAGTCATGATTTGCAAAACAAAGCAAGTGTGCACGCATAATTTAAAGTTCTTTGGTATCTCTGAGGGGCTGGAAATTTGAAGAGGAGTCAAAAATATATATATAAAATCGAAATCGGAATGGGACAGTCCAATGAAACCCCCAATTATCATTTTAAAATCACATTTCTATGTACCCTGCCGCAAACCAGAAGAAGGACTCTGACTACAGTGGGTCCTGATTCAAGGGTGTTTATTTCAATCAAAAGAAACATGCCTATCTGGCCCTACAGCTATGAGGGAAGTTACCTACTTTCTAAAACAAAACGAAGGGTGCATGTGGAAGTCCAAAATAAACAGTCGTGAGTCTGAGCCCTGGGTGACTAACTGGCCCTCCCACTTTAGAAAATCTAACTGAAACAAAAAGGGGAGGCTTTAGCAACAGCTTTCTTGTGACCTTCGACCTGGCCTGACTCATAGTTGACTTATTTTCAGTATTGAAGTTCCTTTAGAACATAATAGCACCGTTCCCAGTCTTTTTGGTAATTCAAATTATAAATCCATGTATTGTGTTCTATTCCTCCTTGGAAAAGAAAAATTCTTCTTAGATTACCTTGTCAGATGTTTGCAAGTGTTCAAATCCGTCCACGAGCACTTTTTGCACAATTGTCTGTCTCACATGCATGGCATGGGGACTCCCCAAGGTCCTGTGGCTCTTACAGGTGTGCTACTTTTCAATATATTTAATACGCATATGTATTGCAGGTTATTGTCACCTAATTGGCTTTGCCACCCTGGTTGCAGAGTGTTCATACTCGTTTCTATCTGTTTCACGAAGGACGCATGCTCGACCAATTTTATCAGTTCCTCGTACCTTTGTCGGCTTTCCAAGACTTGGTTTAAAGCACTTGTTTCCTTTTCACTCTGTTTTGCATAAGGCGTGTGCCGGTTCCTTTCATTAAGGCGCTTGTAGTTTTGTCGAATTACACATCCTTGATATACAGTGTTCGTATCTTGTTTGCTCTTTTTTGCAACTGGCGTATGCACATTCCTTTTCTAAAGGTGTTAGGCAGAAACCTGTGCGGTTCCCTTAGGGACCACTGCAAAAGGCTTAAGACTACAGGTGTTGGCAGTAAACCCAATTGGTAGCAGTCTGTACCACCCAGATTTACCTGGTAGCTGTGGCTGAGCAGCCAGACTTCTCTCAAGAAGAGTAAGACAGTATATAGAGTATACAAGATAGGACCCAAAATAAAGTAGCACAAGCAAACACTGACCAGAGCTTTTGGTATCAAGTATATAATTATTTATTTAAAGACACACTTAGAAACACTCTAGCACTATTATTGTAAGCAAGTTCAAAAACACAGTCACTATTAATATATATACATCCCTTATTCCTTATTAGACAAGTCTTAGTTAACACCACTTATTTCCAGACAGAGGTGAGTGCTTAACTAAAGATGGCACTCCAATAAGTTAAGAAAAAGGGAGGGAAAAGCCAGAAATTAGAAACAGCACACAACACAATACTTTAGAAGCACTCAGCAAGGCAGGAAAGTCAAAGTCTACTAGTGAGCAAAAAGTTCAGAGGCCAGGCTCCCTCTTGGAGAGAGCAGAACACCAATGCGCCCAAGATCACACAGTTTAAAAGGCTTGAAGAGTCTTGCAGAGAATTTAAAAAGGAATCAGTTCAGCTCAGAAAAGTTCAGTTAGACAGTCTAGGGCCAACCCAAGTGGTAAATTGAGGATTTACGAGACACCCCACACAGACCATTGCGAGGGAGGCCAGGTGGACACAGTACCTTAAAAGTGGAGAGAATCCTCCAGCGGGGGCGGTTGTTCCTGGCAGCGGGTGCAAGTCGCGGAGTCCTCCAGATGAAGAGATGGTCTCGACGTGGAGGAAAGCTGAAGGTCGTTGCACTGCCAGGGAAGAAACTAGCTGCGGAGTTCTGCGGTAAAAAGGTACTACCCTTTTATTCACGGTAGTGGAAAAACGTGGTATCCCAGTTGCCGCGGTGCTTGGCACAGGCAAGGCGGCCGCGAGATGATCTAGGAAGGCGAAAAGGCAGGCAAACTGTTTATCCCCACCAGTCAAAGGAAGAAGACTCTTCGGGATGAAGATCTCCTCTGTCGTTGGAAGAAGTGATGAGTTGGTTCAGCAGGGCTCCACCGGTGGTGTCGTCGTTGCAGGTCGGCTCAGCTTCTCCCTCTTCAGATTCTTTGGTCCTGTGGCGACGTCTGAAGTCCCAGTCCCCAAAGCCCTGCTTTTATGCAGAAAACCCCAATTCATCAGTCCTAGCTGTCACTCAAACATGCTAAGTGGTGAGCCTGGCGGCTCACCACTGGGCCAATCACACAAGAGTGCGACTTGAGCTGCCGAGGCAACTCAGTCCAGGGTGCCTAAACCTCCTCCCACACCCCCTGTGGTACCAAGAGAGAGTGGCACCACTTTGGGAGGCTTCTGTGGAGAAGCCTGCCAAAAAGTGGAACAAAGGGCTCGACTTGGGTTGGAGTCACAGAAGCGAACACCAACGCCATTTTGGAACCGAGTTCTGGCAAAAAATACCAACCGGTGAATTACTATTAAATAAATAAACCGGCGGTATGTTTGAGGCTTTGTTAAAAAGTGTTAGCCTCGAACAATGGGAAAATCCCATAGGAATATATTCGTGGTTGAATATAAAAAGTAGTATCGACTGCCACCAGCCAAAACTCGCTCAGAGGGGACTGGACAGTGCCCCCTCGAACAACAGACCCAGGGGCAATCGAATTGCCCCTACTAGTATGCCCACAATATGATGGTTTGTACTGGTTCTGTTCACAATGTAGGACTAGTAAAGCCAATGGTGATGCCCTGGGAGACAGTAGTCAGTCCCGGGGTACGGAGTCTATGTTTGGGGGTCACTATGACACCCCTGTGTTACGGCACGGAGGGTGCTGTGTAACACACATACCAAAAACACATGAAGCCCTATGGAGTAAAAGACCCCATAGCCCATAAAACACATTACAAAGTCAAAGGATCTCTCAAATCATGTCTCAGAGTGGGAGAAAAAGAGTCTCATTCTTAGCAGGAGAAAATAATAAACCCTAAAAATCCAGCAAAGCTGCTGGGGGACTCACTAGGTTTGGGAAATTAGCCTTAACAGAGAATTCCCCCTAACAAAGGGTCTCATAGAGTTGGCAGCTTCTCCAGCCTTGACATACAGTGTTCGTATCTCTTTCACTCATTTTTACCTGGGTTGTATGCCTATCCAGTTCCCTCAGGCTCTCATACTGTATAGTAGTTTTCTCGCATTCAACGTACCCTTCCATCCCCGGACACGGGAATAAGGGAGGGAGGCATGCCTCACGCCACTGCACTGCTCCCGTCCTACTGACCCCCTCTGGGCCAGACCCGCGCTAAGAGAGCAGGCTACTTTCATTACAAAGCAAATCCCGTTCCACTAACTTGCCCCTTCTTCTTTTTCCTACCCCCCTTTCCCCCTCTTCCCCCCTTTCTCTTTTCCCTTCCCTCTCTACAGAGGTACTTCCGACAACACACGGAGGCCCTCCACTGTCTGCTCAGAAGCCACCTGTCCATGGTCCTCTGTGAGTGCCCCTTCCAACCCGGATCCTCCAAGAAACTTGGGATTTTGTTACCGGCACAGCTTCAAGTACAGCTGGTAACCAGAGCTACTTTGTTAAATCACTAAATATAAGGCTGCACTTACAGCTTCATAAACCTGAGAACTTCACACATCTCTCTTTGCTATCTGGTCTTTACACAGGGTCTACCCACTGGACGCCCTGAAGAAGGTGCCATATACTTTCGAAGTATACAAGAAGCACCGAAACGTATATACACTAAACAGCATATTGAAGAAGATTCAGGGACAGAATAGACCACCTTTCTTCTCGCACTTAGTGTGTCTAACAAATGTTTTGTGAACACGTTGGCTAAAATTTGAGATATCTTTTAAGTCCAAAGACTTAGACCTCTTTTCAGCAAATAATTACTCTGAGCATTTGAAATGAGAGACCTGTCAATAAAAGTCCTCTCAAATGACTTATCGTAAAGGAAATGGTTCCTCATAGCACTTACAACTTCCCGGATATGCTTTAATTGTTAAGTGCAATTGTATGTCATGAGGAATATGTCTTTTTAAGAATCACTAAAGCTAAATGTATGCTTCTCGCTATGTTGTACACCAAAACCTTGGCATTGAATATGTAAAGTGTAACATGATTATATTTGATTTTTGTTTTGAACACTGTATTTATGTATCACTGTGAATGTGTCAGTATTTTACCACACACCTGTTCTATATAAATTATAATTTTTTCAATACACTTGGTTATATATGGTCATTTGTCTTCTAGTTTGGTACATACAGGGCCTGAATCAATAGGGGCGTAGTACTAACTGCAGATACAGACATGGACCGAGACAAACGCAGAGGAATGTTACAAGTTTCTCAGTAGTCCCCTTGTCCAAGACTTAGTGTAGATTCAGACAGGGACAAGGTAGGAACCAGTTGATGCCCCCACCAATGTAAGGAGGGCAATTGAAAATCTGTACAATGGGAAAGGGGACAACTTTTTCTTTGTTGGCACATGTACTATATGAGACCTAGTCCCCTTGTTCCAAATTGAATTGGTCTCAACCTAGAACCATTGGTTCATCCCTTTGTTACTAATTTGGGCAACCCAGTTGCTTAGGTAATTTCATAGATATTGAGGTTAGGACTACAGGTCCAAGCAGGACCCACTCACACCAGTCCAACCAATTTTTCTTTTTCACTTCTTGCTCTCCCAAGATACACTGCCCCCTCTTGGAACACACCCAGGTTGGTAGTGGTCACAAACATAGGACAACCTAGGTAATCCCCTTCAGGCATGGCAGAAAGCGCGACACTAAGCTTCTCCAAACAACAGATCCAGGACACTATATCTGGACATTCCTTCTTTGACATAGCAGACAACAATCCCCCACTAAACTCTAACAACACAGGTGATAAAATCTTACGCCTGAAAAAGAAAACATTCCGTACTGAACTACATGCTCATTTTCTGCATGAATATTTAAAGGCCAGCATCATACCCACTGGACTGGTTGTAAGAAATACTCCCTGCCTATTCCTAGACGACAAAGAGTATGTAACGAATTTGAGTTGCATTGCCACAAAATGCAGCCGGGACCTGATGGTTTTGACGATTACCACAGCACAAAGGAAGAGCAATTTAATGCAACTAGAATTGGACACATAAGAGAAAAAATTCCAAGAGGACACCACAGTAGCGCATGCAAAAAATATATTAATTGACCTCCAGAAACAGTTTGAGGATTTCAAAATCGCAACTCTAAGTAGGAAAACGAAGAAACTCCATAAGGACATCAAGGAGTTCCAACTAGAAGTTGTTTATCCCTACATCGCTGAGACCTAAGTCCCCACCAACTCAGGAGGATCCCCAGGCTCCTCAACGGGTTCAACATCAGCAAGACCCAAGAGGAACCGACGCAGAAGGGTATACTTTTCGGGCTCTAGCAGTGGGTCATCCTCGGATGACATAAACAAACAACCGGCCCAACCTTTTCAACCGCACTACCCCTACCCGCCCCCTTAACTTTTTCCCCCCTTTTTTAGGAGGAGGCCCTTTTGGCAATCAACCATGGGGCCCACAACAATGGGCCCCGCCCCACAGAGGAGGCAGACCAGGTAACAGACAACGCAGGAGACGACTGAGGTATTAACCTCCCAAGACGAGACCTCAACCACTTCCATATTCAATCTGGCCAATATAGAACTCACTACAGAACAGAAAAGCATTCTGAACAAAGGGCTCACATTCGTACCGGTCAAACAAACAGACTGGTACGACTTGGAGATGGAAATCAGAACATTCCTACGAAAAGTGCGACTTCGAACCTTTTTCAGACAACATGAGCTGAACACACAGGAAGAAGTGGAAGACACAGGTCTTCACCCCCAATCCACCTTTACCCCGATGGACAACCAAATACCTCCAGAATTGTTAACATTTGAGAAGTGCATCCTCCAGGATCTCGAGAAAGTGAAAACCAAGAAAACCAAACTCAAACACAATCTCACATGGAAGGAGCGACAAGCCCTCACACAACTTCAAAACAACAAGAACATAATAATCAAACCAGCAGACAAAGGAGGAGCTATAGTCATCATGTCTACAATCCAATACAAACAAATGGTACTGACCATCCTGGAAGACCGAGAATGCTACTCCCCCCTCCGTAGCAATCCAACTAAGAACTTGGAGCAAGAAATTGCAGAAACAGTTGATTTTGCAATGCAACGAGAATGGGTGACTGAAAAAGAAGCAGCATTTCTGACCATGAAGGCGGGACGTACACCCTGCTTTTATGCTTTACCCAAAATTCACAAGGACCCCATCAACCCCCCGGGCTGTCCAATTGTGTCAGGATGTGGCACAATTTTGGAACCTCTGTGCAAGTTTATAGACACTTTTCTACAACCATTGAACAGGCTAACTGATACCTACTTACGCTACACGAAGCACACACTTACCATCTTTGAGGGCAAATAATTTAACCCAGAAAAAGATATACTGGTCACTATGGACACAAAAGCCCTGTACTCTAATATTCCACAAGAGGCAGCCATTGAGTGCACACGAGAATGGCTCACCAGTAACCCATTACAAAAAAGGGTCCCTATCAACTTTATTCTCGAGTTGATGACCATAGCCCTCACAAAGAACTTCTTTACATTCAATGTAAAGATGTATTTACAAACAAAAGGCACAGCAATGGGGGCAGCCTTTGCCCCGAGCATGGCCATCTTGTATATGTCTACATTTGAAGAAAAATATGTACTTTCACAAACGAACCAGTGGAGGCCACACGTAAGCTCCTGGTTTAGGTACTTAGATGACGTCATCCTAATATGGCGGGGAGATCAGACCAACCTTGTACAATTCTGGCAATGGTTAAACACCTGCAACCAAGATATCCAATTCACTATGGAACATAGCACCGACCAAGTTGCCTTTTTGGACCTGATCATCCGACATAAGGACGGAAAACTGGAGTGCTATCTATATCGGAAACCATCGGATAGGAACACCCTTCTGCACCACACTAGTAATCATCCCGACCATACAAGAGCCAATCTACCCTACGGACAATACCTACGAGTAAGGCGAAACTGCACGTCCAAAGATGATTACAAAAAACATTCAAAATACCTTACTAACAGGCTCAGAAACAGAGGGTACCCAGCAGCAGCCCTCAAACAAGCAGCTAAAAGAGCCATCAACACAAATCATGAAACACTACTCGAACAGGACAACCAAACAAGACAGGATGGAGAGGATGAGGACCAGATGACATGCGTTATCACACAAGGGGTTCATACATCGCAAATGAAAAAAAACATACGCAAACATTGGCACATAGCCAAATTAAATTTACCAGACGATCCTCCTCCTCGCTTTGCATACAAGCGAGGCAAGAATCTAAAGGAATCATTGGTACACTCCCTGTTTCAACCTGATTTAAGACATCAATCACAAAGAGTTCTACGACCACTACAAAGACACCACCCATGTGGTAACTGTACGGCATGCAAATTTACGAACAAACTCAAATCCTTCCAAATAGGTCAGCACGAATGGCATCTCCGAGACCTTACTTACTGCAAGAGTGAATGTGTGGTCTACTGTATTCAATGCCCATGTGGACCTTAAGTACGTGGGCCAGACAACAAGGGCAGTCAACCTACGAATATCGGAACACCGCTCACGGATTAGGTGTAAGAACTTAACAGCCCCACTGGTCTCTCATTAGGTTGCGGCCATGCACACACCGAAAGACCTTACCTGGTGGGTATTGGAGAAGATCAAAGGAGGTCCTGACGTCTTAAAAAGCCTCATACATCGGGAATCAAGATGGATACACCGGTTAGATACATACCACCATGGCCTGAATGAGTCCTTGCAACCCAGCCTTTTTTGATCCTGGCGTATATAGGCACACATACACTACTCATGATCAGAGTGAAAAACATACTGGCGGTCGCCGACCCTCCCAGAACTGAGGCAGGGAATGGCTCACGCAACATGATGCAGCTTTACACACTCCATTCCCCTGTCCTTAGATTTCATGTCCCCCACCACAGGACCATGACGGCCTCGCATGTCACTTAGCTTACATGTATTCCAGCTTCTGCCTCAGTGCCAGAGCCTACGGCTTTGTTCCAACCACCACAACCACGAGCCCCATAGCCCAGGCATCGCTCGTTGCCGAGACAACATAGGGCAGCGTATCAGGAAGCACGCTGCACAACGAGCCCCATGACGCATCATGCTACACCAATCCACGCATAGCTTGCCTTAGCGGTCGTCATAACTACCCGCTGGCGTCCGCTTCAGCAAGGCTGAGGAGAGACACTTGGAAGCAGGCACCGGAGCTGCATACACGGACTACGAGAGGGAGGCAGAGAAGCCCTCCGACCCAGGTGAGAGTCGGACACACAGTGTTATAGTCCTCACCACATGCACGAGTTTTAGGGTGAAAGGCACACGCAGTGCCAGCATCTTGCCTCACGCACTCCAGCCCTCGTGGCACAGCACTATCTTAATATAGTAGTTTTCTCGCATTCAAAGTACCCTTCCACCCCCGGACACGGGACTAAGGGAGGGAGGCATGCCTCACGCCACTGTACTGCTCACGTCCTTCTGACCCCCTTCTGGGACAGACCCACGCTACGAGAGCGGGCTTCTTTCAGTACAAACAAATTCCCATTCCACTAACTTGCCCCGTCTTCTTTTTCCTTCCCCCCCTTCTTTTCTTCTCCCTCCCCCCCTTTCTCTTTTCCCTTCCCTCTCTACAGAGGTACTTCCGACAACACACGGAAGCCCTCCACTGTCTGCATCAGAAGCCGCCTGTCCATGGTCCTCTTTGAGTGCCCCTTCCAACCCGGAACCTCCAAGAAACTTGGGATTTTGTTACCGGCACAGCTTCAAGTACAGCTGGTAACCAGAGCTACTTTGTTAAATCACTAAATATAAGGCTGCACTTACAGCTTCATAAACCTGAGAACTTCACACATCTCTCTTTGCTATCTGGTCTTTACACAGGGTCTACCCACTGGACGCCCTGAAGAAGGTGCCATATACTTTCGAAGTATACAAGAAGCACCGAAACGTGTACACACTAAACAGCATATTGAAGAAGATTCAGGATAGAATAGACCACCTTTCTTCTCGCACTTAGTGTGTCTAACAAATGTTTTGTGAACACGTTGGCTAAAATTTGAGATATCTTTTAAGTCCAAAGACTTAGACCTCTTTTCAGCAAATAATTACTATGAGCATTTGAAATGAGAGACCTGTCAATAAAATTCCTCTCAAATGACTAATCGTAAAGGAAACGGTTCCTCATAGCACTTACAACTTCCCGGATATGCTTTAATTGTTAAGTGCAATTGTATGTCACAAGGAATATGTCTTTTTAAGAACCACTAAAGCTAAATGTATGCTTCTCGCTATGTTGTACACCAAATCTTTGGCATTGAATATGTAAAGTGTAACATGGTTATATTTGATTTTTGTATTGAACACTGTATTAATGTATCACTGTGAATGTGTCAGTATTTTACCACACACCTGTTCTATATAAATTATTATTTTTTCAATACACTTGGTTATATATGGTCATTTGTCTTCTAATTTGGTACATACAGGGCCTGAATCAATAGGGGCGTGGTACTTACTGCAGATACAGACATGGACCGAGACCAACGCAGAGGAATGTTACAAGTTTCTCAGTAGTCCCCTTGTCCAAGACTTAGGGCCTCATTACACGGTAGGCGGTAAACCATGACGCTGGTTCATGCCGGTAATTTACCGGTACCGCTTGGAGAAAAGGGGAATTACCGCCCTATTCCAAGGTTGGGAAGGCGGTAATTCCTCCTTCCTCCATTGCCCTTCCCCATTCCCATTTTTGCCCCATAGGGCATAATGGGAATGGGGAAGGCGCTAATTACGGTACCGCAAATTGCGATACCGTAATTAGCACCCCGGTCCCTTTGCGGGTTCGTTTTTTTTCATGCCTGCTAAAAGCAGGCTTTAATTACCAACCCGCAAAGGGACCTCGTAGTAAGTCAGTAAGGGTTTACCGGTACCGGTAAAATACCGGTACCGGTAAACCCTTACCGCCTACCGTGTAATGAGGCCCTTAGTGTGGATTCAGACAGGGACAAGGTAGGAACCAGTTGATGCCCCCACCAATGTCAGGAGGGCAATTGGCAATCTGTACAATGGGAAAGGGGACAACTTTTTCTTTGTTGGCACACTCTCATACTGTTGTAGGCTTCTCCAGCCTTGATATAGAGTATTTGTATATATGTTTGTATGGTTTATAGTCAAAAAGTCGAAAACATAATGTCGAATAGCAAAAATGTCGAAAAAAAAATGTCGAATGTAAAAAAGTCGAAAAAACATACATATAATAGGAAAAGTCATAATTTCGAAAAAAAAATGTCAAAAAAAAAATCGAAAACCCAAAACACTCTTTTTTTTTTTTTTACCCAGATAGTAACATTTATTATGGGGGGGTCCCCCCCAACCCCCCCCATCCCAAACCCCTACCCCAACCCCCCCCTCCTCCCCATCCCCCTCACCCCCCATAGATATACCTTTAATTATTTTAAAAAAATCTTTAATATAATATTAAATAATTAATTAATTATTTAAAAAACCATCCCAAACCCCTATCCCCAACCCCCCCCCATCCTCCCCATCACCCCCACCCCCCATGGAAATACCTTTAATTATTTTTTAAAAAAAGTTTATTAAAATATTTATTATTAACACATAAAATCGAAAAAAGTCGAAAAAAAGTCGACATTTTTGTTTTTCGACATTTTTGTTTTTCGACTAAATATTCTCGACATTTTTACTTTTGAATATATTGTAATTATGACTGGATACCTGTTTGTATGTATGTTTGTATGTCTTTCACTCCTTTGTATCCAGGGTCCTGTGCCAGTTCCCTTCTCTCAGGCTCTCATACTGTTTTTGGCTTCTCAAGCCATGATATACAGTGTTCGTATCATTTTCACTTCTTGTTATCTCGTTTTCTCATACCGTTGTCTGTTTCAGCAACCTTGGATACCAGTGGCGGCTGCTTATATTGGGTGGGGGGGTGCCACCCCCCCTCTGAGAGAAGAAGAGAGAAGAGAAGAGACAGATTCTCTCTCTGTCTTTCTCTTAAGAGTTTGAGTTTATTTAAATTAATTAGACCTTTGCAGAGCGGCAGATTAATTATTTATTTATTAATCTGCCGCTCTGCAGCCTGAGCTGCTGGCCTGGCCCAGGCCTACTGCTGCAGCGGGGCGCGTCCGGATTTAGTCCGTTTTTGGCAATGTAGAGTGCGTGGAGCTCGTAGCTCCACGCACTCTACGTAACCATTCGCCCATTAAAGAGGCTGGCGGGGTGCTGGAGGGGTGGCCCCTGCACTCTTGGTATTCTGCGTAAACAGCGTACCAGTGTCCTCCTT
The DNA here is from genome assembly GCF_040938575.1 of Ambystoma mexicanum. Classification (NCBI taxonomy): domain Eukaryota; kingdom Metazoa; phylum Chordata; class Amphibia; order Caudata; family Ambystomatidae; genus Ambystoma; species Ambystoma mexicanum. The sequence continues at coordinate 1,061,960,455 of NC_090921.1, read as the reverse complement.
AAACTGTATATGGGCCATGACTGAGCATAGCAACAGAATAGATGGATTGTCATTTGCTGTTGCTTGTTTGCCAGCCAATGACAATCCGTGTCTGGTGTGTGGGTGGAGTCGGGTCATGGGCACACGGTGCCTCGCCTTCTCGTTCTTTATTTCCGGGCCCTTGCTTGTGTGTGGTCGTCTCGTGGACACTTCTCGCGACCAGCTCCTGCCTGCAAGTGCCAATCCAAGTTACCAGGCTCAGCTGAGGCCAATCCACAGACCAGATGACGTGCTGCCTCGGCTCGGCTGGCTGCTGCCTGCCCTCCCGCTCCCTGAGCAACGCTGACAGAGTCCAGCAGCCCCAGTGATTAACATAGGTAAGTAACTTGCCTAAAGCAAGTAATTTAAATTAATTTATTTTTGTTCATAATAATTGCTGCTTCAATCCTGCCAATACACGATTTTGCCCGCACAATGGGTTTGTGTGAACCGACTTGCCTGCAGGCCGCAGCGCGTGTTGGTCAGATCATCATGGACTTGTGTTCGGCCTTCACTAGGATTCCAATCCTGGTGAAGGCTGAGCAGCAGGCAACGGGTTCTGCCCTGTTCCGCCGCAAAGTCGAAATGCAGAGGCTGTATTAGACTGGGAAACCCACACAGAGATGCAGACAAAGACTGCACCTTGTGGACATGGTGGCCGTAGTGGTCACAGATTTCTGTGGCATACGGTGCACAGACAACAAATTTGTCATTGGAATGTATGTAGATGGGGTCATCGACAAAGATTTGTCCTGCTTATGAGTCATTGATGGAGTCGTTGACAAACTCCTCCTCAACGGGATTGTCGATTGTAATGCTGTACAGTAAAGCTGACCCACGCTCAGCTTTTCCGTGCACACAACTCCTGTACTTTTTCTCCTGCTCTTCTCTTCATTACTGTTATGTACTTAGGGTCAGAGTCCCCTCCCACGGAAATCCTGCACTTCTGAGTATGTGGCGCCTCACATCTGCTGCCCAGAGGCTCCCATAAACTCTGTTCTGGCGACCCGCCTGGTGCCGCACCAGCTCTCTGGCGTGCACATCCTTGTCCCCATCCTTGTCCCAGCCATGAGAAGAGCGGCCCCCGAGCCGGGGCAGTGCTCAAGGCTGTGCAGTGAAGTCATAAAATCCATGGGCCACGGTGGGGGGAACTCAACTCACATCGAGCTGGGGCTGGAGTCTGACCCCCAACCTTTTGCACCTTTATAGCTCTGTGTCTGGAAGCCCCCCCCCCGCCCGCCCTGCTTCTTCTGCGGTCCATCCCTTCCCTTTCCCTGGCAGCTGCTACCCTCTATGTGTGTGTTTGTGTGCTGATAAGCCGCAGCTGCAGGCCCTAACCACCTGGCCATAGAATGCACCTGATTTAAAACACTCTTAATAGGCTCAGAATGAATCAGTGGTTGAAGTGAGCGGGTTAGGAGCGGTGCTCCTCTACTTTTTAAAATTAAGTTTTACTGCTCCTATACTTTTATTTTCAAAAGAAACCGTTCCTGAACGGTTTCGTTTTAAAATAACATTGTAGGAAGCAGTTGAAACTTGCACTTTCAATGCACTGCACTGAACGTTCCCTTAAACAGCAGTTGCATGTGTTTTGGGGGTGTATATTGTGTGTGGGAGGCGGTGTGGTGATGGGGTTTGTGGGGAGGGGTGCAGGCTAGCAGGGAACATATTCCACCACAGCACTGCTACTTTTCGTACACTTCGACCACTGGTCAGAATGGGTAAAACAATCGGGTTTCTGTCCACACACAACTATGCATGCACACAAGCAACAAAGGGGATCTTTGTAAATGGTTAGCCATTAAAGGCAAATGCATGTTTACAGAAGAGATGTTCAGTGCATGGAGCCGTAAAAAACAGTAGAAGGGTGACCTTTCTGCCTTGTGCTGAATAATGCACGTTTGTGTACCTGAACAACAATGGAGGCCTCGTTGAAAAAGTGCGCTTACAATGAACTGAGAAACAAAGGAGTAGGTCAGCAAAAAAGTGCAAATAGACAGCATCCGTGCCGCGCACTTTCTTGCCGTGATGCCGCGCACATTCTGGCCGTGACACTTGAGCCTGAAGAGTACCAGGCCTACGCTGCCCTTTATCACTTGCCCTCTAAACCCCTAAAGTGGGAAAGGATCTAACCGGCGGCCAGACAATCCATCCACCACCATCACGCTGCATTAAAATCCACAATGGGGAGACAAAGCTATCTCCGGGTCGGGAGCAGGCGCTGCCCTGCCATTTGGAAACATCTGCAGGCACAATAACAATCTTTTTTGCTGCGCATGCACCCTTTGCGTCATTTCCCCTCCCCCTAGGAAAATGAGAAATTGCAGCCACTTGGTTGTTGTTTCATGGGCTGCCAAACGAAAATAAATGTGTTAAAACGGTCCACCACTCCGCCTTGACAGGATTCCATGATCCCATGTGCAGTCTGGGGGACTGGCAACGGCCACGACATGTGGGTCCGTTTGATGAGCTACTTCACCATGCGGCTAGTAGTTTTGACCAGTGTTGCTGATAAATATTCTTTAAAATGCACAATTAGCATCCCATTTTATGAAAAAACTCCAAATTGGGTATTGGTCAGGCACTAGTGTCACAAAAGAAATGAATTGCCATTTTCAACTGGGCCACTTTTTCATTGTTGTCCGAGACAATTTTGATGGCCCAGCCCCATCTGTCACCAGCTATGCACACACACATGTGACATGAATTATTTCCATGATCCACTTTTCGTGATTCACCCGCTACTGACTGCTGACCAGTGCCCACAAGGAATAGCACACCCCATGTTCACATCTGGTGCATCATTCCTTCCCAACATGTTTCATTTTTTCCTTAGTACAGAAAACGTATATTAAGGATTATCTATTCTTGCCCCATGGAGGGTAAGCTCTTTTTGAGGGTGGGAGAGTGTGGATGAGTAATGGACCATAATGTACCACCATTAGTATGTGAAACCTAATGCTTTTTGGCATATTTGGTTGGGTTTTTTGGACAGTAAATTGCACATTTTGGAGGCCATTTTTCAAAAGGTTTCACGGGGAGAACCCCCCCGCCACCTGCATGGGGTGGTGTAGGCTTGCGCGCTACACATGCTCGCTCAAAAATTGCCCCTGGGAAATTAACACCCCACCAGCTTTCAAACTCACCAGCCGCCACTGTTGGATACCAAATTCCATAGCCCTCTCTGGTGTTCTCACTTTGGGAGTGTTCGCTTCCTTGTTGGTACTCGTCTTGCCAGCAAAAACACTTGCCTTGTGGAGCTTGAGGACCCAGGCTCCTTTCCTTCGCCTAGTCTCGGTGTCCGTTGCAGGGCGCCAGGCCCACTGCTGTTCTCCAGTGGTCGTGCCACCAGTGAGGATGGTTGTTTTCCTGTCTCTGTTCCTCTCCTGATTGGAGACTCTTGCCCGGTCAGCATGCCCATCTGTCAGCCTCTATATAACGGCGCTTGCTTCTCCCATGCGACTGCTGCTTCCACAGCTTGGCATAGCTGCGCCCCTCCAGGACGTCATCTCTGCAGAACCTCCCCCACCCCCCCTCTGCTTAGCGGTTGCTCTCCTCCCTCTGCAGGAGTTTCTCTGCCATTCACAGTCCGTTCTGTTCTGATACACGTAATCAGTATCAACAGAATTGTATCCTTCTTCTCTGATTATTGCAATCAGGCGATGTTCAGCATTACCTGAAGCCAAAGAAGTGCAAGAAAGTTCTTTGTTGCTTATAGTCATCAGCAGCGATACCAAAGTCTTTCCAACAACGGTGTTACGGATTCGGAATTCCTTAGCAGAATGTGAGTCATTGATCCCGAGAGGAGAGTTACTCCCAGTGAGGTACCGCTTGTCCAGACCCCTTGGGAGGCCTTGCTTAGTGGGCTCACCTCCCGAGCCTCAAAGAGGCTTGCTCCCCTATGAGCAGAATGGACAAAGTGTCTAGATTCATCGCAAACCCCAAAACGATGTTAATATGAAGGTGCCACACCTTGCAGCCACAGAGAACCTGTGCTACTGCTTTCACTCTATTGATGTTAACAGCTGATTTGAGTGATGTATGGCCCAGCCTTCTACTAAAAGCAAAGCTTTCAGTCGTGCAATGCTGCAATATGCAAAACAGCTTTCTTAGCCTGGGAGGACCAGCAATAGTTACTTGCAAAGTAGACTCCCAGGTAAATAAAGGGTGATAAGGTACAACCTGATGTTTTCTACCCGATACATTAAAGCTCAAACCTGGGTTCTCTGTCGGCCAATTAACATGATTCCCCACCATTCATGACAAGGTCCAGGTTGGCATAAGTGGATTTAAATGTAGTTAGTAGTCTAGAGAATTCAGTTTTAGCAAGAACCACTGCATCATCTGGGGGTATGCTGAGTACCAGTTTTGGGAACGTCCTGCCTCATCTTTTGAAGATAAATATCTATTGTTCTAATGTGTAAATGATCAATCATGCATCCTGGACATAACTCTGTCTAAACTCCTGGTAATGCAAATTGGTTTGGCATATTACCCTGTTGTCCTTAACCGGACCCCTGTCTTTTTTACTATGTAATGTCCTAAGGCAGTTCGGTAAGTCATTAGGAATCCCTGTGTAATACAAGATTTCCCAAAGTTTAGTATGATTTACCATGTTAGATGCTGTACTGGGACCTAAGAATGACGAAACAACTTCTCTTTTCTCATCACTTTAAGTTTGAAGATTATGCAATGTCGCTAAGGATTGGTTAGCAGAATGGAAGTTGGTGGAAACCATGTTGGCAAGGAAAACGTATTTTACGTTGCTGCACCCAGGTCAATAATCTTGAATGCAACATACTTTGAAACCATTTTGCATGGGTGTCAGCACAGATATATATCTGTAACAGATTGGAAATGGCCTTAGGACTTTCTTGAATCGGAGGATGCTTTCTGGTTTCTTCTGTGTCAGAACATCAAGGATAGATGTAATGGTGTTTAAACCTACTATCAATAGTGCACGCCATATGAATAGGTCATGTGTGGCCCGAACAGGTTGAATGCAATCGGGCCGGGGCCAAGACCACTGGATTGCTTTTAGATTGCTGTAAAAAAAGTTCTTCCAGAGAAATCTCTGTGAGCTGAGCACTGGGTTTGCGTCTGTCGTAGAAAAGGGTTGTTCTCGAGTATCATAGGGTCACTCCGATATAGATATGGATGAGCAAAATCATCAATACCATTGTATGGCCTGGATGTCCAAAGCAAGGGGTTCACTATACAAAACCACCTGGCTATGGATTGGCTGAAAACATTTTGGTTTGCTTAAAGGGGAGATTAAATAAAATGTTCACATGCATTTAGCAGATATGTTCACTTTTCCTTAAGGATCAACTGCCGGAAAGATCTATTTGCATTTCTTAGAATATGCCTGCCAGTTGGGATCTGTTTTAATTGCAGTAATAATGTTTCTTTAAACTGCCTGAATTCTTTATCAAACCACCCTGTTTTCCGCTACCTGCTGCCTTGCTTATTTTCAGAACTATTCAATGGAGAGGTTTTGTAAGAAACCTCCACTGCTATGTGAACAAGTGATTGAATGCATAGCTAGCTAGAATACTGATGGGGCTAGCAGCCTCACTTAAAATTATGTGAATATTTTGTAGGCCTGATTAAATGTTTGAGGAGTGGGCAAGCTCAGGAATTAACGTGTTCCACTTGATACTTTTCTTATGAATTTTGATCTCCTCTGGGTCATCATAACTCTAATTGGCAGCAGATAAAAGACTTGGGAAGACTTGGAATGAATCCCCGATATCTAACAAAGCTACCAGGGGATTGTGATGACTCGCTGGACATTGAATAATCGTGTTCCAAGATTTCATGTTTGTTAGAACATAGTCTATCAAGGTGTCGGACAGGGATGGATTGAAAGAAGGTGTTGCCTGGCTATTTGAACGGCATCTTCTAGTAAAGATTTGCAGGCCATGCTCACACATACGTTATAGAAGCAAATGGACATCTCTATCACGTTGGTCAAAGTTGGAGTTGGTAGACCTCCACCCTCACCATCTAAGAGATACTCTTCTAAGTTTAGAGATAGAAGGCAACATTTTGCATTAAAGTCTCCCAGAAAACTGATGTAAGGGGTTGCCCAGTTTGAAGACTATAACTTCATGTAAGGTGTCTAGGAAAATGTTCAGGGGGGACAAGTTGCCAGTGGACATGCAAAGCCTGTGTATTCTGATCCTGGTGTTCCACCTTGATGGTCGTGCAGCTATAGAATACCTCCGTCCCCAAGTATCGCTCGAGCAGATAAAGTATACTGCCCTAGCAATCTTTGAGGCCACAGGTGATGAGTGGCGTCGTCTGTTGGATACCGGGAACACCAGAAGGACCCCTGAGTGCTGTAAGGCAAAGGTTAGAATCAGATTTGCTTTGATCAATAATGGCAGTGTAAGCAATCAAGAATAACCAACACAGCTTACCCAGGGGATGATGGAAATGGTGGGAAACCTGAATAGACAACGAGGGAAGACCAACAGCAGGCTGGAAAGTACTGCAGTTCCTCCAACTCACACCTGAAGCCAGAACGTGATAGTCAAGAGTTTGTGGTTCAAAAGTTCGCCAAAACAGAAGGATAATCCAGAGCAGAAACCCAAGTTCAGACGTAGGTCAAGAGTTCCAATGATCCAGAAGAATACGTCAAAGCCAAAGGGTGATCCAATATCAAATCCAAATAACGTTCCGTGGTCAAGATCCAGAAAAGAAGCAAGATGAACGAGGAGTAAAGCCGAACAGGTCTCTGGTTGAAACAGCTGTGAAGCACTGAGTGTTTCTCCTCGGTTCCTTTTAAAGGAAGTCATAATCACATGACTGATCACATGACGTACCGGAGCGTCACGTGAGGTTGGACGCCATCCATGATTGGTTGTCAAAAGTGGACGCCGGCGTTGGCTACAGACGATCCCGTGACTAGTCACGTGATCGCTCCCGTACGCGGGAGCTAGAGCCGGCGACCACGGTGCTGTCGGGCATGGATGAGGCGCCAGGGCAGACGCCAACATGGAAATGGGCGGAAAGAGGTGGTACTGCCCCTCTGTACATCCCGCCTGCCGTGTCTTCCCCGTTGGTGTGGGTGTTGGGTATGGGAACGGATGTTGCCGGGTAAATGTCGGGAGGACGTGACAGAGCCCCCCCCCAAAGGCCCACGACCACGTGGGCTCGAAGGATTGTCACGATGAAAACGGGCCAACAAACGGGGAGCCTGAACATCCCGGGAAGCAACCCACGACCGATCTTCAGGGCCATAACCCAACCAGTCCACTAAATACCGTAGGACACCCCTATGGATACGAGAACCCAAGATAGCCCGGACCTCATAAACGTCGGGGGAAGAGACAGAGACATGAGCAGGAGGCGAACCCAAGCGGGTGGGACCAGGGCAAGGTTTAAGGAGAGAAACGTGGAAAACCGGGTGGATCCGCCAGGCGGATGGCACCGCCAGACGCAACGCCACCGGGTTCAACACCTTAATCACACTGTAAGGACCCACAAATCGGGGCAACAACTTGCGGCAGCCAGGGATATGTAGATGACGAGTGGAAAGCCACACCCTATCCCCAACCTTGTAAACGGGCGGAACAGCCCTCTTCCTGTCAGCAGCCGCCTTCATGGAAGCCTGTGCTTCGCGTAAGTGGACCAAAGTCTGAGCGTGGACAGATACAATGTCTCGGGCACAAGCTGATGCTGCGGGGGTGCTGGAAGAGGAAAAATCAGGAATGGGAAGGGTACGTGGATGTTGACCGTAGAGGGAAAAGAAAGGTGAGTGACCAGTAGACGAGTGCAGAGCATTGTTATAGGCAAACTCTGCAAGCTGTAATAAATTGAGCCATGTGTCCTGATATTGCAGCGTTAGACAACGTAGATACTGCTCCATGGTTTGGTTGACCCTTTCAGTCTGACCATCGCTCTCCGGGTGATAAGAAGAGGAAAATCGGGCATCAATGCCTAACAGAGCGGTAAGGGCCCGCCAAAAACGGGAAGTGAACTGGGACCCACGATCAGAGACTAACACATGGGGTAATCCGAAAAGACAAAATACATGTTTGAAGAAGTGTTTGGCCAAGACTGGGGCAGAGGGAATCCCTTTACAAGGTATGAAACGTGCAAACTTGGTATACGAGTCGACTACGACCCAAACAGTGTCAAACCCTTGAATACGAGGAAGGTCAGTGACCAGGTCCATGGAGACCGTATGCCAAGGTCGTGGAGGGATGGGGAGAGGGAGGAGAAGACCCAAGGGCCGTCCCCTGCGCGATTTGCCCTGGGCACACACCGCACAGGTATTGACGTAGTCACACACATCACGCTTCATCGTGGGCCACCAGCACCATCGTTTAAGGAGATCCAAAGTGCGTAGTTGTCCAGGGTGGCCGTTGATGGCAGCGTCGTGGGACCAGGTCAACGCTTGGTTCCGGGTCTCACTTGTGGGTAGAAGGAGTTTACCTCCCTGAACAAAGGGCAGCCCATCCTGTATGACCGGATCCCATTCTGCCACTGATTGCGGATACTGAGAGACCCATTGGCGAATAGTTGACAACAAGGAAGGAGTTGGTGTGCACAGACAAATTACATGATTCTTTCCTAACAGAGTGTCCGGAAAACAAGGAAGAGTCTCCCCCCCAGGTGAACGGGACAGGGCATCGGCTTTCCCGTGACCAACTCCGGGCCTATGTTTGACCACAAAATCATATGCGGCAAAGAAAAGATGCCACCTAACCTGCCGACTGTTTGTGCATTTCAATGAAGCAAGGTCCTGGAGATTCTTATGGTCAGTATACACCGTGGTTTGATGTTTGGCACCTAAGAGGTGATGTCTCCAGACCTGTAGTGCATCCTTAATAGCCAGCAGTTCCTTTTCTGTAACCGTATAATGTGATTCAGTAGTCGTGAATTTGCGAGAATGGAACGCTACTGGATGCAAACGGTTGGTGGTGGGGCAGATCTGGGATAATACTGCACCTAAAGCATAAGAAGAGGCGTCTGCTTCGAGAATATACGGAAGGTCGGGGTCAGGGTGTTGCAATACCGGAGCGGTGGTGAACAGGGTTTTCAATAAATCAAAAGCAGCTTGTTGAGCCGTAGACCATACATAAGAAACAGAAGGGCTAGTGAGTGCCGTGAGTGGAGCCACAACCGAAGAAAACCCTGATATGAATCTCCGATAAAAGTTTGCGAATCCCAGAAATGACTGCAACTGTTTTAGATTTGTCGGGACCGGCCACTCGTCAATCGCCCGAACCTTGGTTTGATTCATAGAGAGTCCCTTGGGCGAGATGTGGAACCCCAGTAATTCAACTAGATTAGTGTGGAACAAACATTTCTCGGGTTTGGCATAAAGAGCGTTGTTCTGTAAACGCGACAATACTTCCCTGACATGTGTTATGTGTTCATCAAGGGAGGTGGAGAACACCAATATGTCATCTAGATAAACAACCACATAAGTATTCAGGATATCATTGAAAACATCGTCCATGAAATGTTGAAAGGTAGCCGGGGCGTTACATAATCCAAAGGGCATGACCGTATACTCGAATAGACCTTGTCGTGAGCAGAAAGCAGTTTTCCATTCATCACCGTCACGTATGCGGATGAGATTGTAAGCCCCGCGAAGATCAAGTTTGGTGTAAATGGTAGCATGGGTGAGTTTGTCTAGTAAAGGAGTGATCAAAGGTATGGGATAACGGTTCTTCACCGTAACGGCATTTAGGCGCCTATAATCGACACAGGGACGGAGGTCCCCTTCTTTTTTCGGAACAAAGAATATAGGGCTTGCAGCCGGAGAAGTCGATGGACGAATATGCCCTAACCGTAAAGCCTGCTGGATATAGTCCTGCAAGGTTTGCTCTTCTACTTGCGTCAGAGAGTAGATACGACCCTTCGGGATAGATGCACCAGGAATCAGGTCGATAGGACAATCGTAAGATCGATGCGGGGGGAGACCTTCTGCAGATTTTTTGTCAAATACCGCCAGGAAATCGTGGTAAACAGCAGGTATCCCACCCGTGACAGCCCCTACCGTGTGTGTATCATGAAGATCGTTGTTGTCTCCTATAGCCATGGAATTGAGGCTACCCAGGATTCTCGCGGGACCGGAGAACTGGGGTGTTGCCAGTAGGCAATAGTGTTGACATGTTTCAGATTCGAACAAAACCTGATCTGTCCCCCAGTTGATGAGGGGATTGTGTAGTCTTAGCCAAGGAATGCCTAAAATCACTCCAAACTGAGGAGTGGCAATGAGGTCAAAGGATATCGTTTCTTTGTGGTTTTCCTGAACAATCAACTCTAATGGGGCTGTTTGTTGCCGAATCGGACCAGATGTAAGCGAAGAACCATCCACCGCCTGGACTGGTTCGGGACAGTTCTTCGCGACCAAAGGAAGGTTCAGTGAGCGGGCCAATGCTATGTCAATGAAGCAGCCTGTGGCACCTGAGTCTATCACTATTGACACTGCGTGAGAACCTGTGGCATGTTTCAAAATGGCTTGAACTATAATGGGACGTACAGGACCGAAGGTAGGTTCAGAGGTATTCCGGATAGTACTCGCTCCCACCTCTGATCTTAGGGGCGAGTCTTCTGAAAACCCGGATGTCTATGTTTTGGACGGCGGGGACACTCTTTTACAAAATGCCCGGGGAGACCGCAGTAAAAACAGGCATTGTCCGTACGCCTGCGTTCTCGTTTGACATGTGATATGGGGCTGCGGATCCCGCCTATCTGCATGGGTTCGGGAGTGACAGTGGCAGTGGCAGTGGATGGCAGAGATAGCGAGGAGGGACCGTCCCCGCGCCGCTCCATTCGTCTGGCATCGAGTTGTAACGTTAGATCTACCAGATCTGCATATACAGTGGGAAGCGTAGGTACAACAGACAAGGCATCTTTCATGACCCCGGATAAACCCCGGTAATATACCACAGCCTTTTTATTTTCCGGCCAGGAAGTCTCAGCAGACAACTGGTTGAACTTAGTGATGTACTCTATGAGGGTTGATCGACCCTGCGTGAGATCCAGGAGTTCCATGTCTCTGAACTGTGCTTTGTGTCTGGTGTCAAATACTTTTGCCATCTCTTGGGTCAGATACTCAAAATCATAAAGCGCAGGGTGATTGTTTTCCAACAATGGATTGGCCCATGTGGCGGCTACCCCGGATAAATGGGAGAGAAGAAAGGCTGCCTTCGACACGGGATCGGGGAAAGCCTGAGGACGACACATGAAATGTAGTTTGCAATGATTGATGAAAGTGCGATATTTCTTTGGGTCGCCCTGGTATCTTTCGGGAGCAGCCAAGGGAAAAGGGTTTTGTATCACCACAGGAGTGGCCGGGAAGGAAGGGGGTATGACAGGAGGAGGGTTTTGGGGAGGACTGACTTCATCAAATGCAGCTTCTGCAGGCAAGGGCTGACGTGCACTTAATACAGTGTCGAGGCGATGGTGTAATGCTGTGGTGGCTGCAGTCATGTCAGCGTGAAGTGTTGCGGTAGCGGTTGCCATATCGGCCCTGAGAGCTGTCACTGCCTGCATTAAAGCCGTCACGGGGTCCCCGGAGGAGGTATACATTGCTGGACGACCAATAGGCTTCACAGTCTATTCTGATCCTGGTGTTCCACCTTGATGGTCGTGCAGCTATAGAATACCTCCGTCCCCAAGTATCGCTCGAGCAGATAAAGTATACTGCCCTAGCAATCTTTGAGGCCACAGGTGATGAGTGGCGTCGTCTGTTGGATACCGGGAACACCAGAAGGACCCCTGAGTGCTGTAAGGCAAAGGTTAGAATCAGATTTGCTTTGATCAATAATGGCAGTGTAAGCAATCAAGAATAACCAACACAGCTTACCCAGGGGATGATGGAAATGGTGGGAAACCTGAATAGACAACGAGGGAAGACCAACAGCAGGCTGGAAAGTACTGCAGTTCCTCCAACTCACACCTGAAGCCAGAACGTGATAGTCAAGAGTTTGTGGTTCAAAAGTTCGCCAAAACAGAAGGATAATCCAGAGCAGAAACCCAAGTTCAGACGTAGGTCAAGAGTTCCAATGATCCAGAAGAATACGTCAAAGCCAAAGGGTGATCCAATATCAAATCCAAATAACGTTCCGTGGTCAAGATCCAGAAAAGAAGCAAGATGAACGAGGAGTAAAGCCGAACAGGTCTCTGGTTGAAACAGCTGTGAAGCACTGAGTGTTTCTCCTCGGTTCCTTTTAAAGGAAGTCATAATCACATGACTGATCACATGACGTACCGGAGCGTCACGTGAGGTTGGACGCCATCCATGATTGGTTGTCAAAAGTGGACGCCGGCGCTGGCTACAGACGATCCCGTGACTAGTCACGTGATCGCTCCCGTACGCGGGAGCTAGAGCCGGCGACCACGGTGCTGTCGGGCATGGATGAGGCGCCAGGGCAGACGCCAACATGGAAATGGGCGGAAAGAGGTGGTACTGCCCCTCTGTACATCCCGCCTGCCGTGTCTTCCCCGTTGGTGTGGGTGTTGGGTATGGGAACGGATGTTGCCGGGTAAATGTCGGGAGGACGTGACACTGTGTCCCCCATTTAAACTGAGTTACAGAGTTGACAATAAATTGCTTGTATCTCAATGTTTTCTGTGGGCACATAGAACATTATCATTGACAAGTAATTCTTTACAGTTCCACAGTACCTCAAAAATAGCCAAGCACAGAGCCCCAGGATAAGGAGGATAGCTGATATCAGCAGAGATAATTATGAATTATGTTGGATTTTAAAGCAGTACTTAAAAATGTTATAGATCATTGATGCCAAAGCAATTTGATAAAATCCAGCTAAGTCTAAATTGGTTGTAAAAGGCAAAACTGTGGAGGCTAATCTATTGCTCTGTGGGCCTTAAAAACTGGTCTGCACACACTGACCAACAGCAACTGAACATGAGAAGAAGGAAATATGAATGAACAATATAACTGTGTACTTTTTATATTTAGATGTACTGCTCATGTCCTTATTTATAATTTTAGCCTCGTGTTCCCCTTTTCCTTATGTTTCCTTTTTTATTTTCATTGGTCAGATGGACATCAACATCTGGGATTCTCGTGAGTTCAGGGACAGCTACATGTTTGGGAGGTCTCTAGAGGTGGTTAGTGGGAGTGTTTAATGTAAAGGTGGGATCTAGAAGTAAGGCTGAAAATTGTCGGAAAAATGAAAAAGAAAGAAAAGAGATTCAAAATTCTGTATGAGGGTAGAGGTGTGTTTCTACCAATGCAGACTGTATGCAGCAAAAGCCATTGCTGAAATGGGTTAATCATATTGCACTCACGCAGCATAGCACAAGCGGGTGTCATACAGATGAACAGGGCATGGGTGGTCCCTTTGCACATTTAAGACATTGCCTGTGTGTTCTGAGCATTGCAGTGATCTGGTCATACCCTGAAGAAACTATACAGATATCTCACCCTTGAGCAAAGTAAAACAGTGTTTTTGGGCTAAGGTAGAGGATATACTATTCGAAAAAGGTGAAGAGATCCTGACATGCTTTGTTTATAAAAACATTAGCTGACCTGGATCCCTACCTCTTCAGGCTTCTCAACAGGAGAATGTGATCTCTTACCTGTAGGTTTGCCAAGGCGATTGCCTGTGCAAGTACTTCAGCAGCATATGGAAAAGAAGGAGGCTTTCGTCTGTCTGTTGTCTTGCAAGATTCACAGAGTGCAAAAACGTTTCTGGATATGGCCTATTCTATGTGCTACAGGTCAGCTCACTATCAGAGAAGCTCATTCTCTCTTTTCCTGTATAGTAAGCCATGTAGTTCATGTTGCAGTTTATCAGCATGAGAGCAGGGCCTTGAGTATTGGGAAGCGTTTGTTTTTTATGCTCTCACATCTGGGATGCCATTTAAAGGTTGCCAGAGGAAGCAGCTGGACCCCTGGCTATCCCTTTAATACCCCTGGCACTACACTTGTGATCCCAGGCTTGAAGATCACAGGGCCAGTTCAAAGGGACTTGCCCCTGAAGCATGAAGTAGTGTATGGAGAGACACTCTACAGGCTAAGCTTTTTTAAGCCGTTTGGAAACTTCTGAAGTCTAACTAATAAATGCCACCCTTCATGTCTGCTTCACCGGGATTCCATCTCCTTATCAAATATATCCTGGGCTGCTGCGTTCTTGCAATCGTACTATTGTCCAGTAACGCTGAATACACTTGGGGGCCGATTCATGGAACAAACGTGCGCCGAAAATCTACGCGCAAGCAGGCGCAAGCAGGCGCAAGCGGAAAAAAAGAGGCGCACGCGCACTGCGCGTGTCTTCCTCGGGATGTGCACCAAACCCGTGCATGGCGCACACGTCACTGCAACATCGCGAAAGGCGTGCGCGATGCGCACAGTGAAAGCGCACAACCGCAGCGCACACACCAGAAAGTGGGCGGGACATGGGGCGTAACGCGCGGAATGGGGAACAACACGCGAAAAAAAGGGCGTAACTGGGGATGTACTGCAGGGAAGCAGACGGAACGCCCACACGCACTCGAACCACACGTATTCATGGAATCGAATAGGGCAAAGCCACGCACAGCCAAAGACACGCACAAGCTGAAACACGGCCGCCACACGAAGGCAGGCGGTAGAGTCCCAGCGCATCAAAAAAGTGGCGCGCGGGAAGTTAAATACGCGATTGAGCGGGTACGTGGATTTCAGGGGTGCGCGAGAAATTCTACACGCGATTGGCCTGGGTACGTGTATTACAGGGGTGCGCGAGAAAATCTACACGCGATTGGCCTGGGTACGTGGATTTCAGGGGTGCACGAGAAATGCTACACGCGATTGGCCTGGGTACGTGTATTACAGGGGTGCGCGAGAAAATCTACACGCGATTGGCCTAGGTACGTGGATTTCAGGGGTGCGCGAGAAATGCTACACGCGATTGGCCTGGGTACGTGTATTACAGGGGTGCGCGAGAAAATCTACACGCGATTGGCCTGGGTACGTGGATTTCAGGGGTGCGCGAGAAATTCTACACGCGATTGGCCTGGGTACGTGTATTACAGGGGTGCGCGAGAAAATCTACACGCGATTGGCCTGGGTACGTGGATTTCAGGGGTGCGCGAGAAAATCTACACGCGATTGGCCTGGGTACGTGGATTTCAGGGGTGCACGAGAAATGCTACACGCGATTGGCCTGGGTACGTGTATTACAGGGGTGCGCGAGAAAATCTACACGCGATTGGGCCTGTGCGAGTGGGGCAGTGTATTACGTGGGTGTGCGGGAAGTTGAAGAGGTGAATTGCCAGTGTGGGTCCTCCCAGGTCTCCCCTCTACCCCCTCCACGACCTCTGCAGGCAGCCCACACCACAGGGGACTACCCTGCACCCCTGGTCATGTCCCGCAGGCAGCCCATCCACCATGGGCATGCCCCCCAGCCAAGCCACATGTCCCCTTGCACCCCCACCCCCCAGCACCGTGGGGCACCTGCCAGCAGGCACCCAACCATGTCCCGCTCATGTCCCCTTGCCCCCCCCCAGTCACCAGGGGCAGCCTCCACCAGGCCCCCACCCATGTCTCCCACCACCCCCACCCCTCCAGTCACCAGGGGCAGCCTCCACCAGGCCCCCACTCATGTCCCCCTGCGCCCCCACCCCCCAGCACTGTGGGGCACCTGCCAGCAGGCCCCCAACCATGTCCCCTTGCACCCCCACCCCCCAGCAGGCCCCCACCCATGTCCCACTCATGTCCCCTTGCACCCCCACCCCCCAGCAGGCCCCCACTCATGTCCCCTTGCACCCCCACCCCCCAGCACTGTGGGGCACCTGCCAGCAGGCCCCCAACCATGTCCCACTCATGTCCCCTTGCACCCCCACCCCCCAGCAGGCCCCCACTCATGTCCCCTTGCACCCCCACCCCCCAGCACTGTGGGGCACCTGCCAGCAGGCCCCCAACCATGTCCCACTCATGTCCCCTTGCACCCCCACCCCCCAGCACTGTGGGGCACCTGCCAGCAGGCCCCCAACCATGTCCCCTTGCACCCCCACCCCCCCGCAGGCCCCCACTCATGTCCCCCTGCACCCCCACCCCCCAGCACTGTGGGGCACCTGCCAGCAGGCCCCCAACCATGTCCCCTTGCACCCCCACCCCCCAGCACTGTGGGGCACCTGCCAGCAGGCCCCCAACCATGTCCCACTCGTGTCCCCTTGCACCCCCACCCCCAGCACTGTGGGGCACCTGCCACCAGGCCCCCAACCATGTCCCACTCATGTCCCCTTGCACCCCCACCTCCCAGCACTGTGGGGCACCTGCCAGCAGGCCCCCAACCATGTCCCACTCATGTCCCCTTGCACCCCCACCCCCCAGCACTGTGGGGCACCTGCCAGCAGGCCCCCAACCATGTCCCCTTGCACCCCCACCCCCCAGCACTGTGGGGCACCTGCCAGCAGGCCCCCAACCATGTCCCACTCATGTCCCCTTGCACCCCCACCCCCCAGCACTGTGGGGCACCTGCCACCAGGCCCCCAACCATGTCCCCTTGCACCCCCACCCCCCAGCAGGCCCCCACTCATGTCCCCCTGCCCCCAGGTCCTGACGAAACGCAATCATGGCAGTAATGGGCAGCATACCCAGCACAAACACCCAGGCAAGGATTGCATCCACCCACATAGTAGATGCAATTACATGATACAACCCCAATGGCAAGTATGTAAATGAACACATGTCCCTCACACACACATACACAATGGGTGCAAGTGAATGTCAAAACCCATATCATGACATGCATGAAACCAATGAGAAAATACCACAAATGTAAGTAATAAATATATGTATTAAAGATGAAAATGAAGTAAAGAAATAAAACACACAACAATGGGGATGACAAAACAAATGGTCCATGTCCGAGAACAAATAGAAAAAATCAAAAAACAAAGGAATCCAAAAACTAATGTAGTCCAAAGCAAAATAATGGGGGGAAAAATAAGGAAAAACCATTGCCTCATGGTGAACACAAATATAAATCCAACAAATGTTTTCCAAACATCAAACTATGTACAAGAATATCCCAGGGTCCATGAGCCCAACACCATAAATGAAACCTACTACTACTAACTAATAATAAAAATATATACAGAAAAGTGGCCATTGTCCGAGCGGTCCAAAAAAAACTTAAAAAATAAAGGAAACCTAACACTAACTAACTAAAGAACTATATACAATGGCAGCGGGCAAGTCCTGCGGCTCACTCTGTGATGTTGCCGGCCAGGGCATCCTCGAACTCCATGTCGATGTCCCGGAGGCGGGACTCTGTCCTGGCCCCGAGGTCTCGCAGGGACAACCCCGTGTCCACCTCAAACTCCCTGCGAGCTTCCTCGAGGCACTCAGCCCGCCTCAACGCCCGACGCATGGAGAACTCCGCCCTGACCATGGTGAGCCGCTCCTCTTCCGCCCGCTGCCGCTCCGCACCTATCCGCTGGACCAACTGTTCCCACACGGAAGACACTGCCATCCCAGGGTTCTCCTGCCCTCCGGCCGATGCCTGCCCCTCTGATCTTGATGGCCCCGAGCCATGATGCCTCCCACGTCGAGCCTGCTGCTGCCTCCGACGCCACTGCCTCTGCCAGCACGACGGCATCCAGGCTGATGGAATCCACCGATGCCGTTGTGCACGTGCCCTGCCAGATGATGCCGGCACATCCTCCATCTGCAGGGGGACAGTTGCCGGTGTGTCCACCCCTGCTGGACCTTCGACTCCCGACTGTGGCAGGGATGTGGTCCCCACCGAGCTGGCTGCGTTGGTCGGGGCAGGTCCACAGGGGGCCCTGGTGGCATCTGGGCCGGAAGACGGCATGGAGCACGACTGGCGCATAGCCTCCACAGAGGAGGAGAGGGTCGCCAGAAGGCCACACACATGTAGGAAACCCCCGACCATGGCGGCTCCCAAATGGTTCACGTACGCACGGTGCTCTTCGTGATGATGTGCATGCTCCTCCCGGGAAGCATGCACCTCATCACGAATGCCAGCCGTGCGCAACGCGACACCAATCAGGACCCTCTCCACACGGCCAGGGGTCCCCTCGTCCGCAGGTAGAGGAGTGTCAGATGACATGGACATCTCCCCTACCTGCGGACGGGCCTGGGATGGGGCATCCCTGCTGGTGCATGGTGGTGCAGTCACAGTGTCAGGGACAGTGACATGCACAGGCACCTCCACGGCGACCTGTGCTGCCTCCTGCCCCTGGCCCTGGACTGCACCACTTGCACCAGCGGGGATGCCCCCACCAGGCCCCATGTGTGGCTCAGTAGCGGCCTCCTCCCCCTCTGTGGAAACCACCAACCTGGATGTCTCCACGCCGTCTTCCGCCGGTGCAAGCCCCTGTGGGGGCTCACCCACCCCTTCCGCTGCAGCCGTGGTGGCATCCCCGCCGCTCTGCTCCACAGCGCCTTCTCCGCCCTCTTCTTCACTTGCCACTGTGTAGAGGGAGACATAGAACACAAGCATCAGGGTACTGTACAATGGTCCCCTAGACAGGAAGCAACAGCAGATGAGTGGCACTGTCATACATCACTTTCATCATGTCCCGCCACAACACATGGGTCAGTGCAGGCAAAACACATACAGTAACAGGCATGGCGCATGCCATGGACATTGGCATACATGACCAAGGGACTCATGATTCATACAATGTTGGTTTTAAACTCACATGCATCATGGGTCTTGCCATCACATGCACACACCTCACCGTAGTTCCATCCATCTGGCCTCGTACACCACAGACGCAGTGGATACAAGGATGACTAGGCTGCATCAGTGAATCTGAACATTGTCACAGACATGTGTCATGCATCCATGGCAGTTACAAGTCACAGACACGCAGTTCAGACACACACACATGGGCACCATACGTGTACATGGGACCAGCACCCATCCCTCACCCCCACCCATGTCCAGGAACAGAGACTGCCATGCTTCCATGTGTCCATTCCGCACAGAGCCCCCCATGTTGCAATAGAACACATGCACCAACCATGTGGTTCACACATCACTGTACTCACATGCCTGACCATGATGTCCCTGCACACACACATACGTACATGGCCTATGTCACACATACAGGCAGGTATCAGACAACCAGCACACTGCAACATGCCCTGTCTCACACAGTAATGCTTGGCCACTTACCGGCCAACTCCAGATGGGTCTGCCTCCGAAGGATCTGGGCGTGGAGCGCTGGGTCTACGCGTTCCAGGACCCTCATCTGGATGTCACTCAGGCGTGCCCGGCCCCCCTCCGCGAGGCGCCGGGCCTTATTGAGGGTCCTGGACCTCAAGTCCTCCCAGCGCTTCTTGATGTGCTTGATGTCACGGGTTGCCACCCCCTCCGCGTTGATGGCAACCACTACATCGTCCCAGATCCTCTCCCGTCCTTCCTTGTTGGCGCGTGGTCTTCCGAAGAGGGCATCATAATGCCCCAGGACATGCTCCACCAGGACACCAACTTCCTTCTCACTGAAGCTGGTGGCCCTCTGCCTCTCTGGCTGGGGGTCGCCACTGGTCTCAGATGGTGCTTGCCCCGACATGGCGACCCCCGAGGCAGGCGTGGGTGGGCAACTGGGTCCTGGGGCTGGGCTGTGGAGCGATGGTATCCCAGTCGGGAGTCTACTGTCCCAGCAGGGGTCGACACAGCAACTGGACCCCTGCAGATGGCTGATGTGCAGGCACCAAATGGCAGGGCACGGTGGCAGCAGGCAGGCAGGCAGGCAGGCAGGCAGCAGCAGATGGCACGTGGGAGGCTGCTCGGGGCACTGGGGGGCAGTGATTCGGCCTTCTGGGCAGGAGCGTGGTCTTCCGTGTGTATTCGCGTGGCCAGCTTGATACGGAGTGATTTGGCACGTGAAAAATCTGCACGTCAGCGTGTAATTCGAGGAAAGGCCCGTAGCGCGTAAGCGCGTCTGCACGCATACGCATTTTCATTGGACCAAAGGCCCTCAGCGCGTGAGCGCGTCTGTGACGTGTCGTGCAAGGGTGTATCCCTCATTGCACGTGATGACAGAACACACGTGGATTACAATCAATCGCGCGTGAAAGTTCACGCCACCCCGGAACACACGTACCCAGGCCTATCGCGTGTGGGGACACCCGCACACCCCTGAAATACACGCTCCCCGCTCTGCGTTTGCTGCTGCCCTTTGCGCTGGATTGGGGATTTTGATGGCTTTTCCCTGCGCAAGGGGCGTTCTTGGGGGCGTAACTGACGCTGCTGCAGGGTCGCTGCGCCACTCTGCGCCACGGCTGGTTGTGGATGTTGGAATCCATGAATACGCTGTGCGCCTGAATGTATTTCGGCGCACGCGGCTGGCGCAGACTACCGCACGCGCACACTGTGCGCCAGCCGCGTGCGCCACTTGTGCGCCGAATTCTATGAATTGGCCCCTTGGATTCCATTAAACATACAGGGAGATGTTTTTTAACATTTCAGTTTTCTTTTATTGGTGAAAAGTGTCTTTTCATTCATTTGAATGTTTTACTAGAAGGACCTAGTGTGAGCATTTACATTGAACACTTGCCACCCAACTCTCAAAAATAGATTGGGCTGAGTGATGTGATTCGCTCGAACATCTCCTCACCTTTATCAAGCAAACATTGCACAGGCTGTGCAAAGGAAATCTGGATGCACACTTTCATGGGCCATATTTCATGCTCTTTGCACATGTTCTTCAAACAGCAGGGCACTGCTGCACCTTCCAATGTGCTTCCCAAATTCATAACATTGGATGGCAGGGTCATTTCTGACTCTTAGATGCGTTTACATTTAAGTTGGACAGCAAAGCTGTAACCTGCTGCTGTCCCACTTGCATTTCTGTCCAACAAACAGGGATATACATCTTTTTTTTGTCCTTTCTGTTGAAATTTCACAATGAGAGCACTTGTACGACCCCTCTCTGTGAAAAGAGTTCAAGGCAAACACGAGGTGCTGGCAACCTGTCATGCATTAGTATCAGGACTGTGCTCAAGTCCTAACACTAATGTATGGAAGGTGCCTGGCCAGAGCATAGTTCACACTGACAGCCACCACTCCCACACCCAGTAATGCGGTGGCCACCTTAGTGAATCTCTCATAGTTGTTTAAGTAAAAAAAGCACTGAGAATTTACCCCTAATCTCACATTTTCTGCATATGAAATAACAGAAGATTTGAGGTTATGAAGTCGCTAGAGCGCACTGCTTTTTTATGTTTATTTTTTAATACACTGGGAGGAGAAACCGGTTATTTTCAGACAGATTAAAAGCAGCCATACAAATAAAGGGCTGTTGTGTTGATGTGCAGAACTCATTGTACTGATTGAAGAATCTCCAGTTTTTCCAGTAGGTATGAGCAGTCCACATATCCTGTGTTTTTACTTTGCACTTTAGTATCTGCAGGGCTGCCTTTATCATGGAATAAAAACTACTAGTTCTAAAATGCAAGTCAAGAACTGGATGATCACTTCACAAATGACATGGGCAACTTGAGATCTCTGAACGTGCTCTGTTAAATTGTGCAACCAAAAAAGCCTGTGTGTGGTGCCCCGACAAAGCCATTTTTATTTTGTGTCTGAAAACTTTAAGGTAGGGGCCTGCAACCTTTGGCTCCCCAGATGTTTTGTACTACAATTCTCATCATCCTTGGCCAGCATAGTCTATGGTGAGGGTTCGTGGGAGTTGTAGACCAGAACTTCTGAAGAGCCACAGGTTGTAGCCCTCTGCTTAAGGTAAATCTACTATGGGGCGGGGTAATGTATTCGGGCAAAAAAGCCTGCACTTACCATTCGATGGCAGCATATGTCACATGACAAATGTACTTGCAATATGCTGCTGTTCGTGGCATATAGAGGCAATCCTGGACCATGTAAGGCTGCATTGAGGATATCAGAAAATGTGATGGGCACTTGAGGTGCACTTTATGTATGCTGTCAGTACATGTGTAGGCAAGGCTGGCTCAATGACATGATGCTGTACTTGAAATATGTGACTATACCTGGCATATGGGGATCTACCCACTCCTGCGAGGTTACGACAATAGTGAATGGGCATATGGAGCTTTGCTGTGTATATTATGGCAGTACATGGGTATGTTAGGCTATCTGGTATTACTTTGTTTTGTTTGTTTGGTATTGTTTATTTGTATAGTGTCTCTACACAGGCAAGTGTTTCAAAGCGCTCAAGGAGGGTGGGAACAAGGGGAAAAAACAAACAGTCGCTCAGAGCTCTTGAAATTCTGAGGCGATAATAGTCTGCACAGGCAGAGTAAGTGAGTAAAAATACATTTAACAGTTTGGGAGATAGCAAACAGGCCGGACGGCAATTCTGCAGTTTTAACAGTGCAATTAAGGGGTGAAAACAAGGGAGAACAGACATACGATCTTTAGGCGTGGTGCGTACTGATCGAGCAAGTGCACAGATGGTCACAGGGGGAGGGAGTATCAAGTGCACTTGGTTGGGTGAGACTGGGGTAAGTGCAGAGAGAGCCAGTCTCTAGGGTAAACTTCTCAAGTGTAATGAGTGTGGGTGAGGTGTAGGGCCCTGAGGCAAGTGCGCAAGAGGACTGGCGGGGGTGCCAGAGACCAGTGAGACTCTGAGGTACGCCACGACAGCCAGTCAGCGTGCTGTTAGGAAGAGGAGGGAGAGAGGGAAAACAGGGAACTAGGTTAGCAGGTTAGAGGGAGAGAGAGAGAAGGAAGAGGAGAAGAGGAAAGCCTTGAGGAGTTTCCTGGAATTTAAGGAGATTCGGCTCAACACGGAGGGCGGCAGGGAGGCTATTCCAGAGGGAGGCACCTGCTGAGGATAAGGATATCCCTCCAAATCTCTGCTTGGAGAACCGGCTCACTCGCAGAAGGTTGGAGGTAGATGAGTGGAGGGCTTGTGAGGGACAGTATTTAGGTAAGCAGCATTGCAGGTAGGTAGGTCCCAAGCCCCAGAAAGCCTTGTGAACAATGCAAAGGGTCTTTCATTTGATCCTTGCAGCCACGGGGAGCAAGTGGAGGGATTTCAGCACCGGAGATATGCTGTCCTCGGGCTTGAGGCCAAGGATAAGTCTTGCGGTTCTGTTGTGGATGAGTTGCATAGGGCACAGGGCAAAAGAAGGGAGGTTTAGGAAGAGGCTGTTGCAATAGTCGAGCCTGGAGAGAACCAGGGCTCTGGAGACGGGGAGCCTCTGGGGGAAAGTGAGAAAAGGTAGAGTACCCCTGAGGAGGTGAAACTGATAGTTCGATTTTTTAGAGATGTCTGAAATGTGAGAGGAGGAGAGAGTGGAGTCAAAGATGACCCCCAGGTTTCTTGCTACAGGCTAAGCTTTTTTAAGCCGTTTGGAAACTTCTGAAGTCTTAACTAATAAATGCCACACTTCATGTCTGCTTCACCGGGATTCCATCTCCTTATCAAATATATCCTGGGCTGCTGCGTTCTTGCAATCGTACTTTTGTCCAGTAACGCTGAATACACTTGGATTCCATTAAACATACAGGGAGATATTTTTTAACATTTCAGTTTTCTTTTATTGGTGAAAAGTGTCTTTTCATTCATTTGAATGTTTTACTAGAAGGACCTAGTGTGAGCATTTACATTGAACACTTGCCACCCAACTCTCAAAAATAGATTGGGCTGAGTGATGTGATTCGCTCGAACATCTCCTCACCTTTATCAAGCAAACATTGCACAGGCTGTGCAAAGGAAATCTGGATGCACACTTTCATGGGCCATATTTCATGCTCTTTGCACACGTTCTTCAAACAGCAGGGCACTGCTGCACCTTCCAATGTGCTTCCCAAATTCATAACATTGGATGGCAGGGTCATTTCTGACTCTTAGATGCCTTTACATTTAAGTTGGACAGCAAAGCTGTAACCTGCTGCTGTCCCACTTGCATTTCTGTCCAACAAACAGGGATATAAATCTTTTTTTTTTGTCCTTTCTGTTGAAATTTCACAATGAGAGCACTTGTACGACCCCTCTCTGTGAAAAGAGTTCAAGGCAAACACGAGGTGCTGGCAACCTGTCATGCATTAGTATCAGGACTGTGCTCAAGTCCTAACACTAATGTATGGAAGGTGCCTGGCCAGAGCATAGTTCACACTGACAGCCACCACTCCCACACCCAGTAATGCGGTGGCCACCTTAGTGAATCTCTCATAGTTGTTTAAGTAAAAAAAGCACTGAGAATTTACCCCTAATCTCACATTTTCTGCATATGAAATAACAGAAGATTTGAGGTTATGAAGTCGCTAGAGCGCACTGCTTTTTTATGTTTATTTTTTAATACACTGGGAGGAGAAACCGGTTATTTTCAGACAGATTAAAAGCAGCCATACAAATAAAGGGCTGTTGTGTTGATGTGCAGAACTCATTGTACTGATTGAAGAATCTCCAGTTTTTCCAGTAGGTATGAGCAGTCCACATATCCTGTGTTTTTACTTTGCACTTTAGTATCTGCAGGGCTGCCTTTATCATGGAATAAAAACTACTAGTTCTAAAATGCAAGTCAAGAACTGGATGATCACTTCACAAATGACATGGGCAACTTGAGATCTCTGAACGTGCTCTGTTAAATTGTGCAACCAAAAAAGCCTGTGTGTGGTGCCCCGACAAAGCCATTTTTATTTTGTGTCTGAAAACTTTAAGGTAGGGGCCTGCAACCTTTGGCTCCCCAGATGTTTTGTATTACAATTATCATCATCCTTGGCCAGCATAGTCTATGGTGAGGGTTCGTGGGAGTTGTAGACCAGAACTTCTGAAGAGCCACAGGTTGTAGCCCTCTGCTTAAGGTAAATCTACTATGGGGCGGGGTAATGTATTTGGGCAAAAAAGCCTGCACTTACCATTCGATGGCAGCATATGTCACATGACAAATGTACTTGCAATATGCTGCTGTTCGTGGCATATAGAGGCAATCCTGGACCATGTAAGGCTGCATTGAGGATATCAGAAAATGTGATGGGCACTTGAGGTGCACTTTATGTATGCTGTCAGTACATGTGTAGGCAAGGCTGGCTCAATGACATGATGCTGTACTTGAAATATGTGACTATACCTGGCATATGGGGATCTACCCACTCCTGCAAGGTTACGACAATAGTGAATGGGCATATGGAGCTTTGCTGTGTATATTATGGCAGTACATGGGTATGTTAGGCTATCTGGTATTATTTTGTTTTGTTTGTTTGGTATTGTTTATTTGTATAGTGTCTCTACACAGGCAAGTGTTTCAAAGCGCTCAAGGAAGGTGGGAACAAGGGGAAAAAACAAACAGTCGCTCAGAGCCCTTGAAATTCTGAGGCGATAATAGTCTGCACAGGCAGAGTAAGTGAGTAAAAATACATTTAACAGTTTGGGAGATAGCAAACAGGCCGGACGGCAATTCTGCAGTTTTAACAGTGCAATTAAGGGGTGAAAACAAGGGAGAACAGACATACGATCTTCAGGCGTGGTGCGTACTGATCGAGCAAGTGCACAGATGGTCACAGGGGGAGGGAGTATCAAGTGCACTTGGTTGGGTGAGACTGGGGTAAGTGCAGAGAGAGCCAGTCTCTAGGGTAAACTTCTCAAGTGTAATGAGTGTGGGTGAGGTGTAGGGCCCTGAGGCAAGTGCGCAAGAGGACTGGCGGGGGTGCCGGAGACTAGTGAGACTCTGAGGTACGCCACGACAGCCAGTCAGCGTGCTGTTAGGAAGAGGAGGGAGAGAGGGAAAACAGGGAACTAGGTTAGCAGGTTAGAGGGAGAGAGAGAGAAGGAAGAGGAGAAGAGGAAAGCCTTGAGGAGTTTCCTGGAATTTAAGGAGATTCGGCTCAACACGGAGGTCGGCAGGGAGGCTATTCCAGAGGGAGGCACCTGCTGAGGATAAGGATATCCCTCCAAATCTCTGCTTGGAGAACCGGCTCACTCGCAGAAGGTTGGAGGTAGATGAGTGGAGGGCTTGTGAGGGACAGTATTTAGGTAAGCAGCATTGCAGGTAGGTAGGTCCCAAGCCCCAGAAAGCCTTGTGAACAATGCAAAGGGTCTTTCATTTGATCCTTGCAGCCACGGGGAGCAAGTGGAGGGATTTCAGCACCGGAGATATGCTGTCCTCGGGCTTGAGGCCAAGGATAAATCTTGCGGTTCTGTTGTGGATGAGTTGCATAGGGCACAGGGCAAAAGAAGGGAGGTTTAGGAAGAGGCTGTTGCAATAGTCGAGCCTGGAGAGAACCAGGGCTCTGGAGACGGGGAGCCTCTGGGGGAAAGTGAGAAAAGGTAGAGTACCCCTGAGGAGGTGAAACTGATAGTTCGATTTTTTAGAGATGTCTGAAATGTGAGAGGAGAAGGAGAGAGTGGAGTCAAAGATGACCCCCAGGTTTCTTGCTTCGCAGGTGGGTTCGGGCGCAGCACCAAGGGAGGCTGGCCAGAGCGAGAGTGGGAAAGTGGGAGCAGGGGTCCCAATGCAAATGGTCTCAGTCTTAGTGGCGGTGAGGCAGAGTTTGTTTGCAGCAGACCAAGATTGAATAGCGGGCAGGCAGTCAGATATGAGCGAAGAGGAGGAGGTGGCTGAGGGTAGCTTGAAAGATAGTTGTGTGTCATCCACATAGCGCTGGAAGTTAGAGGTGAAAGTGACAATCACACATGCTAGGGCCGCCATATAGACGTTGAAGAACCAGGGGGATAGATTAGATCCCTAGGGAACACCACAGGTTGCGAGAGTGATAGTCGAGTGAAAGGCTCTGAGTTCCACCTGGGATGGTAGGTCGGAGAAGAAGGAGGTTAACCACGCCTGAGCCTGACCTGTGATTCCCAGAGTGTCACGGAGACGTGCGATCAGGATGACGTGGTTGACTGTGTCAAAGGCAGAGGAGAGATCAAGGAGAATGAGGAAAGAGGGGGTGTTAGTGTCAAGATTTGAGAGCAGGTCATCACAGGTGTTCAGAAGAGCAGTGTCGGTGCCTCTGGATGCTCTAAAGCCAGATTGATAGTCGTGGAAACAACCAATAGATTCAGTGTGGAGGGTCAGCTGAGAGATAGCCAATTTCACCAGGAGTTTGCCCAAGAAAGGAGAGATGGAGATAGGGCAGTAGTTTGCCGGAGTGGTGGGGTCGGCAGAGGTTATTTTGAGCAGAGGGTGCACATGGGAGGGCTTCAGGGCCGTTGGGAGGGCTCCAGTGAAAAAGGAGAGATTGCTGAGATCAGCCAAGGCTGGAGCGAGGGAGTCGATATTTTCTTTAATGATTTTGGAGGGGCGGGGGTCCACCTGTTTGGATGAAGCCTTCATAGATCGGACTTATCTGGTGACCCCTGTGACGGGTGAAAAAGAAGAGATGGTAAGAGGAGGAGTGGCCTAGGGAGGCTCCACTGTTGGTTAATGCTGTGGTGTGGAAGAGAGGGTGGAAAGAACGCGTTGGGTTTTTGTGATGAAATGTGCAACCAGGGCCGAACAAAGGTCCTGGGCGGGTGTGACAGCAGGATTGGCCAGTTCCTTGCAGACTTTGAAAAGTTCAGCTGTGTTGTTTGATGGCGCAGAGATGCAGGCTTGAATAAAGACTCTTTTCCTGGTGTGGATGCAGAGTCGATAATGCCTTTGAAGGAGGCGGCAGGCCAGTTTGTCAGATGGTTCGCCCAATGCATTCCATTTCTGCTCAGCTGCCCTACACTTGCGTTTAATGGCAGCCAGGTGGGAGTCGTACCAAGATTTGCACTTTTTGGACGGCTTCCGTCGGACCCTCATGACAGGGGCAAGAATGTCAAGAGTGTTGGAGATTGAAAGATTGAGGTTAGCGAGGCTGTGTCAGGGTGTCAGCCGAAGGGGTGGGTGGTGGAGAGTAGGAGGCGGCAAAGGCAGTCACTGTCACTTTTTTCATGGGTCTGGTGAGTTTGAAGCCAAGTGGCTATGCCACATTTATTGCTGCAAGAGGAGAGGAGAGCTTCAGGTGTGTTGAGAGAAGAGAGTGGTCAGCCCAAGAGAGGGAGGTAGTGAGAGGGATACAGAGGGGAATGTCAGTAGAGATGAGAGCATCCACGGTGTGGCCCACGGTGTGTGTGGGGCCAGAGGGCAGTATAGAAAGGGCGAGAGAGTCACGAAGGCTGCAGAAAGGACCTGAAGAGTCAGGTGAGTCCAGATGAATGTTGAGATCACCCATCAGGAGGAGTTGAGAGGATTACAGGAGTAGGGAGGAAGCCAGGCCAGCCCATTCAGAGAGGATGAGAGTGGACTGGCCTGGCCTGGTGTCCAATAGAAGGTGGCCATAGTGAGAGAAAACCTAGGAGAGAGAGAGAGTCTGCAAACTAGGCACTCAAAGGAGGTGCAGGCCTGAGTGGGGATGATGGACACAGGTATCTAATCTGGGAAGATAAGCGTCACTCCCCCACCGGTCTTCTTAGGCCTGGGCGCAGAGAGGATTGTGAAGCCTTCAGGGAGGAGTGTGTCAAAGCTTGTGACAGAGCTATCCTTGAACCAGGTCTCAGTGATAGCGAGCACATCACGATCCATGAGTTTGAGGAGGTTGCAGATGTCAGACGAGTGTTTGACGGCATAGCGGGTGTTGAGAGTGGCAATTTGGAGCATGCTTGCATTTTTGAGGGTCTGACAGTGGTCACCCCAGAGGGTGGAAAAGGGCACTTGGGGATAGTGGAGGATGGCAGAAGAGCCGAGGCCGACAAGGGAGCTGCACCAGTGAAGAAAGGCAAAGGATCCAGTGAAGGGGAGGAGGAAGGCACAGAAGGCAAGGGAGCATGGCCAGAGGGAGAGGTGAGGTTAGAGAGGCGAGGGAGGAGGCGATCAAAAAGAAGAAGTTTGGGGTGTGGACCCTGAACCATGATGGTGCTGTTGAGATAAACATTAATGATGACTCTGGAAATGGCAAAGAGGTCAAGGAGGACCACCCAGCGAGTGCCACAATTTATGGGAGAAGCGTGATAGAAGAGAGAAAGCCGACCATGTAGCGAGTCCATAGGTCAGGTACTTTAACGAAGTGTATGTCTGTGATAGTCTCTCTGGCGGAAGCAGTGACATAGGTGTCAGCAATAGGATGGCCTGGGTTAGAGGCCAGTGTGTCCTTCTTAAGTTTCTTCCAGACAGATTTCATGATAGGAGAAGGATAGGAGATAGTGTAGCAGTTGGAAAGGATAGGAGAGATAGAGAGCGACATGGTTGGTTGCAGTGGAGGGGGGAAGACACTTACCAGCCTGAAGCACTGATACACTTGGAGGTAGGGGTTGGTGGGATGGGGAGCACAAGGGGGGGAGCCAGACGGTGTGCACCAGCTAGTGAACAACACAGCAGCCACAGGCACAACTAAAATCAATTTTCAGCAGGGCAGGTGGGATACATCCGGGAACTGGGCACAACTAAAATCTATTATACAGCAGGGCAAGGTGGAACACATACAGTAACTGGGCACAACTAAAATCGATTTTATAGCAGGGCAAGGTGAAACAAATACAGTAACTGGGCACAAATTAAAACTATCTATATCAATTGATGGATGTCACTGTCATATGAGGCAGTGCCTGGAAGCACTGGTACCTGGACATGTGCAGATGTACATAGCAGTTCATGGCAGAATATGGCTATATTGGGCGTATGATGTAATTTCCATTAACCCTTGCATTTTGGTGCATCGACGTCCCTGGCACTCAATGATATTTTACAATTATAGTTATCTCCATTCTCTCAATGGCTGTTGAATGTATTTATATGCGTTTGTTAAGAGTTTGTTCTTATACATTTTGCACACTTTTTTGCATGTATATTGTTTTTATCTTCTTTTATTGACTGAAGTGACTATTACATTTTGATGATGACAGATCACATCTATAGCTTTTTGATTTATGTAACCAGCAACTGCAAATTAAAGAGGATACAAAAACGGTTAATCGAGTTACAGAATCCTAATCAAGAGAGAGGTAGTTTAAATATTTTCATGGAAAATAATTAGTTAAACAGTGAGCAGGATGTCAATTTCAGAAACAATATACTTTTAATCTGGTGCTCCTTCAGGAGATGCATTTGTCATTGAAAAGATCACATGTTTTGCTTATATGGGGAAAATGCAGCTGTTGCACAGTCACTTCCTACATCAGCTAAACATACGCCAATCTTAGCCCTGAATAACTGTGTTCCAATTACGAAATCCGATATAGGATGATCTCGAACGATGGGTAGAAATGATATCTGAGTTGCAACAGTTTATGCACCAAACACAAATAACTCAAATGTATTGTTAATCCAGTTTAAACTTGTACTGACAAATCTGCAGTTATTGTGTTTGCAAGCCAGATGTATAAGTACTGATACCAAGACGGCTTGGAGCTTGGAAGGCCATGAGTCCACCGATAACGGGCATTCATCACATTGATGGTTGGAGGTTTGGAAGAAAAGGAATATACCCATCAAATGTACTCACATATTGATCTTAAACTCACTGAGATATTGTAACAGCTTCTGACATAAACATTCATCCTATGATTATGTCTTACCACTCTGCCTTAAAAAATGTACTGTCGATATTGGCAGGATATCCACAGAAATTGCTGTGGGATCTACACAAGATTTGCTGCTGCTTACACAGTGAATACTACTGAATTAGCAATCAGTGAATTTATAATCACAAATAATTTAAGGTGCATCTGTCCCAAGTATTTACTAGAGGATGCCACGCAAGATCTAGCAACACCGTTGACATTTGTTTTCCGAAGTGCCCAGTTTCATGGAAAAGATTTCCCTGACAAGCTGCTTTCACCGACAGGCAGCCAGTCAGGGAACACTGCATGCAGGTACTGCGCATGGGGCGTTGCTAGTGGAGGGCTAAGAGGGCTATAGACCCTGATCTTTTGGTTGTAGCCCCGTATAGAATCTCAGGAGCAACAGCCAAAAGACTAGCTAGCCCCCAGTCCCAACAGTTCCGACATCAGCTTAGCCCCGGGTCTTATCCAGACCTAGCAACTCCCCTGGCACATGCACTAAATGATCAGGAAGCATCTTCCGCTGCACCGGCTGGAGAGGTGGGATGGGGAATTGGGGAGCGCGGAACGTTTATGTATTTATGTATGTATGTTTGTGGGGTGCGTGCGTGTGTGTAAATGTTTAAAGACTTAAAGAGCAAGAACATAGAGCCTTTTATTGGTCTGTTTTTTTCTGTATTTGACCATGTTCATAACACTTAAGCAGTTAATCACAAAGGAGAGAAGCATTACCGATTCAGACGCGATAATGCCCCCATCCAGAGGGGTTTATTGCTATTAGCATTCTGGGATGCTTTTCCAGGATGCTAATAGTTGTGTTTTTTAGGTTGAGAAACAACGTGGTTTCTCAACTTTAAAAAAAACTGCAAAACAAGTTGGCTGCCATGGACAATGTAGAAGGGAACTACGCAGAGTCCCTTCGCCCTTTCCATGTGCCCATTGCTGAGACGGGGAAGCACTGCGAACACTTGGTATTCTGGGTGCTGGCTAGTGATGAGAAAGCTGCAGGTAAGTGGAACGGGAGGGCAGAGGGGTTAAGGATGTGGAAATTGGGGGTGGATGGGAGGGGACGCATGGGAGCACTTAACTACATCCCAGCAGGAAAGATGGTGACCTTCAGCTTCTGCAGTGGCCCGAAACACAAGCTTTACCATGAGG
This sequence comes from Ambystoma mexicanum, assembly GCF_040938575.1. Classification (NCBI taxonomy): domain Eukaryota; kingdom Metazoa; phylum Chordata; class Amphibia; order Caudata; family Ambystomatidae; genus Ambystoma; species Ambystoma mexicanum. The sequence goes on along the minus strand of NC_090921.1, from coordinate 1,061,928,877 downwards.
TAAAGCCCCCTTTCAGAGCTTCCTGTTTGGCAAGTGATCCTATGACGAACTTCAAGCCCTAAATGCTGAACAGAAATCCCTAAAGCCCTCTCCCACATCCAATGAAATGTCAAAGAATGAAACATCTGTTGAAAAGCCTATTACAAAACCTGAAAAATATCCTGAGCCTTCTCACGTTTCAGATTTAATTCACTATTGTTAATCTGTTTTTTTTCTGTTTTACACTCTAGGCTGGGAAGAAAAGAAGTTCCCCCTTCCACCATTGCCCTTCCCCATTCCCATTTCTGCCCCATAGGGCTCTATGGGAATGGGGAAGGCGCTAATTACGGCACCGCAATTTTGCGGTGCCGCAATTAGCTCCGAGGTCCCTTAGCGGGTTGGTTTTTAACGCCTGCAAAAAGCAGGCGTTAAAGCACCAACCCGCTAAGGGACCTCGTAGTAAGGCGGTAATGGTTAACGGTCACCGTTACCATTAACGGTGGCCGTTAACCATTACCGCCTTCCGTGCAATGAGGCCCATAGTCTTATTTGTAATATTATAGCGCAAGCGAGGTGTCATTGTCGTGGGATAGTGACCCACCCATAAGTGATAACCTGAGGCAAAGCCGAGGATCATAGGTTGGGGAAGGGTCATTATCCCTGTGATAATTACCCCTCCCAAGATCTATAAGGCAATTAACTGCCAACGAAGACCGGCAGATAAGGATGGAGCCTTTCTGTGCCCAGTAGACCTACACATTAAGCTGCCTTTTCTCCACCATGACCCCCTTGCCCTGCACACAGTTAAGGGTCACTGCTTTTCAGCTTCAGGACATCAACACCTTTGTTAACAGGAGGCCGATGCCCCCTTTGAAGATGGCCACTGCCCTCCCCACCAAACATCACTGCCTTTAGAGAACAAAACGAGTCGCTCGTACCTGCATGCCTGATTGGCTAGGTCGTAGCCAGGTTAACGGGTCTTATCCAAGCCAGCAGGCAAAGCCAGCATTGACTGCCGTCGAAGGCCACCGGATAAGACTGGAACCTGTCTGTGCCTGTCCGAGGCTGGCAAGCGGCCCACCAGGCCTCCATTTATTAAGTTATGCATTCACTCTGGCATCCATCGATACTTTAAAACCTAATGGCCCCAAACTACTAGCCAAACGCTCCTACTATTACCTGACAATCACAGTGCTTACCCAGGAGATGCCCCAGATTTCACATATCTTTGACTATCCGCCAATGTGCCTAAAAGACAGACCTTGTAACCACCATCTCTCTCGGAACACTATACTTTACTGAATCCTGTCTCTAATGCCTTACCCAGCTGATGTACCCGTGCCACATGAGGTAAGGCTTTTCCTGCGTGCGCTTGGCGAGCCACTGAATTACTGTTCCCCGTCTTGCTTGATTTGATCCTGCATGCCCACCGTGCTTAATTTGGACCCAGCAAGCGGGGTATGTCTTAAAACTGTTTACCTGCAGACTTAACTACGAGTCATGTACTTCTCTGTAACTGCTTGTGAATTATCGACCTTTCTAACTGTCTCACATCCATGCAACTTGCAACCTGTAACCTCTCAGTAACTGTAACTAGCACTGATATGCCTCAAGGTTTTGTGGGCTGCTATAAATAAAAAAAATAAAAAAATAATTAATAACACATACTAATAATTTTAAAGTTGGGGTTGCAAAGTATAAAAGTAGAAAACGTCATTTTTTTCAATTTTTTTTATTGTTGAAATTTAATCAAATAATTGATTTTTATACAACATCTTCAGTTTTACTTTGTGAACATTTTGTCACTCTAGTGAGAGCCTTTCACTTTGGGAGACATTTAGTGTTGGTGGCGTAAGAAGAAGAAGAAGAAAAGCAATAGAAGGAAAGTCTTCATTCATTTCGTTTCGTTTAAGCTCTAGTTTTTCCGTTAGCAGTTGAAGGATCTTAAAAGTCGCTAATTGCCATGACGTTCGATCTCCACTGAACGTCCTTGCCCGCCATATCTCTACGTCGGACGTTGATGATTGTTGAAGAAGGTAAACGTCATTTAATTGGGAGTGAAAAAAACACTAAAACCGTGTTGGTAAATCATGTGTGCTTATATTTTTCAATAGTTGAAAAATAAGTTTGTCTTTATTGGTCTAGCATTTTAATTGCAAACCTGGTGAACTGGAAAGGTTTTTAACATGAGCATGTATTAGGTATACTGTAAAACGAAATGGTTTCTCTGTAAGAAAGTTAAAGCTATTCACTTTTTTTTGCATGTTCTTTGGTGCATTAGATTGACTGCTGCGGTGAAAAAATGATCCTCCCACAGAGGGAGTTTATTATTAAAGGAAATTGTGCCTGGAAATTGTGTTGTGGTTTCGTTGTATTCTTTTGAATTCAGAACACTCAGAATGCACTCAAAACTTGTAGTTATTGACTACTCTTCGTACATTCTGATTGGCTGAGAGGTGGTGAATAATGACTTCCGTGTGCTAATAAGGGGTATTCATCTTGTTTGTAAGTTACCTTTGCAGGGCAGGTGGTTGGGGATGGGCATAACATGAAGACAGTGCTTGTTGTGTGAGATGGGTGATCTTCCTGGATTGACACTCTTTCTTCCCTATTTTATGCCTTCACACTGGTTGGGGATGCAAAAAAAATGTTTCTGAACAAAGTGACATGGAAAAATTCAAAAACAGATAACAGAAATGTGTGTGGCAGGATGTTGGACTAATTGGTGTTATGTACATGGGAGCTCTATACATTTTGTTGTCTTAAATTAATAGATTTCCTCTTGCGTTTGTCTGTGAGAAACAACTACGCTGTAAATGCAGATGGAAATTGCATGGTAAAATGACCAATGTTTACTGTATTACTGGCCAGGGATTCTCTACCAGTGGGGGTGCCATTCTAATTTTCAACCTGCAAAGAAAAGACTTCTACCATTAAATAATTGGTAGTTTGATGGGTCGACATACCATTGTACTTCCCACTAATTAACATCTTACAATTGGAGCTGGCTGACTTTCAGAACTCTCTTTTGGTCAGCAGTGACTTTAAATATTTCCCAAACCCAGTGCCAGATAGAACTTCCAGGAGGATATTGAATAGGAAGGTTCAACGCTAGTAGCACTGCTACAGTTCTGCCAGTGTTTTGCTGTTTCTTTCACAGCCTCTGTGTATTCTGCTGCTTAAGTGCCAATTGCAGCGCATCCATTGAAAGCCTCTGGAAACACCATGTTCTCCACAAGTTTTTCACTTGGCATCTGTGGGATCACGTAGCTGGCTGCATTTCTCTTTCATACTGGACAGTTGTGAGCTGCAATCATTGCACAGGGGCCGACATTGTGCCACCTTGACTTCATGTGTTATGTGGCAGGGTAAGGTTTGACAATGCTTTCACCAGATCCTTTGCGCAGACCCATATTTGACATTTGACCGCCTCTGACACTTTCTGGGACCTTTCTTCACACGCCTTATCATTCCGCTGTCACTTCCTTCACAAGGATCTCAAGCCTTTGTACAGTTAAACCTTTCCTGCACATCATCTGCTTCACCACTGGCTCTCATGCTCTTTCAGGGCTGACAGTGCTGCATGGGTTGATGTTTGTTGCCCTTTTTGTTTGGGCAGCTGCACTCTCCAGCACCCTGAGCTCCTCAGCACACTAGGTATTAGGGCAGTCTAGGGTTCTGCTTGATTGCCATGTGTTCCCTCCACACCTTGCACTTAGTTTTCAATTGCTGAATGATGAATGATGTCTTCAGAGGAGAATGGGTGATATCTCACCTTTATTAAAAGTTTGCAGCCTGCTGTTTTTGCACTCCAAATGTGTGTATCACTCAATTCAGTTATGATTATGTTTGATACCTGCAACTTTGCGATTTACAATTTTCAAGAATGTCTAACTTGGCAATGCAAACAGACTGGTTGCCACATCTGGCCCAACGTTTCTTTTTCAGGAGTGTTTGAAAAGTAGAATTCTTTCCTTTTAGTTTATTAGTGACTAACTCTGAGCAGCTTGTATCCCTTTTTACTTTTAAAAGAGAAACATTCCTGAAACTGCTGCTGAAACTTGTAGGGGAAAGGAAGTGTCTTTCCTGTATTGTCCATTCTGCAAACTCACTGTAGCGTTTGAACTATGCAGCAAAAACTCCAGTGCATGCCCGATCCTTATTTTCATTATTCAGAGAGCTATATTTCAGCATTGAGTATATTTATATGCATGAATGCTTTGCGAATGACTTTTTATATTTTATTTACAGTATGTTTTTAAACAAAATAAATATTTACAGAGAAATATTTGTAAACAATTATTTTTAATATATCAATCTCTTTTCACATATTCTGAATCGAAAGCTGTTGCCTCCAAGGAGTTATGGCAGGAGTGATTATTAATGGATTTAATTAGTTTGTAAGATAACTATTTGCTAATTCGTTGATGTTCACTCCATTAATGAAGTAATTGCCAGTGTTTTTATTAAGTTTAATGATCCGATAAAATGTAAACAAAAAAGCAAAGACAGATTACAAGCAGTGTGCTCTCCTCAGTGTGCTGAAGGGGAGTTTTACATAGAAAATAAACACCTGCATTGAAAATATCAGCAGCACCGCCTGGGGAAATACTAAGGAAATTGGGATTTCGGCATCAAATGTGGACATTCTTCTGATGAGGCAGAGATAAAACAATGTTGCCCAGCTTACTCCCAGTGTTTAAAAGGAGCACCCAAATGTGTTCAATTATATGTGCTTTGGGGTGAACACCTCTCATTGGCCATTCTCAGTAAGTGTCAAAGGATGTGGATCACAAGCTCATGTCTAAGCTACTTCGATGCATAGGGAAAGATACCCTAACAGCATCTGATGCGCCGGCACACTGGGGTGTAGAATGCCAAAGGAGATCTCTGAAGCGAGTGGGAGATTGGGCTTCAAGGGGAAGCTTAGAAAAGGTCTTTGCTTGCACATAAAGTCCTCATGCATTCACATATGATAAAGTAACAAAATGTGTCATGAAGTTCCACCCATTAGATACGACTTACAAGGCATACAGAAGTAGAGTGGAGATGAATAGATCCACTAATTAATATTAAACACATACCTTGTGCGGTTTCCATATAGCTCCGTATGCTCGCAGGGATTAGTGTTTCACAAGTGTACAATGTGAGCAGATGATACAGGCCAATTTATTTATGGTTTGTACTGAGATATATCCAGGAACAATATCAATAATCAGATCTGAGAGAAATGTCCAGTTTCTTGCAATGCTTCTTTCTTCTTCAGAGATGTTAGCCTTGATATAGTTTTGAAAGGGTAAACAGATGTGCTGTGAACATATTTGAGTCATTAGAAAATATGTCAACATTAACAATGTAATGACATCAGGGAAAAGGTTACTTTCCTGGTGGGAATAACATGGTGATAATAACAGGGTGAAAACGTTTAGATCAGTGAAGGCCATGGAGAGTGGAAGGACTGGGAAAACATTGCAAGCAATTACAATCTTCTCAAGTTTTCATAATGTGACAAGAACTGATTATGCCATTACATTTGTATTTGTATATTTTAGAAGAATTTGGCTGATAGCAAATTTGCAGCCATTTCACATTTCTGCCCGTGTTCTTCCCTTTTGGGCCACATCCAATAAGTTTGAGTTAGTTTGACCACCCCTCAGTAAAGAATGTCAAGGACCTCATTTAGAGTTTGGAGGCACTCCCTTGGCAGATACCACCAAACTAAAGTACTGTTACCAGAGTAAGCATGCAGGAACTGGACGTTCTTCATGTGTTAACATCATGCAGGCCCTTTGTTTAGTCAATCCCCATTGGGCCCCGAGGGGGTTACATATTGCAGCACACAGTCATAAATTCAACTCTATTGGTGTTGCAGGGTCAATTTCAGGCCTGACCTCATGAAACGTGTTATTTTCTTAAATACATTTGGAGCATTCAGATGAGAAAGCCACCCTGATGGCGATAGTCAACAACCACCAAATTGGCCCCCAAAGAAGGCACCCACCATAGTGGAAAACCCTGAAGGCAAAACCCTTCCAGATGTGATGAGGCAAAAGAGTCAGGTTGGTCGCAGAAGCAGCGGTGGTTGGTCAAGCAGATGTTAGTGGAATCAGTTCCAGACCAGGTGCAGTAATAAGGTAAGGATTCAATGGAAAGAAGGGAAAATGCAGGCCAAAGGAAGGCAGGTTCTAACGAGGAGAGGGAAGAGACAACAGGGCAGTAGTTTGACAAAGGTAGAGGAATTCAGAAATGGAATCCAGCTGCATACACAGGCTTAATAAAGTGCATGTTACTGCCGGCCGGCCTACATTATTTGCCAGTAAATGTGGTCATGCCCCTGCTGCTTCTGACCTGGATATTCACCATCGCGACAGAGGAGGACCACGTGTATGATGGCTGCCATCTCAGAGGATGCATTGAGACAGCTGCTCCTCCAATGATGTAATAAAGCTGTGGTGAAGCGATGCCAGAGTGGCTTCTTCTTCTGTGAGCACCAAAGTAATGGTTACATTTACGTGCTGACAAATTTAGGGACTGGCTCTGATGCTTAAGTTCTAATTCAACCTCTAACCATGAACACCCCCTCCTTCACGATATCTGTTTTTATTTTTGCTGCTTTCAGTAATTTATTGAAAGCTAGTTTATAGTAAACTTCTTAAGCATAATGAAGAACTCCTGATTAATGGCATTGAAGGATACAAATGGAGGAATGAAGAGTGGAGGGAAAATATGTTCCTACTTAACGACATGAGGGTGGGGCCATTTTATGGGAAATGGTTCCCTAAAGTAAGTGAAAGGGAGGGACATAGGTGATGATCCTGGCAGAGGAGATTGGATTATTATCTGGGGGACCACTAAGGGAACTGGAAAAGCCTTATGAACGCTAGAAAAGCGGAAAGATGAAGGTGGAAAATGGAAATGAAACTAAAATTGCAAGGAATAAGAATGAACGGATGGGAGGAAAGGCAAATAACAAGATGAGCACCAAGGGAGATCAGGGTTCCAGCATCCCCATGCATGATCAGAATGGTTAGGGGCGAGAGGAGACAACATGAAGCTGAAATGTAGAGTTTGCAAAAAATTCTTGGAAAGAAATAGAATCAATGAAAAATGTGCACCGGTGTGGTGTTTCATAGCCAATCATAAATCTTAGAATGCAGTTAGTGTCATCAATACAAGCCTACACTCTGATCTTTCCATTGGCTGCTCTCTCCAAAAACCTGTTCCTCTCCTCCCCCCATTTGCCACATAAAACTTTTTTCACTTACCTCTATCATTCCCTGTCGTCCTGCTGTGACCCTCCTCAATGGATGATGGAGCAATTACTATGGAAATAGGAAAACAGATCTTTTCGTTTTGAAAGAGCTTCTTTTTTCATGATAACCATGTTTTTAAAAATGTTCTTGTAAAGGGGTTTGTGCATCGAGGATGTTGTGCTTGGTGCTCAAACAAATTGATTAAAAATGAAGCATCCCTTAGGTATTATCACCCTGGATGGTCGGCTAGGCTGCTAGTGGCTATAATACCCATGTTGGTGGACCATATTGACTGGCAACACGGCTGCAAATCCCCAATAAACTGAGAAAGTATGGGCATTAATGGCCTGTATGGCTCATTGATGTGAATAGATTAGAATGGCAATATGTTGTTGGGCTAGAAAGTCTAGAAGTGAGTGTGAGAAAATGCAGGAGGGTTCACGAAGCGAAGTAGCAACTCCATGCTGTTCACTAACAGCAGGATCAGAGCAGGCATGGAGGAGGCAAGAATCTGATTCGGGGTGGATGAAAGAATGTAGGTAGTCTGTCCCCTATTGTGTCATTGAAATGTATTTATTTCAGAATGTATAAGGCATAATACATGTTTAAAAAGACTTATGTTTTAAAGTCTGTCCTTCGTTCAGCATCAGGTACAATCGTGGCATGCTTGTAAGGGAGTTGGAAGGTGATGCTGTTTATTCTCCAGTTAAAAGGTCATGTTCATGCTATATACCTACTAATAAAGTATGCATACATTGTTTTTTTAATCAGTTCTTAGTGATGCATACACATCAAGAGGCCTGGAGTTGGACGCCACAAGTAATGCAATGTTTTGTGGCCAGTGCTGTGTCCATCATGCCTATGACACTGCTTAGTGGTAGTGGTGTTTTGCTATGAAGTGCAAACTTCACAAATGACATGACAGCTTGGGGCACCCCTTAAGGTAGTGAATGTGTTATGAAAGCCACCATACAGCATTACTGTAAATTAACTTCTTCATTGAATGTTTCACCTTCTTGTTTCTTAAAGCATATATGATTGGATTGAAAGTAGGGGATGACAACAGTAAACAAAATGGCAATCATCCTGTCTCTATCCATTGAATCGTTGGTGGCTGGGCCTAGGTATGTACAGATGGCAGTACCAAAGTAGAAAAGGACGACAGTCAAGTGTGATACACAAGTGGAGAAGGCTTTCTGCCTGCTCTGAGAGGATTTTATCTTCATCAGGTGGGAGCCAATATATACGTAGGACTCTAAGATCATACCAAATGTGCTAAGTGCAAGAAATCCAGTGATTATCAACACCTGGATCTCATTAATGTAAGTGTCAGTGCAAGCCAGCTTCATAAGGGGCTTGATGTCACAGAAGAAATGACTGACCGGATTGGAGGCACAGAACGGCAACCTGGCTGTTAAAATGGTGTGGGGCAAGGAGTACAAGAAGCCAACAGACCAGGAGCTGGAGGTCAACCAGATGCAGGCACTGTCATTCATTATAGTCACATATCTCAAGGGCAGGCATATTGCAACATATTGGTGAATGGATATGGACGTAAGCAGCACAGCCTCTGTGCAGCCCAAGAAGTGGATGAAATGCAGCTGAGCAATGCAGTCCAAAAAGGAGATGGTCTTCTTCTCCACCATAAAGTCACACAACATCTTGGGGACTGTAAAAGATGAAATAAAAAATCAAGCAAGGACAGGTGAGCAAGTAAGTAGTACATGGGGGTGTGAAGATGGGGTTCAGTGATCACAACTGTCCTGATGAGGCTATCAGCTGTGATATTAACAAGGTAGAAAGCAAAGGCAAAAACCAAGAGAACGACTTGTAGATATCGAATATCTGTAAATCCAAGCAGAATTAATTCAGTCACACGTATCTGATGGCCTTCTTCCATTTCACCCTAGTTAAAATGAACATATGAAATTGTTAATGATATTCATTTTGTCTTTAATATTATAGGATCAAACTTCCGTATTACAGATCACTTCGTTGTTTATCATCACAGAGTTAGATCTAGAGGAATATTGGCATGACGTATGTGCGGAACTCGGGAAGCAGCACACGGCGTATGAACTTCGATATGACGTACTTTCGTCGTGGGATGTTTTTTCGCAGTTTTTTTTTTTTGCGAAAAAAACCATCCCGCGATGAAATGACATGGAACCCGAACTTCTTGCCAATACTCCTCTAGATCTAACTAAACACTCTGTGATGATAAACAACAAAGTCATCTGTAATACGGAAGTTTGATCCTACTTGATAAGGAATAGACAAATAAGTAGTGGTGTATACAAGACACCCAACGCAAGAAATACGGCCCGAGACACTGAAAATACAAGAGCAGACGTAGTATTTAACCAAGAAAGTGTATGGATGAGCAAGACAACATCAAGGTTCCCCTCTCCTCTTTACCAGTCCTGAGGAAAGCATGAGTACAGCTACTACAACAACAGTAGAGATTTCACTCATGCTGGAAACACGAAAAGTGTCGACTTGAAATGTGTATTAGAATAACAGCAACACTATAAGTCACTATGAATACTAACCCCTCTCACTGCGTATTCAGCATCCCACACGAGCATTATATGATTGTGTAATGTAATGTTTTGTTGTGGGTACCAAGAAAATTGATTGTAAAAATTCTTGCATATCTCAAAAACCTGAGAGCCTGCAGTAGGCCTTTTTTAATATTTGATGACAAATAATTTTTTTTTTTTGGAACAAAAAAGTGGTGATCTGCTAAATGAGAAATACAGAATAATTTAGCTATCTGTTTGATGTGGTGTGCAGCATACCTGCAAGTGTGAAAGGGAGGGGGTAGCCTGAGGTTATTCAATACATATATACTGTAGAATCCCTCATGACACAGACTCCTCGAAAACAAAAAAGAGGGGTTTTCGACACCATTGTGTAATTTGAGTTATATTCTCAACCCCCATAGAAAAGAAGAATTCTTCGTACATTACTTTGTCAGATTTGTGCAAGAAAAGAAGAATTCTTCGTACATTACTTTGTCAGATTTGTGCAAGTGTTCATATCCCTCCAGGAACTCTATTAAACCAATTGTTGGGGTCTCACGTGCATGGCACGGAACTCCCCAAAGTCCTGTGGCTCTTCGACAGGTGTATTACTATTCACTATATTTATTAAATGTAGGATGTCTGCCCACTCTGGAATTGCAGTTTCTTGTCACATAAATGGCTGTGCCAGTTTAGTTGCTGAATGTTCATACTTCTTTTAATCTGTTTGAGGTGTCATGATCATTCGATGTTATCAGTTCCTCGTACCTTTGTCTGTTTTCTCAGCCCTGGTTTAAACTATTTGTAGTGTGGCCAGGCTGCTCTAGCTGTCACCCCAACTAAAAGCAGAGTACACTTGGGTCCCTCAGAAACTCCCAGCCACAGGAATAGAAGACTCAGCGATGGGGCAAACTTACTGTTGTTTATTAGCAAATAAGCATAATGGGGATCACACCAGAAAAGCAAGAGCTCTCAGCTTCTAAGCATGTGTCGCACGGTTTATCCCTGTGTGATGTCACAAATCCAAGTTCCTCACAGAAATATATCAGATATTTGCATTGGTCAGTATGGATACGTTATATATAAAGAATGAACAGGTTAGTTTAGTAATTGGTTTGCCATGTCCAGTGGCTCATCCTAGGACACCTCTACTAGCATCCATCTACAATGTAGCAGGGTCACTCAAAGACCATTGCAAAAGGTGATTTTGGATTGGTGGGGAATGTGTCCTCCCAGCCCTGGGACCATAGACAGTTCTCAGACTGAATGTACCTCTTCAAGGTAATGAGAAAGAACATGGAGGTGTGAAGCGTTCTCTAATGTTGCTATTCTCTGATCACCCAAGCTTGTGAGAGTGTAGTCAGTTTATGAATCATGGGCAACACTTGTATCTTCCTCTCTCGGGTTCTCTAGGAACTGTTTTCTGTGCCTGGGTCTTGTGTGTCGAAACCACGAAATGAAGCCATTTCGTCTGTAATTGTGAGGATTTTAGCCTTAATTTCTGCAGGTGGCTCACTATCGAGGTAGCTGGAATTTTCCTGCCTCCACTTTGTCCTTGGCTGGGTGTCCTGTTTCTGCTTGCCTCGAGATGCAGCGATCATTTCAAATTGTCTGTGTATTCAAAATCTGTGTTACACTCACCTGGTATCCACGGGGACGCCACTCACTTGCGGGGACTCTGGTATCCTTCTCAGCCGCTCCCTGGTATTATCAGCGGGGAAGTTCTGCCTGGAAAACAAGTGGGCAATGTTCAATACTGGGCAACTGGGGTGAGAGCCTCCCAACACCCGGTATGCCGCCCCCTCCCCGGCCCTTTCCTCACCTTGTTATCTGTTTTGGCGTGCTCTCCATCCCGCCTTCTTGGCAGGGGCGCGTTGTCCTTGTGGGGGTGAGCAATCTACTTACTTCACTGATGCTCTCCTTAAAGTCTTTCAGGTAGGTCTTATTACTGGTATACTGTAAGCCTTTCTTGTACTAATGTCTTTTCTCTCTCCTTAGATGCGCGAAAGTTCGCAGTGGGCCGTGGGCTGAGTTTGGAATCGCCGGCAGGTGATGATGGTGTTTGCGAGCGCCTTGATGCAGTACGTAGGCGCTTGTGTGCGGCGCTAAAATGCCTTGCCTTTTCTAATAATGTATTTTCTCTCTCCTCAGCTGCACGGGAGTTTGTGGTGGGACGTTTGTTGAATTCGGGATCACCGACGGGTGATTATGGTGAGAGCGCCTTGAGGCGGTAGGTAAGCGCTATGCACAGCGCTCAAATGCCTTGCCTTTGCTAACTTGTTTGTCCTTTGTTACCGTAGGTTGCAGCGCTCACCAGAGCAAGAAGTTCCTAGGCGGTGCTGGCCGATGGGCAACTCGAGAGGTAAGCCGCCGGTGCAATTGTAAAAGTCTGATGTCATGTTTTTCCTCCTTTTGCAGGTCCGACGATTCGGGAGGCTCGCTGTTCCTTGGATGTTGTTTGCAGCAGCAGAGGTCAGCTAGCGGTGGAATCACAGGTAAGCTACTGCGAATAACAATGTTCCTTTGTCTTTCAGGTGCGTTTTTTTCCTGGTTCGCAGATGCTGCTGGACATGATGAGTGTCACGCTGCAGGACTGCAGAGTAACGCGAAGCGTGTTCTCCAAATCGGGCGTGGTTTAAATAGCCTCAGGAAAAGTAGTCCAGGTAAAGTAGTCCCTAGTCTATCACACCCAAAACACTATTCCGCATAGCTTGGTTCCAATGAACCAAGCTATGTGGATGCCTCCATGTTGACTGGCATCAAGTAAGGTAGTTCCCAAGCACAGTCCTCATTAAGTATGACTGGCCCCAAGAGGACCGGGGCAAAGGGTGCTTCAGCTTGGTGGGGGCCCGAGTCGGGGCCCCTCCTGGTTTATGGGCCTGCCTGGGAGATTTTAAGAGGTGGGTCGTGACAGCACTCCCCCCCAAGTCCCCTCTCAAGGCGTTACTTCTGTCTGGCCCTGGTTAGTTCGAAAGTTGCGATGATATGTTCTAATCAGATGTGGTGCATGGATGTTTTCACAGGGCTCCCAGGATCTATCTTGGGGTCCAAACCGTTTCCAATCGACTAGGTAATATAATCGTCCCCTTGAATACTTGGAATCCAAGATGCTTCTGACTTCGAATTCTGGTTCTCCGTCAATGAGTATGGGTTTTGGTGGTGTCCCACCCTGCGTACCGGGTTGAATTGGTTTTAATAGGGACACGTGAAATACTGGATGAATCTGTAGATTAGGTGGTAAGTCCATTTTGACGGCTGCTGGATTGATGATTGCTTTGACAGTGTAAGACCCTAAGTACCTGGGTTGGAAAGTCTGGGTTCCTTTGATGGGCACAAACTTGGCAGCCAGCCAAACCTTGTCTCCCACCTGAAAGTCTGGTGCCTTTTTCCAGTGTTTGTCGGCGAATTGCTTTTGTTTTCCTTTGGCGAAAAGAAGATGTTCTGTGGCCTTTTTGAAAGCCTGGGTGATGTTGGTGTGAAGAGTTTTAACTGCTGGCATCACCAAATTGGTTGGGATATCTAGTTCTGAGGTACGCGGGTGTCTACCATAGATGGTGTAAAAGGGGGTTTGTCCGGTACTGGAATGCAGGGAATTGTTATATGCTTATTCGGCTATCCATAACAAATCTTTCCAGTCTCTCAGTTCATGGTGTAACATGCACCGTAGGTATTGTTCGAGGGTCTGGTTGGTCCTCTCGGTGTGACCATCAGTTTGGGGGTGATGGCTCGTGGATACCCTGATGTCAATTTGCGCCATTGCACAACATTTTTTCCAGAGGTTGGAGATGAATTGACTACCTCGAACGGAGATCAGGACTAATGGGAAGCCATGTAGTTTTACAATACCATCCAGGAACACTTTGGCCAGAGTGGTTGCGTAAGGGAGGCCTTTGAGTGGAAAAAAGTGCGCCATTTTTGAGAAAAAGTCCACGACTACCAGGATGGTGTTAAATCCATGACTGGAAGGTAGGTCAGTGATAAAATTGAGGGAGAGATTGTGCCATGGAGTGGGAGGAATGTGTAAAGGTTGCAGAAGACCGGATGGTTTTTGTTTTTGTGACTTGTTTTGCGCACAAACTCTGCAGGACTGAACATACTGGATGACATCTTGACGCCAGGCTGGCCACCAGAAGTTTAGTTTTACTTTGGCTAAAGTCTTGGTGATTCCAGGGTGCCCCTCGATCAGAGAATCATGATAACTAGCAACAATTTGTTGTTTTAAATCTTTGGTGGGGACATACAATCAATCCTTAAAAAAGGGTAAATGATCTTTAATAGAATATTGCTCCCCTCGAGTTTGCCATGCAAAGTAGGTATCTGGGTTCATGGTTCGTTGAATCTTATCTCTCAGCTCGACGTGTGTTAAGGCCGTAGTGAGTCCCAAGAGTTTGTCTTCCGGTATGATGGGGACTGCATCCGGGGGCGTATTTGCCAAATCATCCGTGCCAGTACGAGAAAGTGCATCAGCTTTTCCATTCCTGACCCCTGGTCGAAAAGTGATGACATAATTGTATTCGGCGAAGAAAAGGGCCCATCGCAATTGGCGTGAAGACTGGGCTTTAGCTGTCTTAAGGTATTGCAGGTTTCGATGTTCTGTAATAACCGTAATGGTATGCTTGGCCCCCAAGAGGTAGTGCCGCCAGGCCTTAAAGGCGGATTTGATTGCCAAGAGTTCTATGTCTGTGATGGCATAATTCATTTCCGTGGGAGAGAATTTCTTTGACCAAAAGGCCACTGGATGTAGCTGGCCCGTTACTGGATCTCTTTGGGAGAGCACAGCCCCCATCGCTGTGCTGGAAGCGTCTGTTTCTATGATATAGGGAAGATCGGGCGAGGATGTCACAGGATTGGTGCAGAGGTGAACCTTCTCTTAAGTTCCTGAAAAGCCTCCTCTGCTTCTTCGGTCCAGGCAAATTTCTTATTATTTTTTCTTAGCAATACTGTGATCGGGTGTACGACCTGTGAGAAGTCTGGTATGAACCGGCGATAGAAGTTTGCAAAGCCCAGCATGCTCTGTACCCCTTTAACTGACTTTGGTGAGGGCCATTTCAAAATGGTGTCCACTTTATGCAGATCCATTCTGATGCCTCCTGGAGTAAGGATAAAACCCAAAAATTCAACTTCGGTGACGTGAAAAAAGCACTTTTCCAGCTTGGCATACAAACAATGTTCTCGGAGCTTGGAAAGGACCGAACGGACGTGCTTGATGTGCTCTTGCTTTGAAGTTGAGTACACTAAGATGTCATCTATGTACACAAGGGCGCAGACATCGATTAACTCTCTCAAAACGTCATTCATAAAATACTGAAACACTGCAGGAGCATTGCATAACCCAAAGGGCATGACTTGATATTCGAACAAACCATATTTGGTGCGGAAAGCAGTCTTCCATTCGTCTCTGCTTCTGACCCGCACCAGGTGGTACGCTCCTCGAAGGTCTAGTTTGGTGTAAATTTGCACATCTTTGACCTGGTCCAGCATTTATGGGATGAGTGGCAAGGGGTAACGGTTCTTTACAGTGATCTAGTTTAATGCGCGGTAGTCAATACAAGTTCTTAGGTCCCCTTCATTTTTTGGTACGAAGAACAAGGGACTGGCTGCAGGGGACTTGGATGGGCGGATAAATCCATTTGCGAGGTACTGGTCTAAGTAAGCCTTCAGATGATGGTTTTCAGGTTCCGTGAGAGCATAGATTCTACCGCAAGGAACTTGCGCACCTGGAACAAGGTCAATTTGGCAATCATAGGATCTGTGCGGGGGCAGCGTGTTTGCTTGATCCTTCTGGAATACATCCTGGAAGTCTTGGTATTCCTCAGGTACGCTACTTGTCACTCCCAAAGTTACCACTTCTGGATTGGAGAGGCACTGAAAGCAAGTTTCTGTTCTTGGTAATAACAGGCTGGGGAGCAATTGTCAGGAAGGGTTAATTTTCTTGCTCACCAGTCAATCAAAGGGTTGTGAGCTACTAACCATGGCATCCCTAGTATGAGCCGAAATTGAGGAGCCTTGATGAGATTGAACGAAATAAGTTCTCGATGCCCGTCCTGGCACAGCAAGGTTATCTCGGCTGTGCGCCGGGTTACGGGTCCGGAAGCAATTTCTGTCCCATCCACGTGGTTACCTTATCTGTAGTTGGCTTGCTACACAGGGGAAGCCTCATCTCTGCAGCTAAGTCCTGATCTATATAATTCCCAACTGCTCCACTGTCGATGTATGCTTCGATGGCATGCATTCTTGATGATCATTGGTTATTAATTAGGATCACTGGAATTGCAAAGTCTGAGGTCGGTGGCTCTTTTCCCTCACTCGACAAACTGACCTCTAGATTTGCTGAGCTGGGCAGTTTCCCGACTGACCCTCCTTCTCTTCATCTTTTCCCGTGGCTCCAACGGTCTTCCTAGGAGGCTTCACTGGACAGTCCTTCTGGAAATGCCCTGACTTTCCACAGTACAGACATAGTTGTTGTTGTCTTCTTTTATCTCGCTCTTGTTTTTTTAGTGGGGGCCGTACTCCTCGATTTGCATGGGCTCCGTAGTAGTGTCTTGCACTCGGTATACATTGTCTCTGGCCGAATGTACACTGGCCGAGGGTCCATTTTAGAACGGTCTGCTTTTCGGTCTTGCAACCGGTGGTCCAGTTGCACAACCAAGTCTATTAATTCAGAACAATCTCGGGGAGGATTAACCACTTGAGCTAGAACGTCTTTTAATTCACTGCGTAAGCCCCGGTGAAACAGTGTGGTTCTTTTGTTTTCAGGCCACCTGGCTTCAGCAACCAACCGGTTGAAAGTAGCGATGTAGGTTAACAAATATTGATTCCCCTGTCGGAGGGAAAGGAGTTAATTGTCCACAGCTTGTTCTCGGCTATGGCGGGCAAAGAGTTTTTCCATTTCCCTCTGAAAGTCTCCAAAGTTATATAATAAAGGGTCATCATGGGACACTAATGGTACCGACCAATCTGCGGTGCTGCCACTTAGGTATGATAAAACAAAGGCTACCCGGGCTTGGTCATTTGGGAATGCTCCCGGCCTGCAAAGAAAATGAAGGCAACACTGGTTCATGAAAGCTGCGTATTTTCGTGGATCACCAGCAAACCTCTCCGGTGGTGCCAAAGGAACTGTACCTGGTTACACAACTTGTACCGGGGTCGAGGCAGTGGAAGGCATGCTAGGGTTTTGCATCGGTGGGTTGTTCCCAGGTAGAGGTGTCTGACCCGCTTGTGATTGCAAGACTTGCCTACTGATATCTTCGGTACGCTCTTTAATCACCTATAAGTCTCTCGGAGAATGTTAGTCTCCTGTCTGGCGGAGTGAACCTCGGCACGAAGCTCTCCCAACAATTGAGCCAATTGGTCTAATTCTGATGATTCCATGGCGCCCAGGTGGATTGGTTTATGAGGCTTCGCGTTCTGTTGCGCTCATCTGGTATCCACGGGGATGCCACTCACTTGCGGGGACTCTGGTACCCTTCTCAGCCGCTCCCTGGTATTATCAGTAGGGAAGTTCTGCCTGGAAAACAGGTGGGCAATGTTCAATACTGGGCAACTGGGGTGAGAGCCTCCCAACACCCGGTATGCCCGCAGCCCCCTCCCCGGACCTTTCCTCACCTTGTTATCTGTTTTGGCGTGCTCTCCGTCCTGCCTTCTTGGCAGGGGCACGTTGTCCTTGTGGGGGTGAGCAATCTAGTTATTTCACTGATGCTCTCCTTAAAGTCTTTCAGGTAGGTCTTATTACTGGTATACTGTAAGCCTTTCTTGCACTAATGTCTTTTCTCTCTCCTTAGATGCGTGAAAGTTCACGGTGGGCCGTGGGCTGAGTTTGGAATCGCCGGCAGGTGATGATGGTGTTTGCGAGCGCCTTGATGCAGTAAGTAGGCGCTTGTGTGCGGCGCTAAGATGCCTTGCCTTTTCTAATAATGTCTTTTCTCTCTCCTCAGCTGCACTGGAGATCGTGGTGGGACGTTTGTTGAATTCGGGATCACCGACGGGTGATTATGGTGAGAGCGCCTTGAGGCGGTAGGTAAGCGCTATGCGCAGCGCTCAAATGCCTTGCCTTTGCTAACCTGTTTGTCCTTTGTTACCATAGGCTGCGGCGCTCACCAGAGCAAGAAGTTCCTAGGCAGTGCTGGCCGATGGGCAACTCGAGAGGTAAGCCGCCGGTGCAATTGTAAAAGTCTAATGTCTTGTTTTTCCTCCTTTTGCAGGTCTGACGATTCGGGAGGCTCGCTGTTCCTTGGATGTTGTTTGCAGAAGCAGAGGGCAGCTAGCGGTGGAATCACAGGTAAGCTGCTGTGAATAACAATGTTCCTTTGTCTTTCAGGTACGGTTCTTTCCTGGTTCGCAGATGCTGCTGGACATGATGAGCGTCACGCTGCAGGACTGCAGAGTAACGCGAAGCGTGTTCTCTAAATCGGCCGTGGTTTAAATAGCCTCAGGAAAAGTAGTCCAGGTAATGTAGTCCATGGGCTACCACACCCAAAACACTATACCGCATAGTTTGGTTCCAAGGAACCAAGCTATGTGGATGCCTCCATGTTGACTGGCATCAAGTAAGGTAGTTCCCAAGCACAGTCCTCATTAAGTATGAGCCTGGCACCTAAGGCGCCAGGACTGGCCCCAAGAGGGCCGGGGCAAAGGATGCTTCAGCTTGGTGGGGGCCCGAGTCGGGACCCCTCCTGGTTTATGGGCCTGCCTGGGGGATTTTAAGAGGTGGGTCGTGACAATTTGTCTCTCCATTCTTGTTTGTTTCAGAGGCCTAGAACTCCAATAGTGCTCCATATGGCTTCTCTATGTTAGTGGCAGTCAAGCATGTGCAAGCTAAATATATTAATTCTTTAGAATTGTTTAGATTTGGTGAAAATTCCGAACATAGGGATATGTATGTGTGTTTGTCCTCTGCCTAAGTGGGTCATAAGCATGTGCTTCGTGCATGACTGCAATGAAGTAGTGCAGGTCAGTGTAGCTTCTTGAATGGATGAATATATACTTCATCTCTAAGCGCAGCCACGTTGTGATGTCAGTGATGCCGCTGTTTATTTCTGATTCCTCAGACAGTCGACCTGATCGATTGATGTCAACTCCAGGTCATCCAAATCATCAATTGGGTATGGTCTGAACTGTTGTCTAAGGGAATATCGTTTTTTCACACCTGTAATACATCGTTGATTGCGGTGATAGGCCTAAGAATGAGGCAAATCTATTGTTCTTCTGGCTTTGTGTTGAGAGTTGTGCGGAGGGCATGAGGGTCAGATTTGGCCCCTCTTCTTCACTCCACCCTCAGGGTGATGAATCAACCACACTATCTCTGCACTTTTGAGCCACCCGCTGGATGCACTTGTGAGTTAACTGCACTTCCCATCCCCCTGGTACTTCTCATATGTATGAAGCCAACCTTCATATTTTCTGACATTCTTTGTTCTGCCTCCATCTTCGTATGAACTCCAGAAACCCTGGTGATGGCCTCTGTCAGCGTCCTATTATCTTCGTCATTGGCAGAAATAAATGTACAGCAAGAAGACCTGATCTGGGCACAAACACCTCCCTCCATGGCTGTGAGGAGGTCCAGAATGTATCTATTCTGGAGGGCCATCAGCTTAACCACTCTCAGCTCTTCCTTGATGGGGTCGAACCCTTTGACGGTTGAGTTTATTGTCTGCATTAGCTCCCAATCGGCCACTTGGCATTCATGCTTGTCTGTACTGCTGAAACAATAGACGCAAAGAACATCCCAGTTCTGCTGAACAGCCAGTGCTCTGGTGGTATCACCTCTAATGCATTTTCCATGTCTGATGAGTGTGAGAAATCTGAATGTGTCTCACAGGGATCTGTCATCCAGGTGGCTAGGACATGGCCATCGCTATTGGATCCAGTTCCTGGGTGTGTACCAGTGCAGGAGGACCACCTGGATGAGGGGTCTTTGGGGAGTGGAAGTGGGAAATCGAAGGGTGAGACGTGGTAACACCTTTTCCCCTTCCTACCCAGTAAGATACCTGGAAGCTCAACCCTACCCCTTTCCCAACACAAACACTTTCTCACAGACAGTTCATTGTGAGCAACAACGGACTAACACCAGAGCCGTATACCTGATATGTCTCAAAACCCTGGTCAGGCAATTACTACTCATTACACACACCTGACTCCCATCACACTTCCCCACACGGATAAAAAGCGGAACTCAAAAGCACACCCTGAGCGAGGAAAAGCACACGAAGAAGCAGCAGTTCCAACGTGGCAATTTAACATGAGGAGAAAGGCGTTGAGACCGGAGAGGGTTGCAAGGAGGGAAGTACCCTTGACCTCTAGAAACCTTTACTTTTACAAGCCTTGGAAATTGAGAAGCCTAAAACTGGAACAGAAGCTGAACCAGTATTCGCTGTGCATCAAAAGTATCCGGGGCGCTCTTGTGTCGATAACCCAAGCCAGGAGGAATGATTGCCACCGTAGTACTATCCTTGGCTCCTGCAAGAAAGCTGTGCAAGTAGAAGCAGCACAGCCGGTGAGTCAGAGAAACCGATCCAAAATCAGGACAATATTTGAAGCGCATGTGATGAGAGGCACGAACAAGTGGAAGCTAAAGGAGTGAATGCACTTGGGAAAAGCCAGACCAAATACAGTGTACGGAGTGGTCTGGTGCCACGTGGGTGCTCATTCAAAGGTCTCTGTTAGGTAACTGATGTCACAAGTCTCCCCCCTTCTCACCTGTCTGTATTGTTTGCTGGTGATCTTCGGAGATGTCTTCTTTCGCACTGTTCAGGATTTATATAACCCCGTGCGTGGGTCCTCGGTATCCAGCGTGTGGTTTGTGACCCTGCTCCAGGATACGCTCAGATGCCCGGGATGAAGACCAGGAAATAATGAGGTTCGCACTCGGAGACCCGAATGCGATGGAAATCCAGGATATGCAAAGGTAAGGATAAGGGGAAGGAAGAAAGAAGAGGAATTCAGGGGACCGAGAACCAGGAATCAAAAGTAAGTGCTGAACGAGCTCCGGCAACACACGTCCGACTACTGCAAGCGGTAGCGTTGAGACACGCAGAGCCGCGGGGGTGTGTCTTCTTTGTAGAACGTAGAGCGTACAACGCAGAGACTGGCAAGCAGAGTTCCACGTTCAGCTGCCATGTTGGGAGTACTACTGAGTTCAGTCCCCTATGGGTCAGGGACCACGAAGTCCAGAAGGGATGCAAATGGCGCTTCATGACAGCATGCCTCCTCTGAAGCCAGCTCCTCTGGGTTTTCCTGGATGTATAAGGTGGTATCTTCAGAGCAGTCTGGGGGCATTCATGTTTGAGACGGGTTCCCAGGTGCGTTCATTGGGAGGATACCCTTTCCACTCGACCAGATGCTGTAGCTGACCACGTCTGTACCTAGAGTCACATATTCTGGAAACCTCATATTCTAGCTGATCATTGACAATCACAGGGGTAGATCTTGGAGCAGTTCAAGAGGACTGGACATATGGTTTCACCAGAGAAGTGTGAAAGACCGGGTGGATCCTCTTCCAAGATTCTGGTAGTCTGAGTCGAAAGGCCACTAGGTTAATGACTTCCTCTATGGAAAAAGGGCCGTAATACCGGGTAGCCAATTTATTTGGTCGTAGGTGTCGAGGTAGAAGTTTCAAAGACAACCAGACCTTATCACCTATTGAGTATGAAGGCCCTGGTTTCTTTTGGAGTCAGCATGATGTTTAACTTCTCTTCGGGCCTTTTCTAGTTGTTCTTTTGCTTCTTTGTGTTCGTTGATAAGGGTTTCAATCCAGGAGTCAACCGTAGGAACTGGGTTAGGATGTGGGAGAATGGATGGTAGAAACGAAGGGTGGAATCCTTAACTACAGAAGAAGGGACTGGCTTTGATAGCAGAGTGATCCGAATTGCTGTAAGCGAATTCAGCCAGAGGTATTAAGAGCGACCAATCGTCCTGGGCCTTGGTGGTGAAACAGCGAAGATATTGTTCCAGAGTTTGGTTTACACGTTCAGTAGCTCAATTGGTCTGTGGGTGATAACCTGAGGATAAGGCACGTTGGATTCCCAGTATATGACATAATTGTTTCCAGAACTGGGATATGTACTGGGGTCCTCTGTCAGATATGATCTTGGAGGGTAGCCCGTGGAGTCAGAATATGTGTTCCAGGAAGATTCCGGCAAGGTGAAGATGGCAATTTATATAAAGGTGTAAAATGAGCCATGTGAGTGAACAAATCAATGGTAACCATTATAGCTGTGTGGCCCCTGGAAGGCGGTAGTTCCACGATAAAGTCTGTGGCAATGAATTCCAAAGGTCTGGTTGGCAGCACTGGTTGGAGCAGGAGACCTGTCGGTTTCTTGTTATCATGCTTGTTTTGATTTCAGACTGCACATGTTTGGATATAATGCTGGACATCATCCTTCATCTTCGGCCACCAAAATTGTCTTTGTATTAGGCAGAGGGTGTTGGTGATGCCACGGTGTCCTGAATGAAGGTTATCATGATATAGGCTTGTGATCTTTTGTCGTAGTCTCTGAGTGGGAATGACCAGGCAATTGTCCTTGAATAAATATCCGTCCTTCGTTTTGAGATTCCATCGATTATTACCCTTAAACTCCTTCCAGGTTTCAGAGGACTGAGTTTGAATCCGAATATCCTCCAGGAGGTTGATTGCTTGGGCAACAAATATTGTGTGGGGAAACATCTTTGGGAAGGATCGATCTTCAAGGATTTCGTAGTCAGGACGTTAGGATAAGGCATCGGCTATTATGTTGTGTGTTCCAGGAACACGATGGGTTTGAAACTGGTATTGAGAAAAAAAGAAGGCCCAACGGGCTTGACGACTGTTCCTACATTCCAGGGATTGCAGGACTTGAAGATTCTGAAGGTCTGTGCGGACCTGAACAGGGTGTTTCGCTCCCAGGAGTAGATGACGCCAATCTGTGAAGGCTTGACGGATGGCTAGCAATTCTTTTTCTAAAACAGTATAATGGGTTTCGCTAGGAGTCAAGGTGTGAGAAAGATAGGCGATGGGGTGTTCTAGCTTTTCATCGAACTCCTGTTTCAGGACTACCCCGGTGGCGTAGTTGGAGGCATCAGTTTCCACAAGAAAGGGTCGATCTATGTCAGGTTGGGCTAAAATGGGGGCTTGTGTGAACTCTGACTTTAACCATTGAAATGCCTCATCTTGGGCTGCTGTCCAGTGAAAGGGGGTATCTTTTTTTAACAATGTAATGATCGGATGTACAATCTCTGAAAAGGAGGGTATACATTTCCGGTAGATTTTAGCAAGCCCCAGGAAGGATTGAATTTGTTTTACAGTAGTTGGAACAGGCCAGGATAGAATGGAATCTACTTTCGAGGGGTCCATTCCAATTCCTTTTGGGCTAAGGATGAATCCACTATAGTGAACAGTAGACACATGGAAAAGACATTTCTCGGGTTTAGCCAGGAGCTTATGTTCACGTAGACCTTGTAAAACTGCCTTAACATGTTCTTCATGCTTCAGATGGTCCTTAGAGTATATCAGTATGTCATCCAGATATATAATGACAAAGAGGAACAGCATATCGGAGAACACCCGGTCCATAAAATGTTGGAAGACTGCTGGGGCATTGGCAAGTCTGAAGGGCATAACCAAGTATTCAAAATGACCAAAGGGTGTTCTAAAGGCTGTTTTCCATTCGTCACCTTCTTTTATACGGATGAGACGGTAGGCACCTCTGAGATCTAATTTTGTGAACACTGCAGCTCCTCTTACCGCTTCCAAGATATCCGAGATGAGGGGCAACGGGTAGCAGTCCTTGAGGGTGTATTGATTAAGGCCACGATAATCTAGACAGGACCTAAGCTCCTTGGTATCTTTCTTGGGAACGAAAAACAACAAAGCTTCCACCGGGGACTTGGATGGTCGTATGGTACCATTTTCCAAGTTAATATCCAAGTATTCTCGGAGGGCTCTTTTCTCAGGTTCTGATAGAATGAACATCCTCCCAAAAGGAATCACTGGTGAGGGTTCAGTATTGATGGCGCAGTCCTCAGGTCAGTGAGGGGGAAGAGCTTGAACTATGGCAGTCGAAAATACATCTGTATAAGCCTGGTAGGCCCTTGGAATCTGAATGATATTTGAGATAGTGAGTGGACCTTGCTGGTTCGCTTGTGACTCTTCAGAGGATCCTGACGAGGAGTCTAGGGATAAACAGTGGGACATACAATGTTCTGAACCAAGAAACAAGTATCCTGCTACCCAGTTGACGTAGGGGTTATGCTTCTGTAACCAGGGCATGCCCAGAACCATTGGGTAATGGGCAGATCTTATGATGTTGAATCTCTTTGGTTTGAAGGGTTATGGGTCCTGAAGAGAAGGGTCTTCCATCGATAGCCTCTACAGGTTGTATGATGTCTCGAGTTTCATATGGAATGTTATGGGTAGTGACCCAATCATGATCTATGAATATCCCCATGGCCCCGCAATCCACTAATGCCAGAATGGGGTAAGATTCTTTCTTGGAAGGCGATAGAAAGGCCTGCAGAATCACAAGGTTGTTCTGTCCAGGAGAGTTCAAGGATGGAATAGATGTGGAGCAAACATCTCTCTCCCAAAACTGTGCTCCATCTAGGATCGGGAGCTGGCGTTTCCCGAACGCCGTGGAGGGGCAATAGGACACTCTCTCACAAAATGTTTATCAGAGGCACAATACATGCACAGACAAGTGTGAATCCGTTGCATCCTTTCTTGCGGGGTTATGGGTCCGCGGAAGGCCCCAAGTTGCATGGGTTCTGGGTCCGTGGTCAGAGAAGCTGCAGGCTCAGGTCTAGAAGGATGGTCTGTAGAGGCCTTTTGGAAGGGTGATTTAATTTTCTTCTTTTCCGCCTTTCTTTCCTGGATATGAAAGTCGATCTGCAAGGAAAGATCCATGAAAGCCTGGAAGGAACTTGGGCGAGCTACGCTGACTAGCTCGTCCTTTATCTCTTCATTCAATCCTCTTCAAAAGAGGGTGAAGCAGACCTCTGGAGACCAGTCTGCTTCCTTGGCAAGTTGTTTAAAGCGGGTCACATAGGTAAGCATATCCTGGGATCCTTGTTGAAAGTCTAGTAAACGTTCTTGAGCACTGTAAACCTGCTCTGGGCGATCAAACATGGTCTTTAGCGCCTGCACAAAGCCATCATAGTCATGCAGGAGGGCGTCGCCCATATTAACTAAGGGAGTTGCCCAGGTCAAGGCATTTCTAGTGAGATGTGAGATCATAAAGCCCACCTTTGCCCTGGGAGTGGAGAAGTAGTAGGCTTAAAGGTGAAGTGCAATAAACATGAATCGAGGAAGGCACGAAGGGTCTTTGAAGACCCATCATATTTATCCACTACTCCTCCCAACAACACGCTTTCCTTGGTTGCGGTGTCACGTGACAAGACCAGCTGTTTCAATGCAGCATTTTCGGCTTAAGATTTTGGACTTCTGTTGTTAACTCCTGCATGCCTCGCATGAGGTCTTGAACTGTTACCTCCATTTCTGTAACTGTATCAATTTATTGGCGTCTCAATCTGTCACAAGTCTCCCCCCTTCTCACCTGTCTGTATTGTTTGCTTGTGATCTTCGGAGATGTCTTCTTTCGCACTGTTCGGGATTTATATAACCCCGTTCGTGGTTCCTCGGATTCCAGCGTGTGGTTCGTGACCCAGCTCCAGGATACGCTCAGATGTCCGGGACAAAGACCAGGAAATAATGAGCTTCGCACTCGGAGACCCGAATGCGATGGAAATCCAGGATATGCAAAGGTAAGGATAAGGGGAAGGAAGAAAGAAGAGGAATTCAGGGGACCGGGAACCAGGAATCAAAAGTAAGCGCTGAACGAGCTCCGGCAACACACGTCCGACTACTGCAAGCGGTAGCGTTGAGACGTGCAGAGCCGCAGGGGCGTGTCTGCTTTGTAGAATGCAGAGCGTACAATGCAGGGACTGGCAAGCAGCGTTCCACGTTCAGCAGCCATGTTGGGAGTACTACTGAGTTCAGTCCCCTATGGGTCAGGGACCACGAAGTCCAGAAGGGACACGAATGGCGGTTCATGACAACTGAATGGAAACTTCATCGTAAGAAAGGAACTTTGTATCGAAGTGGTCCTGCGACGGGTCAAGAAAAAAGAAAGTGTCATTGTGGAACCTTAAAATAAGGGGATGTGAGCACGGAAGAGGGGGATCCGCAGTATCTAAAAAGGGATATGAGCCTGGCTGAGGGGAATCTAGGGTATGACACCCGAACCGCATAATTGCAAGAAGTAAAGAACTTGCTATTTTTGTTTTGAACATCAGGCCCTCTGAAGAAAGAGACTTTGATGAGAAAAGGGACTTGGGCACAGAAGGCCCTGATATTGGAATTAGAAACTGTATCCTCATGTCGAAGAAGACAGAGTGTGTGCTTGTCTTGGGTAAACTACCTTGCCCTGTGCTGAAAACGTGGGCAAGGGAGGCCAACGGACCGAACATCCTGACTCATCATTTTGTGAACACTTCTTTATTTGTCTTGAACATTACCACCGCACTATTTGTAAAGTAGCACTAAGGACTGGCAAAAGGTTGTTTAGTATAGGCCCTTTTCTTTTGACAAGACTCCACAAGCCTGCATTATTATTATTTGATGGTCGTAACTTACTGTCATCTGTAGATTTAGGTTTAGATACGTGTTTTTCACCCCCTTGTGAAAGTTCAATAAACACCCTTGAACTGTGGTCACTTGTGTCTGTCTTACTTCGATACCATGCCTTCCTTACACACAGCATATTTCCATTGTATTATTCTTGTCAGTCCTACAGACCTATTTTTCCTTTTGTTGTTGTCTATTTTAGGAAACCCTTCAATTTGTATGTCCTTCTGAGGCACTACTAATGCTGAGGTATTCAGATGTACGAGTGGGCATATCCCACTCAGCTCTCTTTTGTTAATTGTTTCCCCACCTTAGCCATTTCGCTATACCACATGTTATTTGATATGTGGGCCAAATTAGTTATGTATGAATTTACCTGATTGAAATCTACCTCTGCACTGTGCCTAACTCTTTTACTTTTTTAGCAGTGCTTGTTGTCTGCCTGGGTATGGCTTCTGTAACAGCATTGACTGGGTCACGTTAGTAGGGGTCCAAGCTTGTGCATGTGCAAACAACGATCTTTGTAAAACAAGGAGTGTAAAGAGGTAGAAACAGCAGAATGGACAAAACATTATCACAACAGTTTGTACGATATTTCCCATTTTGTTGTCTTGCGGTGCTCCAGGTGTCTTTAGATTGATGCTAAAAAGTCTCAAAAATGTGTAGTTATCGAGTTAGTGTGTGTTAATTCAAGCTATACGTCTGTAGTATTAAGTGCGGCATAGAACAATCTCTCCCACACTATACAGATTCTCGGTGTCTAAGTAAGGAAATAATGGATGGGTCTACACGTGTCAATTGTGGATAGGTATGGGCTACATATAATAAAAAAGCATGAAAAAATAGTGTTGAAGGTATTAGTCACTCTGATTCTTTTCGTATTACATACTTAATAAAACATTCCTGGAAGGAGTTATGTTTTTGGAAGATTATAGGGAAAAAACAGTTTTTACTTTCTCGACGAATACTGCTTGTAAGGAAAGGACAGTGTACCTAATCTATGTGTATGTATTGTCTTTTTCTTGCTCTCTTGCTCGGGATCTAGTTATTCGTGGCTGTGGTTCTTATTCTTTGTCGTTTTCTTCTTGCATCAAATCGTCTTCTTTTAAAGGGGAAGAGGCCTCCCCTCGGCAAGGCTTGACGTCTCCAATGTAGTTCCAGACTTTTTTTACCATGTAGTATTACTGCTTTGTCTGTTGCTTTCTTAACAACAAAGGGACCCTCCTGTCACGGTTTGTACCACGGCCTCACAAAATTACGAAGTAAGACAATGGGCCTCATTACGAGGTGGGGAGTAAGGGGTTAACGGCCCCGCTAGCAGACCAGGGAGCTAACAACGGGCCCGTTATTAACGGGGCCGTTGTTAGCTCCCTCCCCATTCCGATTGAGTCCTATGGGGGCTCGAATGGGAATGGGGATGTACCGCGTCCGGGTTCCTCGAATGAGGAATTACTGGGTCCTCCAAGGTTGGAATGGCCCGGTAATTCCTCATTTAAGGAACTCGGACCCGGTACCCGGTAAGGGGGTAACCATGCCGGAAATTACGGCATGGTTACCTCCAAGGTCGTAATGACCCCCAATGTCCCCAGGATACAACAATGGTTGCTTTAATAGTCTTTCAGTTTTGTCAGTGCAGTTGTCGTCTTCATTGTCCTTCGACCTCTCCCTCTGTGCCTACAGTTGACGAGAAATAA
Source organism: Ambystoma mexicanum (assembly GCF_040938575.1). Classification (NCBI taxonomy): domain Eukaryota; kingdom Metazoa; phylum Chordata; class Amphibia; order Caudata; family Ambystomatidae; genus Ambystoma; species Ambystoma mexicanum. The sequence goes on along the minus strand of NC_090921.1, from coordinate 1,061,900,832 downwards.
AAGTGGCACTAGCCATCAAAGAAGCCACATATTCATAAATTTCATCTCCAAAAACATTTGAAGTTGCATTTGCATCTGTCAATGCCCTAGTGGGAGGAGCCAGGGGAAGTTTCATGCGTCATCCTATTACCACCTCATGGGGCATTAAATGGTGGTCAGATCCAGACTGATTGCATAATGCGAACAGTGCTAAATAGAAACAGTGAAGCCATCCTTTTTTCAAAGTTACATTTATTTTGCCAATTTTTTCTTTGAGCAGGCCATTCTGGGGCTCACACATTTTGTTTGCGTGTGGGTGATAGGCACAGGAGAATTTGTGCTATATACCCAGTATGGGTGTGATATGCTCAAAAGTCTAATTCACAAAATTAGGTCCATTGTCTGACCACAGGACCTCACACCACCCCACCCCCCCCACCCCCATTGTCGGAACACTTCTGTAACAAGGAATTTTGCAGCCCTAAGGGCGTCAGGGTGTGAACAGGGACCAGCTTTGATCCATCAGAAAATGGGCATACAACCATTATCATGTAGCAGTGGCCCTGGCCCACCTGGATCATATCAACATAGTCTATATGGAGATGTTGGGAGAGACCAGTCAGGTGTGGTATGGCTCCTCTATTACATGTAAAGTATATCCTGAAGAACATATTTCCAAATGACACAGTTTTCCATAAATGTAATTGTGTGCTCCGCCATATTAGGACAGAACCATTCTTCCCAGATGTGTGCAGGAAGTACCTCTTTACCCATGTGAGTAGGGACGTGCAATTTCGTGAGTGCAATCTTCAAAATTGCTATTAGGAGTACTAGTTTGCCTGTGCTTTGCTGTCGCCACAAGGTGTCGGTGGGTGATATTGAACATCCCCTTCTTATCCACAACTGTTTCTCCTCTGGCAGAGCTTGTAATGTGTTGTACCCTTCTTTTAAAATTAAGGTGCGCACAAGAATATGTGCATTTGATGGGGTATCAAAGTCTATTATTCCTAAAAAATATGCTGCGCACTTCACTTCCGCGTCTGCTGTGTCCTCCCCCCTCATGTGGGCCTGGCATTCTATGACTGCTATTGCTGCATAGGGTTGAAGCGCGTCTATGAGCCTGCCCAATAGGGGCACGTGCTTCACTCGTGTGCTGTTTGGTGGGTACTGGAAGCCCCTCCTCTGCCACCGTGATAGTCCAGAATGTACTGTAGACGTCACATATTACAAATCGGAAAACACTGTAATCTCCTGGTTCTTGCACACCTCTAATGCTATTACTGGAGCTACTAATTCTGCTGCCTGCACTGAAAAATGGGAAGGCAATCTCAGGCCTGCTGTTGTTTCTGCTGTACTTTCTACTTTTAGTGTCACCACTGCCGTCCCCGTATGTCTCTCACCAGTTGTCTTGTCTATTGTTGATGACCCGTCAATATAAAGCACTGCTCCCCCCTCATGAGGCTTCTACTCCACCTTGGGAATATTGTCATACTGTTCAATGTATGTAGTACAATTGTGTGGATAGGCTCCTTCCTCCACTGGTTCTCCTACAAATTATGCTGGGTTTACAGTCCTGCATCTTACTATTTTGATTGCTGGATTTGAGATAATCACCTCGTATCCAGAAGCACTCTTTGTAGTGAAGGTACTATTGGGCCTTTCGAGAATTGCATAAAGGGCGTGCTACACGTAAATTGTGGTACTACAAACCATACTAATACTCGCTATCTTCTCTACTGCAAATGCAGCAGCATTCAGAGTTTGCTCACAATTGTAATTTCCTCTCATCACTGGGTCTAAGTGTTCGCTATAATAAACTAAGGGTTTGTGTCCTAGGGTAGTCATCTATGTGAGTACTGCAGTCATCACTACTGCATTGGAATTTGAGAACAGGAAGAAATTGTCATTGTAATCTGGAATCCCTAACACTGGGGCTGTGCATATTGCTTTCTTCAGCTCCCCGAACAGTTCAGTCAGTTTGTGTGTCCATAACAATTTGCCATTCCCTTTCTGTGCTTCCTTGAGTCCACTTAACAAAGGTCTCATATATGTGCTATAGTCAAACACCCACGCTCTGAAATATTACAGAGGCCTAGAAACTGCTGCATCTCCTTTACTGTCTTTGTCACTGGTGTTCTGCAGATCGCCTCTGCCCTTTCTACACCCACCCTTCACCCATCTTGGGATATCAATTGTCCTATGTATAGCACGTCTATTTGGCAATATTGTACCTTTGCCTTGTCCACCTAATTTCTGGCAATACTGTCAATAAATACACTGAGTCATTTTGACACTGGTCTTCTGTCCTGCTTACAAATCAAAATGTCATCTTTTTATTGTATGGAAATGCTTTCTATTTGTATATTGTCTAGATCCATTTGAAGGACCCTATTAAAGATAGATGGTGACTTACAATAGCCCTGCGGTAATCTTGTATGTTTCCACTTCCGGTTTCTATATAAGAAGGATGTCAGGTCTTGTGATTCTTCATGAATTGGTATAGAAAAAAGGAATTCTTCAAGTATATCACTCTGAAGTGTGTGGCTTCCGTTGGGATGCTGCACAGAATTGTCTCTGGATTTGGAACTATTGGATATTCTGCCTCTACTATCTGGTTCAAAGAGCTCAAGTCCTGGATGAAACAGCAAGACCCCCCGGTCGCCTTTTTTCACAGGTTACACAGCCGTGTTACACTGCAATTCTGAAGGTACTAATATTCCCTGCTTCACCAGTGCAGCAATTATCTCATAAATGCCCTTGTCCGCTTCCTTTGATATGGGGTACTGCCTTGACCTCTGTAGCATAGCTCTTGGTTTGAGCTTTATCTTGACTGTTCCAATCCCTTTGAAGAAACCCACATCATAGGGACTAGTGGTCCATAAAATACTTGGTACCCGCTCTAAGTCTTCTTAGAGAAATGGTGAAGGTTGCTTTTGCAACACTGTAATGTATTCCCACCCAATGTGTAACAATCATGTTGAATATCACCTAATTGTCTGATCGATCGTCTTGAAATAATTCCTCATCTGTCATGTGAGTCAGTCTGTACCCTTCCCTGACTGCAATCACTGTCCTCCACGATCGTCCTATGTTGCTTGTCCCATGCAATATTATCCTTTCTTCCCTCACTATGGCTCCCTCAATTTCTATTGTGCAATCAAAAGAAATATCCAACAATGCACACCAAAGTTCAAAAAGTGTAAAAAAAACTTTATGGAGCATATAAAACACTTAGGTGCAGGGGAGGAATCACAGCCCTGACACAAAGCCATTAATGTATACATGTAACAAGTTCCCAATCTATGGACACTCCCGTCCATACACAACTTTGAGCCGGAAAACCAGCTAAACGATTTCCATCAACATAAAGTAATATTCAATCAAGCATTCAATACAAAGCTATACACTGATATTCTGTTGTAGTTTTCTTAAATGTTCAGCTGTACATTGGATGCTCAATGTTCAGTTGTCTAATAGATGCTGAACGTGTTTCAGGGACCATTTCCTCTTCTTCAGGAGCGGAACTGTAAATATGAACATGAACAGACCACATGTATTTCATTATGTTGTCCATACCAATAGTTTAACAAATAACCTTTACCACCAGCAGACCAGAAATTCAAAAATGCAACATGCTGCAGGTTTATAGACAGCTATTTTCACTCCAAAGTGATCCCAATTTTATATCCCTAAAACGACTAAAGGTGCACATGGTTTCCCATCAGCATTCATTAGCAGTCTAAGTGAGCCTATTTGGGTGAGACCACCACCAATCTCCAACATACATTAATCTCCAAGTCTGTGTCAAAGTTAAAAAGTGTCCACAGTGGAAGCACCTTAGTGTGCCAAAGTGCATAAATGCTGTATAGACAAAAGCCCATGCATTCACCAAACTACCTGTCCCAATGATTTAAGAGACTAGCAGAGGTTTTTAAGGTAATAACAGGTCCAAAACCATGCTGTAAGTAACCTCACTCAATCTGAACTGCAAAAGTAAAATATAGTGCTCCATAGATAACTGTATGGATAAGGGTGTGAGTAAGTCATCATAACATCCTCCAAAACATATAACCACACAAAAAAACTTCAATGCATGGTGTCTGCCGAATAGCCATCAATGGGCCTCATTACGAGTCCGGCGGTAGCCGTGCCGGTAAAACCGGCAGGTTGCCGCCGGATTCATGAATTGCTCTGTCGCCTGGATTCACGGAAACACTGGAGGATTACGACCACAGTGTTCCTGGAAGTCAGGCACCGTAAAAATGTTAATTCCCCATTCCCATTTGAGTCCCATTTCCAATTTGAGTACCGTAAGACTCAATGGAATGGGGATGACGGAAGCACCAGCAACGTGAATGCCGTCCCGCAGACTTGGAGTGCGCCAGTCCAGTAACAATGGTGCCGGTAGGCTTACCAGCACCGTTGTTACCAGACCGGCACACTCGTAATGAGGTCCAATGTCTTGCAGTCAGAGTTGAAATTAAGCTTGGTACCTGTAGCAATGCATAAATGGCCCTTACTCAACACAGCTCTAACAGGCCTACCTCACTGATCAAAATAGTGCACCAATGCATATCCGAGAAAATACCATAATACAATAAGACTGTCCTAACAGGAAAACTGGACAGATTAATTCTAGCGAGTGGAATCACTACTGTATGTGCAGTTGGGTGTAAACACTTAGCAATATTCTTTTACACGTCTCGTTCCTCAATGGAACTGGGAGCACTTGTAGTTGTTCTGCTTCTATCGGAACAAAACACATTATACTATCAGCCTCATCACGAGTTGGCCGGTAACCCTTAAATGCAGTGGAAACAGTATTAGAGCCGCCACTACCGCTCCGCCGGATCACGACTTCAAATCCCGGCGGCTCTATTACAGCCGACGGGAATACAGTCAGCTGTAACACCGCCGGCTGTAATAGCGCTGGCAGACAAACACGCTATTACAGAGCCATCACAAGTACAGCATTGGTGCTGTAAGCACCAGAAAACTGGTGGTAATACGGCCAGAAATACCCCCGGCCAAATGCTGGAGGTAAAAACACACATGAGACAGCAATAAGGGCCCAGGTGAAAACAATGCACTCGAGAGGCCTACAAAAGACCCACCCATGCACAACACACCCTTCCCAACACCATGTTTCCATTTGGAGCCGGGAGAATTGATGTGGACATGTACTTGCTGCGCCTGGAGCTACAGAGGCCTTCCAACCAGCACAGGCCCCTGGGAGCACAGGGGGTGTTGGGGATGAGAAGAAGGACAAGGAGGAGACCAGCACCAGCAAGGCGGCCAGCCACCACCAGAGTCAGGCCAGCACCCTGGGCCTTGACTAATGGGCAGTTGGTGACCTAGTACAGGCTGGACAGGGCAACCATCACCCAGTTGTTGGGCACAATCCAGGCTGACATAGGCAGCCGTATAGCCATCAGCACCGCTGTGCCCCCACTTGTAAAGCTTGTGTATGTTTTACAGTACCTCAGTACTGGCAGCTTCAAACACACTGTTGCCTTGATGCATGGTATGGCCCAGTACACATTCAGTGCCGTCCTGGGACAGGTGCTGATGCACTGCTGCTCCATGGCAATGAGCACATTGCATTGCCAGCCACACAGGCACAGGTCAACCAGCTCAAGGCACAGTTCCATGCCATTTCCCAAGTTCCAAACGTCATAGCAGCCCTAGACTGCACGCATGTTGCACTATTAGCACCCCAGGAACATGAAGCAGCCTACAGGAACCGTAAGAGTTACCATTCCCTGAACGTGCAGATGACCTGTAGCCCCGACCTAACTTTCAGCCACTGATGCGCCCGCTTCACCGGATCCACCCACGACTCCATGGTACTGAGCAACAGTACCCTGCCAGCCTACATGGAGAGGCACTAAGGTCAAAATACTTGGATGTTGGGTGAGTACAAATCTTGAGTCACATGCATGCCAATGTTTACTTGAAGGGGTGGGGGGGCAGACACACAGGAATCCCTGCATGCCACCAGGAGACACAGCCAGCACTAGCACTGCACCATTCCCATGCATGTGTGTCACACGAGAACCCTTGCACACGTTCCCCACATCAGAACAAAAATCTGAATGCCACACACTTGTGAAAGCACAGTCACATATGGTAACCCAAATACCACAATGCAACTCGTGTGTGTCGCAGTGCTGCTCCTCACCCTGACACAGAGATATCCCATCCACGCCACCAGACAGTCATGCCAATAGAGTCCTAATGTAGACACATCCTGAAAACCACTTTACACGAGTAGTTGGATTCACGATAATGACCATCCCTGAGATAGTGACCCATGAATGGACATTCACATGTCTGGCCAAATGTACATGATTGTGCCAAGTAGAAAACGCAACACCAGCCATAGGTACTGCCACAAAACATCACCAAACAACATGTCACATGAACGGGCAGATATAAGGGTACTCTCATTCTGAATTGAGGGACAAACCACTGTGGCATTTAGACACAGGGGTGGTGCATGCAGTAAGTAGTTCATAAATGGAATGCTGCACCTAGCACAGCACACACCATGATTAAAGTAGCAATCTGAAAATAACTGTACTTGTACAGCATGAGTGTGACACACATAACCATTAACATGTTAATTGATAAAGTGCAGCATGAATACCTCAGCCCATGCATGTCCCAGAAGGTGAAGGTGTATGAAAACATTGCAGTGAGATAGCATGTACCTTTTCTACATATACATTACTTTGATGTTTATGTAATTGATGGCTGAGCCTTGTACATCCACTGAACCTACCTATGCCTAATGTACGCCTTCTTTCCCCTGCAGGCGATTCTGCATATCCACAGTACACATGACTCATGACCCCTGTGTGCAATCCACACACTCCGGCTGAGCTGGCATATAACATTGCCCATGGGTGTACACATCGCTGTGTGGAATTGGCATTTGGATTGCTGAAGGCGGTGAATCACACACATTGCAAACACATACCTTCACACTGGGATTGGAGGGGTGGGCCTAACAATATTATGCATTTTCAAAGTGGGGGGGGTCTCACCTGCAGCCTCCTGGGTACCGGTGCCCGCCTCCGCTCCACTGACTCCCTCGATTGTGCCCATGTCTATCAGGGTGGTCATCTGCTCCTCGCAAGGTGTCAAGTCTGGTGGTGGTGGTGTTGGCCCTCCACCAGTTGCATGCTCTCGCATCTGTACTGGACAAGGAAACTACGTACACAGACCTGCAAGTCGTTCAGACGCTTCAAGCATTCCTCCTGAGTGGACGCAGACGCCTTCTGGCTCACTTGTCTCCAGATCTGTGCTCGCCGCTGTGCACTCGTCTTGCGCTGTTGTGGCCCATACAGCTCTTCTTGAGGGCCTTTCACCTCCCCTACAAGTAGAGCAAGCTCCTGATCTGTGACCTTAGGTTTTCAGACCCTGTCTGGGGTAGACTTGCTCCTGGTACATTCCTGGGACATTTTTCAAGCTTCGGAAGAGTGGATGGTTTACAGGGGCTGAGATTTTCGGTGGATTTTCCAAAATGGCTGCCACTTTACTTCCCGTTCCGGCGGTGACGCGTTTCCCTCGGCGCTAATAGCGCCGTAGCTCGGCGGTAGCGCAATGCGCACTGGATTTAGGGGTTTACAGCCACTTTTTCCGTGGAACGCTATTTGCATTACTGCCAAAGCCGTGTGGCGTGCACGTCCACTCATGATCTGGCGTTGTTTCCGCCAAACATTGTGTCGTTAACTCCAATAGCGCTCGACGGAAAATATGCCAGGAATACAGCCCAACTCGTGATGAGGCCAAATGTCTCAAAATTTGTCACATTAAACATTTATTCAATATAATTAGAATGACCTGACAAAAATTCATTCCCAAATTATTGTACACATAAGATTATGAAAGAAGCAAGCGTCAGGTAGAATCTGAGAAAGATACAGGATTTAAGAAAATAAGGCTAAATGTCAAACAAAGTATAAACAAATAAAGGAACACCACATTCTACGGGAACCGTTTATACTGATACAATTTTCAGATGCAATAAAGGTAAAAATTCCCAAATTCGCAATGAGTCATATTACAAACAGTTGATACTGTATTAAAAAAAGCGAAAGCATAGCAAGTTATATTGTCTCACTTGCAGGCAACAAATAAATAATATTTTTCTTGTCACATGAATTGGGTATCAATAGGTCAGGGGTTAATTGTGGTGCTAGATTGAATTTGAGTTCCTCCACTTCCAGTTCCTTTTGGAGCATGACTGCAATCCTCTGTGTGGTAGAGATCGTTAGCACCATTAAATCTCTACTACTTTTTGCAGCTATGTAGCTGAAGCTGGTTTTGTAAACCTTCTAGGGAGAGTCCCGGTTCATTGTGTACCACTAGACCTGCAGAGATGATGTTGGCTTTCAATTATTCCCTGAGGAAATGGCCATGTGATTCTGTTCTAAAGCCCTTCTTCTTGAGTTTTAGTAATTCGTCTTCGTTAGTATATGTTTGATTAGCACTCCCTGTGCATGTTTGATCAAACAGTGAGGGGCCTCTAATGATGTTCGAAATGTTTATCACTGTAACTCAATGTAGCACTCTCTGCCATACCCCAAGGATTGTAGAGGTATAAAGAGGAAAAACAAAAAACAAAAGTGGGACAAGTAATAGACGAGTATAAAGAAATACATTTGTGTACATAAAACCCTGAATGTGTGTAAGAAATATGTACAACAAGGAGTCCCTAGACTCAGCCTAGACTCCAAATATTCTGAAACATATGAAGGTCAGCCCTAACTCTGTCAAGGACTAGGGCAACTAGTGAGCTGAATCACTGAATGTGCAGTTGGGTGTAAACACTTAGCAATATTCTTTTACACTTCTCGTTCCTCAGTGGAACTGGGAGCACTTGTAGTTGTTCTGTATCTATCAGAACAAAACACATTATACTATGGGCCTCATTACAACCCTGCCGGACAGGCAGAGTACAGGTTTGCAGGCCGGACGCCCTACCGTCTGCCAGGTCTGACCTGGCGGACTGAACGGCACCCGCTTGCAGACATTGATGGTAGCACCGGCACCATTATGAATGGTGCCGGGCTACTGTCCTCCTCATTTCCATTGAGTCCAATGGGACTCAAATGGGAATGGGGAGTTCCTTTTCCCGGCGCCTGGCTTCAGGGACTGCTGGGGCTGTAATGCCCTGGTGATTCCCCACTGCCAGGCGCCGGAAAAAAAGTATAACTCCGGCAGCAGCCTGCCGTTTTTACCGGCACAGCTACCGCCGGGGTTATGTCTCCAAATGTGTCACATTATACATGTATTCAATATAATTAGATGGACCTGACAAAAATTCATACACAAATTATTGTACACATAAGATTAAGCAAGAAGCACGTGTCAGGTAGAATCTGAGAAAGATACAGGAATTAGGAAAGTAGGCTAAATGTCAAACAAAGTAGAAACAAATAAAGGAACCCCACAGCCTATGCAAACAGTTTACACAATACAATTTTCAGATGCAACAAAAGTGACAATTCCCAAATTAGCAATGAGTCATTTTACAAACAGTTGATAATGTATTAAAAAAAGCAAACTGTGTGTAAGTGTAATGCTGCAGATGTCAACGGTACACAGGGAAAGCCTATGCTTATAAAGCAAAGCAGAGGATACTCCCGCGGCAGTGGTACCATCCTTGACTACAGTGAAGCCAAAAGCCAAGTGGTTCATCACTGCCGGTGAGTGAACGGGAGAATCAATAAGCACCGGGCTGTGTTGAGTGAAAATCGCAAAGTGATACGTTTTGAACCAATGCTAATGAACTTTAAAGGAACTGTTAAAAGTGTGAGGGGGAGACCAGCTGCAGAGGGAAAGCTGCAGCACGTGGGTGCTAACTCGAGAGACTCTGGTCAAGCTCCATATTGAGAAACTAGAGAAACCAGAAGGCCATAGGAAGCCCACCAAAGGAACTCAAAGTGAACATACGTGAGGGTCGAGCAAAAGCCTGATACAATCGAAAGACTTTGATCCATAAGTTGGCTCAAAGAAAGGGATGTAAATCCTGCAGTGAGAGGAAACCTGGGAAGAAAATTGCAGGAGGGGCCGGGTTTAGAGTCCCGAGGAATAGTGCGTTTTGGAACTGTTTACCAAGACATTAAGATTTGTGGATTAAAATTGAGAAGGGTGAGCTCAGAAGAGGGGGACCTAAGGGAGAAGCCATCACCCTATTTTGAAGGTGGAGTACGACTGACAAGGGTCAGCCCACAAGAGGGCGACCCAGCGTAGAACCCATCACCCAGTGAATATTGAGAACGAACTTTCATTTGTAAAAGGAACCTTTGGTTTTGTTGGTTGAATGCATCAGGCCCCGAAGGCAAGAGACTTTCAGAGGAAACAAGACTTAGCCATCGGTGTTCCTGAGAATGGTCATTGGAACTGTCGTCTCATGCTGGAGAAGCCAGAGACTGTACTGTTCTCCAAACTCCCATCTTGTCCTGTGTCTAAAACGTGGGGAAAGGAGACCCAGGCTACCAACTGTTTTTCCGGATCAAAGGTGCGCAGGGGACGGGAGTGTCCATAGATTGGGCACTTGTTCCATGTCAATTTCTATTGTGATCACTTTTCCTTCCTTCTCATCTAAGGGACTATCTGGTCTAAATAAGAACTCATTCAGTATTTGTAACAGTCTACCCTGTATGCCGTGGAGCAATGCAAATAATACTTCTACTCCATATAAGAACAGTTCAATGTCTACTGGCACCCCCCTCTGTACCGCCTCGCCACAATAAGCTTGCATGAGTTCCTTTATGTTCGAACACACTATCCCGTTGTGAGTGAACAAAATGGTCATAATCAGTTGGCTCATCATGTCTATAGTATTTACTGGTGTCTGTCGGGAATATAACAGTGGCATGGTCATGTTGTGCTCTCCTATAGAAATAATAATTTGTCAGTAAAACGAACCAAATCTGACGCCCCAGAAAATCCCTGCGCATTCATGGCAATGCCTGACATTGGATATCTTCCTTCCCTAAAACAGGTTTAGTCATCCCTGTATCCACGAGGAAGGAAAAAGTCTTGTCACCTATGGTCACCCCAATACATGGTTCCTCAACCTGATTAGGTGTAAGGGATAGGATCGAACACATCAGGTCTGTCTGTGGGCTATGGAATGCCACCTATAACTGTCACCGCTCCAGTTCTCTCATGGGAGCATGCATCTGCATCGTGGAGTCCACATGTGTCGTATCCATGGTGTTCTGTTAGATTGGTGCTTGTTGCATTGGTTGTGATTGCTGCATGTGCTTCTGTGTTCTTACTCCCTGCTACATGAGCTGATATTGCTGGGTTGGCATGTCTTGTGTGTGCATCTGTTGTGGCACGTACATCTGCACTGGCATATGGTGTTGAGTGTATTGTCCATTCTGCTCTGTCTGATACATGGTGTCTTGCTGCATTTCCCCATTTTTCTATATTGCTCTGCTATCTCTGAATACTTGAGCTATGTGTCCTTGTCTCCCACAAAACCAACATACTTTGGGACCCCCCCATTGGCCTTTGCTGTCCCCTTGGAGCCTTCCTTTGTTCTGATGCATTGGGTGTCTGAACCCTCTTCCCTGAGACCTCCCTCCTCCTCCTCTTGACTACTCGTTCATATCCCCTCATCCTGCAAAACCTCCCCCTGCCATCTCTGGCCTGTTCTGCACGTATATTTGGATATTTTTTTCTGCACTCATTTTGCTTCTTCCTGCTTCCTCTTCTCCTGCTTCTTTCTTGCATTCTCTTGTTTTAATCTGCAATAGTGCACTATAGTTAGTTGGATTTCTGACCATGGTTTAGCCTCCATCCCTACAAGCTTCTTAAGATGTTTTTGCACTTGGTCTGGTAACTCCTGACATAATATGTTTTAAAAAACACTGTTTTGTCCCACAGTTCTCTCATCTCAAGACACCATCTCTTTTGAATCTGTTGAATGTATTGAAGTTGGTCTTCGTCCTCACGCATTTTGTGTGTCATAATCGGGCTTATGTCCGACATGTCTAGGGAATTGCACCCTTACAGCTTGCCATACGGGCGCTCAGCAGTTATTAAACGGTGCACCATCATGTGCCTTGTTTTGTGCTGTCACTCCACGAGACTCTGCTCTTTTTCATACATCGTCAGCTACCTACCCAAGAACGGCTGAGAGTAAACTCTTCCTGTCTCCTACTGCTAATGGCATCCCTGCTGTCAGTCTTTTCATCTCATAGATCCACCTGCTAGCCCAATCCGTCAACAAAGGTAGTTTGGATCTTAAATTGTCTTTGTCCATTTGCTGCCCTGTAATGTATTGAGGTCGCCCACCTCCCATCTCCAGTAATGGGGACTGTGTTAGTCTCCTTCCTCCATCTTGTCCCCCTATGTCTGGAAGTGAACGCCCTTGCCATCCCTGTGCTTTTCCATCCTGGCCGGGCCCTAAGCCTCTGCGCATAGAGTGACATCGTCTGTGTCTCACAGCCCCCCCGTGGGATGCGACAGTCTCCCTACAATGTCTCCCCCTTCTCTGCCCATGCCTTCTTCATCTCCCCATACTGTGTCTCGGGCTAGGCTTACTTCCTTGGAACAGCAAAAGTGTTTTCCCTCCTCATCATCCTCACTCCCCAGTGAGTCTTCATCTAACCCCATGGTTCCGATGCTACTGTCACTTTCCGCTGTCTCTCATCATCGAAACTAAGTCTCCTTAAAAAGATGTCATACCGCTGCTTTCACTTCATTCAATCTGTAACTTTGCATTCCCACCTCACCTAGGGTTCAGCACTCCTGTCTGTCTGTGGGGCAGCCGTACTGCTTCTCCTGATCCTATTCAATTCCCCTATCCTTATCTGTATACCTTCCCATCCTCATCATTTAATTGTGACAAATCCATTTAAATCCCTACTACTTTGGTAGAGTGCCTCTCTCTGCTCTCGTCCCTGTCTCTTTAATTTCTGCACTCTTCCACTTGCTTGCGTCGGCATTCTTTAATAATCTGCTTGCTTTCCCGCTCTTCTTCTGCCTTTCTCTTTGCTTTGTCTTCTAGCTCTCTCTGGTTTCTTCGCTCCTTCTCTTCTCTTTCGTGCACATCTGCTCGCTTTCTTTCCTTTTGTAATCTCTCAGTTTCCTTTGCTTTCCCTCCTATGCACTTCCTCCATTATCTGTGCCATTCTTTAGCTTCCTCCTCCTTTTCTGTACTGTGCACTGCTTCCGTTCCCACGTCCTCGGTCTAGCTTGCTGGTTTTCTGTCTAATTTGAGCAATATCTGTCCACCTATCCATTCGTTTGATGCTACTAACTCTTGGCTCGTAGCAAGTCCTGTCTTCCGAGCCTAATTCTCCTGTAATTTCTCTCTGCGCTCCTTGCATTCACTGCTACTGTCCTGTGTCGCTTTATTTGCTTGCTTTGCGCTATCAAGTGCTTCTCTGCTACTATACGCTGGTGGCACGAAAAGTGGGATTTGTGTATCCTACCGCTGCTTTTAGTTCTTTCATGGGGTAAAATCCCTTGCTCTCTTTTGCTGTGTCTGCGTCTACGGTTTGAGGAGGAGGAGGGGGACCCCAGGGCTCTTCGCTCTCCTTATCCCATTGTCAAATCCCCTTCCTCGCCCTGGAACATTTTCTACAACTCTTATATGACCAATCGGTTGCTTAATTTACTCCCCATATATGCTGAATGTAGATAAGTGAGCATTTGTTGCTGCACACATTTGAAAAAACTTCAGTTTTGGGCAATGGCTTTGCCAACCTGCCCTCTGTGTTGCAAGCCCATTCTGCGCAATACTTGCGAATTTTGTCTCAATACCATGGAAGGGACTTGCATAAGTGTTGAAGAGTCATATCCCACATTGCTTTACCTTAAACAATACCTTGTCAATACTTACTTGACAACAAATTGAGATTTTCGACACATCCAATTTTAATAAATGCAATATAACATATATTTTCTCAGCCTGGTTCAACACCATAAACACAGGCATGCTCCACGCACCAGCCCCTTTGCGGCTCTCTGCCCAGAAAGGTTAACTCACAATTTCACTTGCGTGCTTCTCAGGCTCACACAGCACTGGTATCAAACACAATCGACAAACCGCCTACCAAATTTCACCTTGTTCTGTACACTTCAAATCGTATTGAACAACCTCATCGGTGACGTCACCACTAGCATAGAGGAAGAATTTACACAACACAACAACAAGACACAAAATAACATATACACGGTCGCCTTCCTGCTCTCCGACAGGGTAAACCAACCAATCTTGTGGTCCCTCTTCTGTAGCATCGCCTTACAGGATTAAATCTCAGAGAGAAACTTAGGAAACCAGAGACCGTAATATAAGGTAGCCTTTTCCGCTAACCAATATCACCAGGTAAACCACCATATATCTTTTTTTCCAAAGTTTTATTCTTCTGCCACCTAATCTGACTGTCTAAGCGTACCACCCACACTAACTGCCCAACAAAGAGGTATCATTGCTCCATCCTAAAAAACGTCACCCAAACCACAAAACAGATAGGCTCTTCCCACATTTGCCATATAGCTGAGTCTAAACTTACATTCCGTGATCCGCTGAGGTCTCTCAGGCACTGGCTCTCCCACAACCTGCCACTCTGCTGTCTGGTCTGATAGGTGTCACACAGGAAGCGGGCAGGTATTTCCCAATGGCGGCACCTGTCAACCTCTTTTGCGTGGGACGAGGTGGTTTCTTGATGAAAGAACCTAGTGACCTCCTCTGATACCACTTTGTATAGCGTGGCTGGGCTCCTCTAGCAGTCACCCCAACTAAAAGAAGAGTTCACTTGAGCATCTCAGAAACTCCCAGATGCAAGAATGGAAGACTCAGCCATCGAGCAAAGTTACTGTCGTTTATTAACAAATAAACATATCAGGGATGACACCAGAAAAACAAGTTTCATCTAGACCTCTCAGCTTCTAAGCATGTGTCACCCGGTTTAACCCAGTGTGACGTCACAAATCCAGGGTCCCTCCCGGAAACCTATCAGACATTTGCATTGGCCAGTTTGGGTAAGTTATACATAAAGAATGTATAGGTTAGTTTGGTAATTGTTTATCCCTGTCCAGTGGTTCATTTTAGGACCACCTCTACTAGTTCCCATCTACTATGTCGCAGGGTCGCTGGAAGACCATTGGCCCTTGCAACAAATTATAGTCCCACGCGAAAGGTGAATTTGGATGGGGCAGAATGTGTACTTCCAGCCGTGGGAACCTAGACAGTTCTCGGACTGAATGTACCTCATCAAGGTAATGAGAAAGAACATGGAGGTGCGAAGTGTTCTCTAATGTTGCTATTCTCTGATGACCCAAACCTGTGAGAGTGCAGTCAGTTAACGAATCATGGGCAACACTTGTATCTTCTTCTCTCTGGTTCTCTGGGAACAGTTTTCTCCATCTGGGTCACGTGTTTCAGACCACAAAATGAAGCCCTTTCGTCTGTAATTATGAGGATTCTTGCCTGAATTTCTGCAAGTGGCTAACTATCGCGGCAGCTGCAGTTTTCCTGCCTCCACTTTGTCCTTGGCTGGGTGTGCGGTTTCTGCTCGACTCGAGCTGCAGCAATCATGTCAGCTTGTCTGTGTATTCAGAATCGGTCAATCCCTTATTGTTCGTTTCAGGGGCCTATAACTCCTAAAGTGCTCTTTATGGCTTCTCCATGTTAGTGGCACTCAAGCATGTGCAAGCTAAATATATGAATTCTTTGCATCTTGTGGTTTCAGATTTGGTGAAAGATATGAATATAGAGATATGTATGTGTGTTTGTCCTCTGCCTAAATTGGTCTTCATGTGCTTCATGCGTATATGCAATAAATTATTGCAGGTCCATGTAGCTTCATGATTGGATGAATATGTACTTCATGTGTATGCACAGCTATGTTGTGATGTCAGTGATGACGTTATTGCTTTCTGATTTCTCAGTCAGTCGACCTGATCGATTGATGTCAACTCCATGTCGTCCAAATCCTCAATTGGGTATGGTATGAATGGTTGCCTAAGGGAATATCGTTTTTTACAACTGTGATGCATCAATGATTGCAGTGATGGGCCTAAGAGTGAGGCACGTCTATCGTTTCTCTGTCGTCGTGTCGAGAGTCGTGCGGGGGGCATGAGGGTCAGATTTGGCCCCTCGTCTACGGCACATGTATCCTTTTCGCTCTGTTTTACATTCAGGCTTTCATACTTTTATCGACTTATACAGCCTTAATATACTGTGTCCGTACCTCTTTTGCTCTTTTCCACATGGGGCATGTGGCCGTTCCTTTTCTCAGGCTCTCATA
Organism: Ambystoma mexicanum; assembly: GCF_040938575.1. Lineage (NCBI taxonomy): Eukaryota > Metazoa > Chordata > Amphibia > Caudata > Ambystomatidae > Ambystoma > Ambystoma mexicanum. Next base: position 1,061,884,570 of record NC_090921.1, on the reverse strand, counting down.
GAGTCGGCAGCTTCTCCAGCCTTTACATACAGTGTTTGTATCTCTTTCACTCCTTTTTACCTGGGATCTATGCCCAACTCGATCCTTTTCTCAGGCTCTCATACTGTTGTTGACTTCTCAAGCCTTGATATACAATGTTCATATCTCTTTCACTCCTTGTTATCTGGTTCGTGTGCCCGTTCTGTTCTCTGTGGCTCTCCTACCTTTGTTGGTTTCGACAACCTTGGAGACCACATTTGATAGCCATCTCTGGCGTTCTCACTTTGTCAGTGTTTGCTTCCTTGTCAGTATTCATCTTGGTGGCAAAGATTCTTGCAATGTGGAGCTCGTGGGCATGGGCTCCATTCCTTCGTCTAGTCAGGTGTCGGTTGCAGGGCGCCAGGCCCACCACTGTTCTCCACTGGGTGTGCCACCAGTGAAGACAGTTGTTTTCCCATCTCTATTCCTCTCCTGACTGGAGACTCTTGCTTGGTCAGCACGCCCATCTGTCAGCCTCCAGCTAGCGGGTCTTGCTTCTCCTATGCCACCCTGGTTCTGCAGCTTGGCATAGCTCCTCCCCTCCAGGTCGTCATCTCTATAAAGAGACTCGCCTCTGTGTAGCGGTTGCTCTACTCCCTCTGCAGGAGTCTCTCTGCCATTTACAGTCCGTTCTGTTCTTATACAGGTTATCGGTATTAACAGAATTGTATCCTTTTTCTTGGATTATGGCATTCAGACGATGTTCAGCATTACCTGAAGCCAAGAGAGTGCAAGAAAGTTCTTTGTTGGTTATAGTCACATCCGGTGATACCAAAGTCTTTCCAACAACCATAAATGCAGAATGGGTGTTAAGGACTGGGTATTCCTTACCAGAATGGGAGTTCTTGTCCTAAAGAGGATAGTCACTCCCGGTGAGGCACCACTTGATCGGCCCCCAAAGGGGGGTCTTGCTTAGCGGGCTTACCTTGCTAACCTCAAAGGGGGTGACTCCCCTCTGAGGAGAAGGGACAAAGTGTCTAGATTTGTCACAAACCCCAAAACGATATTGCCCTGAAGGTGCCACACCTTGCAGCCATAGAGAACATGTGCTGTTGATTTCACTCTATTGATGTGAACGACATATGGCCCAGCCTTGTACTAAAAAAGAAGCTTGCAGTCATACTGCTGGAATATACAAAACAGCTTTCTTAACCTTGGACGTCCAGCAATAGTTACTTGCAAAGCAGACTCCCCAGTAAACAAAGGGTGATAAGGTACAACCTGAAGTTTTCTACCCGATACATTAAAGCTCAAACCTGGGCTTCTCTGTTGGACATTAATGTACGTTTTGATTCACCACCATTCATGACAAAGTCCAGGTCGACATAATCGGATTCAAATGTAGTTAGTAGCCCAGAGAATTCGGTTTTAGCTTTAGCAAGAACCACAGCATCATCTGCAAACAAGAGAACAGGTGTATGCCAAGTACAATGTTGGGGACATCCTGCCTCACTGTTTGAAGATAAATATGTATTGTGCTAATGTCTAAATGATCAATCATGCATCCTGAACAGAACCCTGTCTAACCTCCTGGTAATGCAAAATGGTCTGGTATATTGCCCTCTTATGCTAAACCTGACACATGTCTTATTATTACTATTTAGTGCTATAAGGCAGTTCAGTAAGTCTTTAGGAATCCCTGTATAACTTTACCTTTGACGATAAAGGGATGTTCGCTAAGGATTGTCATTAGTGCGGAAGTAGGTGGAAACCAAATTGGCAATTAAAAAGTATCTTATGTTGCTGCACCTTGTTCAATGAGCTTGTATGCAACATTCTTTGAAACAACTTTGCATGGGTGTCTGATAAAAATATAGATCTGTAGCAGATTTTAGATTGCTTTAGGACTTTCTTGAATATGAGGATGATTTCTGGTTTCCTCTGTGTCAGAATAACAAGGTTAGATTTTATGCTGTTAAAACCTACTGTCAATAGTGCACGCCATATGAATAGATCGTGTTTGGCCCGAACAGGTGGAATACAGTCAGGCTAGAGACCTTAGCTCTGGATAGCTTTTAAATTGCTGTAACAAACTTCTCCCCGAGAAATCTCTGGGAGCTTCACACTGGGAATGTGTATGTAAAAAAGAAAGGGATGTTCTCGAGTATTTTAGGGTCACTAGATGCCCAAAGCAAGTGGTACACTACCCGAACCCACCTGGCTTGACTGAAACCATTTTGGTTTCCATATAGGACAGATTCAAGGAGGTTTGCCTGGCAATTCAGTGCTGGACTGCACTTGTGGGCGGGACAGAGACTGATTTGCAAATGGATATTCCTCCTTAAAGTACAGTGAGTAAAAAGCAATGGCTGCGGACTGCCAAAGTGGGTAAAAACCACTGACAGGTTATCATGCCATGTTCTTTCTAGAGAGGGGCGCCTGGTACCTTTTTTGTATATTTGCAAGGAACTTGGTGTTGGTCACCCTAAGTTACCTGGGGGAACCCAGACATGGACCCCTTGCTCACTATGCTCAGAGAGGCACAGCTCCAACTCACTGATGAGGCCCAACAAGGCTGAAACGTGTGTCTGGGGTTGCTGTTGGTACTCTTGTTCAAAGGAGGTTTGACTGACATTTCGGTGCTGGACTGCCCTTGTGTTCAGGACAAAGACTGATATGCAAATGGATATTCCTCTTTTGTGGAAAGTACAGTGAGCAAAAAGCAATGATTGCCTACTCTCAAAGTGGGTAAAAACCACAGAACAGGCTATCATGCCATGTTCTTTCTACAGATGGGCACATGTTACCCGTTTTTTATATGTTTGCAAGGAACTTAGAGTTGGTAACCCTAAGTTACCTGAGGGAACCCAGATGTGGATCCCTTGCTCACTGTGCTCAGAGAGACACAGCTCCACCTCATTGATGAGGCCCAAAAAAGCTGAAACATGTGCCTGGGGTTGCCGTTGGTACTCTTGTTCAAAGGAGGTTTGCCTGGCATTTCAGTGCTGGACTGCCCTTACGGGATGGACAAAGACTGATATGCAAATGTCTATTCCTCCTTTGTGAAAAAAACAGTGAGCAAAAAGCGATGGCTGCAGACTCTCAAAGTGGGTAAAAACCACTGAACAGGTTATCATGTCATGTTCTTTCTAGAGAGGGGCGCCTGCTACCTTTTTTGTATTTTTGGAAGGAACCTGGGGTTGGTCACCCTAGGTTACCTGGGGAACCCATACGTGGGCCCCTTGCTCACTGTGCTCAGAGAGGCACAGCTGCACCTGACTGATGAGGCCCAACAAGGCTGAAAAACGTGTTTGGGGTTGCTGTTGTACTCTTGTTCAAAGGAGGTTTGCCTGGCATTTCAGTGCTGGACTGCCCTTACGGGATGGACAAAGACTGATATGCAAATGTCTATTCCTCCTTTGTGAAAAGTACAGTGAGCAAAAAGCGATGGTTGCAGATTCTCAAAATGGGTAGAAACCACTGAACCGGTGATCATGCCATGTTCTTTCTAGAGAGGGGTGCCTGCTACCTTTTTTCTGATTCAAGTAAATGTTCACTTGCTTTTAGCAGCTATGTTCACTTTTCCTTAAGGGTCAACTGCCTGATTTATTTGTATTCCTTAGAGTATGCCTAACAGTGGGGATCTGTTTTAATTTCAGTCATACTTTTTCATTGGACTGCCTGAATTCTTCAAACCAGCCTCTTTTCCCTTACCTGTTGCCTTGCTTTTTTTAAGAACTATTCAATGGAAAGATTTTGGAATTAACCACCCCTGCTATGTGAACAAGGGCTGCGATTCATAGCTAGCTAGAATACTGAAGGGGCTAGCAGTCTCACATACAATGATCTGAATATTTTTTAGGCTTGATGAAATGTTTGAGGAGTGAGCATGCTCAGGAATTAACATGTTCCACTTAATACAATTCTGATCTCCTCTGGGTCATCACAGCAGTAGTCAGTAGCAGAGAAAGCACTTAGGAAGACTTGGAATGAATCCCCAGTATCTAACAAAGCTAGCAGCGGATTATGATGACTCTGTGGATGTTTGATAATCTTCAAGTTCCAAGATTTCATGTTTATTAGAACATAGCCTATTAACGTGTCGGACAGGGATGGATTAAAGGAAAGTGTTGCCCGGCTATCTGAACTGCATCTTTTATTTAAGATTTGTAGGCCATGCTGACACATACGTTTTAGAAGCAATTGGATTTCTCTTTTATGTTGTTTAAATGTGATGGTCAAAGCTGGAGCTGGTAGGCCCCTGCCCTCACTAACTAAGAGATACTCCTCTAAGTTTAGAGGTAGAAGCTCACATTTTTTATTTAAGTCTCCCAGAAAACTGATGCACAGGGGTTGCCCATTTTGAAGACTATAATGTATTCATTTATTTAATGTATGGATTTATTTATTTTTTACATTTGGAGGAGAGCACTTAACCGTTGGGCGTCTAGGTGCTGGTGGGCATCGGGAAGAATGCTAGATCAACGGGTAAGTCTTTAGTTGCTTCCAGAACAGCTATAGGATGGTTCCGCTCTAAGGGCGGGAGGGAGCGAGTTCCAAAGTGTTGAAGCAGAGACCGGAAAGCTGAAGCCACTTGCTTTGGATCTCTTGTACGGGAATAGGCAGATGGTTGCATTAGGCAGCGCGTGTAGGTCTGATGGAAGAGGGTCTGGACAATCTCTGTGTCATGTAGCTGGGGGCAGTGTTGGTGAGGCAGAAGTGAGTAATGGTGAGGATTTTTAACTTTTTTCTTTCTCTGACTAGGAACCAGTGTGCCTCTTTGATATGGTTGTGTTTGTTGAGGCTGAGGGCAGCTTGCAGGGCATTGTTCTGTTTGGTTTACAGTTTGTTTTGTGTTTTATCCAATGTACCTCCAAGGAAGCATTGCAGTAGTCATGCTTGTAAATGACTAAAGTGTGGGCGCTCTTAATGGAGTTGTCAGTGGATAAGAACGTTCTTTTGGCGTTGATGAGTTTTGTGCTGTTTGCAGCTGAAGCAGTGATATCATTGACCCAGCGTGACATTCTCAGGGTGGCGTCTAGGTGGCCGCAGAGCGTTTTGATGGCATGAGAGATGTGGATGGTGTGCTTGTCAGTGGTGAAGGATTGGTAGGCTGAGCTCAGTTTGGCGAAGTGAGCTGGGTTTCCTACGAGAAGGAGTTCTGTTTTGTGGTCATTGAGGCACATGAAGTATGTGGCCATCCAGGCATGAATGGTTTTGTAGATGGAATTCACTTTCTGAGAGTCATTGTGGTGGTTTCCGGTGAGTGGGATAAGAATCTCAGTGTCATTAGCGAAGTTCATGTATTTGATGCTGAGTGATTCAAGGTGGTCGAAGAGTGGCTTGGTGTTTACATTGTAGAGGGTAGGTGAGACAAAAGAGCCTTGGGGTACTCGGCATGTGGATGATGAGGGGGTTAAGGAATGGTTGTCAGAAAAGACTCTGGAGGTGAGGTCAGCAAGGAAGGATGCAATGCTTTCAGTGGCAGTGGGACTGAGCCATCATCTTTGGTCTCGTCTACTTCTTCTATCATTTTCGTATGCAGGGTTGACAGCATAGTCATCGCCTCTGTCAGAGTTCCATTCTCTTCATCATGGGCAGGTGTGTATTTGCTGCAAGAAGGCTCAATCTTGGCCCACACACCTCCTTCCATTGCTGTAATTAAGTCCAGGACATACCTATTCTGGAGGGTCATACGCCTGATTGCCCTCAGTTATTCTTTGATCGCATTGAATACTTTTATTGTCCGGCTGATCGTTTGTAACAGCTCCCACCTAGTGATCTGTAACCACTTTCCGTTTACTGCAGTCTGAATTCCTGGCATGAGTATAGCTGGAAATATCACTGCCGTTCTGCTGAACAATTTATGTTCATCTGGAATGTCATCATAAGCGTCAATCAATTTTTCCCAAAAAATTGTTCTCCCTCTTCCGTCGCGTAAGGCTAACTGATCTCTTCTTCCTGAAGTGTGCATTCCTTTTCAGGAAACTGTGGCATGTCCACTTGCCCAGGACCACAGGAGCTGCACCATCAGGTTGTGGTGACAAGGGGTAGCAACGTCCCTTTGGGACATTTATACACAGGGGGCCTTTGGCACCAGGCTCATGGAGAAACATAAGCAAGACTCTTTATTATGGGCAGGAGTGCTTTTCAGGAACTTCCAATGTGTGTGCAGTCAGTCCGAGTGTGGCTTTCCATCTTGAGCTGCACGTGCAACTTTCCATCTATAAGCTGCACGTGCAACTTCAAGGTGTGGCAGGGTGTGGCAAGCAGAAGAGAACTAGCGGGCGTGGCCTTAAGAGCTGAGCTATAAAAGCCAACCCAACCCCAAGGTGCACGCTTCGCGCTAATCTGCATTTGCATGCAGCGTAACGCTCACCGCCGCCTGGGATAAAGCAACACTTACCCTTGGGAATCCAGTCTCCTGCCCATACACTTACCTCCTGGAGTCAGCATTCACCTGCTTTCTTCACCGCTGAGCCTGGTGTCCATTCTTCATCCTCCGGAACGCAGGACTTCAACTCTGGGCACCGCAGCACGACATCTTCTTCATCCTCCAGCACGCAGGACTTCAGCTCTGGGCACCACAGCATGACATCTTCTTCATCCAAGAAGGCAGACCTTGTAAAAGGACAAAAGGCAAGGTTAGACATTACAAACTTTCAGGTTGAGGTCGCACTTACAAAATTCTTTGCGCTTATCCTTAAAAGCTCACTTACCTGCTGCCGGACCACCGCGGATCCTCCGCTCCTCATCTGGAGCCACTTCATGCTCTGTAGCTCTGCTGAGCTGCATTCACACCGATTTGGGAGAAAGATAGACATTATTACAGAGCTGACAACCGGCTGTGAGAAAGACAATACAAATACTTCAAAACCAAGAGAAAACTGAAAGACACTTACCAGAAAGGCATGGAATAGTCGCAGCTGGACTGGACACCACGTATGAAGGACCAGTGAAGGAACTCGGTCCTCATCCTAAAAGGGCCCCTGCCAGAAGTAGCAGGACGGAGAGCTCACCATTAATAATCTACAGGAGCAGTGTTCCAATTCATTGCAGCAGCCCACAGAATATTTGCAGTGGGAGAAAGCAGACAGGGGGGTTCTACTTCCTGAGAGGGCTGCAACCATGCCCCAACGTCCCCGCAGAGACCAGGTGAGCGTAACAAACTGTCAATATGGAGATCACTTTGGGGAATCACCAATACTGGAGCATGTATGATCACCCAGGAACACGTTCCTCCCCAATTCTTAGGCAGTTGGATATAAGCTTTGGATACACAGGCCCAATAGTGATCCATTAGCACAGAAGTTCCTTCCTTCATTCCGGTACTTCAAGTGTCTGCTTGCATCCTTTAATTTCTACAACTAGAACCAGGCCTTTGTTCCTGAAGCATGTTGTTGCATTCTTTATTGGTCTTATGAACACCGGTCCTGCTTCATTTTCTACCAATGTTAGTAATTTGGAATATTTGGTGCATGCCACAAGACATTTGTCATTTACAATTTGCACTATTGGTACTGATTCTTTCACTAATAGATGTGCACTGTATGCTAACATTCAGTCTTCCCATCCTGTACTGGCGGCTACTCATCCATGCACCAATAGCTCAGGTCTCTCCCAGCATCATGGCTATCCTGGTGTTTCCCATACGTCTGCACAAGTCAACCTCTTTTGTTCAGCAATCCTCGCTTGATCTCCAGTCATGGATGAATATATGAGCATTTTGCTCAACCAACCTGTATCTTTTTCCATCTTCTGTGTTTTTATGTAACTATCCTTATATGGAAATGTTTTCTTTGATCGCCATTGTAGGTTTGCCCATTTTCATTTGAATTGTCCTCTTGGATGCTGCTAAATGTCTGAGGCACTGTGTGTTGTGTGCAGATATTTCTCTTGCAATTCTCTCGTTCATGGCATAATGGATGAGAGAGCATACGTAACAGCTTTCATCTAACGTTCTCCTCCCCACCTCACTTATGTGTTGATACCACAAGTTATTCCTTATTTAGACTGATTTATCAAGTTATGAATTTATACTTATACTTTCATGTTAGCACTTGTGCCTTTCTCAGGGATAGAAAGAGATGTCTCATTGTCAGGCATTTCATGTGAAGAAACTACAAACAACACGCAAGACAAAATGTAGTTGTGAGAAGTATTGCCATTGTGTTTAAATGCCAGATGATCTCTTTTGGAGTAGCTGGTCTTTTTCTTAGTATGAATGTTATATAATGGAAAATTCCCATTTTTCAATTGGAATGTTTTCACCTTTCAATTACTTTTAAAATCTGCATTTTTTATTTTTTTTATAACAGGAACTGAATGATGATGGCTATAATAACTGCAATAACAGGACTATTTTTAGGATTTCCAAAAAAGGCAACAACGTCCACGTTTGTGCTAGAGCTGGATATGTTCAAAGATTATATATGAAAAAACATGCAGTAATGCATGCACCGTTTCAGAAAGCATAAAGTGTCCTGTGCAATCTCAGTGTCTTAGTCTATTTTTAATTCAAATGAAAGATTTCTTGGACTTCAGCCAGTCCATTCACTTACTATTAGATTGAAGAAGTGTCAATGTGTTCCAGACCATTTCTTAATCCATTAATTCTTTGTCCTTGCCCTTAGTGGCCGATCGGGTCTACATGAGCAGAACTTCTTCTCTTGCTTCACTATGAGCGGGTGCAATAAGAGTCGGGGTCTCTCCTTTGTAGAACTTCATGTCATTCAGTTGCAGCCAGGCTTTTCTCCCTTGGATTTTAACAGTGGTGGGGGTGAACACTTCTACTGAATCCGGTCCTTCGAAACAGGGCTTATTCCAGGTTCTAACACGCTCTTTACAAGCACCTGGTCCCCTGGCTAAAAACTATGCTGTTTGAGTGTCTCAATAAAATCAGTTGGTTGGCTGTCTTCCTCAATCTTCTTCAACCCTTCCCTCCAATTGTTGATCTGTTAAGAAATAAAAGAAACACTAGCAGTCATACTTGTCAAATAATCATGCATCTCATCACTAATGTCTTTTCTACAATGTGGGCATCAGTTGTTACTCTAGTGGGAGGAGCAACGGGGTACTCTAATACAATGTCCAGTGACTAATAGAAAAACTATCTGTTCAAATACCTCATTTACAAAATGGGGACCATAACCGCAGGACTTCGCACACTCTCCATCTAGGAAACAGCTCACGCACGTGGAACTTGGCAGTCATGAACCTGCCTCGATCCATCTTGAAAAGGGCCATACTACTATAGGCATGTACTTATAACTATTACATACTTGTAATATATCCACATAATCTATATGTAGATGCAGAAATGGGCCTTGGGTCTAGGGATTGCTCCTCTCACTGCTTGCAAGTTGTGCCCTGCTGTAAATTTGTGGCACGCAATGCAATTTACAATATACTGTGCCCCATAATCTAGTACATTTGGTTTAAAGCAGTCTTCTGCAATTGTTTATGCAAGACTTTCTCTTACTGCTCTGGCGCCACCTTCAATAATGCTAGAGGCATAACTGGCTTTCCAGTGCTGTCCTCTCACCATAGAGCCTAATTGGGGGATAGAGAACCCTCCATTTCCTCCATAAATCCTGCTCTTCTTGTGTCGCTTCACCTTGTAGCTCAATTAACTGTACAATGGATAACATTAAAATGTTCCTGCATCCGCGTGCATCACTAAGATCCTTGCTTACCATCTTTTAATTCAAAATCAGAAATATTTGGAAAGTAGACTGCTCTTTTGGCCTCTACATCCGTTGCTTCGTTACAGTGAGAAATTAAGTCTGCCCCTTTAGTATGTGCTCTGCACTTCACCACAGCGATAGCCAATGGGAGCTTTAGTACTTTAACAAGCTTGCCCAGTAGAGACGCATGTTGCACTGGTGTGCCGTCTGTGCGGAGGAAGCCCCTCCTTTTCCAATGTGACAACCCTACATGTATGGTTGCCGTCATGTAGGCGGAGTCAGAAGACTCAAATCTATTCAAATCTCTGAAGTGTGGCAATGAATGCCACTAATTCTGCAGCCTGCGCTGAACAATGTGAAAGCAGTCTCTCACTCGTCACTACTTCAAATTTAATTTCACTACTGCCATCCCAGTATGCCTTTCACCAGTCGTTTGATCCATTTTCAAAGAACCATCAATAAAGAGAACTTCCCCCCTACGAGAACATTCTCTCTAACATGGGGAATGTCATCATAAAATTGTCATGATCTCTGCTTCCAAAAGGTCAGGGTTTTCCCAACTCCCTTGGAAGCAGATCCATAACCCAGGTTCCGAGTGCCAACCAGTCCCAATTGGGACCTTTTGGACCCAGTCCTGGCGCCAGTGGCACCAGGCTCATAAATATGCCCAGTCCCAGCGCTGGAAGCGCCGGGCTCATAATGCTTGGGTGGACGTACCTGCAGCAGACCATGCTGCTTACTTGCCTGCCAGTTGAGCCTCTGATCCTCTTCTGTTTGGAACTACTTTTCCTGTTGGGTGGGGCAGGAGCCACTCCCTAGATTCAGAACACTGGAACTCTTCTGGAAAGCAGGAACTCTTTTCTTACCTAGGCGTGGCTGTGGAAGGAGACACCTAAGCACTACAGGAGGCTATTTAAACCACACCCGATGGATGAATCTTGCTTTGCGTTATTCTGCATCCTCTGCAGCAGAACGCTCATCGTGTCTTCTGCATCTGATCCTGGGCCTAAGGAAAAAGGCTTACCATCCTGAATCCAGTCTTCAGCAACACCTATAAAGACAAGAAAGAACAGGTTAGCATTACGGTCTTCAGTGACAGCTCTTCACTTACCTGGTCCATCGGCTGTCACCAACGCCTCGCGCCGCATTCCGGCATCTGAAAGACAAAGGCTTACCTACTCTTCGTGCGCTCCGGAGATCTTCACACTGCATGCCGGCATCTGAAAGACAAAAGCTTACCAACTCTTTGCACGCTCCGGAGGCCTTCGGCGCTGCATCCCGCATCTGAAAGACAAAACAAGGTGCGTTTAAAGACATTGGGGAACTTTAATACTCACGTGCCATTACTCCTTTCCACATCTAACCCAGTGGGTATTCCGGCACCCTGCAGCCGCTCCGAACTTGTACCTGCAAAATAAAAGGACAGTTAGAGCGCATCGTGAAGCAGGCAACAAGCGCTTACTTACGTGCTTCCAGGCGCTTCTATTCATCACACGGGCTCCATCTTCAACTCACTTCAGCCCGTCATCCGCCATCGCCGGAACCCTGCAAAACAAGAGACATCATTACTAAAGACTTTAAAGACATTAGAATTACTCGAAACCTACCGTTCGTGCAGTAAACGACGGACGGCAGTCCTCTGAAGTCAAGAGGCCTGCTCCCCTTATCCAGTGAAGAAACTGGTTACAGCACCCTGCCCCGAGGCAGATGGAGAGCACGGCGTTCACTTACCTAAGGTGAGAGCGTTAACCTTTGGGGTTCTACAGGAGAAGAGAAAGGGAAGAAGAGAGAGACATTCAATAACCCAGTTCCTTAATCCCATATTTTCTATCTGCAGACATCTTACCCTTCGAGTCAGACATACAGTGCACAGAGGTCCACCCCAAAGAGCCAGCCGGGTGTTACACATCACCTTTGAAGATACGGTATACGCCCAATCAAGACCGGCGCCTCTACGGGAATCAGGTGAGCGTTACAGAACGCAAAGCCTACCACAAAACTCCCGTCCAGGCGCTATGGAAACCTCGGATACCGACCAGCTAGCCCAGTTACTTGGGGAACTAAGGGCAGAAGTGCATGCAGCCCGTCAGGAAACGAACGCTCTAAGAAGGGAACTGATTATTTCCAAGGAGCGAACAGACAATCTCGCTAGACAATTGCTACAGTCACAAGCCGGACAGACCCCGTTACCCGCATCTGGGGGAAATCTTCCTTCTACATCCTCTATGAATCCAGTGCAGATCAACCTACCTGGGAATGTACCTCTGGCTCCGCCCGAACGATTTTCTGGTGACCCAAAGAGGTTTGCAGTATTTATCAATCAGTGCCGGTTGCATTTCTTATGCCGGCCAGCAGCCTTTCCAACTGATCAAGCTAAAGTAGCTTTCGTGCTTTCGTACCTTAGTGGCAATGCGGCAGACTGGTCGATCCCTCTAGTAAATCAAGATGATCCGGTCCTCCATGATTTTCAAGCTTTTCAGCTCAGTATGGAAAAACTGTTCGCAAGACATTCACAGGGGCAGGCCTTGGACAATGAGCTTCTTTCGTTGCGACAAGGTAATCAAGACCTTTTGGCTTATATTGCGTCTTTCAACAGACTGATAGTGGAAACTCACTGGCCTGAGGACAAAAGGATTACGCTGTTTTATAGAGGTCTACGCGGAGAGCTGAAAGATGTGTTAGCCCAAGTAGTGAATCCCCCACAAGATTGTTCGGACTATATAGACTTAGTCGTTCAAATAGATCACAGACTGCAGAACAGGAAGGCCGATCGTTCCAAGTTTGATGCTCGAGTATTTTCCAAACCGCCAACTCCTTCCAAAGGAGTAGACTCCGGGGAACCCATGCAAATAGGGGGTCTGAAAGGTCCTCTAACACAAAAGGAGCGGGAAAGGAGAAAACAGTTGCAATTATGCCTCTATTGCGGAAACTCAGGGCACTTTCGTCGAGACTGTCCGGTGAAACCTGCCAAGAAGGCAGTAGGAGCTGCAGTTACCAAAGTTACAAACTCTGAGCAGGGAAACAACCTCGCCCGACAAGAATAGAGGTCCTCTTGCCGAGCGTGAAAACCAGTTCCGTGACCTCGCATTTCGTGATACCTATGGTCCTCATTAGCCCTGATAATCCGGATCGATTACATGCAATTGAAGCTTACGTCGACAGCGGTGCCATCGGCAATTATGTGGATCATGAAATGGTTTTGAGGATGAATCTAACTCTTTGTCCCAAGGCTGTAAAGGACGTCATTACTACGGTGGATGGTACGGAGATAGCCTCCGGGCAAGTAACGCATACCACTCAAGAGGTGATGCTAGTAAGTCAAGATGGACACCATGAGAAGATCGTGTTCGATGTGATCAAGGCCCCTCAGTTTCAGATTATTCTAGGAATACCTTGGTTAGAGAAACACAATCCTCTGATCGATTGGCGAGCAAGAACGGTCCAGTTTCCAGAATGTGTCTCTACTTGTCACCCTCCACCTGGTGTTGCACTGGCAGCAATTTCTTCAGAGACTCCCCAGTTACCTCCCGAATACCTAGAATACCAAGATGTTTTCCGGAAGGATCAGGCTAACTCTCTACCTCCTCATAGGTCTTATGACTGCCAGATAGACCTGATACCTGGATCTACTCCTCCTTGTAGTAGAATTTATGCCCTCACCGAGCTTGAGAACCTTCACCTTCGACAATACCTGGATCAATACCTGGCAAATGGGTTTATTCGTCCTTCCAAGTCCCCTGCTTCTTCAGCTTTGTTCTTCGTTCCAAAAAAGGAAGGAGACCTTAGAACGTGTATAGATTATCGCTCCCTGAACCAGATCACCGTTAAGAATAGATATCCGTTACCTTTGATCCCTGAACTCCTGGACCAAGTCAGAAAAGCATGCATATATACAAAGCTGGATCTTAGAGGAGCTTACCACTTGGTACGAGTAAAAGAGGGCGATGAATGGAAGACAGCCTTCCGCACCAAGTATGGGCTATTTGAATATCAGGTCATGCCCTTCGGACTTTGCAATGCCCCGGCCGCCTTTCAATATTTTATGAACGATGTCCTCAGAGAGCTCATAGATGTGTGTGTTGTTGTTTACATTGACGACATCCTCGTTTATTCTTCATCGGAATCTGAACATCGGAAACACGTGAAAATGGTCCTCGAAAGATTGCGTCAACACAAACTTTTCGCTAAGTTGGAAAAATGTGTTTTCAACGTGACTGAAGTTGAATTCTTTGGATTCATATTATCACCTGGCGGAGTGCGTATGGATTCAAAGAAGGTCGATGCAGTTCTCAAATGGCCATCACCATCCTCCGTAAAAGGTGTGCAAAGCATGTTAGGCTTCGCTAACTTTTACCGCAGGTTTATCCCCGAATTCTCTCGAATAGTCCAGCCCATCACTGCCTTGTTAAAGAAAAACAAACGTTTTGAGTGGTCTACCGAGGCGATACAAGCTTTCCAGGATTTGAAGACTAAATTTATCTCTGCACCAATCTTAAAACACCCTCGCCCCGAACTCCCCTACATCGTGGAAACTGATGCTTCAAGCCTTGCCATGGGGGCAGTTCTATCACAAAAAGACCCGTCAACCATTCAATTGCATCCCGTGGCATTTTGGTCCCGCAAATTCTCGCCTCCTGAAATCAATTACACGATTACTGACAAGGAACTTATGGCTATGAAGTCTGCCTTTAAGGTTTGGCGGCATTATCTGCTGGGGGCCCGACACACCGTTACTGTGATTACGGATCACCGAAACCTGCAATATTTGAAAACCGCAAAAGCCCAATCCTCTAGACAACTCCGTTGGGCATTATTCTTTGCCGAGTTTGACTTCATAATTACCTATCGACCTGTTACAAAGAACGGTAAAGCTGATGCCCTTTCTCGGATGGGAGTGGAAGAACACTTGATCAACCCTAAACCTGTACCAATCATTCCCGAACAAAGAATTCTGGGTGTAATCGCCACAGAATCCATAGAGGAAGTTAAGGATAAAGCCAGGCAACTTGTAACTCCAGCAGACATACAGAATTGGCATCTGCAGGGAAAGGACTTTGCAGTAAAGGACAACTTATTGTATTTCCAAGAACGATTATACCTACCCAGCACAGATTTACAGAAAAAAGTAATCTCTTGTTATCACGATTCTTTAATGGAAGGACATCCCGGTATGGCCAAGACCTCAGAAAAGATCAAGCGCTACTTCTGGTGGCCGTCTTGGAAAAAAGATATCAGAGACTTTATAATGTCCTGTGGAGTATGCGCCCAAAGCAAGAGTCAAAAGGAAAGACCAGCAGGCCTCTTACGCCCTATTGACATCCCACCTCGCCCTTGGCATACGCTTCCTATGGACTTCATCACCGATCTACCTCCATGCTCCGGATACAATACGATTCTAGTAATCGTGGACTTATTCTCCAAGATGGCGCATTTCATTCCGCTCAAAGGCTTGCCAACAGCAGCAACTCTGGCCCGAGAATTTCTCGAAAACATCGTCCGACTGCACGGTTTTCCTTCGGTTCTAATTTCGGATCGAGGTAGTCAATTTATTTCTCATTTTTGGCGAAGTTGCTGTCGGTCGGCTCAAATTGATGTGAGACTATCGACCAGTCACCACCCTCAGACCGACGGACAAACCGAGAGGACCAATCAAACTCTGGAACAGTATTTACGCTGCATGCTGCAACAAACTGAAAAAACTTGGAAAGACATCCTTTGGATAGCCGAATATGCCTACAATAACTCTGTCCATTCGGGAACTGGGAAAACCCTGTTTTTTCTTTTGTACGGCAGTCACCCTCGAACCTCGGAGTTGGATCCGCTCCAAGAACTTGAAACACCAGCAGTAGACTACCTGCATTCTACAATCACCCAAGCCTTTAAAGAAGCTGTTTCTCACCTTCAAAGGGCTAAAGAACAATACAAGAAAGGAGCAGATCAACATCGGAAGGAAGCCCCTCAATATCAAGTAGGGGATCAAGTCTGGTTATCCACCAAATATCTACCTCTAAAAGGGCCACGCACATTCAACCCAAGATACCTTGGTCCCTATTCCATCACTACCATAGTAAACCCAGTAGCGGTCAAGTTGGACTTGCCCCCGCACATGAAGATACATCCGGTCTTCCACGTCTCTCTATTAAAACCCGTGCAACCTCAAACCCGACTTACTAAATCTCCAAAACCTATCCTAGTTGATGGAGAACTCGAGTTTGAAGTCAAAAGCATTCTGGACTCCAAGATCCCCAAATCTAAACTATTTTACCTAATTGACTGGAAAGGCTACGGCCCCCAAGAGAGATCCTGGGAACCTGCTGAATATGTCCACGCTCCTCGCCTAATCAAAAGATTTAACCGAACATTTCCTGACAAGCCAAAACCCCCGGAGAAGCCCGGTTTGGGAGGGGCCTTGAGGGGGGGTACTGTCATGATCTCTGCTTCCAAAAGGTCAGGGTTTTCCCAACTCCCTTGGAAGCAGATCCATAACCCAGGTTCCGAGTGCCAACCAGTCCCAATTGGGACCTTTTGGACCCAGTCCTGGCGCCATTGGCACCAGGTTCATAAATATGCCCAGTCCCAGCGCTGGAAGCGCCGGGCTCATAATGCTTGGGTGGACGTACCTGCAGCAGACCATGCTGCTTACATGCCTGCCAGTTGAGCCTCTGATCCTCTTCTGTTTGGAACTACTTTTCCTGTTGGGTGGGACAGGAGCCACTCCCTAGATTCAGAACACTGGAACTCTTCTGGAAAGCAGGAACTCTTTTCTTACCTAGGTGTGGCTGTGGAAGGAGACACCTAAGCACTACAGGAGGCTATTTAAACCACACCCGATGGATGAATCTTGCTTTGCGTTATTCTGCATCCTCTGCAGCAGAACGCTCATCGTGTCTTCTGCATCTGATCCTGGGCCTAAGGAAAAAGGCTTACCATCCTGAATCCAGTCTTCAGCAACACCTATAAAGACAAGAAAGAACAGGTTAGCATTACTGTCTTCAGTGACAGCTCTTCACTTACCTGGTCCATCGGCTGTCACCAACGCCTCGCGCTGCATTCCGGCATCTGAAAGACAAAGGCTTACCTGATCTTCGTGCGCTCCGGAGGTCTTCACACTGCATTCCGGCATCTGAAAGACAAAAGCTTACCAACTCTTCGCACGCTCCGGAGGCCTTCGGCGCTGCATCCCGCATCTGAAAGACAAAACAAGGTGCGTTTAAAGACATTGGGGAACTTTAATACTCACGTGCCATTACTCCTTTCCACATCTAACCCAGTGGGTATTCCGGCACCCTGCAGCCGCTCCGAACTTGTACCTGCAAAATAAAAAGACAGTTAGAGCGCATCGTGAAGCAGGCAACAAGCGCTTACTTACGTGCTTCCAGGCGCGTCTATTCATCACACGGGCTCCATCTTCAACTCACTTCAGCCCGTCATCCGCCATCGCCGGAACCCTGCAAAACAAGAGACATCATTACTAAAGACTTTAAAGACATTAGAATTACTCGAAACTTACCGTTCATGCAGTAAACGACGGACAGTAGTCCTCTGAAGTCAAGAGGCCTGCTCCCCTTATCCAGTGAAGAAACTGGTTACAGCACCCTGCCCCGAGGCAGATGGAGAGCACAGCGTTCACTTACCTAAGGTGAGAGCGTTAACCTTTGGGGTTCTACAGGAGAAGAGAAAGGGAAGAAGAGAGAGACATTCAATAACCCAGTTCCTTAATCCCATATTTTCTATCTGCAGACATCTTACCCTTCGAGTCAGATATACAGTGCACAGAGGTCCACCCCAAAGAGCCAGCCGGGTGTTACACATCACCTTTGAAGATACGGTATACGCCCAGTCAAGACCGGTGCCTCTACGGGAATCAGGTGAGCGTTACAAAAATTCAGTGTACTTTGTTCAGTAGTGTACATAGTCATCCTTTCCTACTGGTTCTGCTATGAATGTTGCTGTATTCACTATTCTACATCCAACAATTTGGATTTTTGGATTTGGAATAATCACTTTACATCCAGACGCTCTCTGTGTAGTCAATGTACTTTTTGGTTTCTCCAAAAAGGCAAATAGGGAGTGCACGACAAATAATGTTATCTAGCATCCCATTGTAATACTGGTAGCCTTCTCAATTGTGAAAACAGCAGCTGCTAGCACATGTTTGCAAGGGTACTCTCCTTTCATTACTGGGTCTAAAATCCCATTATAATAGGTTAAGGGTTTGGTTCCATGTCTTAATGTCGTCTTTTGTGTAGTGCTGCTTTCATCACCTCTCCATTTTAATGCAGGTATAAGTAAAATCTTCATCATGATCTGGTATTCCTAACACAGGGGCTGTGCAACTAGCCTTTTTGAATTATTTGAATCCTTCAGTCATGTCATTTGTCCATGTTATCTCACTTTTACCTGTCTGTGCTTCCTTGAGTAATTTTAAAAATGGTTGAATATATGTACTGTAATACAAACCCAGGCCCTACAATATTTACATAGACCTAAAAATGGTTGCATTTCCCTTACTGTCTTGAGTTTTGAAGTTCTTATGATTGCTTTTGTTCTCTTACGTGTCACTTTTCTCCCATCTTGAGGGATGAGCTGTCCTATATACAGCACCTCTTCTTGACAATACTGTAGTTTTTCTTTATCTACCTTACATCGTTTCTCTGCTAGTATTGTCATTAGTTGAGCTGAATCTTTTCTGCACCTTTCCTCTGTCTCACTGCACACTAGTATGTCATCTACGTACTGAATTATCATGCTCTCGAGCTGTACGTTGCCCAAGTCCACCTGAAGGACTCTATTAAAGATTGATGGGAATTCACAGTACCCCTGATGCAATCACGTGTGTTTCAGCCACTGATTTCTATACGAAAAGGAAGACAAATCCTGTGAGTCTTCATGAAGGGAAGTTGAAAAGAATGCATTTTTTAAGTCTTTTGGGCCCATTACGACTATGCAGTTCTGGAAACAACAGTGCTGTTGTTTCCAGACTGGCATATTACAGGTCTGCCTGCGGGAGCCGCTGTACCCAACAGGTCAGACCCTGCTGGGCACAGCGGTCATGGTAGGCAGACCGTCTTGGAAGCACCGGCACTGTTAATAATGGTGCTGGGTCTTCTGTGGTCCCTAGGAATGGGGATTTACAATTTACTGGTGCCTGATCCCCCAGTGTTGCCAGCAAGTCAGGCACTGGTAAATCATTACGGGTCCGCCAGCATTCTGCTGGTGGTACCATCACGGTTACCGCTGGACTCATAATGAGACCCTATAACTGTAAAACATTTGGCTTTACCTGGGATGTTACATAATATTGTAGCAGACTTTGGAACCAACTAGTTGCTCCTGTATCCATGAGGAATGACAATGTCTTACCTCCTATCGTTACCCTGATCCTTGGTTTCTCTTGTGGGTCTGGTGTCATGGATAGTGCTGAACACATCAAGTGGCTCTGTGGACTTTCCTATTGTGTATACAAATGAATCCAGGTACCCGTGAAAGGATTCCCTCCCCCTACTGTCACACTTCCTTTCCTGGGTGTGCTCCGGTATTCGTCTTTCATTGTGTTTGTGGCACCATTGCTTGTTGTGCCGGTGCACACTGTGGTTGCTGTGCCTGTATCTGTTGTGGTGCTTGCTGTGGTTGCCCTTGTAGAGACTGTGTTTGCTGCAGAACCTGTTGCTCTGGCTTTGTTTGTGGCATGCCTGTCTGATACGACGTGTGATCTTCGCCATAATATTCATGTGGTTCTGTGTTGTACTGTGGAGAGTAGCCCATATCCGCTCTTGGAGCTTGCCAATTCTGTTGCATTTTTCCTCCTCTGCCTCTACACATTTGGGCTATATGTCCTACTCTCCCACAATTCCAACATTGTTGTCACTGTCCTCCATTAAATCTTCCTCTCCTTTGAGGGTTTTGAAATCCACCTCATCCTCTAGGTCCATTCCCTCTACCTCGTGGCCAAAGGTTGTGCCCACTCTGATCCATAGCATGCACTACAATGCTTTGCTGTGCTGACTGTATATCTTGTGTGGCCACTTGCCAATGCTGCTCCTTCTATGGCAAACATTGACAATTTCTTCTTGACAATTTCTTCTGAACTAACTTTGCTTCCTCCTGCTTTCTATTCTCAGCGTTTTACTTGTTTATCTCCTGTAACAATTGACAATGGTTTACGATAGTCAACTGTATTTGTGGCCATGGCTTCGCTTCCATCCCTACCTGTTTTTTCATCTGCCTTTGCACTGGTTTAGGCAGTACCTGACATAAAATGTGATAAAATAATGGCACTGTTTTGTCCCACGGTTATCTCGTCTCGAGGCGCTAACGTTCCTGAATCTCCTGAATAAAAGCAACAGGATCTTCATCCTCTCCCATTTTCATAGTCATAATTGCACCCATGTTTGATGTGTCTGAATACTGTACTCTAAGCGCTCTACATATGTCTGCCCTGCAATTATTAAATGGCGCTCCATCATGGGTCGTGTTTTGTGCTGTTACACTCGCATATCCTGCTCCTCTCTAAATGTCACCAGCTCTCTACCCTAGAATAGTTTTTACGTCACCCACTGATAACTTCAGTCTCGCTGTCATCCTCTCTAACTCATGAATCCATTTTCCCGCACATGCAGTTAAACTA
This sequence comes from Ambystoma mexicanum, assembly GCF_040938575.1. Classification (NCBI taxonomy): domain Eukaryota; kingdom Metazoa; phylum Chordata; class Amphibia; order Caudata; family Ambystomatidae; genus Ambystoma; species Ambystoma mexicanum. The sequence goes on along the minus strand of NC_090921.1, from coordinate 1,061,864,299 downwards.
GGCATTTTACATTTCAAATGTTCCTTGTCCATTTGTAGCCATGGAATATCTTGCGGTCGTCCTCCCCCTTTCTCTAATAATGCGAATTGAGTAAATCCTGGTCCAAAATCATATACCCCTACACTTCACGTCTTCCATGTGGGTCTAGTTTCTCCCATTTGTCTGCTTCCTGGCAGTGAAGTTAGCCTACTTACATAAGGCGGCTACATATCGCCTGCACTGCGCAGCCATGCTGGTGGTTGTACAGAATATGGTATGGCTTCTGGTGTTTTTTCTTTCGGGTCTTCTGAACCTGACCATTTCACCCCTCTCTCTATGTTCAGGTCTATCGCAAAGCCACATGTGTCTTCTCTTCACACTTTCTCATTCTTCACACTCTCTTTGTCTGACATCATCATACCCCGACTGGTATGGCTGTTATCCCTTTCCTCATCATCAAGATCGAGTTGACTCTGAGACAGCATTCTATGTTAGTCCCTTAATGTATTATCCAATCTATCTCCTGGTGGTGTGCGCAAGGTAGTTGAGCTGCAATGCTACTGATTGGGTTGGTAACCACTCATTTAGCTACATAAATCCTCTCCACTCATGACTCCATTTCCAACTCCCTTTCTCACTTAGGTTGGCTTCCTTTCCACTCCCAACTTGAATTCCACTTCCTTTGTCTTGTCTTTAAATCACTTCACAACTTTGATCCTCCTTACCTCTCCTCTCTTCTCTCCTGCTACACCCCCTCTCGCTCTCTTCATTCCGCTGATCTCTTCTTACTCTCGGTTCCCCTACCCCCTTGTTCCTCCTCTCGTTTCTGCTCTTTTCAGCTCCTTGCCCCCTTACATTGGAACTCCCTACCTTTTTCCATCCGCTCGTCTCTTCCCTATTCCTCCTTCCGCTCCTCATTGAAATCTCTCCTTCTTCATTCCCCTCCCTGACTTCCTTCCCCCTCTCACCCTTCTCTCCCTCCCTCTAGTACCCTTCCTTTTGTTCTCGTCATCTTTTCCCTTCTCTTCTAAATTCTCCTACTTTTCACTTTATTCACTACTTTCTCTCCCTCTTCCCTGCTTGCCCGCCCCCTTCCACTCCATTCCCCTTTTCTTATGTAAATTATTGTACATGCCAATTTTCTGGTTTGATTCATGTTTACTGTTATTGCTTCTACTGTTCCATGTTTAATGTGTTCTTGTTGTTAACTGTGAAGCACCTTGGATCAAGGTGCTATATAAAACAATAAATACAAATACAAATAAATCCCCAATCCTTTTCCCCATGCCTTCTGCCTCATGTTAGTCGGCCCATGTCTTTACTCTCGGTATCCCTTGTAGCTCCCTGCAGGGCTGTTATGATCCTCTCTCATAACAGCCCTGCAGAATCCCATCGCTTTCATGCTTCAATGGCTATCATGCTCTTGTTAACAATATGATCTATTTCATCATCTTTTTGTCCCCTACTTTTGTCATTTCTTCTAATCTCCTCCTCATCTCCCAATTCTATTGATCCTCTCGCCTTCTATGCAACCTGTGTTCTTTCAATCTTTGGGATTCTATATCTTCACATTTCTTCACTTCTATTCTCTCTTTTTCTTTCTACTTTTCTTCATACCTTCTGCATTCTTCCTTTCTTTTCCTACCTCTTTCTTTCTCTTCTCTGTATGCCCTTTCTCGTTCCTTTTCCTTCTTCTCTTTTTCCTCTTTAACATCTTAAATGCCTTTCCCATCTAACTTCAATGGTATTTGTCCTCTCATCCACTCACTCTGTACTATTGCCATTCCACTTGTTTTGTCTTTCTCTCTTTTTTTTGGCTTCTGGCTTCCTCTGCTATTTCTATCCATATATCTCTCATTGCGGTCTTTATGTTCGTTGCATGTGGACATATATTTTCATTCTTCAGTCTTACTTTCTTCAATGCTGTCTTCACTATTGTAAGTGGGAGGTGCGTATGTTTTATTAATATACGCTATATGCTACCTCTGCTTTTAATTCCATTAAAGGATAAATTCCCTGCTTGTCTTATGTCGTGCTATGATTTTTAGGAGGAGAAAGAGGAGCTGAAGGCATTACTTCCTCCTCTTTATGCTGAATAAGCATCCACTCTTTGTCTGGCAGATCTTCTCTCTCACTCTAGTACATCTTCAATAATTCTAAAACAGCTAACCTTTTCTGTAGTTTCTTCCCCATGTATGTAGCATGCAAGTATAATGTCATGTATCGTAATACTGTTTTTGATAGCAAACCTTCTTGAGGCCACGGCATGAGTGTTTTATTAGTCATGCCCTTCACCCACTCAGCATGGTACTGGCTAATTTTGGGTGTGTACCTTGGCAATGTCGTGCATAGATGTAACAGAGGAGTGTCCCCCATAATGACGAATCATTTCTGACTGTCAATACTAGATATTTTGTTTATTATTTAATGAATTAATGGTACTTCAACAATCACTTTGGGCCAGCACCATCAATCGCTGCCTGTTTATCAAAACTGAAAGATCAATTTTTTCAAACAATTTCCAGATGTATCCAACATATATTTTCTGTCCTTATTTATAATTTGTATCACTTCATACTATCCTATTATTGATAGTTTTAAGGATCGTATTTTCTCAAATACTCGCCTCCTAGGTTTGATTGAATTCTGTTTTTCTTTAAATACTGCCTTCCTAGGTTTGATTGCCACCAATCGCTTGCTTTTCTAGGGTCTAATAATTTTATAAAAGTTTATTGTGATCGTTCTTATATTTCTTAGCGCTGCAACTTATTTAATCACCACTAATACAAAACACATCACTATTATTTTTTACATTGATATTTTTCTGAAAATCCCCAAAACACGTGTGCACACTTTTTAGTCTTATCTTTTTTCTCCTGATAGACGTATCTCATCTCTATTTTACTCCATTTTGGAGTGTGTCATGCACCTTTCCTTGGCTGTAGCTGCAGGAATCCCTTAAATAATACTCCATTCTAGAGTTTTTGGTGCAGTCCCTTCTCCCTCCTTGAGGACAGGTATCGATGTATCTCCCTTTTCCCTAATAAATCCTGTTACGTTCCCCTTACTATATATTACACAGCCCGCTGTAGTGGCCATTTAGTTATGGTTAAGTTGCTAAACCCATAGGAAGAGCACTTTTTCAGAGGCTTATAACGTTGCCCTCCCTGGAGAAATCCTCACCAAACTTTGCAAAAAAGGTATGTGGCCAGCTCTGAATTTATTCACCAGTTGGGTGAGGTTTCGTGCAGGGGTGGCAAAGTTATAGGGGGGTCCACAAACTTTTTTTCCATAGACTGAATGGCCAAAAGCTTTGGGCACGGCTACAGCACGAACGGCTGGACGGATTTGCACCAAATTTGCGACAGGAGCTGGGGCTTGGGTCAGAAAGCGTGCATTTGTGTGTTTGGTGGAAAACCGACTAGTACTTTTGTTGCAAAGAACTGAAATGCACGTCCCAAAATATTTATGATATCTAGGTCTGCTCCGCTGACCCATTTCCCTGTTCGCTCCGCAGACTGAAGTCTCATTGGCCTGTGGTACGCCGTGCTGTCGTTGAACATTGGATGCAGCCTGTGGTTGGCTGAAGGGAAGTTTGCTGTGCATCAAAGGTTTTGGGTAATGCCACCATGGTGTATGGAAGGATAGTGGTGTGTGTGGCAAGGCCCTATGCCATTGTGTGCATGGGTGGGCCTCTTGTACGCAGCAGTGTGCGAAGTAAAATTTGTCATATCTGGCTCCGCTCTAGCATCTCATTTCCCTGTTCGCCACACGGTCCCAATCTTGATTGGAACGCAGTGTGCAACGACGGTATGTGTGTCAAAAGTGTTCCATGACGGCGGCATGTTGTATCGGAGGACAATGCGGCGGCGAAAGGGGCTGAAAACCATAGTGTACGGCATCTGGAGGTGGGAAGAAGGGATGGAAAGGGTGCAGGAGTGAGAAGTGCTTTATGTGATATATCTCATTAGAAGAAGATGGCGGTGTGCCAGCGCTATCTGTGCATGCTCCGCCAATGCGTGGATACCTCAACAGGCAACAATCTTGTGTGGTCATTGCAGGCAGCCTTCATTATGGCATGGCAGCTCCAGCGCAATGTCTTTCTGTGATGAGTAGTGGCAGGCACTTTTGCAGAAGGGGAGTGCATTCCACGAGACATGAGGATCTAAACATAGCGTGTACTATGGTGTGATGTTTGAGGTAAATCCGTAGCCCCAGTGATGCATGGCTGCAGCCCTAGCACAGAAAAGTATGTCCACTGATTGAAAAGGTATGTCCACTGGTTGAAAGTAGGTGCCACATTGTTACTTTTTGTGTGTGGTTCCGCTGCAGTGCACACAATGTTGGTTGCATGGGTGTGTTGATTGGTAGAACAAAATACAGTTGTTGGTGGATGGGTGGAGATGGTGCCGTGATCAGCCGTGCAGTGTGTCCACTGGGTGCACTAACGGAATAGTGTACATATGGCAGAGGTCACGGTACAACTGGTTCTTATATGTGGTTGCGTAGTGTGCATTGTGCAGATTAGTAAGTGTTGCAGTGCACTACGCACCCTTGGCTCTATGCACGTACTAGAGTGTTGGGAGCAGGCTCAATGTTGTGAAGATTATCTTGTTTGGTTTGCATGCTTATAATGCTTTGTGATTGGAAGTGGGTAGCGATATGTTTCTGCATTAAGGTAAGTGGAACATGTGTCCTTGCCTCCCTGCTTTGTGGTGCTGTGGTTGGGTGGAAGTGCTTGTGCGTATGTTTTTTTTGTGATTTCTGGCACATGCCTACATGGTTGCCTGCATGGCTTTGTTATGTTGTGGTGAGTGTGCCCAAGGCCTAAACTGTTGGGTGCATGGCCAAAGGCCGTAGGCCATAGGCTATGCACCCAACAGCCGAGGCCTTCATCACAGCCACCACAACATAATGCAGCAATGCAGTTAATGATAATGATGTGTTATTTACATAGCCCCTTAATCCAAAGTGCTTTATAGAGCACATATTTACATACAATATCACCCAACAGAAATTGGTACTCATTTATCGACCTCGGAAGGATGAAAGGCTGAGTTGGCCTTGCCAGGATTCGAACCTGCGACCTGCAGATCACACTTAGATCGCAGCAGCAAGCGCTCAACCCGCTGAGGTCTGCATGCATTTGAAGTTGGTGAGTAGCACACAATGGTTGTGGAGGACATTGTAGACTTGGTAGAACGGCAGAAGTGAGCTGCTATGCGTACATTAGCATATGGTGTTCACCATTGCCCCTGTTGCACAATAGGGAGCCACATGTTACCATTTGCGTTCGCAATGGTTAGGCCCTTATAAGATCCTTGCTACCGAAAGTGTTTGACCACATTGCTCCATGAAAGGAAGTCAGCAGCATCTGAAAGTTGCAATATGGACAAAGTACAGAGGCACGCACATACCATTCAGCACAGACAACCGAACGTCATGGAGCCATGCATGCAAAGATGTGGTCAGGGAGAACGGTGGCAGGTGCAATTGCAGATGGGGAATGAATTACACATGACATGAGGAGTACAACATGGGGTGCACTAGGGAGTGCTGTGTGTGGTGAAGGCCTAGCGTCTTGGATGCATGGCTGGAAGCCTTACACGAACAGCTATGTGGGTTGCTTGCAACTACTCCTCAGATGTTGAGAAAAATAACCAATATTTGTTGATCTCTCCTTGTGCATCATACTGGAAATTTGTGAACTAAAAGATATTTTCTTGTTTGTCCGTTTATTTTATGTCATTTCTGCACGTATAGTTCCTCTATATTGCTTGACTGTAATTCAAAACATGAGTATGACACCTATTGTTATCAAATATGTACATAAGGTATTTTGTTCCATTTGAACTATCTCATTTAAATTGTAATACACCCCTGTGATACGTCCTTCAAGGAGGCTGCCTCCGTGATGCCCGAGCTGGTCCCTCTGGTATCCGCTCCCTACATTGTTCTTCTGGGCTAGGCATCTATTTCGATTTTTCCTTTAACTTTTGTTGCTTTACGTCTCATTCTAATTTTGGTTCTTTATCTATAACCGGTTTAGTATTTATTTTTTTAGGATTTTATCTACATTCTTTTTATTGAGTACTTTCTTTGTCTCTAGGATGGCTATTTTCAACAGATTGCAACCTGCACACTTGAAACTCTAGTTGTTATCCCGTCCTTTGATGGAACATTTTTGGCTTTCACATTTTTGGGACACTTTACAATATGGCCGCGGCAGAACACTGAATAGGTCATTCTTTGTCCCTTCTTTATTTTGCTAGTCCTTGAATCCCTGCCGGATACTACATCGTATTCGCTTTCACATTTACCTTCTTTAAATGGCCGCCGGCATCACCATGGTGATTGACGCCAATGCCTGCGTGTGAGCCCTTGACTGCGCTCCAGAACTGTTTACTTCAGGTAGGCTCCCTCGTGTTCATTTTTGTTACACTAGGGACCCTCTACAAAGTGGTGTATTACCACGTCTAATTACGTGTCTTTTTGACTTGTTTCAGCTCCTGCGCTGACTCACATTTCCTTTGACTTTGCTGCACAGTTGACACTTATTGTTGAACCGTTGCATCTTGTGATTTACTTTTTCACTATTAAGAAGATCATTTCTTTCTTTTGTTACTTTCCATCTACAGCTTCTTCCTTTTGACTTTAGGAACTCACGATGGGCTACCCTGATTGTCGCCCATCGACTTGTGCACATTAAGATACTCTATCAGTGAACGACTGGATGCTCATCCACGTTTTCAGCAGCGTAAGCTATTTTTAGAAGCCATTTCTAGATTCTCTCCCTGTAATTACATCCTTATCTTGCCTTCGGCTTTCTGTAACATTGCATGTTCTATTTTTATACATTCCTTGTTTTATTTTCGTTCGCTCTGTGCATACTTTGGCCCCTTTGGATCTACTTTCTTCTATATAGAAGGTGGTTGGAATATGACTTGATAACCCCTCTCCTTTTCATTTTTGGGTGTACATTTTATTTTATTATTATTTGTATTTTATTTTATTCTAGTTATTGACTAAATGGTGATTGGTGTGTTAAAGTGCTTTCATGAAGACATCTTTCATTCTATTTCAGTTCGGATTGTCAGATCTATTCTGGAGTTGTTTTTTTAGGGACTCTGGGTGACTATTGGTCCCACTATTGTCTCTGCCATGAAATTTTTGTCTTTAATTTTTGTCTTTTAAATGTTTGTCCTTTAACAACTTGATACTAGTGTCTTCTTAACCCCATCTTCTCCAGACGTAGCTGTTTTCTTATGCTATACTTATATTTGAACACTGGCACAACTCGGCTGATCTTCAGCTTTCTCCTAGAAGCTGCACGTTCAAGAATCTACATGCACACCAGTCTGGGATGGTGTGTTTCTCTCATTCCTCCATTTTTGTGCTATCAGGTAATTCTTATCTTTTTCAGCCTATAGAACGTAGGGTTTGAATTCCAGTGGGACTATCGGAGTATTCACGGTACTCCTACCTATCTAAGCTAACGCCCCTTTGGACGTTATACAATTAGTTGCATTAGAATATAGAATGTACTGAATTACCCCATCCACAATATGATTGTATTTATGTTTTACGTGTTGTGAAATTAGTTTGGTGGAACCATGCTAGAATTAGCTTGATACATAAATTTAAAGGTCAAACTTTTTTGTTCAACTTGATGTATAAATAATTCAGTCTTTATGTATTATTGTACAACAAAACTTGACAGCTTTTTTAATGCTTATTCTTTTATAGTCTGTTTAGGCCTATGAAGAAGAGGTATTTCCCCTCGAAACGCGTCACCATTTGAAAACAGACTACTGCCAACATCTTCTCAATGTATTCTTTTCTGTAAATACATTGTCGTGGTTTTTGTACTCAATGTGTATTTTGTGAAAATATATATAAGCTATTTTATTTTACAAAATGCTTTGTTTGAGGAAATCATTATTAACACTTGAACCCTTTTGAACCATTTTCTTTAGAGTATAGTAGTTGGTTTGCCAACAGAGAACAGTGTGCAGGGGATGGGAGGGTTCAAGGTTTGAATCTTCTCCTCTTCCTTACAACAAACGAACTCTCCATACCCTGGTTGCAAGTTATTCTCCCACGCTGGCACGCAGCACGAAAGCCACATCCGGGGATTTTCAGGATGGCGCCCGTGAAAATGGGACTGTGGAGCCGTAGGGATTGTGCAACAAAGTTTCTGGGCGTGGTGTGTACGCAGAGGACTGTTGTACAGAACTGATACTGTTACATGGAGAGCTCTCGAATGTCATTGGTGGAAGTGTGTGGAACTTTTTAACAGTATGCAATCACGGCGTGCTGCAAACAAGACACTGGAAAGGGAAGAAGGAATGTTTCTGCTTCATTGGGACACAGCCTCGCCGTCCTTGGGGAAACACACGTGCGCATACTCCCCTTTGCCACTAGCTACCTATGAGATTGGGACAATGGGGACTATCGCAGCTGCGGGTGTGGGTCACAGCAAGGCCCGTTCATAATTTTCTCCATTACTGTGTGTACTCAGCCGGACTGACATGGTGGCTATTAGTTGCAGACGCATTGTAGCACAACAGATTTGGTGCACCATTGCTTACAGGGCAAACCTATGTGGCCTGCTACTCTGTTCTGAAAAGCTGCAAACAGATTGCACAGCACCTCTACGGTGTGCACTTTTGTAAGGTTGCAGTGGACAGCTTCCACCCGGAAAGCAGGCCTACATTGTTCCAAAACATAAATACATGTGCAACAGCACATTGCGGTGTGGTTGTAAGCGTGTGCTTTCCGAAAAACACTCTATACCTTAGTCAACCCTGCACTTTGCCGGTGTTCGACGGTCCGGCTCCTGTCCCCAAAATAAGGGCCTATGGGCAGCGTGGGTGCGGTCACATGGTGATGTTGCCAATGTTCTCCTATGGGACGGCTGTCCATTGCACACGGTTTGGGGTGAAATGCGTTGTGCACACATGCATGGGTGTCCTATGCACACGTTTGCATCTTCTCTACTGACTAAAAGTACACCACATGTGTGCCGACCATTTTGGGTGACGCTGGCTATTTATAGGGAACAGCTGGTGGGATGTTTATGTGTATAGCTACCTGTGGGGCGTCGGTGGATGCCCCAACCTAATGAATGTTCCTTTGCATAAGCTGCATAGTGGCGATGTTACCAGGACACAGAGGAACAGATACACAAGTGTGTACTTGCACTACGCACAAACATGTGCTCCCACATGCATTGATAGGTGGTGGACAACATGCGGACATGCAGAGCCTGCTGGTGGCGTACGGATGCCTCCATTCTCATTGTGGATAGGCCGGACAGCTGCGGTGTCCGTAGGATACTTACCTTTTTCTTACTTGCGGTCATTGCAACGAGTACTGTGTGCCGCTGAGTCAGAACCCCATTTCAGGTAAAAAAAGATTACCACACAAACACTCAGCAACATTCTCATTATTACTGTTTACTTGTACACATGCATACACCCCATTTGGAAAGGGATGGGGTAGCAGAGGTGGATACTTATTGTGGGGCAATGGGGATTTGCACAACTTGGTTGTGAGGGGAGGAAGAGATTGACGCATTACCGTTAAGTCTACCATGAAATGGTTTTTGGGGGAATGGCGGGCTCCAATATGGTAAAGGAGTACACGTGCAGGTGTGCCTGGGCTCTTCATTTTGTCCAAAATATATCCTTGTACGCAACCTTTAAAGCAGCACAATTGTTCACCAATTCCTCCACTTTGACTTCCACATGGTACATTTCCCTATGCACAGAGTTCCTTTCCTTTCCGATGCCTGTATGCTGCTGTGGAGGGGTTGCTGCTTGCACTGCCTTGCTTTGCTTTCCAATATGTTCTCTTGCCGGAAAAAGAATCTGTTTGGTGTACATGAAGCAATATATATTGCATAATTTACGGTTCACAGCACTGTGCGTACCAATGGGGTTACTATAGAAAGTCATTGCGTCATGAGGGAAATTTTCATCCTGCCACTCTAAGGTGCTTGCCATTGCTGCGTTACAAAAACACACGTTATGCTTCTGTACTATTGGATACTGCAACACCTGTGCAGTTATTAGACAAAGTTTAGGGTCCTTACTACATTGTAGTGACGTTCAGGTCTTAGCACTTTCCAGTCATGACTCGGGCCGTTCGTTCTTTGTTCCCCATTACAGTAGCTGTGCGGTAAGGCTGGTGAAGGCAGACGTCACTTCTGTTGTTGATACATTCCATTATGGTGCACTCCCTATGCCTTTGTCCTGTTTGCTTCATAAGTACACAATTTGCAAACCTACTCTATTTTCCCTGGCAATTTTTGCAAATGAAGCTGTTCGTCCATGCTCTTTGATTTTGGTAATTGGCACTACTATATAAGAGAGCACCTGCCTTCCTCAGCAGTTTGGATGCCACACGATCTCCGCAAAAAGACGCATATTCCGCGACTGCTGTCCGCACTAACATGGTGCCAGCAGTTGCACTATGTTTCACAATTCTTGATTACAAACTAAGGGTATCCTGCTAAAAATCAATGAAATTCACTGACAAAAAACGTTGTTGATGGGACGTTATGGTTAAGTTGCAATAGTAAAAACCTAAGCAATTCAATAGCCAAATGTTGTTACAGGGATGTTATGGTTACAGATGAAACCGAAAACATCCAGAAATTCACCAGTTATGGTCAGCTAAGCAACCAGAACTCGCGCTACCCCTGTGCACTGCAAGGTCTAACACCCATGACATCAAAGTACATGTGAACAGACAGTTGTGTTGTTGGGCAAGCTGTCTGCCAGGTAGGCTGTGTTGTGTGGCTGGGAGGAAGTTGGGGAAGGTAGGGTTCTAATTTATCTGAGACTGGAGCTCTGTGGCATCAGAGGTTGTGACCTCTTTGTTGCAGGCATCCCAGGTCCTTTCTTCTTGGCAGGCAGTGGGCGTGATTGGGATTGAGGTGACATGGTAGGCAGGAAGGCTGGCATCATGAGGTAGGTGGCAGGTTGCTGTTGCAGATGATGGGATATAGGTGGGAGGACTGATGCAGGGAACGCGTTCGTGCCCTGATAGGCCCGGGCAGGCAAGGGCCTTGAGTGTGGGTCTTCTAGAACTTCAGGGAAAGGGCCTAGAAAAAATTTCAAGATGGACAAGTCTCAGTGTACATGCAATGCCTGTGTCCCCCTTGTTATAGAGTTGGCAATTAATAAATCTCATGTATCCCAATGTTTTCCATAGGCACATAGAACATTATCATAGATGAGTAATTCTTTACAGTTCCACAGAATCTCGAAGATAGCCAAACGCACAGCCCTAGGATAATTGGAATATTTAATATCAACAGAGATGCTGATGAATGATGTTGGGTTTTAAAGCAGTACTTAAAAAAGTTAGATCATTGATGCAGAAGCAATTTGATATAATCCAGCTAAGTCTAAATTGGTTGTAAAAGGCAAAACTGGGTAGGCTAAACTTTTTCTCTCCGGGCCTTAAAAACTGGGCTGCACAGACCTATCACCAGAAGCTGAACACCAGAAGAAGGAAATCTGAATGAACAATTTAACTGTGCACTTTTTTTAGATGTATTGCTCATATACTTATTTATAATTTTCATAAGAATGGACTTCTTGGTGCCCAGCAATGTTCATGTGCATCAGTGCAATGTTTTCTGTTACTGACCCCAAATTGAAATGTTCCCCTTCAATACCTTCAATGGAAACAGCTGGCTCCTTCCGAAGAGGAAGGAAATGTACGAAAGTAGTCCACTGTTGACTGATGAAGATGCAAGCAGCCCCAGAATCCACCAAGACAGGAATTAGGATGGGGGTAAAATGATCCCATGCAAGCTTCATTTGTACCACCAAGAGGCTCACCAATGAGGTTTTGTGTGCTGGCTACTTGCGTGCGACATTCCTTAGTGGGGGAACAAGTATCTTCAATCCCAATCATTGGAATGGATTGTGTCCGACCTTCTTCTGGAAGCTAGAGGCCAATCATTAATGATATGATGCTTTAACCCACAGTACATTCAGAGGTCTTGCTGTGAGCAGCAAGTTCTCTCCTACAGCGGTAGAGACCCCTGGAGGTTCCCAAGTACATGGAGTCTTCTCAAGTACGGGTCTTGAGTGGGCATGCAGGGTGCTAGATCTGGACCGCTTCTTCTTCACCAACCATTCTTGTAGCCAAAAAGTAAGTTAAATAACCATTGCAACTAATTACCAAAAGCTTGCTGGTCTGGCAACTCATGTCAGTTCATCCTTGAGGTCATCATGTAAGCCTCGCCGGAATGAAGGGAAGTGTGCATCGTCCTGTCATCCGGATTCGTCTTCTAGTTGTTTAAAGCGGGTTATGTATTCCACAAGAGTTGAGCAACCCTGCTGGCAGTCCAACAAGCATTTCTGGGCTCAATACATAAGTTTGGGCCTCCTGAACATAGCACAGAAAGCCTGCACAAATTATACATAGTGGTCCAAAAAAGGGGCTAACCCTCATTACCAATGGGTTAGCATATGCCAAAGCACTCATAGGCATATGACAAATCAAGAAGCCCACTTTAGCTATATCGGTAAGGAAATGTGCAGGTCATAACATAAAGGGGACCAAACACACACCCAGGAACTCATTAAGCCTTTTTGGATCCTGGAATATTTACCAGGGCATAGTTATTCAAGTTGATGGTCAAGGGCTACAACATCTTGGATTGTGATCATCTGCCAGAAGACCACATTCTCTTGGTGGAGTGGCTGGACGTCAGCTGTAAGCTTCTGCATGGCGCTATTCAACTGTTGATCCTGCCCCATTTTTCTCCTAGCATGATTTTGAAGGTGCCTTGTTCTGCTAATTGCAGGTCTACCCCCTGAAACTTGTCCTTTTCTTTGGTGAATATGGGGAACCCCTCTGAGAGATCCACCCCGATGGCGATAGTCAACAACCGGCAAGAAGACCCCAAATAAGCCTCCCATCTTAAGGAAAAACACCAAAGGCGAAAATCCTTCCAGATTTGGTGAGGAGATGGAGTTCAGCTGGTTACAAGGGTGTCAATAGCTGGTCAAGCAGATGCCAGTAGAGGCATTTCCAGACAATGCGCAGTAATAAGGTAATGACCCAATGGAGACACAGGAAAATGCAGCAGGAATAGGCAGGAAAAGGAAGGCAGGTTGACAAGGAGAGGGGAGACAATAGAGCAGTAGAGCGGCAACGGAAGAGTTTTCAGAAATAGAACCCACTGGCATAAATAGCTGTACATAGAAGTGTTAAAGGCTCAATATATGTAGGGCCGTTTACATAACCAACATATATGTTGACTTTTAACAATGTTGTGTTGCGCCCCTTCATTTCATAGGTTTGCAGTAAACTGATGCAAACATTGCCTTGTATGAAGCCTGCTAGGATATTTTTGTATGCAGCGCTGGATAGTTCAAAATCTGGGAAAACAATTGATATTTGCAGCAATCAGGCATTTACCCTCTACATAGGCATTATTAGATCTCCTACCCCACAACAAAACATTCCACTTTAGTATTTTAAAGAGAAATTCCATAGGATACTTAATAATGAAGCCTACTTGATTGATGAAATCCTCACATTCACTCATACAACTAGCGCATGTATAACATGCGTCAATCAGACGGAGGAACTTGATCCGTCTGAACAAAGCATATCCCTCTGTTAACCTAGTTTTCATATTGACTTTGCTTCAGATTAACAATGCTCTGGTATACAATGACATGAATCCCAATTCCACTACCTGATCAAAGGCCTTGATTAACTTGACAGAGTCCTTGCAGTGAGGTCTGAGTGAGTATTGTGTGACGTGATCGGCAGGACTTTCTGCAAGCCTTCTGTGATATCCTTAGGCCATTGCAGGACAGATTGGCTTCACCTGAAGTACTTTGGCAGCATTCATGATCCTGTCCCAGTAAGCAGGCCAGTTATGAAATGCTGGGGAGGAGCCCATCACAACTGCAGCTGGAACTTGGGGATGCTCAGAGGCCCATCATCATCATTTGAGTAGGAGATTACTATCCCAAAGGCTAAATTCACTTTTGAGAGGTTGAAATCAGCCATCATTGTGGAAGGGACAATGACAATGGCCTTGTACACTCAACTTTGGTAGATGAGAGCAAGGATGCAGTGGCATTTCTAGGCATTGATCCAAGATGCATCTGGGTAGCATACAGCACTTGAAGATAAACGACATTTAGCTCCTGAGAATCATAGAGGTGAGAAGAATATGAGAGTACAGTTAAAGAGGGAAAATCAATTTAGCTCAAAGTGAAGTGGACTGCGCTATGAGGGGGACACCACAGATCAAAGGAAAAGATAGACAAGTAGATCAGGTTTATTAAACCTTAGGAATAGCAAGAAATATAAGAGGATTAACACTCACATATACTCATTAGCTTTTCAAATCTGATCCTCCCAAGTATAATCCATATGTTATGCAATATTCACTATACTCCATGTTAACTAGATCTCTTTAATTCGCTAATGAACACAATAAAGCAGTCTTGTAAGAATCCTGAACCATCCCTGAATAATAAATGGTTAAAAAAAATTTTAAATTGAAATTAGAACTTGAAAGAACTGTTCAATTTATGGCATTGCACATACTAATCTGGCAACATATTTTAAACTGGCTAGTCAGCCACTTTATCATTCATAATTCATAAGGTTTAATAAATAATTAAGAAGTATTTTCAATTTAGAATATTAAAATATGTGGCATTGTAACATAATTACAATGTTAAACAGGAAGTTGACTGCAGAAATTAAAAAAATGTAATATGACCATTACCCTATGAAAGAAAACCTCTCCAGTTTATTTTATTTATTTTAGAATCAGGGAGGAACGAAACTCCTTTGATTACAGAAGAACGTAAAAGAGTTAAGAAATAAGATTTGATGGGAAGCAGTGAGCTTCTTACAATGGGATGAGTTTCAGTGACATTTGACCAGATTGTGAAGAATTGTAAATGGAACAGTGAACCCGGACAATACGTGGGTGACCCTACATAGATTATGGACAACCAACATTAGACATTTTTAAGTGCAGATATGTGGTATGGCCTGCTGCATTAGGGATGTGACCGTGATGGATGAAGTGTTAGAGTGCAGTGAGGGGAAGAGTCAGGTTAGTGGCGAGGGAAATAATTTTAGCTAGAAGGCAGATGAGAGGTAGGTTAGGAGGTTAACTCAGAGGTGAGGAGGTGGCTTTTAGTATGGTTTTGAGCAAATCCATGAGAACTGTTTCTCGGATGTCCAGGGTAATCAAATTCCATGAAAGTGGAGCAAGAAGATCTAAAAAGCAGAAGAGAGTGGAAGCACAGGGAATGCAATGTGCCACAAGGGTAGTCAAGGATTAAGAGCGAAGATTACGAGAAGGCTTGTAGAGTTGATAGCGGAGGCGAGATACAGTGGTGCCTTAATGTGGCTAGATTTGGGAACCAGGAGAAGAAATTCAAATCTGGATCTATTTTGCATCGTCACCAATCTAGCCTGGTGACAGTACAAAGAAGTGGATGTGAATCAAGGGAGTTCAAAGAGAATCCTGGTAGCGAAGTTAATGATCTTTGTCGAGAGGACAGAAAGCATAGTTGGGAGAACAAAGAGGATGCTGGCACAGAAGTGTGAATTGGTGAAACATACCAGACCCTAAGGAAGGGCTCGGCAAATGATGGGAAGTGATAATTTAAAAATAAGGGGTGACAGACAAGTGCCAGTTTCATAGAATAAGGCGTATATTTTCACTGGTGTTATTTGTCCCGTTTGCCCTTTATCATATGGATATTTTGAAAGAGTACAAAAAGAGAAAAAAAGTAGTGTACTTTGAGACTATGATTCTGTCCCTCTTGCAATGAGAAACTCCCACCATAAAATAATGTATGTGGTTATTTTTTTCTCTTTTTTATACAGTTTATTCAAACCTTTAAAAAAAGTAACAAGATAAACATAAAGTTCCCACATCACACTCTTCATCATGAGTTCATTAACTTTAGGTGCATCGTGACTTCATCACTTAGTCCTCTTTGGTGACTTTGTGAGTTGATAGGTAACAACCTACATAGTTCTTTACTCATTCAAATCCACTACTTGTGGTTGCTAGTAAAAATCTTAATTCTCCCAAGAAATATGTTAATGCGTAAATTAATTTACTATCCGAACCAGTGAACATCATCAGCCACAAATTTTCACCAGTCAGTGATTGATACTTTCCGACAATTGAGGCTAGATATTTAATCCTCTGATAACAAACAGCATTACAGAACAAGACAAGATGTTTTAAGGTTTCTTCGTGTTGATTGCAGAATTTGCAAATTAAGTCTTTGTCACAATGTTTTGCCCATGTGCTTAATTTTTCTTTGGTTTTAAAATCTTTTAGTCGAAAGCTCAAAACCAAAGATGTTCGATATGGATCAGGAAAAAGCTCCACAAATGTTGATCGTTCATTGAGAGCTCTCGTCTTACATGGCACCTCTTTCATCATTCTTTGTTTTGTTCTTTGTTCTTCAGTGGAGATCCAGTCAAGCCTCCAAAGTTTGGTCTTAGCCAAAGTCGGGTTGCCGTGTAAAGTCAAAATTTCAATTTCCAATTCTTTGAGCAAGACCTCACATTGTCGAGACCATAAGACTGATATGCTTTTTGCATTACCATTACCAAGATTATGTAGAATTTGAAATTGAGGAACCTCAGCCTCCATTGTTGTTTTGCGGTAAAGGGCTTACATGTTCCAACATACGCGTGCATTAATAGATGTGAGCCCTAACTCATATCTTATACACACTGTTGGAATGCCCTTAGGGAGCTGTAAAACCTTTGTCCAGAATATGTTTTCTAGCATCACCCACAACTCATATGGGCATCCGAGGGCAAATTCTGCACCAAATAATAAGGCTGGCACCACTTTTTAATTATAGAAGTTTATCAAAGGTCTTAAGGAAAATTTCCCATATGTTTTATTGAGGATGGATGCTTGACAGGCAAGCTGGTGACACTTGATTTTTGCTGTTTCCACCCATGGACCATCATCAATATGGGAACGCATCTTCATTCCCAAGTATCTAGTATTGGGTATGATGTTTAGAATTTCTTTCCCAAGGCACCTGCCATGATCCCTGCTTCCAAAAGGTCAGGGTTTTCCCAACTCCCTTGGAAGCAGATCCATAACCCAGGTTCCGAGTGCCAACCAGTCCCAATTGGGACCTTTTGGACCCAGTCCTGGCGCCAGTGGCACCAGGCTCATAAATATGCCCAGTCCCAGCGCTGGAAGCGCCGGGCTCATAATGCTTGGGTGGACTTACCTGCAGCAGACCATGCTGCTTACTTGCCTGCCAGTTGAGCCTCTGATCCTCTTCTGTTTGGAACTACTTTTCCTGTTGGGTGGGGCTGGAGCCACTCCCTAGATTTAGAACACTGGAACTCTTCTGGAAGGCAGGAACTCTTTTCTTACCAGGAACTCTTTTCTTACTTAGGCGTGGCTGTGGAAGGAGACACCTAAGCACTACAGGAGGCTATTTAAACCACACCCGGTGGATGAATCTTGCTTTGCGTTATTCTGCACCCTCTGCAGCAGGACGCTCATCGTGTCTTCTGCATCCAGTCCTGGGCCTAAGGAAAAAGGCTTACCATCCTGAATCCAGTCTTCAGCAACACCTATAAAGACAAGAAAGAACAGGTTAGCATTCCGGCATCTGAAAGGCAAAGGCTTACCTACTCTTCGTGCGCTCCGGAGGTCTTCATACTGCATTCCGGCATCTGAAAGACAAAAGCTTACCAACTCTTCGCACGCTCCGGAGGCCTTCGGCGCTGCATCCCGCATCGGAAAGACAAAACAAGGTGCGTTTAAAGACATTGGGGAACTTAAATACTCACGTGCCATTACTCCTTTCCGCATCTAATCCAGTGGGTATTCCGGCACCTTGCAGCCGCTCCGAACTCGTACCTGCAAAATAAAAAGACAGTTAGAGCGCATCGTGAAGCAGGCAACAAGCGCTTACTAACGTGCTTCCAGGCGCTTCTATTCATCACACGGGCTCCATCTTCAACTCACTTCAGCCCGTCATCCGCCATCGCCGGAACCCTGCAAAACAAGAGACATCATTACTAAAGACTTTAAAAAGACATTTGAATGACTCGAAACTTACCGTTCGTGCAGTAAACGACGGACAGCAGTCCTCTGAAGTCAAGAGGCCTGCGCTACCTATCCAGTGAAGAAACTGGCTACAGCACCCTGCCCCGAGGCAGATGGAGAGCTCGGCATTCACTTACCTAAGGTGAGAGCGTTAACCTTTGGGGGTCTACCGGAGAGGAGAAGAGGAAAGAGATAGGGACACCCCAATAACCCCAGTTCATTAACCCCATATTTTCTATCTGCAGACATCTTACTCTACACGTCAGGCATACAGTGCACAGAGGTCCAGCCCAAAGAGCCAACCGGGTGCTACACATCACCTTTGAAGATACGGTAGTCGCCCAGTCAAGACCGGCGCCTCTGCGAGAATCAGGTGAGCGTTACAGAACGCAAAGCCTACCGCAAAACTCTCGCCCAGGCGCTATGGAAACCTCGGATACTGACCCCCTAGCCCGGTTACTTGGGGAACTAAGGGCAGAAGTGCATGCAACTCGTCAGGAAACGAATGCTCTAAGAAGGGAACTAATTATTTCCAAGGAGAGAACAGACAATCTTGCTAGACAAGTGCTACAGTCACAAGCCGGACAGACCCCGTTACCCGCATCAGGGGCAAATCTTCCTTCAACATCCTCTATGAATCCAGTGCAGATCAACCTACCTGGGAATGTACCTCTGGCTCCACCCGAGCGATTTTCTGGTGACCCAAAGAGGTTTGCAGTATTTATCAATCAGTGCCGGTTGCACTTCTTATGCCGGCCAGCAGCCTTTCCAACTGATCAAGCTAAAGTAGCTTTTGTACTTTCGTACCTTAATGGCAATGCGGCAGACTGGTCGATCCCTCTAGTTCATCAAGATGATCCGGTTCTCCATGATTTTCAAGCCTTTCAGCTTAGTATGGAAAAACTGTTCGCAAGACATTCACAGGGGCAGGCCTTGGACAATGAGCTTCTTTCGTTGCGACAGGGTAATCAAGACCTTTTGGCTTATATTGCATCTTTCAATAGACTAATAGTGGAAACTCAATGGCCTGAGGACAAAAGGATTACGCTGTTTTATAGAGGTCTACGTGGAGAGCTCAAAGACGTTTTAGCCCAAGTAGTGAATCCCCCACAGGACTGTTCGGATTACATAGACTTGGTCGTTCAAATAGATCACAGGCTGCAGAACAGGAAGGCCGATAGTTCCAAGTTTGATGCTCGAGTATTTTCCAAACCGCCAACTCCTTCCAAAGGAGTAGACTCCGGGGAACCCCTGCAAATAGGGGGTCTGAAAGGTCCTCTAACACAACGGGAGCGGGAAAGGAGGAAACAGTTGCAATTATGCCTATATTGCGGAAACTCAGGGCACTTTCTTCGAGACTGTCCGGTGAAACCTGCCAAGAAGGCAGTAGGAGCTGCAGTTACCAAAGGTACAAACTCTGAGCAGGGAAACGACCTCGCCCGACAAGAATAGAGGTCCTCTTGCCGAGCGTAAAAACCAGTTCCGTGACCTCGCATTTCGTGATACCTATGGTCCTCATTAGCCCTGATAATCCGGATCGATTACATGCAATTGAAGCTTACGTCGACAGCGGTGCCATCGGCAATTATGTGGATCATGAAATGGTTTTGAGGATGAATCTAACTCTTTGTCCCAAGGCTGTAAAGGACGTCATTACTACGGTGGATGGTACGGAGATAGCCTCCGGGCCAGTAACGCATACCACTCAAGAAGTGACGCTAGTAAGTCAAGATGGACACCATGAGAAGATCGTGTTCGATGTGATCAAGGCCCCTCAGTTTCAGATTATTCTAGGAATACCTTGGTTAGAGAAACACAATCCTCTGATCGATTGGCGAGCAAGAACGGTCCAGTTTCCAGAATGTGTCTCTACTTGTCACCCTCCACCTGGTGTTGCACTGGCCGCAATTTCTTCAGAGACTCCCCAGTTACCTCCTGAATACCTAGAATACCAAGATGTTTTCCGGAAGGATCAGGCTAATTCTCTACCTCCTCATAGGTCTTATGACTGCCAGATAGACCTGATACCTGGATCTACTCCTCCTTGTAGTAGAATTTATGCCCTCACCGAGCCTGAGAACCTTCACCTTCGACAATACCTGGATCAATACCTGGCAAATGGGTTTATTCGTCCTTCCAAGTCCCCTGCTTCTTCAGCTTTGTTCTTCGTTCCAAAAAAGGAAGGAGACCTTAGAACTTGTATCGATTATCGCTCCCTGAACCAGATCACCGTTAAGAATAGATATCCGTTACCTTTGATCCCTGAACTCCTGGACCAAGTCAGAAAAGCATGCATATATACAAAGCTGGATCTTAGAGGAGCTTACCACTTGGTACGAGTAAAAGAGGGCGATGAATGGAAGACGGCCTTCCGCACCAAGTATGGGCTATTTGAATATCAGGTCATGCCCTTCGGACTTTGCAATGCCCCGGCCGCCTTTCAATATTTTATGAACGATGTCCTTAGAGAGCTCATAGATGTATGTGTTGTTGTTTACATTGACGACATCCTCGTTTATTCTTCATCGGAATCTGAACATCGGAAACACGTGAAAATGGTCCTCGAAAGATTGCGTCAACACAAACTTTTCGCTAAGTTGGAAAAATGTGTTTTCAACGTGACTGAAGTTGAATTCTTGGGATTCATATTATCACCTGGCGGAGTGCGTATGGATTCAAAGAAGGTCGATGCAGTTCTCAAATGGCCATCACCATCCTCCGTAAAAGGTGTGCAAAGCATGTTAGGCTTCGCTAACTTTTACGGCAGGTTTATCCCTGAGTTCTCTCGAATAGTCCAGCCCATCACTGCCTTGTTAAAGAAAAACAAACGTTTTGAATGGTCTACCGAGGCGGAACAAGCTTTCCAGGATTTGAAGACTAAATTTATCTCTGCACCAATCTTAAAACACCCTCGCCCCGAACTCCCCTACATCGTGGAAACTGATGCTTCAAGCCTTGCCATGGGGGCAGTTCTATCACAAAAGGACCCGGTAACCAATCAGTTGCATCCCGTGGCATTTTGGTCCCGCAAATTCTCGCCTCCTGAAGTCAATTACACGATTACTGACAAGGAACTTCTGGCTATCAAGTCTGCCTTTAAGGCTTGGCGGCATTATCTGCTGGGGGCCCGACACACCGTTACTGTGATTACGGATCACCGAAACCTGCAATATTTGAAAACCGCAAAAGCCCAATCCTCTAGACAACTCCGTTGGGCATTATTCTTTGCCGAGTTTGACTTCATAATTACCTATCGACCTGGTACAAAGAACGGTAAAGCCGATGCCCTTTCTCGGATGGGAGTGGAAGAACACTTGATCAACCCTAAACCGGTACCAATCATTCCCGAACAAAGAATTCTGGGTGTAATCGCCACAGAATCCATAGAGGAAGTTAAGGATAAAGCCAGGCAACTTGTAACTCCAGCAGACATACAGAATTGGCATCTGCAGGGAAAGGACTTTGCAGTAAAAGACAACTTATTGTATTTCCAAGAACGATTATACCTACCCAGCACAGATTTACAGAAAAAAGTAATCTCTTGTTATCACGACTCTTTAATGGAAGGTCATCCCGGTATAGCCAAGACCTCAGAAAAGATCAAGCGCTACTTCTGGTGGCCGTCTTGGAAAAAAGATATCAGAGACTTTATAATGTCCTGCGGAGTATGCGCCCAAAACAAGAGTCAAAAGGAAAGACCAGCAGGCCTATTACGCCCTATTGACATCCCACCTCGCCCTTGGCATACGCTTTCTATGGACTTCATCACCGATCTACCTCCATGCTCCGGATACAATACGATTCTAGTAATCGTGGACTTATTCTCCAAGATGGCGCATTTCATTCCGCTCAAAGGCTTGCCAACAGCAGCAACTCTGGCCCGAGAATTTCTCGAAAACATCGTCCGACTGCACGGTTTTCCTTCGGTTCTAATTTCGGATCGAGGTAGTCAATTTATTTCTCATTTTTGGCGAAGTTGCTGTCGGTCAGCTCAAATTGATGTGAGACTATCGACCAGTCACCACCCTCAGACCGACGGACAAACCGAGAGGACCAATCAAACTCTGGAACAGTATTTACGCTGCATGCTGCAACAAACTGAAAAAACTTGGAAAGATATCCTTTGGATAGCCGAGTATGCCTACAATAACTCTGTCCATTCGGGAACTGGGAAAACCCCGTTTTTTCTTTTGTACGGCAGTCACCCTCGAACCTCGGAGTTGGATCCCCTCCAAGATCTTGAGACACCAGCAGTAGACTACCTGCATTCTACAATCACCCAAGCCTTTAAGGAAGCTGTTTCTCACCTTCAAAGGGCTAAAGAACAATACAAGAAAGGAGCAGATCAACATCGGAAGGAAGCCCCTCTCTATCAAGTAGGGGATCAAGTCTGGTTATCCACCAAATACCTATCTCTAAAAGGGCCACGCACATTCAACCCAAGATGCCTTGGTCCCTATTCCATCACTACCATAGTAAACCCAGTAGCGGTCAAGTTGGACTTGCCCCCGCACATGAAGATACATCCGGTCTTCCACGTCTCTCTATTAAAACCCGTGCAACCTCAAACCCGACTAACCAAATCTCCAAAACCTATCCTAGTGGATGGAGAACTCGAGTTTGAAGTCAAAAGCATTCTGGACTCCAAGATCTCCAAATCTAAACTATTCTACCTAATTGACTGGAAAGGTTACGGCCCCCAAGAGAGATCCTGGGAACCTGCTGAATATGTCCACGCTCCTCGCCTAATCAAAAGATTTCACCGAACATTTCCTGACAAGCCAAAACCCCCGGAGAAGCCCGGTTTGGGAGGGGCCTTGAGGGGGGGTACTGTCATGATCCCTGCTTCCAAAAGGTCAGGGTTTTCCCAACTCCCTTGGAAGCAGATCCATAACCCAGGTTCCGAGTGCCAACCAGTCCCAATTGGGACCTTTTGGACCCAGTCCTGGCGCCAGTGGCACCAGGCTCATAAATATGCCCAGTCCCAGCGCTGGAAGCGCCGGGCTCATAATGCTTGGGTGGACTTACCTGCAGCAGACCATGCTGCTTACTTGCCTGCCAGTTGAGCCTCTGATCCTCTTCTATTTGGAACTACTTTTCCTGTTGGGTGGGGCTGGAGCCACTCCCTAGATTTAGAACACTGGAACTCTTCTGGAAGGCAGGAACTCTTTTCTTACCAGGAACTCTTTTCTTACTTAGGCGTGGCTGTGGAAGGAGACATCTAAGCACTACAGGAGGCTATTTAAACCACACCCGGTGGATGAATCTTGCTTTGCGTTATTCTGCACCCTCTGCAGCAGGACGCTCATCGTGTCTTCTGCATCCAGTCCTGGGCCTAAGGAAAAAGGCTTACCATCCTGAATCCAGTCTTCAGCAACACCTATAAAGACAAGAAAGAACAGGTTAGCATTCCGGCATCTGAAAGGCAAAGGCTTACCTACTCTTCGTGCGCTCCGGAGGTCTTCATACTGCATTCCGGCATCTGAAAGACAAAAGCTTACCAACTCTTCACACGCTCCGGAGGCCTTCGGCGCTGCATCCCGCATCGGAAAGACAAAACAAGGTGCGTTTAAAGACATTGGGGAACTTAAATACTCACGTGCCATTACTCCTTTCCGCATCTAATCCAGTGGGTATTCCGGCACCTTGCAGCCGCTCCGAACTCGTACCTGCAAAATAAAAAGACAGTTAGAGCGCATCGTGAAGCAGGCAACAAGCGCTTACTAACGTGCTTCCAGGCGCTTCTATTCATCACACGGGCTCCATCTTCAACTCACTTCAGCCCGTCATCCGCCATCGCCGGAACCCTGCAAAACAAGAGACATCATTACTAAAGACTTTAAAAAGACATTTGAATGACTCGAAACTTACCGTTCGTGCAGTAAACGACGGACAGCAGTCCTCTGAAGTCAAGAGGCCTGCGCTACCTATCCAGTGAAGAAACTGGCTACAGCACCCTGCCCCGAGGCAGATGGAGAGCTCGGCATTCACTTACCTAAGGTGAGAGCGTTAACCTTTGGGGGTCTACCGGAGAGGAGAAGAGGAAAGAGATAGGGACACCCCAATAACCCCAGTTCATTAACCCCATATTTTCTATCTGCAGACATCTTACTCTACACGTCAGGCATACAGTGCACAGAGGTCCAGCCCAAAGAGCCAACCGGGTGCTACACATCACCTTTGAAGATACGGTAGTCGCCCAGTCAAGACCGGCGCCTCTGCGAGAATCAGGTGAGCGTTACAGCACCATTTGAACCTTTTTCTTTCCTCCTATTGATGCTGCTTAGATTCTGTAAAACCGGTATCTCACATTTTTTTTCATTACCGTGTAGACCATTATTTTTTGCATATGTCTCTACAGCGTCCAACTTACGCTGTAGTCCAATTGGAGTCATATCAAGAAGAATCAGATTGTCGGCATATAATAGACAGTTCACATGGCTCCCGTGTACTTTTGGGAAATGATGAAACCTCCTCAAGCGTGATACCGATGTCAGAAAGAAACAAGTTAAAGATGATGGATGCTAAGGGGCAACCTTGTTTCACACCGCAATAGGTGTTGATAGCGGCCGAAAGGGTGCCAGCCTGATCTAGGCGAATCCTGATGTTGGTCCCAGTGTGTAGTTCTTTTATTGCCGCCACGATGCTTGCAGGGCATTTCCACATTTCCATCTTAGATCACAGCATTTCTCTGTCTATGCTGTCGAATGCATGTGAAAAGTCTATGAAGGCTAGGTATACTTTACCAGCAGTTCTTATTGCCTCCATCTTGATTAAGTTTATTATTAAGAAGTTCAAACTGCATCCAACGCCCTTCACAAAACCCATTTGTCTCGGGTCTATGTGTTGAGATGCTGTGATCCACTTGAGTAACTTTTGTTGTAACATTGTAGCATATACTTTTCCTAAAACATCCAGGAGCGCTATAGGCCTGTAATCTTTAGGATTAGCCCTATTACCTTTTTTAAATATAGGTACGATGACAACACTTCTCCAGGATGTGGGTATAGTACATTAGCTATTAATTCTGTGAAAAAGTTCTTGGCATATGTTAGCACACTCTTCGGAGTTCTCTCTCAAAGGGATCTACGTGATCTGACCGCGGCTGATTTTGCCGCGGCCGGAAAATTCAGATTAGAAAGGTGCGAACCCCCAAAAGTTTGCACCTTTCTCGAGGGAACACACATACATACCCACACCCACACCACACCCATGACACCCCCCCACCATCAACACATCCCCACCCACAACACCAACATAAACAAACCCCACTTACCTTTTTCTTCACGCTGAGTCCCTGCGGCACCAGTTCCCTTTCACTTCCATGATCGGGAACCGGCACCGCAGGGTTCTTTTCTTATTTTTTTTTCTGGAGCGGGGGCTGCAGGGGTTTCCCCCGCAAACCCTGCTCACTATACTGTAAAGTATAGTGAGCAGGGTGTTGCAGTGTCTTTTCTTTTTTTTTGTGGGGGTGTCCCCAGCAACACCCTGATCACTATACCACACATTTTTTTACTTACCTGCAATGCTACCACCAAAGGTTCAAACTTTTGGTGTTCGAACCTTTGGTGGTAGCATTTTTAGAACTTTTTGTTCATGCAACCATTTAGATACCGTCTTTTTGTACAATACCTTTCAAAGTGTAGTTAGTAAGGCCATCAGGCCCTGGAGCCCTAGATGAGCTTGCCCTTTTGATGATGTCAAGAATATAGTTTTGTTCAAACTCTAAGTTCCAGTGAGTTAGAATAGGTAAATCCGGTTCTTTGATGTTACCTTTTTTACTGTATAATTCACCATAAAACATTATCCAGTCGGTTTCAGTTACAGAGTTGGCTTGTAACATTGTTTGTGATGCGCTCTCGGTGTTAATTATTTTCCAAAAGTCTCGAGAATTTTTATTTTTCAATTTTGTCATCATAAATTCTGAGTCCTTTTGTAAGATTAGCACTTTGTGGGATTTTACCCAATTCTTGTACTTTTGTTTAGCAACTTTTTTTCTCTGCCTCACTGTGTGATTTTCTAATTTCGCCACACATTTGTCTTTTTCGTTTTAAAACTTCTAAATCAAATTCTTTTTTTTTTTAATATAAATTTGCAGTTTTTTAGCTCTTTGTTCTTTTCCGTATATTGAGTCAATAGATTATCATACTTAGCCCCATCTTGTTTCTCACAATATTTCTTGACAATTGTGTTTACATCAACATTATTAAGATGCAGTCTCACTCTGTTGGATTCAACGTTTACACTGCAATCCCATCGCCTGCTTTTTGGATTTTTGTCTATATCGAGCGTTAACCTCACCATGTTGTGGTCGCTGTGAGGACCAACAATCACTTGCATGTTTACTGCTTGCTCATGTATGCTCTTGGACACAAAAAAATAGTCTAGAGTTGATTTTAGATCTAGTCTACTCCGCGTATAGTTAGCAGGTATGTCACCTCTGATGTTCCCATTCAAATGCAGTTGACATTTAAGTCTCCACAGATTATGAGTCCCGGTGTGCTCACTTCTTCGTATATTTCATCAATTAGAGCTGAGACTTGATCAATGGAGGTTAAGTTCCCTGGGGCTGAATGATTCCAATATATATTAATGACATAGATTGCGTCCTGTCTCGAGGTATTAATCACGGATACCTGTATGTATGAAGATAGGTTCCAAGATTTAATCAATTTAAGTCCAGAATGTTTCCTGACAAATGTTTGGAGCCCTGCCAAAGGTCTTCCTTTTGGATTTCTTATTGCAGGATTAAAGGCTATTTCAAATTCATCAGACAGAGGACGCTCCAAAAGCCAGGTTTCCTGCACACACATTAGGCCTATATCAGTTAGCCAATTGTTCTGAAATAGTTGCAGAAAGCCTCTGGTATTCCAGGAGCCAACCACAAGCGTGCTCCTATCCGTCATTGCTTGCCATTATTTGTTTTTCATATTTTGGGTATCTGTTGCCACCCAGTGCCAATCATCAGTCGGCTCAGTTATGTATCATCACTCATTTGAGTTCCACATCCAAAGGTTATTTTGATTTGTTGCTTAATTAGCCAATCCTTCGATAAGGTGTCACCACTAAGGTCACTTTCTCTACGGACTTCTTTTAACTTTGTTTGATTCACATTACTTACTGCGGTATCGTCCCCAGGACGTACTACCTGCTCCAACATGTACCTCTGTGTTTGCTTTTTTGTCTTTTTTTGTTGATCATTAGGCACATCTTTTACTGGATCACAGACATCATCAGCAATTTTAGGAGCGGCATCCAACATCATGTTAAATATACTTTTTGAGTCCAAGTGTAGGATTACCTTGTCATTTTGTGTTTTCTCTGCATCTCCACAATTTTTTAAATCATTGGATTTGATGGTTCTGAGGCTAGGCACATAATGAAGTTGACGTGGCACATTGTTGCGATTCAGGATGAGATTGTCACTGTTCACAATACGATCAATTTTAAAGGTAGCCTGTGGATTTTTCTCAATTTTTCATATCACTTTTTTGTTTTCGTAAAACCCTGCGTCACACTGTCTGTTACCATATTTTGTGACAGGCACTTGCGGGTTTGGAAGAAATCTAGAACTGTTTGTGGAGTGAAAATCAGTCCTTACTTCAGTACAGGTATAGGCTAACGCTGTCGGCGTGCCTCCTTTGCCTGAGGTCAGAATCTGGGTTTCTGGGGCTAATCTTTCCCATCTTTCATTAAGGTGGTAAATGTTAGAGTTGAGTTTGTCAGAAGACCCACTACACCGGACACCACCGGTTGAATTAATGTACATATTCTTCCCGAAGGAACTACTTGTAGGTTGTTGTCCTCAACCACTTTTGTCTTTTTTGTGGATTCCATATTCATCATTGTCTTTTTCACCGTCAAGTGTGTTTCTACAGCTTGGTCATCTGTTTTTTTCGATATTAAGAGGCCTTGTACAAGGAGTTTGCACGTGTGTATCTGTAAGATCATCTTCATAAGTAGACATATCCATCAAGTCGACTGAAGCGTCGTCACTGACTGTTACCTCCTCCAGTGATTTTAGTTTTTGTTTAGCCTCATTCTTTGTTTCTTTGCATTCTCACACAGTTTCACTGTAACATTTACTGTCTTAACATTGCATAAAAACGTTCTTGAGTTGTTTGAGGTACATTGTTTTTTTGAGTTCTGATATATATTTTTTTTTTATCCAATTTTTTCCCAGCCTTTGTCCTTTGTTTCGTATTCACTTTGATAAATATGGCGAATATCTCAGTATTCTTTACTCCTAGTCCAGGGCAATCACCATTACCGCCATTGAAATCATCAATACGCTCCACCAAGTTTCCTGATGTGGATGGTGTCTGAACATCCGTTATTGCAGCATTACCTTTCCCCATGCTACTTTCTTACGCGCTAGAGAATGAAGAGTTCATAGTAAGTTATTGCGTGATCTCTGTTATTGTAATCGCTGGACCAAGGGGTCTTAAATCCATCACATTTGTAGGATTTTGTTCATTACCTTCTTTCCCAGCAGTTTCTCTCGAAGCTGGCGTTTCAGTCTTTGGATTTGCCTAACCTTGTTGGGCTCCAGAGTCCGCAGAGCAGGTAAGTCTGTCCTCCCTATTGGGTACTCTATGGAATTCTTGTTGGTATCCATGCAGACACAACCACCTACTGTTTTAGGAGTACCTATTTTTACGCAGTTAAGTGGCTCTTGTGGCAATCCATATTTTTTTGTTGGCAGTGCTGAGGTACTTGGATGTCTTGTTTGGTCGTGACATTTTCTGTTGACTCTTTTAACTTCAGTAGTGCCAGAGCTTCTTTTGCCACTTCTGCAAACAATTTCCTATCCACATTACCATTTTTCTTTTTTTCAGTTAGAGTATTCAAAGAACCATCAATCCTTTTGTTCATTTCATGATAGGTAAGCTTGAACAAGGTATTATCGCTTTCCAAATTTAATACTTTTGAGTTTATTAGGGCAACCAGTGTTGTAAGGTCTTTAATGTTTTCATTGATCTGTTCCTAAAGTTTGATAAACGGCGACATCGTTATCGCCATTGTGGACATCCAGATTGGTTGCAACTCTTTCATTATCTTTTGGAGTGCATCCGTACCGAACTCCTCTTGTTTTGCCCGATCTAAACTTGGCTCTCCTAATCTTTGGGTACACACGTTCCATTATTGATGAGTTCGTAGATAATGATTTAGAAGTCGAGATGAATCATTCTTATCATGCTCCAGTCTTTGTGTCTGTTGTTTTTTTTGTTGGGAACAACTCAAACTAGAGGACGAGCTGAGGTCAACCCTTCTACGTTTGTGCAGACCACTTTGCCACCTTTTGTTAGACGAAGTTTCGTCCAAAACAATTTTTGGACTCCTGGTCGAATCATCATTAAGTTCTTTATTGCTCTCTATAGCTTTGCTTTTGAAATGATCCCCTAAAGTAAGTGAAAGGAAGGGACACAGATGACGATCATGTCAGAGGAGAGAGGATAAATATTTGCGAGATCACGGAGGGAACTGACACTGCCATAGCAAGACGCCTGAAAATAAAACATCGACTCTGGACCAACAGAGAAGAGTTGGGAAAGACAAATAATCGTAGATAAGGGGAAGGATGAATGTGTAAAATGTAGTTGAAAACTACAAAAATGACAAATATCAAGATGGGCACAAAGAGACTGCAGGGTGCCAGCATCAGCATGCATGATCAGAGTTGTTAGGGGCGAGAGGAGTCAAAATGAAGCTGAAATGTAGAGTTTGAAGAAAAGTCTTGGAAAGAAGTAGAATCTATGAATAATGTGCACTGGCGTGATGATTCATAGCCAATGTAAAAAATCTCAGAATGCAGTTAGTGCCACCAATACAAGCCTACACTCTGATTTTGCCATTGGATGCTCTCTGCAACAACCTGGACCTCTGCTCCCCCCATTTGCCTACTGTATCCTGTATCATTCTAAGTGTTCCTGCTGTGACCCTTCTCAATGGATGTCGAGCAATTACTATGGAAATATAAAAACTGATCTTTCAGATTTGAAAGAGCTTCTTTTTTCCTTACATGACACCCATGTTTTTTAAAATATTTTTGTAAAATGTGGTTAAAACCAAGGATTTTGTGCTTAGTGCTCAAACAAGTTAATTAGAAATGAAGTATCTCACCCTGGATGGTAGGACTAGGGTACTAATGGCGATAATACCTATGTTGGTGGACCACATTAACTGGTAACACGGATGCAAATCCCACTCAGAAGGCATGGGCATGAATGGTCTGTATGGCCCATTGATATGACTAGATTAGAATGACAGAATGTTTAGACATGAGTGTGAGAAAAAGCAGGAGAAAGTAGACAACAGAGTTGCATGTTAAAAGGCACTTTTAGATGAGTCAGAGATATTGATGAAAGCAATGAAGAATCAAAATGGATCCATGGCAGAGTAATGTAGTGTTGTTTTGGATATTCACATTGCGGGTTGAACAGTATAGAGTCTGGAGATTGGTGAAGTTGTCAGGTGTGGCATGAGTGAAATGAAGGACAGGAAGGAAGTGCGAATGACATGAAAAATGCATGACAACAGATGTTGCAAAAAATGTTTTGTGAGAACTAATTAGAAAATGGCAGAATGAATCTTCAAGGCAGAGAAAATAGCCAACACCTGAGACTTCTGGCTAGGGGATAAGACCTATTTAGGCAGAGCTTTCATTAGGAAGTCAAGGAAAGCTGAAAATAAGTCCTGGAAAGAAGAACATTTGCAATGGATAGACTATAGTGTGACCTTGTGGGCAACATGATTAGTGCCTGACCATTAAGCAGTGTTGGCGGGTGTGGGGATGGCGCTGTGTTGCTACTTCACAAATGACCTGGCAGCTTGGGACACCCCTTAAGGTAATGAATGTGTTATGAAGGCCACCATACAGCATTACTATGAATCAACTTCTTCATCGATTGTTTCACCACCTCGTTTCTTAAAGCATATATTATTGGGTTCAAAGTAGGGCTGACGACAGTAGACAAAATGGCAGCCATCCTGTCTTTATACATTGAATCGCTGGTGGTTGGGCCTAGATATGTCCAGACGGCAGTATCAAGGAAGAAAAGGACGACAGTCAAGTGTGAGACACAGGTGGAGAAGGCTTTCTGCCTGCTCTTGGAGGATTTTATCTTCATCAGTTGGTAGCCAATATATACGTAGGACAGTAAGATCGTACCAAATGTGCCGATTGCAACAAATCCAGATATTATCAACACGAGGATCTCATTAATGTAAGTGTCAGTGCAAGCCAGCTTCAAAAGGGGCTTGATGTCACAGAAGAAATGACTGACTCGATTGGAGGCACAGAACGGCAACCTGGCTGTTAATATGGTGTGGGGCAAGGAGTACAAGAAGCCAACAGACCAGGAGCTGGAAGTCAGCCAGAGGCAGGCACTGACATTCATAATTGTCAAATATCTCAAGGGGTGGCAGATTGCAACATATCGGTCAATGGACATTGCCGTGAGCAGCATAGCCTCTGTGCAGCCCAAGAAGTGAGAGAAATGCAGCTGTGCAATGCAGCCCTCGAAGGAGATGGTCTTCTTCTCCACCATAAAGCCAGACAACGTCTTGGGGACTATGGCAGATGAAATGCAGAAATCAAGCAAGGAGAGGTTAGCAAGTAAGTAGTACATGGGGGTGTGAAGAAGGGGTTCAGCGATAACAACTGTCATGATGGTGCTATTAGCTGTTATATTAAGAAGGTAGAAAACGAAGGCAAAAACAAAGAGAGCGACCTGGAGATATGGAATATCTGTAAATCCAAGCAAAAAGAATTCAGTCACACGTGTCTGATTGCCTTCTTCCATTTTACCCTAGTTAAAATGAAAACATCAACAGGGTAATTCATAGAATTCAGCGCACAAGTAGCGCACGCGGCTGGCGCACAGCGTGCGCGTGCGATAGTCTGCGCCAGCCGCGTGCGCCAAAACCGAATCCGGCGCACAGCGTATTCATGGATTTTAGCCTCCCCAGGCAGCCGTGGCGCACAGTGGCGCAGCGACTCGCTGCAGCGCCAGTTACGCCCCCAGGAACGCCCCTTGCGCTGGGAAATCTCATAAAAATCACAAACCAGCGCAAGGGGCTACGCTAACCCTGGACCATCACGGCAAGCGGCCCATGCGATTTTCAAGGGTGCGCGGGAAGTGTCACACGTCAAATCCCAGGCTACGTCCATTCCAGGGGTGCGCGGGAAGTCCCACACGCGAAAAGCCAGGCTACGTCCATTGCAGGGGTTCGCGGGAAGTTTCACACGCGAAAAGCTAGGCTACGGGAATTCCAGGGGTGCGCGGGAAGTCCCACACGCGAAAAGCCAGGCTACGTCCATTACAGGGGTGCGCGGGAAGTTTCACACGCGAAAAGCTAGGCTACGGGAATTCCAGGGGTGCGCGGGAAGTCCAACACGCGAAAAGCCAGGCTACGTCCATTACAGGGGTGCGCGGGAAGTTTCACACGCGAAAAGCTAGGCTACGGGAATTCCAGGGGTGCGCGGGAAGTCCCACACGCGAAAAGCCAGGCTACGTCCATTACAGGGGTGCGCGGGAAGTTTCACACGCGAAAAGCTAGGCTACGGGAATTCCAGGGGTGCGCGGGAAGTCCCACACGCGAAAAGCCAGGCTACGTCCATTACAGGGGTGCGCGGGAAGTTTCACACGCGAAAAGCTAGGCTACGGGAATTCCAGGGGTGCGCGGGAAGTCCCACACGCGAAAAGCCAGGCTACGTCCATTACAGGGGTGCGCGGGAAGTTTCACATGCGAAAAGCTAGGCTACGGGAATTCCAGGGGTGCGCGGGAAGTCCCACACGCGAAAAGCCAGGCTACGTCCATTACAGGGGTGCACGGGAAGTTTCACACGCGAAAAGCTAGGCTACGGGAATTCCAGGGGTGCGCGGGAAGTCCCACACGCGAAAAGCCAGGCTACGTCCATTACAGGGGTTCGCGGGAAGTTTCACACGCGAAAAGCTAGGCTATGGGAATTCCAGGGGTGCGCGGGAAGTCCCACACGCGAAAAGCCAGGCTACGTCCATTACAGGGGTGCGCGGGAAGTTTCACACGCGAAAAGCTAGGCTATGGGAATTCCAGGGGTGCGCGGGAAGTCCCACACGCGAAAAGCCAGGCTACGTCCATTACAGGGGTGCGCGGGAAGTTTCACACGCGAAATTCCAGGGTACGTCCATTTCAGGGGTGCGCGGGGAAGTTTCACACGCGAAATTCCAGGGTACGTCCATTTCAGGGGTGCGCGGGAAGTTTCACACGCGAAAAGCCAGGGTACGTCCATTTCAGGGGGGCGTGGATATTTGAACACGCTACTCCGATCGTTGGGTCTTCACAGGTCTTCCCTGTACAGCCTCCACGTCCCCTGCATGCAGTCCACACCACAGGTGATTACCCTGCACACCTGCTCATGACTCCCACCCCCAGCAGTCATGGGGCACCTGCCAGCAGGCCCCCACTCATGTCCCACTCATGCCTCCCACCACCCCCACCCCCCAGCACTGTGGGGCACCTGCCAGCAGGCCCCCACTTATGTCCCACTCATGCCTCCCACCACACCCACCCCCCAGCACTGTGGGGCACCTGCCAGCAGGCCCCCACTTATGTCCCACTCATGCCTCCCACCACACCCACCCCCCAGCACTGTGGGGCACCTGCCAGCAGGCCCCCACTCATGTCCCACTCATGCCCCCCACCACACCCACCCCCCAGCACTGTGGGGCACCTGCCAGCAGGCCCCCACTTATGTCCCACTCATGCCTCCCACCACACCCACCCCCCAGCAGTCATGGGGCACCCTCCACCAGGCCCCCACCCATGTCCCACTCATGCCTCCCACCACCCCCACCCCCCAGCACTGTGGGCCACCTGCCAGCAGGCCCCCACTTATGTCCCACTCATGCCTCCCACCACACCCACCCCCCAGCACTGTGGGGCACCCTCCACCAGGCCCACACAGATGTTCCCCTACCAATAGGAAATCACAATACAGATCCCAGGATCCCATGGGCAACCACATCCCACCCCATGTCACCCCAGTCCATACACACATCCAAGGTACACATCCATTCAAAAATCAAATACCCATTACATGATACATAACCAATGAGCAGTATGCGCATGAGTCCAAGTCCGTCAGACTCACACAATGGCAACACATGACTGTGAAAACCCAGATTGTGACAGTCAACAAACCAATGAGAGAAGTCCACACAATAGAATCAAAAGAACAATGTATTAAAATGTAAGAAAGAAAAAAAAATAAACACCTAAATGAATACACAAAGTAACAGGAAAAAAAAAAATTTCTAATGAAAGGTGAAATCCAAAAGAACGGGTGCAAAGTCAATCAAAATGGAAATCAAAAACAAACACATTGCCCCATGGTCCAAATAATAAAATTGAAAACATCCACAAACTATGTACAAAGATGATTGTCCGGGTCCAATATCCCTAAAAACCATAAAATGAAACCTACCCAAAACCTAACTAATGCGAACTATATACAAAAAACGTGGGCCATTGTCCAATCAACCCAAATAATAAATTAAAATAAAGGAAACCTACTATCTACATAACTATATACAAAGGCGGCGGGCCAGTCCTGCGGCTCACTGAGAGATGTTATGGGCCAGGGCATCATCGAACTCCCTTTCTATCTCCCCGAGGCGTTCCTCCTCAATGGCCCCGAGGGCCCGCAGGGCTGACGCAGTGTCCACCTCCAAGCCCCTGCGGATCTCCTCGAGGCACTCGGCACGCCTCAGGGCCCTCTGCATGGAGTCCACTGCCCTGACCATAGCGAGCCGCCCCTCTTCTGCCCGCCGCCTCTCCGCATCTATTGCGTGGCCTAACCGCTGCCACACGGAAGACACATTCTGTCCAGGGTCCTCCTGCCCTCCAGCCGATGGCTGCCCCTCCGATGTTGATGGCCCCGAGCCATGACGCCTCCCACGTCGCTGCCGCTGCCTCTGCAGCCACTGCCTCTGCCAGCACGACGGCATCCAGGCTGATGGTATCCACTGACGCCGTCGTGCACGTGCCCTGCCTGATGATGCCGGCACATCCTCCACCTGCAGGGGTCCAGTTGCCATGGTGTCCACACCAGCTGGACCACCGACTCCCGACTGTGGCAGGGATGGGATCCCCACTGAGCCGGCTGCATTGGTCGGGGCAGGTCCACAGGGGGCCCTGGTGTCAACTGGGCCGGAAGACGGCAAGGAGAACGACCGGCGCATACTTTCCACAGAGGAGGAGATGCCCGACACATTGGCCATCACCTGCAGAAAACCCGCGCCAATGGCAGATCCCAACTGGGCCACGTCGGCACGGTGCTCTTCGTGATGATGTGCATGCTCCTCCCGGGAAGCACGCACATCATCACAAATGACCCCCGTGCGCAACGCGACCCCAATCAGGACCTTTTCCATGCGCCCACGGGTCCCCTCGTCCGCAGGTGGAGGGGAGTCAGATGACATAGACACCCCCTCCACCTGCGGACGGGCCTGGGACGGGGCATCCATGCTGGTGCATGGTGGTGCACTCACAGGGTCAGGGACAGCGACATGCACAGGCACCTCCACGGCGACCTGCGCTGCCTCCTGCCCCTGGCCCTGGACTGCACCACTTGCACCAGCAGGGATGCCCCCACCAGGCCTCAGGTGTGCCTCAGTCTCGGCCGCCTCCTCCTCTGTAGAAACCACCAACCTGGATGGCTCCTTGCCCTCTTCCGCTGTAGCTGGCCCTTGTGGGGGCTCACCCACCCCTTCCGCCGCAGCCGTGGGGGCTTCCCCGCCGTCTACCTCCACAGCGCCGTCTCCGCCCTCTCCATCACTAGCCGCTGCATAG
Organism: Ambystoma mexicanum; assembly: GCF_040938575.1. Classification (NCBI taxonomy): domain Eukaryota; kingdom Metazoa; phylum Chordata; class Amphibia; order Caudata; family Ambystomatidae; genus Ambystoma; species Ambystoma mexicanum. Next base: position 1,061,828,373 of record NC_090921.1, on the reverse strand, counting down.
AGGGAGACATAGAACACAAGCATCAGGGCACTGTACAATGGTCCCCTACACAGGAAGCAATATCAGATGACTGGCAATGGTAAAGTACACTTCTATCATGTCCCTCCACAACACATGGGTCAGGCAATACACACACGCAACACCCATGGTCCATGGCATGCACATCAACATACATGTCCACTGCACTCTTCTAAAGTACGATGTCATGGAACACACATGCATCATTGGTCATGCAAATCACACGCACACACTTCACCTCTGTCACATCCATGTGGCCTCGTACATCACAAACACAGTGGATACAAGGATGATTAGGCAGCATCAGTGAATCTGTACAGTGTCACAGACATGTGTCATGCATCCATGCCATTCAAAAGTCACAGACATGCAGGTCAAGCACACCGACCTCGACACCATACATGTACCTGGCATCAGCATCCATCCCTCACCCACACCCATGTCCACGAACATACACTTGCATGCTCACATGTGTCCAATCTGCATAGGCCTCCTCAGGTTGCATAGCAACACATACAACAACCATGTGATCCACAAATTACTGGTCGCACATGCATCGCCATGACAACACTGCACACATACATGCCTACAAGGCCCATTCCACACATACAGCATCACACAACCAGCACACTGCAACATGCACTGTCTCACACAGCAATGCCTGCACACTTACCGCTCAACTCCAGACGGGTCTCCCTCTCAAGGACCTGGGAGTGGAGCGCTGGGTGTATGCGTGCCAGGACCCTCATTTGGATCGAACTCATGTGGCCCCGGCCCCCCTCCACGAGGCGCCGGGCCTTTGAGAGGGTCCTGGACCTGCAGTCCTCCCAACGCTTCCTGACATGTGGGTTGTCGCGGACTGCCACCCCCTCCGCGTTGATGGCAGTCACGATGTCGTCCCAGATCCGAGTCCGTCCTTCATAGTTGGCGCGGCTACTTCCGAAGAGGGCATCATACTGCCCCAGGACTCGCTCCACCAGGACCCCAACCTCGGTGACACTGAAGCTGGGGCCCCTCTGCCTCTCTGGCTGGGGGTTGCCAGTGGTGCCAGATGTTTCAGTGCCCGACATGGCAACCCCAGAGGCAGGAGTGGGTGGGCAACTTGGTCCTGGGGCTGGGCTGTGGAGTGGTGTTCTTCCAGTCGGGAGTCTTCAGTTCCAGCAGGGGTGGACACAGCAACTGTACGCCTGCAGATGGCTGATGTGCAGGCACCAAATGGCAGGGCACGGTGGCAGCAGGCAGGCAGGCAGGCAGGCAGCAGCAGATGGCACGTGGGAGGCTGCTCAGGGCACTGGGGGGCAGTAACTCGGCCTTCTGGGCAGGAGCGTGGTCTTCCGTGTGTGAACGCGTGGCCAGCTTGATACGGAGTGAATTGGCACGTGAAAATCATGCACGTCTGCGTGGAATCCGAGGAAAGGCCCTCAGCGAGTAAGCACGTCAGCACGCGTACGCGATTTCATTGGTCCAAAGGGCCAGGCGCGTAAGCGCGCCTATGACGCACGGGTGTTTCCCAACCCGCGTGAAAAATAAACACGTGCCGTGCGAGCGCGTCAGCACGCGTACCCGATTTCATTGGTCCAAAGGGCCAGGCGCGTAAGCGCGCCTATGACGCACGGGTGTTTCCCAACACGCGTGAAAAATAAACACGTGCCACGCGAGCGCGTCAGCACGCGTACCCGATTTCATTGGTCCAAAGGGCCAGGCGCGTAAGCGCGCCTATGACGCACGGGTGTTTCCCAACCCGCGTGAAAAATAAACACGTGCCGCGCGAGCGCATCAGCACGCGTACCCGATTTCATTGGTCCAAAGGGCCAGGCGCGTAAGCGCGCCTATGACGCACGGGTGTTTCCCAACACGCGTGAAAAATAAACACGTGCCGCGCGAGCGCGTCAGCACGCGTACCCGATTTCATTGGTCCAAAGGGCCAGGCGCGTAAGCGCGCCTATGACGCATGGGTGTTTCCCAACCCACGTGAAAAATAAACACGTGCCGCGCGAGCGCGTCAGCACGCGTACCCGATTTCATTGGTCCAAAGGGCCAGGCGCGTAAGCGCGCCTATGACGCACGGGTGTTTCCCAACACGTGTGATTGGTCCAAAGGGCCAGGCCCGTAAGCGCGTCTATAACGCACGGCCGTTTCCCAACACGCGTGAAAGAAACACAAGCCAGTGTCAATGCGTGTGATTGGAGGCTGGCCCTTCAGCGCCTACACGCGGAAGTGACGCAGGACCTGTGGGCCTGCATAAAAGGTACATGTAGAACGCCATTTCCTTGTACGTGCTTTTCGTGGAGAGCGAGTTGGTGTATTCTGTACTTCTTGTCAGTTGACACGCGATTTACTTCACAGCGTTCAAAGGTCGTACTCCCTGTTACCTCTGACAGCTTTTTCTCTTTTGCTCTTTTTCCTGGGCCTGTTTCCTCACACAGCGTTCCCTTCTACTGTTGTCCTGTCTCCTCAGACAGCGTCCCATTCTTCTTTTGGCGGGGGTGTTGCCAACGCGCACACGCGCGTCTTTTTGACGCATTTCTCCCTGGCAGACGGTGAGTTGCGCACGCATCTATCATCTGTGCTTGCCCCGTGTGTCACGTACCTCTTCAGAGGTCAATCTAGGCTGCGTGTGACACGCATACGTTCATTACTGTGTTACTGGATGCCACAGCGTAGTGCAGGGTTTTTCATACGCACACGTGGTCTAGGAGGGGTATCGTGCACGTTCCTTAACTTTTTTGGGGTGCCTGTGCGTTGCGTGACCCGTCATCTTTCCCCAGGGGTGTCATATAGCCTTGCCACTGCACTAGGGTACGAATACCATCTGGTACCCAACCCCTTTGACACCCAATTGCCCAGGACAATTGTGCACACCCACTCCCATACGCACAATAACATCAGTGCCATGGTTGGGAGGCGTGCAAGCCGTAAGGGTGGCAAAGGTGGCCGAGCCACACGTGGTGGCCGTGGAGGATCCACTAGGGGACGTGGTTGTGACTTGCAGGGTGCCCCTGTCCCCCCCAGTCTGGAGGACCAGTCAGGGACACCCATGCCCCCCCTCCCCCCCCCCAGGTTGAGGGTCATGTGGCTGATACCAACCCTGATCAGCCCTTGTTGGACCAGCCCATTGTGGCACCAGACCTGTCCGAGGGTGACTCCATCGCTGACATCCAGGTCAGCAGGTCCACTGCACGTGCACCGGTGCACATCGGTGTCATCAGGACACGCGCATCTATGCCAGATAGGTCATCTGCTGCCCCCCGTGGCCAGGGTGTGGCTCCATCCACCCCACCTCTCATACACCCTGCCAAGACTGTGTCGGTCCTAGTTCATGCACCTCAGATCAGGCCTGACCCTATCCCTCTACCCCCAATGCCTGCACCTACTCCCATGCTGAGTGTGCAATCCCACACACCCAGTACTGAGTCCACCACGGCTCCTGCCCCTAGTGTCCACAGCGGCGTAGGACACTCTGGATCCCCACCCCCTTCCAAGCGGAAGAGGAAGAGTGCACGTCCGGCACAGGCTGATGCCCCAGGCACGGCTGCACAGTCCGGCCCATCAAGGAAGCCCAGCTTCACAGACGCCGAACTGAATGCACTTGTTCAGTATGTGTCAGACCATGATAGGGAAATGGTCATCGTTGCAGGGTCCAAGACCACACATGCCAGACGCCAGGCACACTGGCAGACCATTGCTGACAAAATAAGTGCCATTGGAGTAGTGAGGCGCACAGCTAGTGATTGCCAGAAGCGCTGGAATGACCTTAAGCGCAGGGCAAAGGATAAGCTGGCCTCAAGTCATGCCGCAACCTTGGTGACTGGAGGTGGGTCCCCAGCACAGGAAATAGAACTCACACCACACGAGTCCGTAGCTGGATCCTACGTCACCGAGGGACAACTCCAAGGTGTGGGAGATCTCCCTGATTACGAGGCATCATCCGGTGAGTGCACATGCATGTGTGTTATATCAATGTGCATGGTGTGTGTGCAAAGCCTTCATGTTGGGTGCCTGTCAAGGGGGTGTGTGGCAGAGTTGATAGTGTCACCCATGTGCCTCATCCAGTATGTTCAGTGCAACACCATGTGCCCACACCACTATCCCTACTGCCAACAGTGCACATATGGCCCTACACCATGGAAGTTCCCCTTGAATTGTCATTTTGTCACGACATTGTTGCTCATTCTCCCCTGTCTATTCATCTTATGTCTTACATACCATTCCTACACTTTCCCCCAGCCATTCAAGTTCCATCGTCACATGCCTGACATGCAATGATACCACATGCTAATGCGTCCTCTGTATATACATGGCACTCAACATGCTGTCATACTCTGGATTTTGCCTTGACACCCACCTCCTACCTGTGTGCTCTTGTTCCGTCTGGTTTCAAGCCCCATTCCCTCACACTCCATGCTGCTCTTCATGGTCTATCTTCCCTGACTTCTACTGTTCAGACCATCGTGCCCTACTCACGACACCTGCTTGCAAAAAGTCAAATGAGGGCACCCTGCCCTCCAATGCGACCCACCCTATTGCTGACAAGTACATCTGAGCCTACTCAAGGTTAACTCTCACTGACATCTGCTCATACATGCCTTTGCCTGTCCCATGGACCCTTCACATGGTCCCAGTCCTCTCTCCTTGCTCCTCTTCCACCATCAATGGTGTGACCCGTTGGGGTGTACTCTTGGCCTCCTTCCAATCCTCAGAGGCCACAATTGATGAGTATGGTAATGGGAGCATCTCAGTCCAAGGACCTCAGGCCAACCTTATTCTCCTTGACAAATGCTACCCACATCTCATCAACTTCCTTTCCTCTCCTGCTGTCCCCCCTCCTCTCTCCTCATCTATCCTGCACTGCCTCCCTGCACCCTCCCATGATCCTTCTCCGCCTCCCACTCCAACTCCTACACAAGCTGCACCTCTGATCTGTAGCACTCCCCGTAAGTCCTACAAGGCTGTCAACCTCCTCCACATTTACACTCCTTACTCTGCCGCTGCATCAGGCATTCCTCCAATATATGTCACTTACATGAGGTAATGCACCTTGACATCCTTGGTCTCATGGAAACATGTCTGACGGCCAGCTCTGTCTGCATCTTTGACACACTCCTACCTGACATTCAGGAGATCCTCTCCTTGGCCCGGCACTACTGTGCAGGGGGGGGGTGTGCCCTTGCCTTCCCTGAGGGTATTCCTGCCACTGTCACTCCTACGTAGACCTACTCCCCTCTGGAATGGCTTGTGTGACGCCTCTCTCCATCTCACCTCGACATTCACAAACTGTGCGTACTGTGTATCAGAAAAATGGTCAAATGTACTACTTCCTTTCTGAGTGGCCTCACCTCTCCTCCTCACTCATGTCCCCAGACACTGAAATCCTCTTCCTTGGTGATGTACGCATCCACCTGCATGCTTGTTGTCCCCCCCACGTGACTTTTCCGTGACCTCAGCAACTCCCTATCAGCCTCTAAACTCCCGTCTGTCCCTACTCATTCTGCAGGGCACACTCTTGATGCTCTGATCTCATCTGACCTTCCCCTCTCCATCCCTCTCTGCACTCCTCTCTCCTGGAGTGATCACTTTCTCCTCTCCTCCCACCTCACCCTCACCACCCCACAGGCAAAGCCACCCTCACCACTGTCACACACCTTCTTGGTATTCCAACCCATGAAGTGTGTGTCAGTCGAGGCTTATGCTGCCAAAATCTCCCCCCCATCCAGCTCCCCCTTAGGCTCACTCCCATCCTGACAGGGCCCACTCCATGCTCCACTCTATGTCAGGTACACTGGATGTCTTTGCCACGGTCATGACAATCCGCCTGAAGCCCCATGCCAATGCTGACTCCTGGCATGACTCGCATCTTGTGAACCCAAAACACAGGTGCCGGGTGGCAGAGAGGAAATGGCCTGCATCATGCTCATCCTCTGGCAAACTGGCCTGCCGCCTGCTCCAAAGGCAATAGCGTCTCACCCTTCTCACCAAGATGAGAGCCCCAATCCAAGGGCACATATCTGCGGCATCTGACAACTCTGCAGGACACATTGAAATCTGCAAGGACCTTGCCAAGCCAGATGCAGTGTGTACCTCCCCTGTCCCCTCCGAGCCCGCAGCACTGCATGACTGTCTCTGTACCCCTATAGGCCACCCCCCCAGCACTTGTCTGTGCCTACCACCATCTGCCCTCGACGTTAAGTCCTACTTACCTTGTACAGCACTACCAGCCGCAACTTCCCCTTGCACTTCATTGTGCCACCCACCTCTGCACTTGCGTTACATGAATGACACCAGCACCAGTAGGATTGTTGAATGGCATCCCCTTCTGCCCCACCACCCCTCAGTGCTCCGCTGTTCCTTCATACATTTCTGTACAGGTGCTTCACGAATGCTATATGAATCCATTACAGGTGATGGGGAGGTGGAATCTCATTGTTTACTGCATTTTGTTAATGTTGACAAGGCACTGTGCATCGTGGCCAATTGGGACTAGCAGATCCATGTCCAACATGTTAACTTCTTGATGTGATGAAGCAATGTCAGGACCAGAGTGGCCAAAATCCAAAATAGTTGCCCTCCTCTCCCTCTTCACTTGGTGGCTATGTCACATGCCATGTGTGTGATGGCATGTGCATTTGACATGGCAATCACCGGCCAATGTGTGATGCCAGTGCTAGGCAGCATGGGGAGCAGGCGTTGCTCTCCATTCTCTGTGTCATCATTGTGTGCCCTGAGCCTCCCCTCCAGACCCAGTGATGGTGAATGCATAGGAGGTTTCCCAGTCATGTGGGACATGTGTCATTGAACTACTGGCTCTGTTGTTCATCAGCCCTTGTTGTATGCCATGGTGCTAATGCCTGTTTCCATTTCTCTCTTTCATGTCTTTGCAGGGGACGACGCACTTGTTGATGCTGGGGATGTGGTGGTGGAGCCGTCCCAGGAGGGCAACCCGGGCCGACCTTCCACAAGTGAGGGACGTGGTGTGTTTGTGGGTGAAAACCCACAAGTGCTGCAGGTCGTGCTGTCGAGGGGTGTCTCTGGGGGTTCCTCCCCCGAGCAGTATTCAGGTGTAGACTCGGAGGATGACACCTATGTGCAGTCGCAGGTGAGTGTTCTTGGGAGAGAATCTCCTCTGTCCGACCCACCTGCAGCCGGGTTATTGCCCTCAATGGGGATGTCAGTGTCGGCAGCTCAGCCTCCGGTGGTTACGGATGCAGGGCCACACCACACAATCTTTGATCCTGTTCCTGGGGCTGCAGATCAGAGAGGGAATGCAGTCCTGCAGCCTGAGGCTTTGCCGGCACAGCAAGGCGCAGTCCGCCTTGCCCCAGGCAGGTGTGGTGCCCGCCAACGTGGTGGCCGTATGCCACCTGGCAATACTGCTTGCGAGCAATCCATCTACGGTATGGCCACCCAACAGGCAGCATCATCCGAGATGATTGCACAGGCCATGGATAGGGTGGCCACTTCCATTGTCCCCCCAGAAAGGCTGATGGAGCGACTGGAGCAGGCTACAGAGTCCATCTGCCAGGCACACAGGGAGGACATGTTGGCGTCCAACATGGACAGGCGGGCAGGACTGGCGACTCTGCGGGAATCACTTTCCATGGAGTCCCAGCGCCACAGGGAAGGCCTGAGGGAAGAATTCCATCACCTCAGGTCGACCCTGTCAGAGCTTGAGGCTTCATCCCATAGAAGGACAGAGGAGCAGCTGGAGCGTCTGACACGGACGCTCTCGGCCGAGATGCAGGCAACTCGTGCGGAGGTCAGGTCATCCCGGAAGTTACTGCATGGGGACCTCCGCATGATCATAATCCAGAACCAGACCTTCCAGACCCGCCTGCTTGCAGCCATGGAGGAGCAAACTCGGGCTTTGCGTGGGCTGCCTCCCATTGTCACACCATCTTCTGAGGCAGCTCCCCCACCTCCTGAGTCAGCTGCAGGGTCTGGCCAGAGCGATAGCGACTCATCTCCCACAACAGAGTAGCCGTGTGGGCCACGAGCCTATGGGGTGTTTTTACTTCCCATGATCCACACAGGTGGATTGTGGCGTGCATCCTGTCCTCGGACCTCATAGGTGGCCCCCCCCTCCCCGCCGGCCCTTTCATGGCCATTTTTTCTTATCATATTTTTGTTTTTCAAGTGTGTTGCCTTGTGTGGGTACCTGGGCATACACTGTATTGTGGCTGGGCACATGCAGGCTTGTCCTGAGTTTGGTTTCGATGCTTGGGTATCTGGCATCCACACCCCTCCTGCTTCCGTTTCCATGGGCTTGCAAAGGGTGTGCCCAAGTGACAGCAAATTACACGGTGACATTGGACTTCCATGAGCTGTTGGGCAGTCCATAGTCAATACTGTGTAGACATTCATGGTGTACATTGTTGTTGCACCTAACTATGCATGATGGTTTGATATGTGCCTCAACTTACATATGTTACTCATGTTTTGCAGGTATTTCACACAGTTCTTCACACGGGCATACTCTCTGGAGTCAGACTACATGTCGGTAGATGTGCAGTGACACTTTTGCGTGGCGCCATCACTGTACATCTGGACGGTGAGGACATACCAGCACAATCAGGTATTGAGACTAGCATTGATTACATGCATTGTGTCTTGTTTTGGTGGGCTTCAGGGTGGGTTGGTGTGTAATTTGATTGAAATGACTCTTACACAGGTGTGTAGTAGTGCCTCCATCACGGTTAGCTGTTCAAGTGCGGCTATGTTCCATTTGGGGCACTGCAATTTGTGACACCGGTGTCATGTTGTGAGGGTCAGTTTGTTTGCTCTCACATACCATGACATGGTGTCCTCTGTGGCGGGACTGTGAAGGGATTGGGTGACATGGCAATGTTGTAATTTAGCAATTCGCCTGTGCCAATGCATTTTTGATGAATGGAGTTGTGTCTTTTCATAGTTATGCATTGCTGGTGTATGTGTAGGTAGGGGTGCACACATAGTGACACTTCCATGTTAACAATCTCAGGCTGATGTGTTTCTGACAGTTTATTGCCAAGAAATATTGTGACATTGTCAGGTAGTGTCATCATTGATCGTCAGATGGTATGTGCCAGAGCAGTGTGCACTAGCCAGCACTGTGATTCCTAGGTGAAGAAGTTGGCCACCAGTTGCGTACGGGCTGCCTCCCCCGTGCCCTTTCCCCTCCCATGCGCAGCGGCCGTGCATGTGGTTGTGGATGTGGGGGCACCACCATGTCCACGGGCAGGCCCCGGCGTGTTGCAACGTTGTGCAGGACACATGCTGCCACTATGATCCTGCACACTACTGGGGGAGCGTATAACAGCTGCCCGCCAGAACGGTCAAGGGAGCGAAAGCGTGACTTTAGCACTCCGAATGTGCGCTCCACTATGCCCCTGGTTATAATGTGGGCTGTGTTATGTCTTATCTGGGGTGGCGTGGTGGGGGTCCGAATTGGCGTCATCATGTGGGGGCTGAGAGGGTAGGCACTGTCCCCTGTGGAGGTGGTGATTGGTATCATTGGTGGGGTTGTGACCTTGCTCAGTATCCAACATGCATGCATGTGCAGTGGCATACATACTCACCAAGCAGCCATGTATCGCCATGCCGCCCAGCATCTATGTCCCGGCATAGGGTGGACATTCGGTAAATGAAGCTGTCGTGGGTGGACCCGGGATAGTTGGCATATACTGAGGTGATGATTCCCTTGGCATTACATACTACCTGCACGTTGATGGAATGCCAGTGCTTGCGGTTCCTATAGATGTGCTCTGATGCCCTGGGGGGACGTAGAGCCACATGGGTGCAGTCGATGGCACCTAGCACTTTGGGAAATCGTGCCACTCCGTAAAAATCCAGGGCGGCAGCATGCCTTTCTGCAGGTGTTCTGGGCAGGTATATGTGCCTGCGGACTGATGGGCGTGCAGTCATGATGTTCAAGACCTGGTGTAGGCAGCGTGACTGGGTGGCCTGTGACACCCCACCCACTATGGCACTTGTCCGCTGAAATGATCCAGTGGCTAAGAAGTGCAGTACATTGAGGACCTTCTCCAGGGGGCTGAGTGCTTGGGAGCACAGGGTGGGTGATGTGAGGTCATCCTCCCACTCAGTCACCAGGTCCAGTATGATGTGTGGTGGAAACCTGTACCTCCCATACACCTGGTCATCAGGCATCCCGAAAAGGCTGGTTCTGGGTGTGAATATTCTGGCCCTGACTATCCTCCTCCTCCTCCTTTGGTAGCCCACTGCCACTGCTGCTAGGAACGGTATGTTCATCCTGGCGTCTGAGCTTGTTATTGTTAAAGTCCGCAATTTTATGCTTTGCGCGTGTTCTAGGCGAGCGTGTGACCCGCGCACCCCTGGAATCCAGGTCCCAGTCCAATAGCGTGTGGAAATTCACACGCACCACGGGATACAGGTTCGCTGACGTACTTGCGTGTGTAAGTGGCCGCGCACCCATTAAATACACGTACATAGGCCAATCGCGTGTACGCGCACTTTTGTCCAATTACACGCAATGAAATACACGTACATAGGCCAATCACGCGATGACACTCTGACGTGCAGTATTTCCACGTGTGTTCCGTCATCACGTGCTGAGTGGGGAACGCCCGTTCGGGTCACGTCAGACGCGCTTACGCGCTGAGGGACTCTGGTCCAATAGAATCGCGTATGCGTGCTGACGCGCTTACGCGCTAAGGGCCTTTCCTCGGATTTCACGCTGACGTGCAGGATTTTCACGTGCCAAATCACTCCGTATCAAGCTGGCCACCCGAAAACACACGGAACACTGCGCTCCTGCCCAGAAGGCCGAGTTACTGCCCCCCAGTGCCCCGAGCAGCCTCCCACGTGCTATCTGCTGCTGCCTGCCTGCCTGCCTGCCTGCTGCCACCATGCCCTGCCATTTGGTGCCTGCACATCAGCCATCTGCAGGGGTCCAGTTGCTGTGTCCACCCCTGCTGGAACTGAAGACTCCCAACTGGGATTACATCGCTCCACAGCCCAGCCCCAGGACCCAGTTGCCCACCCACACCTGCCTCTGGGGTTGCCATGTCAGGCACTTCCACATCTGGCACCAGTGGCAACCCCAGGCCAGAGGGGCAGAGGGGCACCAGCTTCCCTGCCACCGAAGTTGGTGTCCTGGTGGAGCATGTCCTGGGGCAGTATGATGCCCTCTTTGGATCGTCCCGCGCCAGCAAGGAAGGACGGGAGAGGATCTGGGCCGACTGTGTGGTTGCCATCAACGCGGAGGGGGTGGCAACCCGCAACGTCCAGAAGATCAAGAAGCGCTGGGAGGACTTGAGGTCCAGGACCCTTGTGAAGGCCCGGCGCCTCGTGGAGGGGGGCCGGGGCCGCATGAGTTCCATCCAGAAGAGGGTCCTGGAACGCGTACGCCCAGCGCTCCACGCCCAGGTCCTTGAGAGGGAGGCCCGTCTGGAGTTGAGCGGTATGTGTCCAAGCATTACTGTGTGAGACAGGGCATGTTGCGGTGTGCTGGTTCTATGATACTTGCCTGTATGTGTGCCATGGGCCATGTATGCATGTATGTGTGCAGGGACATCATGGTAATGCATGTGCGACCAGTGATGTGTGACCCACATGGTTGTTGCATGTGTTGAAATGCGGCATGGGGAGCCCTATGCAGATTTTGGACATGAGAGCATGCCAGTCTCTGTACCTGGACATGGATGGGGGTGAAGGATGGGTGCTGATGCCAGGTACATATATGGTAGCCATGTCTGTGTGCCTGACCTGCGTGTCTGTGACTTGTGCATGCCATGGATGCATGACACATGTGTGTGACAATGCACAGATTCAGTGACGCACCCAACTTACCCTTGTTTCGCCTGTGTTCGGTGTGTTTGGGGCCAGATGGATGTGACTGAGGTGAAGTGTGTGCATGTGATATGCATGAGCCATGATGCATGTGAGTTACATATCATTGAATGTTTCTAGAGTCCATTGGACATGCATGGAAATGTCCATGGCATGCACCATGCCTGTTACTGTGTGTGTTTTGCCTGGACTGACCCATGTGTTGTGGAGGGACATGATGGAAGTGTACTTTGACAGTGGTGCTCATCTGCTATTGCTTCCTGTCTAGGGGACCATTGTACAGTAGCCTGATGCTTGTGTCCTTTGTCTCCCTCTACGCAGCGGCTAGTGAAGAAGAGGGCGGAGACAGCGCTGTGGAGCAAGGCGGCGGGGATGCCCCCACGGCTGCAGCGGAAGGGGTGGGTGAGCCCCCACAGGGGCCTGCTACGGCGGGAGACGGTGAGGAGCCATCCAGGTTGGTGGTTTGCACAGAGGAGGAGGAGGCCGACACTGGTGCACACATGGGGCCTGGTGGGAGCATCCCTGCTGGTGCAAGTGGTGCAGTCCAGGGCCAGGGGCAGGAGGCAGCACAGGTCACCGTGGAGGGGCCTGTGCATGTCACTGTCCCTGACCCTGTGAGTGCACCACCATGCACCAGCAGGGATGCCCCGTCCCAGGCCCGTCCGCAGGTAGAGGGGATGTCCATGTCACCTGACTCCCCTCCACCTGCGGACGTGGTAACTACTGGCCGCGTGGAGAAGGTCCTGATTGGGGTTCGCGATGCGCACGGCTGTGATTCGTGATGACGTGCGTGCTTCCCGGGAGGAGCACGCACGTCATCACGAAGTGCACCGTGCCGACGTGGCCCAATTGGGATCGGCCATGTTCGGGGGTTTCCTGCATGTGTTGGCCAATCTGACGGCCCTCTCCTCCTCTGTGCAGGCTATCCACCGGTCGTTCTCCTTGCCGTCTCCCGGCCCAGATGGCACCAGGGCCCCCTGTGGACCTGCCCCGACCAATGCAGCCAGCTCGGTGGGGATCCCATCCCTGCCACAGTTGGGAGTCGGAGGTCCAGCAGGGGTGGACAACACAGCAAGTGGACCCCAGCAGATGGAAGATGTGACGGCATCATCGGGCAGGGCACGTGCACGACGGCGTCGGTGGTTTCCATCAGCCTGGATGCCGTCGTGCTGGCAGAGGCAGTGGCGTCGGAGGCAGCAGCGGGCTCGACGTGGGAGGCATCATGGCTCGGGGCCATCAAGATCCGAGGGGCAGGCATCGGCCGGAGGGCAGGGCAACCCTGGGATGGTGGTGTGTTCCGTGTGGGAGGAGTTTGGCCAGCGGATAGGTGCGGAGCGGCAGCGGGCGGAAGAGGAGCGGCTCGCCATGGTCAGGGCGGAGTTCTCCATGCGTCGGGCATTGAGGCGGGCTGAGTGCCTCGAGGAAGCTCGCAGGGAGTTTGAGGTGGACATGGGGTTGTCCCTGCAAGACCTCGGGGCCAGGACAGAGTCCGCCTCCAGGACATCGACATGGAGTTCGATGATGCCCTGGCCAGCAACATCACCAAGTGAGCCGCAGGACTTGCCCGCTGCCTTTGTATATAGTTATTTAGTTAGTTAGTGCTAGGTTTCCTTTATTTATTTTTATTATTTTGGACCGCTCGGACAATGGCCACTTTTTTGTACATATATTTTTCATTAGTTAGTGGTAGGTTTCATTTTTGGTGTTGGGCTCATGGACCCTGGAACATTCCTGTATATAGTTTGTTTTTTTGGGAGATACATTTTTTTAATTTCTTATTGTTTTCACCATGACGTAATGGTTTTTCATTAATTTCCTATTACATGATATTGCTTTGGACAAATTCATTTTAATTTTTTTTCCTTTGTTTTTTTGTTTATCACTTTTGTTCTCGGACATGGACCATTTATTTACTTAGCCACATCGTTGTATGTTTGTAAATTTCACTTATTTTTGGTATTTAATACATTTTTTATATTTTCTTACACTTGTGTTATTTTCTCATTGGTTTGTTACATGTCATGATATGGGTTTTGACATTCACTTGCACCCATTGTGTATGTGTGTGTGACGGACATGTGTTCTTTTGCATACTTGGCATTGGGGTTGTGTCATGTGATTGCATTCACTATGTGGGTGGATGCAATCCTTGCCTGGGTGTTTGCGCTGGGTATGCTGGCCATTACTGCCATGATTGTGTATCGTCAGGACCTGGGGCCAGGGGGACATGTGTGGGGGCCTGCTGGCAGGTTCCCCACAGTGCTGGGGGGTGGTGGGAGACATGAGTGGGGGCCTGGTGGAGGGTGCCCCTGGATGGTGGGGGGTGGGGGTGGTGGGAGACATGGTTGGGGGCCTGGTGGAGGGTGCCCCTGGTGACTGGGGGGGTGGGGGTGGTGGGAGACATGAGTGTGGGCCTGGTGGAGGCTGCCCCTGCACTGCTGGGGGGTGGGGGTGGTGGGAGACATGAGTGGGGGCCTGGTGGAGGGTGCCCCTGGTGACTGGGGGGGTGGGGGTGGTGGGTGACATGAGTGGGGGCCTGGTGGAGGGTGCCCCTGGTGACTGGGGGGGTGGGGGTGGTGGGTGACATGAGTGGGGGCCTGGTGGAGGGTGCCCCTGGTGACTGGGGGGGTGGGGGTGGTGGGTGACATGGTTGGGGGCCTGGTGGAGGGTGCCCCTGGTGACTGGGGGGGGTGGGGGTGGTGGGAGACATGAGTGGGGGCCTGGTGGAGGGTGCCCCTGGATGGTGGGGGGTGGGGGTGGTGGGAGACATGGTTGGGGGCCTGGTGGAGGCTGCCCCTGCACTGCTGGGGGGTGGGGGTGGTGGGAGACATGAGTGTGGGCCTGGTGGAGGCTGCCCCTGCACTGCTGGGGGGTGGGGGTGGTGGGAGACATGGTTGGGGGCCTGGTGGAGGCTGCCCCTGCACTGCTGGGGGGTGGGGGTGGTGGGAGACATGAGTGGGGGCCTGGTGGAGGGTGCCCCTGGATGGTGGGGGGTGGGGGTGGTGGGAGACATGGTTGGGGGCCTGGTGGAGGGTGCCCCTGGTGACTGGCGGGGGTGGGGGTGGTGGGAGACATGAGTGGGGGCCTGGTGGAGGGTGCCCCTGGATGGTGGGGGGTGGGGGTGGTGGGAGACATGGTTGGGGGCCTGGTGGAGGGTGCCCCTGATGACTGGGGGGGTGGGGGTGGTGGGAGACATGAGTGTGGGCCTGGTGGAGGCTGCCCCTGCACTGCTGGGGGGTGGGGGTGGTGGGAGACATGAGTGGGGGCCTGGTGGAGGGTGCCCCTGGTGACTGGGGGGGTGGGGGTGGTGGGTGACATGAGTGGGGGCCTGGTGGAGGGTGCCCCTGGTGACTGGGGGGGTGGGGGTGGTGGGTGACATGAGTGGGGGCCTGGTGGAGGGTGCCCCTGGTGACTGGGGGGGTGGGGGTGGTGGGTGACAGGGTTGGGGGCCTGGTGGAGGGTGCCCCTGGATGGTGGGGGGTGGGGGTGGTGGGAGACATGGTTGGGGGCCTGGTGGAGGGTGCCCCTGGTGACTGGGGGGGTGGGGGTGGTGGGAGACATGAGTGTGGGCCTGGTGGAGGCTGCCCCTGCACTGCTGGGGGGTGGGGGTGGTGGGAGACATGGTTGGGGGCCTGGTGGAGGCTGCCCCTGCACTGCTGGGGGGTGGGGGTGGTGGGAGACATGAGTGGGGGCCTGGTGGAGGGTGCCCCTGGTGACTGGGGGGGTGGGGGTGGTGGGTGACATGAGTGGGGGCCTGGTGGAGGGTGCCCCTGGTGACTGGGGGGGTGGGGGTGGTGGGTGACATGAGTGGGGGCCTGGTGGAGGGTGCCCCTGGATGGTGGGGGGTGGGGGTGGTGGGAGACATGAGTGGGGGCCTGGTGGAGGGTGCCCCTGGTGGCGGGGGGGTGGGGGTGGTGGGAGGCATGGGTGGGGGCCTGGTGGAGCCTGCCCCTGCACTGCTGGGGGGTGGGGGTGGTGGGAGACATGAGTGGGGGCCTGGTGGAGGGTGCCCCTGGATGGTGGGGGGTGGGGGTGGTGGGAGACATGGTTGGGGGCCTGGTGGAGGGTGCCCCTGGTGACTGGGGGGGTGGGGGTGGTGGGAGACATGGTTGGGGGCCTGGTGGAGGGTGCCCCTGGTGACTGGGGGGGTGGGGGTGGTGGGAGACATGAGTGGGGGCCTGGTGGAGGGTACCCCTGGTGACTGGGGGGGTGGGGGTGGTGGGAGACATGGTTGGGGGCCTGGTGGAGGGTGCCCCTGGTGACTGGGGGGGTGGGGGTGGTGGGAGACATGAGTGGGGGCCTGGTGGAGGGTGCCCCTGGATGGTGGGGGGTGGGGGTGGTGGGAGACATGGTTGGGGGCCTGGTGGAGGGTGCCCCTGGTGACTGGGGGGGTGGGGGTGGTGGGAGACATGAGTGTGGGCCTGGTGGAGGCTGCCCCTGCACTGCTGGGGGGTGGGGGTGGTGGGAGACATGAGTGGGGGCCTGGTGGAGGGTGCCCCTGGTGACTGGGGGGGTGGGGGTGGTGGGTGACATGAGTGGGGGCCTGGTGGAGGGTGCCCCTGGTGACTGGGGGGGTGGGGGTGGTGGGTGACATGAGTGGGGGCCTGGTGGAGGGTGCCCCTGGATGGTGGGGGGTGGGGGTGGTGGGAGACATGAGTGGGGGCCTGGTGGAGGGTGCCCCTGGATGGTGGGGGGTGGGGGTGGTGGGAGACATGGTTGGGGGCCTGGTGGAGGGTGCCCCTGGTGACTGGGGGGGTGGGGGTGGTGGGAGACATGGTTGGGGGCCTGGTGGAGGGTGCCCCTGGTGACTTTGGGGGTGGGGGTGGTGGGAGACATGAGTGGGGGCCTGGTGGAGGGTACCCCTGGTGACTGGGGGGGTGGGGGTGGTGGGAGACATGAGTGGGGGCCTGGTGGAGGGTGCCCCTGGATGGTGGGGGGTGGGGGTGGTGGGAGACATGGTTGGGGGCCTGGTGGAGGGTGCCCCTGGTGACTGGGGGGGTGGGGGTGGTGGGAGACATGAGTGTGGGCCTGGTGGAGGCTGCCCCTGCACTGCTGGGGGGTGGGGGTGGTGGGAGACATGAGTGGGGGCCTGGTGGAGGGTGCCCCTGGTGACTGGGGGGGTGGGGGTGGTGGGTGACATGAGTGGGGGCCTGGTGGAGGGTGCCCCTGGTGACTGGGGTGGTGGGGGTGGTGGGTGACATGAGTGGGGGCCTGGTGGAGGGTGCCCCTGGATGGTGGGGGGTGGGGGTGGTGGGAGACATGAGTGGGGCCTGGTGGAGGGTGCCCCTGGATGGTGGGGGGTGGGGGTGGTGGGAGACATGGTTGGGGGCCTGGTGGAGGGTGCCCCTGGTGACTGGGGGGGTGGGGGTGGTGGGAGACATGGTTGGGGGCCTGGTGGAGGGTGCCCCTGGTGACTGGGGGGGTGGGGGTGGTGGGAGACATGAGTGGGGGCCTGGTGGAGGGTACCCCTGGTGACTGGGGGGGTGGGGGTGGTGGGAGACATGAGCAGGTGTGCAGGGTAGTCCCCTGTTTTGTGGGCTGCCTGCAGGGGCCGTCGAGGGTGACAGGACCCACCCAGCCTAATCGCGTGTGTAACTTCGCACACACCCCTGTAATACACGTACCAAGCCAAATCGCGTGTGATAATTCCCGCGCACCCCTGAAATACACGCGCCCAGCCTATTCGCGTGTGGAAATTCCCGCGCACCCCTGAAATACACGCGCCCAGGCTATTCGCGTGTGGAACTTCCCGCGCACCCCTGAAATACACGCGCCCAGGCTATTCGCGTGTGGAACTTCCCGCGCACCCCTGAAATACACGCGCCCAGGCTATTCGCGTGTGGAACTTCCCGCGCACCCCTGAAATACACGCGCCCAGCCTATTCGCGTGTGGAACTTCCCGCGCACCCCTGAAATACACGCGGCCAGGCTATTCGCGTGTGGAACTTCCCGCGCACCCCTGAAATACACGTACCCTGCTGTAATCGCGTGTGGGACTTCCCGCGCACCCCTGAAATACACGCGGCCAGGCTATTGGCGTGTGGAACTTCGCGCGCACCCCTGTAATACACGTACCAAGCCAAATCGCGTGTGATAATTCCCGCGCACCCCTGAAATACACGCGCCCAGGCTATTCGCGTGTGGAAATTCCCGCGCACCCCTGAAATACACGTACCCTGCTGTAATCGCGTGTGGGACTTCCCGCGCACCCCTGTAATACACGCGCCCAGCCTATTCGCGTGTGGAAATTCCCGCGCACCCCTGAAATACACGCGCCCAGCCTATTCGCGTGTGGAAATTCCCGCGCACCCCTGAAATACACGCGCCCAGGCTATTCGCGTGTGGAACTTCCCGCGCACCCCTGAAATACATGCGGCCAGGCTATTCGCGTGTGGAACTTCCCGCGCACCCCTGAAATACACGTACCCTGCTGTAATCGCGTGTGGGACTTCCCGCGCACCCCTGTAATACACGCGCCCAGCCTATTCGCGTGTGGAAATTCCCGCGCACCCCTGAAATACACGCGCCCAGGCTATTCGCGTGTGGAACTTCCCGCGCACCCCTGAAATACATGCGGCCAGGCTATTCGCGTGTGGAACTTCCCGCGCACCCCTGAAATACACGTACCCTGCTATAATCGCGTGTGGGACTTCCCGCGCACCCCTGTAAATGACGTACCCTAGTTTTTAGCGTGTAGGATTTCACGCGCACCCCTGGAATTCCCGTAGCCTAGCTTTTCGCGTGTGAAACTTCCCGCGCACCCCTGTAAATGACGTACCCTGGCTTTTCGCGTGTGGAACTTCACACGCACCCCTGGTATCGACGTGGCCAGGGCAATCGCGTGTGGGACTTCCCCGCACCCCGGGATACACGTACCCAGGGCAATCGCGCGAGTGACTTCTCGCGCAACCCGTTGTACACACACGCGCAAATTTTTGAACAGTGGGTGTCCGTGTAAATGGCGTACACCTTTGCACATCATTAGTCCTTTGGGGTCACGGTATGGCCCATTGCTGTATGTGGGTGGTATTTGTTGGCGCAGGTTTTGGCGCACTTTCGTTGAGTGCGTCGGGACGCTACCGCCTGCTTACTTGTGGCGTACGTTTTTGGGCCTGTGCGCTGGTTTGATCGAGCGCTGTTTTGCCCTGTTCGAATCCATGAATACGTGTTGCCGGAGAGCGTGTGGGCGTTCCGCGCACTTGCCTCCTGTACTTCCCCGTGCCGCCCACATTCTTCCCCATTCCGAGTGTTGTGCCCCATTTTATTCCCCATTCCGAGTGTCCCGCCCTGTGTTCCGCCTACTTTAGAGCTGTGCGCTGCGCTCGGAGTGATAGCGCAGTGGCCGTGGCGCACGCCGTTGGTTGACCTGTGCGCCGGCGTGCGCCGCGCACTTTTTCAGCGCACGTCCTATGCTTTTCTTACGCACGGACTTCCATGAATCGACGTGCGCTGGTTTCCCTGCGCTTTTCGCTATTTTTCGGCGCAGCGCACGTATAGGCCCCTCTGCGCCGGTATTTTCGGCGCACATTTATTCCATGAATCGGCCTCCAAATTGTTAATGATATTCATTCTATCTTTAATATTATATTTGTAAATAAGAGCATTGCTGCATAGGCTTGTGATCACTGAGAACCTGAGAGGGGTTATTTGGCACAGATGCAGGCATACTACACTGGAACACTCCCAGATGTTTCATGAAAAACAGATATATGTTAAGTTATCCTTGAAAGGGAGTGTAGTTCTCTAAACCACCACTATGTGCCATCAAAGCATGTAAAACCAGAGGCTTGGGGAAGCAAACATATCGGAATGGTCTCAACTTAGTAAAAGCAAAGAGAATGGAAGAGGATGGCATATTTATTTAGATGCCAGCAGTTTTGGTGAAGGACACCCCTAACAGGCACCTCTTTCATCTCTGTAGTTCTTGTTGAAAGTGTTGGGGGGGATCACACATTGACTCTGCCTTAAACAAAATTGGGAATTTGTTCTGTGGAGGTTCCATAGATAATAAATAAGGCTGGGAATTTGATGACTTCATACCAGAAGCATAGGGTTTCACTTCGATATGTTTCAAAATGAAAAGCCTGCTTTAAGCATGAATAGAGGGACTAATATGCCAGGAAGGTCAAGGATCATCCAAACTAGGAAGTTCTGGAATATGGGCCTTATCAATGTGGTTAATTTACTTCTTAGGTGGAAGCACAAGGTGCAGAGGGTGTAGGGGTGGTCACTAATACTGGGTTATGCACGTTAAGAAGATTGAGTTCTTTTGTTTTTGGGAGAGCATAGATATAAAGCTGTAGTTTATGAAAAAAGTCAATTTGGGGTTTAAAGGAATGTCTCAAAAAGAGATGACACCAGATTTAGAACTTTCTTGATTTTCGATGACTACGGCTTCCAGGAGTTAAATCTGATTGAGGCAATAAAATCCAGAGGCATTATCGAAAAACATTGGTTTGCTATAATTGGTGTTTGATTATAGGCAGTTCTAGCTCCAGCCAGCCAAAGGTTCTTGGAAATATGATTGGAATGCACCTCAGGTCTCAATTTAAGTTGTTATGAGTCTAAATAATATACAACTGATCATTTAGGGTAATGTATTTGAGTTACTTCTTCTTGTTTGCTATTTTGGAAGGGGATAACACCTCCCTTTTGTGACTTTAGAGGGAGTTCATCTCACCATCATTGTTTAGAAAATATGGCCAAATAGTGCGTGAATAGCATATTTTTCCAATTAACTTTTGTAGAATTCATAGGGCTCACATGCAATTTTGAATGGGAACCAGATGGATCTGTAATTTCTTGTTCTATACCACTAAGAAAGTCTTGGTACAGTGGTATTTATTTCCAGAAGGGACGTTGCATAGTTTCAAATTGTATGAAGAGGCTGAATTATGCCAGCTTTAAATACTATGCCACAAGATTGCACGCACTTCATTGATGTGCTGCTTGTCAGTACATAATGATAATTGACAGAAATTAAATCTAACCAGAATTGGTATAATATACCAGGGTGCTGCCAATACTGGCCAGGTTACTTTCAAAATAAACCTAAGTGCCCTGCGACTAATCCTGGGAGCTTTTAACAATATCAGGAATTACTCAACGATTCATGGGTTTGGCTAAGGCGCAGGGGTGCCGTACAAACATACTGTAGTGCTACCAAATATGATAAAAATATGCCTCAATGTGCCATCCTGTGTCTTTCCACATTGCCATGTCAATTCACACATTGTCACAGCAGCACCAGATGTGCCTATTTAGAAACATGTACAAGAAAATGACCAAAATAGTTTCACATTACCTGATGAAAACTGGGGTGCCTTTCTTATTGTACCGCACTTAAACACCTTATCATGGCAGGTGGACCAGTGTCATGGTATTTTCACACTTCGTCACTTAGAAATGTTCCTATGCAGCTGCCAACAGAAAATAACCACACATGTTTCACATTGCACCAGAAAATGTCCATGTTAGATTTGCATTACCTCCACAGAATTGCCATTCGGTTTCACATTGCAATGGCATTTCCAAACAGCTGCAGTGAAGCATTCAGTGTCAGTCACTTTCATTGTTCAGAGAAAATGACTGTTCAGTTTCAGATTGCCACCAAACATTGCTATGACAGTTTCACAGTGGCTCCATAAAATGATTATTTCATTATCATCACCTTGTCCCCAGAAAGAATCTTGTCATTGCAGTTTTGCATTTTGTCAGTTACACATTTCCCTCAGAAATGTGTCATGTTAGTTTTGCATTAGCCCAGGCTAAAGACACATGCTGCTTATGATCTGTCCACAGTAATATTGAGCACAATTGTCTTCCCACGAGTTCGTTTCTTTGCATAGAACACTTGCTTATTTATGGTTATTTGGCAAATTAGGGGCGTGGGGGACAAGTCTGAACTGCTTGAATTAGGAACTCCAAAATGAATATGGCATAAGTTATTATACTTCACTCTGTGTATCTGGGAGCAGTAAAGTGACCCTGCTACCAAGTACCTTCATTATATGATGACTTTGGAAAAGGGTGTCATATCTCCCATGCTAGAACCATTATGTCATTGGTCCATGGATTCAGACTTCAGAACTGCGCTGTGGTTAGAGGAGGCAAAGAGGATTACTTAGAGCAGAATGAATTGAAAGAAACAGCCTCTTACATTTGAATAAAGGTGGCCCTCTCTGGACATTCTGGCTTAACGAGTGATGCCAACTTTTCAGAATTAACTAATTGTTATTGGTCGTGGGACAAATCAAGACATATTATAGATGCCACTGCAGTCATGCAATCTTCTAGATCACTTGATCTGACAGTGGATGTAAGTTCTCCATTAAACACGAACCCTCCTACATTTAAAAAAGATGAACAAGGAATATATTGACTATTCGTGGATCATGATAGAAAATACCCTCTTTTCCTAATCCATTTTTTTAATTTCATATTTTATTTTTCAGATGTGTTATTTTGTGCTGGTTGTTTTAAAACACAAATGAACAGTAAGAGTGTTTTCTAAGGTGAATAACTTATTAAAAGACAAACATCATTTTGCAGATTACCCAACAACTTGCTGAGATTCATACTAGAGTCTTGGTCAGGGAAAAACATAGGGTGTCCACAGAAACTCACATGAGCACGCATAAACAAAAGCTGAAAGACTTAAGGGACTTGGTAACAAATCTTAAGACTGAAAATTATGGATTTTTCAAAGAACAAGTGTGCAAGCATAATTTAAAGTTCTTTAGTATCGCTGAAGGCATAGAACTTAAAGGAGTAAAAAATATAACCTATAAAAATCGATACAGGAATGGGACAGTCCAATGAAATTCACACAGAGCTTGGCATCCCAAATAATTGACACAAAAATGTGAGACCCAAACACCCAATAATTGCTTACCTTGCAACTTTTACCTCAGAAAATGCTCATGACTCTTTGCCGCTCTCACCGACCAGTTCAATTCAGGTGCATGAAGAAAACACTGATATTGTATTTAACATTTAATTTTTTTTAACTTTTATTTTTGTTAGCAGAGGCAAATGACATACACACACAACAGAGCAGCTATGACAATGACAATCTGAATAATGAACAGAATACAGTGGCACATATGAACAGTGAGACACGTGGAGAATGTAGCCCTACAGAGCATCTGGTGTCGAAGCACATGATAATAATAATTACGGTGAGTTGTCCACCCAGGAGTGGGCGTCAAGGCCATTAAGATAACTGTTAAAGGCAGTCAAAATGTTTTTAGGCCGAGATCAGGCCAGGAGGGTACTAATGTATTCCTCCTCACAGTTCCGAGACCAAGTCAAGAAGTTCAGCCATTTCCGGAAGGTAGGAGGAGCAGAGCACTTCCAGTTCTGTAAGACACACTTTTGACAATTATACAGCACACATTTAAGAGTTTAGCCACCTCTCTGGCCTCCTCATCCCCCCACACCCCAAATAGTACACCCAGCAGGTCAGGCTCAATAACAGTATCGCAAATTTCTGACAAAGCTTTCAGGATCTCATCGCAGAATGGGGTTAGCCGCGGGCAGTCCCAGAGCATGTGTAAATGGCTCACATCCTCCGCACCACAGCGAGGGCAGAACCGTGGGTTGGAGCGGGCGAACCTGGAGAGCCTGCGCAGGGTGTAGTATAGCCTGTTCAGTAGTTTATACTGTATAGTGCGGTATCGAAAATTCAGGGAGACCCTATTAGTGTGGGAGCACATTTTCCCCCATAGTTGGTCCGTGAGTTCTGCCTCCAGCTCGGAAGCCCAATCGTCCTGCGTCCTAGAGAGCTGCGGTGTGGCAGTCGTGAGAAGGAGTTTGTATAATGATGATACCACCCCGCGGGCCCCACTCGAGTTGGCGATGTAGTAAATCCCAGGGGAGTCGGGTTTTTTTTGGGAAACTCAGGCCACGCGTTGCGGAATGCAGCGCAGAGTCTGTAGTATTGTAGCAGTTCCATTGGTGATCCCGAGTGGCCCGGTTTCAAAGTATGTGGTGTTAGGAATAGCCCATCCGGGTAGAAGTCAGTTAGGGCTGGTATCCCAAGGTCCGCCAGTGTCATGCCAGGGCTATGTCGTTCGTGGGTTCCAGTCCGGGGAACTGCCAGGCGGGGAGCCACTTGTATTACGGGCGTTCCTCAATGCCTGCAGCAAATATCCGCCTCCAGGCCAATAAGGTGGTTTGGACTGGGTCTATGGGTAAGTCTGGCTCATATCTTCGGTGTAAAATTAAGGTCATTATATTGGTGCCAGAGGCAGCAAGGGTTTCTAGCTTGACATGCGGGCGGGGGGGGGGGGCAGGGTACCAGTAGGTGGCAAACTGCGCCTGCGCTGTGATCCAGTACCGCATCAGGTCAGGAGCAGTGAACCCACCTTTCTCGTAGGGAAGAGTCATGGCAGTCCATTTTTTGCGCACTGCGCCAGAATGCAACAGGAACTGCGTGCACAGCTTCCGTAAATCTGCAAAGTACTTCTTGCCAGGCCATATGGGGACATTTGTGAATGTGTACAGCAGTTTGGGAGCAATATCATTTTAACCAGTGATAATCTCCCCCCCAACGACAACGGGAGAGAGCGCCAGCACGCTATCTTGGTCTCCGCCAGTTCTGCCGCGGCCAGGTAATTGTTAGCTAAGAGAGCTTCTTTGGTCAGAGACACCTGAATTCCCAGATATTTAATCCTGTCAGGGGACCACGGGCATCCCTGGTGGGAGCATCTGAAGAGAGGGAACAAGGCGGACGTTTGAGAATTAACACATACCCTGGCAACCGGGGAGGTGTACAGCAGTCTGATGTATGCAATCATCCTAGGTCCAATGTCCATGGTCTCCAGGACCAACCATATGTACTTCCAGGATACCATATCAAAGGCCTTCTGGGCATCTAGGGTGACCGTGACTGCACTCACATCTTGATTGATTCGTGCCATAACGTTAAGAAGCCTCCGTATATTATGTGACGTTGATCTCCCGGGCACGAAACATGACTAGTCATCGTGCACCATGCATGGCATAATAGGCAAGAAGCGGTTAGCGATCACCTTGGCAAAGATTTTTGTATCCAAGTTCATGAGTGAAAGGGGCCGGTATGATCCACAGTCATCGCTAGGCTTACCAGGCTTGAGCAGGACCGTAAAAACAGCCTCGCGTAATGTCGGGGGGAGGGATCCCAACCGGAGTGACTCATTCCAGACCCCAAGCAACTCGGGGGCCAGTATAGTCACATGCTCCTGATAGAATTCTGCTGTTAGCCCGTCGGGGCCCGGCGCCTTTCCTTTTGGGAGTCTAGAGATAGCCTCCACTATTTCATCCAATGTAACGGGGGAATCTAATTGGTCTCTCGTCACTGTGGAGACGATAGTGGTGGGAATCCCGCATCTGAGAGTCACTGTGTTCGGGGGGCTGAGAGTATAGTTCAGAGTAGAAGCCTGTGAAGACCTCGAGGATATGCTGATCAGACCACTGTGTCGTCCCCTGACTGTCCTTAACACAGGTAATTTGGGATTGGCCCCACTCCCCCTTTGCCAAAGCGGCCAGTGTTTTGCCGGGTCTGTCACCCTCGCCGTATTTCCGTGCAGCCTGTGGGCGGCTGGAGTACTGGACTTCCCTATTGGCCTTCTCATTCAAGGTCTTGAGCTCCTCACTGATCTGGGAGAGGACACCAGGGTCAACAGAGGCCGGGTGGGCTCGCTCCAGGTCCCGTAGTTTAGTTTCAGTGCGGGACTGGGCGGCTCTTATGGTTTTGAGGACTCCCGACTCCCTAGAGATGGACGCCCCCCTGATGAAGGCTTTGAAGGCATCCCAGCGGACCCCCAGGCTGGTGAACTGTGGCAAATTGTGCTCAAAGTAGGACTGAATATCAACAAGGATGTCCGCTCTGAACACAATGTCGTGCATAGCGGCCGATTTGTAGCGCCATGTGTTGATGGTGGGAGCCGGTATTCCCAGTTCTAGGGATATCGAAATCAGTGAGTGGTCAGATAGTGTGCGTGCAAGTATACGTGTTTCCACAACCCAGTCCAGCATAGGGTCGGATAATAGGAACAGGTCGATCCTGGAAGAACTGTCATGCACTGATAAGTAGTAAGTGAATTCCTTTGTTTGCGGATGTAATGCCCTCCATGCATCATGAATGTTGAGTGTCGCGCAGTGGGTCAGGAGCCTACGCGCTGCGCCTGGCAGGGGTCTGGAGGCTGTGCCAGTCCTATCCATCATGGTATCAAGAATGAAGTTCATATCCCCACCCCAGATGATCTGCACCCCCACGTACCCTAGCAATATGGACACCACCTGGTCAATACATTCGGGAGAATCAACATTAGGTCCGTAGGTATTCACCAGCAAATAGTCCCTGTTGGCAATGGCGCAATGCAACACAGTGTATCTCCCCTCAGGGTCTATGTAGCTCTTGTGGAGAACAAACTTAAGTGACTTATGGATCAATGTCAACACTCCTCTGGCACGAGAGGAATATGAGGTGAAATATCTATGAGGCCCCCAGGTTGGCGCTATACTCCTAGCCAGTGGGCCCGTGGAGTGTGTCTCCTGCAGGAGCAGTATTTTGCAGCCGTGCCTGCTGGCATATGCCATAATCTTGCAACCCTTGGTGTAATTGCTTAGGCCCTGCACATTCCAGGACATTATCGTTACCAACAGTTTAATGATCTAAATAACATGCACTTAAACAAAGAGCCCATGTAGTGCATTTCCTGCATAGGTAATACTTGCTCCCATGACTATTGACGTGTGCCATAACCTCTGGAGCCCTGACACAGTAGCTCAATCCCTGAGTGTTCCTAGACATTGCAATTATAGGCATCTCAGAAGTCTAATGCACATCCAACCACTGTTGTCGTAGTCCTGATGTGAGACTGAGCCATCTCGAATGCGGAGGCCCCAGTGTAACGCGGTCTGCCAATCCGCCTCTGCCTTTTACCATAACATTTCTCCAATCCCAACAGTATCACCCCCCACCCTCACTGCCCACCCCCAACTTGCAGTGTAGATCCCTCACCCCCCAATGCAAGTGTCACCAATTAGACCGGCTCTCTCCAAGAAGTGGAGGTCGGAGGGCGAAATTCAACAGGGATACGCCCCTTTCAGTGCCCAACAGGGGCCAAAAAGCAGTGACAACCAACAAAACATGAACGTTGCAATTGCAGTAAGGTGTGCTGTTGCCGTGTGGGCGGCTATTAGAATAGCATGTAGGACAGCGAGGGCTGCATTGATAGGTTCTGCGGTGGGCGGATCCTATGGCAGGCCCCCATTACTAGCTGGCCATTGCTGGCGAGACTAGACTGAAGAGTTATCTAGGGCTCATGGCCAGTTCGACGCCCCATGGGGGCAAGGAGATCAGTGTCGACAGCACCCGGGTCGAGTCTCAGCCCGACCGGGCCCTGAGGGAGCCTGGTTCGCTGAATTTGCAGTACATTGTTTCCATGGACACGTTCCGACTCTCTCTCGGATTTACTGGATAGGTAAGTTTCTTCTGGGTAGTGGCTCACTGGATTAACCATGAGTGTAGTCAGATCAGGGGACGTGGCGGTGGGATGACGGTCAGCCTCCCGCTCCTCCTGTATGGATGAGTCGTGACCCATCTCCCCCCTCGGGACAGCTATGGCGAATCTATCCATGGCTCCCCCCTTGGAGGTCCCCCTGGACTTGTTTGGCATTGCTGATTCAGCCCCAGGAACGGCGCAGACAAAAGGTGTAGTCACTGAGGGAAAGAGCGTGGTCCATGGACCGAGAGGCTGCGGACAGATGTTGCTATTTCAACAACAGCAAGGCAGGCAGGTTCCAGTAGAGGTGGGGGCAGGATGGCCACAGCAGGAGTAATAGCATGGGACTGCCCCTGGGTCCAGGAGAGGGAGGGCGGCGGCCCCTAGGAGCCAACAGTTGCAGAAGTTGTGTTGTAGGGGGCACACCCCCGCGCAGGCAAGAGGAGAGGGTCCAACCCGCCAATCCACGCTCCACCAGGAGCCCAGTCACTGCAGAGCAGGTGTAAAGTGGGGGGGCAGTCGTTCAGTGTTCACGAGGCCCATCAGTCTGTGGAAGTTAGGCAGCAGGGAGGTGCAAGCTGCAGACTGTGCCCATGCAGCGGGGTATGCGGGCGTGTCAGGAGTCTTCCAAGGGAGTTCCTTGTGGCCCACACTCCAGGGCGCGCAGGCCGGGCACCACAGCCCAGATCAGGAATGTGGATGGGCCCCGCGGCCCCCGGTGGGCAGAAGGGCAGCAGGGCAAGCAGAAGCAGGGGGGCGCCGCGGCCGTCCAGAGCGGGACCCATCCCCCGCACCTCACCTGAACCTCACCTCCTCTGCGCCTGCACGGGACCTGCCGGATCGCCTCTGCAGCCCAGCCGCGGCACAGCCACTCCACGTGGACCAGCGGCGGAGGTTCCCAATCCGGATGGAGGATGGGGGCCGGGGCGCGCTCCCGCGTCGGCCCAAGCAGGAAACTGTCCGTGATATGGTGTGCCCAGGGGGGGTGGCCGCGGCCGGCGGCGCAGGCACAATGCCCCGATCGGGCCGTAGACAGCCCAGCAGGGCTCCCGAAGGGATGGGCGGAGCACACAGGAGTTCCGCCTTATTCCCCGCTGCTGCACAGTGCGTCGGGCCTCAGAGAGGAGGGGACAGGGGCCGGGCTGACGCCACGGCTTCAACAAGGCTGTAGGCCGCTGCAGAAGGGGGCCCGTCCACGGGCCTCCAAAGTCCAAATTGAGCCGGGACTTCGCAGGCTGCAGCCCAACATCGAGGGGCAGCAGCCCAGCTGCGGTATGAATGCACAATTCGCTGGTGAGCGCAGATGTCAGCCAGGCCCACACGGAGCTCGAGGGCTAAGCAGCCATCTTGGGCTGCTCCACAGCGCCACCTCGTATTTAACATTTTCTAATGTTGTTTATGTTGGATAAAATATCCAAACAAACAAAACAAATAAGACAATAAAAATGAATGGAGTACAACTAAGGGTGCTCATCGAAGTCCAAAATAAACAGTCCTGAGTCCAAATCCTAGGTGACTAACTGGACCTACCACTTTAGAAAACCTAACTAAAATGAAAAGGTGCGGTTTTAGCAACAGTTTTTGTTTGGGCTTCTGCCTGGCCCAACTAATAGATGAATTATTGTCAGTCTCAAATTTCCTTTAGAACATTATGACACAGTTCCCATGCTTTTGACATCCTCTGTATTGTTTTCCCTTCCCCCTAGGAAAGGAAGAATTCTTCTTAGATTACTTTCCCCAGATTTTTATCGGTGTTCAACTCCATCCAGGAGTAATATTAACAACATGTTCTGTGGCTCACCTCCATGGCACAGGAACTCCTCAAAGTCCTATGGCTCTTTGATAGGTGGATTACTTTTCAATACATTAAATAAACGTACAGAGTCTGCCCATTCAGGTATTGCAGGTTCCTGTGACCTAATTGGCTTTGTCAGTCTGGTTGCAGAGTATGCATACTCCTTTTAATCTGTTTCACGTAGGACGCATGCTCATCCGATTTGATCAGTTCCTCGTACCTTTGTGTGCTTTTACAGTCTCGGTTTAAAGCACATAGCTCTCAACTCACCCGCTTTTGGCGGGTGTCACCCGCCTTGAAAGCAGATGAATCACCTGCCAAGTCCCTCATACGCCCATTCACTTCTATGGGCCTCTCAACCGCCAAAAAGAAAATCAGTTGTTTTCACCCACCTTGGTGACAAAAAAGGTTGGGAGCTATGAAAGCACATGTATTCTTTTCACTCTGTTTTACATAAGGCACGTGCCCATTCCTTTCACCCAGGCTCTCTAACTTTTATTGACTTATGCAGCCTTCATATACAGTGTTCATATCTCTTTCGCTCCTTTCTACCTGGGGCATGAGCCCATTCCTTTTCTTAGGCTCTCATAATGTTGGCACCTTTCCATCCTTGACATACAGTGTTTGCATCGCTTTCACTCCTGTTTACGTGGGTGGTGTGCCCGTCCAGTACCCTCAGGCTCTCATAATGTTGTCAGTTCTCCAGCCTTGATATACAGTGTTCATATCTCTTGGTGTCATTTGTATATGGGTCGTGTGCCTGTTGCTTTCTCTCAGGCTCTCATACTTTTGCTCAGCTTCTCAAGCCTTGACATAAGGTGTGTGCATCTCTTTCATTCCTTGTTATCTAATTCTCTCCGGCTCTCGTACCTTTGTCTGTTTTGGCAACCTTGATACCAAATTTCATAGCCCTCTCAGGCGTTCTCACTTTGGGAGCATTCACTTCCTTGAGGGAATTCGTCTCGGTGGCAAAGACACTTGCCATGTGGAACTCAGGACCCGGGCCCCTTTCCTTCATCTAGACTCAGGGTCGGTTGCAGGGTGTTAAGCTCACCACTGTTCTCCAGTGGTTGTGCCCGCAGTGACGATGGATATTTTCCCATCTCTGTTCCTCTCCTGACCACAGACTCTTGCTCGGACAACACGCCAGTCTGTCAGCCTCCAGATAGCAGGTCTTGTCTCTCCCATGCCACTGCTGCATCCGCGGCTTGGCATAGGTCTGCACCCCAAGGATGTCATCTCTGCAGAGACTCGCCTCTGAGTAGCGGTTGCTCTCCTCCCTTCACAGGAGTTTCTCGGCCATTCACAGTCCATTCTGTTTTTATATATATCATCAGTATCAACAAAATTGTATCTGTCTTCTTTGATTTTGGCATTCAGACGATGTTCAACATTACCTGAAGCCAAGAGAGCGCACAAAAGTTCTTTGTTGGCTATAGTCATTGTTACATGCTACATTTCTGATTCTACACTCTCTTTTGGTTTCTTTGAGATGCATCGGATACGAATAGACTGGCCTTGCCAACGGACTGACCTAACAACTAACAGCCATGAAAGGGATGTCGCAGAGAACAGCAGCTCATCTGTGGAAGGCTGCAGGCCTCGAAGATGGGCACGAATAGCCCTCCCTCGAGAAGTACACAGTTCTGATGCTGCTGGCTCAAGTCCCAAGGCTGCTTCAGGCTGCCATACAATGACAGTATGCTGTTACGAAATGTGTTTTGTCTCTCCCTGTTCGGGAAATGTTTTCATACGTACAGTTAATGGGAGGAGAATAATATGTAGCTTGTGCATTGTACATAAGTATGAGCTAGACCTGGGAGCAGAAGAGTCGAATGCAGCCCTCCAAAGCCCTGGTGTGTTTTAGCATTACAGCACTGTTTCCACCCCACTTCTGGCCTTGCATATTATTTGTGTCCTAGTGCTGAGTGCCTGAAATGCCTGAGACGGTGTGAGGGAGCTAGATGAGCACTGGTATCGTGGGGAGCGGGACGGACCTGTGACAATCATAACCAGTCTTTCCAGTCTTTCTAAAAACCATATAGGCAGATAGAATGGTAAGGACTGGGAATTCCTTACCAGAATGAGAATCCTTGTCCAAAAGAGAAGAGTAACTTCTAGTGAGGTTACACTAGCCCACACCCCTATGGAGGGTATGGCCTAGCAGACTCACCCCCCCTAGCCTCAAGGATGCTTGCTCCCTTCTGAGGAGAAGTGACAAAGTGTCTAGATTCATCAGAAACCCCCAAAAAGAGAGAATACATCTGAGGAGGTGCAGCTGGTAGTGGGCCTTCTTGGCAAGGTCTGTGATGTGCGCAGAGAAGGAGAGGGTGGAGTGAAAGATGACACCAAGGTTTTTCGCCTCATAGAGAGACGAAGGAAGAGGGCCCAAGGAGGGAAGCCAGAGTGAGATAGGGGAAGCGAGAGCGGAGGTCCCAATGAGAAGGATCTGAGACTTACTGGCATTAAGTTTTTAAGGCAGAGATCATTGGAGGCGCACCAATCCTGAATCACAGATAGACAGTCAGGAATGACCGATACAGGAGAGGAGGCTGAGGGGAACCTGAAAGAGAGTTGTAATCTGCATAACACTAACAAAGGGGCCAAGTAGACATTGAAGAGCCAGGGTGAGAGGGTAGAGCCCTGGGGGACACCACATGTGGAGTGAGAGGTGTTGGAGAGAAAGGACTCAAGTTGGACCTGATAGGGTCGGTCCAGAAGGAAGGAAGTCAACCACTCCAGGGCCTGATCCGTGATGCTCAGGTTCTCGCCGGAGTCGATTGATCAGGATGGCGTGATTGAACGTGTCAAAATCAGTGGAATGGTCAAGGAGGATGAGGACAAAAGGAAGGAATTCAGATTAGAGAGCAGATTTTCAAGGGTTTTCAGGAGAACAGTTTCCATGCCTCTGGCTGCTCTGAAGCCAGACTGATGGTCGTGGAGGCAGCCAACAGGTTCAGTATGGAGAGTAAGCTGGGAGGTGGCCAGATTATCCAGGAGTTTGCCCAGGAATGGAGTGATAGAGATTGGGTGGTAGTTAGCCGGGCAGGTAGGAATCAGCCAAAGGGGGGGCTGCACAAAGGAGTGCTTGAGGAGAGAGGGGAAAGATCCAGTGGTGAAAGAGTGATTGCATAAATCGGCCGGGGCTGGTGCGAGGGTGTGGATGTAGTTCTTGATGGTTCTGGAGACACAGGGGAGCACATGTTTGGATGACACTTTCATAGATTGGAGTTGTCTAGAAACATTGGCAGGTGTCAGAGAGAAAGAGGAGAAAGAAGCAGGAGAGGGAGAGGCGGCCAGAGGGGGCCGATAGAGGTAGAGTGAGAGGAGGAGGAGAGAGAGGACAGGATGCCTTGAGTTTTAGTGGAGAAACCAGGGTCATACAGAGGATCTGGGAGGGAACATTAGAGGTGGGGATTACAGAAGGATTGGCCAGTTCCTTGCAGATTTTAAAGAGTTTGGCCGTGTTATTAGAGGCCGCAAAGATGCAGGATTGGATGTGGACTCTCTTTGTGTACAGGACACACAGTCTGTATTGCCTTTGTCGCAGGTGTCAGACCAGTTTGTCAGAGGATGCGCCCCAAGCCCTCTACTTCCTCTCAGCCACCCTGCCCTTGTGTTTCAGGGTAGCAAGGTCAGAGTCATGCCAAGAGTTGTACTTGGAGGTAGGCTTCAGACAGATTCTCATGACAGGGGCAAGGATGTCCAGAGTGTTGGAGATAGCAATATGAAGGTTAGAGAGGACTGTGTCAGAGTGTGAGTCAGCCTCAGAAGTAAGAGGAGCAGAGAAGATAGAGGCAAAGGCATACACTGACACACGCTTCATGGGTCCAATGACCAAAAAGGTAGGTGGCAGTGCTGGGGTGGGCTTTGCCTGAGGGAAGAGAGTTTCAGATGAGTGGAAAGCAGGAAGTGGTCAGTCCAAGAGAGAGGAGT
Source organism: Ambystoma mexicanum (assembly GCF_040938575.1). Lineage (NCBI taxonomy): Eukaryota > Metazoa > Chordata > Amphibia > Caudata > Ambystomatidae > Ambystoma > Ambystoma mexicanum. The sequence continues at coordinate 1,061,795,331 of NC_090921.1, read as the reverse complement.
AGTGAGAATGTTAGAGAGGGGGATGTCTGAGGAGATGAGAACATCCAAGGTGTGTCCAGCAGAGTGTGTCAGACAAGGGGGTAGAATGGAGAGAGAAAGAGAGAGTGTCGCAAAAGTTGCGGAAGAGCCCAGAAGAGGGATTAGAAGCATCCAGGTGGATATTGAGGTCTCTGAGGAGGAGGAGTTGGGAGGTAGCAGCAAGGAGAGATCAACCCACTCTGAGAGGACTTGGCCAGGTGGCCTGTAGATGGTGGCCACAGTCAGAGAGGGACCAGAAGAGATGGAGAGCCTGCAGACCAGGCATTCAAAGGAGGAGTAGGCCTGTGTAAGAATGACAGAAGCAGGGAACCACTCTGGAGAGATGGGAGCTACTCCACATCCTGGTCAGTTGATTCTGGGCTCGAAGAGGATCTTGTAGCCAACAGGGAGGAGAGTGTCAAAATTGATGACAGAGCTGGCCATGAACCATGTCTCGGCGAGAGTGAGGATGTCAAGGTCAAGCTCCTCAAGGAGGTGGAAGATGTCAGAGGAGTGTTTGACAGCAGAGCGAAAGTTGAGAGTAGCAATGTGGAGCAGGTTGCCACAATTGAAAGACCTCCGAGGTGGGGTACAGTCTTGAGGTACACCCAGCAGAAGTGGTGGAGGGGCCAGAGAGTTGGCAAAGATGGTAGCAGGAGGTGGCATAGTAGCCAGAGAGGAGGAGGAAGGTGCCAGAGAGGCAGTGGAAAAGGGAGGTTCCAGAGGGAACTCAGTGGTGGTAGTAGGAGTAGCGGGAGAAGGAAGTTGATAAGACCTGGGAGACGCCTATCGAAAAGGAGGAGATTGGGCTGAGGGCCCTGGACCAAGACGGTGCCATTCAGAAAGGCATTAATAATGGTCTTTGAGGAGTGAAAGGAGGCCAAGATGACCTCCCACCGAGTGCCACCATTAATGGGAGAGGAAGATATAGGAGAGAGAGCCGAGACCATATGCGGGGTCCAGAGGTCTGGTGAGGGAAGTACAAAGAGGATGTCTGGAGGAAGCACTGATGTAGGTATCAGCGATAGGGAGGCCTGGGTTGGAGACCAGGATGTTCTTGTTGAACTTCTTCTTTCCAGACTTAGTGAGAGGGATAGGATAGGAGATAGAGTAGCAGTTCATGAAAATGACAGAAACAGAAAGCAAGGAGAAAAGTAGGAGGAGAAGGGAGCAAAAGAGAGAGGAAAGAATGCACAGCTCAGAGTTGCCAATCAGGAGCGCACGGGGATGTGGGGATCACACAATAGGGAACACTACAGGGGGGCAGACAGGAGACACAATAGGGAACACTACAGGGGGCACCTAGGTCAATAATCTGGCATGCAAAATTCTTCTTTGAAACAATTTGAATGGGTGTCTGACAAAGATGTAGATCTGTAGCAGATTGGAAATGACCATAGGAATTTCTTGAATATGAGGGTTATTACCGGTTTCCTCTGTGTCATTATTTCAAGGTTAGATTTAATGTTTTTAAACCTACTTGTAAATAGTGCACCTCATATGAATAGGTCATGTTTGGCCAGAACAGGTCGAATACAGTCGGGCTGGGGGCCTTACCACTGAATAGCATTTACATTGATGTAAAAACCTCTCCCAGAGAAAACTCTGGGAGATGAGCAGTGGGTGTTTGTCTTGCAAAAGGAAATTACACAGGTGCGCACCTTGTGGTGAGTGTATGTATCTAGATGGTTTAAGTTGCGGGGGAGTGTAAAGCAAACTTGACACTAGGTTGCATTAGTCAACAAAAAAAAAGAGAAACAGTGTCCATGGGCTGTAGAACACTCACGTCCACTGCACACTCTAGGTTTTGTCAAATGACAAACAATAGTTAATCTCAAATTACTTTGAGCTCTTGCCCAAGGTTCCAAGAGGCAGTTTTGGCAAGTGGTTCAACCACTTGTAACATTTGTACTCAAATAATTACCACATAGGTCCTCATTATGAGTTGGGAGGCAGCCTCCAAACCGGGCTCCATTACTGTGTTCCTGCAATGGGGACTTACCGGGTCATTCCCACATAGGAGGACCCGGTAAGTCCTCCTTGCAGGAACCATTCCCCATTCCCATTTTAGCCCCCATAGGGCTCAATGGGAATGGGGAGGGAGGTAACAACGGGCACATTACAAGTGTCCCGTTGTTACCTCCCTCTTCCCCTCGCGGGACCCGGAGAAGATGCCTGGTTTTACCAGACATCTGATCCGGGTCCTGCAAAGGGAAACTCGTAATAGGCGCTACTGTAATGAAGGTGGCCGGTCCCGTACCTCCCCCCTTCATTACGGGAGCACCACGGTCGTAATGAGGACCATAGTCTTTTGGTCGATTGTCATTACAAATTGTATTAAAAAATGTTCATGGTCATAAGTATGTACATTTAGATTTCAAAGATCAAACACAAAAAAATATTCAAATTTCAGACAAATATTATTCCCAATATTCAATTCATATTGTTTATTGCATATATTTCTATATATTTGATTCCCCACATATCTACCAATGAGCTCTACGCGTTTCAGGAATCTTGATCCCTTCTTCAGGAGCAATATCTTATCTAGTGTTCTTAATTTGTATACTTTCTTCTAGTTCATTTGACAAAATCTGTATGGTAAGAGGTAAGAAAAGAGGTATATATTAACTCAGCTCCTATTGTTAAAATTATCATATATATTACATATAAGATGCTTAATGGTGCCCTAACTCTCATGGATGCCCATTGGAGAACCTCAGATTGGGTATAGGGGGATAGTGGTTAACTGGTTCAAAAAGGCATACTCCTCGTGGAGGTGTGGCCTGAGGGATGAAGGTAAGGTACATAGTAAGTATAGCCCCCGTAATATTGAGCGGGGTGCTGTAGACCAGAGAGAAGTGATGCTGTTTTCTATACTCTAAGGAAGGACCTACTTGATGGTGTGCTGTCTAGATTCAAGTTCTTCGGTGCTATATTTTTGGACGGTGTCCCTTTGGACTCACAATGTGGTGTTTGGGGTTGTGGCCCGTTCCGTTCTGTCATCAAAATTAAATCTGTACAATTCAAAAAAATATGCCCAATGTGACATTCTGAGTGTCATGTATACTGAGACTGGTACGTTAATGCGAGAGTTGTTCACACAGTGTTATCCACACATTGTGTTCCACATACTTACCATACGCTATATCTTTTCATGTTTACCATAGAATGGCAGGATCTTTCCTCACTGCCTTACACTGATTGTTCTCAGCAAGAACTTCGCAATGCCACATGCATTGCTATGGGTATATCGCAGTTTAGCACATGGCTTAACACAATTCAGTAAAGCCTAGACTTTCTCTTACCATTTAGCTCAGATTGCATTTGTTTTAATTCTCATATCATTTTTCACTGTTTTTTTCCGGCATTCTACCAACAACCCAAATTGTCTACATATGGTATGTTATTGGAGGGTTTGTACCCATTTGGATACCTTATCCACATATGCAAAGATTATACAAGTGATTTAAAGACAAGTTTTGAAACTATTCATCCCAGGTCGGGACTAACAGAGAGCGACCGTGTGGCTAGGTTTTTTTACCCAGTCTCCTGCTTCACATGTATTTTTGAGTCAGGGAGTCTCCAGACTAGTCGAGTCAGCTCCTGAACACCTTACTATCAAGTTTTTTTAATAAAACAATGAACATTTTTATTTTTTGTATTGAATCCTAAGCGTATATTACAAAGTGGTGCCCACTTATTTTTGCTTTGCTTCTTTTCTCTCCCTTTGATAGACTAGTTTTGGGCCATATAAAGGCCCCTAGGTGCAACTCCTTGTTCATTCTGTATGGGCTCATATTGTCCAGGTTAGCAATCCAGTAAAGTTCTCTTTGATCCAACATCATGGCGTGATCTCCTCCTCTTGGTGCCATCTGGACTACTTCAAGTATCATTAATCCCAGCTGTGCCACTGTGTGTCTTTTTTCCGCAAAATGTCTGGACACCGGTGAGCGGATGTTGTTCATCCTGATGTTAATTTTGTGTTCGTTGCACCTTTCTTTCATTTTACGAGCAGTCTGTCCCATGTAATATCTTCCACAAGGACAACTTAATGCGTAGATGACTGACTTTGTGTTGCAGGTGGCAAGATGTGTTAATTTAATCTTTGCGCCTGTCTTTAGATGTCTGACGTAATCTCCTTTCGTTATATTATTACAATTGCTGAAATGTAGACAGGCAAAGGTGCCTAGTGTCTTAGTCTCTAACGTCATTTGCTTTTGATCCCTGCTCTGCTTTGACCAGTTGGTCCCTTAGGTCTGTACTCCTTTTGTAAGCAATTTGTTGGGGTTCCGGGAATAGTTTTTGTAGTTGGGGATATCAAGGTTAGATTTAATGGTTTCAAAACCTACTGTCAATAGTGCAAGCCGTATGAACAGGTCATGTTTGGCCAGAGCAGGTTGAATACAGTCGGGCTGGGGGCCTTAACACTGAATAGCATTTACATTGATGTAAATACCTCTCCCAGAGAAAACACTGGGAGATGAGCAGTGGGTGTGTGTCTGTCATTAAAATAAATGGTTTTTCTTGAATATCTTAGGGTCACTAGAATATAGATATAGATGAGCAAAATGATCAATACAATTGGATCACCTGGATGGCCAGATCAATGGGTTCATTATCCAAACCAACCTGGTTAGGGCTTGCCTGAAACCCTTTCGGTTTCCTTGAAGGGCAGATTCAAGTAAATATTCACATGCATTCATCAGATGTGTTCGCTTTTCCTTAAGGGTGAACTGCCTATAAGATTTGTTTGCATTCCTTAGTCTGATAACGTGTCGGACAGGGATGGAATATAAGAAGGTGTTGCCCGGCTATCTGTACTGCATCTTCTATTTAAGGTTTATTGGCCATGCTGGCACATAAGTTATAGAAATGGAAATCTCTATCAAGTTGTTTATATGTGGTGGTCAAAGCTTGAGCTGTTAGGGCCCACCCTCACTATCTAAGAGATATTACTCAAACTTTAGACGTAGATGGCCCAATTTTGAATTAAAGTACCCCAGAAAACTGATACATGGGGGTTACCTAATTTGAAGACTATAACTTCATCTAAAGTGTCTAGGAAAATGTTCTATCCTGACAACTTGTCAGCTCACCTGCAAATGCCTGTGTCCCTCTTGCATACTGAGTTATAGAGTTGACGATTAATAAATCACATGCATCTCAATGTTTTCCGCAGGCATACAGAATATTGTACTGACAAATAATTTGTTAAAGTTCCACAGTACCTCAAAAATAGACAAACTCATATCCCTAGGATAATGAGGATATCTGATATCAGCAGAGAGGCTGATGAATGATGTTGGGTTTTTAAGCAGTGCTTGAAAATGTTTGAAAATTGATGCAGAAGCAATTTGAAATGACTCCAGCTAACTCCAAATTGGTTGTAAAAGGCAAAACTGTGGAGGCTAATCTATTGCACAATGGGCCTTAAAAACGTTACTGCACACACTCACCACCAGCAACTGAACATTAGAAGAAGGAAATCTGAATGAACAATTTAACTGTGCACTTTTTGTATTCAAAGTTTTATTTTATCCTTATTTATAATTGTAGCCTTTTGTTCCCCTTTTCCCTATGTTTCCTTTTTTATTTCGGATGGACATCAGCATCTAGGGTTCTCGTGAGTTTAGGGACAGCTACAAGTTTGGGAAGCCTCTATAGGTGGTTATTGGGATTGTTTAATGCAAAGATGGGATATGATGGGGAAAACAGGCGAGTGATCAATAAGTAAGGCTGAAAATGTTCAAAAGAATTAACAAGAAAGAACAGAGATTACAAATTCTATTATTCTATTGGTACGAGAGTAGAGGTGTGTTTCTGCCCAAGGAGACTGTGTCTAGCAAAAGCCATTGCTTACATGGGTTACTCATATGTCACTCCCATATCATATCACAAGCAGGTGTACTACAGATGAACAGGGCTTGGGTGGTCCCTTGGCTCACGTAAGGCATTGCCTGTGGGATCTGAGCATAACAGAGATCTGGTCGTACCCTGAAAAAACTATACACAAATATCACCCTTGAGCATGGTAAAAGGGTGTTGTTGGGCTAAGGTAAAGGATACACTATTTGAAAGAGCTGAAGATATCCTGGCCTGCTTAGTTTATAAGAAGAGCAACTGGCCTAGATTCCAACCTCTTCTGGCTTTGTACAGGAGAATGTGATCTCTTGACTCTAGGTTTGCCTAGGCTGATTGCCTGTGCAAGCACTTCAGCAGCATGTGGAATTGAAGCAGGCTCCTGACTGCCTGTTGTCTTGCAAGCTTCACGCAGTGCAAAAACATACCCACTTGGTATTCAAGTATTTTCCAACCTGAGAAGTTTCTGGATACAACCTATTCTTTTTTTTAAAAAAAAATGTTATTTTATTTGTGTTGACTATTAAACAAGCCTTAATCAACAATTAAGAAAAAAACGAAAATGCAACAACATGAACAATAAAAATATCAAATACAATGAATACATACAATAAAAGACTTTATAGTTCATGAGTTATACAATTCATAGTTATTTGTTTTAAAACCCAAAATATTAGTTGTCTGTATACAATCTATACAAGTTAAATCATTATCTTACAAGTATACTCAAAGGGGTGGATGCGATTGTGTCCATTTTTGCAAAGCCATTTTCCAGACTGAGTGTGCCGCTGATGTAATTACGACTGACTGTGCAGAGTATAAAGTACTCCAAAATTGATCGTAACAGATATGGTCTATATGGTTTACCATTAGACCATAACCTTTTACATAGTTTGGGAAGAGCACAGAATAGACCGTCAAAATGTGGCGACGAGATTCAATGTCAAGTCCGCAGAGTCGACAAATAGGTTCTTCATATGAAGTTCTACCAAAAGCACCCAAGTATTCCCCTGTATGGACAAACATAATCATACGCTTCAGGGCCAGGGAGCATAGTTTAGTCAGATAGGAACAGGGTACATTAGGCATGAAGCCTTGGGTCGAGAATTCTATTTATCTTGTCTTGGTTGACAGTTTCTCAATATTAGATATAATATCCCACTCCCTAGCTTTCCTTTTGATGATTATCTCTGCACTGGCCATATTAACCAACTGGTCATTAGAAATGCCTATTTCAGCAAGAAAATTCTGGGCAGTGTTGCGTAACAATCAGCCTTGTTAACTCATTGGGGGACTCAAGTGGGGGCCTTAGCCTTAAGTAAAGTAGAGTTCTTTGGACTAACCATAAGGACTCTAATGATATGAGGCCATATTTCATTCGTAAGGCCTCTATCAGGACTGATTGGGGCAGATTAATGATTGACCGCAAAATCCTGCCCTCCATTTCCTTAATCATCACTTTAGCTCCAGAACAGGCAGACCATAAAGTAAACTTGGGGTGATATTAACTCTATATATATCTCAGTAAGGCAGTAATGTTGTAGCCCCCTTTATTAATTATATAATGCCTAGGTGCAGTCCACTTTTTCCATATTTAAGGAGATATAGTGCCACCATAATACGTGTTAGTGGGTGCGACAGCTATAGGGAACCCCAAATAAGGCTATTCCTTTATAACTTGTAATGGAGTGTCATTTACACTCCAAACAAATTGCAGGTTCTCTTTTCATTTATTAACGTCTCCAAGGTACATTACTTTTGTCTTTGAGATCTTAAGTGTCATGGAGTTTATCTGTGTGTAGGTGGACAGTGCAGTGATGGAACGTTGGAGACCTGAAGAGGTTTTGTCTATCATAATGGTATCATCTGCCTAGGCCAGCCATCCGACTGGCGTACCATTTATTTTTGGAGGAAAGTGTCTTGTGCTGTCAAAGTGATCTGCCGTGTAAAGATTGTATTGTATTGGTGCGAGGGCGCACCCTTGCTTAAGCCCACGGTTTGTTTTCCTATAACCTGCAAATTCGCCAAGGGAGCTCAGGCGCACAGTTACAGTTGTATTTGTTTAGAGAGATTTCATGAAGTTCAATAGTTGTGGATCAATCCCCCATTTAGCACGTTTTTCCCACAGCAAGGCCCGTGACACTAGGTCAAAGGCCTTGCTGTAGTCTACAAAACAATAATATATTTTGTGTTTGTGATCAGAGGCTTCTCTTAAATAATGCATGGCACACAAGATGTTGAGGGTGGAGTGTTGCTTTGTGAAACCTGTTTGGAAAGTGGGAATTAGCATCTTGGCCTGTGCCCAAGAAGTAATTTTTTTGAGCAGTATACATGCAAAAAGAATTTGCAAGGTGTCCATCATTGCTAAAAGTCTATAATTTGTCGGGCCAAGTCTATCACCTCTTTTAAAAACAGAGATCAGTATAGATTTTACCCAGCTCTCAGGAATGTCACCAGTGCTTTCGATCTGCCTGAATAGACTGCATAATATCTTGGCCCAGACTTGGGGGTTTGCCTTAAAGAGGGTGCTTGGTATACTGTCAGGTCCTGGGGCACTAGAGGGTTTTAGGTTCTTGATGATTAGTACTAAATTGTTGCTGAAGTCCATAGTTGATTCCTTACAATAAGGCCTAACCTCGATAGTTGCCAAGTTATCAATATTGTGATCGAGGTATAGATCGCCGACAAAAGCACGCCAAACAGCCTCACTGATGGGATGTTCTTCCTTTCTATTAGATGGAGATCGAAATTCATTATAACGAGCCCAGAATTTCCTGCTGTTGTTTGATTTGAGCAAGCCAGCCAGGTAGAGCCAATTCACATTTTCGTTCGAGTGCTTATGCTGGCGAAGTCAGTTTCTAAAGCATGTCGCCACATTGGAGAGTAGTTTTTGTTTTTCTTGCTGTGAGGTATAAAGGTTCTTTCTAATTTCTGTTCTTAGTCGTCGTGGCTCCTGCTTTCGTTTGTGTATCATCTCATCAAATAATGGACCAAGGCGTTGGCCCGATTTGATATTCAATCTATTTGGTACCCAATGAACCAACGCTGTAATGTTGGCAAATAATGATTCCATGGACCATCCGTCTTGGCTCATCCTGTATTCAAGCTGTGATTGTCATTAATGAGGTGATTAGTTACAATGTGTATATGTGACCCTGTCCAGGTTATACAAGAGCCCTATCTATTTACATCATCTCGGTGGCATAATTAGCAACTGTCCAACTCAGCAAAGCATGGTCACTTGCCTCTTTGGGGTGGATGAGTATTGGGGAACATTCTTCCAACATAAGGGGTTCGTAGCAAACATAGTCGATGTGGGTAGCATATCGACCATTAGACCAGGTGTGCGTCACACCACCCTTTTGCTCTGTGTTTGTTTTTGAATACAGTAAATGTTCTAATTCATTCTGCAAAATGAATTGTCTCTAATTTTGATCCCACACCCCTGGTCATATCCCCCTAAGTGCAGATCCTTAGCATTACGGTCCCCAGCAAACAATACATGTCTGTTAGGAAATTCCTCATACCATGTAGCTATAGTGTCACTCAATGTTTGTTGGATCTTCTTAGACTGGAGGCCTAGAGGAAGATCGTAGACATTTAAAATTAATTCAGGGGAGATTATCACTGGCTGTAGCCCGCAACTGATGGTGCCCTGTAAGTATGCCTGACGCGAAGACCTGTCGGATAATGTTTTAGTGATCAACCGCTTTGGTTCTGCTACCAGAGTGTTTATTTTAAAGAAATGTTGGTTTTCCCCAGGCAGATTCACCCTCTTTCCCTTGCACTCACTAGGACAGGGTTTTTCCCCTTTGCTTTTGTTAATATAAGTATTAGTGAAAGGCATTTGGTGCAATCCAGAAGAGGATGCTACTCTCGGTGTGATGGATATAGATTTCTTCGTAGTCCCACTCAGGGTACTCCTCCAAAGATTGATTCATGCTGGGTCTGGTCTCCATACAATACAGTTAGTTCCAAAGCTGCTATTATGATTAATTTAAGATGTAATCATCTTTTTGCACAGGTGTATCTAAATAGCAGATATCACTTATTACTTTTTGCCACTAGAAATCTGAATGTAAACATTAGCTATCAGAAAACCATATTTTTATATTTAAAATTGGATTTGTAACACATAAAAATATGTATTGAATACAGAAACGAAAAACACAATTGTTATAGAATGTATGTAAATATAGATAAGAAAAGGAACAACAAAAAAACAAATTAAAAAACACATTGGAAGGACTACAGACATAAAGTGTGCTTAAAACTATAATTGCGATTATTTAACTTATCCACACACGTTTACTGGTATTTTATTTAAGCAGGTCTGCCTACGTATAAGAAAAAATCTACACAATTGTTGATTGTTTTTTAAAATTATGCGGGTGTTGTGGATCTAAACTGCAGACACCCATATACGTTTCAGCAAAGTGAGCCACCTGCTGGGCATAATGTCAACAGCCTTCCTCAGGGTGGGTTTTTCACATGACCCTAGGGGGAAGCAGACAAGAAATTTGGGAGGAAATTCATTGTTTTTAGGAAAATTTAAATAAAAACAAATTTGTGAAAAAAATGTTTACATTCAAATAGGGGGCTGTTTTGAAGATTACAAAAAATTAAAAAATGACTGTCTGGATTAATATGTCCTTTCAAATTTACCCTATCATTATAATGGGTAATCCGAAAAAAGGACACACTGGTAGACACCCTTGTGTGTGCGAGGCATCTGGTCTCCATGCCCCTCCCTCATTGTGATTGCACTTTAACGGGCCCTGGGGCACCGAGTCACTGATTTTCTTAAAATTAGCCAGGATAGCGTCCACCACTTTCCCCAAAGAAGTTATAACCTCTGTTTGTTCCTGCACAAGCGTGGCCAAAAGTTCTACCTTTGCGTCCATCTTGTTAATAATTAACTCTGTGTTGATCAACGTGGCGTATGATTTTGCAATAGGAGATCTGTGAGGTTGTGGGGAATGGTCAGTGTCTGAATCTGAATCTGAGGAGGCAAATGAATCAGATCGAGAGACTGGTTTAGCCAAATCTGGCAACAGCCGACAAGTTGGTGCTAACAATCATTTCCTCAGATCTGCTCTGCGGGAGTGTGGTACCACATCCTAATGCGTCTCTGAGACCTATGACCATGTTCAATAATGATTGTTATTGTCCAAAGTGAAGGAGGAAGATTGGGCCATGATAGCGGCTGGTTTGGCTGTCTCTCTGTAGTAGAGATCAAACGTTTTATTCCGTGATTGAAGATTACTTCATACAAAGAGTCTGATTGATCCTCTACTCTTGCCTTTTTTTTAGTTAAATTCTGCTTATTGCCCTGCCATGCCGAACTCCTTGGTCTCTTAATTGCACCATTTGTGACACAGCGCAAGCTTTATTTCTTTGTGCCAGAATGCTTCATGCTGTGTGAAGAGATGGCTAGTGAGAGGGAGCTGGATTATTACACACTCTTGCCTCGTGGCAAGGACGCAATCCTCAAGCCACCAGAGCTCCAGGCACTCTAGCTCGCTCCACCCACTACTGTCAGGATGGTTTGTTGGGAGCCCCTATAAATGCCAGGACTCTATAAGGCTAGAGGCACAGATTGAGAAATGGGCAGTATGTGCTGATCGTGTGCGGCCGCTTACCGGTGTTTGGATGACCAATTGCAAGAAGGAGTGGGGTAAGTGCATTAGGCAGCAGGCAGGCTTTGTTGGAGCAGTGGCTCGCCACGGCGCACCGCGCTTAGACGCACTAAACCTGCCAGAGTCTCACCCCACTTCTTACCGACAGCTGACAGCTCGCGGCAAACTGCACGCTTGCTCACCACACGGGCCACGTTGGATGATGTGGGCTGTATGGCAGGGGTTACCAGCTTCAGTTTCCTGATGAGGTACCCAACCTCCAGGATCCAAGATGCCCAGCCAGCGCAGACCGCAGAGATATGGGAGTTTTAAAAACACTTACTCCAGCAAAAGCAAAACGTGTAAACAGGCTGCTCCCAATCTCAAAAGTACAGGTAAGTACAGGTAGAAATATCAGTATCGATGAGCACCCGCACTAGCGCTAAGCACTTAGCACAGCTCAAAGCACCTTCTCGTGCCACAGGCACTGGATTCACTGGGCTCACATGTGGCACTGTAACGATTTTACCACAAAACCCCCGTTGGGCGAGGCTTGTGCTGGATTTCTGCTGTCCCAAAGCAGCACGGGCCTCTGGGATTAGAGGACCCCCTGCCTACACACCAACACGAACGCTGACACACTGACACCGGCAGCTGGCACTCAGCTTGGCTCCCAGCTCACAGCCGCTCTCAGTATATGAAGATTCGAGGAAAGAACCTCACAGTGAATCACGCACTATGCCGACAACCCGTCAAGTCGTTATACAAACAAAATACTGACCGCTTCCGACAAGTTCCGATCTTTCCAATCACCCATTCTATGTGTGACAGGTGAGCACACAATCACAGAAGCTAATTGTCTCTTTTCCTGTATGCTAAGCCATGTTGTTCATGTTGCCACTTCTCAGCATTAGAGCAGGGCCTGGAGTATTGGGGAGAGTTTGGTTTTTATACACTCACATCAGTGACTTCATTTAGAGTTTGCCAGAGGAAGCAGCTGCTACCCCTAACTCTCCCTTTAGTACCCCTGGCACTACACTTGAACCTTGGCAAGAAGATCACCGGGCCAGTTCTAAGTGAGTTGCCTCTGAAGCATGAGGCTGTGTATGGAGACATACTCTAGGCCAAGCTTTTTAAAGCTGTTTGGACACTTCTGAAATGTAACTAATAAATGACACACTTCATCTCTGCTTTACCTGGATTCCTCCTCCTCGTCCTCCTTATCAGATATGACCTGGGCTGCTACGTTCTTGCAATCGCACTTGTGTCCCAGTACTGCTGAATAGATGTGGATTCCATTAACAAGGAGATAACTTTTTTAACATTTAAATGTTCTTTTATTGGTGAAAAATGTCTTTTCATTCATGCAAATGTTTTACTAGAAGGCACTAGTGTGAGCATTTACATTGAACACTTACGACCTGACTCTCAAATATAGATTGGGTTGAACTGATGTAATTCGCTAGAACATCTCCTTCACCTTTATCAAGCAAAAATTGCACTAGCTGTGCAAAGGAAATCTGGATGCACACTTTCAGGTGCCATATTTCATGCTCTTGTCACATTTTCTTCAAATAGAGGGGCACTCCTGTACATTTTGATGTTCATCTCAAATTCAAAACAATGAATGACAGACGCATGTAGATTTAAGTTGGGCTGCAAAGCTGTAACCCACTGCTGTTTTACTTGCATTTCCCCGCTCCGAAAAGGGATATCAATGTTTTTCTTTTCCTTATGTTGACATTTCACAATGAGAGAACTTGTACAGCCACTCACTGTGAAAAGTGTTCAAAGCACACACAGGGGTGTCAGGACTGTGATCGTCCTAACACCAATATATGGAAGGTTCCTGGCCAAAGCACGGTTCACACTGACGGCCACCGCCCCCACACCCAGTAATACAAAGTTCACTTTTTTGAATGTCTCAAAGTTGTGTAAGTAAAGAAAGCACATTTTGTATGTGCATGCACATTTTCTGCACATGAAATAACAGAAGCTTTGAGGTTATGAGGTCGCTAGAGCACAATGCTTTTTTTAATTTTAATACACTGTGGGAGGAGGAACCAGGTATGTTTGGACGGATTAAAATCAGCCATATAAATAAAGGACAGTTGTGTTGATGTACAGAACTCATTGTACTGATTGAAGAATCTCCAGTTTTTCCACTAGGTCTGAACAGTCCACAATAGCCCATGTTTTACTTTGCACTTTAGTACCTGTAGGGCGCCTTTATCATGGAATAAAAACTACCAGTTCCAACATGCAAAGAAAATTCAAGAACTGAATGAACACTTCACAAATGAAGTGAGCAACTTTAGTTCTCTGACATGTGCTCTTAAATATTGATGCAGATATGTGTGCAGCCAAAGAAGCATGTGTGTGATGTCCTTCAAAGCCACTTTGATTTTGTTTTTCAACACTTGAGGCAGGGGCCTGAAACCGGTGGACCCCCAGATGTTGTGTACTACAACTCTCATCATCCCTGGCCAGCATAGTCAATGGTGAGGGATCATGGGAGTTGTAGACTAGAACGTTTGAAGAGCCACAGGTTGCATCCCTCTGCTTAAGGTAAACGTGCTATGGGGTGGGGTAATGTTGTATGTGGGTAAATGGGGATAAACTTGGCATTTGATGGCAGCATGTGACATATGACAACTGTACTTGCCGTATGAGGCTAGTCCAGGAACATGGGGGAAATCCTTGACCATGTAAGGCTGCATTGAGGATCCCAGGAAATTAGATGGGCGCTTGAGTTGCACTTTGTTTATGATGTGAGTACATGTGCAGGCAAGGCTGGCTCAATGACATGATGCTGTACCTGAACTATGTGACTATACCTGGCATATGGGGATCTACCTACTACTGTGATGTTGCCACAATGGTAAATGGGCATATGAAGCTGTGCTGTGCATATGATGGCAGTGCATGGGTATGTAAGGCTATCTATATCAAACGATGGATGAAGCTGTCATGTGAGGCAGTGCCTGGAAGCACTGGTACCTGGGCGTATGAAGATGTACAGAGCCGTTCATGGCGTATGATGTCTATTCCATTAACCCTTGCATTTTTGGTGAATTGACGGCCCTGTCACTCAATGGCATTTTACAATTATAGTTATCTGCATCTTCTGAATTGCTGCTGAATGTATTTATATGTGTTTGTCAACAGTGCTTTTGCATGTGTATTGTTTTTATCTTCTGAAGCGACTATTACATTTCGATGATGACAGATCACAGCTTTAGCTTTTTGAATTATTTGTCCACCAATTGAAAACTATAGAGGATCAAAAAACAGATAATGGAGTCATGGAAAATATTTAGCAGAGTTAAGCAGTGAGCAGGATGTCACTTGCAGAAACAATACACGTTTAATCTGGTGCTCCTTCAGGAGATGCATTTGTCATTAAAAGATCACACATTTTGTTCATATGGGGCAAATGCAGCTTCTGCACAATCACTTCCTACATCAGCTAAACATATGGCAATCTTAGTCCTTAATAACTGTGTTCCAATTAGGAAATCCGATATGGGATGATTTCACACAATGGGTAAAAATGATATCAGAGTTGCTATAGTTTATGCACCAAACACAAATAACTCAAGTGTTTTGTTGATCCAGTTTGAATTTGTATTGACAAATAGGCAGTGGTTACGTTTGTTAGTCAGGAATTTCGACATAGCACGTGACCTGTTTAAAGAACAACACCCAGGTGTAAAAACACTGATAAGAAGACAGCTTTGAAGGCCATGAGTCCACGATGACGGACATTTATCACATTGATGGTTGGAGTTCGGTCGTCCTAAAGAAAAGGAATATACCTATCAAATGTGCCCACATATTGTTCTTAAACTTCCGGATATATTCTAACAGCTTCTGCCATAAACATTCATCCTATGATTATGTCTTACCACTGTGCCATAGAATGTACTGTCGATAGTGACAGGATATCCACAGTAGATTTCTGTGGGACCTATGAATTATTTGCTGATGCCTACACAGTGAATATTATTGAATTAGCAAGCAGTGAATTTATAATCACAAATTAAGGGGCATTCAAGATTTCACCGATGTACCGCTTTCACCGACTGGCAGCCTGTCGAGCACTGCATTCAGTTACTACACATGTGGTGAAGGATCAAGAAGGGTCTTCCGCTGCGCCGGCCGGAAAGGTAAGATGGGGAATTTGGTGAGTAGGGAACATGTGTGGTTTTGTGTTTCTGTATCTATGTGTGTGAGGTGAGTGCATGTGTGTATAAATATTTAAAGAGTTTGGAATGGCGGCGGCCAGGAAACAACATTGAGCCTTTTTTTCATCTAGGTTTTTATCTGTATTTGGCCATGTTCGATAATGCCCCCATCCGGATGAGTTTATTGTTATTAGCATACCAGGATCTTTCTCCGGGCGACTAATAGTTGTTTTTGTTAGGTTGGGAAACAGTCGCTGTTTCTGAACTTTAAAAAAACTCCAAAACAAGATGGCTGCCATGGACAAGAAAGAAGGGAACTACAACACGTAGTCCCATTTCCCTTTCCATGGAAGGCATTGCTGAGTCAGGTAAAGCACTGGGAACACTCAGTATTCCAGGTGCCTGCGAGGAACGAGAAAGCTGCATGTAATGCGGCCCGAAAGCAGATATGGGCGAGCGGTTGAGGAGGTGGAAATTAGAGGTGGTGGGAATAGGAATCATGGGAGCACTTATCTGCATCCCAACAGAGAAGATGGTGGTTGCTGCTTCTGAGGAGGCCTGGAACGTTAGCTTTACCATGAGGTAAAACCCCCGTTCTGAGATTCCTGATTGGCTAAGTGGTACTCTGACTACCTTCAAGTCCTAAATGCTGAATAGCAGTCCCTAAAACCCTCTCCCACATCCAATGAAATGCCAAAAAATGAAACATCTGTTGAAAAGCCTACTCCAAAACCTGAAATATAGCCTTCTCACAGTTCTGATTTCATTCACTATTGTCATTCTGTTATTTCTGCTTTACACTCTAGGCTGGGAAGAAAAGAGGTTCTGAAGATAATATATTGGTACCAAACCAGACCAACACAACAGTGGTGGTAAGGGAGAGGACTCAGAGTGGTAACGATAGTAGGGCCACCGTTGTGGTGCGCCTACCCTGCGGGTTCCATACAGTGGCTGTACTAGAAGAATGTAGCACAGAAGATCAGGTGTAGAGTTAGGAAAGCACTATAATAACTCTATGGAGCTATAGTGTTATTTGCTAATATTAAAGAGCAAGGGAGGTGTCATTATCGTGGGATAATAGCCCACCCATGAGTTATAACCTGATGCAAAGCGGAGGGTCATGAGCTGGGGTAGGCTCATTATCCCAGTGATTATTACCTCTCCCAATATCTATAGGACTATTAACATATACTAATAATAGCAATGAAGGTTTTACAGAGGTTGTAAAGTAGAAAACGTCTTTTAATTGGAAGTAAAATAAACACTCAAACTGTGTTGGTAAATTATATGTTCTTTTATTTTGTAAAACTTGAAAAATAAGTTGGTCTTTATTGGTTCAGCATTTTAATTGCAAACTGGGTGAACTGTAAAGGTTTTATCACGAACATGCATTAGATGTACTGTAAAACTGGTTTCTCTGTCACGAGGGGGAGAGGTGCGGTGGGGCCCGGAGAGAAGGGAATTTGAGAGGCCGACATCGGGGAGGAGCGCTCAATAGCGGGGGGTGGAGGTGGTTTCAGAGAGTGCCCCCGTGAACAGAACAGTTGGAGAGCAGCCCAAAGAACCCACAGAACTGATGCTATAACAGTAGTTACGACACAGGGGGTCAGCACTGTAACAGCGGAGCGTTTCACTCACAAGTGGATATTGCGGACCCTGGGTGATCCTATTAACCACCGGCAGGAGGGAAACGAGAAGGGCTTGCCTCGAGAAGTGGTGCCGAGAGCAGTGGCAGAATGTCTAAGCAGGTGGGGAAATCCAAAGGTTCGGGATCGGGAGATATTAAGTCCCTGATGCAGTCAGTGGAGACCCAGAAGCGAAGCCAACTACAAGCGCAAGCCCAGATCCTGTCATGACCCTCGCCCAAAACCCCCTTTGGCAAACCCATTGGCAAGGTGGAGTCAGGACTCTGGCCTCTAGAGCCTGGCATCCTCTTCAAAAGCCCTCATGGGGCCAGTCCTGGCACCAGGCTTATATACCATGAATAAACAATGTGCTTGGGAACTACTTTATTATTGTCAGCCAACATGGAGGTTCCTAAGAACCAAGCTATGCGGTCTGGTGTTTTGGGTGTGGTAGCCTAGGGACTACTTTTCCTGGACTATTTTATTGGGGCTATTTAAACCAAACCCGAGCAAGACAACACGCTTCACGTTACTTTGCAGCTTGCAACGTGACGCTCACTGTGTCCAGCTATTCCCTCGAACCTCGGAGAAGCAGAACCTGCAAGGAGACAAAAGGAACATTATTAGCAGCAGCATCTCACCTGCAGTCTTCATCTTTAAACACTTGCAGCTACTGAGAACAGCTTCCTCGAATCTGCACGCCTCCCGGACAGAACGACCTGAAAGAGGAAGATAGAGGCAGCAGTAGAGACATTTACAAATTACAAACTGCTCAAAAGGCTTACCTGGCTGGTCGCCTCTCGGCTTGCACCACTCCTGACATTCCACTTGCGCTGAAGAACACCGCGACCTACAAGGAAGGAAAACACATGTTGGCAAAGGCAAGACTTCGCAGCGCTGTGCATAGCGCTTAATTACCGCATCATAGCGCTCTTAATGCACCAACGCACCAACATTTACCAGCGGGGCTCAACCAAGCCAGTTCGCCGTGATGAAGCTCTGCATACCGAAGGGAGAAAGAAGAGACATTTTAAACAAAGAAAGGCATGCAGGATAGCAACAAAACTAAAGAACGGCAATAAAACCTACCTGAACAATATCAAACGGGCCGGCGTCAGTAAAGTAACTGGACCGCACTCGCCCATGAAAGACAATGCGCCCCTGCAAAGAAGGCAGGATGGAGAGCACGCCTAATTCTACCACAAGGTGAGGAGAGGGCGCTAGAGGGACTGAAATCAGACGGTGGTGGTGGGAGGATACTTAACCCAGTCGGTCAGTCTTGAACACAGTCCTCCTGTATTTTCAGGCAGAACCTTCCCCGCAGACCACATCAGGGCAAAGCTGAGAAGCATACCAGCGAGTAACCTGACTGGTTGGAGTCCCTGTGGATACCAGGTGAGCGTAACAGATCCATTCTCCTCCTTCGGGGGCCTTAGGGGATGGTGATGATCCGCCAATTCGCAAGTCAGATTTATTAGCAATGTTGTAGGTGCTGAAGAAGGACATTAAGGACAGTGCCACCGAGCTAGCCAAGTCCATTGCTGACCATAACAAGGAATAGTAGCCGAACAAAGCCACGAACATGAAGAATTAACTAAAAGGGTCCAGATCCTTGAACAACAAATGGAGCGGGTTCAAGACAGGCAAGAGGATGAAGAGAATAGATCCCAGCGGAATAACGTTCGCATCCGGGGATCCCGACATCTGTCACGGATGGAGACCTGCTACAATACGTGACAGAGCTGTTCCGGCACATCCTGTGCCCGGATGCCGAGAGGGATATCGTCCTGGACCGGATGCACAGGGTCTATTCAACGCTCCTTCCTACTGATGTTTCATACTTTATAAAAAAAAGTATTTTTTATAACAAAAGTAATTTTTACAAGAGAAATATTTGTTTAAAAAAATAAATGTATTACATGAATACTTTTTTTTTTTTTACATATTCTGAACCGAAAACGGTTGCATCCAATGAGGTATGATAAGAGTAATTATTACTGGATTTAATTCGTTTGTAAGATTGCTATTTGCTAATTATTTCACTCCATTAATGCATTCATTGCTAGTGCTTTTAGCAAATGTATTAAGTTTAATGATCAGATAAAATGTAAAGAAAAAAACAAAGACAGATTAGAAGTAGTGTTCTTTCCTCAATGTGCTGAGGAGAGTTTTACACAGGGAATAAACACCTGCGTTGAAAATAGCAGCAGAATCGCCTGGGGAAATACTAAGGAAATTGGGATTTTGGCATCAAGCATGGCCATCCTCCAGGTGAGGAAGAGATGCAGGAATGTTTCTCCGCTTAATCCCAATGGTCAAAGGAAACACCCAAATGTGTTCAGTAATTTATGTTTGTGTTACCACCTTCCCTGATTGGCCGTTCTCATTAAGTGTGAAAGGATGTAGATTTTCAGGGCTTCCTAGATGCATAGGGAAAGATCTCCTGACAGCATCTGATGCACGGGCACACTCGGGTGTGGATGCCAAAGGAGAGCTCAATGGAGTGGGAGACTGGGCTTGAAGGTTCAGCATAGAAAATTTCTTCATTGCACATATAGTCCTCATTCATTCACATATGATAAAATAGCAAAATGTGCCATGAAGTTCCACCCATTAGATAAGACTTCCAAGGCTTACAGAAGTAGCGTGGAGATGAATAGATTCACTAATTAATATTAAAAACATACCTTGTGTGGTTTCCATATAGCTCTTTATGTTCGCAGGGATTTGTGTTCCACAAGTGTGCAATGTGAGGCGATGACAATGCCCAACTTTGTAATGGTTTTCACTGAGCTACATCCAGGTACAATATCAATAATCACAACCATGAGACATAGCAGTTTCTGGTGATGTTTCTTTCCTCTCTGCAAAGTTTTGCCTTTTTATAGTTCGGAAACGTTACCCATCTGGGCTGTGAACACATTTGATTCATTAGCAAATCTGTCAACATTAACATTGTAATGACATCAGGGAAAAGGTTACTTTCCTGGTGGTAATTACCTGGTGATAGTAACTGGGTGAAAACCTTCAGAGCAGCGAGCGCCATGGGGAGTGGAAGGACTGGGAAATTATTGCAAGCAATTGCAATAGTCTAATGTTTTCGAAACTAGACAATAAGTGATTACGCCATTACTTTTGTAATTGCATATTTTTGCGAAGGCTTTGACTGATGTCGAATTTGCTGCCATTTCACATATCTGCCAATTTTTTTATCTTCTCGGACCACAGCTGATAAGTCTCTGTCAGTTTGGCCACCACCTCAGTAAACAACGTCAAGGGCCTCATTTAGAGTTTTGAGGTATTTCCTTGGCAAAAACCACCAAACTCAAGTTCTGTTACTACAGTAAGCATTATTTAATTTGATTTATTTTTACTTAATTTATATAGCGCTTTTTTCCAAAAGTGCTTGAAAATAAAGATTAAAAAACGGTATAATCCAGAGTGGAAATACAATCCAGTTAATTCAAGACATAAGAGGGGAACAAAATAGAGTTTATCTGTCGGAGAGAGCCGATAAAAGATGAGTTTTAAGATTGTTCTGGGAGATACGAAGAGAGGAGGAAGAACTAATAGAAAGAGGGAGAGAGTTCCAATGCTTAGGAGCAAGGCGGCAAAGGAATGAAAATGAGAAAATGTGCAAGGGGGTTTAGGGAAAGAGAAGAAACTGATTCTGGGAACGGAGGGCATGGATTCGTGAATAAAACAAGATAAAGCAGGAAAGGTAAAGAGGAGTCAGACCATGGATACACTTGAAGACAATAGAGAGAAAAGTATAAAGAAGGCGGGATTCGAAAGGAAGAGGAGATATAGAGAGTAGGAAGGGTGTGATAGAAGATCGAGGAGGAAGAGAAAAAAGGAGATGTACAAAGGAGTTATAGAAAGAGCAAAGAGGAGGACACTAAGAAGCAGGAAGAAGAGGAGAGCAAAAGTCAATACAGGAGAATACCAGATAGGAAAGAAGAAGCTTGGTGGCGTGGAATGAAAGAATGTTCAGGCACATCAGATGTTAAAAAGAGCATTACAACAAGATCGAGCAGTAGAAGAAATATGCAGGGAAAAGGAAAAAGAAAGGTCAAAGCTCACAGCCAAGTGGCGAGCAGAGGGAGGGAACGGGGCAATAGTGGGAGGAATCATAGTGAATGGAAAGAATAGAACTGCGTGCAGGAACTGGAAGCTCTGCATGAGCTAACGTCATGCAGACCCTTTGTTCAGTCATTCCCAATTTTAACGTCCCATTGGACTGCAAAGGGGTTGCATATTGCTGCATGCAGTCATTAAGCCACGCTGATGGCAAAAGTCAACAACCACCAAGGGTGTTGGTGGTTGGTCAAGCAGATGTTAGTGGAAGCAGTTCCAGACCAGGTTCAGTAATAAGGTAAGGATCCAAAGGAAAGAAGGGAAAATGCAGGCCAAAGGAAGGCAGGTTCTAACGAGGAGAGGGAAGAGACAACAGGGCAGTTGTGTGACAAAGGAAGAGGAATTCAGAAATAGGGTCCAGCGGCACACGCATGCATAATAAGATGCATGTTCCTGCAGTCCGGCCTATTTTATTTGCCCATAAAGTCAATCATGCCTCTGCCACTTCTGACTCAGAAATTCACCATCTCCAAAGAGGTGGACCTCGGGTATGGTGGCCGTCATCTTGGAGGATGCATTGAGGCACCCGTTCCTGCAATGACGGAATGAAGCAGTGGTGAATAGATTCCATAGCGGCTGGAAGCTCCAAAGTCCTGTGCCCCGCCAACAAATACTGACCAGAAGGTGAAGTGTAACAGGGAGCACTGGGTTTCCTTGGATGTCAAGGGAAGAACTGTCAAATCAGGTGGGGAGCACGTACATAGGAGGCAGATTCCCATGATCTATCGCAAAGATCCTAACCTTCCCAATCCATAAGATAATTTAAGGAGCCTCTACGAATCCTAGTATTGCATATTCTCTTGACAACATATTTATAGTGACCGTCGCACAAAATAGAAAGTGGAGGAACAGGTTCTGAGGCCTCTCTTCTGGCATAGAAGGGCTTAAAGGGTGAACATGAAAAACCGAATAAATCAAATGCTAAGTAAGGAGATAACCGAAGACGAATGGCAAACTAATTGATCTGTTTCTTGATAAGGAAGGTTCCAAAGTCCCTAGAAACCAACTTAGAAGGCCCCACATGCCTAGGTAACAATTTGGAGGCCAACCTCACTTTTTCTGCGGCATTGAAAGGAGGGGGGCCTCGTCAGTTACGATCTGCTAGTAGCTTCATTCGGTCTTAAATTACTTTGAAATTGGTGTCAGCAAATTCCTGAGCTTCATTGATGTTTCGAAGATGCAAATCCAAAGAGGGTACCATGGAGTCTGAGCATGATGTAAACGGACAGGTCCAAGGGTGAGTACCATGTATACAAAGGCCTTAACTTGGGCCAATAGTTAATGTGACAGAACTCAGCAGTGAATAACAGTTCTTTCCAGTTATCTGGGGTGGCCGAAGCAAAACACACAACACACTGCTTGAGCAACTGATTCAGATACTTGGTCTGTCCGTTTGTTTGTGGATGACATCCTGCGGATGGGCCTTTTCAATTTTTAGTCTGAAACAGAGTTGGGTCCACAAGAGAGACGTATTTTGAGTACTTTGATCCAAAATACTTTTTTCGAGCAGTCCTGGAAAAAAATGGGCATAAGGGAGGGCAATGGGAAGGCTTCAATTAGGGCACTGCCTGCATCCAGGTGTGATAGGACCAGTACCTGAACGGTGGATCTAAAGCTGTCTAGAGGGAGGAAGGGGTTAGGAAGCAGTTCAAGTTTGCTGTACAGACAGTGACAGGGATTCTTGGACTGACCACACGTAAACCACTTAATGACATATTCTAACATGTCCTTAGAAATTTTGAATCCCCAGAATTACCTGTCAATTAGATGTCTCATGGTGAATAACGCTTGCCCCCCCGCCCCTGATGCCCAGCCACAAGGTTGTCGTGTCAAAGATGCAGATCCTGTAACTGTAGCATTCTGCTCTGAATAAAGAGTCTGGGCCTTGTTATGAGTTTGCCGGTCTAGAAACAAGGGTGCCGGTAAGCTCACTGGCACCCTTGTTTTTGGATTGCCAAACTCCGAGCCTGCCTGCCGTGACCACTGTGACCGACAGGTCTGACCCTGCTGGGCGCAGCGACCACGGTAGGCAGACCTGTTGCGCAAGCACCAACACCGTTAGCAGTGGTGTCGGTGCTTCCGTGTCCCCACTCCCATAAAGTCCTATGGGATTCTATGGGAATGGGGGCTTACAATTTACCAATGCCTGACTTCCCGGGCCGCTGTGCTCGTAATGAGCCAGTGGTGCCAGTAAATTATTACGAGTCTGACGGCAACACCCCGGTAGCATCAGGGTTGCCGCCAGACTCGTAATGATGCCCAGTCTTGGTAATACAGTAGATCCCATTTTCTGCAAAGGTTATATAACTGTGCCTTTTCTGGATCGAGATACAGCGGAGACTCTTTGGTTGCTTGAGGGATCTTAGTAAGATAAGAGGACACAGATCCAATGATCAGATGTTCAGGTTTTATGCATTCTGCCGAAAAAGATCAACACGCGTTCCAATGACACAGATAGCGATCATCTGCTGTGGTTTTTTCCACCCCGGGAATGTAGGTTATCCAGAAGTATGTCCACCGGGATTGGTGCATGTTGCGGCACGCTATCTCTTTAGGTTCCTATGGTCCGTTCCAATCTCAACTTCATGTTCAACTCCCAATAACACATGGCGCCAATCCAGGAAGGCGTGTTTTCTTGCCTACAACTCTTTCTCTATCATTGAGAAGTTCCAATCTTAAGGGGTCAGTTTCCTTGACAAATAAGCCACAGGGTGTTCATGGCCATAATCAGCTTCTTGTTTTAGTCTGGCCCCAATAGCGCAGCCTGAGGCATCTCATTCAACTATAAATGGTTAAGTCATGTCAGGCTGTCAGAAAATTGTGGCGCATACAAATTGAGCTTTAAGGAAACAGAAAACCCAGAAAAAGAGTTTCTTCCCACATAGTACATTAGTGATTGGAACACTATTCTCAAAGGCTCTGTACACCCGGAACGCCGTTGCCAAATTGAAACATCCCGGTAAGCTTGAAACAACAGGACAATGGAAATGCCTTGACAGAAATTAATTTAAATAACTCAGAATGGACCACTTCTAGAAGGAAGCCATCATTATTGAAACAAATATACAGTGAATGGCTTTTTTGGTACCAAGGGTCCGATAATAGATAAAATCAGCAGGTTGAAATACATTTCCCGGATTCTGTGTTATTAATGTATTTAGTAATTGTAGTAATACAAAGTCTGCAGGCTTATGTAGGTAGAAGTATTTTCCTTTATTAGATGTTAGGTGCACAAGTTACAAGTACAGGGGAAGGAAAATACCCACCGGTCCCTAGCACTCAGGTAGCTATGTCCAACTGTAGCTCCTGGAACCTATTGGAAGGAACCTTCTATGATATGCATTCATTCCATCACTCACTCATGACATCACAGAAATATGGTTAAGACACACTGGGAAGGGAAGGGATACAAGATACTATACACCTCCCTTTCTTGCACAACAAAATTAAACACAAGAAAAAGAGAAAGGGAAGAAGACCAGGATACCACACACCTCCCTATCAACCACACAGAAGCCAGAGTGATCATACTGAAGTCAGAGAAAGACGGAGAGAAAAAGCACAGCAGACGCACTGCTCTCAGGTGAGGGACAGATAGAACTGAAGGAACAAACACCCCAACCAGATACAGAGAACAGTGACCACATAGACAGGTGACCCATACAGACTCAATGACAGGAGAGAGAACAATCACAATCAGGGCAACAATTCTCTGGTGGCCACAAACAACACACACGCCACGGTCTCAGCATACACACAACCTGACTAACCAAAAGAAATGGAAGTCACGCTAAACAGATGAACAATTTACAGCAGCTTGTACCATATACATGCGTGCATGTAATAACTCATGTCAATCCACTTGCATTGTCATATGGAAGCAATAAACACTGCATCCACATAAACCATCTAAATGCATGTATGCACTTACTGGTGTTATTTTCCACCTCTTTTACTCAAACACTTAAGTGAAATTCGCTTGAAATACCAGGACCCACATGGCCATCACAGAATGATTATTGCACTTCATATTTGGATACCCCCTTGGAGAACTAGTAACCAAATACAACCATCACAAACTAATTGCTTAACTGGCCCCCTTCTTGCCAATGGTAAGGACACCATCATAATGCAATATTTTCTACAGTTCAATTTCCAACTCCACAGTGATGAACAAACATTCCTAATATATGTGTTGTTTACTTCCTTTTACTTCCCAGTCACCCCAATCAGCACCATTGCAGTTTTCTATAATTCCTGTAAATGTGGCTGAGAATCCCAGAAAGCTTGCCATGTCTTTGGTGCCTTTCGGTTCTGGCCAAGATGTAAATTTAAGATAACTTCCTGAGATTTATGGTGATGCCGTCCAGCGATAGAATATATCCCAGATAAGAGATGGTGGTCTGGTCAAAAGCACATTTTCCAGGTTTAGCAGACAGGTGGTGTGTCCTCAGTTGAGAAAGTACTTTGTGAAAGTAAATTGTTAAATATGAGGTCCATACACTGCTGAAAATAGCAGGACCATTAGTTAGGCCAAAAGGCATTAGCCGGTACTCAAAGTGCCCGTAGGGAGTATCAAAGGTGGTCTTCCATTCACCGCTCACCTTCATGTGTATTAAATTGTAAACCCTGCGAAGGTCAAGTTTGGAAAATATTGTTGCACCCCTTTGGGCCTCCAGGATATCTGGAATCAATGGTCACAGATATTTATCATTAGTGGTGATGCAGTCAAGACCATGATAGTCTAAGCATGGTTTACGTTCAGTTGTGTCTTTTTTGGGTACAAAAAACAATGACTGCACTGTGGGGGTACTTTAATGAGGTGATAAACCTGCTCCTTATGCCGGTCTGCTGATATTCTGGAAAGACTCTCTTCTTAAGCTCTGACAAAATATACATGAAGCAAAAGTACTCAACTGCACTGGGAGTGATATTGAGTGGGAGATCCGGATAATATTGAAAGAAAGGACTGCTGTAATGTATTTGGTAAAATCACTGAATACTGATCGCTTCCCGACCTTCTTCTGGAAGCTAGAGACCAATCATTAATGATAGTCTAAGCATGGTTTACGTTCAGTTGTGTCTTTTTTGGGTACAAAAAACAATGACTGCACTGTGGGGGTACTTTAATGAGGTGATAAACCTGCTCCTTATGCCTGTCTGCCGATATTCTGGAAAGACTCTCTTCTTAAGCTCTGACAAAATATACATGAAGCAAAAGTGCTCAACTGCACTGGGAGTGATATTGAGTGGGAGATCCGGATAATATTGAAAGAAAGGACTGCTGTAATGTATTTGGTAAAATCACTGAATACTGATCGCTTCCCGACCTTCTTCTGGAAGCTAGAGACCAATCATTAATGATATGAACCTTTAACCCACATTAGCACCATCGGTGGGGTTAGCCAGCCAATCAGGAGGTAGGAAACATGGGCTGACACTGCTTGTGTTGGCCTGCGATGAAAGGAAGTCGCCTGATGGCGGGCTTCACGCCCACCATCTTCACCCCACAATCCTGTTTTTTTTTTTAACCCTGCCCCAATCCCACTTACCTGAATGCTCTGGCTTGCAGCTCCTGTCCCCACTCGGTTTGGCTTCAATGGACATGGAAGAGGGGCTCCAAATGGAGCCTTGCCTTCGTATTCCATGGCGGCCATGTTGGTATAGTATTTTCTCTCCATGAACGAGATGTCACTGTTCACAGAGAGAAAATACTTTCATTTTTTTAAAAATCATTGGCTCCCGTGTAGTGAACTACACAGGTGCAAATGGCAATATGCCCTTCGGTGGTGGGAGGACCTAGTAGGTAAAGGCCTGCCACCCTCATTAAGGGACCCTTAACTTGGGTGGTGAGCCGTTACCTACCGGGTTGGCCCACCACCTTGGGGCATATTGCCTCATTACATACAGATGCCTTGCTGTCAGCTGCAAGTTTTCTCCTCTGGAGTCAGAGGACCCATGGAGGTTCCCGATTGGATGAAGTCTTCTATAGTGTTGGCTGTAGTAGGGGTCTTGAGTGGGCAGTGCAGGGTGCTAGATCTGAAATGCCTCTTCTCCACCCACCTTTATTGTAGCTGATAGTTAAGTTAAAGATCCTTTGTGACTCATTCTCCAAAGCTTTCTGGTCTGGGTACTCGAGCCAATTCATCCTTGAGGTAATCATGTAAACCTCACCAGAACAAAGAGAAGCGTGCATCGTCTGGATATATGATTTCTTCTGCTAGTTGTTTAAAGCGATTATGCACTCCAAAAGAGTGGAGCCGCCCTGCTGGCTGTCCAACAAGTATTCCTGGGCTGAATACCTGATTTTGGACCTTCTGAACATAGCACAAAAAGGCTGCGCAAAGTCTACTTCATAGACATATAGAGGAGCAGGTGGATGCTTTCTCACTAGTTCCCACCCCCTCACCACTGTCATATTGGAATAGCAGGAGAAGAGCTATAAATGGGACCACATGTGTTTTCCAATACCGCATCAAGTGTATGATAGACGCTATGCACTCAGACATCCAAATAGAAAGGGCAGAGTGATGCCATAAACAAGATATATGAAGTTATATCGAAACGATATGAAGTAACTAAGAAGTGGCAATGTAACTGAAGCACCAAGAGGAACAGAAGTAAGGCAGAGATAACATGGTAAGAACGGCCATGATAGGAAAATGGACGATGGCTCATGTCAGATTCTGTGTATACAACAAGTCAGACCCTACTTTTTTCCTATTGTGGGGTCTGTGATATATTAGGGTAATGAAAGTGACATATACAAGAATCACAGACAACCCCCTCCTCCTGTGTTGTATCTCTTTAGACCAATACTAGCTTATATCTGATGACACATGTTCACAAACAAAGGGACAAACCCATACCTTGATATTTTTTCATACATAACTTTTTAAACTTATTTATTCATTTCGTGGACACCTCTTATGGGGAGAGTTTTTTTTGCTAAAAACATATATCACATGCTACCTTGCACTGTAAAGTACATAAACCTATTTCAATTATCATGTGTTAGTGTAAGGTACCCTTCTTTTTCTTGGACCACAGAATTCATCTATTTAACCACATTTTAACAATGTACAGATATTCTATCAATTTGTGAACGTCTCTTGTCAGAGAAAACGCAACAGAAGGAAAGAAAATTACAATGATGTAGTCTCTGTTGACTCGTAGTTAGGGACAGTGGGCCTCATTACGACTCAGGCGGTAAGGGGTTTACGGCGGCGTAAACAGCGCCGACCCTTACCGCCTGATTCCGAGGTCCCTTAGCGCCATGGAGGTTTTAACACCTGCTTTTAGCAGGTGTTAAAATCCATGGCGCTAAGGGACCTTGATGTTAATTACGCCACCGTAATTTACGGTGGCGTAATTAACGCCTTCCCCACTCCCATTATGCCCTATGGGGCAAAAATGGGAATGGGGAAGGGTAAATGGGGATTGGGGACTTACCGCCCCGCCAACCTCGGAATGGGGCGGTAAGTCCGCCAACCACCATGGCGTAAACGTAGTTTACGCCATGGTGGTAAAGGTACGACCCAGGCGGTAACTTACCGCCTGGGTCGTAATGAGGCCCAGTGTATTTCCTTACACTCATCCTACTCATGTGGGTTCTTGTTAACAACAGAACCTAATACTGTCCTCTGTTTCAGTCCCTTATTTGCATTTCTTAATCTCTGTGGGATGCTTAGTGTCCGTTATCCCAAAAACCTTTCATCAAAAAGGATGTGCAAATGATGTTGTGTCAATGCTCTGTGTTTCGGCCTATTGATGAGGGGATAACCCCATCCAAAATAAGGATTCCGCACACATTTCTATACGGCCTTCGTCAGGACAAATGATCGCTGATCTTCCACCGATCCCCAATCTTCTAACCCAAGTGTTACCCGGAAAATCTAAAAAATTAAAACAAAACATCACAGGTTTTAGGGCCCTTTTAGTGCCCATTCACACTCAATCTATCAATAACGCTATATGGTGTAAACTACTGACTTTGTTCAGTAGGCTAACAGGGAAAGACTTTTCATTTACTGGCTGCTTTTGATATCATGCAATTAAATCACATGGATAACATCACATGGGTTTATTTCCCAAGTTGGTGTATTTATGCATCTCAACAAAGGTAGAAGCAGTCATACTTCATAAATACCATGTTCTTTACTGTACCTCTGTATCCTGGGTGTGATGCTTCTGTGACTGACTTCATTATAGCACTGCCTCTGTCTTCTGTGTGAAGTGCTTGTATCACTGGGCCTCATTCCAATTTTGGTGGTAAAACCGGCACGCTGCCGGCCGAACTTGCAAATGTTTCCGGCCCCTGGCAATGGGGAAATACAGGGCCATTACAACGTTGGTGGACCCTGTATTTCCCCATTGCCAGGGGCCGGAAACTTTTACTCCCCATTCCCATTTGAGCCATGGGGCTCAATGGGAATGGGGAGGCCGGTAGCACCGTCACCATTCAGAATGGTACCGGTGCTACCAGCAGTGTCTGCTTGCTGGTGCCCAGGTGCGTCAACCAGGTCCGACCTGATGGGCGAAAAAAGGCACATGTGAGCAGAACTCGTAGTTTCCGGTCTGGTAACTACGGTACCGGCAAGCTTACCGGTACTGTAGTTACCAGACCGCAAACGTGCAATGAGGCCCACTGATTGCATTCTTTCATCACCAAATACAACCACTGCAATGAATGGCAGCACACATACATATACATAAAAACAAGGGATGGCACACACACACACCCACCCCCCCACACACACTGAACAACAATGGATGTTTGAACACAAACCCACAAGCAATGGATGGTAGCACACACACACACACACCAATAGAAGGCAACGTACAAACACACAATAACAGCAACAAATGATAGCAGCACACACACACATATGCATACCAACTATAATGCATGGCAACACACACATACAAACGGTATCCAGTCATATTTTCAAAAACTTATTTTCGAAACGCAATTGCATCGAAAAGATTTTGGCTAAAATGATTTTCTCTAATGTCTTTTTTGTAATTTATATATTGTTTTTGGGGTTTCGTTAGTAAAAAAAAAGTGTTAGCAAAAAAACAGGGGTTTCGGGGGGAACCCCCAATTAAAAAAAATACAAAATAAAATAAAACATTCCAAAAAGAAATGTTCGGCAAAATATTTTCGAGAAAATGGCATTCGAAAATAAGCCATTCGAAATAGTCACTATAAACCCTTACAAACACATATACAAAAAAGCATGACAGCTAACACACAAACAACATTAAAAACAATATATTGCAATGCAAACATACACGCACAGAAACCACAACACTGGATTGC